>NC_138038.1:21958988-23158988 GCF_964106645.2 Podarcis pityusensis
TTGCGAACCGCCCTGGGCTCTTCCAATGAGGAGTGGTAGACACATTGAACAAAAACAGCAACAATGGGGGTTCGTTGGGAGAATTTCCTGCCTCGTGAGAAGGCCTTTTTTCTTTTGTGCCCTAACCTTCTAGACTGTAATCCTGAGGGAAGAGTTGGTGTTGTTTTTATTTATCTCTGCGAGCGAAGAATTTTTTTTGGGGGGGGATATTTAAATAAAATAAAAATTATAGTAAAGCCGACTTCTTGTATTTGGACTTTCCAAACGAGCTATTTGGACTTTCCACCTCGGGGCCCCCAAACACCTTAAGTTGGGCCAGGTTTGCGTCTGCAGACACTTGAGTAACTTTTTTTTTTTTTTACTACTTCGCTTTGTCCACTCTTAAGAGAAACCTGCGTTTCACGTCCTGGGCTCGGTACGTGATCGAAGGGCGCCCTCTAGTGTCCCTCTGGGGCAACGACAGCATCACGCACCCACCCCAAGCCCCACACACGCTTTCTTAATAAATCATCCAGGCAGCTCCAAACATAAGCTGGCCCTAGCGCCGCCGGTTCTCCGATGCCGTCTTCAGCTTTGCAAAGTTTGACCCCGGTTCGCTGCAGACGGCGGACACGTCTCCTCCCTGAACGCGACAGATCCGGAAGACGCGGTGGGGGAAGGCTAGTCGGGGCTCCTGCATCGGAAGCCTGTAAGAGCCGTGGGGGATTGGGGGCTGGTGGGAGGGAGTGCACGCGCGAGAAAGGGATTTTATCAAGGGATATAATATTTTATCAAGGGCTAGAATATAACTCAGCAGGCCCTGGGCAAAGCAGAAGGGGGAACAGCTGCAAGCGTAATAGCAAATAGTAAACGGACCAGCATGGTGAATCGGCTCGATTGTAGCTGGAGAAAGAGGAGGAGGAGGAGCGAATGAGCCGTTTCAAAAAGGGATATATTGCGAAGGGCCTGCGAGAGTTAGGAAAAAGTGCAATAGTCACCGCCAAGCCCTGGCTGCTGCAGGGGTTGGGGGAGGTAGGGTGATCTTTGTAAAGTATCATTGAGCAGGGACCCCACCCCGCAAGGCCTGCTAGGATAGACGTGGGTGAGTCGGTGGGTGCATAATAATAGTAATTAATTTTATTATTTGCACCCCACCCATCTGGCTGGGTTGCCCCAGCCACTCTGGGAGGCTTCCAACATAGATAGAAGCATAATAAAACATCAAACATTAGAAACTGCACCGTGGCACATGCCCTCTTATTGTGCATGCCATGAAAAGGTTACAGGGTACAAGGTTCTCTGCCATGCATAGCACACACTGGAGAGGGAGCTGGGCTTTAAATGTTGCCAAAAAAAAAGGCTTGTGAAAAGTTTGGGCCCTGCAAAGGGGTTGGGGGAGGGAGAACATTAGGAAGCAGGGGCATCCAGGGCTTTTTTCAGCTGGAACTCGCTGGAACTGAGTTCCGGTGCATTTCAGATGGGTGCCTTGCCATTATTGGTGAGTTCCAGCACCTCTTTTTCCAGCACCTCTTTTCATACAGGTGTTTGTAGGAGTGGCATATAAGCATTTTAAGGAGCCTGCTGTCCCTGTTTGTGACGGCTATCTTTGCATACCTTGAGCTGATAAAGCTACAATCCTAACCTCACTTGTTAGGGAGTAGGTCACACTGAATTCAACAGGGTTTCGTTTTGAGTAGGCATGCTTAGCACTGCATTGCACAGTAGCTTCAAATAAAGTGGGAGAGACTTTCCCGCCAGGTCAGAAAGCAGAGAGAATCTCATACAACACTTAGCAGGAGTGGAAGCTACAATCTCCAGCTGTTGTCTTGTGGTCTTGCCTGTAGATAGAATGGCTGACCCTTGTCCCTGTGGACCCTCCTCCTGCGACTGCTTCGTCTCTCTTCCCCCGGCCTCTGCGGCCAGAGAGGTCATATTTGGCAAGAATTCTGACCGGCCGAGGGATGAAGTCCAAGAGGTAGTCTATTTCCCAGCCAGAAGCCATGCCAAGGGGGCAAAGGTCCAGGTGAGCTAAAATCCAGCAGGCAGTACGGGAGCATGGAGCTTCATTTGTGGGAGAGGGCTATGTTCTAGAAAGTAATGAGAAGTCACATCTCCAACGTATCTATTGCTGCGGTCCATCCTAAATCAGGGCACACAAACCACCCCCAATTACCGGCGTATACATTCTCCATGAACAGAACACTTTCCAAACCGTGACCAGGTTTGCAGGTAGTGCTAAGCCAAACTATGCTTTATCAAACTCTGGTTTAGCACACTGGTCCTCAAACTTTTTTCTCTGGGCCACGCTTACACAATAAGTATTTTGCTCCTGCCACACCAAAATTTCGTTGATAATTAGAAAACGAAAAGATCGCAACTAGGATTGTCATCAGTATGACCTGATGCTTTTTGTTCTCATTTTGAAAATATATCTATCCATACTCTGCAAATAAAAACAATTGCTTTATACTACACTGAAATGTTTAAATGCTTGATTGTCCTTGAATCTTCCTGCCACACTTGTCGTTATCTTCTGGCACGTCAGTGTGGCTTGCCATACTTGTTGAGAACTGCCGGTTTATCATGAACATATGGAGTCCATGGTGACTTTGCTTCTACTGCTTTGCTGTGCGCTAGCCTGTGGTTTGGCCAACATGCCGTCTGAACCTGGGCTCATGGTTTGTCTTGCTCCAGACAAACCATGAACTGCAGCCAAGGTTTGTTCTTGTTTGCATCCCATGGTCTGTGCAGGAGACAAACCATAAGCTCAGGTTTGGGCAGCGTGCTAAGCCAAAGCATGGATTAGCTCACTGCAAAACAGCAGGACCAGAGAAGGAGCAAGGCAGCCGTGATCTTCCCTCGAGTAGCCTGCACACTCGGCATTATGTGTGAATTGAGCCACTATCAGGAAAGAGGAGGCAGAATCTGTCCTTAATGCACTGCCAGCCCTGCCGTTCTGGAGTCCTGTGTTCCATTCTGGGTACTAACATTTTAAGAAAGACGTTGGGAAATTGGAGTATGTATAGAGGAGGGCAAATTATGTTCAAATTAGCACCTTGGAGCACAGCGAAGTTGTATATGTGTGCCCCCCCCCCCGCATTTAAAAGCTCTTTTCCCCAAACCTGTTCACATCAGCACAGCTTCATTAGTGTCAGATTCATTTCAGTAGGGTGCTGATGGAGAGGGGATATCTTTACCCTATGCAAAGATGCATTAGGAATGGCTTGATAAACAACACATCGAACAGGGAAGCGTATCACACTTTTTTGTGAGCAAAACAACAAAAATAATGAAAGCGCCAGCGTAGACTTTTGTTTCAATGACTGCCTTTCTTCCCAGTGCACATATATTGAAGTGGACCAAGTTGAGAAGACCCATGCGGTCATTCTCAGCCGACCAGCCTGGCTCTGGGGAGCCGAGATGGGAGCCAACGAGCACGGGGTCTGCATCGGCAATGAAGGGGTGTGGACCAAGGAGCCCGTGGCAGAGGAGGAAGCCTTGCTGGGCATGGATCTGGTCAGGTAAGAGGCGTCATGTTGGGTGGCTGTGAATCAGCAGCTTGTGCCCAAGTTGTATTCTCTGCTCCTCTGTAATCGCCTGGCCGGCTATGGCCATAGCCAGGATTTTTGTTAGGGGGCAAGCTTTCATTAGGAGGTCAGAACTTCAGATTTGTATTGATTTTTAATGATTTGAGGGGGGGCAGCTGCTCTCCTACCCCCCCGCCTTGGCTACGCCCATGCTGCTGGCCCACATGGAGGCTGAGATGCTGTCATTGCATCTGGACAAAAGATGATCTGGCCTCAGTTCTTGCATCTGTATAATGGGAATGACAGTGAACACCCTCTCAACAATTGTTCTGAGAATTGGTGAGCTAAGAAGAGTTACAGCTCTATAGGTAAAGGTAAAGGGACCCCTGACCATTAGGTCCAGTTGTGACCGACTCTGGGGTTGCGGCGCTCATCTCGCTTTATTGGCCGAGGGAGCCGGCGTACAGCTTCCGGGTCATGTGGCCAGCATGACTAAGCCACTTCTGGTGAACCACAGCAGTGCACGGAAACGCCATTTACCTTCCCACCGGAGTGGTACCTATTTATCTACTTACACTTTGAGGTGCTTTCGAACTGCTAGGTCAGCAGGAGCAGGGACCGAGCAACGGGAGCTCACCCCGTCGTGGGGATTCAAACCGCCGACCTTCTGATCGGCAAGTCCTAGGCTCTGTGGTTTAACCCACAGCGCCACCCGCCTCCCTTTTTGCAGCACTATAGTTGTTCATAATAGGAAAACAGCATCCCTGGTAGGTTTGAACACCTCCAGCGAAGGAGAGTCCACATTCCAAGGCAGTCTGTTACACGATTAAACAGCTGGAATCATCAGGAAGTTCTCCCTAATGTTTAATAAGAAAGCTTTTTCTTGTAATTTAAGCCATTGGTTCAGGGTCTGCCTTGTCGAACTGCAGAAAACGAATTGCTTCATCATCTATATGACAGCCTATCAAATATTTGAAGGTGGCTATCATGTGTGTCCCCCCTTTAATCTTTCCCCCCAGACCAAATAAGAATCGCAATAGCAAACGGTTGTAATTGGTGTCCTTTAAACCTGGGTCTCCCACAGTATTGGTGGATATTGGAAACTTTTTTATTTCTGAAGCCTTTTTAGTCCTGTTCAGTTACTACAAAATTCCCAACTGGATGAACGAAAGGGTATCAAACACTGTCTGACTTTTTAATAGCGATCAGTCATGGTTTGCAAATGATCTTACTTAAAATTCCCTGGTTCGCCTAAAAGCCTCTTTTAAAAAAAATCTATATTGAGAAAATATATTGCCTTTTAAAGAATACTGTAATAAGTTCGGTGCATCAATTAGGGCAGAGGTGGTTAATCTGAGGGCTTTGAACTGTTGCTGGACTACAACTCCCATCATCCCTGACCAGTGACTATGTTGGCTGGGGCTCATGGGAAGCGGAGTCAACAACAACTAGAGAGCCACTGGTCATCCATCCCTGAGTAAATTAGTTCACAGCCAGGTTTGCAGAGGCAGTAATGGCTAAATAATGTATTTCAGGCTCGGTTTGGAGCGAGGCAGCAGTGCCCAGGAAGCAGTCCAGGTTATAACATCCCTCCTGGAACGTTACGGCCAAGGGGGCAGTTGCAAGGAGGAGCCGACCCCCTTCATTTACCACAACACCTTCCTCCTTGCGGATCGCACTGAAGCCTGGGTTGTAGAAACAGCCGGGCGGTTTTGGGCGGCTCAAAGGATTCGAGGTGAGTGCATTGCAGAAAGAGATGATAGGACACCTTGGATCTTAACAGATACACAGAAATATCTGGCGTTGCTCTTTTGCGAACGGTCTGGGCTTTTGTTTGTTTGCTTTGCCGAGATTCCTGGTTCAGATTCTGCGCTGAGAAAAGTTCAGTTTGGAACCCTGCATGTGGTTAGAAGGGGCGTCTCCACCCCCATCGTTCAGCCCGGACACGGAGGTCCAGCTCTGAGGGCCTTCTGGCGGTTCCCTCACTGCAAGAAAAGTGAAGTTACAGGGAACCAGATAGAGGGCCTTCTCAGTAGTGGCACCCGCTCTGTGGAACGCCCTCCCATCCGACGTCAAGGAAATAAACAACTATCTGACTTTTAGAAGACACCTGAAGGCAGTCCTGTTCAGGGAAGTTTTTAATGTTTGATGTTTTATTGTGTTTTTACTATTCTGTTGGGAGCTGCCCAGAGTGGCTGGGGAAACCCAGCCAGATGGGCGGGGTTTAAACAATATATTATTATTATTATTATTATTATTATTATTATTATTATTATTACTGTTATTTATTATTTATTTATTAGAACGTTAGACTAGGACCTCGGATCTCCTTCGAGGAAAAAGGAAGTATATAAATGTAATAAATAAATAAAACCTTGGGCTGTTGAGATGTATTCTGGAACTGTATTCCAGATCAGCTAAGCCCTTTTCAAACTTCCCGCTGGTTGAGTAGGATCACCTTGTCTCTCCTCCCACCCTGCAGAAGGGGCCCGGAACATTTCCAACCAGCTGAGCATTGGTACCGACATTACCTCTGAGCATGCGGGCCTCAGGCAACATGCCCGGGAGCAGGGATGGTGGAGTGGCCAAGGGGCGTTCAGCTTCCTGGAGGTGTTTTCTCTCACCCACCAGCCTGTGCGCATGGAGGCGGCCAAAGCTCGCTATTGTGCTGGCCAGCAGCTGCTGCACCAACATTCAGGTGTGTATCCAAAATACGTAGAGGTGTAGGGTTTTGGAAGCTTGTTTTTTGTTTTGTTTTGAAATGATTTTTATTTGATTTTACAAATGCAAAGTTATATAAAAGAATCCAAATACAGTGGTACCTCGGGTTACAGACACTTCAGGTTTCGGACTCCGCTAACCCAGAAATAGTACCTTGGGTTAAGAACTTTGCTTCAGGATGAGAACAGAAATCGTGCTCCGGTGGCACGAGCAGTGGGAGGCCCCATTAGCTAAAGTGGTGCTTCAGGTTAAGAACAGTTTCAGGTTACAAACGGACCTCCGGAACTAATTAAGTTATTAACCCAAGGTACCACTGTATATATCCATATACAGAGATTCCTCCCAATCTCAGAACTCCCATCCCCTCCACAGGGTCCCATTTTAAACATTTAATACTACATACTCTTCAATACTCCAACTTTTATATCTGGTGTCCCCAACCTGCGGCCCTCCAGATGTTTTGGCCTACAACTCCCATGGTCCCTAGCTAACAGGACCAGTGGTCAGGGATGATGGGAATTGTAGTCCAAAACGTCTGGAGGGCCAAAGGTCGGGGATGCCTGTTTTATATCAATCCATATTATCCATGGTAATTGTTACGCTACAAGTGAAATTGAAATCCTGCTAATGTTTCCATCTGCTTACAGTGGTCTCCTAAATAACTTAATTTTTTCCTGTTCTTTTATAAAGTTTTTGTCCTCTTGGTTTCTGGGTTTTCCAGTCAGTTTTGCCATCTCGGCGTAGTCCATCAGCTTGGTTTGCCACTCCTCTCTGGTAGGGACTTTGTCTTCTTTCCAACTCTGGGCCAATAACATCTGAGCAGTTGTTGTTCCATACATGAAGAGTCTTTTCTGCTCCTTTGGTATATCGGTACCTGTAATTTCTAATAGAACAGCTTCTGGTTTCTTAACAAAGGTTATTTTAAGCATTTTTTTTTCATTTCATTATATCTCATCTTCAAGAAAGCTTTTATCATTATTGGCTTTGTTTTGTGGAGGGAAGCGAGTTGCAAAGGCGTCCTTTAGAGCCACTTAATGTTGGTTCAGATAGTCAGAAGCGCAGCCCAGCTGGTCATGTGACCCCACTGGGGTGGCAGCTGGAAATGCCAACATCCTCCTGGTTGCCTAGCAAGCGTCACTCAAGGGGGACCCAGAGAATTTAGCATTCAGTTTGCAGCCCCATAAGGTAATGTAACTGATCTATTTAAAGATGTGGTTTTAGATGTAGGCCGGAAGATCTATGCGGTAGTACAGTCGTACCTTCGTTTACGTAAACCTCTGGTTACGTAAACTTCGGGGTGGGTGCGCGGCAAACCCAGAAGTATTTTACCGGGTTTCACTGCGCATGCATATGCAAAAGCAGTCTGTGCATATGCAGAAGCGGTCCTTAGGTTGCGGAAACCTCTGGCTCTGACTGGACCTCTGGAACAGATCCTGTCTGCAACCGGAGGTACCACTGTAATGGATAGATGCTGGCATGGGATTGCGAGATTTGTTACCTTGAGACTCCTGGCTCTTGCATTTGGTGCGGTGGTTAGGCGTTGCATTTAGGTGTAGGGGGACACACCAATCAGCTGGTGCAGAGAGAGGGCTTATGAGCACATGCAGAATGCTTCCCTTTGCCCTTAACACTCAGGAACCTCACCTAGTCCTTCTGCATGTCAGTTTGGGTGGGGCAGAAATTAGTCAAGAGGAAGTGACTCTTACATAAGTAATAAGGCCTGGCCCAGGACATTTTGGCGCCCGATTCAGAAAGTCCAAATGGGTGACCATTTTCCAACAGGGCTCGTGCAGGAGACTTCCCTAGTGGATTGTGCCCAGTTGGTCCGCCTGCCTCCCACTTTGCCACGCTTGACGGTTCCCCAAATCTGTCCCTTTGCCTTGGCTCCATAGTAGAGCAAGCCTCCATCGGGTATTTGTGAATTCTGACACCCTCTTCTTCTGGTATCGAAACAGTTTCCCATCTCCCTCTTTACTGATGTGTAGGGCAGATCACCGCAGAGACCATTATGACCATCTTGAGTGACAAGGCCAGCGGGATCTGCGTCGATTCGGAAGGTTTCTGCACCACGGGAAGCATGGTTTCCGTCCTGCCGCAGGATCCCCACCTGCCTTGCATCCACTTCTTCACGGCCACGCCAGACCCTTCCAGGTAAGCCAAAAACGCCTGCTTCATTAAAATTGGTGAGTGCACCTGCCAAGTTGAGAGGAGCCCTGCTGGCCAGCCAGAACAGCTATTGGAAGTGCATTTGTTATTTCAGGTGAGTTCCTTATTCCCCAGTAATTTATTGGAATGGGAAAGAGTTTTATGTGAACAAAATAAATGCGCCTTTTACAGTTACTGAAGACCAGTCTCCAGCCAATACATAATCTATGGAACGGGATAAGTATGACATAATCTGAAATTATCTTTCTTGTAAAACGTTGTTTTCTCCCACCAGCCTTGAGATACTTATAATGATATGGTTGTGTGAAAGTTCATCCTGTCAGTATTTTATGCTTCATTTAATAAGTTCCCTTTTCTGCAAGACTCCGAAATATGCTTTTTCCCCAGAAAGCTGTTTTTTTTGCCCCCTAACAAAGGTATAGGACAGGTGATACTGAAATTAAACAATGAATAAAAGGAGTACAGTTGTACCTCGGCTTCTGAACGCCTTGGGAGCTGAGCATTGTGGCTCCCAAACGATCGAAAACCAGAAGTGTTTTCCAGTTTTCGAACATTCTTTCGGAAGCTGAGCATCCAGTATGGCTTCCGATTGGCTGCAGGAGCTTCCTTCAGCCATTCAGAGGCCGCGCTTTGGAAGCCGAACGTTTCAGAAGTCGAACAGACTTCCGGAACGGATTCTGTTCGACTTCCGAGGTACGACTGTATTAAAAAATCTTTACATCTCAAATTAAGTAAAATGGCAGTAAATCAACGCGGACTATTCTCGGGACATGAGTGCGATAGCCCTCTCCATCAGGTGCTCCCCAGCAACTGTGAATCAGCAACCATGCTGCCTCTAAAACTTGGAGGTTTTGCAGGATGCATGCAGCCTAATCCTGCATGACGTTGTCTAACCATATTTTAAAATTTGTCCAATTTGGTGGTCACCACTTTGAGCTTCGGAAAAGCAGCACATTGCATTTTTGTTTTGTTTTGTTTTGTTTTTTTAATATATAAATCATGTTGTCATGTTCATATGATCTCTCTGTGTTTTAGGGGAACCGTTTGATTAAGAGTGTCGGGTACCTTGTCCAAATCCTCTCCTCTCTCCTGCTCGGCAGGTCGATCTTCAAACCCTTTATCTTCGTTCCCAACGTCACTTTCTTTCACCAAGTGCAATCGCCGACCTTTGGCGACAAAGACCCCGTCAGGCAGACGCCCAGGTTTCAGAGACGGGTGGACCGACGGCACAATCTCTACAGGGAACACCAGTTAGTCCTGGACAACATGGACCGCAATGAGGTGAAGCCCTGAAGAACCACTTGCAGTTACTGTAGATCAGGGCTGGGGGACTTATACCGCCTCCGGATGCTGTCGGACTACAACTCCACTAATCTCTGGCCCCTTCCCCCATATTCTCATTCTGAACTCTTTCCTCTAGCCCAGCTCCTTGTCACCTGATATTTCCCAAACTGACTTGGTTCCACTTTCCATGTTCTCTGAACTCTGCTCGTTGGCTGCTTTATTTCTAGCTCTCTCTTTCCGTCCTCCTTTCTGTCTCCAATCACTTCCTATCTCATTGTTTTTATTAAAGATTTTTGGGTTACAAAAGTACATAAGTCGTACCTTGGATCCCGAACGCCTTGGTACTCGGACGTTTTGGCTCCCGAATGCCACAAACCCGGAAGTGACTGTTCCGGTTTGCGAACATTCTCTGGAACCTGAATGTCTGACGGGGCTTCCCTGGCTTCCGATTGGCTGCAGGAGCTTCCTGCAGGCCAATCGGAAGCCGCGCTTTGGATTCCGAACGTTTTGGAAGTCGAATGGACTTCCGGAACGGATTCCGTTCGACTTCCAAGGTACGACTGTACATCATCTCTGTTTTCAGATCATAAAGTCCTTTCTCCAGAATGCCTCTAATCACTTTCCACCTGCTGTTCTCCATTTCTTGCTCTTCTTTGTCTTCCCTCCTCTTTACCACCCAGCCAGGGTTTAAACAGCCCTGACTCGGGATGTGGTCCCACCCAGTTGTAGCCCCAATTCATTACCCCAGCTTTTCATGAAACCTTGTGGGTGAGCGAATTGGCTTCCAAGTCCGCCTTCCCACCCCCTGGATGACATCAACCATGGGTATTGAGGGGTGGCATCTGCCATGCCAGGGATGGGTGACAAATGAGTTATGGCAACACCCTAAGGTCCCCATAATTAATGCCCCGTTCTTCTCTCCTCCCCCCCCCCCCCAGCATGAGCGCCAGAGACTCCAAGAGATTATGCGGAAATTTCAGCGGCAAGCCCTGGAGGCCATGAAGAACCTGCTGGCGGGCTCCTTCACTCTGAAACCCCAGGAGCTGGCTGACCTCTTCTATGACTGTGTGGTCACAGAAATCAAGTTATATAAACAGTAAGATCCCTATCAGGGCAGAGAGATTGAGGCTTGTTCCCGAGACCACTGAGAGTTCCATGTGTGAAACAAAACCCAACTTGAATGATATGATATGATAATGCTGCACCTTCTTTCAAAAACGAAACCTTAAAATTGTGGAGTTGGCATAGGCAGCCTTCAGAATTCATTGCTGCTGCAAGAGTGAAGACCACGGGCATGGTTGTGGCTTTGAAAAGTTCGTGAAGGCTGGTGGTTCTGAAAGGTGGAGCAGCCTCTGCGTCTTAAGAGCTACAGACAAACAAGGGAAGGGGTAGCACTTTAGTGCACTTCAGAAACCTCCAACTGGCTACTGTCAGAAGCAATGAAGTAGAGTAAGATAAGACATTTGGAATTGTTTGGCCTGAGCTGTTGGGGACACATTAGGTAGATCTCAGTCTGCAAGATAGATGGGTCTCCATTTTAGTTTTGTCACTGCATTTTTAGTTTGGAGGGACCGAGAAAAATAATCTGGGAGAAGGGCTGTTTTTTTTCCTTCTAAAAACAGAGAAACCGTCCTCCGAATTTTAACATCTGTCTGAGATATCCCAAACATTTTTTCTTAAAACGACCCGCGATTCCAGCAAATGCTGCCATTGTATTATTGTAGACATAGCACTACAGAATAACCTGTGAGATGTATATTCTCTTCTATTACGGATGCTGCAATCCTGATTTTTTTATTTTTATTTTTTGAGCTCTGTATCCTCAGCCTTACCACTGTTCTCAGTTGCTGAGATGATTTGGGATGGAGCTGCCTTCTAAACAAATAACCCATCCCAAGCATTTCAGAGGTTTGATGGTGCAATTCTATGATTAATCTGAACCTGCATATAGCACAAATACACTGGGGAGATGACGCAAATTGCCTTTAAAAGGCATATGCAAGGTTTCAGACCTGCATCGTTATTTTGTTTCCTCGCCAAGTTTTGGGCAGCTCCAAACTCCTAACAAGGAATTCTGAGCGGCCTCATAACTCTATACTTCCCAGGAATAGTTTTCACAGGTAAGCCGG
This sequence comes from Podarcis pityusensis, assembly GCF_964106645.2. NCBI lineage: Eukaryota > Metazoa > Chordata > Lepidosauria > Squamata > Lacertidae > Podarcis > Podarcis pityusensis. Next base: position 21,970,795 of record NC_138038.1, read on the forward strand.
TTTTCATCAAGCAGGTCAGAATTTCAACAGGCACAAAAAAGCCTTCCTGCATGTCCTTAGGAAGGAGCAAGCCCCATTGGCCTGAGTAAACCTGCAACTGGCCTCGCCGATTGCAGCCTTCACTTAGAGGAAGTACTGCCTACAGGTTTCAGCAGAGGGCCTTTGTCAGTTTTCTGCCTCCTTGTCATGCCCCTCCACACTTAAAAGATGGATAACAACCCATCTGCTGATTAGATTCAAGGAAGTATTGTATTTGTTTGACAGAAAAAAGCAAAAATTAAAAACGAAAAGCAAAAGGATGCACTAATCATTTCTTTACACCTTTGCTTGTGGTTTTCATTACACCAGACCCCTCTCCCTTTGAAGCTTTCAGCTGTGTTGGACTTGAGCCGCCAGCCTTCCCCTTTGGGGCTCTTGGCCCCTTTTTGGGTGTTGGGTTTGCCGTTTTTGAAAGGTTGGAAGGAGGGTGGTGGGGATATTCACTTTGGAGCACGCTCCCCTCTGGGGCTGCGGATATTATTTCCGGTACACCGAATGGCCAGGGCGGCCTTTCACTTGTGTTGAACACCAGCTCTCTCAGATTCTGCATCTGCCTCAGCTCCTCCAAACGGTCTTCATATTCCCTCGCTTCCTCCTCCCTCCGCTGGGCTGAGTGGGCGCCTAACTCCTCACGGAGGTCAGCAAAGAAGTCTGCCAAATGAAGAGGATATAAGTAAAAAAGCAGGCCCGCTGTGTCTGGCACTAGAGAAACGCCTCCCCGCCAATTCCTTTTCCTACTGTCCATTCTCAGCAAATGTGCAACGAGAATCTATGACTTCCCAGGGGGTTTTAATTTTTTTAAGGGCAACAGTGTGTGCACTCTTGGCCAAAATAATATGAATTATTTGCAATTACATGGAGTCTGCATCATCCGGAAGACACTTGCTCGAGAGGCGTGGGAAGCTCTGCGTCAGCAGCTGCTGCCTCTAGAATGGGCACAGAGTGTTCCTTTATGTGGAGATGACTAGTGGAACCCCACAAGTTTTTGACTAGTGTGCGTCACTGGAACGACTGCCCTTTTGGCCTCGGAACCAGATCAGGCAGGAAGTTGGAGTGTCACTCAAATTTCCTGCACTTAATTATCCCAGGGATATGAGGCAGCTGCTCTGCTGAAGCTATGGAGTGCTTGGTCAGGTCAGTCTATAAATGGGAAGACCCTCTGGGAATGCTACATATAGTTCCATAACAGAGAGAAGTGACATTCAGTGGTACCTCGGGTTAAGTACTTAATTCGTTCTGGAGGTCTGTTCTTAACCTGAAACTGTTCTTAACCTGAAGCACCACTTTAGCTAATGGGGCCTCCTGCTGCTGCTGCTGCTGCTGCACGATTTCTGTTCTCATCCTGAAGCAACGTTCTTAACCTGAAGCACTATTTCTGGGTTAGCGGAGTCTGTAACCTGAAGCGTATGTAACCCGAGGTACCACTGTAGTTATCTGCAAGTTATTTCCAACTAAGAAAAGGCCCGTTCTTCTGTTGCTACCCTCCAGACCTCGCGTGGAAGAGGCACCACGCAAAGCAGGTCCTTGGTCCCTGATGTTCCTAACACCTAAAACCTGGCCTGGAAACTTTGGGGGTACCTTTTTCTACGCTCAGAGGTATAGCGAGATCAGACCAATCCTCGTCGCTGTCTTCTGAACTGTCCGTCTCCTCTTCTTCAGTTTGGACGGTGTCTTTCCAAACACCCTGCGTATCCAGTTCTTTCAGATGGGGCAGAGCTGCCAACACGCGCTCCCTTGGGATGGCAGAAGGAAGCAAGAGTTCTCAAGCTGGGCATCAAACAAAACATCTTCAAAGCCCATGGCAGCCCCCTAGTGAGGTGGGAACAGTTGCTAAAGGAGAGGCAAACTTCCTAGATGCACCCATTTCTTTGGCACTTGAATGAAGAATCAGACACAGAGGCCTCCCCGCCCCCCCCCCAATAGCTGCTAGAAGCCATGCTGTTGTTGCTTCAAAAGCCCTGCCACCACTTCCCACATCTCCCATCTATTCTGATCCTTCCCTTGAGTTTTTCCTATGGTACTGTGCATAGAAACCTCCCTTCCTGCAGGATGCCCAGGCAACAGGCAGGCAGGTCCCAGAGATGGGGCAGGTATGCCAACACAGGGAACCGGATGGGAGCGTTGCACTCTTCATCCCTCACCTGTAGGTTCTACATGGGCATGATGCACATGCCTAAAGCTATTGGGTGGGATATTATGCAGAAGCGTGGATCGATTCTTGGCGTTACCTGTAGTTGTTCTGCTTAGTGCATTCGTTTCCTGTCAGGTCAAGGATCACAAGGCTCCGGGGCAGCTCATCTGTGCAGAAAGTTAGGCAGAATCGGGGAAGCTGATGGGAATAAATGCAAACTGGATACAGGATTATTCAAGTTTAGCACATGAAGCAAAAAATGGGGGATGAGCTCCTTTTTTTACATGGGGCAGCTGCCTTTCTGGTACAGTCAAACCTTGGTTCTCGAATGGCTTAGTTGATGAACAAATCAGCTCCTGACCACCAAAATCCCAGAAGTAAGTATGTTTTGAACATTTTTTCGGAAGCCAAACATCCAATGTGGCTTCCACTTGAGTTCAGGAAGCACCTGCAGCCAATTGGAAGCCGTGCCTTGATTTCTGAACGTTCTGAGAGTCGAGTGGACTTCTCAAATGGATTAAGTTTGAGAACCAAAGTACCACTGTACTAGCTTCTGAGGCCAAAATAAGGGTGGCAAACAGATCTGATTTGTCAACCCAGTGGGAAATTCACCTGCACAAGAGAAATTGAGTTGGCGGGTACTGGATTTCAAGAGGGGTTTTGTTTTGTTTTGTTTTGTTTTGTTACTTATGCACAGAGTACTCCTAGCCCAGTGTTTTATTAGTCAAATTGGCTGGATAAGCAGCTGGCCAGTTTGATTTAGTCTTAATACCCACCAGAGTAGGCGGATGGGTGAGTTGTTTTCCACAATGGATCCCAGGGGACTTGATAGTCCACAAGAGAGTATTGCAGGTGGTGAAGCTGAGTGTAGGAAAAGCTGTACCTGTGTCCAGTGTTTCAATGCGGTTCTGTGAGAGATCCAGAAACTGCAGCTTTGGGAGAGTATGGAGGTTCTCCACTTGGCTAATGCGGTTCCCGGCTAGTGTCAGAAAACTGCAGTTGCGTGAGAACACAATAGGAGGAGGTGGTGAGATCCAGGAGACCAAAGATAACTCTGCCTTCTAGAGAAGGGGAACTGCACACTGAAGTCGTGATTTACTTCTCACTGGGCAGCAGGAAAGAGTTGTGATGCAACTCTCAGAGCCAGATGCAGCCAGCCTCTTTTCCCTTCACTATCCTTTATCCCCTGCATTGGTTTAAAATTAGCAATGCACTTCTGCTCCTCACAATTAAAACTCCCTGTACCTTTGCTCCTGATGATGGAAGCATAAAAATATCCCCTCCACAATGAAAACCAGCACACCAGAGAGAAGGCCTTTAGCCTATATTCTCTACATGGTGGGAATAATACCTCTTACCTCTCTGGGCAGGTCCACGCCATACATTTAAAGAACATTTAATGCACATTTTGGAGAAGCCAAGTGTTTTAAATGTGCATTGAATGTTATTTAAATAGGAAGGGGAACTGTACTTCCCATGATCCTTTGGTGGAAGTCATGTGCTTTAAATGAGATTTGGGTGTACTTTACATGTATGGTGTGGATCCTCTAACTCATCTTTGGTTGGCTGCCTTGTCCCCTCCGACTCTGCTCCTGGTTGTCTTCTGCCATGATCCTCCTATGCATCACAGCCTTCCCTGCTCTGTTCATCGAACTACTTCCTATTCCTCCTTCAGGACTCACTACTTGAACAAAATATTGACTCCCCAGTTGGCTTGATTTAGAAGCAGTTGAAATTCTCTAACTTCCACACAAAATGTCCTTTTAGAGGTAGGGAGGGAGGTAGGTTGGTAGGTAGATAGATACTGTAGATACAGACATACCTTGGAAGTTGAACGGAATCCGTTCCAGAAGTCTGTTCGACTTCCAAAATGTTTGACTTCCAAGGCACAACTTCTGATTGGCTGCAGTAGCTTCCTGAAGCCAATCGGAAGCCATGGAAGCTGCGCCAGATGTTCAGCTTCTGAAAATCATTCAAAAACCGGAACAATCACTGTATAATGTTGGGGAAACAAGTAATATCACTTACGTCAAGTTTGGAAAGCAGCTCAAGTTCTCAATTTTCTCTATTTGGTTCTAAAATGAAATTAACATTAATCAGCTTCAGAGCCTCTGAATAATGGAGCCCACACACAAACACTTTTTTTCTGCCTGTGTTCCTGGTTCAATACTCCTTCAACACACAACCAAAGTTTTTCACAAAGTCCTTGAACTTGGGCCGATACCTTTCTCCTGGGATGCTTCTACACTAACTGACCAGGCTTTGACAGAGCCCCATCTTTTCAAGAGAATGTTGTTGTATCATGGCATTTAATGGTGTGGTGACATATTTTACCTGTTGCAGGTAGAGGCTGTGGACCTGCTCTAATCCTTGCAGATTTGCGATGCAGCTAATTCTCTCTCTGTCTAGCCGGAGGGTATGAAGAGAAGTCAAGGCTTGGGATCTAAAAGGAAGAGAAGTTTATCAGAAATCAGCCCCACAGCTCCTCTCCTTCCAGCCCTGAATATTATTACCATCAGAATGAAAGCTTAATGCCAGCTTAAACATCCATAAGATACTCACATACTCTCTGGGGACTCTTTTTCCACTGGAATGTTCAGGTTCCTCTGAGCAATGAGGGATTTCGTCATACTCACTCCTCCTATGGGGAGACAACTTCTGTGAGTTATCTGAAAGCAAAACCACTGGAATTCCCTTTAGATTGCAAAGCCAGGTGATGTTTAGCTAACAATTCACTTGAAGTGGCATATTAGACCAAGGGTAGTAATAAAAAAATAAGCATGTCTTCTAAAGGCTCAAATCGCCTCCTATTCATTGACTTCATGATGCTCTAGGGTTGCCTTATTTTGAAGAGCAAAAAAGAGGACGCATCTGCCGACTTCTACATTTAACTGTGGCTCGCTATGACGACTCTACCCATGAAAAAGAGGACGTGTCCTGGAAAACAAGGACACATGGCAATGCTATGCAGGGATGACCAGAACATAATTTGTAGTTCAGTGTTGGGACTAGTCATAGAATCATAGAATCATAGAGTTGGAAGAGACCACAAGGGCCATCGAGTCCAACCCCCTGCCAAGCAGGAAACACCATCAGAGCACTCCTGACATATGGTTGTCAAGCCTCTGCTTAAAGACCTCCAAAGAAGGAGACTCCACCACACTCCTTGGCAGCAAATTCCACTGTCGAACAGCTCTTACTGTCAGGAAGTTCTTCCTAATGTTTAGGTGGAATCTTTTTTCTTGTAGTTTGGATCCATTGCTCCGTGTCCGCTTCTCTGGAGCAGCAGAAAACAACCTTTCTCCCTCCTCTATGTGACATCCTTTTATATATTTGAACATGGCTATCATATCACCCCTTAACCTCCTCTTCTCCAGGCTAAACATGCCCAGCTCCCTTAGCCATTCCTCATAAGGCATCGTTTCCAGGCCTTTGACCATTTTGGTTGCCCTCCTCTGGACACGTTCCAGTTTGTCAGTGTCCTTCTTGAACTGTGGTGCCCAGAACTGGACACAGTACTCCAGGTGAGGTCTGACCAGAGCAGAATACAGTGGCACTATTACTTCCCTTGATCTAGATGCTATACTCCTATTGAAGAGGCCCAGAATTGCATTGGCTTTTTTAGCTGCCACGTCACACTGTTGGCTCATGTCAAGTTTGTGGTCAACCAAGACTCCTAGATCCTTTTCACATGTACTGCTCTCAAGCCAGGTGTCCCCCATCTTGTATTTGTGCCTCTCATTTTTTTTGCCCAAGTGCAATACTTTACATTTCTCCCTGTTAAAATTCATCTTGTTTGTTTTGGCCCAGTTCTCTAATCTGTCAAGGTCGTTTTGAAGTGTGATCCTGTCCTCTGGGGTGTTAGCCACCCCTCCCAGTTTGGTGTCATCTGCAAATTTGATCAGGATGCCCTTGAGTCCATCATCCAAGTCGTTGATAAAGATGTTGAATAAGACCGGGCCCAAGACAGAACCCTGTGGCACCCCACTAGTCACTCTTCTCCAGGATGAAGAGGAACCATTGATGAGCACCCTTTGGGTTCAGTCAGTCAGCCAGTTACAAATCCACTGAGTGGTAGCATAGTCAAGACCGCATTTTACCAGCTTCTTTACAAGAATATCATGGGGCACCTTGTCAAATGCCTTGCTGAAATCAAGGTAGGCTACATCCACTGCGTTCCCTTCATCTACCAGGCTTGTAATTCTGTCAAAAAACGAGATCAGGTTAGTCTGACATGACTTATTTTTCAGAAATCCATGCTGACTATTGGTGATCACAGCATTCCTTTCTAGGTGCTCACAGACTGTTTGCTTAATGATCTGCTCCAGTCCTTTTTTAGTGGATCACCTGGCACCTGCTGGTTGCTGGGATTCTGCTAAGGAAGCTTACGTGGACTTTGATGTCATCCATCAAGGCTCTGACTACATTCATATGGTTTTAAGGAAGAGACTGAGTGCATATTTGTATATTTAGACACTTAACATTGATTAGTTATGCCTGCATATTCTCATTAAAAAAAGAACCAGAAAAACTGACATCAGCCCTCCGTTGGTTGGCAAGACTGAACAACCATCTTCCTTTCTCCTCTGAACAGAGGAACATTGCAAGACCTGTTCTCTGAGCAAATGCAGCAGTGGTTGGTGTAGGTTGACATGTCTCCACCATTTTGTAGTCCTGTCTCAGCCATTTTGTGCTATCTGATGCTCCCATGGCAGCCATATTGTGACTGGCGCCCATGACACTTTCTTAAAATTCCACAGCTGCTGCCCATCATGAACCATGATTTGCAAGATCAGCAGCAACAGCAGCAGATACGTTCTATGCCTGAGATATTCTTAGTCTCTTGTTAATTATGCCATTTTAAATGTGCATTTTATATTTTACTTTCTTTAGTAATGTTTTCTTTTGAAATGTTATTATTAATTTTGTTTGTTAACTTTGCTGTGTTAAATGTGCATTTTGCACTTGATCTCCTTTGTAATGTTTTCTTTGGAAATCTTCAAAACAACATTTTTGTTTCCCATTAATTGCATTGCTTCAAATGTATGCTTTATATTTGACTTTCTTCTGTACTGTGGATTGTTTTATTTGACATTTTAATGTAGGTTGTAAACCGCTTTGAGGTTTTTTTCCTTAAAAATATAAAGTGGGATAGAAATTAATAATAATAATAGCCCTATAATACAATGCACAGTCAATCAAAAGGATTTTAATTTTCAAGTTCAGCTAATTTTGGGCATTAGCTCTTACATGCAAACTTGTTTAATATTTATAATGGAAAGCAAATAAGATCTAACAAATTATTAAGAGCAATTGGCACAGGAGAGTACCTGGAGTGCCCATAATGATGATAAAGGAAGTTTTCCACCTGCTGAATTTCTCCTCCTCCCCAAAAGCCAGTCCTACACAGATATAGTTGTGGGTATCTATATAGAATTCATCATGTGAAAGGCTGGACTGGATGAATCCCAAGCCGGAATGAAGATTGCTGGAAGAAATATCAACAACCTCAGATATGCAGATGACACAACTTTGATGGTAGAAAGTAAGGAGGAATTAAAAAACCTCTTAATGAGGGTGAAAGAGGAGAGAGCAAAATATGGTCTGAAGCTCAACATCAAAAAAACCAAGATCATGGCCACTGGTCCCATCACTTCCTGGCAAATAGAAGGGGAAGAAATGGAGGCAGTGAGAGATTTTACTTTCTTGGGCTCCATGATCACTGCAGATGGTGACAGCAGTCACGAAATTAAAATACGTCTGCTTCTTCAGAGAAAAGCGATGACAAACCCAGACAACATCTTAAAAAGCAGAGACATCACCTTGCCGACAAAGGTCTGTATAGTTAAAGCCATGGTTTTCCCAGTAGTGATGTATGGAAGTGAGAGATGGACAATAAAGAAGGCTGATCGCCGAAGAATTGATGCTTTTGAATTATGGTGCTGGAGGGGACTCTTGAGAGTCCCATGGACTGCAAGAAGATCAAACCTATCCATTCTTAAGGAAATCAGCCCTGAGTGCTCACTGGAAGGACAGATCGTGAAGCTGAGGCTCCAATACTTTGGCCACCTCATGAGAAGAGAAGACTCCCTGGAAAAGACCCTGATGTTGGGGAAGATGGAGGGCACAAGGCAAAGGGGACGACAGAGGACGAGATGGTTGGACAGTGTTCTCGAAGCTGCCAACATGAGTTTGACCAAACTGCGGGAGGCAGTGGAAGACAGGAGGGCCTGGCGTGCTCTGGTCCATGGGGTCACGAAGAGTCGGACACGGCTTAATGACTAAACAACAACAAAATGTACCTGTACATATAACACACAGAGAACCAGCCCCACTTAGGGGTTAAGACACCTTCAGACACGATTACTCACCTCCTGACATCATTGATGGAAAGGGTCACCAGCCGGGATACCTTGCCCACACCACTCCCAGCAGTGCAACAGGCCTATCTATGCTGAGTGTGAGGCACCCTGGGAATTTGTGGTGCTGTGAGGCGGGGAGGAAGGGAACCTGAAGCAGCTACAGTTTGGAAATCTCCATAGCAACCGTTCGGAACTAGTGTCAAGGTCGTCCTGGCAACAAGCCCTGGGAGCGGGGAGGGGAGAAACGGCCTTAGCAGCAGCAGCAGCTTGGAGGTTGCCTAGCAACGGGTGGGAAGTCGCGGGATCTCCTTAGCAACAGGCAGAGAGGGTGATGTGGGATTCCCCGTAGGAAGGCGTGGAAGGCTTCCCTTGAAAGTGGCCGTGCGGCAACTGCGGGAGGGGAGAGAGAAGGGTGATTTGTGGGGGTGGGGCAGTGCCCTTTCGGGCAAGAGCTTGCAGCAGGATTCAGCCTAGCAAGGAGAGTGCATGCATTGGGGTATGTTTCTCCTGAGGGAGGTTAGGCGGCTTGCGGGGCATCCTTTGCAAAGCCTCAAAGGCTTGAGAAAGGGGTCTTCCGAGTTGCACCTTGAGGAGAGGGGGAGCCCCAGTCCGAAGGAGGCCTTAAGCACACCTGGAGTGGGGGGTCTTGAGGAAGGGTCTCAGCTGTAGCGAGAGACGGGGCGGGGTGGGTCTCGATGAGATTTTATTTTTTTAAGAAGCAACAGCTTGGCGCATTTAGGGGAGTGGATGGAGGAGGTCGTGAAGTCTTCCCTTAGCAACAACAAGCGAGGGCTGCTGGGAAACAAAAACCTCCGCCTTTCCCTTCTGTGAAAGAATTGTGTAGCAGAAAAGCGCGCGCAACCCGTTGCTAATAGCCAGGAGGTTTCTTTTTATTTGTCAGGCTTCATAAGGGGAAAAAATGGGTTCCTTCTCCTTTAAACCTCCCCACCGCCCACCCAAGGAGGAGCTATGCTTCCCATCCCATAATGCTCGGCTTCTGTTCCCCGCACACCCCTCAAGATGGCTGCCGTTACTCGCTGGTGCAAAAGGTTTTGCAAAACCGGTAAGGGCAAGATCGCTGTTGGGGAAGTTTTGTTCTCCTGCAGATACTGGTTGCTAAGAACTGCCCCTTTCACGCCTTGCATTTTCTCCCCTTCCTCTAGTCTCGTGGGGATCCAGTGCCCTACGTCTCGCCCTGTTGAAATCCAGAATCTTAATACTGTAATTTTCTTCCCACTCCACCATCCGAGATCCAGCATGTGGCATTTCTGGGGTGGTCTTTTTTTTTTTTAATTGGACAGACTCTGTGGCGTGTCCAGTCATTCATTTCAAGGCTAATAAGGTGTTGCAGAACTAAAGGCAGCTGCATCTGTTATTTAAACCCGTGCAGCGCTGGAAGGACTCTTGTGGGGAGCGCTAGGCTCAAAGTTCTCAGAAATTCGGATTTTGACCGCAACCCAAACTTGCCTTTACTCAGATGTGTGATCGAATTTGTTGTGGCAAGGAAAATTACCCAGTCTGGCACTGAAGTGGAAGTGAAGTTGGTGGGCATGCAGATTGCGCTGTCGTAGAATTATAGAACTGGAAGGGACCACCAGGGTCATCTAGTCCAACCCCCTGCAATGCAGGAATCTTTGGTAGAAAATAGATTTAGTTAGGTCTCTTAAAATACATACTCTATCATTTGTCATTCTTGTGAAATGTATTATAGGCCATTGGAATGTTTGTTGAATATGGTAACAATCTGGAGAAAATCTTCCCATAATGGGTTTCCTACCTGAGGCACCCAAAATGCAGACTGTCTCTAAAAAATATGAATGGGAGGCAGTCCTAAGTTCTTTGTGCCTCTGATACCATAACAGCAAAAATAACGTTCCTTACCACTTTGTCCCTTGCTATTAATTACCATATTTTTCGCCCTATAGGACGCACCGGCCCATAGGACGCACCTAGTTTTTTGGGGGGGAAATCAAGGGAAAAAAATTTATTCCCCCCCCCCCCTCAGGTTTGCACAGCCATCCCCAAGCTAGAAAAGGGAGACGGAGCGCTCCGTCTCCCTCTTCTGCCTTCAGGGACAGCCTCTCTAGCCTCTGTGGGGCAGCGGCTTGCCCCGCTGTCCCCCGAGTTTGTGGGGCTGGCGGGGGGAGAAGCAAGCTTGCTTCTCCCCCCCCCCCCGCCAGCCTCCAGATCAGGTCAGGGAATAGCGGGGTGGGGCGCTCCGCCTCCCCGCTATCCCCCGAGCTTGTGGGGCTGGCGGGGGGGAGAAGCAAGCTTGCTTCTCCCCCCGCCAGCCTCCAGATCAGGTCGGGGAATAGCGGGGTGGCGTGCTCCGCCTCCCCGCTATCCCCCGAGCTTGTGGGCTGCAGGGTGCTGCCCACAAGCCTTGCGAGCCCGCGGGACCTCCCGCCGGGCTTGCAAGACTTGCGGATAGCTTCCTGAAGCCTGGAGAGTGAGAGGGGTCGGTGCGCACCGACCCCTCTCGCTCTCCAGGCTTCAGCGAAAGCCTGCATTCGCCCCATAGGACGCACAAACATTTCCCCTTCATTTTTGGAGGGGAAAAAGTGCATCCTATAGGGCGAAAAATACGGTATATACTCAGAATTTACATTTACTGTATTTTTCCATGTATAAGACGAGCTTTTTTGACCCAAAAATGAGGTTCAGAATTTAGGGTCGTCTTATACACAGGTGGGGGTGGGGTGGGGTGGGGACGACGGGTCAATCGCCACTTAAAATCTCGGGCTCGTGCTTCATCCCAGCGGATGAGTGATTTTCAGCATTGGCCACTTGATTGTTGCGGGGGGGGGGGGGAATGCCGAAAATTGCTCACCCGCCGGAATGCAGCACACAACCGCTCGCGTTTCAGAAACCACCTATCAGCTGCCTGATTGCCGCCAGCGGCCACCAATCACACTCCCGCTTGCTGCGACAAGGGCAGCTGTCTGTTGGCTGCTGCAGCGACAATCGGGAGGGCTAATGGCAGCGATTGGGCAGCTGATAGGTGGTTTCTGAAACGCTAGCAGTTGTGTGCTGCATTCTGGCTGGTGAGCGATTTTCAGCATTCCTCCCCAAATAACCCCCCAAAAAGCTCAGTCCTCCCCTGTTTTCTAATATAAGGTAAAGGGACCCCTGGCTATTAGGTCCAGTCGTGACCGACTCTGGGGTTGCGGCGCTCATCTCGCTTTATTGGCCGAGGGAGCCAGCTTCCAGCTTCCGGGTCATGTGGCCAGCATGACTAAGCCGCTTCTGGCGAACCAGAGCAGCGCACGGAAACACCATTTACCTTCCCACCTATTTATCTACTTGCACTTTGACGTGCTTTCGAACTGCTAGGTTGACAGGAGCAGGGACCAAGCAACGGGAGCTCACCCTGTCGCCGGGATTCGAACCTCCGTCTTTCTGATCGGCAAGTCCTAGGCTCTGTGGTTTTAACCCGCAGCGCCACCTGCTTCCCTCATTTTCTAATATAGGGGTCATCTTATACATGGGGGCGTCTTATAGACAGAAAAATATGGTACTTCCCTAGTACCATTAGGAATAGGCCATACTGTTGTCCCTCCAGGCCATTAACATTTGGTAAACCCCCCACTCAAGCTGTGTTAAGAATTCCTGTGTGCATACACATTCAAAATTGCGCTTTCGAACCTGTTTCAGCTCGTCTCTGACGCTGAGTTACCAGAGCTGCATGCAATACTTTACCTATAGGCACACTATAAATATGTAGAACAGCATTCGGATGCTTCTTTGTGCCTTTAATTTTTCCACCTTCTGCTGTAATCTGTAATTTAGCTGGCTTGCATGAGTCACAAAGCTTTCTACTCTGTAAGTGTCTGTTAATGTCGCTGCATGTTTCTGGAGCACTAGTTTGGAATGTGTGGATTAGTATGTGGAGTGGCAACACCTGAGTGGGTGGCTATTTCATCCTTTGGAACACTAGGATTCTATGCTTCCCCTTAGCTCAGTTTTTTATGGTTGGAAAGGATGGGATTACACAGTATGAGAGCCCACAGAATGTCCTACATTTGGGGGTTGTGTCTTGGGGGGCCTAGCCATTCTGATTGTTCTGCTTTTTCCATTGCTCCAGACTGGCTGCCCACCCTTCAGCTTATTCGCCATGGCTCCAAAGCCGTCACTCGCCATTGGAGACCTATGCATTTTGTGCGTCAGAAGCTGATGGAGGTGACAAAATACATCCCACCAAAGCCTTTGATCCCGGAGAGGTGCATCAAACCCCAAGTGAAACAAGTTGAAGAGGTAACAACACCACACACCCTTCTGCGCTGATTGTTACTGTCTAAACTCTATGGTGCAGAGCCCGCAAAATCATAGAGTAGGCTCTCTGCCCTTCTTTATCCGTGTTTTTGCCAATTGCAGCAGGGCTGTTATGAACTCTGAATGCAAATGATGTTTGATGTTCTGCTCTTTTCCTGAATCTTCCCTGTATTCCTTTCAGTGCCTGCTGAAGACATTATTATATAGACAAGACTACCCCACCTACTCTGATGTTTAGAAAGTTTTAGGCAGTTTTATTTGTTTTAGTCTACTTTGCCGTGGTTTTAATGTTCTGTATGTTTTAAATTACGGTTGTAAACTTTTGGTGATAATTTTATTGCTTTATCTGTAAACTGCTTTGAGGTTTTTCTACAATATAGCTGTGTGTGTGTGTGTGTGTGCGCACGCGCGCACACACACACACACACATATATATATATATATACAGCGGTACCTAAGAAGTCCATTCGACTTCCAAAACGTTCAGAAACCAAGGTGCGGCTTCCGATTGGCTGCAGGAAGTTCCTGCAAACAATTAGAAGCTGTGGAAGTCGTGTTGAACATTTGGGTTCCAAAGAACGTTCGCAAACTGAATGCTCACTTCCAGGTTTGTGGAGTTTGGGAGCCAAAACATTCGACTTGCAAGGCGTTTGGGATCCAAGGTACGAGTGTGTGTGTGTGTGTATAAACACACACACACATACATACCTTTTGAGGCACAATCATTGGCAAGCCTTGTCACTTTGGCTCTTAACTGTTTGCCCCAAGTGAAGGATTGGAGGTACACAAAACAGGTCACTGAATTTTTGTTCTGGAAAATGAAGTCCTTGAAAAAGGACTCATTTGCAGAGAATCCTCTTTAAGGGCTTGAATTGAAGGAACTACTTAGGGTAATGCAAAGGTGTCTTATTACCTAATGGAATTCACTCTCCTATGACAAACAATTACTGAAACTTTCCTCATTGCTATGTGATACAGGGAAGGCTGCTCATCACTCTAAAGTTGGTTTCCGTAACTCACAAATATATATTTTACAAGAGTTTGTAGTATAGAAGTAAATAAATAATAATGAGTGATAATCACTATAGTAGGTTTTGCACATGTTGCCTGTTTAGCCTGGATATAGCTCAGTTGGTTAAGAGTGTGGTGCTGATAGCGCCAAGGTTGCAGGTTCGATCCCCATCTGGGGCAGCTTCATATGCCTGCATTGCAGGGGGTTGGACTAGATGATCCTCAGGGTCCCTTCCAACTCTGTGATTCTTTGAAGTCACAGGGATAAAGCTTCATAGCACGAAAACTTTCTAACAGAGTTCAGGCTTGAATGAAAACATTTCATTTGGTTTTAATGCTTCACTAGGTATGCACAGAGCATGGAAATGCCCTGTTCCCTGGGCAGGGTAAGTAGATCTAAATCAGTTGCTTAAATCATCGGGAACACCATGTCAATTTAAACCACTGATTTAAATCAAGTTTAATCTAATTCATTTGTTTTCTGAACAGGCATGCATACTACTTGCCATTGCTGTTCAATTTGCAACTGAACAGAACCTTTATGTTACCTACAGAGTTAACTCAAAACCTCTGCACTCTGCCTGCCTTTTGCAGCACAGGATTTACATCTGTGTAGCTTTCAGCAGCTTTGTGGGTTTTCACTCTTTTCAAGTCTAATGGCAGCAAACAAAATTTCTCGCCTTCCCCAGGAAAATGGCTACGTGAAGCTGTTGCGTCGAGATGTCGAACAAGCTTTCCACGAGAGTAAAATGATTGCTATCTGCCAGTACAACGAAGTTCCTGCAAATGACATGGTACTCATGGGGTATCGACTGCGGAAGTACAACATCCATGTCAAATACTTCCCCAGTGAGGTACAGTTACATGCAAACAGTTCTTTTAGGAATAGAGAGGGCAACGTGCCTTAGAGCATGTTGCCTCATTTTCCCCCAAGCAATTTTCCGTATCCTGTGAAAGCAAACCTTAATCAGAGCTAAGCTTTGACATTCAAATCTGCTGTATTGGATATATGAAATGCTGCATGAGGTGCCAGTATTCATTGATATCTTGACAGACTTTGTATCTGGGCAGCAGATAAACAGAAACTGCTGTTGCTTAGGCATTTCATTTGTTGTTTAGTCGTTTAGTCGTGTCTGACTCTTCGTGACCCCATGGACCAGAGCACGCCAGGCACTCCTGTCTTCCACTGCCTCCCGCAGTTTGGTCAGGCTCATGTTTGTAGCTTCAAGAACACTTTCCAGCCACCTCGTCCTCTGTCGTCCCCTTCTCCTTGTGCCCTCCATCTTTCCCACCATCAGGGTCTTTTCCAGGGAGTCTTCTCTTCTCATGAGGTGGCCAAAGTATTGGAGCCTCAGCTTCAGGATCTGTCCTTCCAGTGAGCACTCAGGGCTGATTTCCTTCAGAATGGATTTCATTAGAAAGCACCAATTTCCAGCAAGTTTGGCATGCGAAATTTTGAGACCCTTTTGGAGACGTCTGCTCAGAAACAACAACATCCAAGGAATTTTGAGTGAAGCGGAAATTTTGATTTGGCTGGCAAAATTCCCTAGAGGGCCTTCTCGTCCCTTGCCCAATGTATAGCAGGAAAATATCAAATAGCAATTAGAGTCTGACCAGTCCAATGGCTCAGTCCAATTCTACAGCATACTAATCCAACTACTTCTCCCAGTCCCCTGTATTTTCTTCCCCATATCCCCCTAACTAGATTCAGCCTTTCCTTCAACTAAAGGTTGCCTTATAGCTAGTGGTGCCAGACCGCAACCCGGAGACCCTTCATGGTCCTTTAAAAGTTCCAACGCAATAAGAGAGGTTGTAGTTACAGCATCACTTAACTCTCTCTTTTTTTTTTTTAGAAAATGTTTATTTTCACATAGACAAATATACATGAAATACATAACATACATAAGATAACATATAATACAGAAAACAATACAAATGAATGAAAACAATGAAATAAGAAAAGATAGAAATAACGAACATAAACAAATACAATATATTACACTTACATGACAAATTAAAATATATAACTTCCAATAATTTTATACTACTTATATTATCTGTATTCACTTAACTCACTTGTAAATCAAAACTGGAGTCCTGCCCTGGTTCAGCAGGTATTTCCCCCATGTTTAATTGGTTCTTTACTTCCACCTTTCCAGGTCATGATACCCTTTCTTTCGGAATCCAAATATAAGAATCTCCTCCCTCTCTTTGTGGGGCGCAACCTCCTACTGATGAGTCCGGAAACGAGGGCACAGGAAATGCTGCGAGTCCTGAGGGGTGTGCCACAGATCAGTCTCCTAGGTAAATGTTGAAAGATGGATGGCTAAATTCTGTGTTATCAAATGGATTCAGAAATGAGGACCAGGTCATGAGTTGAGGTATTCTGGAATGCAGATTTCCATCTGGATATTGAGGCAGTGATTCACAACTCTTGTTGATTTAGCAAGCATGGAAGCATCCCGATGGAATTTTATTACCAATTAAAACAGACTTCACAGGCTGGTAAATAGAGAGGCAAATGCAGCCTAATGCTCATCTCTGTACTATAGCTTCCTAAAAGATTACATCACATGCTGACTGTTGTAATATTATTAAATAGTTTGAAGCATCAAAGTGAATACAAAAGGCAGTTGTGGTGCAGTCCCTATTCAAAAGGCTTATCTTTGGTGATCGCTCGTAGCCGAGTAAAATTGTCTTCCATGAACACGGTTTTAACACTGAGTGTGTAAGTGACTGTGGAGGCCAATTCTGGATCCACACATCCTTCCACAGTGGGGACATAGGTTTCCGGGTGGGACTTGATCACGGTGAGGATTTGCCAAGCGTGCCTTAGCACATTTCTCCCTTTTGTCCTGAGTTCAAGCACCTTCAAAGTCCATGACACCTTTGGTAAAGGCTGTTCTCCAGTTGGAGTGCTCGCAGGCCAGTGTTTCCCAGTTGTCTGGGTTTATACTACATTTTTTTTTAGATTTGCCTTGAGAGAGTCTTTAAACCTCTTCTGTTGACCGCCAGCATTACGCTTTCCATTTTTAAGTTCGGAATAGAGTATATCAACTTATTCAGCTAATAAGATAGGAGTTGGGGAAAACAAGTGGGGGATGCCAGCAACAACAAGTGTGGATGGCAGAGGGGTGAGTCAGGCAGCAATGAAGGAAAGGCTCTTAATAACAGAGAGGAAACCAGTGAACATCGAGCTACAGGGAGAGGCCATAGAATGGTCTGAAGACAGACGATGCAGATTCCTTACCAAAGCTAAGGGAATCTGACCCTGGAAATAGCCTGGATGTGAGACCACTTGGGAAACATGCAAAGTTCTTTGGAAAGAAGAGGTGGGTAAAAACTGAGACTCGGGTGCATGAACTTGAATTCCCCGTGCTAACCCAGCTTTGTCTGCCTGGGTACCAAGACTCAGCACACCATTATTCCAGGTTAGTCCATTAATTTCAGTGCACCTCCTTTGAGTAGGACGTTGTTGGATACAACCCTATGTCTCCTTTAAAAAATGATTGTCCTTTAAAAAAAATTATTCAATCTACGACCAGTACTATAATGTTTTGATTTGGCAACCCTCTTCCAAATCACTTTTTTTTTAGTTTTTTATTTATACTTTTCAAATTTATACATTTGATTAGATTTACAATCAATTGAACATTTCAAAATTTGAGTTCCTTCTCCCGCTTTCTGTGGTTCCTTAAATTTGTTTTTTAATACCTTCTGCATATCCAAGTTCATTTAACTTGCTCATTTAATTATCTACTGTAAATATATACACTTATAAAACTGCAAGTTATTACAATAATCCTGCTATTGTTTTTATCTGTTTACAATTTATCTGTAAATATTCAATAAACCATTTCCATTCTTTTACAAAAAGTTTGTTATTTTGATTTCTTATTCTTCCGGTAAGTTTCTCCATTTCTGCATATCCCATAAGTTTTTGTATCCATCCTTCCTTTACTGGGACTTCTGCTTCTTTCCACTTTTGGACAAGTAACATTCTTGCTGCTGTAGAAGCATAGGTAAATAAATTTCTATACAATTTAGGTAGTTCTGTCCCCATAATTCCCAAAAGAAAAGCTTCTGGGGTTTTTTAAAATAAAAGTTATTTTGAACATCCTTTTCAATTCATTATATATCATTTCCCAGTAATCTTTAACCTTACTACAAGACCACCACATATGATGAAAAGACCCTCTTTCTCTTTACATTTCCAACATTTGTTTGATTTAGATTTATACATTTTTGCCCGTTTACTTGGTGTTAGATACAAACAATATATCATTTTCATATACCGTACTTTTCCGTCTATATTTTGGGGGGCTCAAATTTAAGAAAATGGGGGGAGATGGCAGAGTTGTTGAGCTTTTTTTAGGGGAAATTGCTGAAAATCATTCACCTGCCGGCATTACAAAATCCGACTCTCTTCTGTCCCCTCACTGGCAGAAGCTGACAATCGCCCGCCCTATTGCTGCAGCATCAAGCCAATCACCACCACCCATTGACGCAGCAACCAATAACACTCACAATAGCTGCTGATGGCCACGGCAGCAACCAATCAAACATCCACCCCATGGCACTATCCATGTATAAGACCACCCCCTTTTTCTATCATGATTTTCACAAAAAAATACCGAGTCCTATGCATGGAAAAGTACGGTAATTTTCCCTTAAACTATAACATGCTGTAAATTTTATATCCATGTTCCACAATCATTCCCAAGCTTCCATATCTATATTATGACTGGTATCTGTCATCACTTTTTTTACTTTTAGTACTTCTGGATGTTCCTGATGGTGCCTATTTTCTCATCCTTCCAGGAGCTTGTGTTGACAACACCATCCTAAGCAAACAAGGTTTCACAAACTATGCCAAACTGCCGTCCATGGTGACTGCCCAAGGGGAGGTCGTGGGTGCCCTCTCTCTCATGACATCCCAGACTAGCACACTTCTACAACGCGGCCCTGTTCACTTGACTTCCTTGCTGGACCAGTATGTCAAACAGCAGAACTGTGAATCAGTTGAAGCAAAGGAGACAGGGACTCTGGACAAGTCGGAAGCCCTTTGATGAACTTTCTTCCCATTTCTGCTCATTGCTTCAGGCACAACTTGTATTCTGTTTGTTGCATGTTTGTATCCTGGGTGGGGCAAAGTTGGATGGCTAAATTCTGTATATCAAGTGGATTTGGAAATGAGGATCAGATCATGAACGAGGTATATGCTGGAATGCAGATTTCCATCTGGATATTGAGGCAGTACTGGATTCACAACTCTCGTTGATTTAGCAAGCATGAAAGCATCCCGATGGAAGTTTATTATCAATTAAAACAGACTTCGCAGGCTGATAAATAGAGAGGCAAAATGTTAAATGCGGCCTAATGTTCATCTCTTGTACAGCTTCCTAAAAAAATTATGTCACATGCTCACTGTTGTAATATTATTAAATATTTTTAAGCATCCTGCTGTGTGTGTCTTACTGTGTTGGGATGAAGGTAAGCAGTGCACTGAATATACCGTATTTTTCGCTCTATAGGACGCACTTTTTTCCCTTCAAAAATGAAGGGAAAATGTGTGTTCGTCCTATGGAGCGAAGACGCCATAGCCCCGCGACCCTCTCCCGGCTGGAGAGGTGACGGGCGGCTATGGCAAGAGCCTCAATAGCCGCCCGTCACCTCTCCAGCCGGGAGATGGTCGTGGGGGGCTGCTTTAGCCCCGCGCGCGCTCTCCCGGCTGGAGAGGTGACGGGCGGCTATGGCAAGAGCCTCAATAGCCGCCCGTCACCTCTCCAGCCGGGAGAGGGTCGCGGGGGGCTGCTTTAGCCCTGCGCGCGCTCTCCCGGCTGGAGAGGTGACGGGCGGCTATGGCAGGAGCTTCTATAGCCGCCCGTCACCTCTCCAGCCGGGAGAGCGCGCGCGGGCACCCCGCGACCCTCTCCCGGCTGGAGAGGTGACGGGCGGCTATTGAGGCTCTTGCCATAGCCGCCCGTCACCTCTCCAGCCGGGAGAGCGCGCGCGGGGCTGCTGGAGAGGTGACCGGCGGCTATAGAAGCTCCTGCCATAGCCGCCCGTCACCTCTCCAGCCGGGAGAGGGTCGCAGGGGGCTGCTTTAGCCCCGCGCGCGCTCTCCCGGCTGGAGAGGTGACGGGCGGCTATGGCAGGAGCCTCTCTGCTGCGCCTTTCCGCTGCTCCCTGACCTGCTCTTTGGGGCTGGTGGTGGGCTTCCCCCCGCCAGCCCCAAAGAGCAGGTCGAAATGAACCTGAAGCCTGGAGAGCGAGAGGGGTCAGTGCACACCGCCCCCTCTCGCTCTCCAGGCTTCCAAGGTAGCCGCCTGAACGCACCTTAAACGGCACCTTGTTTTAGAGCGGGAAAACAAGAGGGGGAAAGTTCTCCCCCTCTCTGCGCAGCGCCTCCTGCCACTTCGCTGAAGGGGCGCTGGGCAGAGAGGGGGAGAAATTTTTTTCCTTGTTCTCCCCCCTCTAAAACAAAGTGCGTCCTATTGTCCGGTGCGTCCTATGGTGCGAAAAATACGGTACTCTGTGAAACCAAATAGGAGTTCTGTGAACTCAATGCATGCACATTTTATTAATAGGGTGTAACTCTAGTAAGTTGCTTTTGAGGCACTCCAGAGCGGATGAAAATGTCCACTTGCTCTTCCAGCAAGAATACCCCTTAATGTTTAATATAAATGTTTGCTTACATGATGTACTTGTTCTGTTGTTTTGGGAGGGGGAATGGGTGATAATGAAATGTTATTTATGTAATGTATTGTGTAATACTGGCCTTTCCGGGATAGAATCCAGGGCAGTTTACAAAAACTGAAACAGCAAAAACAAGATAAAAAAATGAAATATGACTAAATAGATAGCAGACACATGATATAACAATATTTTAAAGTGCTAGAAGGGGGAAAAAATGGATTTTTGCCTGGCTGGCACCAGTATCCAGCAAGCCTCCCACAACTGGATCCTATCTCTAGAACAGTGATGGCTAACCTGTGTCCTGAAGGCAGTATTTCACCTCCAGTGTGTGTTTTGTGGACTCTCACGAGCCCCACAAAATTTGCCTTTAAAAAAACCACAAAAATTTTTTTTAAAAATACTGACCGCTCCCATAGGATATGATACAGTGGTACCTCGGGTTATATACGCTTCAGGTTACAGACTCTGCTAACCCAAAAATAGTACCTCAGGTTAAGAACTTTGCTTCAGGATGAGAACAGAAATTGTTCTCCGGTGGCGCGGCAGCAGCAGGAGGCCCCATTAGCTAAAGTGGTGCTTCAGGTTAAGAACAGTTTCAGGTTAAGAACAGACCTCCGGAATGAATTAAGTACTTAACCTGAGGTACCACTGTACTATGATATGATACTGTGATGCCAAAAGGTTTTTGTAGCCTCCAAACGTATTCCCTTAAAAGAAAAAATATTTTTTGCTTATTTCTCCCACTGTGATGCCAAACGTTTTTGGTGCCCTCCCCAATGCCATCATATATATATATATATATATATATATATATATATATATATATGTTAACTAACATCTGCTTTGGCACTTAGGCCATGCCCATTTGGTCACGTGGCTCCCAGATGGTTGGTCATGGGTCACACTGGCCCTCAATCCCCAAAAGCTTATGCACCCCCATTCTTGAGAACAAGTCATATTTCAGATGAAACAGGGAATTGGAGGTTGGGGTTGGCAGGTGACTTTAGTCATCTAGTTAAGTCTATAGGCAGGATGTTGTGGAAAGAGTTGCTCTGTCAGGTGCTTGAATCTCAAGTGGTTTGGGGCTTTGAAAGCAGGCACCAACACTTTGGATTGGGCTCTTTGACTGCCAGACTGCTATATTATTAATTTTCTACCCCACCCATCTGGCTGGGTTTCCCCAGCCACTCTGGGCGGCTTCCGACAAAAGATTAAAAATACATTAAAACTTCAGTCATTAAAAACTTCCCTAAAGAGGGCTGCCTTCAGATGTCTTCTAAAAGTCAGAGAGTTGTTTATTTCCTTCACATCTGGTGGGAGGGCAATCCACAGGGCAGGCGCCACTACCAAGAAGGCCCTCTGCCTGGTTCCCTGTAACTTTGCTTCTCGCAGTGAGGGAACCGCCAGAAGGCCCTCAGTGCTGGACCTTAGTGTCCAGGTTGAACGATGGGGTGGAGATGCTCCTTCAGGTATACTGCTCAACGCCTCATGATTTCATAGAATCATGTTGTTGTTTAGTCGTTTAGTCATGTCTGACTCTTCATCTCTTCATGATCCCATGGACCAGAGCACACCAGGCACTCCTGTCTTCCACTGCCTCCCGCAGTTTGGTCAAACTCATGCTGGTAGCTTCGAGAACACTATCCAACCATCTCGTCCTCTGTCGTCCCCTTCTCCTTGTGCCCTCCATCTTTCCCAACATCAGGGTCTTTTCCAGGGAGTCTTCTCTTCTCATGAGGTGGCCAAAGTATTGGAGCCTCAGCTTCAGGATCTGTCCTTCCAGTGAGCACTCAGGGCTGATTTCCTTAAGAATGGATAGGTTTGATCTTCTTGCAGTCCATGGGACTCTCAAGAGTCTCCTCCAGCACCATAATTCAAAAGCATCAATTCATAGAATCATAGAATTGTATAAATTTAACAAAAGCATGGCATGCACACTTTCAAGCCTATTATAGCAGTAAAGGGTAGGAACTTGCTTTTAAAAAAATAACGCGCTGAGTGAAAACAGAATTGGAGGCTGTTGAATGGGATGTGGACCTATTGCCATGACTTTGACGTTTCTGGCCTTTGTGCCTCTTTGCTGTTGTTTCCGTTTGAGCCTTTTGTGCCCTTCCAGGAATGTACGGTTAAACAAGTCCAACCCTCTTTTTCCTATTGCATTCCTCCAACTTACCACTGAATGACCTGACAAAACACGCAGCCGTTTCTAGAATATCTGTGGTCCCAGCATGAGTCATAAATGCATTCTGTGTGATAACAACCAGCTGTTCCTGAAAAGACAAAAATTGCTTTCCCCGCTGGTGGTCTGCCAAGTGACCAGTGAAAAGGCAATAGGCACGACAGAGCAAGTAGCAGTTCATTGCCCTAGGAACTCTTAATTTGTGAGGAAGGGTATGAGACTTCTGTAGTTGCCAGGCTCCTTTAATGGGGAGCCTTGACAGCTAAAGCAGGTTTGAAACAGGTTAAGATTTGTGGCATAATTAGGCATTGGGGAGTGATTCATGTATGTTGTGGCTGGTTGTATCTGCTAAGCTTGTTTAGGAAAGGCATTCAGTGACATTACCGCCCGCCAATTGAGCACCTGTAGAGAGAGAGAGACAGAGATTTGAAGAGAAAGGCTTTTTGAATACCATTTCTCCATAATCCAAAATACGCTTGGGCAGGTTGAGATTACTCAGTGGAGAATGTACCAACAGCTTCCTATTTTTCAAAGCCTCAAGCAGGATAACAATTGTAACTCTCTTGAACACCATAAAAATGCTATAGAAATAGATGGTGTTATTTCATCTCAGATTAAGCACTGACAATTAATCCTTCAGAATTAGGCACTGGGAGGCAGATGTGCTTGTTACACCAAATGAATCGTAAGTCTTCATGAGAGTCAGCTACATCATCGGCTGTAGAGGTTTTCCAAATACTAACCTCCGAAACATAACTTTCATTCCAAAGACTACGCATCAGAGTGCACATAATTATGCTGTAATGGGATATAAAACTGCAAGAGGGGTTCAGAATTTCAAACCTCGGTGTATGGTAGAAAAGTGGTGACGTCTAATCTTGGGACAGAAACTATTAGCCTAGCCAAAATAGGTGAGTCAATTTTAGCTAATCTGGACCACGAAAGTCAGGAAATGTAAATAAAGGTAAAATGGACAGATCCTGCATACATAACTTATGTAGGCAAAAGCAGGCAGTTCCTGGGTGCTCTTGCACTCAAGTACAGGAATGGTGGGCCTCTGAAGGGCCTAAAACATCTGGAGGACCACATAACTATTGGCCATACTGCCTGGGATTGAAGCAAGTTGAGTCCAGCATCAACTGGAAGCCCAGTGGTTCCACATCCATGTTCTAGTATATAACAAAGAAAAGGAATTCCAGTGGTAAGCTGTTCAGGCTGGCTTTGCTTTCAAGGATTACCTTTGGAGGAACATCCAAGGCTTCATAAACCATGGTTTATGGTGACATGGATAAGCAACTCCCTCCCACTGCACGCTGGAATGCACTAGACCAGAGTTCCCCATAATGTCTGAACCTGCCAGCTCTGGCTTAATGTTGATCAACAAATCAGGAAAATAAGCCAGGAGGACATCCTTAAACGGGATTGAATTTTGAGACACAGTTGTAGGGCTAGGGACAAAACCTGCCCCTGGTCTCAGACTCTAGCAGATTTAGTCCGCACCTTGGGAAATCCAGCTGCTGTGTATACAGCTGATATGGTACATTGCTTTTAGGCACACAAACCATGATTGATGTTGCTAGGAGAGCCGAGGATGGTTTGGAAAGGCAGCTGATAAGCACTCAAAAAGTAAATACGGTATAATATAAAATCAGTGGACACACTCCTGTAAACAATTGTCTTGCACAAACCTTACTTACATGAGTGGGAGAAATGCACTGATGCCCATCACGTTGATAGGGCCTGCTCAGGAGAACTCGCCGGATGATGTGAACAATTAGCACAGCCTAGGAAGCTGCCTTATAGGAAGTCAGAGGATTGGTTCATCTAGTCCAGGCTTCCTCAAACTCAGCCCTCCGGGTGTTTTGAAACTACATCCCCCATCATCCCTGACCACTGGTCATGCTAGCTAGGTATCATGGGAGCTGTAGGCCAAAAACATCTGGAGGGCCGAGGTTGAGGAAGCCTGATGTATTTGATTGTTTCAATGGTGGTGGATGTGGTTATCGTTTAGAGACGCTTCGTAGGAAGTGACTCATAGATGGAATAAAATAAACAAATGACTACTAGCCTCCTCTTTCTCTTTAACAGCTTGTTTTTGTTGAAACTGACAGTCCTTTTGTGGTACTTTAAAGGCGGACAGATATATTACATGGCACAAGCTATTGTGACCCAACCCATTTTGTCGCACACAAACACGACTAAATATTTAAAAAACTCTGAGTAAATGCAAGAGGCATAAGCCTTTTATATATTTCAGGGCCATTTGGTCTCACTGTTAATCCCCCACACCCCAGAGATGTATATCTCTGTGAACTGAAGATCATCATTCCATGCACCTGACGATGGGGCTCACAATTACAAAAGCATACATTACAACAAATCCATTCTTTAAGGGGCCGTTTGCAGCTTCTCTGTACTTGCACTGTTTGCTCCAGATAGGATCTGATCCCCCTAGCCTCTTTCAGAAGCATCGGTAATTATTTAAGTAGGGATTTTCAGATTATATATATGGCTAGGGTTGAAAATGAAAGCAGTTTGCAGAGTATTTAACAGGAATAATTGCACACACGCAATCCAGGCGAAACTGAGGACTTCTGGCGGCGGCGGGAGAATTTTTGCATAAATACAAATATAGAGATTTTTAAAACAACTCGGGGGGGGGGGCACCCCATCCTTGGCAGCTCAGTAGGTACTGAGCATGCTTAGTGAAAGAAGAACATTTAAGGAAGGGAGTGGAACAATCAATGGAGGATCCTGGAAAAAGGATAATTGGTTCTGACCAGTAAGCTGTTCCGCAGTGGAATGGACTCCCTTGGGATGTTGGGGACTTCATTGGAAGTTTTTAAGTAGAGTTTGGATGGCCATCTGTCATGGATGCTTTGGTTGAGATTCCTGCATTGCGGAGGGTTGGACTGGATGTCCTCCAGGGTCCCTTCCAATTCTACAGTTCTGATTCTGTGGTTGCCCCCGTGTTACAAGAGCACTCCCGTTAGGACCTGAGGATAGGCTACTGCATAGCTGTCAACTTTCAGATTTGAAAATAAGGGATCAGCAGCCTCACCTGTCCCGGGGACAGTCTACGGGATATCCAAGAATCCGGGATAGCAGCGGGAAACGGCGCTGGAATTAGGGAATTTCCCGAAAAAAAGGGAAGGTTGACAGCTATGGGCTACTGCAACATTTTGTTGCAGCCGACAGAACTCCATCACATCACTCACTCCGCTTGGCGCGGCTCCGCCCTGATGCAGCTGCAAACAGACCCCCAGTCCTAGTCGGGCAGATTTCCAAAGGAGAACTTCTCCCGTCGAGGGGCAACCACCCTGCACGGAGGCAGAAGACCACCCGGCTTCCACCCGGTCCTCCAAGAGGCAGGGCGGCAGAGGCGAGCCAAAGCGCAGCCAAGCTGCAAGAGGTGGATTAACTCAAGAGCACCACCAGCGAGAGGGCTGGCTGCTTGCGACTTAGCTTGGCAGCTGCTTCCTGATTCCGGTTTGCAGCAGCAGCAGCAGCAACAAACAGCCGTTGCTGCAGGAATTGGAAAACGGAGAGTCCAGGGAGACGGGAGGCGAAAGCAAGCATCGCCTCTGCGCGCAGGTAGGCGGCTGATCAATAAAACCATCACTCTCTGCCCACCTCCTGCATCCCACTCTTGCCATGGGGCGGGGAGGGGGGCACCTCTTTTGCACTGTGTGTAGTTGGGAGGGCAGGAAGGAGGAGGAAGCAGGGCGGGTTGCTCGGGACTTTGCCCTGTGGACTGGACAGATGGGGAGTGGAAGGAGTGCCTGCTCTTTCTATTTTTGGTAAGGCAAATGTTGCAGCCTGGCGAAGCGGGATTTCCTGGGACTGAGTGGGGCTGGAGGGTAAAGAGGGGTGGAAGAGTCAGGGAAACAGAGACGCCGAGGAATTTTGTTCCCCCACCTTCAGAGGGGTGGACTGTGGACCTACGGCCGAGAAAGAGGTCAGGAAATTTCCTAGTGGGGAGGGAAATAGGAGTGTTTTTGTTGTTGTTCTGTTTTAATGGACAGAAATAGCCTGATGGGAATGTGGTCCAGGGAACGCATTGGGAAGGGAGGGCTGTTTTTTTTGTTTTTATTATGTATTTTGCGTGGTTTTATCTTGTATTTTTATGCTGTGAACCGCCCTGGGAGCTGCGGAGGAAGGGCGGTATGCAGATTTAATAAATAATATTAGTAATAGGTCTGGGAACTGTGGGATTTGGAGGGGATGTGATGGTTGCCTGGGTGGGGGGAAAGGTAAAGGTACCGGTATTTTGGGAAGTGGGGCTTAAGGGACAGATGACAGATTGGCCCACAGAGAAAGTTTGTCCCCATTTCAAAGACTTGTGGGGAGGAGAAAGGGGGATTTTGGTTTCAGGGAGAGATAAATAGGAGGGATTAGATGGATTTTGACATCTATGATGCCTCCATAAAGAATCCAAAGGCTGGGGGTTGTTGGTCTCTGGCCGAGAGAGTCATGGGCATGATTTTTCTCCATGGCAAAGGTATAGGAGTGCTTGAAGTTTTGACTTGGGGAAGGGCCCCTGGGGGAACTGAGAGACTGTCGGGGGGAAAGTTGGGAGGGTCAGGTGAACTGTGCTCCACAGCATCAATAGATAGTGGATTATTCCACAGCACAGAGAAAAATGTGAAGGGGAAGTGGGAGGGAAGAATTAATTGGAAAACTAACAGCTTGGTACAAAAGCAAGGGTGGCGAAAAAGAAAAAGAAAAAGCCTAGAAATGCAGTCCTGGAAATAGGTTCCAGAGGTTACTGAAGGGTTGGTTTGCATGTGTCTTTGTGTGTGTGTGTGTGTGTGTGTGTGTGTGTGTGCTGTATGTTGATTACTGTACACATTGATATTCTCACTTAATGATTGCAACATCCTGCAATGGCTTGGGTCCACATTCACACCATAGGTCTAGTGCAGGGGTCAGCAAACTTTTTCAGCAGGGGGCCGGTCCACTGTCCCTCAGACCTTGTGGGGGGGCCGGACTATATTTTGAAAGGAAAAAAAAAAGAACGAATTCCTATGCCCCACAAATAACCCAGAGATGCATTTTAAATAAAAGCTCACATTCTACTCATGTAAAAACACCAGGCAGGTCCCACAAATAACCCAGAGATGCATTTTAAATAAAAGGACACATTCTGCTCATGTAAAAACAGGCTGATTCCTGGACTGTGCGTGGGCCGGATTGAGAAGGCGATTGGGCCGGATCCAACCCTGGGCCTGAGTTTGCCTACCCATGGTCTAGTGTACTATGATACGACTTTAGGCAGCCATGGCCTTCCCACAAAGAATTCTGGGAGCTGTAGTCCGTTAAGGGTGCTGAGACTCACAGAGCTACAATTCTCAGAGTGGCTTAACAATCAAATCGCTTTCCCCAGGAAACTCTTAGAATTGTAGCTATGGGACAATAGGGGTCTCCCGACAACTTTCAGCACCCATAATTATTTGGGGGAAGCCATGACTGTTTAAAGCAGCATCATAGTGCTTTAAATATCTGGTGTGCGTGTGGCACAGCATGGGCATTCGCAGACCGAATTTTTGTATTGCCTCTGACACAACTATTTGTGCTGGAGTGGCTCATTCAACATCAGCAATGAATTACAGAGCAATCAAACGTCGTGCGAGCCTGCTTTCAAGGACCCGATCCTGAATTTATGAATTATTTCCGTGGAAAAGCATTGCATTTGGGCAGTCGTTGGATGATCTGAAATTTCTGTCTGTGGGGTGAGATCTGTGGTGATGCATTCACACATCCGCACACCAGTCATCACTTGATGTTGCAGTCATCAGGTGATGCACATGTGTGAACCAGCTTTTATTTCCTTGCTGCACTAGTTAGAGTATTCAGATATTCCAGGATGCCTCTCCAACCTTTGGAAGGAGATTCATTGGGTCCTTCTTCTATTGCTGGAGTTTACAGTTTGATAATTCTTCCAAAGGGATGCGACTTACAACAAAATGTCACTGTGTATTCCCGCCCCCGCTCTCCAGCCAACAATTCCTTCTAAACAAGACATTCCACTATATCCGCTCCCCTCCCTATTCTGTCCCCCCTCTCCTATCTGCACATGTGTGTACACACACACAAACCATCCCTTCTTAATGAACTCTAAGCTTGGTACGCCCAGTTCCTTCAGCCTTTCTTCATTTAGGCCCCTTCTCTTCTTCATAGCTCTTTCTCTTTTCTTGACTCCTTTCCAACGTTGCCAATGTCACTCCTGAGCAGCGGTACTCAGAACTGAATGTGCTATTATTCTAAATGGAGCCTTGCCAGTTACCAAGTCCAGCAATTCTATTAACTTCCCAAGAACTGAGAACTATGCTTTTGTTGCTACAGCCTAAAAACGTCATTGGGCATTGTTTACAGTGTACCATCAGAAATCGGGGGCGGGTAACAACCAAACTTCCGGTTCCCGTTTACAGCTCCAGTGTGGTGTTTTAGGGTCAAAGGGGGTGTCAGCCTTGGTGTCTAGAGAAGGAAACTAAGCTGATGAAGAGCTGAGGCCTTGAAAACAAAAAGTAACCCTGCTGTGTTTCCTCCATCTCCACCTCTGGCACTGATTGACAGCATAATCTTACTCAGAAGTAAGTTCTATTGAATTCAGTGAGGCTTACTCACAGGTAAGTGGGGTTAGGCTTCCAGCCTTAGGCTGTGTACGCAGTATACCAGGGGTGGCCAACTCCCAAGAGACTGCGATCTACTCACAGAGTTAAAAACTGGCAGTGATCTACCCCCTTTTTTGGGTTCAGGTCAAAGTTGTTGAGCTTTTGAGCTTTTTTTAGGAAGCAAGGCCCTGGTTTTTTGGGTTAAGGGCTTTTGGGGTTGAGCCAAAGTTGTTCAGCTTCTTTGGGGGGAGCCAGTGATCTACCTGTTGGACGTGCCTGCACTATACCCTTAAAGCACATTCAAAGCGCATTTCCCCCCTCAAAGAATTCTGGGTACTGTAGTTTGTAGGGTTGCTGGGACTTGTAACCCTGTGAGGGGTAAACTACAGTGCCCAGAATTCTTTGAGGGAAAGAGCATGCTTTAAAGGTGTAGTGTGTTTACGCAGCCTTACTTTGGAACCTCGGGAAACCACTTATGTAGTTATGGAAAAAGTTCATGTTTGTTTTAGTTAAGTCATGTGCAAATCAGCATTTAAGAAATGTAAAATATTACCCATGGAATTTTAATTGTAGCTATTGTTGCAGCTGCTGCAAATGCCCTCAGTATAAGAGGTGTTGCCACCCCATTATCCTTTATTAATATCCTGGCTTTTTCAGTTCCTCCCTTGGTTTCATTTTGGTGTCACCTGCTTGCTAAAAGCTCTGTAATGTTGTCTAACTGGGCCACTTAAGTGCTGCTCATGACTGACACAGGTGCCCTGCTCTAAAGAACCAGACCTATTGCTGGGAGTTAGATCCGTCAGTGGCTGCTGGCTGTACCTATTTATAATACTTTTATGCCTCCTTTCTGGAAACCACCAAGGCAACGTCCAGAAAATCAGAAGATGAGAACAACATAGTAAGAAACATGAGACTACAATACTATTTAAAGATGTGCAACTCAAGCCTAACCATGGCTGCTCTACATCTGTGTCCAATGGGGCTTACTCCCAGGAAAGTAGGGTTAGGATTACAGCCTTGAAAGGCCAAATGTATCACCCTAGAGCCTAAACTAACAAAATAAACAAAAGCCCCAGAGCCAGGAAGCAGGGTTCATTGGTTTATATGAACAAACAGGGCATAGCTACTTTACCCTAACCCTACATCACGGGGAGGTTGTGTAGATAAAATGTAGGGAGGTAATCCACTTTGAGCTTTTGGGAAGAAACAAATAAATAAATGGTCTTTGCGTGGGTCTTATAAGACCTTCCTTACGTTCTCCCCGTCCGCGGCATGTCACCCTGCTATATCCAGTTGCAACTCCACACACCTTTTTTTATATGCCGGCCTGTAACAAGAAGCTGCTGTTTATTAAGCCGAAACCTATTTTTAACACCCAAGGCAGGTGATGCGATGTGAGTGGTTGGAACTGACAGATGGCAGGCCGCTTGGAAGCCTTTAAAAGCGGCTGTCCCCTGAATAGGGCTTCCCCAATGCAGGTCCCTGGCACTCTTTATGTAGCCGTTCTGGTTGTTGTTCATGCAGGTTCCAAAAACCTGAGTCATGTCATATATATAATATATATATGAGAATGAAAACATGGGCTCAATCCATTGGGGAGGTCTCCTGTTCCAGCCTGAAATGAGCAAGTCGAAATGAGTGGGAAGAGCCACTACTGTTCTCCTGAGTTGTTCCCGTTCACTTCAACAGGGTGAGCTTCGGCTAGAAACCAGTGGAGAAGGAAACAAAATCCATAATGTGGAGGCCTGTGTCAGGGCTTTCTAAGCTACGAATTCACTTTCCTGGGTGAATTTGCTGCACTCTTTCTGGCTCCATCATAGCTACGCTGTAGTAAAAGGGGCCAGGGGTCCTGCTTTCCCTCAGCATCGGCTAGTGGTCCAACTGTGTCTCTTATCTGAACAGGGATAGCCTAACCTCTGTCGTCTATGCTCTGGTGACCTCTAGGTTAGATTACTGCAATGTGTTTTACGTGGGTCTGCCTCTGAAGACTGTTTGGAAACTTCGGCTGGTGCAGAATTCAGCAGCCAAGTTTCTCACCGGGGCAAGACGCTTTGAGCATATAACACCAATCCTAGCCTGACTGCATGGGCTGCCAATTTGTTTCTGCTGGTTTTGACCTATAAAAACCTTAAATAGCTCAGGATCGCAATGCCTCAAGGAGCGCCTCAGACTCTGCGATCATCATCTGAGGCCCTTCTTCATTTCCGACCCACCCCCCGTGCGAGATTTCTGGAGGGTGGCAACACGAGACTGGGCCTTTTCTTTCTTTTTTCTTTTTTAAACTTTATTCTAAAACCAAAAAAGAGTTACAAACATGAAAGAATTACAAACATTTGAGACTGGGGCTTTTCTTGGGTGGCTCCCCGATTCTGGAATGCTCTTCCTGAAGAGACTTTCCTGGCACCATCGTTATATATCTTTAGGTGCTGGGCAAAAACTTGCCTTTCTAACCAGACCTTTTGGCCTTCACTATCTGTGGCCTTTCAGAAGTAGGTGGGACGTTTTTAATGTATCTTCCCTTGCCGCTTGGTTTTCATGTATCTGTGTGGGTTTTTCTGATTTTTATTTGATTGGTTATCATTCGCTTTGGGCTGCATTGAGCAAGATAAAGCGATTAACAAATATAATAAACAATAATAATAATTCAGAGGTCTGTCAGGTATACAGAGAGAGAATGTAAGGATTCAGAGCCCAGGGTCCTTTCCATCAGGGGTGGGAAACCCCAGGCTCTGTGTGTTTGTGTGTGTGTAATGTGGCCCTTCAGGCCTCTTCACCTGGCCCTTGGGATTCTGCCCAGGCCACACCACCTTTCCCCAGGCACGCCCCTCCCCAGACTTCCATTCTCCTTTAGCCTGGCTGGAATGCGTTCATGAATTGTGAAGGTGCCTCTGGCTTGTTTGAATGGAGGATGGAGAGATTGGATGGAGGTGCGTAGCAACCTCTGACTTTTGCATGTCTGGAATGTATCCAGTTCCCAGAAAGGTAGAAATTAAATCCCTTGTTCCGTTTACATTTGCTCTCCTGTCCTCACCCAACCGCAGGCATGTGCCTTTAGGAGATTGCCCATGAGGGGTGTGGCTCTCAGACCAAAGAACATTTTCCATCCCTGGGTTAGAACCTGGACAGCACACAGAACACCTTGTCAGCTTTCTCCACTACCTTGGGATAGATTTAATTCTATACCTGTGCCAGTGCACGCAATTAGCATATGCAAATATTATGTAAATCAGGGGGGCCCTTTAGTCCTCTTCAGGTAGTGTTGTAAGGAGCCGCTCTCAGGAAACCTCAGATTTTGTGCTAAGCGAGAGACTCTCTTTTCTTCATGCAAACACAATTACGCAAATCAATTCAACATGTTTGCAAACGGGCTTCGTTTTGCATTGACTCTGCTCAGCGTGTTCAGATCCAGATTGTTGCTGAGAGTGGGGCGTTTTGGGGTTTTTTCAGTAATTGCTAAATTTGGAGGTTTGGGGCGAGGCACAGTTTATATAGTGACAGAAGGAGAATGAGAAATGGGTGAGTGGCAACTCTGTTTATGTGGCTGCAGACTGGGGGGGTGGGGCTGGGGGGGAGAGGAATATGACCGGCTACAAGGGAGGATAACTTTTGGTGGGGGGTTGGAAGGGGAGGGAACTTCTTCCCTAACACCTTGTTTTATTTGGTTATTTATTTGCTTATTAAATTTCTATCCTGACCTTCCTCCCCAAGGAGCTCAGTCTGGCAAATTATAAAACAGCAAAATGCAATGAATATATGCAGGTCAGGATTGGTTAAACAAGGTGGGATGTGGAGGGGAGATTGAGACTAATAATAATAATAATAATAATAATAATAATAATAATTTATTATTTATACCCTGCCCATCTGGCTGGGTTTCCCCAGCCACTCTGGGCGGCTCCCAACAGAATATTAAAAACACGATAAAACACCAAACATTAAAAGCTTCCCTAAACAGGACTGCCTTCAGAAGTCTTCTAAAAGTCAGATAGTTGTTTATTAAGCCCATTGAATGAGTCAAGTTCACAGTTTTGAACTGTGAGTTTCCTGGCACTTTCCCCTTGCAGGTCATCTCAGTCCAGCAAACACAATCGGTGTATAAAATCTGGTTTTTGTAGGCACAGATTTGCTGTTCAGAGTGTAACCCAGATATACACATTTAGGCTCCCCATAGAGATCCCCATTGGCCGGCCCAGGTCACAGCCACACCACATATGGCTTCCCGCAAATAATCCTGGGAGCTTTAGTTTTTTAAGGTTGCTCCCAGGATTCTTTGAGGGAAGCCTGTGCTTTAAGTATGCTCTAAACCAAGGCGGGTCCAACGTCTCAGAACAAGTGGGCCGCAAGAGTACTTTGACACAGAACCCGGTCCGAGCGAGTGAAGTAAGGCACACATTTCTTTTTCTTGCAAGTATTTCCCGTTGAATTTGGTGGGGCTTGCATCTAGTTAGACTTGCCTAGGAGCAGGCTGCAAAGAGAGAACCTGTTTGCCAAGGGAGGGGAGATGGGAAATAGGTGTAGGTGAGCAGGTTATCCAAAGCAGCAGCTGCAGCTGCTCTAAGAGTCTTGTGGAACAAGCAGGTGAGATTGATAAAAGGGTTAGCTGCAGAGATGACGTTCTGGAAGCCAGGCTCATCATGGACCGGAGGTGTCATCCAGGCATCCAGCTAATGGGAGGACTGTAGGAAATCAGTCACGGCAATGGATTATAACCTCTCTCCTTTAAAATATATTTCTCACCTCTGTCCTTCTCCTTTCCTGAGTGTGTCTTGGTCTAGGGTTTGTTTGCTAAATCCTGCAACTGGGGGAGGAAGACGGAATTTCTGTTTAGTTATTGTTTGCTGATAAGAGTTAATTTTATTGTGTCCTATTCTAATAGATTATTGAATATTACTTTATTTTATATAAGTCGTTTCATTTTAAAGCTATGCTTTATTATGACTTTTTGTATTACAAGGTTCTTGGTTGTATATTTTGTTGCTGCAAACCACCGTGTGTATAGTACAGTGGTACCTCGGGTTACAGATGCTTCAGGTTATAGACTCCGCTAACGCAGAAATAGTACCTTGGGTTAAGAACTTTGCTTCAGGATGAGAACAGAAATCGTGCGGCGGCAGCACAGCTGCCCCATTAGCTAAAGTGGTACCTCAGGTTAAGAACAGTTTCAGGTTACGAACAGACCTCCAGAACGAATTATGTTCTTAACCTGAGGTACCACTGTAATAGAGAAAGGCAGTATACAAAATAAAAGTGAAATGAAATGAAGGGAAGAAAGTTCACATTTTGCAACCAATCAAACATAGAAATGCAAAAATGAAAGAACATCCATACTCACATTTTATTTCCCAAGACGAAAGAACGAGCAGTTGTTTGGAAATGTAATCATTCGTTGTCTTCCTTTCATCCAAGATAATGGTTGTTTTGTTGGTCTTCCTCGTTTTTTTAAAGCGTTCCTCTGTGGAAATCCCTGGTTCTCTCTGCTTTTCCTTGTGCTGAACTGTAATAAGGACGTTGAGTCTTGTTTTTTGGTCTCTCTTCTCAGCTGCCCTTCTGAATGTGATGCTCAGGAAAGGAGGGCAAGGTTCTGATCGACAGCGGCATCTCTGACCCTTCCTTGGCATCCAGAGAGGGCATTGTCCAAAGAGACGGACTGCACAGGAATGGGTAGCCATGAGAAGGACCCATCTTCTCCTAAGAGGGCTCCGCCCCCCTCTCGCTCCAACAGCACTGTGTCTTCCAAGCACAGCATTGCTCGGCAGGTGAGATGTCTCCCCTCTGCCCAAGCGTGGGTAGCCTGAGACCCTCCAGATGTTGTTGATCTCCCAACACCCATCATCCCTGTCCATTGGCCATACTGGCTGGGCTGGTGGGAGCTGCCAGCCACTCCTGGAGGAACCACATAAACAATCTACACGCATCCCAGAGGTTGGTGGGAGGGGCTTTCAGGTCAGAGGGTGTGGCCTAAAGGTTAACCAATGGGTATGTCATTGAATCGAGCCTTTGGACTGCAGTGCAAAACTTCAACCAGTTTTCCCACTGGGAGAACACCCCTACCTTTCTTTCTAATGTTGTTGCTTAAAAAAATTCTAGGGTTCCGAAAGCTGGGAGGTGGTGGATGAGCTGCGGATCCAGAGCGGGGTCATTCAGGAGCCAGAGAGGCAGGAAGGCTACCTGTTGAAGAAGCGGAAATGGCCCCTGAAGGGCTGGCACAAGGTGAGAGATTTGAGAGCCCCGTGTGTGTATTGGGAATTGCCAGACTTCCTGTGGTTCTAAACTGTGGTCCCTTCCAAGCCTTTGGAATGTAGGTTCAATCAACCCAGGACCAGAGTGGATCCCTCGCAGCTTCCAGTGCTGTAGGAAAACCAGTGTGTCAAACTAACTCATCCCACATTCACAATAAATCATGCGAACCCCGTAAGATTCATTCCTATGTAGGCCACTTATTCTGCTCAATCTCCTGTTACTACTGTGGTTCTCTGGACTGGGGCAAAGGGTGGATATTTTAGTTGTGCCTCTGGTATTTTTTAACCACATGGTTATTTGTGACTTCTTCCTTTTCTTTCTCCCCTTCTCTCTTTCTCAAAGCGCTATTTTGTTTTGGAAGATGGGATTTTGAAATATGCCACCACACGCCAAGATGTGAGTACAGGGTAGGGAGCCTGGGATGCCTGAATTTCAATGAGGTGGGGACTCACGGGAATCTAAGAGCAAAAGTGGCCATAGGGGGATGTCAGAGATCAATGAGATTCGTAGGGCAGAGCTCAAAGGTCTGGGTCAGTATTCATTTCACCATTTCACCCTCCCTCCCAGGTCTTGAAGGGGAAGCTTCACGGGTCTGTTGATGTCCGCCTGTCTGTCATGTCGGTCAACAAGAAGGCGCAGCGTGTAGATCTGGACACAGAAGAGAACATATATCATCTCAAGGTAAGGCGTGCAAAAGAGGAACCTCATGCAGGTTGTGGGGTTGTGGTAACAGGTCAGGATGGGACAGAAAAGCATAAGGAACTGAAATGGGAAAAAGGCGAAAGATTTATACGGTCTGAAGAGAAACCAGATGGAAAACTGGAAAAGGAAGACTGGGTGAGTGAATGGGAAAGGTCAAATGCCAACCCATCATTTAGCCTTGAGGAGGTTGTTGGCCCTCGATTTCCCCAGTCTGGAAAATGGGAGTGTTAGCCTGAGGATGGGAAAGCTGAAAATCCTGATCTGGCAAATGACACCTGAAAGGAAGTTTCAGTTTGCTTGCCTCCTGTTCTGGATGAACAAAGGTTTACTGGGAAACAAGATAACAGTACGCGGCACAGTAATGTGTACAGTGGTACCTTGGAAGTCGAACAGAATCAGTTCCGGAAGTCCGTTCGACTTCCAAAACGTTCAGAAACCAAGGTGCGGCTTCCGATTGGCTGCAGGAAGCTCCTGCAGCCAATCGGAAGCCACGGAAGCCGCATCAGACGTTCGGGTTCCAAAGAAGGTTCGCAAACCGGAACACTCTCTTCTGGGTTTGCAGCATTTGGGAGCCAAAATGTTTGACTCGCAAGGCATTCGATAGGCACTGTGTATCAGTTAGGGTTGGAAAGCTCTGCATGAATGTAACTGCCTTTGTAGTTCTCTGTGTTAGGGTATCATGTAAAAAAGAGATGGTTTGTCCTGTTTGTTTGGCTTGCGTTGTTGCTCTGGGTTCAAATCCAAGCTAATGCATGAGCACCGGGGCCCATAACCAGGAGGATTCTGTGGGCATGTAGAGTGTGGGGAAAGGTTTCTCCCCAGCTATGGCAAACCAGGCTAGGTGGGCATCCTTTGCCATTCACTGCAATTAGCTTTCAGCGCACGTTTTCCTGGCAGTTCCTAAAACATGCAGGAAGCTGAACATGGTATATATCAATGGCGTCATCAGATCGTTTTGCTACAAGCTTGGAGCCCTCGCGTGCAGACTTTCACGATGCTTTAACTGTGAACCGGATTGTTTTGAGGATTCTGTGGTCTGGGTGGGACAATGCCGACAAGGTCTTTATCTGCATTTGCCTTTAAAAAGAAAAAGGGGAGGGAAAGCTTTGTTGTATTGAAAAATTGTTATGTATTTAAAAGCCTAATGAAAAGATCTGAAAAGAAAGCGAAGCAACTTTAATCTGCAGGAGAACTAGCATCTTGCTCTCTCTTCTCTGAGATCTTTTGAATCTGATGGCTGCGAAATAAATTAATCTCCACAGTTTAGGTTGAAGATCAGCTGTGCTCAGGACCCTATTGGCTCTTGGGTTCAGATTCCAGACATCAGTGTAAATCTCTACTTGGACAGGTATCTTGATTCCCATCGCCCACCTTTGTGCTCCTAACGGTTCATTCCTTCTAGATTAAATCCCAGGAACTCTTCAATAACTGGGTGGCCAAGCTCTGCTCACACCGCCAAGTGCAGAAGTTGGATGCCTCCCAAAGGCAGTACCTGACAAGTAGCCATGGTGGAAGAGCCTCGCATCCTACACAGGTGAGTTGGCGGGAGGGGTGGGGGGAAAGAACTTTTTGTGTTGCGCAAGATGGATGGGCAGGGACATGCGCATGGAATGATGGCGGGGTGAATGGACAGAGGACTCCAGTGTCCCTCCTTGGTTCTTTCCCCCTAGTCACATGCAGGAAGAAGAGGCTTGGGGCCCGGACTCCAGATGCCTTCTTAATTGCACATTCATGACGGTTTGTGCACACGATGGTATCAGCGGGGTTACACGTCGATCCTGCTTTTAGTGCTGTTTGTACCTGCAACAGTTTTGGGGCAGACGCACCACTTCATTTCCAATCGGTGCACATCTCGTAACCTCCTGCTGAAATCCTGTCGTTTTCCAAATGAAAGGAATGTTACAGCAGTCTTTTTTTGTGCCACTTTGGTTGTGCTACAGCGCAAGAGCTGCCCACTGGAGGGCAATAACGCTGTATCATTCTGGAAGGATGCACTATTTTTGCATCAGTGGCATATTGCTGAATAGACCTGCCAAAAAAACCCCACAAGCCAGTCTGGAGGGGCCCTCACATAGCTCTGGCAGGAAAGAGTTGCTTTATAGGCCAAAGTTAAGCTTTGGTGGTTCCCGTGGAAATGTTAAGTACATCTAGCAAATACATTTGTAACGTTCAGCTGCTAAGTTGCGTCGGCTGCGTGTATAACTGAATTTGTACATCTCCAGATGTTATTGTACATCTCCAGCTTCTAATCCTAGCTAGCCATGCTGGTTGAGTCCAATAACATCTCAAAGGTTATAGGTTCCCTACCCCTAGGATGACCAGTATACTAAAGAGCTGCGAGTTCTCCAACACCACTTTATGTGGCTTTGTAAAAGAGTTTAAAATATTGGCACTTAGCTGGTTTCACCTAGTGATTTATAGAGAAAAGGGGTGTTGAAATCCTAAAATGACTTTGCCTCTGCTGTTCAGCTTTGTGCCCGGGTCCCAGGGAGAGCTTCCTGGTGAACAAGAGGCTAAAAGCTCACAGCTGTGGCCTGCAAAATGGACACGCCTCCCACAATCCTTTGCTCTTAGCTTCCGTTTGGCCCCCATCTTCTTGCCTCCTTCCTGCAGGCCTGCAGCTCACGGCACCGCATTCTGATGTCTGAGAGTGCTCCTGCCTTGTCTTCCCTGGCCGGCCCCCGAGACAAGGTGAATTCTTGGCTGAGCGACAGCAAAGGCCTGGACAGGTGCTCAGCAGGTGAGATGGGATCTTCTTACCGCTTTCCCAGAACAAATGCCCTTCCGCCTTCCACCATTCCCAGCTCCCTCTCCTCTGCTCTTCTAAGCCAGCACTCTTTCTGAAGCACCGTCAAGCTTCTTGACGTCTGCATTTGCTGCTGCTGGGGAACCCTTTCCTATTCCATTGATCTCGCTCTCCTTCTAGCACCTTTCCAGTATGAAGGCTTTTCCCTGGGGAGGGTCAGCAGATCAGAAGTGGGCTAAGTAGTTGGAGGGGGACAGGAATCAGTGGCCGTTATAAGCCAGAACGAAGGAGAATGAAGGGGCAGCCTGTGGGTCCGAGAGTCTGTGCATGCTGTAGTTCTTTGTGGGAATTTGGCTTCCAAACTATGCTCAAAGTGCAAGCCACCCACCCAATGTCTCCACAGCAGGGGTCAGCAAACTTTTTTGGGAGGGGGCCGGTTCACCGTCCCCCAGACCTTGTGGTGGGCTGGACTGCATGCACACACACACACACACACACACACACACACATGGCGGAGGGGGCTTCTCTCTTTCCCCCAGCCCCTCCCCTCCCCCTGCCTACCTATGGTGCTGCCGGCGCAAGGGTGGGCTGGCTCCGGAGAGGCGCTGCCCAAAATGGCGCTCAGCCAGCTCATCCCAGTCCCCTTCCTCCTCTACAAAGGGCGGGGAGAAGCCTGGAGGAGGGAGGGAGGAGGCGCCGCGGTGTGTGAGAGGGAGAGGGGAAATGGCGCCCCCAAAAATGGCGGTGCAGAAAAAAATGTAATGAACAGAATCCACACGATCCGCGGGCCGGATCCTGAGGGCAATTGGATCAGATCCGGCCCACAGACCGTAGTTTGCCGACCCCTGCTCTACAGTGCTGCCATGATATAGTACGCACTTTCTTCCAAATGCTTCCCGATCAAAGAGCCAATGTACTCAACAGACAGGAAGTCCCGCCTCCTGACTCCCTGGCCTGTTTCTGCCATGTTAAACCTGCAGACATCGCCCATGCGTGCTCTTTCTGAGTGCAAAATTTTCACACGCGTAACGTTTGGTTTCTTTTTCCTCAGAACTCTCCGAATGCCAGGGAAAACTTCAAGAGCTCAACCGGATGCTGCAGAGTTTGGAGACCTTGCACCGCATTCCATCTGCTCCCCTCATCTCCAATAGTCAGGTATGTAGAGCGGCGAAGGCAACAGATCATCCTCACCTGAGGCCCTTCTTTGTGTGCCTCCTCCACGAGAGGCCCAGAGGGTGGCAGCATGAGAACGGGCCTTTTCTGCAGTGGCTCCCCACTTGTGGAATGCTCCCCCCAGGGAAGCTCTCCTGGCGCCTTCATTACATATCTTTAGGCGCCAGGCAAAGCATTCCACTTCTCCCAGGCCTTCGGCTATTTCAACAATCTGTGGCCTTTTAAACTGTGTGCGTTTTTTAATTGCTTTTGTTTGTTACCATATTATGCATTTTTGTGTTTTTATATTGTAAGCCGTCCTGTGGAATAATAGAATTGTAGATTCTGTTATTTGGGTTGTTGGGTTGTTGTTTTTGTTTTGATTATTTATTTTGTGGTTTTATATTTTGATTTTCTTCTGTGAACTGCCCTGAGTCCTCCGGGTATAGGGCGGAATAATAATAATAATAATAATAATAATAATAATAATAATAATAATATTTGTAAGGGATCCCAAAGGTCATCTAGCCCAACCCCCTACAGTGCAGTTGCCACTGGCTCTGGAGTTGCTTTCTTGCCATTTCAGTCATGTACCAACCATGGGCTTTGAACGGATTTGCATGGTTATGTACCCACTCTTACAAATTGAGGAATTCCTGCTTTGAGTTCTCTGACTCTGAATAAACTTTCGATGGCAGCTGTGGCAGGAGACTCTTTCTTGATTTTTTACAGACCTCAGCGGGCACGGAGAGACCCAGGAAAGGGAAGAGATCCACTCGCATCTGGTGCACTCAGAGTTTTGCAAAAGACGACACGATAGGCAGGGTGAGCTGGCTTGGAACTGGTGGTATCTGTTCTGATATGGCAGTGATGGCCAAACTTGGTCCTCCAGCTGTTTTGGGACTACAATTCCCATCATCCCTGACCGCTGGCCCTGTTAGCTAGGGATAATGGGACTTGTAGTCCTAAAAACAGCTGGAGGGCCAAGTTTGGCCATCACTGTGATATGGGTTGTGTGAGAGGGTGTGTGTCTAGCTTAGAAAGTGGAGGGTGGCATTTTGCATTGTCTTGCTGTTATTGAGAGAGCAATGCTTTTCTGGGACAGAGGAGAAAGGCCTTTTAAGCAGTGCTTTTAAAATGTTTAGGTGTACTCTCATTTTGACTCAAGAAAATCACCACTTTATAGTTCAAATTGGGGAAAACAAATATAGTAAATGGACAAAAGTACAGAGATTTACAAATGTTTGGGGTATGCATCCCTGCAGGGGAAAAAAGCACTGCTTTTAAGTAATATGGAAGGGGAGAGGGTGCGATGGGGGAAATACTCTACTGAGTGTCTAAACGAGAAGTGTTTTGTCGCCTGCAGGTGGGGCGCCTGCACGGCTCTGTGCCCAACCTTTCGAGATATTTGGAATCCTGTCAGAACCAAGCCATCTTTAGCGTCCCTCCGGAATACAGCCAGCTGCAGAGAAGTTTCTGGATTTTAGCTCAGAAAGGTCAGCTTGTGGCAGGTGTTGGCTATTGTTGTTCGCAACACTCAGGAATGGCAGTCCTACTTTACCTATATTTGTTATTTTTGTTGTGGGTGGAGAGGGATCTGCTGATTTCGAAGGTCAACAGAGAGCAGGAGCAGGAGAGAGATTGGAAGGAAAGATTGTTTTATGGGCTTGTTCCTTTTTTGGGGGGGGTTAATTCCCCCCATTTCCACAACCTGTTCTTTGCCGCGATAAATCACAGTGTTGTGACTGAATCAACCCAGATTCTGTACAAAGGAAAGCTGGATTTTGTGTCCTGCATAAATCGCAGAAATGTTCTTGTTTTACATGACTAGTTCAGCTTCTGCAGAACAAGGGGAGTGTATCTATGGGCTACTTTTAATATGAGGCTGCATTTTAAATTGCATTTTAACCTGTATTTTAAATTGGTTTTTTTTCTTCCTATTATGCTTTTACTGTAATTTTACTGGTGTTAGCCGCCCTGAGCCCGGCTCTGGCCGGGGAGGGCGGGGTATAAATAAAATTTATTATTATTATATAAATATATATATACACACACACGCCTTGTTTGCCAATTCTGCTCACACATTTCGCTCCACTTCTTGAGTTTTCATTGGGTGTTATAAACATTTGTTTTCAAATTGGTCAAGGTGGCCTTAAGGGCTAGAAACTTGAGCTCCTTCCTTTAAAAACAAAAGTTGATCATTCCAAGGATTCCGGAGTCCTCGCCGAATGCTCGGTTCCTTATGAATGATGGGATCTGCTTTGCCATTTGCTTTCCTCCTTTGCCAGTTCATGGCTCCCTCAGCAGCGTGCTGGCCGTGCTGACGGTGGAGCGAGACCGTCTCCAAGAACTGCAGCGGACGCTCGATCTGCAACGCTCCACTATGTCTTCCGCCCAGGGTGGTCGTGGGGGTGGCATCGGCATGGCAGCAGCCGGGGTAAGGCTCCTCCCACTGTCCTCTGGCAGGCTCGCCAATTGCTGGTTTTGAAACTTTGCTGGTATAGAATTATTACTACTTTTTTTAAAAAAAAGTTAGATGCTTATCCCAAAAAAACAGCAACCCAATATATGCAGAATACTGCAGCATTGGCACAGAATAGCTCAGTCAGTGTACAGTACCGTATTTTTTGCTCCATAAGACGCACTTTTTCCCTCCTAAAAAGTAAAGGGAAATGTGTGTGTGTTTTATGGAGCGAATGCAGGCGGGAGGCAGG
The DNA here is from genome assembly GCF_964106645.2 of Podarcis pityusensis. Lineage (NCBI taxonomy): Eukaryota > Metazoa > Chordata > Lepidosauria > Squamata > Lacertidae > Podarcis > Podarcis pityusensis. The sequence goes on from NC_138038.1 coordinate 22,013,656, forward strand.
CGGGAAAAGCCACGCTCTGCGCGGCTCTTGCGGGTTTTTCTACGAGGTGGGAGAAGGGCAGCCTGTCACTGAGAGCTGTCCTTCTCCCACCTCGTAGAAAAGCCCCCAGGAGCCGCGCTCCCTTTCACGAGCCACGTGGAGCGTGTGTGCAGCTCTTGGGGGCTTTTCTCCCTCCTGGGGAAAAGCCTGCAAGTGCCACACACACGGTTCACACGGCTCGTGAAAGGGAGCGCTGAGCAGAGCCTGGGATGCATCCCAGGCTCTGCTCAGCGCTCCCTTTAAAAATATATTTTTTTCTTGCATTCCCCCTCTAAAAACTAGGTGCGTCTTATGGTCAGGTGCGTCTTATGGAGAGAAAAATACGGAATGTATATAAAGTCAAGAGCATGAACTTAATTTCAGGCAGGTAAAGGGAGTCTGACTGGCTCTGCCTCCACTTCTTCAGGTGGCTTTGGGCACCATCCCCCCCCCCAGCCCTTCTTGGGGAATGCAAACCTTGACCAAAAGAACTTTTCCATCTTTGATTTAAGTATATGCCCAAGTCATAGAGAATATGGGGCTCCACAGATGTCTGTTTTTGGTTGTGCATTCATGATGTATTTGGGCTCACGATGGTATTGAGGCAGGTATAAGCGGTCCCGTTTTCAGTGCTCCTGCGAACGTTTTGGGGCAGGCATACTGCTTTTGTTTCCAATCGGTGCATGCCAAAGCCCTGTCAAATAGTGCACCACAAACATGCCACTTAATTTATTTAATTTTTGCCTCACCTTTGTTGCGCTATATTGCAAGAGCAAGTGGTGCTGCGGGTTAAACCACAGAGCCTAGGACTTGCCGATCAGAAGGTCGGCGGTTCGAATCCCCGCGACGGGGTGAGCTCCCGTTGCTCGGTCCCTGCTCCTGCCCACCTAGCAGTTTGAAAGCACGTCAAAGTGCAAGTAGATAAGTAGTACTGCTCCAGCGGGAAGGTAAACGGCGTTTCCGTGCGCTGCTCTGCCTTGCCAGAAGCGGCTTAGTCATGCTGGCCACATGACCCGGAAGCTGTATGCTGGCTCCCTTGGCCAATAAAGCGAGATGAGCGCCGCAACCCCAGAGTCGGTCACGACTGGACCTAATGGTCAGGGGTCCTATTGCATATGTGCCCTTCCAAATGACAATGATGTGATAAAATTCGCGTCCCCCAAATGCCTCCGTGGAGCCTGTGTAAGCCCCAACCCTGTTCTGCCTCCTTCCAGGTCCAAAAAGACCCACGCATCGGCGATTGCACGTCAATGGGACGCACCTAAAATGGTCGCCACCTGTAGATAATAATTTACTATTATTGCATCAATGACATGTTGCAGGATACACCCCCAAAACCAACAAACCCCAGTTTGGAGGGGTTCCGTATCTTTCTGGTGGTTTTGAGCGCTGGTACCTCATGTTTGAGAAATTTAAGCATTGCCTGGTCTATGATGCTCTACAGGGCAATTTCTTTATCTACATTTCGCGGCCCTCTCTAAATTCCTCCTTTCCCCTTCCTGGCTTCTCTGCAGACCCTGGACAATATGGAATGTATACGCCGTTTCCATTCTCTCTCCATCTCCTCGGACACAACCCTGGACTCTTTTGCCTCATTTAACCCTGATGAGGTAAACTGTCCTTTTCTTTACAGCGGAGAAAATGTGTGCCGCTACATGCTAGCTGGGGCTGATAGGAGTCTTAGTCCAAAACGACTGGAGGGCACCAGGTTGGCAAAGTCTGCTGCAAGCTCTTAACCTGATCAGAGAGTATTGCAGAGAGCTCCAGGCAGGCAAACCCAGAGATGAACTAAGCAGCCATATTCCATCCTGTTTTGAGTTTCACTAGTGGTCGGTCATAGATCTGTTCCGTCGTGTTGCGTGTAAGTTTTCGGAAAGAAAAAAAAGCCTGCATTTAAATTGTATGCAATTCGTGTGGAGATGAGTCTTTGTAGTCCAATTTGGAATCAAGTTCAGGAGTGATGGATTGGGCTGATCCACTGCAAAATAAACAGACCAGACAAACTCCTGAGCCCCTAAGGCAGGCTGATCCCTTCCAAACCACTAAAAGCGGTTACTTTTATTACTTAATTACTTACACAGGTTGTGACTCTGGCCATTAGGCTGGATGTTAGATTTTTAAAAAGGACTATAGAGAGATTCATGGGAGGTGAGGGAGGTGAGGTTCATCCACAGCTATTGGCCGTGATACTTTCAGGTTAAGGGATGTGGGTGGCGCTGTGGTCTAAACCACTGAGCCTCTTGGGCTTGCCGATCAGAAGGTTGGCGGTTCGAATCCCTGTGACAGGGTGAGCTCCTGTTGCTCTGTCCCAGCTCCTGCCAACCTAGCAGTTCGAAAGCATGCCAGCGCAAGTAGATAAATAGGTTCTGCTGTGGCGGGAAGGCAAATGTTTCCGTGCGCTCTGGTTTCCGTCATGGTGTCCCGTTGCTCCAGAAGCGGCTTAGTCTTGCTGGCCACATGACCCCAAAAGCTGTCTATGGACAAACGCCGGCTCCCTCGGCCTGAAAGCGAGATGAGCGCCGCAACCCCATAGTCGCCTTTGACTGGATCTCTTGGCAACATTTTTTTTCTTTCTCTGCCCTCTAGCCGGATGCCCTGTTGGTTAAAGGTCAGGAGCAGCAGCTCTCCAATCGCAGCATCGTATCTCTCTCCGACTCGCACACGGAGTTCTTCGATGCCTGCGAGGTTTTCCTGTCGGCCAGCTCATCTGAGAACGAGGTTGGTGGATGTAGCCATTTGTGGGGGGGGAGTCTTTAAAACAGGAATCTGTGGCCCACTAGTTGTTCCCGGGCTACAGCTTCCATCATCTGGAGGTACACGGGTTCCCCATATAAGTAAACAAAATGATTGTGGTAACTGAGAGCAAATGGTCGAAACCCAGCATTTATGGCGACACACATCAGCAGGTGAAATTATAGCTGATCCCAGCATAATCTTCCCTGCTGCAGATTAATTGCAAGGTGTTCTTACAGGCCATTAGGAGAGAGTGGTTGTTTCAGTAGAAAACCTACCCTTTAGCGCTCAATCAGAGCAAACGTCAGTTCGGGGTTTCCGCAGATGGACGTTTGCTCTGGTTGAGCGCTAAAGAGCGGGTTTTTGCAGGGAAAGCTCTGGAGCATGAAAAATGCTTAGACACAGAGCTTTAAAGAGCAGGCTGCGCCTGGAAAAAGTGAAGGAAAGGTAAGTGTGAATAAGGTCAGTGTCTCTACCTGCTGATGCCTGCAAAAACAACCAGCAACCTTTAAATAGGGCTTCCAGCTTCCTGCTGTGGGAAATGGCTGCCTCCCACAATAATTCAGATTGTAATTTGATTTTTGTGTGTGCTTTTTTCCTTGATTTGGATTATGATTGGATTGGATTTGTTTTTAATGGAAAACTAATAAAAATATTTTAAAAAAGAAAGAAAAAATAACCAGCAACCACAAGAAAATGCACAATAATGTTGCCCAATTAACTTCCTGCACATCTGAGCTCATATTCTTATAAACAACTGTTGGTGAGTGATTCATTTTTTAAAAGATAGGCCTTGGCAGGATTTCTTTTTTAAAAAGCAGTGGGAATGGTAAATAAATTGGATTTAGATTTTAATCTAGCTTTTCAGGGTATGATCTTGTGTCACACGCTCCATATCTGTGTCTTCACTGTCGTCTTTTTTTCTCTCTCTCTCATCCTTTTGTGAATTAGCCAGCAGCAAAGCCACTCCCCCCCGCCTAGCAGCTGCTGTCCCCCCAATCCCCCCCAGTGGCCTATTCCCACCCCAGCTCCTCATATACATCTGCCCAGGTCTTTTATGTTCAGTCTCTTTCTCTTCGCTCCCTCTTCCTACTAGAAGGTCCAGGCTTAGTCCAGTTCTACAATGTGTTCTCTTAGGCCTCTCCTCCTCCTCCTTTTCTACCACCTTTTCTCTTTCGGACACAACTCTAGGTTCCTGCTTCAAATTGAGAGACTCAGGAGCACTATGGTATTGAATTTCACAACCCCCTGCTTGCATGCAGCTCTTCCCATGAGTCTTGAAGGCATCTGAGGAGATGGCTGGGCTTTTCCAACTTGCTATTCCTTTGATGTCCACGGCCTCAACTCGTGACTTCTTCTTTCGATTGCTTCGAAGAGTTCTGTGTCACAGTCCTACTGTCTCTGCAATGTGGACCTGGAGAATCCTGTGAAATCTTTCTTCTTTGTCCTCTGTCTTTCCTTCTATCCTACACTTCATGGGAGAAGCAGTCTTCCCACATATCCTCTCTGGCTTCCAGGTTCAGTCATTTTGCTGGGGATGAATTTCAGGGTCAAATTTTTGCTATAGGGCCAAAAGTACACAAGGCTCAGGGACTTCCCAGCAGCCTCTCCCTTTAAAGTGAGGAACCTTTGTTCCTCCAGGTGTTTCTGGACTACAATTCCCATCAGCCCCCATCAAGCATGGGATGATGGGAGTTGTAGTACAGCAACATCTGGAGGGACAAAGGCTCACCACTCCTGCTTTGAAACTTGATTGGGAAGGAGAATGGAGATTGCGCTGACTAAATCTGTGCTGTCAGTCCACCCTGACGCCATTTTCCAAAAGCATCCCTGTTGGATTTTTGCTGGGCCTTTTTATATAAGATCTGCCTCCGTCCACCTTGCCCACACAGGAAAGTTGCACTGGATTCCATGCCCCTTGCCTAAGTCCTAGCCTTTTGTCCTGCCTCTGATTCCATTTAAACACAACACAGCCACCACCTCCTCTTCCCCGTCATTCCTCTTTCCTGGCAAGCCCACCACTTCCCTTGGCCTGTGTAACCTCTGTTGCTCCTCCAGGCCACAGACGACGAGTCCTGCATCAGCGAGGTGACTAACAGCATCTTGGAGGAAGCCACAGACATGGCGGGAGGACCAGGGCGTTGTCTCAAAGGTACTTGTTCCAGGAGGTGATCAGGGTGTGTGTGCTTGCAGAGGAGGAGCTACAGAACAGAGCCGCTACTAGGGGAGGGGATAAATCAGGGGCAGGGAACCTGTGGACTACAACTCCCATCATCCTCGACAAATGTCCTTGCTCGTTGGGGCTGATGGGAGTTGTAGGCGAACAACATCTGGAGGGCACTAAAGAGCAAGGAGATGGAGGTAATCCATCCTTTTTATAAATGTCGCCTGCCGTCCTTAAGTGTATGCCGACCTCCCAGAGTACTATACAAAATAGTAATAGTACAAGAGTTGGAATAGGCACCAAGGGGGGAAAAAACCATTCACATAACACATGATTGATATTTTGGATTTCACTTCCACAGGGCTGTCGAGAGCAACATTCCTAGGGGATAACTGGGAGCAGGGTGGGGCTGATGCTAGAACTGAGTGCAGCCAGAGCTGAAAGTGGGTGGGGAGCCCTTTTCTCCCCCTGCCCCAGCCTCATTTATTGCTTTCTTTTTCTCAGCCACCACTTTCTCCCTCCCTCTTCCTCCACACCCCGTGGGCTGCTAAGGGTGGGTGGGGAGAGCACACAGATCCCTCTTGCCTGAGTGATCTGATCACTAGCAGAGGGGGCTTCCTCCCCCCCCTGCTTCTTTCCCCATCTCTCCCCCCATTTTGACTCTCCCTTCCTAGCACCCTAATTTGCCTCCATCTTGCCTTCCTCCTTCCCTGTCATGCTCCTTCCCACTGTCATGAAGCGAGTCAGGGGGCTGCAAGCTTCCCACTCCTGCACTATCACAAGGTGTGCCGTTAGCTGCTAGGTTAAGTAAAGGTAAAGGGACCCCTGACCACTAGGTCCAGTCGTGACTGACTCTGGGGTTGTGGCACTCATCTCGCTTTATTGGTCGAGAGAGCCAGTGTACAGCTTCCGGGTCATGTGGCCAGCATGACTAAGCCGCTTCTGGCAAACCAGAGCAGTGCACGGAAACGTCGTTTACCTTCCTGCCGGAGCGGTACCTATTTATCTACTTGCACTTTGACGTGCTTTCGAACTGCTAGGTTGGCAGGAGCAGGGACCGAGCAACAGGAGCTCACCCCGTCATGGGGATTTGAACCACCAACCTTCTGATTGGCAAATCCTAGGCTCTGTGGTTTAACCCACAGCGCCACCCGCATCCCTTAGCTGCTAGGTTAGATGGCTTTAAAAGCGAAAGAACAAACCCTTGGAGGGTGTGTGTGTGTGTGTGTGTGTGTGTGTGTGTGTGTGTGTGTCCCTAACTGTTATCCACTTAGTGGAGCTTTCATATTCAGAGCCACTATACTTCTGAATATCAGAAGCTGGCATTCAGCACAGCAAGGAAAAAGTATTGCCTCCTATTCTTCCTGTGACCTTCATAGAAGCATCTGACTGACTGCTGCTGGAAACAAAATGCTAGACATTTAACATTTTTAAATTTTTTATTTATCTTAGCAGCAACATCTAGTTCAATAACACAACAGTAAAGAAAGACAATGCAATTGAATTCAAATTAAACACGCAGAAATACAAATTTGGGTCATGTAGTTCACAAGGGCTCTTTGTGCGGAAATTGTGTATAAAATGGGCCGTGTTTGGCTTCTTTGCAGGGAGTGGGGAGCGGCCCTCAGAGTTTGGGGCTGTGCTTCTTGTAACACAGAAGCCTCATACACCCACGTCGTGGGCAAACTAGACAGAGAGGGAATATCTAAAAGTCCCTGCCTGGAGGAGACTGATTTCTGGCTCCTAATCTCAAATGCGCAGGAAGAGGTGGTAGAAGCACCGCGATGAGTCAGACAAGGAGGAGGCAAGCTCTTTGTCACGAATCACTGCAGAGACAAAACTGGGTTTTTGAATTCAGGTTTGCAAAACAGGGTGTTTCCTGGCTCTGAGGTGATGAAATGTCCCGAAGCAGGGGTTTCGTATTCCGAAGAGCGACAACAGTAAATATGTTTCTTCAGCCATCACCGGGTTTTGCCTCTCAGTTTCACAGCCAGGCGTAGGGTCTCTTTTAAGACCTGACAGGAACTGCTTCTGTCCCTCCCTACAGGCCCAGGCGCCATTCCCTGTGTTGGGGACACCTCTGAGATGAGCCTCAGCCTGCCAGTGCCTCTTCCTTTGTACCTCCCTGGGCCGGGTCCCGGGATCATCCGACGGAACTGCCTCCCGGCCTCCCACGTCCACGCCAGCGACGTCAGCGTCTGGAACATCCTCCGCAACAACATCGGCAAGGATCTCTCCAAGGTCTCCATGCCGGTTCAGCTGAACGAGCCCCTCAACACGCTGCAGCGCCTCTGTGAAGAACTTGAGTACAGTGCCCTGCTGGATGCGGCCAGCCGCAACCTGGACCCCTGTGAAAGACTGGTATATGGCCTCGCCCTCTTTATTTCCTTAACCAGGCCGCCATCTTGGAACAGGGGTTGTGTTGGCCAGGCGAGAAGGTCATCCGTGTGTATCCCTTGGGGGACCAGCTCTTGGTGGGGAAAAAGAGAATTGGAGGTCACATTCCAGGCAGGCCAAATATAAAAGGCTTCAAGGCAGGCGCAAATCGGGGGCAGCGACAGGTGTGGCCCAGGGAGAGTCCTGAGGGCCAGATCGAAGGCTTGCATTTGGCCTCTTTCATCCCTTTGGTCTGAATCTTCTTACTTGGCCTGAGATTGAACCCACCCCCTTTGGAAAGGCAAAGTCTGCAATAAGATTGGCAGAACATTGTTGTCCTTTCCCTTTTGGGGGACGATGACTTTATTTATTTATTTATTTTAGACAAAGTAATAATCATAAATAAATAAGAATAAAAATGTGCACCCCACCACCAAGACCTTTCCATTGTAACTATCCAACCTCCCAAAATTTCAACACATCTTGCAATGGTTTGACCCCTTTACATTGTAACAGTACAAATCCTACAAACACCTTCCACATCTCCTCGAAATAATTTCTCCTGCATATTTGCCGTCTTACGGCACACACCTCTCTATACCACCCTTCCATTTTATATTCCGCTTGCCCCTTCCTATAGCTATCATAATTCACGCAGCTGTCAATAAATTTGTGAGCAAGTTCCTTCATAGTCTGTGAACCTTCTACACCATTGTAAATTGATAATAACGCTACTACCTCTGGATTTTCGGTCAGCTTTAAACCCAGTGATCGTCCTTTCCCTTGGCCTTTACAATCGCAGTACTTTCTCAGCTGGTTATGTGTTGTCCCCCACCCCCACCTTTCTCTTCCCCTAATATTTATCTCCCTTCCCTTCCCGTAGATCTGCATGGCTGCCTTCGCTGTATCGGCTTATGCCTCAACGTACTACCGTGCCGGCAGCAAGCCATTCAACCCCGTGCTTGGAGAAACGTACGAGTGCATCCGGCCAGACAAGGGCTTTCGTTTCATAAGTGAACAGGTAAGGAGCTGGAGAGAGCAGAGGGAGGGGGGCAGGCAGGCAGGCAGGCAGGCAGGGCAGTCGAGAAAGGGGAGCACTCATCCACCAAGCAATATGGCAGGTGCCTCAGGCTTACAGGTCCAGAGGGGTTGGGCGGGTGTTTCTCACGGAGTAGCGAAAGGGATCAGGACTTTGCTTTTTTAGCTTAGGAAGGAAGGAGAGGATGAATGGTGCTGAGAGAGGGGCATGGGTGGGACAAAAGTAAATTAGGACTCCTCCACACTCCTGCTTGTCCCCAGGGAAAACCCGCCAAATCAGAGCAAATGTCAATTGAGTTTTCTCCAGATTGACGTTGGCTCCGATTTAGCACCGAAGAATGTGTTTTCCAAGGGAAAGTGGCTGGGGGAAAGGCAAACTGTTCAGGCCCATGTCTAGAAGGAACAAGAGAAATGGGAAACAGATTGGACCCCTGCTTTCTAGACATGGGGCAAGTGGAAGTGTGGACCAAGCCCTTTGTATCCTGGCGCTGACTCAGACTTGAAGACTTGGGGCTCCATCTTGGGCTGAGGTCCCTCAGATGTCCTCAGTAGACAGTGCTGCCTAGTAGGCAGAGGCCACGGAGAAGGAAGGGCGAGGGCAGAAAATGCCACTTGGAATAATCATGGCACCATATGGGGTGCCGTGTTATTTCTGTTCTCGACACCAAACTGGGATGTGATCTTTTATTTTGAGGATATTTTGTGAGCATCTTTGATAGCCACTTGGGGCTATCCGGAAGGGACACGGGTGGCGCTGTGGGTAAAACCTCAGCGCCTAGGACTTGCCGATCGCATGGTCGGCGGTTCGAATCCCCGCGGCGGGGTGAGCTCCCATCGTTCGGTCCCAGCTCCTGCCCACCTAGCAGTTCGGAAGCACCTGCAGGTGCAAGTAGATAAATAGGGACTGCTTACCAGCAGTCAGGTAAACGGCGTTGCGTGTGTTGCGCTGGCTCGCCAGATGCAGCTTGTCACGCTGGCCACGTGACCCGGAAGTGTCTGCGGACAGCTCTGGCTCCCGGCCTATAGCGTGAGATGAGCGCACAACCCTAGAATCTGGCAAGACTGGCCCGTACGGGCAGGGGTACCTTTACCTTTACCTTTACCTGGGGCTATCAGGAGTTGAAATAAAACCTACAGAGAGATTGTGGTTTCCATCGGCAGCAGTTCACTGGGCCCAGGATTTTTCAATTGAATTTTTATTTGCCAGGCACTTCCTTCAAGGAACATACAAGTGCCCACCCTGTTTTTATCCTCATAAGAATCCTGTGAGGTAACTTATGCCAGGTGTTTAGGCCCACCTAAGGCCTAAGGCTGCATACATATTACCAGCTTAAAACGCAGCTAGTTTTTTCTTTCTTCCTCAATTTAGATCCACGCTGGTTTGGGGGCGGAGGGCGGGAATGCATCCTAACGCAGAATTTCCTCAGAAACTCAAGGATAGATATGGATTGTGGCTATCATCGTGTGTACAGTCCTTCTTAAACCTACGATGGGAGCACATTGGATGCAGAGTATACAGGTGTGGGTACACAAATTAAATCTGTTGCTCTGGATGTTTAATGTGCAGTCCAGAGAACATTTGTATTCCTTAAATCCTGTTAAACCACAAATCCCAATTTAAGAGTGCTGTCATGACCTGAATTTCCGCCAATTTCTCTGAAATTTAAGTGGGCAGAAAGAAAGAAAAAACAGTTTCTTTTTTTGGAAATGGCACGCTTTTTGAAGGTGCCCACCCCTGAAACACTGATGGCTTATTATCTTCCTCCTGCCCCCCCCCCAAACTGCAGGTCTGCCACCATCCTCCTGTTTCGGCTTGCCACGCAGAGTCTGACAACTTCGTATTCTGGCAAGGTGAGGCTTCAAGGTAAAAGCAAATACATGCCTGGAAGGAGTGTGCAGGGGGAAAAGAAAATAGCACCCAGGAGCTCTCTTTGGGGGTGGGGAGAAAGTGTGTGCTTTGTTTATTGGGTCAAAAAGACCATTCCAGGTTGTCAACAGAGTTCCGTCCCAAATCAGATTTTAAAACATTTGGGGGGTCAGCTCTTGAACATGAAAGAGTGTTTTCTGAGCATGTGTCCCTTCCTCACTGATAAACAAAAGCATGCGTGGGGAACCTGTGACCCTCCTTATTTTGCTGAACTACATCTTGGCCCTGCTTAATAGGGGATTATGGCTGTTGTAGTTCAGGAAGATCTGGAGGGCTGAAGGTTCCCCACACATGGACTCAAGCAAAAACCTCTTTGCATTTGACAATAGGAGGCCAGGATGGGCTCTGTCAGAAAAGTCAACTTGCAGATACCATTGGCCATAGCATTGGATTCTTTTTCTTTCTTTCTTTCTTTCTTTCTTTCTTTCTTTCTTTCTTTCTTTCTTTTTCTTCTCTCTCTCTCTCTCTCTCTCTCTCTCTCTCTCTCTCTCTCTCTTCCTTAGAACAGTGTTTCCCAAACTTGGGTGTCCATCTGTTTTCGGACTACATCTCCCATCATCCATAGCTAGCAGGACCAGTGGTCGGGGATGATGGGAATTGTAGTTCAAAAAAAGCTGGAGACCCAAGTTTGGGAAACACTGTCCTAGAAGAATGCCTTTAGAGTAGGCTCATAATCTGTGCTGCAGTCACCACCCCACTTCACAATTTGGTTTACCTCCCAAAGACATAATTAGTGTGACCTCACTTTTCATATTTCTCTCTCTCTCTCTATCCCACCCCCACCCCCCAATATTTTGTTTTGCTTAGACATGAAGTGGAAAAATAAATTCTGGGGCAAATCCTTGGAGATAATCCCCGTGGGTACAGTGAACGTCCAGCTTCCCAGGTGAGTCGCCCATCCTGTTTCCTGCCCCTTTGATCCTTGGTGGATTTCCCACCCACCTCCAGACCCTGGATCCCCCTTTCTTTCTTTCTCCCAACGAAAGGTTTGGGGATCACTACGAATGGAACAAGGTGACTTCCTGCATCCACAATATCTTGAGTGGGCAGCGCTGGATCGAGCACTACGGCGAGGTGCTGATCCGGAACACGAGAGACAGCACCTACCACTGCAAGATCACTTTCTGCAAGGTAGGTTCTGACCCCGGACTGTTTTGTCTGCGTTCTTCCCTCACCCCCCTGCTCCTTCTGATCTGTGCTTGCCCCTTCCTCTGGTACCTTCAATCAAATCCCACCCATCTTGGCTCTGAACCCAGCCTCTGGCATCTGAATTTGAACATTCAAAGCTGTGCTATACTGAGTCAGGCACTGTTGCCCATCCCAGCTCAGTCTTGTCTACATTTGGACTGGCAATGACTTCATGGGGTTTGGGGCGTTGGTCTTTCTCAGCCAAACCTGGAGATACCCAGGATTGAACATGGGCCACAGAGCTACAGCCCTGCCCTCTGGTGCCTCTCCCTCTATCCTGGCACATCTTGTGGGTTCTTCCCCTTGGACTGCCTCACCCTTGCTGCACAGTGTCTTCATTCTGCACTCCTCACTCCATCTTTTTTGAGCTTTCAGTCTCTTTCCCCCTTCTCTCCCCGCCCCCTGTTACTGGAGATTCTTCACTCTGCGGCAGCATTCAGAGATCACTTTAAACCTTGGTTAACCTTAACCATGGTTTAAAGATGAAGAAGCAGTTTGATGGTGCATATGGCAAAGATAACAGCTGCTTCACTCCTTCTGCTGCCACGTTGCTGAGATTTAACCTATGGTTTGGCTTAGCATTAGGTTTGAACCGGGGCTTCTGGTTTGTTTCCTCCAAACAAACCGTGAGCAGTAAACTAAATAAGAAAACCTTGGTTGTTTGAAGAGAAACAAACCATGATTCCAGGTTTGTAAGTGATGCTTATCCAAACCATAGCTTGGCTCTTAGCACTGCAGAAGCAGGGAAGGTGTAAAGTGGCCGCAATTTGCATCTATGCATCAGCATGCTGCATGTTCCACCTTTAAACCATGGTTAAGCTTAACTATGGGACACGGGTGGCCCTGTGGGTTAAACCACTGAGCCTAGGGCTTGCCAATCAGAAGGTTGGCGGTTCAAATCCCCACAATGGGGTGAGCTCCCGTTGCTCAGTCCCTGCTCCTGCCAACCTAGCAGTTCGAAAGCACGTCAAAGTGCAAGTAGATAAATAGGTACCGCTCCGGCGGGAAGGTAAACGCCGTTTCCGTGTGCTGCTCTGGTTCGCCAGAAGTGGCTTAATCATGCTGGCCACATGATCAGGAAGCTGTACGCCGGCTCCCCCGGCCAATAAAGTGAGATGAGCACCGCAACCCCAGAGTCGGCCACGACTGGACCTAATGGTCAGGGGTCCTTTTACCTTTACCTAAGCTTAACTATGGTTTAAAGTGCAAACCAGGCCTGTGTCTCTCTAACCATCCTGAAATTCCCCTCCCCGCTCTGGAGCCCTTTTAATTCTTACACCAATGCCTGACCCCTAAATTGATTCCCTCCCTTTTACTCCCAGGTTTCTCCCTGCCCTCCCACCCTTCAATCTCTCCTTCCAGCCCTATTCATCCCACCCTGTTCCTGCCTGCATTGACACCTGATTGTGTGGAGCCCTCCTCCCTGCTCTAACCGCACCCTCCCCTCTCTGGCAGGCGCGGTACTGGGGTTCCGGGGTCAACGAGGTGCAGGGCGCCATTTTCAGCCATAGCGGCAAGGTTATCCACCGGCTCTTCGGGAAGTGGCACGACGGGTTGTATCGCGGCGTGGCCCCTGTCGGCAAGTGCATCTGGAGGCCCAGTAAGGAACTGCTTGCACCGGGGCAATGGGGGAAATTGGCAGTTACTGGTGCTCCTGTAGGTCTTGCCCCACAAGGGTTGATGAGTCCATTCTGAAATGCTACAGTCCCGTGAATGCAACAATTCCACAATTCTTTGTGGAAACTCGCGGAACCTGGATTTCCGACGCGGGTGGTGTTTGGTCTTAGTTTGAAACCAGAGATCAAATTTATCAATTTTCTAGCTATTGTTGCTGAAGCTCGGAAGTACATGTAAATATGGCTTCTAAAGGTGTGGAAGCTGTGGGAGGGATTGTTGCTGGGTAGGGTCCAAGCACCCCAAGGCTCCCCTAACATGAAGCAGACATCTTTGGCGACATAATTTGGGGGCCGTTAAGGATAGCCAGCTGATCTGACCCATGGAGCGCAAATCACTAAGGTGTTCTCCTGGGGAAGCCCTATTGAAAGGAATGGAAACTGTGCAAGAGCCACCATCAAATGGATCCTTATCGTGTATAGCATTCTTCCATGCATCTGTTAATCTGTTTGCCCATCTTTTCCTGAACCACTTTCGCCGTCTGAGTGGGAGTGATAGCCTGGAATCTGAGGAGGTGAGGAAAGTAATAGACTTTGTTTGGGGACCTTTCCTTTGAGCTCCCAGTTCCTTAACACCCACATCTCATAAGAACTGCATAGGAATCAATGAATAGCATTTATTGCATTGGTCCATAACAGAAAGGAACTGCAAGAAAGAAGTCTTCCTGTTCTTCTGGGAAGCATAGAATCCTTTGTGACATCAGCAGCCGTTGTCCTAATCCCCTCCCTCACCTCAGACCTGTTTGCTTGTCTAGCAACCAACATACCCCATTCTAAGGAAACAGGAAAGCTTGCCTTGCTTAACGTGCCTGGAACGTTCGAGGATGAATGTGGGAACATAAATATGCAACAGACCAGGGCAGCTATTGTCTGGAAACAGAGCTATGTGATAGTGCATGACTTTGCGAACGTGGGATACAACCTTTGAGGCAGGCAGAAAATAAAAACAAACTCTTTTCGACTAACTCTGGGCCACAAAGCAACAAAGCAAACAATAGTGAAAAGAGTGCTTATTCTGGCAAGAAGAACCTTTTGGGCAGGCCTATGTAAATTCAGCAACCGGTCCCCACTCTCATCTCAGACCACTTTGCATGACCAGCAACCAATACAATCCACAGCTTTTGAGAGATTTAGGTAGGATCAACCTGTCAGAGTAAGTGGGTGGTGGGCACCTGATCTTCTGAAATCTTTCTCTCTCTGCCTTTGTCTCCCCTGCCACTTCCAGACCCCATGCCTCGAGACTTCGAGAAGAACTATGGTTTCACTCAGTTTGCCTTGGAGCTCAACGAGTTAACGCCGGAGCTCAAGCGTCTCCTTCCCTCCACAGATACGCGCCTGAGGCCTGACCAAAGGTGAGGGCAGGAAAGCCATTGGGGACTGTCTTTTCCTCTTTTGTTTCAGATAGCCTACTTTTCTGCTGGTAAGGTGTTCAAGGCAGCTTCTGTTCATAGAAATCCCCGTTTTTGCAGCATCCATGCTAAAGCTGATATACACAAAAATTAGGGAAATGAGCGAACATAAAAAACGCAAGGCCATTGTAAGCTTTCCTGCATATCCTGGCTGCCATTTACACCCCATAGACGTGCACACACAAGTTTTTGATAAGAAAAGGAAATGAATATGACTGGGTTTGGTGCCCTTCTCCTCCCCACTTCTCCAGGTACCTAGAAGAGGGAAATGTGCAGGCCGCAGAGTCGCAGAAGCGGCGAATCGAGCAGTTGCAGCGAGACCGGCGTCGGGTGATGGAGGACAACAACATTCTTCATCAGGCGCGCTTCTTCAGGTACTTCCTCCTTTGCTTCCTGTTGTTTCTTCCTCCGTGGAGCCTATGGCCAGGTTTTTACATAAACGCCAACCCATGGTTCATGTAAGCTGTGGTTTATTTAGCAAACCAGGAGTTAACCATGGTTGGTGAAGCAAAGTGTCCTGTTGCGAGGAGGTGGAACTCGAGTCTCCTTGCCATTTATAGAAGCAGAGCAGAGGATGCAAAATTAAACATGTAGTCTTCCTTGATTTGCATCTATATACAGATTGCGGGATTCATCCTTTTTTGGTACATGTTTCTTACTTATTTTTGTAAGCATATAGACTACACACACACCACATAGGTTGCATCCCTTCAACAACCTAGTTCCCTGCTTCCGAGGGGTGAATCAAAACATGCCCTGCCTTTGAAACATGAATTGGTAGTGGCTCCAGATGCATCTCCCCTCGCCAAACTGTTAACCCTGACTTCTAATGGGCTCCTTTTCTTCTTCCTTCTTCCTGGCAGGCGGCAAGTGGATGCAAATGGCAAAGAATCCTGGTTAACTAACAGCAGCTACTGGAAGTTGAGGGCGGAGCCTGGCTTCAGCAATATGGACAGCGCCGTCTTGTGGTAGCGGTTAGCAACCGCAGGAGCGGCTGTGCCTGCCTGCCATTTCCCAAAGCAGCGGGGGGTGGTGGTTAGGAGACCAGACAGCAAGGACCCCCTGCTAGATAAGCACAAAGGTGATCAAGGCATGCAATCCTGGGATTACCAGCACCTCGTGAAGCGGAGGGACGCCTTTCGGTGTTGCGCCATGCACTTCCAAAGCAGCCCTACCCCCCTCGCACACTTGAGGAAGGCGACCGTGGTCCATCTCGCCTCCTCAAAACTGCTGCCTGCTGGCTAGGCAGACCTTGGTGTGGAGCCTTGGGTTGCCGCGGATGCCGACAGGAAGCACTTTAACACCCGCCGAGTCGCAAATCGGCTCCGGGGCAGAAGCAGCGAGACTGGATGCCCCCTTAAGCAACTTGAAAATGGGAAACCGCTCTTTAAATTTTCGAAGCCTGCCTTTTGCTCAGAGAACAGTGGCAAATGTGTGCTCCAGCATGGAGTGGGTGTTTGCACAGCGAAGCCTGGATACTGGATGTTTTGGGTCCTTCGACTACCTAGTAGTTTCCTTCTGGGGGGTGGCTGGTCGCGCCCTCCCTCCCCTCCTGTTTTTTTGGTTGTTTTCAAGTCGCTCCCGGTGGTTGTTCTGAGGTAAAGCCTGGCCTAAGTTAGGAATTCCTGCTCCAGGAGCAGATTATAATATTTGAAGCTGTGGTAGCCCTCTGAGGCAACTCTCTTTCTCCCTGCAAGGCGTCTGTAGGACGGGAATCGGGTTAATGTCACTCTGAGCCAGAGATACCTGGTATGGCGGAGACTCCAGGACTTTTTCCCACGCCTTAAGGAAGTCCTCTGAGTTCTGGGCCACTGTTGGGGCTTATAGCATTGAATCAGGACATTGTGTTTATGTGTGTTTTGTTTCCCTTCATCACCCCCTCTGGTATCTCCTTCCCTCCCTATTTGCTAGGATTGTAAGCCGTTCTCCTCCTCCTCCCCACTGTCCTTCAGCATTTGAAGCAATAATTTAAAAAAAGAGGGAGTGGGGAAACACTGACACTCCCACAATCCTTTGCAGAAATTTGTACCTCAGCATCAGGTCAGGGTCTATCAGAACTTGTGATATTCAAAGCTGCCTCGATTATGATTGAATGTAGAGGTGTGTGTGTATCGTGGGAGCAAAACATATATCCGATCTCTTTCTCAGCTGTGGCAAGAGGAATATAGACTATCCTGAGGCTCGGGTCCTGTTTTGAAGGGAGGGAAGAAAGGAGGAAGTTCTGGCTGAGTCTAGAGCAGGCCCACACCAGTTGTGGCCCACCAAGCCAATGAAGACCAGCGAGTGCTTGACAGTCCCTGCTATCGTTGCATTTCCAAGTTTATTGAACCCCAGAGGGGTTGCAGTACACATGGTTAATTTGGCTTGGTGGGTTACAAGGTGTTGCAAGCTCAGTCCAATGGCTCCGTTCACACCTAGCTTTCCAATTTTATGGTTTTTGTTCCTGGTTTCATCCCCCACCCAGTTTTCAAACTCTGTTTCGGGAAGTACTGTAACTGGAAAATGCTGCATGTCTTTATGAAGTTACAAAGTTCAGGCACAAGTATGAGACCATCATGCAGAACTCCTAGGACCATCATCCATGCTCCTATATCCTGCAAACCTGTCTGAGCTTTCCCAGCGTTACAAAAACGAACATCTACTGCCGAAGTGGAGAAATGCAACATGTGCAGCCCTCAGTTCTCTGTATTCCCAGTCTGGATGCAGGGCAGCCTAGGGACATCACAGCTTTATATATTTTTAGCGTCCAGACTCTATGTTCTTTTACTGCAGTTCACCACTGTGCTGCCCAACTCACCCCGAGGTGGTCATAACCTTTTCCTGCTTTTTCTTGTTTACTGGCCCAGCCTCACCATTTATGTGGGTCTGAAGTGGGCGGCATCATTAACTGAATGTCTACAAAGCACTTTGGTTCCCTTCCTTGCTGGGAGAGGGTGGGGTTTGCACACTGTTGGAAACTGAGCCTCACTTTTCAGCTTTGATCTTCTATTTTATTTTAAGAGATACTTCCTGAAAGGGTTTTGATAATCGCTGCATAGGAGGGGGAGCTTTAATTTATTCCCCGTTATTCGCTCCTCCCTCTCTGCCCCTTCCTGAAGATTTCTTGCCCAACAGATCCAGATTGGTGTCCTGTCTTGTTGTCTGCCCCTCCTTTCTGTGTGCTGGTTGTCTTTAATGTCTCGTCTGGCCCACAAAGCAGGTCGGCCTGCTCTTCGTTCACCTCACCTGGCTGGTCCAGTGATGAGCTGCCGTTCCGTCTTCTGCGTCCATGTTGACTGGCCTCTGTTCTGTCTTTGTGTTGTGGCTTGAACACTCCACGGCGTGTCCAATAATAAAAACAAAGATTTCAGAAGAGTTCCAACGTGTGGTGGCCATTTTGTTCATCCTCCTCAGCCGGCAAGCATGTGTGATCAACTGCTTGTCCCTCACCATCAATAATTGAATAGTAAAGGTAAGATAAAGTGACCCCTGACCATTAGGTCCAGTCGTGGCCGACTCTGGGATTGCAGCACTCATCTCGCTTTATTGGCCGAGGGAGCCGGCATACAGCTTCCGGGTCATGTGGCCAGCATGTCTAAGCCACTTCTGGTGAACCAGAGCAGTGTATGGAAACACCATTTACCTTCCCGCCGGAGCGGTACCTATTTATCTCCTTGCACTTTGATGTGCTTTCGAACTGCTAGATTGGCAGGAGCAGGGACCAAGAAACAGGAGCTCACCCCGTCGTGGGGGATCGGCAAGTCCTAGGCTCTGTGGTTTAACCCACAGCACCACCCGTGTCCCTAATTGAATGGTAGTTTAAAACAAAAACAAAAAACCACCATTCATATGCCCTTTTTTGACTGCTCAATGTGCACAGTACGTATTCTCCTCCTAAAAGCAACTCTGGAATAGGAGCCATTTAAAAAAATAAAATAAAAAAATCAAGCCCATATTGCAGGGAGTGGGCAGATGTCACCTCATAAATCTATGGTTGTGGAAAGGTTCAAAAGGGTGAATCACTGCCAAAGATACTGTGCTACAGCGCCAGTTTAACATCATTTTGACAGATGCGTGGTACTGCAGCCACCAGCCCTGCCATGGTGCAGGAAAGTCTACCACTTGCTGGATTAGTGGAGAGTGACAAGCAGCCAGAGGAAGTACTTAACTACAATGGCTCTCAGTACATTTCTGAGCACAATTCAAAGTGTTGGTGCTGACCTTTAAAGCCCTCAACGCCCTCAACCTTGTATACCTGAAGGAGCGTCTCCACCCCCATCGTTCTGCCCGGACACTGAGGTTCAGCTCCGAGGGCCTTCTGGTGGTTCCCTCACTGAGAGAAGCAAAGTTACAGGGAACCAGGCAGAGGGCCTTCTCAATAGTGGCGTTTGCCCTATGGAACGCCCTCCCATCAGTTGTCAAAGAAATAAACAACTCTGATTTTTAGAAGACATCTGAAGCCAGCCCTGTTCAGGGAAATTTTTAATGTTTGATGTTTTATCGTGTTTTTAATATTCTGTTGGGAGCTGCCCAGAGTGGCTTGGGAGGCCTGTCCAGATGGGTGATGTATAAATAATAAATTACAGTGGTACCTCGGGTTACATACGCTTCAGGTTACATATGCTTCAGGTTACAGACTCCGCTAACCCAGAAATAGTACCTCGGGTTAAGAACTTTGCTTCAGGATGAGAACAGAAATTGTGCTCCAGCGGTGCGGCAGCAGCAGGAGGCCCCATTAGCTAAAGTGGTGCTTCAGGTTAAGAACAGTTTCAGGTTAAGTACGGACCTCCAGAACGAATTAAGTAATTAACCTGAGGTACCACTGTATTATAATTTATCATAATAAGGGCCATGCCTGCACCAAACCTTTAAAGCCGTACGATACCACTTTAAACAGTCATAGTTTTCCCCCAAAGAATCCTGGGAACTTTAAGGGTGCTGAGTGGTTAGAAGACCCCTATTCCCCTCAGAGAGCTGCAATTCCCAACAACACTCAGCATCCTTTACAAACCACGCTTCCCAAGATTATTTTTTTTGGGGGGGGGGGGGGGGACATTAGCCTCTGCTATGTTGCAAGGAGTGCTGGAGCACACGACTTCGGCCCATGAGGTGAATCCACTTGGGGGGAGAAGCAACGAATGGCTTGGTCTGGACGTGAGCCTGCCGGTGGAGAGTGGGCATAAGGCAACTTGGCACAGATAATTTAAGTTTCTTTTCCTGTAGACAATAATGCTTGGCATCCTAACCATGACCCAGTAAGGTACATCAGTACTATCTCCGAACTAAAGATGGGGCTGCTGTCTTAAAATATAAATAACAGGTACCTTACTTCCTGATCCAGGCAGAAGAAATTTGACAGACATGACAGGCTGCATTTGGCACGTGGAGAGACACCCAAAGAACTAACAGCTTTACAGTTTATTTAAAGAAATTCTTAAGCCAAAACGAAAACTCAACAGGCAGCCTGTACACTGCTTTCAATAAATATTTGCAAATGTCAAGAATTTTTGTTGTCTTGAAAAATAAAATAAAAAAAGAGAGAACCTCAAAACACCACAAAGACCGTTGTGTCTTTTACATCTACATATTTTTTTTGTTTGTTTTAAGAGTGTAAACAGTTAGGAGAGCTGAGCCTAACTCCCCCCTCCGCCTCCGAGAAACTCAGCTGGGTTTGCCGAGCCACGGGGAGCGCTTAAAAGGGGAGAGAGTGTCCCATTTGATTGTCTAGCATAATTAAAATTCACTTCACCAAATGACCATCAAGTCTTTCCAGGATTATAAAATACCACCAAGATTTGAGGGAGGGAAGGGGGAGAGGAAATCTCTTTAGAGGAGGAGGTGGAAGTATAAAAATACAACTTATGTCTTTGCCTCCTGCTTTCCATAAAACTAATTACGGAGGGCTTTAAATATGATCATTCTGGACACAATCCACTCTTCATTGTAGACCTGCCCCATTGCAATGTATGGTGTCTCTTGTTTTATTTCTAGGGAGGCATGCATGCGAAGATGCCCAGATGACTTGCCCCTTTCTTTGCAATTGCCTCCCGCTTTGGGGATCTCACCAAATCAAAGCGTGTGCTCTGCAGCACACACAGCTAAACAGTGAGGCACAATGCTACAAAAATTAGCCAAGGGGCTTTCTGTACGGATAACCCCCTATGGCTCTGTACAAGAGGTTGTTTCCCCCCCAGTTCACTTCTCCTCCAATCTCTCTGCGTAGGCGTCTCCACATCTGGCACAAGAGGGCTACCTGAGAAACCTGTCCCTTTATACCAGAGATGAGGAAACCTATGGCTCTTCAGGTGTTGCCGGACTCCCAACTCCCAGCAGCCCCAGCCCCTGTGGCCAATGGTCAGGGAGGGTGGGACTTGTAGTCAAGCAATATCTGGATGTCCACATGTTTGCCATCCCTGCTGGTTCCATTTACTAATTTGGGGCACTGGCCTTCATTGAGGGCTCATGGCTGTTGTCTGGCATGTAGGAAGCGGGGGGGGGGGGGGGGAGAAAAAGGCAGGTAAATCTTTGTGCTGCATAAATCCCACCTATGGCCTGTTCTGTTGTTGCTTTTGATGGGTGGCGGCTGTTTTCCAGGTGGAACTTGCCGGAACTCAGTTGGGTGCCATATTGCCATATTGCCAATATGGCACTAGCGCTTCCTGTATTGCCCAGGCCTGACGCTGTTTGAAGAGAGTCCATGTTGCAGGTCTATCCCCACCCCCACCCTGATGTTTCTTCGATCCCCAGGAATCTTTCCACATGTTCTTGGACCCTGAATTCCGGTTCTTGAAATCCCAAGAGATGGAGGAAGGTGTTTCAGCATTTCCAAGTCTGCCTAAAGGCAGTGCTGGGAAATGCCCATCTGAGAATATGCTGGTTAGTTAGCGGGGCTGTTTTCCAGGTGGAACTTGCCGGAACTCAGTTGGGTGCCATATTGCCATTATAAGAGAACAAGGGAGGTGTTCATGGTGAGTTCCAGTAGCTCTTTATCAAGAAAAAAAAGCACTGGTTAGCAAAAATGGGTGGTTTGCATTATCACGTTTTCAAACCATTGGCTAGGCTGGGATGAAGAACTCCAGAGCTGGCTTTAACCTCTGGCTTGTTTTCATGTTCTAGGGCTGAACTGAGAATGGGAAGGCAGCCAGCGCCCTCTTGTCAAACCCAGGGAGCTTAAAACAGAGTATTTATCTCAGATGTGTGAAATTCACAGTTTACTTGAGAAATGGCGACCCACGAATGGCCCAAGAGCATTTGTAAGGGAGCATGGCTGTGACATCCCAGATTTCTGGCTGAAGTGAACGCAGGCTGCTGCCTTAGGGGTAGCAGTTCTCTTGCCCCAAACTACGTATCATCACCTATAATGATAATTGCACACGACTCCAGAGCGAGGGTGTGGGAATGCCTTTTAAATGCACATTCACATACTCATTACATTGAATGCAATGTGGTGCGGACAGACATAATTAAAACTCAAATGTGCATTCTGGCCTGTGCTGAATTGCATCTGATTCATACTCGAGGTTCCCAGTCCCTCTCTGAAGTGGGCCAAAAGATACTGATTTTGCAAACAAAGTCTCAGAACTGCAATGAGTTTCAAGGGCAGAATTTTTCTCAAGCAAATTTTCCTGATTTCTAGCTGCTCCCCACCCAGGAATCCCAAACAGGCATGTTGGGGAAACCAGAGTATGAACGTAATCATCTCAATCTGGATCTCGTTTCATGTGATGTCAATGTGTGAACAGGTGTGCAGTAGCACAGGAGGGGATATGCCCTCAAAATATACACTGGAACGCCTACCCCATTCTAATCAATGCACCACAGCGGGACGATCTCATACAGACACACCTCTGGTTTTCCCCCTGTGTTTCCCAATTCAGCAAGTGAGGAGTACAACGAAGCCTGCTTCTGTACGCAGATTTCCTTGGCTGGATCAGGGTTGACTTTAATCCCCGACAAGCACCATGTGGCTTTCAAAACCCATCCCACCCAAAGTTGGATTTTTATTTCCCAATTTCTCCCTGGGCTTTGAATCCCTTAAGAAATTTTGCTTCCGTTCTCCCCAGTGACACAGCCCCAGAACTAAACGTGGGTGGGAGCGGAGACAGGAAGCTGCCCTGGCAAGCGCAGGCTGCGCTGCTGCACAAATGAGTGAAAGCTCTTCGGGTCTGAACACAAGCCCAAAATCTGAACTAGCCACCACCATGCGGGCATCTGTCCGCAAAGGGGAGCGCATGTTTTAACACCAGCAGACTAGCACCTGGAAGTGGCTGAACAGGGGCAGAGGGCAGGGAGATACAACTACATACAGCTTCATTTATGCCATCGTCATTATTTCCGGCAGTGCCCATAAAGGTGCGAAACTTTCCCCCAAACCAAGAAGGGGGGCTGTCCATTTTCCTTTTTACAGGTTACCCCTGATATGAATGGAGGAGAGCTGGATGGTGAGAAGGCCCCCACCCCCACCCCGTGTTTCCCTCACAGGTTTCTATCCCGCCTTCCCACTTCAGTTGCCATAGAAGCCATAATAGCCCCCATCCCCTCCTTCTTTGTCATAGAGCTCCCCGTTGCGGATGGGCGGGGAGCTCTCGGCGCTGGAGACGTAGGGGGACACACGGCGGCGCTTGCACTCGGCTTCGTACAGCCCGGAGTCTGAGGAATCGGCCGACTTCACAGAGCCGGGCTCGGCCCAGCCTTCGCTGTCCTTCCCTTTCTCGTCGGCAGAGGGCACCGCCTGCAAGTCCCTCATGGGCCGGAACCAGCTCAAGGCCCCCGGGGTGGGCTTGGGGTGGTGATACTGAGGTGGGGAGCTCCAGGTGGCAGGGGGCCCAAAGGGATGCTCCTGGTAATAGGGCAAGGAGGGGTGCGGCGCCGCCTGCAGGGCAAAGGGCTTCATCCCGTACGGCATGAATTTGTTCCCTCTGAAGTCGCCCTCGTAGGTGCCGTATTCCAGAGGGGCGGAAGGGGGCTGCTGGGAAGTGAAATACCAGTGGTGGGTCTCCTTGGGCGGCAGAGGCAGGGGGGCCCGCTCCCTGTTGTAGAAGCGGCTCTGAGGGAGCGTGTACTGATCGTGCAAGAAGGGCTGGAAGCGGCTGCTGGTGAGGAGCTGCTGGCAGCTGGCGGCACTGGGCGGGGATGGAGTTGTGCGGTCTCCTTCGGCCGTGGTGTACATCCTGGAAGACAGGAAATGGACAGGGCGAAACAGGAAGTTAATGTCTTAAATGGGACAGCACACCGCTTTCAAAACCCACTTCAAACCACAGCTTCTGCTTCTTGGCTTTGCCGTCTTTATTTGAAGGCCACGGTTTGTCATTACAGAATCGCGCCAAACTATAGTTAAAGCTTCCTTTAGAGTTGTGGTTTGGTGCACAATCTGAACTGATCTACTGTATGAAATATCCCCCCCCCTTCAGGTGCTAGAAGGGGGGAAAAACCTAGCTCTTAACAGAAACGGTTGAAGTAGGTGGGTGTAGGAGAATGTGAGTATTTTTGCAGGATTCTGATGCAGAGTTTAAAAATTGAAATCGGGACGTTGCCACAATAGTCTCCCCCCCGGGACTGATGTGTACTCAAACAGGCAAGCCAAATTGACACTGGGCAAGTAGAAGAGAGACTTACGAATCAAAGTTGTCCCGGAAGCCTTTAGCAAAAGGATTGTGGTCTATCTTCAGCTGGGTGATCTAAGCGAAAACAAAGAAGAAAGCTATTGTTCTGAAGTTCAGTACCAGAAAAATAGATGTACCTTGTTGCACCCCATATACTCCCAAATTCCTTCATAGCCGTTGATCTGCTTCCATTCCTCTACCTCCTTTATTCCTGCCACCAAATCCCATCATGATGGGATTTGGGTACCGATGTAGTGAATGATGGGATGAATGAAAGCCCATTTCTTCACATTTTGTAGCTGCTGCACAGAAATCCACTGTGTTGGGTGTGGAATGTGAGTGACCAGAGCAAACAGTGATCTAGTAATGTATTTATAATCCTGTCTGTGCCTTCCATGTACCCGAACCCGTTTTGCTCACAAGCACAACTTTCTGCCATTGAAGATCTCTAAACAAGAGAGCGTCTGTAAACCAAGGAATCACTTTTGGATGTCATGCTAAATTAACCATGGTTTACAGTTGGCTTGTTTCCAACAAACCATGGTCAACATTAAGCACATCTTGCCAGGTCGGATTATTATTGTCATTTATAGTTATTCCCTATTAAATTTCTATCTCACCTTCCATCTCAAAGAAGCCCAGGATGGCAAATGTCAAAATGTTAAAACATAAATAAAACATTTATTTATTTCGACTGCATCAGACCAACACAGCTACCTACCTGAACTTAAAATAAGCTGTTTTAGATAACACTACAAAGCTGTGGTTAAGTAAAAGAGAAAGGTAGATTTGGGTGGGGTTGGTGGGCAGCACACAAGCGTGAGGCTTGCTGTGGCTTGTTATCATCACACTAAACTATGGTTTGAACTCTCCCACTTCTTGTTTATGAAGTCACAAGCACCATAGCTTTTAGTATCTTTATAAAGCTATGTTAAACATTTGGTGTCAGTCAACATCATCACTGCCTACGGAGGTGGTAGAATCTGTCTTCTGTGAGCTTTTACGGGCTATCAGATTATGTGCAATAAACACACAAGTTGTTACTCTGTTGTTGAGGAGGACATCACCCCTCAATTAAGGAAAAATGTCTTTTTGCCAGGAACGTTTTGCCACAGGCAGAAAGTTATTTTCATCCTAGTTAGCAAGCCTACCGTGATAAGTTTATATGCCTACACAAATATCATAGGTATGTTATTAACTAGTGCATTATAAAAACTCGTGGCAAGCAACACAGCTCCCCTTCCTCTACACTCTCACACTCTCACTTATGCTCAGAAGCACTCAACTTTCAAATATTTTCGGCATGTTCTGAGGTTACACCGATGCTGCAATATGAAAAACCCGCACTCACAGATTCCAGGTGAATGCATACCTCAGTTCCCAAACCCTGCACAGACCAATATGACCCTATTTCCCAGACCCGACCCGACCCCTTCTATCTCATCTGTTATCCAAACGGTGAGCAGTCGCGACCGAGATTGCAAACTCACGTCAGCATTCTGGTACGCTGTAACGGCAATGAACTGAGTCTCGGGGAAGGTGAAGGTCTGGCTACAGATGGAAGGGTGTACTTTGTCCACCTCGCCGTCCTTGGCCTCAGTGACATGTAGACGGGGCTGGTACTTGTGCAAGGACTGTAGCACGATCATCTGTCGGACAAACAGGACAAGGCACAAGATCCATGAATAACATTTTGTCAGTATATTCCATGACATTAACTCTCCTGATTTTGTTTTGTTTGGAGGAGAAAACTGATTTAGGAAGCCACCATTACCTGTGTGACATTGTTGGATGCTCCTTTGTTATTGGTGAGCTTCAGCTTCCCGAAGGAGATCTCCTGCCGCATCCAGTGGGCTCCGGTGTTGGGAGAATCTGGGTGCATGTACGTGCGATTCCCTGCCGGAAAGAGGGCATTTCTAGTAAGCATCTCTCAGCCTTATTGCCTAGGTCCAGGTCAAAGCACAGACAGCCCTAGCGTTGGTCTACACAACAAACATTTAAACTGCTTCGAAATCACTCCAGCTAGATTGTCCTACAAAGTGTCAGGAGCTCGCCCTACACTTGAGTAGGACTCTGGCAGAGACACATGCCTTCTGGGCTTTCGTTCGGGAGCTTCAGAAGCTTTCTTCTGCCCGAACATCACAGCGACCGATGCCAACAGACACACTTAGGGATTCGCAGAGTCTTCGCAGCTTGCGTGACAGAACCCCAGCAACTCAGCATTTTGGCTAATCTACTTTATTTACATATAAACACACATGGAGCACTGCAACATGGCTCCCTCTCTCTCTAGAATCAGACACCAAAGAGAAAGGACAAAGGACAAGAGTCCCACTTCATGGAACACAGTAACACAAACATCCTGTCTCCGTCACTTGTGGAGTCAAAACGTACACCATCATGTGAAAGTCAACAATCCCACGACTGCAAGCATGGAGCAGGAATTCTAACACAAAGAACCCTAAGGAGCTGCTGGACTGTGGGGCTGCTGAGAGCTCTTCCTTAGCTCCAACAATCATGCCAAGGGTTTCTTGTTGGAAGTCATGATAAATAAGCAGTGTTGAAAATTGTTTCAGAGCTTGTAGCATAGCACAGAGAAGCCAGGCCTGGTGTTAAGTACACTGGGGTGCACACACCTGGCTGAACTGACACCTTGCCCACCTGGCGTAATAGGATGGGTGCCAGCTGGCTGCTCAGCTCCTGTCCAATTATGGTACTGAAGGTGGGTAAGTCTATGATTGTGAAAGAGAGGCTGGCAGCTGAAGCAGTGCAGGCAGATGGGAGTGGGCACGTAGCAGCAGCAGCAACTGGGGACAGTCATTGCTGTGGGTTTCATCTATGCCCCCCTCCCAGCCCTGCATTATGGAGCCAGGCCCAATAGGAAGCAAATTGATGACCTTGTCCAAGATAAGATCACAACCGGGACTATCATTGCAGGTGGAAGAGGCAAGAATCACAGCCAACTTTAAATGAATGCCTGCTGTTGGACAGATGGAAGATTAAATATAAGTCGCTGCGTAGAATTTAGAGGGGGGTCAGTGGGTGAAATATAGAGCAAAATGTATATATTGATCCTAGCAAACCAAGATGGTGTAAGGAGTGTACAACGTAAAAAGCGAAAGAAAAATATTTTTTGTGTACTTTGAAAGGGTTTAATGATTCATGTGGACCATAGCTGTCAACTTTTCCCTTTTTTAAAGGGAAATTCCCTTATTCCGAATAGAATTCCTCGCAAGAAAAGGGAAAGGCTGAGAGCTATGACATGGACTGATCTGTAAAATAAATTTACTGAAAGTGAATTATAATATTTCATTTGGTTATTTGTTCACTTGTGTGTGTGTGTGTGTGTGTGTGTGTGTGTGTTTTTCTTCTTAAACTTACATCCTGCCCCTGATGTACAGATAACTTCAAGGACTGTTAACATTATAAACCATTCAAACAATAAATGCTCAAGAAGCTGAATTAAAAATGGCAGAGTTAATACATCGCAGCAGGTTAAAACCATGTTCAGCTAATATTTAAAAAGCTCTGGGGAAACAAAAGAAGGCCTTCGCTTGGCACGCAAAGGACATGGGTGTATAATGCAAAGGACATGGGTATATAACATAAGGCAAGTTTCCCTGGAGAGAGCATGTAGTTATATTCTTGAGCTTTAAAAAGAAAGGTGCCAGCATTCAAGTTAAGCAGAAAGTCATGTCCTCTGCCCTGGATGCTCAGCTCTTAATACTAAATGCATGGGGTGCAGACTAGTGGTTTAGGTAGTAGCAAAGGAAATGCAAAACGCTATCAAAACGTTGGTTCTCTGCAAAGCACTGTGCTTTAACAATCAAGTGATTCAGTTTCTTCTCTGGACCACCAGATGGGGCTGTAGCTCCTGAGAAAGGGGAGGTGGGGGCGCTGCAGAGCAAACAGGGCAAAGGCAGCAGCTGCTGAACTAAAAAAAAAAAGATGTACTGTGATTTCATTTCCAAAAGTATTTGGTTAGATTTAAATAAACTTTTTTTTTTTAAGTTAAAACTGCTGTGATGCCTTTGTTCAAAAGTTCTCTGCAAATGCTCTAAACTGCCCTGGGTATGTAAGACTTGAGGAGTATAAAAGTTCAAGTAAATAAATTATCAGTTAAATAAAAGGGAATCCACATTAGGGGAAAATAAAAGTCTCCCCACCCACCCACCGCTCAGCAAATTCATGCGTAGGAGAAAAGGGGGGGGTGGACTTCAGAACTTTCCCTTGCCAAATTCATTTAGGGTCTAATTGAAAACTGCCACCAAGAACGAAAGGCTGAATTTGGGCTCCCGCCGAAAAAGGTCTTAAATAACCCAGCTAGATTAGAACAATTTCCCATATTCAAAATTCTTCAAATATTCTCATGGTTAGAACTTTCATATACGACTTTTTGGAGGAGAGTCGTTACGTTGAATTTGGCACAAGATTCACGCGTGAAGTAGAAGTAAATGCAAGAAATCCCACAAGAATTTGCAGAGTGCTTTCCCCTCACTTTGCATGAGTCCTGCAAAACCTAGATGTTGCTTCTCTGTCTGGCTCATTTCCATGCAGCCTAGCAGGATAAGGCCCCAAGTAATTTAACAGTTGTTGTTGGGGGCAACATTTAGCTGGTATTTGTGTCATCTCAGAATTGTAGAGTTGAAAGAGACCATGACGGGTAATTTATTCCATCCTCCTGCAATGCAGGAATCTTTTGCCCAACATGAGGCTTGAACCCATAACTCTGAGATGAAGAGTGTCATGCTCTGCCAACTGAGCTGCCGAGGTGGATTATTCTTGTATTTCTCCCAGTATGCCCCACGGAGAGCCTCAAGGTCCATAAATAGCAACACCCTAGTGGTCCCGGGCCCTAAGGAAGTCAGATTAGCTTCAACCAGAGCCTGGCCTTTTCAACACTGGCTCCGGCCTGGTGGAACGCTCTGCCTCATGAGACCAGGGCCCTGCAGGATCTGATTTCTTTCCGCAGGGCCTGTAAGACACAGTTGTTCCGCCTGGCCTTTGGCTTGGAGCCAATTTGATTCCCTCTCCCTCTTTTTTTCTTTTTCCTTTCTCCTCCTGTGATGAGGCTGCATTTTAATATTTTGTTTCAATATTTTAATGCTGTATTTTAATCTTGTTTTTAAGTTGCATTCATTCAACTTGTTTTTATTATTGCTTGTTAGCTGCCCTGAGCCCGGCCTTGGCTGGGGAGGGCGGGGTATAAATACAAAATTATTATTATTATTATTATTTAGGCTAAATTGTTAGTGAAATGTTTAGCCTTAGTGTGTATTTGTTAATATGAGCTCTTCAATTGCCAATCTAATTTTTTAATGACTATTTAAATGCTGTTCTGTTTTGCAACGGTTGGTTTTCTTGAAATGGCGCTATATTTTAGAGCCAGTGTGACATAATGGTTAGAGCACTGTACCAGCACCTGGGAGAGTAGGGTTCGAATCCCCACTCAGTCATGAAGCCCCTCGGGCCAGTCACTGCCTCTCAGCCTCACCTACCTCACAGGGTTGTTGTAAGGCTGAAATGGGGGGGGGGGAGGGAACCATATACACCACCTTGGAATATATAAAGGTGATATATAAATGTAAAAAGTGAATAATTTTTTTATTATTATGCAAACTTTCCTGATGTGAGCTACTTTCTGAGAATGGTTTACCGTGGGAAAACATATATAAAGAAACTAGCCATGATGGAATGAAGGGGGAACAAAGGAAATGTGTTCTGTAGCAATGTTTTTCCTCAGATGATGTTGGACTACAATTCCCATCGCCTCTCTCCCCTGACTGACCTGGCTGGGGATGATGGGAACTGTAGTCCAACAAACATAGGAAGACCTAAGTTGAAAGAACACTTGTCAATAGGAAGTGGTCACAAAACTGTGGCAAGATTTCAAGCACTGGGGAATTCAAAAGTTTGCTGCTGTTCTGTGACATTTTGGTTAGTCCTAATAAAGTCATGGCCCAACTGTGGATTTTGTAGATTCCCTACCCATGGGCTAATATGTCTAACTCTGCACTGGAAGATAATTCCTCTCTCATACCTGGCATATTTCCTTCTGCTTTGCCGCACTGCACCCATTTCCCGCCTTGGTATCGCCAGTGGTGTTGATCCACTAACACAATGTCCACAAAGATGCTGTAATGGGCGACGGGGTCCAGTCCAGAGATGTTGAAGCTCAGAAATGGGAACATCCTCCTAAACAGCGTTGCGGAGGGAAGGGGAGAGAGAAAACACAACCATTTGTAAAACAGGAATAAAATAGCCCCACGTTGCTGGGTTGGTTGTTTTGCGGTTAAGGCACAAGAAGTTTTCAAAATGAATGTACTAACATCAGTTGTTAAGAGCCGCTGCCCTGAATTCAAACTGCAGTCCCTATGAAATTATTCAAACTGGAATAACCACATAAACACTGCCTCAGAGCAAAAGAAGTCTGTGAAACCCCAGCCTTCTGCCTCCAGACTGTGACCAGCCAGAAGCTCAAAGAGCACGATGGAGATAATAAACCAAAGATTGTAATCTTCAGCATCTCAGTCATATTGTACTTCTGAACATCAAACTTTCAATATGGTGGAGATAAACAAGAGATCAAACTTTCATCTTTGGCTAGCTGGGTGAATGGGCGCTGTTAGAGCTCTCTCTCTTGAATTTGTCTGAAAACCCTGTCTTAAAAAGCTTACCATCACGTCTAACTTTGAGACAATGAACTCCAACCTATTAATTTACATGAAGGGGAAAGAAAAAGCTACAAGTGTTCGGCTTGATTCCATGAGCTCAGATATTCGGAACAAGAAGACTGGGCTTGCCCACGCATGATGGGCATGATGTGTCTCATGCCCAAAATCATAGAATCGTAGAGTTGGAACGGACCCCAAAGGTCCTCTAGTCCAACCCCCTGCAGAGTTTTCTGCTTCACCCACACTTTCTAGGCACAGTTTTCCCTGTGCCCCACTCATTTCCGAGGGAAAAGCTGCTCTTTACTGCAAAATTGGAGCAAATGTCAATCCAGAGAAAACCTGAATTGTTGTTTGCTGCGATTGAGCACTAAAGAGCAGGTTTTGTTGGGGAGGGCACATGGAAGCAGCGGGACAAGAGGAATTGTGGGAAAGCCCTTACACCACTTAGACTGCAATCCCATACATACTTAACAAGAAACCATCCACATTCATCTCAGTGAGACTTACTCCTGAGTAGATATGCATGGGATTGCACTGTTATAACCTCTCCCATCATTTATCTAGGCTTGATAGTCTATGCAGGAGGAGGCAGAGGGCCTTACCTTCCAAACACAGAAAGGAAGAACTCCTTGGGAGGAAGAATGGTGGATGTGGAGGAGGTAACTAAGGTTTACATTGTCTTTAGGTTCAAAGCATAAAGGTAAAGGTACCACTTCCCGAACGGGCCAGTCGTGTCCGACTCTAGGGTTGTGCGCTCATCTCACTTAAGAGGCCGGGAGCCAGCGCTGTCCGGAGACACTTCCGGGTCACGTGGCCAGCGTGACGAAGCTGCTCTGGCGAGCCAGCACCAGCGCAGCACACGGAAACGCCGTTTACCCTCCTGCTATAAAGCGGTACCTATTTATCTACTTGCACTTAGTGGTGCTTTCGAACTGCTAGGTGGGCAGGAGCTGGGACCGAAAGACGGGAGCTCACCCCGCCGCGGGGATTCAAACCGCCGACCATACAATCGGCAAGTCCTAGGCACTGAGGTTTTACCCACAGCGCCACCCGTGTCCCATAGGTTCAAAGCATAGTTTTCCCCAAAGAATCCAGGAAACTGCAGTTTGCTAAGAGTGCTGGGAACTGTTGCTCTGTAAACTACCATTCTCTAGGGAAGCCAGGACTGTTCAAGTGTACAAATGTGATTTAAATGTGTGGTGCGGACGTAACCTTTGTTGCCTTGTTTGGATTCCATTGTTCCACCAGATAATTTGAGGGTGCGTATGGGACATCAAGATTATTTCTTTCCTCACAACAGCCCCGTGAGCAAGTTATCTCTGTGTGATAATTCAAGCAAACGGCAATACATTTTTTTATCGTCTGCTTCCTTGGAATCGTCTGGAGGAGGCCATAAAACCCCCCAGGAGTCTTTGTGGCTCAAAACTTAAGCAGGGAAGCGGAGCCTAAATGCTTATCCCACAGAGGACTGTTGTAGTAATGGGGGGGGGGCAGCCTGGGTTCCAATGCTGTATGGAAGAAGCCTTTTGACTCCTTATCTCTTCCCACAGGAGATAATCCTGTCTGTATTCCAGCTGGCTTCATCAATTACTGCACCCAGCCCTAATAGTTCAGTGCTATGATCTACTTTCCAGCGGTCAATATATTTCCAGGACATTCCCCGCGCACACACACTCCCAGCAGAACAGCTCCATCCAAATGACACTCGCTCCATCTTTTCGTTCTTCAAGCTAAGCGGCTTGAAGTGACGGCGACAGATGCAAAAACAGCTCTGTTTCCTTCTTACCCCCCCTGACCTTTACCAAATTCTCTACCTCGCCACTTCCCTCTTGCCCCCCGGCCCCCACCCAATCCCTCTACCTCACTCCCCTCCCCTACACGAGCTTCCGGTTCAGAAATAGACACAGCTTCTATTTTCAGAGAAAGCGAGAAGGGGACAGAAACAGAGAAAGACTTGGGACGGATGGCCAGAAAACGGGGGGGGGGGGGGGGGAGAGAAACACCCAAGAACGCATGGATGGCTGTGAGAAACTTATTCACACAGCATGTCTAAAACCTTTGGATATCTGAGGTGGAAAATTCGAAGGATAATAGGGTGGCCATATTTCAAAAAATGAAAACCGGGACACCCAGAAAGATGCTAAGCTGTTGTTTTTTTTGGTGTGTTTTTTTTAAAGGAAACCACCAAAAGTTTCAACTTTGAAATCCAGGTAATGTTTGGGAAAATCCAGATATATGGCAGCTCTAAATGACATTCCACCCCACTCCCTGCCATGTAATACACACAGATGTGCACACAGTCCAAGCCGCAAAGAGTGTGAAGGCAGCCCTATATAGCTTTCAATGTTTGATGTCTCATTGTGTTTTTATATTCTGTTAGCAGTCGCCCAGAGTGGCTGGGACAACCCGGTCAGATGGGCAGGGTAATATTATTATTATTATTATTATTGATAATAATGATAATAATAATAATAATAATAATAATAATAATAATAATACAGTGGTACCTCGGGTTACATTCGCTTCAGGTTACATACGCTTCAGGTTACAGACTCCGCTAACCCAGAAATAGTACCTCGGGTTAAGATGGGATGAGAACAGAAATCGCGCGGTGGCGGCGCAGCAGCAGCAGGAGGCCCCATTAGCTAAAGTGGTGCTTCAGATTAAGAACAGTTTCAGGTTAAGAACGGACCTCCAGAACGAATTAAGTACTTCACCCGAGGTACCACTGTAATAATAATAATAAAAGCTAATAAGCAGGAAGATCCCCAAACACAGCAATAGAAAGCACCTGGGCTTTCCCCAACTGGGAACTGTAGTTTGCTGAGGGTGCTGGGAATTGTAGCTCTGCGAGGGAGTAAAGTACAGTTCCCATGATTTTTTCAAGGGGGAAGCAACGTGCAAGTGTGCTTTACATTTATGGCGTGTACCTAACCCCCGTCTAAACAGTCTGCCACTCCCTAGAGGTTTATTGGGCTGATAGTTCTAGACTCATGGGAGTCAATGGACATGACTAACGTTGGACTATTGGTTTCAGTGGGTATACCCTTGATTAGAACTTACTTGTATACAACCCAACTTTTCATTCCTAACACACTGATTGCAGACATTATGTAACAGCCCCACTGAACTGGAGCTTCATTGCAATGGTTTGTGCCAGTGAACTGGGTCAAGCTTATGCAAATCCCACCCTTTTGGGTGACTAAAATTTGCCCACGGGGGAAGGTGCCTCACTGTTCCAGCTTTGTTTAAAAAAATACCACGGCAGTGTACCATAAAATCATTAACGCATCATAAAGTTATGAAAGATTAGAATACAGAACCAAGTCACCAACACTGTATCAAATTAATTATTTTTAAATGGGCAGTGAAACAAAAAACATCTATTGGGGGCGGGGAGAAAGGGAAGTGAAACTTGGCCTCAGCCTTCCCAAACTGTGGTGCATTTCTGTTTAAATGACACTCGCCCTTTATAAATTTTCACCTACACCTATACATTAGCATATGCAAATATGATGCAAATCTTGACCTCTATTTGGTTATTAAATAAAATGCATGCGCCGCTTATTGCGAGAAAACCTCTAAGCCGTTTACAAAAATATAAAACATTGAAATTGCCAGTTTAAAAAAAAAAAGTTGAAAAACTGGTATTTACAAATATTCAAAAGATTATTGACATCAACAGCAGCTAAAAGGAAATAAAACACATGTAACTTCTACATATCGGGCTGGGCTTCCTGAAACAAAAAATGTTTTTAGCAGAATTTGCCGGATATCAGTATGTGCTTTGCCTCTTATTTGGGGGTTCAAATATGTCCCCCCCCCCCAAATCTAACACTATCCATAAGTGAGGTTGGGATGGAAGGGAAGGAGAATGCAAAATGTATTTTGCTGCTGATAAATTGGGGTGGGGGTGGGGGGTGGGGGAGAGGAACTGGAGTGATGAAATATAAATGATGAGGAGGATTTTCCCTCCTGCTACAGCAAGAGGTGTTTTTTTTAAAAAAAAAAAACTTAGATATATACAGTATACTAAAAATACGAAGCTTCATATATGACTAAAACATAAATTATTAGGAAAGTTTAGTCATAGATTTGCAGTCATCGTGCTTAGGCACAAGAGGTTGGTTTGGAATGTCCATGAATCATCTCTTAATGCCAAACCAAAACACCTTCCAGTCGCCTCTGTAAGCCCCCAAACCAGTCGGAAAATGGCAGACCATTTCTGGTATGTGTACATTTAATGTGGATCACTGAGTATGATCTAAGGAAAAAATTAACAGCCAGGTTAATAGCCCCTCTAGCCACCCCCAATTCACCCACACACAGATAGAAATAGATTTTGCCATTTTAATAAGGTGGTGGGTGGCACTTTCCACTCTACCTTGCAGTCAACACCACTGTGTAGGACCATCCTAGGTGGGCTCCATGAACAGAGGTGGGGGCAATCTTGACTTGCCCCACATTCAGGACAGCACCCACAATCTTCCCCAAAATTAAATGAGTAGCAGTTTCGCCGCAGTACAAATTTCCCGATCCTGCTCAATGCTCACGAGAAATTCCCTGGAAGAGGTGCTGCAATGTGGTATTATCTAGCACCAATATAAGTCACACTTGAGTGTAAGTGGACAGAGTAGATTGCCCAGGTTCCTATGCAAACAAGTAGCGGCTCAGTTAGCCCATTTTAGGAGTAGAAGTGAGAGCTGGACCATAAAGAAGGCTGATCGCCAAAGAATTGATGCTTTTGAATTATGGTGCTGGAGGAGACTCTTGAGAGTCCCATGGACTGCAAGAAGATCAAATCTCTCCATTCTTAAGGAAATCAGCCCTGAGTGCTCACTGGAAGGACAGATCCTGAATACTTTGGCCACTTCATGAGAAGAGAAGGCTCCCAACCCTGATGTTGGGAAAGATTGAGGGCACAAGGAGAAGGGGATGACAGAGGACGAGATGGTTGGGCAGCGTTGTTGAAGCTACCAGCATGAGTTTGACCAAACTGCGGGAGGCAGTGGAAGACAGGAGGGCTTGGCGTACTCTGGTCCATGGGGTCACGAAGAGTCAGACACAACTAAATGACTAGATTTGGGGGTGGGGGAAGGAGATGCAGGGTTTAGGTATGACGGAGATCTGTGAAAATCAGGTGCCCCAGCATAGGTGAGTGGACATTTTCCCCACTATGACAAATCCACCACAAACCACAGGATCTTATGGCACCTTAAGGACAACCCCAATTTCTCTGAACATGTGGGGAAATAGTATCTTTGTTATAGCAATGAGCATCTCACCACACACAGGAAGGTAATTAAAGGCTCAACAAATAGAGACACCTTCCAAGAAACGTGGGCCCCTTTCTTTAGCTATGTTAATGACCAAAATCAAGACTTTCTTATATCAGCTGCCCAATATTCTCAGTGGAGGGGTCACGTTAAGTAATATGTTTGAATTTTAACTGTATAAGTGCATGTCTAGAGACAACGGAAAAAACAAACACTGCTGGCTAAGGGTATAAAGGTCATTTTGTTTGTGTTTGCTTAAAAACCCATACAATTTTTTGACATTTGCTTGTGCAGACTAAAAGACCTAACAGACTGTTGTTGCCATTTTGTGAGTGGGATTCATTCACATACAGGTAGGTTCAGGTTCTGCAATGACAGTCAATTTGGTGCTCTTGCACAACAAACCAGTATCAAAACCCAGACTTTTTGCAATAAGGAAAGTGAGGGGAATGTACAGCAGAAACCATGGGACATTTGCTTGACCCAACATCACACAACCTCCCTGCAAACCAATCAGAATGAACACTCAATAAACTGGTTGTTTGGAAGCGCCCCGATATCCTGCAAGACTCTTCGTTGTTCAAAATATACTTTCACCTGACGGTTTAAACTTTGTTTGCTGCCTCAAGAAAATGCACTCACAAACTACACAGAATTTATTACATTTTATTTAACACTCACACCCACGAGAAATAGAATCACTTGAAAGGAAAAAAATCGGCATTCCTCCAAGGCTCCATATTGTACAAATTCAATGGGTGCCTAATTTATAAAATCAAGTGTTTCTGCTCTGCCCAGGACACCCTTCTCCCTAATCCCAGATATGCAGATAGGCTTGATTCAACAAGCGCTCTGGGACAACCGGGAAACCTGCTTTCAGAGTCAGGGCTTAGGCCTGGTGTGCATGTAGCCATAACAAAGAAGTGTCCCTGAGCATGTGAGGAGTGCATGACTCAATGGTTTACAGTGGTGCCTCAGGTTACATACGCTTCAGGTTATATGCGCTTCAGGTTACAGACTCCGCTAACCCAGAAATAGTACCTCGGGTTAAGAACTTTGCTTCAGGATGAGAACAGAAATCGTGCTTTGGCAGCGCAGTGGCAGCAGGAGGCCCCATTGGCTAAAGTGGTGCTTCAGGTTAAGAACAGTTTCAGGTTAAGAACGGACCTCTGGAACGAATTAAATACATAACCAGAGGTACCACTGTACTTGGTAAATTACCATAAAGGCAAATGGCTATTTTAAACCAAAACCAAACCACCAGGGCTGTAAACATCACACTTAAACAAATTAAAGTGTTAATTGCAGGCTGACATTCTCCCTCGCCCTGATTGTTTTTTTGGGGGGGGCCCTGTGATTATGGCACACACGTCCCAAGGCATGTTATGAATTCACAGACACTTTGCTTTAAGTCAGGGGTGTCCAAACATATTTAAAAGAGGGCCAGATTTGATGACGTGAACATGCATGAGGGCCGACCAAAGTTGTTGACCTTTTTTTAGGATTTTACACCAGGAAATAAAAATAAACTGCTGCAGGGGCAGGATTAAACTGACCGGCGGGCCGGATTAGGCCCCCGGGCCGGACTTTGGACAAGCAGGTCTGGATTCATTCAGTGCCCCTGGGTTGAAGGCCACCTTTGAACCCCATGGTATTTTTTTCCATAGAAGAAAGAAGGCAAATGTCATAAATGGAATAAGTAAAACTGTTAGGACACTGTTGGCTGTCTGTAGGAAGCAAGCCTCACAGAGGAGCAGCGCTTCTTCTTGAATGAACTCTCATACAAAAAAAAGAAATCAACAGTGAATAGTCCATTCAGAAGTAAGTCCCTTGAGTTCATTGGGATTAACCTCCCCAACATAGGTAAATGATGGTGATCATTATCAGTGTTTTTAGGGGTACTCAAGGGTACACAGTACCACCACTTCTTTTTAAAAATAAATTTTATTTTCACATTTTACAGAACGTAAAAAATATTATTTCATACATTTAATGTGGCTATTGACTTCCCTCCCCCTCCCTTTCTCTGGTTACATAAATTGCCTCTTCTTTTTTCTGCATCTCCACCACCTAATTATAATTAATCACTTATATTCAAAATTTTAACATCGCAATATGCGTGTGTTTATGTTAATTCTGCCAATGTTTTAAATTGTTTACAATAATTCTTTAAGTATAAATGATCCCTGCTTTTTATTAAAAATTCTCTCTTCTTGATTTCTTAATCTTGTTGTTGTTAAAAAGTATGGCACTTATTGCAACAACTTCATTGTGAGTACTGGCACCTATTTTTCTAGGGGGAAAGCACTGATTATGATGGTGCTTATTTTTGTACACCGCCCATCTGACTGGGTTACCCCATCTGGGCTACTTCCAACAGAATATATAAAACCTAATAAAACATTAAAGATTAAAAACTTCCCTTTGCAGCGCTGCCTTCAGATATCTTCTAAAAGTACCATCAAATTGACATCAGTTGGGACCTGCTATTATTATTATTATTATTATTATTATTAGTATTAGTATTAGTATTCTCAGTGGAAAAAAAGTGCTATTTGAAGCTTGCCTGTTATTCTCTCCAAAAGAACACACCCAGAACAAACTTAGTTGGTCTCTAAGGTGCTACTGGACATTTTTTTTATTTACAGTACTTCATCTCCAAAATAAGTCCATTTTAAAACACACACCACCCCCAAAACTGATTATAAGCATTCCCACTGCAATTCTGAGTCTACATAGTTTCCAATCACCATATAACACGATGGGGAGATTTTATCAATTTTTGCATTCGGAATCGAACACAGAATCCACGTCAGCTACTCCTGAAGGTTGCACGTTTGAAATGGAAAAGAGATAAAACTTCTAAAGAGCAAACTAATTTCATGGAATCAGAAGCTTCCTTCTTCCCAGCTGATGCACAACCAACTCTCCTTTCCCTCTTCCCTTGCAGACACAAACACACACCTGCCCCCCCCCCCCCCCCAATCTGGGAGCATCTCTATGCAAAAAGAAGTAATCCATTCTTCAATGGTCTCCCCAGGGAAGGCTAGGTCAATATTTTAATACTATTAAACAGTACATTTAAATCCCAAGAGGAAACAGCCCATCCCGGAGGCAGGATTGCAGGTCCTGCTGGGCCGCAGAAAGGAACAGCAAGTCTTGCTGTTCCTGGTTTACCATTTTCTGACCAGTTCCCTCAGCCTGACACACAAACGCTGTGTGCCTGACCCATTAAACCCATTCAAAAGTCACAGGAATGTACTAATATGCTACTGAGATCAAGAAAAACGCAAGAGGCCACCTGAAGAAGAATATAAAATTATATCTGAGTATACGCAGCATTAGTTTTCAGTGTTGAAACCTATCACTAAGGTCTGAGACGCTCAAAGGGGGGCACTGACAGCAACCAGAGAGGGGGTAGATGCAGGGAGCTTGCTTTGCTATTAGGAAATAAAGTCTAAAGAAAAGTTTGTTTTTCTTCCTCTTCCCTTCCAACCTATGTTCCTTTTGTGACATGTCTCTTAGACTGCAAGCCCTGAGGGCAGGGACTGTCTTGATATCAGCTATTGTGAGCTGTTCTGAGAACCTTTTATCCAGCCAAAGAGAAGGGTAAACAACAAATACTTTAAATAAATAAATCCAGAGATTTTGGTTCGAGGTCAGGTTTGAGTTCCAGCACCTTTAAAACAAAACAAAAAACAAAAACCCACAGGTTTTTTCTCTTGTCCCCACCTACTCCAGTGATAGGATTACTCCCATCGTGTAGGAGTTCTGAAGTTCTGTAATTAGAGATGCTGAGGTCCAACCCAGCTAGGTGAAATCACAGTCAGAAATTTTGCACATCTAAAAAATACATTGAGTGAGGACCCTCATCAGTCAAGCGAGTCAGCAGAAAAGTTAAAAAATAGAAAAGTCTAAGAGGTTTCAATTAGAAATATTTAAGTGATTTGTTTTAATAAAAAGATTTTAAGGATCACAAATAAAGGTAAAGGATCCCTGGGCGATTAAGTCCAGCCAAAGTCGACTATAGGTTTGTGGCGCTCATCTCGCTTTCAGGCCGAGGGAGCCAGCGTTTGTCCACAGACAGCTTTCCGGGTCACTGGCCAGCATGACTAAACCGCTTCTGGCACAACGGAACACCGTGACGGAAACCAGAGTGCACGGAAACGCCATTTGCCTTCCTGCCGCAGTGGTACTTATTTATCTACTTGCACTGGTGTGCTCTCGAACTGCTAGGTTGGCAGCAGCTGGGACAGAGCAACAGGAGCTCACCCCATTGCACGGATTCGAACCGTCGACCTTCTGATCGGCAAGCTCAAGAAGAGGCTCAGTGGTTTAGACCACAGCGCCACCCGCATCCCCAGATCACAAACACCTTGTCAACAGCTAGGCTTGAAGGCAAGGACCAGAGCAACACATGCCATGTTTTCTGCCAATCTTGGAAGTCACATCCCGGATGCCCTTTTATCTAATTCCAGAGGTGTGTGGGTTGCTTGTGGTCTTGCGGCGGAGAGGAAAAAGGATTCTGCACTTGCTCAGAGGCATCTCATATTTTTTTCTGATGGAGCAAAGCCCTGACATCTAAAGCAAGTTCCATGGTAGAACCGTAGTCCAAATTATAGCTTTGTGGCAGGGACCATTTTGCCCTTGCAGATTAAAAAGGGACAAGGAGCATTGAGGACCACTCATGGGTTTATATCTAAACAGGGTGTTGCTTCTGTTCAGAATGTCTGCCTCCATATTGCATGCCCTTGAATTTATGGAAGAAGCCTGTTTTTGGCCCTCAAAATCTGGTGCGCTGTGCCATCAAATCGGCACCAGCAGGAATTCCAGTAATGAAGGGGGCAGAGAGAAAAGAGAGAGTATATAATCGTCATCCTGGTTTTATCCTTAAGAGACTGACAACTGGAAGGTGTGGGGGTGGAAAAGGAATTAATACATGGCCAAGAATCACGTATTCTCTAACTGCTGAGTCATATTTTCCACGGATCTTGCACGGGTCAGAGGACAACTGCTCAGCCAGTCTCCCAAAAGCAGGGAAATTTTCTGTAAGGCTG
Organism: Podarcis pityusensis; assembly: GCF_964106645.2. NCBI lineage: Eukaryota > Metazoa > Chordata > Lepidosauria > Squamata > Lacertidae > Podarcis > Podarcis pityusensis. The sequence goes on from NC_138038.1 coordinate 22,054,770, forward strand.
CATTTTTCACAAGTGGAGTCATTATCCATGCACCCCCTCTTCCTATGGTCTCCGAAAGGTAAGGATGCTAGGTCAAAGCCTTTTGGCTTTAGCCCAGAACACTCAGCCTCTCCCTCCCAATGTACAGAAAAGTGGCTAGGGCAGAATTAACATGTTGAGACAGTGACAGTCATAGATGGACAACCAGCTGCAATAATAATAATAACGGTCTAGTTTACCAGGCGGTGGTGGGGTGAAAACTGCACAAATAAAGGCATGTTTATTACCACTGCTGCTAGTAATACAGTACTAAAGTTATTAATAATACTGTTTTGGCCATGTCAGATTTTACAAGACAAAAGGCCTTCAGGACACATCAAGGGTTATATAGAAAATAAATGGATTGTGCATTTACAGGTTGCAAAACGCCGTGTTTTCAAAGAGGAGAATGGAAAGCAGACGGCTGCTGTGGTTTGTAACTTTGGTATCACCTCTTTGACAAGGTTTTTGTTTCGCAATATGACAGGTCAAAACTATATATATGAAACTTACACCTGACCTAACCCTAGTTCTTCCCTTTTGTTTCCAAGAGTTTTAATTACTTGGTGATGAGTGATTTGTTGATGAGACTTAGTGATAGGAGCTGGGCTATTCATGTGATTACTCAGTGAGCAGAAAAAGCACTCTCTGCATGGTCAGGAGCACACTCCTATTCCTTCATATTGAGACTGATTAAGTCCTGTTTTGGGGGGGGGGGGACAATATCTCTGACATTTTGAGACCCTATTTCTCCCACCCCAGGTCATACCAAACAGAATGGCAGAGGGGAAAAGATCGGGATGGGGTGCTTGTCCTTTCCAAAATGGCAAATCATATCTATAAACGTTCTCTGTTCCACCTACTAAAAATAATGTTGCCTCTGAAAAAACGTACTAAACAATTAAGAGTGAAGAGAAATATTAATTAGGAATATGACTTCGAAGCCCGCTGGTTTGGATTCATCACCTAAGAGGAAGGATCTTACAGCCAGGAACTCACAGCTCATTATGAATAGAACTCCTGCGTTTTAAGTTACACATTTAAAGTGGAACTGGTGTTAAAGAGACAAAACTCCCTTGGTCTTCTGGGGGACATCCAACTAGAATGAAGATTCATTTGCCAATCATTCCATAGTTATGAAGCAAAACTGACAATAACTGCAAGAATGCACCTCACGCTTATAGCTGGGTCCCCCCCCGAACGTAAACATTATAAAATAACAATAATAAAATGAAAAATAATAACGTTATCTCCCACCCCACCTCTAGTGACCTGACAGAAGAATAGTACATCTCTATCACATAGTACTGGTCTGACTGGGGAAGATGACCTGCCCTCAGAGTGTTTTCCCTGTATAGTCGTACCTTGGTTCTCGAATTTAATCCGTTCCGGAAGTCCGTTCAACTCCCAAAACGGTTCGAGAACCAAGGCGTGGCTTCTGATTGGCTGCAGGAGCTTCCTGCAGCCAAACGGAAGCTGTGCCAGACGTCCAGCTGCCGAAAAATGTTCAGAAACTGGAACAATCACTTCTGGTTTTCGATCGTTCGGGAGTTAAAACATTTGAGTTTAAAGGTGTTCAGCTTCCGAGGTTCCACTCTAATACATGAGTAATTGTCTAGAGACTGTTTCAAACCTGTAAGGTCGCTTCCAGATGACCTATTTAATGAGCATTCATTCTGATTTGTTTGTGGAGAAGTTAGATTATGTTGGGTCAAGGCAAGTGTTATTTCATGCTTTTCAGGAAATTTCCCACCTCAATTTACTGGTCACAAAAAAAGTCAATTCATTTGGGGAAGCTGCTTAGTTGTGCAAGACCTCCCAATCAACTATAGTTGTGCAGCCTGAATTTGCCAGAAGGTGACAGAATCCCACCCGAAAATTAGAAGCAGAATGGGAAGTGTCCTAAATTTCCAGCTGTTTTTGCAAAATGGAAATAACGAAAGGGAAGGGAAGGGAAACGTAAATTGTTAGCTGATGTATCTGAAACTTTATTTCCTCCTCCCTTTTGGACTTTGAGGGTTCTGTTGTTGTTGTTGTTTTTATTATTATGTAGGTACGTATTGTAATAGCTCTATCAATACTCCTGCTGCTTAACAAATGAATAAATGGGCAGAAGAAAAGGACTGGCACAAAGCTTTCTAACTAACCAATTCAGTCTGGTCAGCTCAGAGGGACCTCAAAGGAGCTGCTTCAGACAGGAAGGATGCATATATAAAAAAAGAACAGGAGGTTGCCAGCATACGGAACGGAAATGTATGTTGTCTTCTCAAGTTTCCCAAACCATCACTGAGCTATCAGGGATGTTTTAAATGTAACCACAGCCCGGGTAAGAATGCGGAAAAAAATTAGCGCAAGCTTCTGAGAGTCACATGCTTCTGTATCCACCAATAAAGGAATGCTTATCTTATCAATCATCTGTCTTTTTGAAAAGAATCTGGTTAAATCTGCAAACTACAAAGGACTTGGTATAGACACTTGTTTGGATATTCAAAGAAATGTGATAAAACTTAACAGTTCAGTTGTACACAAAAACTACCACTCACTGACAAAAGGAAAGGGCATCCTTAATATTCTCTTTTTCTTTTCTAAGTCCCTTTTGTGATCATACAACAATTTGGACCTTGTTTAAAAAAATGGGGATTGTGTTGCTTAGATTTATCACTGGTTATTTTTAGTTGATTAAAAGGCTGCAGTCCTACATTCTTACTAGGTTGCAAGTCCCACTAAAACTGAACAGGACTTAATTCAGAGTAGACATACACAGGCCTGTGCTGTAAAAACAGGTTCTTAAAATTATTATCCTGACCAATTAAGCAATTAAATTTATAAATGGTTAAATCTGGGGATCATCTGTATCATAACTATTTTTTGGTAAAAAGTTTTTATACGCAGAATTGTGTTTAAATGTTTGTATAGTTTTTATACATTTAATTGTTTTATTTATCAGACTGTTTTTAATTGCTATTGCCCTTGGTTTATGGTTGTAACCATTTTATAACTGGATATTGGTTTAATGTGTGTTTTACTTTTGTAAACCGCTTTGTGATTTATTTATTTTTTTAAAAAAAATGTAAGCAGTATAAAAATAGTATCAGAATAAAATCAACAGGTATTTTATTATTGTAAACCTGCCCTTGGTATCTTGTGGTGAAGGGCAGATAAGCTATCTAATAATGAATGAATGAATGAATGAATGAATGAATGCTGCAGTCGATCTGATTTCCAATCCCAGGTGGGAATCTGTGGTCATCTGCCAGGATCTCAGCACCTAGCAGGCCTCACTGCTGATACCTGCCCTGGCCCCCTGAATATCGTTGATCAGCTGGCTCTGGCTGGCATCTTAATTTTCTACAATGCCCCGGACATAGCATCCTTCTAGGGAGCTACAGAAAATGTCAGTTTGATGCAGCCACTCATCCGCCAGGTAAGTCCAAAGAGATCCTGGGACTGAGGGGGTGGCGCACTTTGCTCAAGACCCCATCGAACCTTGGCCTTGGCTGGGGTGGGTGAGCAATTGGGGCCAAGACTTAGAAAAAGAGGAAACTGAGACGCTTCTCATCTATGTTTTGTTTTGTTTTTTTGAAGACATAACCTGAACTGACCTCTCCTGGTTTGTTTACTAAATTATGTAAAAGAGCAGCTCTCAGAGAGGCAACAGGAAATAGGTTTGGTACTATTAGTAGCAGTTAGAGTCAGGTGTTGGGACGCAGGTGTTGGACAACAGCCAAACTGAGATGTGGGAAATCTGCCATTGGTTCAAAGCATCTGCAATTGCTCTCAATTTTGCTTTGCGGGAGCGAGAGGTGGCTGTTTAACCTTTTCCCCATCCCATTTCCCGGGCTTAAATTCCCCACCCCATCATAGCTACTATTAGCCATGGAAGGTTCCCATGGGGGTGGGGGGAATTTAAGTCAGGGAAAAAAAGCAGAGGGGAAGGGTTAAACTTGTGCTGTCACCCCACTGCAGCCTCACCTTACCCCGACCCAGTATCAAGTCTGATTTGACCCTCAGGGACTCACATGGAGCAAGAACTATTGGACAAAGTTTTGGGGAGTTCTCTCTATGGCTATGTAGGTAAAGGTAAAGGGACCCCTGACCATTAGGTCCAGTCGTGGCAGACTCTGGGGTTGCGGCGCTCATCTCGCTTTATTGGCCGAGGGATCCGGCGTACAGCTTCCGGGTCATGTGGCCAGCAGGACTAAGCCGCTTCTGGCGAACCAGAGCAGTGCACGGAAATGCCGTTTACCTTCCCGCCGGAGCAGTACCTATTAATCTACTTGCACTTTGATGTGCTTTCGAACTGCTAGGTTGGCAGGAGCAGGGACCGAGCAACGGGAGCTCACCCCGTCGTGGGGATTCGAACAGCCAACCTTCTGATCGCCAAGTCCTAGGCTCTGTGGTTTAACCCACAGTGCCACCCGTGTCCCCACGACTATATATAATAGTATATATAAAGATGGATTCAAGGCAAAATAAGAGAATGTTTGATGGTTTTGAAGTATGGGTCCACATGTCAAAAATCCATCCTTAAGGGACACTTTAAGAAGGCGTTCACAAAATAGATTAAGTAATAAAAGGAAATCTTTAAATACATTTCTTTTAGAAAGGAAATGCAAGTGGCAGGGGCCACAGCTCACTGGTAAAGCTCAAGCTTTGCCTTTGAAGGCCCCAAATTCCATCCCTGACACATCCAGTTTGAAAGATTAGCAAGTGCAGTTCACATAAACCATGGTTTGCATACAAACCAGCATATAGTGACATGCACTTTGCTGCCAAATCAGGATTCAGCCCAATTCAGTTTATTGGCCCAAACAAAGTGTGAAACGTAATATCAAACTTATAAAGCGAAAACGAACCAGGTAGTAAACAAATACAAACTAACGAGACCCACACAAACAAAGAACACTCCCATCTAAATGACACTCAGCAACTAATATCCACTATTACACATCTACAACTTGTGGCTTTGCAGCCGCTAGCAATTAAAAACTGGTTTGCAATCCTGGTTTGGTGGGCAAGTGCCAACCTTAGTTTGCTGGGCTTAGACAGAATAGCATAAAACTATGGTTTCCATAAAAGAGAAAACCATTGATTGAAAGAGTGAGAAGTGCAGGGAACATGAAAACACAAAGTTCACTCTTGGAACACTGAACCATACTTACCTTACTAACAGTGACCATTCAACAACAACAACAAAAGGTAGTTGATAAACACAGAATCTTGGAGGGAGGGGTGGGGAAATTTGTCAGGACATCTTTGTCCCTTCCGCCCGGTTCTGAACTTCCCTACTCCTGGTTTGTAATTCCTGAACACCATATCTGCTGTATTGTTACTTGCCTGAATTATAATCTCTCTCTTATTTCCAAGTAAAAGCCTCTGTCTGCACGTGTTGGGTGGGAGCTGGGACACATGCAAGGATTGCGGTGGGGAGCGGGAGGGGGGAAATCAAGTTTTATAGACTGAACTTTTCAGAAGGGGAGCCAAAACCCATCCCTTCTCCTCATCACCGCACCACAGCAAAACAACAAAAAGAACTAAACAGGGCGTGTGGTGGGCTGCTGACTTCCTGAGCCAACGTTGCCAGGGGAACGTGATACGGGCCGCAATAACCACTCAGAGCCGACGAGCTTCTCAACCCCAGTACTTCCAATCCCACCTTCGCCCCTGTTGCAAACGCAGAACTTTGCAGGTGTTGTTACATCTAGTCACTTCTACTGTAGAGCACGTTCTCTGTATTTTAATCTTGCCTAACAATGCCACTAAACTGGTTCCTGGCATGCTCATTTTGCAGACAGAGGAACTGAGGGTGACAGACTACCTATTGCCCATAGCTATACACAGGCCCTAAGTCACAACTGTGGTCTCTAGGCCAGTGGTTTTCAACCAGGGGGTGCCTTGAATGATGGTCAGGGGTGCTGCAGGCAACACTGGCCTCTGCCCCTCTTTCCTTCCCTCCCTCTGATGTCCTCTCATGTCTCTGCCTCCCAAAGCCTTGCATGGCTGTTTGTTGCAGCAGCCCTGGCTACAAGCTCCCCAGGCGAATGGTGCCTCTGGGGCTGGCCAGGGGGTGCTTCCCAGGCCCCCGTGGGGCAGTGTGAGGAGTTACCTCTCTTTGGGGCAGGGGAGCAGCTCAGAGACCAGCAGTGACAACAGCGGCTGCCCAGAGGACTCCCAAGGAGAGGAGAGAGGAGGCTGAGGGAACCCACCACAAGGGAACATGTTCAAAAAAGAGTGAGAGGTTGCCAGCTCTGCAGGCAAGGGGTGACATAACTGGGCTCCTGAGCCCCACAGGGGTGTTGCAGAAAGGATGTAGTTGGTCAAGGGAGCCACGGACTCAAAAACATCGAAAACCTCTGCTTTAGACCAAGCTCCTACCACAAATTAAGCAGATTTACCATAAAGCCAGCGTCCTGTAACAAAGTACTTTGTCACATTTTCCTATCCCATCCACACAGATGCGGTGTTAAATGTACACTGCCACACCACATCAAAGGCAGGAATATTTACATGTTTATTATATCTGCATTAAAAGTATCCATTTCACAGGCTTTTCTGTGGAAGCTCATTGCCCAATATATGCCCACTTGTCCCACTTTTGATGCACGTTACTAGCTGTTCCATTGGTTAAATCTGAAAATCACAATATTTCATCGTTGGGGGGAAAATCTTTTATTAAAATGCATCCATTGATTTAGATAGCCCCCACCCCACAAATCCTAAGCTAAGGCTTAGTTATTAATCTATAGGCACAAGAACGTCAGGCCTGGGTGCTAAATGTGGCCTTCTGGGCCTCTCAGCCTGGGCCCTCAGGCCAGACCTTCCATTGTTCCTGCTCTGTGACCTCCTCGAGTGCTTTTGCCTGGTTGGAAAAACTTTGAACTGAAATCGTGTATCTTACTTTCCTGAATGAAGGATGGAGAGATGCGCCAATAGCCAACAGGAATATGCCCAAAAACTTCAAGGTGTGAGGAGGTCCTAGGCATACTCTCTGGTGGGCTCCTTCCAATGTTGGTGGGGCCCTTGTCATGTTACCTAGCAGCAACAGAAGGGGGCTGTGAGCCTGTATTTCAAATTCCCCACAATCTCCCTGACATAACATCATTCTGGGGCATCGTGGGAAATCTTAGACGAAGGCTCACTGACCCAGCTGGGCAGCACAGGGACCCCAGGGAGATGTGCACAGAAACCTTTGACGTTTGATGGGGTGAACGTGGCCTAGAGTACAATGGGAAGGGTCAAATCCAATCTTCTGCCCTTGTCTGCTCTCGTCCCAACCATGTGGTCTGTCTGTGGTGCCGTCTACTAGCGGCATGCGATCTCCCACTCCCCAGAATGTTGCTCATGGTGGCAAAATTTTGTCTGAATAAAACTGCCTTAGCACAACACACAGAAAGGCCTTTGGAGAGTCTCTCGATATGAGAAACTTCTGAAGTTGATTGGCAGCCACCTAGAAAACCTCTCTCTCTGGTCCCGATTTGGGACATAGTTTCTTTAACTGTATGTGCAAGCGCTGGGACTGCTTTTTACAAAACTGAAATAGTCAAGGAAACTGTGGAACTGTATCATCTTCATGTAGTTTGGCCCTATGTCCAGGCGTTTGGACACTGCTGGGTCTTCCCAAGCCCCCAAGAGTGGACTTATGTGTCCGTTTCAACGTTTCTCATTTTGCTAATCTTAAGTTCAATTATTCAAATTTCCACAAGAGTATGCAGGGGGTTTTTTAATAAAAAGAAAATCCTCATGAACATTTATCATTCTAGTTCAAATTTCTGCTAAGCGACATGTTTTTATATGCAGTTTTGACCAATATACACATTTTTGGCAAGCGTTTTCCCCAATGTATTTATGCATGTGTTAAGTTCCGCTGATAGTAAAAGGTAAAGGGACCCCTGACCATTAGGTCCAGTCGTGACCGACTCTGGGGTTGCTGCGCTCATCTCGCTTTGTTGGCCAAGGGAGGCGGCGTACAGCTTCCGGGTCATGTGGCCAGCATGACTAAGCCGCTTCTGGCGAACCAGAGCAGTGCACGGAAACGCCGTTTACCTTCCCGCGGGAGTGGTACCCATTTATCTACTTGCACTTTGATGTGCTTTTGAACTGCTAGGTTGGCAGGAGCAGGGACCGAGCAACCGGAGCTCACCCCGTCGCGGGGATTCGAACCGCCGACCTTCTAATCGGGAAGTCCTAGGCTCTGTGGTTTAACCCACAGCCCCACCCACGTCCCTAAGTTTCGCTGATACACTGTGCCTAATGCATGCATTTTTGTACACATTGTTTGGTTGGAGAATTTTATCGCAGAATTCACAGTAATGTGCCTTTCAAAGGGGAGCCGCGTTCATGTGTTGGTTTGAGAAGTGCGAATTAGATAATTTCTCATTGCAATGCAAACAAAAATAATATCTCTCCTAACCCTAAACCCCCTAATCTGAAACCGTACCTCCTGCAAATATTTTCTACCTGTCTACGATAAAACAAAAAGAGGAGAGTGGTGTTTTGGAATTTAACTCTCAACGCTAACCTTCTGTTCTTGAGTTTTATGCCACAAAACCTCAAAAGTTTGGCAGAACTGAAGGTACAAACCTCGCGGCAACAAATCAAACACTTGTTATCAACAAAGGGGTAAAACCATTTCTTCAAACACTTCATTCAACTCCCCACCTGCACCTCCAGAAATTTTACATATGCAAGTACACACGTACACACACACACACACAGCGAGCAGCAGACTTGGGCAGAGTGCTATCCTCTCCACAACACAGCCTCATATAAGTTTAACAATTACTTGATTCAATCTGCATACATTTCAATACAAATACAGACAATATTTCTGAAGAAAAACCAATACAGTGGTACTTTGGTTCTCAAACTTAAATCCATTCCGGAAGTCCATTCCAAAACCAAAGCGTTCCAAAACCAAGGTGCGCTTTCCCATAGAAAGTAATGCAAAACGGATTAATCCGTTCCAGACTTTTAAAAACAATCCATAAAACTGCAATTTAACATGAATTTTACTATCTAACAAGACCATTGATCCATAAAATGAAAGCAATAAACAATGTACTGCAGTCACACAATCAATCATTCAGTAGCTGAACTGGGTTCCACACAGTCACAAAAACAAAACAAAAAAGAGCCACAACAACAACAAAAACGCAAAACAAATAGCAAAAACAGGCAGACCTCAGCGTAACACTCGAAAAGGATGTGTGGCACTCAAATCAGAAGCGTAACACTCAAAATGGAACACGTTCAGCTTCCGAAAAAGTTCACAAATCGGAACACTTACTTCCGGGTTTGCAGTGTTTGGGTTCCAAGTTGTTTGAGTACCAAGGCGTTTGAGAATCAAGGTTCCACTGTAACTTTCTTATTTTTTAACTGCCTTGCGTGAGGCCAAGTAGGGATTTGAACGTGGGTCCGAGTCCCGTCCCCCCCATCCTGTCCTAGTCTGCCATACTAACCACTACACTGCGCTGGCTCATGCTCTAAGAGCTGATGTTTTTAAAAAAGGTTAGGTATATTTGTTCGCTCCCTGAACAATGGGCCATCATCCTGCCATTGCTACTGCAGATGTGCACAGTGATATTGCCTCCAAATTGTCAAGTCAAGTCATGGTTCAGGAATGGGACCAGGCTTCCTGGGCAACAGAGCTGCTTCTGGGATGCTCCTGCATCTAATCATGGATTACATCTGGTGACTTCTTGAGCACATGCCCTAGTCCAGGCATAGGCAACCTTCGGCCCTCCAGATGTTTTGGACTACAATTCCCATCATCCCTGACCACTGGTCCTGTTAGCTAGGGATCATGGGAGTTGTAGGTCAAAACATCTGGAGGGCCTAAGGTTACCTATGCCTGCTCTAGTCTTTATCCGCTATCAAACTCCCCAATTATTGCACATCCTCTGTAAGATACAAATGGAACTGAAAGGTGCTTTCAACACTTTGGGGAATATGGTGGGTACATTTTGCTATGTTCTGTCCACACGAATGGACCTGAGATAGCCTGTGGGAAGAAGGGACAAAATGTCTACATGTGCCATTTTTAAAAGTAACTTTTTTGTTTCCCAAACAGTTTTTTAAGATCAGTTTTTAAATCTGCATTATAACACTTTTTAAAATCTAGGTGCTACTGCACAATTTCTTTAATAATTTTTAAAGGCAAAATAAAAAAATGTGTTTTGGCACTAATTAACAGATGGGGGAAATAAACACAATGCAAAAATGGTGCCAACGATAGGCAAGGTTGGTTCCCCGTCCCCCTAACTTAATGTTGAACTTTGTGCTAAAATGCTTTTGAAGTTTTAAGTGCTATTGTGCAAGCTTTTTAAGAGAGATGTGTGTTGTGTATAAAGGCGTTTTACAGCAAATTTAAAAAAAAAGATCAATGGGGGACAAAATCATGCTAATAAATGGGTTTTGATAGGAAAGTTGCTGGGGAAGTTTTGCCAGAGTATAGATGCATATAGACTCTCATCACTGCACATGTCAATGCTATGTCTTTATGCCTTAAAAAAGACAGAAGAACAATTCTAAGGTGGTGGAGAATGCACTAGGTTTTGTTCTTTCTCATATAATTATTTTTGGAACTTCTGCAAAAATATTAAAGGAACATGGGGAAACACAGGAGGATAACAATTTGTTGACAGTAGTGTGTAGATGCCCCACTTGAAGGTTGTGGATGAAGTGTGGCTCCTCTCCAGTGTAAAGGTAAAAAGGAAAGGATCCCTGGACAGTTAAGTTCAGTCAAAGGTGACTATAGGGTTGCGGCACTCATCTCGCTTTCAGGCCGAGGGAGCTGGCATTTGTCGACAGACAGCTTTGACTAAACCGCTTCTGGTACAACGGAACACCTTGATGGAAACCAGAGCGCACGGAAACGCCGTTTACCTTCCTGCCACAGCGGTACCTATTTATCTACTTGCACTGGTGTGCTTTCGAACCGCTAGGTTGGCAGGAGCTGGGACAGAGCAACGGGAGCTCACCCCGTCACAGGGATTCAAACCGCCGTCTTTCCGATCAGGAAACCCAAGAGGCTCAGTGGTTTAGACCAAAGCGCCACCCGCGTCCCTCTCCAGTGAACACCCTGTGTGAAAACACCCTCTCCCTAATTGAGCTGAACACAGATGATTCCTCTCCTGTTTACCCTCACCTTACCTCTCAAGTTCTGAAATTTGCTTTGTAAGCACCTTGAGGCAGGGACCACAAATTCCCCATCCCTGTGGTACAGCTTCCATCATGTCGGCTCCAGTCTCCCCTTCCTTTGTTTTTAAAAAGAATAAAGTTCCTCTCTCCTCTGGCACAGCCCTGTTAGCGAAGGGGACTCAAACCACACGGAGAAGCCCCGTTCCTCATCTTTCCCTCCAAAGGTTTGGAAATTTTTTTTGTCCACATTCAAAGGAGGCCACTTAAAGAACATGCGTGTTGACAGCTTCCCCCCAGGGACACAGCACTGGCACTGTGCACCAACAGGCCCTGGGAGAAAGGAAGGTTCAGTGGATAAAAAATTAACAGATATAAACACTCCCTGTGGGTGTGAGAAAGATGCAGCCAAGATTTGTGCGGAAGAGACATAATTTGAGTCTCAGAGAAGTGGCAGGCGGAAGGGCGGGGTGGAGAGGGAGACGCTTCGAGGAGGGCAACAGGGCAGCAAGCCCGCAACTGGCAACTTGCTCCGTGCTCATGGGGCAGCTTGGAAATGTATCACGAGCCAGAAGCTTGCAGCTGATTTGCCATATATATATATATATATATATATATATATGTGAAGATTTATATCCTGCCTTTTCGGTACCATTGAACACAACTAAAGTCCATCAAAGCCAACCATAAAATATAATTACAGTGGTACCTTGGGTTACATACGCTTCAGGTAACAGACTCCGCTAACCCAGAAATAGTGCTTCAGGTTAAGAACTTTGCTTCAGGATGAGAACAGAAATTGTGCTCCAGCGGCGCGGTGGCAGCGGGAGGCCCCATTAGCTAAAGTGGTGCTTCAGGTTAAGAACAGTTTCAGGTTAAGTACGGGCCTCCGGAACAAATTAAGTACTTAACCTGAGGTACCACTGTAACAACAACAACAAAAAGGATTATAAAAACAGTGGGGGGCTCTCAAATTTCAGTGGCACGCAGTGGAATGCTAGAATTCGGCACCACTCGGCCTCTCACGTTCTGTTCCACGGCCTTGTAGTGTTGCCCCCTGCAGCTATTGTAAAACCACCCCTGAGAGAAACAGAGACAAGTACAATGGATAAACTGGAGGTATCGGATAAAAACTTAGCAGTTAAACCAAACAGTGTCGTGTGGTGGTTAAGAATGTATGACATACGACCAGGGAGATCAGGATTCAAATCCCCACTCAGCCACTGAGTGGCCAGTCACAGCCTCTCAGCTGAAATTTACCTCGAATGGTTGTTGTGGGGTTTACCATATTTTTCTGTGTGTTAAGACGATGTTTTTTGCTTATTTGTTGTTGTTTTTTTAGTGCAAAAGAGAGTCTTATACACGGGGGTCATCTTATACATGGGAAAATATGGTCCAGAGCTTCAGCTGCTCATTCCGCTTCCACTATCTTCGTGCCTTGCTTGACTCTAGTCCCTTCTTACACTCCCTATTGCTAGCTATGCTCACCTGCCCGCCCACCCCGGCTTGCCTGTCTGCCTGCCTCCCTCAGCGGCAACGAATTTGGGTGAACTCAGGTGTTTAAAATACTGATTTCTTAATTTAGGGTTCAAAAAATAGTCTTATACATGGGGTCGTCTTATACACAGAAAAATATGGTAAATGGTAAATATAGTAAATACACAAGAAAAACATGGAAGGGAAGAACCATGGAGAAAAAGGTGGGGGCAGGAAGGCAATGAATGAATTAATACTAAACACCTGCCTAAAAAGAAAGGGTTTTGCAATGCAAAAAAAAACTATTCAAAGGGTGGGCAACTGAGCCTCTATTCAATAAAGAAAGCCTTTCTCTAGTCTCCATGAGCCAAGCCTCCACCATAGTCAGGATGTAAGAATATTATATATCTGTAAGACCGTAGGCTGTATGCAGGCTAGTATAGTATATCGTATTATACACATACCATTTGCATGAACATAGAACATCCATTTGGATGTCTTTGAAATTGCATTAGTGTTGTGCTGTGTGCACAAGATACCTTGCCTGTATTGATGACAGTACCAACTGGTTTGCCTTGCCTGGCATCCCTCAAAGAACTCAGGGAACTGTTAAGTTTTGCTTCAGTATCACTGCAGCAGTTCTGCCCAGACTTTCTGCAACCAGGAAATGGAATTAGAAAGAAAAAGAACCTTACCCTTAGACTCTGAGCGGATTAAGCTCATTGCATTTCATTACCATGAGATGTGATGGCCACCAGCTTACATGGCTTTTAAAATGTCATTCAGAGACTGTATTCAGAGGCCTTATGCCTCTGATTGCTTCAGTTGGGAGTTCCCCCTGGCGAGTCCCATTTCCTGGGAAGATACACCAAGTTTTGTGATGGGCTGATCATGATCCAGCTGCTCAGCCCCAATGATAAAAGGACATCAGAGGGAGGTGCTACCAGGGGAGAATGATGGGTGCAATACCCTGCCAGTTAATCAGTTCAGGTGTCTAGAAGTTTGTCCTACAGAGGAGCCCAAGTCGAAGATGAGGATGAAGGGTCAGTAAATGCACAAAAACTTCCTCCACCTATGAAACGCTTACAGCACTGGAACAGAAAGCAGCCCTGAGTGTTAACTAAACTCACACCTTATATAACCAAAGGATGTCTGTGTACATGTAAGAATTAGATGTCTGAATATTTGCAACAGTAGACACCATAAGCATGTGAATTGTCCCTTCTCAACAAGTTGGTTTTAAAGGACTGATTGTTTGGTACTGCCAACATCTCTGCAAGCAAGGTTGATTAATGTAGCCTAATGAAGGTACCTAAGTATCAGATTCCCTAATAGATGAATCACACAAAGCTTTTGGCGGCCAGGAATGAGCAAACAAATTGAGGAAGTAATCAGGAACTGTATAGCTTATACTGTACTTGTGAAAAAGCCCAGAAAACATTCGCCACAAGCCCAACAGAATATCCTAACAGCCCATGGGGAAAATTAACTCTAGACACAAGGAGACCTTTAGATGTTGACCAGCCTGCAAAATAAGAGGTTTATCATCATGGTGGGGGACTATTATTCTAAATGTCCAGATGTTTCAATTTCTGGCAAACTACTACTGTATAAGCAACATAATTTGATTTGTCTGCAGTCTTTGCATGTTCAGACTCAGAAACCTCCCCCCTAAATAAATTCACACTTGACTCAAATTTTGGTTTTGGTTTTTGGCAGAATTTAGGCCACAACTTTATTGATTACAGAAAGTGAATGGTTGCATAGGCTCTGGTTTGACTAGCTCGCTGCCATGCTGGTAGCGCTAACCCAGGACACCAGAATAGGTCAGCCAAGGGTGCATGGGTATAAATAAGTCCCTCGAACCGTTTGGACTGCGTCCCATTGGCCAGATTGCACCCAGCTATGAGGGACCTACCAATCGGGTGTTGTAGCCGACAATCGTATCCACCCACAACACAGGGTGTCAGTTTCCAGTTCTTACCGCAATACATGCCCTCTTTAAGGGAGGACCCGATTTACCAGAGAAGGCCTTCCCAAGGAATTAATGACTGACAATGGGCGACAACTTCCTCATTTAAACTAGAACAATACTTCTACAGCAATTTTTAAAAATTACAAGGCTGTTCCATCCAAGAGAGAATTGCTTAGTGGAAAGAATGAACAGATTACTAAATGAGAATTTGTAACTGACCATTTCACAACAACCCTCAAAAGAGGCAATTCTCAAAACTCTGTTTGCTTAGCAGTTACCAAAATGTTTAGTTTAGCTAAGACAAGCCAAGGGTATGTGTGCATGGTTTGTCTTTAATTCTGGCAGTGAGAGAAGCATTGTGGTCACCTGAGGAAGTCCCTATTGTGTGAGTCAGCATTGGTGTAAGCTTGAGGAACATCCCAGTTACAAGGAGGAGGTAACACTCCAGCCTAATTAATTCCAGAAACAAGTACCACATCTGATGCAAGCAACACCTTCAGCATGGTTTCTGATCTCCTATGGTGAGTCCCTGGTTCAGCCGGCAAGCTCATCCCACCTTAATTAAGTAGCCTTTTTGCATTTCCTGAGAAGTATGCTGAATTCCCCTTTCAGCAAAAACAACAATACCTTGTTAAAATACTTTTATCAACAGAGAAGTCACTTTCGGCTGGGCTTTCAACCTGTGGCATCGTATCAAATTAATTCCATTCAGGATGTCTGAGGACCTCTCCACCTATGTATTTTGTTGTGCAATGTGTTACAATCTTATTTGCAAGCTTGGATCCTTTGTGGAAAAGCCTTTTCAGATTCAAGGTGAAGCTGTTTTGATACATTTTCCTTATTACTGAATGTACCAGGCATCCCCAGTTGAGTTCAATTTTCCAACTAATTCCCCAAAATCAGGTGTGTGTTTTGTGAGTACACTTCGAGTATTCATCAATTCCTGCATAGATGCAATTCATCAATTCCTGCATAGATGTACGCTAGCAGATGTGATATCATTATGTAACTACTACTCCACCCTGTTACATGAAAATCGCCTTCTGAATTGCTGAAAGGGTGGAAAGCAAACACCAAGCTTATCCAATGGCAACTCACATGACTCATCAACTTTGTTGGACTGGTCATGTTGTGTGGATGTCTGATTATCATCTTCCAAAGCAACTACTCTATTCCGAATTTAAAAATTGAAAGCATAATGCTGGTGGTCAACAAGAGGTTTAAAGACTGTCTCAAGGCAAATTTTTAAAAATGTAGTATAAACACCAACAATTGGGAAACACTTGCCTGCAAGCGCTCCAGTTGGCGAACAGCCTTAAGGTGTCATGGGCTTTGAAGACACTTGAACTCAGGACGAAAGGGAGAAACAGGCTAAGAGGAAGGCACGTTTGGCAAATCTACACCATGATCAACTCCCGCCCGGAAACCAATGTCCCCACTGTGGAAGGAAGTGTGGCTCCAAAATTGGCCTCCACAGTCACTTACGGACTCATTGTTAAAACCGTGTTTATGGAAGACAATCTTAGTCGGCTACCAGTGATAGCCAAAGAAGAAGATATTCCTAATGATTCAGAGGTAAGGTCAAGAAGAAACTACTCCAGCTTTGACCTCACAGATGAGGTTCAAGAAAGTGACAAGAAGCTCTCAGTAAATACAAGAAGATAGGTGACCAGTTGATTTTGTCTCTGGCAACCCAAATACTAGGGGAAAACTTCAGGATAAATCAACAAAAAGATTGTAAGTCTTTTAATGCCAATAAGACCTAGATCCCAATCCTGTTGTTATAAAAGGGAACAATGTGCTGCGTCCTGCAAGTTAATCACTTCTGTTGTCTGGAGGTTTGTCCTGAAGAGGAGCTGGTAGAAAAGGAGACAGCCTTAATGGAGAAAGGAAGGAAGGAATTTCCAATTAAAACTGCACCTGATGTCTTGTATTTATGAGGAAGCCAAGATACAAAGGGAGGAAATGCTGCCTGAAGAATCCTGGTCCTGTGTGGACACCATGCAATTTCTGTTCCTGTACTAGTTTTTGAGAGTAAGCGTGTGTTTTGTTTTATTTCATATCAGTAACTGTTTGGGTTCATTGGATTTTAAGGTTGTTGCTGCTGTTTCGTGTTTGTTTTACTGGATGTCATTTGAGCTTATACGTTTCAATGACCGAATGTCACATCTAGTATTTTTCATAGACTAGTGACTCATGAATAAATTTCCAGTTGTTGGGGATGGGAAAGAAGAATAAAGTTATGAGCCTCCGTAGCTGTTTTGACGAAAACCTTATGTCCAATGCAACTATAAAAAAACACAAGTGTAGACTGTAGTCTATTGATAAATGCACTATTATTTTTTTGTTAATTATTTCCTGTGTTTTCTCGATGGGACTGAATCCCTTTTTTCTTTGCCCTAGCCTTTGACATCTGAGATGCATATTTTTAGGACTCACACTACTTTTGTAAGTTGTTTAAAAGTAGTGTTTTAAATTGTTGCAACCTACCCTGAAACCTTAGGGCGAAGGGCGAGTAATAAATTGTTGTTATTGACAGCAAGCTATTGCTTTTCTTTTTCTTTCTTTCTTTCTTTCTTTCTTTTTCTTTCTTTCTTTCTTTCTTTCTTCATTCAGAATATCAATGCTTCCTAGGCAGTTTCCAAGTAACATCAAAACGCATTAATTAAATCACAATATCAAAATATAACAGATCATTGGCATCCTTCCCACAGAGCAGCTGATGGGAGATAACCCTGAAGAGGGCAAGAGGATAGTCTCTCTCTCTCTCCCCCCATCTCTCCTGAAATCCTACCCAGAAGGCAGCTGGTTGGAGATGGCCTTGTCAGGGTGTGAGGACGAGATAACCAGGCTGCAGCAGGGCTCTGACATCAGTTTTCAAACTTCCCAGAGCTCATCCTGCCAAGGACGTTCTTACCGCACACGTGCCCATGTGGCAGAACTGGTGCTGCTACAGATGCTGTTCCACCTTTGTAAAAATTCAGTCGTTTGGTGTGGCAGTGCCTACACTGTGGGATTCCCTGTTTAGGGAAATTTAGGGTAGCCCTATTTAGGGATTTTTAATGTTTGATGTTTTAGCATGTTTTTAATATTTTGTTGGGAGATGCCCAGAGTGGCTGGAGAAACTCAGACAGATAGGTTGGGAATAATAATAATAATAGTTGTTGTTGTTGTTGTTGTTGTTGTTGTTGTTGTTGTTATATCCTGCTTATTGAGATAAAGCAGGTGCCTTCAACTGTGCTCTTTTTGGCACCTGCTCATAATCTTGTTCAGACAAGTCTAGCCAAACGCTTAAGAAATTTTAAAATCTGTGTTAGTACAGTGGTACCTCAGGTTACATGCGCTTCAGGTTACAGACTCCGCTAACCCAGAAATAGTACCTCGGGTTAAGAACTGTGCTTCAGGGTAAGAACAGAAATCGTGCTCCGGCGGTGCGGCGGCAGCAGGAGGCCCCATTAGCTAAAGTGGTGCTTCAGGTTAAGAACAGTTTCAGGTTAAGAATGGACCTCCAGAACGAATTAAGTACTTAACCCGAGGTACCACTACATTTCAACTTTTGTGTGTTTTTAAGCGTGGTTGTGAGCCGCCCCCCCCCCCCATTTTCCTGTTTTATCTTCTGTAAACCATTTTGAGGTTTGTTTGTTCTTTGTTGTTTGTAAATTTTATGAACTAAACAAACAAACGTCTGCCGTGGAGCTCCTGTGAAGAGGATTATGGGGCATATTTTCTAAGACACACTCTTGTTTCCCATGTACCAGGCCTCTTGGCCACCGTTGCTGCCCTGTGTGAACTGAGACCAGAGAAAGACCCACCCATCATATTCCCCTGTGCCTACACAATGCTGAAGAAGAGAAGTAGTGGTTAGACAAGCTACCTTTCAGGAAAGCACAGCCCTTTGAGGAATCTCTAATAGGATTTGGAGGAGCGTTCAGCAAAACCATTGCTGTTGCCTTGAGCAAGAGACACTGTCATTGCATTGTGCCAGTTTCTCACCACGGATGCCCATATATTTGCCCTTTCCATCTTGGCCCAAAGTCACAGTCACACACACACACACACACACACACACGGGCTGTGGGGAGGCCTAGGCATGCCTAGGCTGCTGTCCCATCTCTCTGTTGTCGCCGCTTGCCTGTTCAGAGAGGTGAGCAGGCAATGGCAGCCAGGAGGTGGCACACCAGGGTTAGGATACACACACACACACACACACACACACACACACTGTGGCATGGGCCTCACAGCAGCCCCGCAATGCTGAACCCCACCCCCCATGGCATCCCTGCCTAGAACACAGTTTGACAACCTCAAGCTAAATAGCCAGCATATTATATGATATAATAATGGCAAAGATCAAAACCAATACAAAAATGTATCTGGTATGGAAGCAATCATGCTTCTCCCCAATTGCTCTCCCCAGCAATTGCTCATAGCTGCTCAAGGAAGCCCTTTCACACACCTTTAGGAACAGTGAAATCCCATTTTACAATTTGATCCTTTTGTCCATTTCCGCCTCCCTTAGCAAAATCCTGTGTGAGCCACTTGTCATGGTGAAGCTTAAAAATCTGTGGTATGACAAGGTCAAAGCACATAAAGCATTTAAAAACCATATTGTCAAGAAAGCACTGTTTAATGTTTGGATAAGATACAAGGATTTATTGGAAAACAAAACTCCAAGGTGGCTGTCACCAATGGAAGCGAAAGCCTTGAAAAAGCTCAATATGGAGGTCAAATGGCCAAAATATTGGGAAATTTTGGAACAAGATGGAAACAGATTGAAATTGCAGAGTTTTGAAAAACTAAAAAACAAAGTGCGAGACTGGCTTCATTATTATCAGATAATGGAGGCATACAATTTGGATAAGAAAATTGGCTTCCAGGTGGAAAAATCAAAATTAGAAACAGAACTGTTAGAACCCAAAACTAAGAATTTGTCAAGAATGTATAACTTGCTGCTGAAATGGAACACTCAGGATGAAACGGTGAAATCTGCTATGATTAAATGGGCACAAGATGTTGGACACAACATCATGTTCGCTGACTGGGAACAGTTATGCACCACAGGTATGAAGTTTAAGGCATGTAATGCCCTAAGAGAGAATATTATGAAAATGATATACAGGTGGTACATAACCCCAGTTAAGCTTGCAAAAATCTACCATTTGCCTGATAATAAATGTTGGAAATGTAAAGAAACTGAAGGTACATTTTTTCACCTTTGGTGGACGTGCCCAAAGATCAAGGCTTTCTGGGAGATTATATATAATGAATTTAAAAAGGTATTTAAATATACCTTCTTGAAGAAACCAGAGGCCTTTCTCCTGGGCATAGTCGGCCAACCGGTGTTAAAAAAGGATAGAACTTTCTTTATGTATGCTACAACAGCAGCAAGAATACTCATCGCAAAGTATTGGAAGACACAAGAGCTACCCACACTGGAGGAATGGCAGATGAAAATGATGGACTACATGGAATTGGCGGAAATGACTGGCAGAATCCGTGACCAGGGAGAAGAGTTGGTGGAAGAAGATTGGAAGAAATTCAAAGATTATTTACAGCAATATTGCAAAATTAATGAATGTTAGAGTGATGTTGGATTGAAATTAAGTAGCTTCTAGCTGTACAGGCTTTAAAGTTATAAATAGATCAAGATTAAGGATTAGGATTAAAAAGGTTAAAAGAATGGAAAATTGGTTTTTAATAGGTAAAAATTTAATGTTATATTATATTAAGATTAAGGATTGGGATTAAAAAGGAGGGAAAGGAATTGCTGGACTAACAAACTGAATTGGAATACAAAAGAGGGAGGTATGAGGAGGTCCGGGAAACAAGTAAATGTAAAAGTAGTTGTGATGGGACGATGAGCTGCTTGTGTGTAAAATCCAAGTCCCTCAGAGTTTGGTCAAGTTTGCAAACCTCTGTCTGTAACGGAGCCCCTTAAACATGGCTCCGTCAGTCGCTGGCAGATTCCGACAGTGGTTGCTTTCGGAATCGCTTCCAACATAAAAGCTCCTTAACGGAAACACGTCTTCTGGACTCTCTGCGTGACAGTTTCCGGCGAGGAGTGGGTGTCCCTACAGGAGGTCCTGAAACCTCCCCACTGTTTTCGCTGGAAGTGTCTCTGAGCCATCCCTCCAGCTCCCTTTCCCTCAGCTCAGCTCCTCTCCCCCTACTGGTTCCCTCTTCAGCTGCTGAGTCTCTCCCAACCTGTGTGAGCCCTTTCACTTCCCTTCCTTCTGATGGCAGTTCCCTGACATCCACCTCCCCTCCAGGGCCCCCTTCATCCCCTCTCGCCCCCTCCTCTACGGGCGGTGAGGAGGCAAAACCCCGGAATGAACTTCCTTCATCTTCCGATGTCTCGAACACTTCTCTCCACCTGTTGCGGTTCCTGGTCTCGAAGTACTCCTCCTCCTCAGAGTCCATCTCCCCTTCCCCTTCCGAGTCCGAGAATCCTTCCAACTCCTCCTCCTCATCGGTGGTCCCAAAGTATTCCCTCCGGAACCTCTCCACAGGCTGAGGTTTCCTTGGGAACCTTTGATGGAACGTTTCTATCAATACCTCGTCATTGATATCTTCTGCCATTACCCAAGTGTTTTCTGACTCCGGTTCTCCTTCCCACGCTACCAAATACTCCACCTGATCCCCCTTCCACCTGGCGTCGAGGATTTCTGCCACATGGCTGCTGCATTCCCTTTCTTCTATGACCGGTCCCCGAGTGGCCATCCCTTCTCGTCCCCCCTCATACGGTGACAGTAACGACCTGTGAAATACTGGGTGCAGTTTCATGTGGTTGGGTAACCGGAGCCTGAAAGCCACTGGGTTGACCTGTTGAATGACCTCAAAGGGACCCAATCTCCTGGGTCTTAATTTCTTACAACCCCCTTTGAACGGCAACCCTTGGGTTGACAGCCACACCCTATCTCCCACCCTTATGGTTTCACCTTCCCTTCGGTTCTTGTCTGCCTGCCTCTTGTATTCTTCCTTCGCCCTTTCTAAGTTGAGTTGGAGCTGACGATGGATTGCTTCCATTTCTTCTACAAAATGCTCGGCTGCCGGGACGCTCCATCTCTCCCCTTCTCCCCCTGGGAAAGCCCTGGGATGACACCCATAATTAGCCAAGAAGGGGCTCATCCCTGTGGACACATTCTCGGCATTGTTGTAGGCAAATTCCGCCAGCGCCAACTTTTCTACCCAGTCATTCTCTCTGTCATTGACATAACACCTCAGGTATTGCTGGAGGACACCGTTTGCTCTTTCCGCCTGCCCGTTGGTTTCAGGGTGCCGGGCAGTCGAAAAGTTGACCTCCACCTGCAGTAAGCTCATGAGCTTCCTCCAGAACCTGGAAGTAAATTGTTTTCCTCGGTCTGAGACCACCCTCAATGGCACCCCGTGCAACCTAAAAATGTGTTCTACAAATAACTTCGCTGTCTCTTCCGCCGTGACTGCATGCGAGCAGGCTACAAAGTGGCACATCTTTGTTAGTAGGTCTACCACCACCATGATGGCTGTTTTCCCCTTGGACTTCGGCAGATCAGTCATAAAATCTATCGACACTGCCTCCCAAGGTCGTTCTGGGGTTGGTAAGGGTTCTAATAGCCCCGCCGGTGCCCGCCTCTCCCCTTTGGCTCGCTGGCATTGCTCACACCCTCTTACATACTCCCGTACATCTTCCCTCACCTTAGGCCACCAAAATTCCCTGGTGACCAACCACATGGTTTTGTGTTGTCCAAAATGCCCCGCCGTGGGGCTGTCGTGCAACTGCTTGAGTACCCTCCCCCTTAAGTCTCCTTCAGGGATATACAGTGCCCCTTTGTAATACAAAGCTCCATTTCTTTCCTCGAAACCCCCTGGTTCCTCTCCCTCACCCCTAAGACCTCTGAGCTTATTCTGGGCGTATTCATCATTCTCTGTTTCCTCTACCAGTTCTCTTTGTCCCACCAATGCGGCCCCACACACCCAGCGGTCCTCTGGAATGACATGTCTCTCTTCGGGTGCTCCCTCCCCCTCCAAATATTCAGGTTTGCGTGAGAGAGCGTCCGCCCTAATGTTCTCTGGGCCTGGCACGTAACAAATCTCAAAGTTAAATTTGGAGAACTCCTGGGCCCATCTCACTTGCCGTTGGTTGAGCACTCGTGCCGTCCTCCAATACTCTAGGTTCTTGTGGTCAGTGCACACTTGCACCTTATGTTGTGCGCCAATTAGCAGGTGCCTCCATCTCCGGAACGCCTCATGAATGGCTAGTAGTTCTCGGTCATACACCGTGTAGTTCCTCTCGGATTTGTTCAGCTTTCGCGAAAAAAAGGCACACGGTCTCCACTCTGACTCCTCCTTCCCTGGCTGCAGAAGCACCGCCCCAATCGCTCTGTCTGATGTGTCAGTTTCCACTCTCATCGGTTTTTGTAAATCCACATGCAGGAGTTGTTGTTCCGAGGCGAAGGCCCTTTTTAGTTCCTCAAATGCTCGCTCCGCCTCCTCAGTCCAAACGAACTTCTTCTTACTGCTGAGACAGTCCGTAATGGGCGCCGTCAGGTGGGCAAAGTTTCGGATGAACTTACGATAGAAGTTCCCAAATCCTAGGAACCTCTGCACATCCTTCCTTGTTTTGGGTGTTTTCCATTCCAGCACCGCCTGGACCTTGCCGGGATCCATGGCCAATCCCTTGTCTGACAGGCGATACCCCAGGAATTCCACCTCCTTGGTATGAAACTGACACTTCTCCAGTTTCACCCACAGCTGGTTGGCTTGCAGCCTGCTCAACACTTCTCTGACGTCTCTCACATGCTGCTCCTCATTCTCAGAATACACCAACACGTCGTCTAAGAAGGCCACACAATTCTTGTAAAGCAAAGGCCCCAGGACGTGGTTCATAAACGATTGAAAGCATGCGGAGCCTGCTTGTAGGCCGAAGGGCATAACTAAATATTCAAATGCCCCTAAAGGGGTGAACATGGTGGTTTTCCATTCATCCCCCTTCCTTATTCGTATCAGGTTGTACGCCCCCCTTAGGTCCAGCTTTGTGAAAATCTTTCCCTTCCGCACCCTTGTCAAAATGTCGTCAATCCTGGGCATAGGGAAAGCCACTGGTTCTGACACTGCATTTAAGGCCCTGAAGTCACACACCAGTCTCGGCTTGTTCGTGTTTTTTTTATCCACAGAAAACACTGGGCTGCCCCCCACCGCCCTGGACTCTCTGATGAACCCTCTCTTCAGGTTCTTGTCAATGAACTCTCTTAGCTCCTGCATCTCTCTGTCTGACATGGCGTACAGCTTGCCTACAGGGAGCTGTGCCCCAGGGAGTAAATTGATTTGACAGTCAAAGGGTCTATGCGGAGGTAGTTGGTCAGCTTCCCTTTCGCTGAAGACGTCGCGGAGATCTGCGTATTGTCGTGGTACCTTCACGTTCTCCGTTACTTCAGTCCCTGCTAGGGTGGCTTGGGCCCCTGCCAAACCCTTTCCCTCTTTGCAGTGTTCTAAGCAATGTGCTGAACCAAAAGAAACCACTCTCTGATGCCAGCCCACCAGCGGATCATGTAACGCTAGCCAGCTCATCCCCAATATAATGGGAGCTCCTCCCAAGGTGGCCACATTAAACGCTATCAGTTCGGTGTGCCTTGCCACCTTCATTATCATTGGGACGGTCTGCAAGCTGACTTCTCCTCCCAACAGCTCCCTGCCATCGATCGTGGTCACCTGCAGGGGGTTGCTTAAAGGGATCGTCTGTATCTGGTGTTCAGCTGCAAACTCTTTGCTCATGAAATTGCAGGAGCTGCCTGAGTCCAACAGCGCCTTTATCTTTAGAGGGTGTCCGTTTGGCAGCTCTAGCGCCACTTCTATCACTAGGGCGGGTTTAGGAGGTTCTGGCGT
This sequence comes from Podarcis pityusensis, assembly GCF_964106645.2. Classification (NCBI taxonomy): domain Eukaryota; kingdom Metazoa; phylum Chordata; class Lepidosauria; order Squamata; family Lacertidae; genus Podarcis; species Podarcis pityusensis. Next base: position 22,079,236 of record NC_138038.1, read on the forward strand.
GGGCACTTTCACTGCTCTTTGGCCTGGCTGCTGTGCCCCGACGGTGGCAGCCAGGCGTTGGCTTTTACTTGCTTCGGTATTTCTTCCTCTCTTCCCTCCACAGCTCCTACCATCCCTTGCCATTCCTTCCTCTGGGGGCAGACTCTGGCAAAGTGACCTGGCTGTTGGCAGAGATAGCATTTCCGGGCGCCTTTTCCCTCCTTCTTTCCCCCCTCACTGGGCTTTGAAACTGCGCGCGCGCGCGCTGTTCCGATTTCCATCGGCTCTGCCGGCGGGAAAGTTGGCTCTGGAATGTCTGGAATGCGGAACTCCTTCCAACGTTCCCCCTTCCCTTCCCGCCTCTCCAATGCTCTCGCCTCCTGGCGCGCTCCTATGGTCAGCGCTGATTTGGTCAGCTGGTCCATAGACTCCGCCCTGGGCGCCCGGGAAAGTTCGTCTTTCACAGCCGAAGAAAGCCCTTCTTCAAAGAGCATTTGAATGGGTTCCGCCGATAGATCCCACCCCAATTTATGGATCAACATGGTGAACTCAGTCCAGTACTCACGGACAGATCGGCTCCCCTGTTTGCAAGCCATTAACTGTCTGCGCACCACTCCCTGTTCAATATCGCTGGAAAACATCAGATCCATGGCGCGAAAGAACTTCATCGTGTCCTTTAGGACGTCACTACTCGCTGCCATCAGGGGTCTAACCCAGTCTCTCGCCCCCTTTTCAAGATGCCCAATCACGAAAGCCACTCGTGATTCCTCGTCAGGGAATTCATCAAACTGCAGATTGAGGGCATATTGCATCTCTGTCCGAAAGCCATGATAGTCTTTGGGCTCCCCCCCAAACTTCTGCACCAATCCTGGTACCTTTCTGGCGAGCTGGGTGTCTTTCCCCTTTTTGTCTGCATCCTGAGCCCTCCTCTCCTCAAGCCTCGCCGTCTGCAGCGCTAGCTGGACCTCCAACACCCGGTACCTTTCTTCCAGGCTTGGACCCACTCCAGCTCCTGCTTCTCCGGTTCCGGCTGGGTTGCTCATGATGCCTTCTCCTGCACAAGCTGCTCACGGAGACTGTCGGAATGCTGTGATGGGACGATGAGCTGCTTGTGTGTAAAATCCAAGTCCCTCAGAGTTTGGTCAAGTTTGCAAACCTCTGTCTGTAACGGAGCCCCTTAAACATGGCTCCGTCAGTCGCTGGCAGATTCCGACAGTGGTTGCTTTCGGAATCGCTTCCAACATAAAAGCTCCTTAACGGAAACACGTCTTCTGGACTCTCTGCGTGACAGTTTCCGGCGAGGAGTGGGTGTCCCTACAGGAGGTCCTGAAACCTCCCCACTGTTTTCGCTGGAAGTGTCTCTGAGCCATCCCTCCAGCTCCCTTTCCCTCAGCTCAGCTCCTCTCCCCCTACTGGTTCCCTCTTCAGCTGCTGAGTCTCTCCCAACCTGTGTGAGCCCTTTCACTTCCCTTCCTTCTGATGGCAGTTCCCTGACAGTAGTGATGAAAAGATGGAATTGTTTTTAACTGTTTTTTCTTTTTTCTTTTTGTATTTTGTATTGTGTATTTTTCTTTTTATTCTTGAATTTTTCTTTTTTGTTGATGTGATTTTTTCTTTGTGAAACTTTAATAAATATCATTTAAAAAAAAATCTGAAATAAATTTGGTCAATAAATATACTGGTGCCAATCACAGAAATTCCAGTGGAAGGTATATTTTGCTTCCCTGGTGAGTGACATCAAAAGCGGTTTTTTAAAAAAGTGAACCATAGATAAAGGTACCCCTGACCGTTAGGTCCAATCGTGGACGACTCTTGGGGTTGTGTGCTCATCTTGCCCTATAGGCCGAGGGAGCTGGTGTTTGTCAGCAGACAGCTTCTGGGTCATGTGGCCAGCATGACTAAACTGCTTCTGGCGAACCAGAGCAGCGCACGGAAATGCCGTTTACCTTCCTGCCAGTGGTACCTATTTATCTACTTGAACTTTGACATGCTTTCGAACTGCTAGGTGGGCAGGAGCTGGGATCGAACAACAGGAGCTCACCCAGTCGTGGGGATTCGAACCACCGACCTTCTGGTCGGCAAGCCCTAGGCTCTGTGGTTTAGACCACAGCACCGCCCGCATGAACCTTATCAGACACTAAAAACACAGAGGGACAGACATTTAAAGCACATTCAGTGTGCATTTAAAACATAGGACTTCCCTCAAAGAATCCTGGGAATTGTAGTATGTTAAGGGTGATGGGAATTGTGGCTCTGTGAGGGAGGAAACCACATTTAGAATCAGAATTGTAGAGTTGGAGGGGATCACAAGGGTCATCTAGTTCAACCCAGGCAGAGGGCCTTCTCGGTAGTGGCGCCTGCCCTGTGGAATACCCTCCCATCATACGTCAAGGAAATAAACAACTACCTAACTTTTAGAAAACAACTGAAGGCAGTCCTGTTTAGGGAAGTTTTTAATGTTTGATGTTTTATCATGTTTTTAATATTCTATTGGGACCCAGTGGCTAGGGAAACCCAGCCAGATGGGCAGGGTATAAATAATAAATTTATTACTATGATGATGATGATTATAATTAACCCCCTGCAATGCAAGAATCTTCTGTGCAACATGGGGCTTGCACCTATGACCCAGAGACCCTGAGATTAAGAGTCTCATGCTGTACTGACTGAGCTATGTCAGAATTCTTTGAGGAAAGTCGTGGCTTCTGAATATTGTGTGGCTCTTCCCAGATATAACATAGTTCTTCCTTCTTGGAACTGAAGGTTCCCTCCTCAACAGCCAGTCCATGGCTTTATTTTAATGCCTTATTTGAACGTTTCTATCCCACCTTTCCTTCAAGGAACTCAGGACAGCATGCACGGTTCTCCTCCCCCATTTTATCCTCACAGAAACCCTGTGAGGTGGGACAGGCTGAGAGACTGACTAGGCCCAAGGCCACCTAGCGAACTTGATGTCTGAGTGCAGATTCGAACCCTGATCTCCCACTGAGATCCCAAGAAAAAGAGGGGAAGTTTGGAGCGGCGCACGTGGAAGTTTTGCTTTGGAACTGGCTGCGGACTATTTTATGTCAGCGCAGTTTCAGAATAGAATTATTCTCTTGTGTTGGTATCTCTTTCCTTCCCCCTTCCTTTCCCTGATGGTGGTGGCGTGTCGCTGAAGCGCCGGGAGCACAAGGCAGAGGGGGTTTCTTTTTCTCCAGATTGCAAACCCTTGAAGGGTGTTCAGGAAATGAAGCGGCTTTAATGCATTTAGACTTTCAACACATTAGGAGCGGCTTGGTTTCAGCATCAAAGTGACACTCTCTGTCTGGGGCTTGAGAGAAAGGAGAACAAGGAAGGATGAGAGAGAAAGAGAAAGAAGCAAGCAAGGGGGAGAGATCAAGAGGCTGCCTTGTAAACAGTGTGAGAAAGAAACAAAGAAGCGTGTGTGTGTGTGTGTGTGTGTGTGTGTGTGTAAAAGAGTGTGAGTGTGTAAGAGATAAAGGGGAAAGGTGGCATTTCACAGGCAAAAACTGCCCGCTATGCCCACTGTCTGCCATTCATAAATATTGTTTGGGGTTTTTTTGCACTTGAGAATAGGATTCCATGGAGAGTACAACAAGTCATTTACATCAGACTAGATTATAGTCGTTCCTCGGAAGTCAAACGGAATCCGTTCCAGAAGTCTGGTCGACTTCCAAAACGTTCAGAAACCCAAGGTGTCGCTTCCGATTGGCTGCAGGAAACTCCTGCAGCCAATCGGAACCTGCGGAACCCGCATCAGACGTTCGGGTTCCAAACAACGTTCGCAAACCGGAACACTCACTTCCGGGTCTGCGGCGTTCGGGAGCCAAAACGTTCGACTCGCAAGGCGTTCTACTTCCGAGGTACAACAGTACCTTTGAGGTCCCTTCCTCCTCCGTGGTTCTGTTATTCAAAGTGTTCCTGGTTAAAAGAGAGGGTGTGTGCATGTGGAAGAAAGCAAGCCAAAGCAATAGAACAAAGAACCAGGTCAGAACTGCCTTGCTGGATCACACAAGAAACTCGTTTTAGCCCTGCATCCTGTTCCCAATACAGTGGTACCTCGGGATAAGTACTTAATTTGTTCCAGAGTTCCGTTTTTAACCTGAAACTGTTCTTAACCTGAAGCACCACTTTAGCTAATGGGGCCTCCCGCTGCTGCCAGAGCACAATTTCTGTTCTCATCCTGAAGCAAAGTTCTTAACCCGAGGTACTATATCTGAGTTAGCGGAGTCTGTAACCTGAAGCATATGTAACCCGAGGTACCACTGTAGTAGACAGCCAAATGCCTCTAGGAAGCTCACAAGCAGGCTGTGAAGGGAACAGCCCTCTCCTGGCAGCCGTGTACTCAGAGATATAGTGCTTGCCAACATGGAGGTTCACTCCAGCTGTCACAGTAACAGATCTTGCAAGATCCATCCTCCATTGATTTCTCTACTCCTTTTTTCCCTTTTTAAAAGCCAGCTACTATGGATCTTGCAGCAATGCATAGAGAGAAAACACAAGAGGGAGAAAGATAAGCTGAAGGAGCTGAAAAACAAGAATAGAGTTAGGAAGGGGGGAATAACATGAGGACAAAGGAAGCAAACAGGGGGCAGAAAGGTGGGAGAGGATACATCGTCCAACCTGACCCTCTGTATCTTTATCCAGAAATACGTGCCATTGTGTTCAAACAGGGTTCACCCCACGTAAATGAGCACAAGAGTGGAGCCTAATAAAATTGGCGTGGGGAACCTGTCACCCTGCAGATGTTGCTGAACTACAACTCCCATCAGCCTCTGCAAACATGGCTAATGCCCAAAGGTGATGGGAGTTGTAGTTCAGCAACATCCGGGGGGGGGAGGTTCCCCACACCTGTTGGAGGATGCTTTTTTGATGATGGGTGAGATGTTCCTCTTCAGGGCCAGCCCAAGACTTTTTGGCACCTGAGAAAGACTCCCAAATTGTGCCCCCCCTCTCCGCCAGGGAAGAAGGGGTGAGGGAAGATATACATCAGGAACGAGGGGCTGGGGAAAGAAAGCTACATCGGGAATCTTCTGCCCTGGCGGATCCTGTCACCTGAGGCAGTCGCCTCACCTTGTTTTATGAGTGGGCCAGCCTTGCTTGCAAGTTTATTAATCTTATTTTGTTTCCAAGACATTAAAGGTTGGCTTATATGCACTCAAGCAGAAGCAAGGGGGGAAGCAATTCCTGGTTGCAGGGATTGCAAATTTGAATTCTCCCACAATGGAGGTGCTCCCTGCACACAGAAAAGTAGCATGTGAGGGAGAAGGCCCTCCCATCCGAGTTGTCTATACCTATTTGTTGGCTTGCTCCTAATAATAGAACATTCAAACCACCACTGCAGCCAAACGTGGTAACATCCAGGAAAAAGCTTTACCACTTAATTCTGCTGAACGTTGACATTTTTATCTGTACCTCTGTCAAAGTCTACCACAGTGTTGGAAGTATCCTGCCTCTTTCCTCCCTCTTCCAAGGCTGTTGTACATACCATAACTGTTTTTAAAAGTTCATGGCCTCCCCCAAATAAATGTAGTTTATTCCCCCCAACAGACCTACAATTCCCTTAATAAACTACAGTTCCTAAGATTCTTCAGGGGAAAGTCATGTGCTTTAAATGTATGGTGAGTATGCAGGTTCAAGCTGGTCTGGTCCTACCATTTGGCAGGGAGATGGCTGCCCAAGATGGCAGGTGCTGGAGACTAGGAAGCAGCAGAAAGCTGGTAGCTTGCCACCCTCAGACGCAAGGGATGGTGCTGTCGGATAAACAGTGTTGAAGTAAAAGCCAGCTGCCTGCCCAGTCAATATCTGTATGGGGAATCAAGAAAGACAGCATCTTGTTCACCTTAGCACAGTGATGGCCAAACTTGGCCCTCCATCTGTTTTTTGAACTACAACTCCCATCATCCCTAGCTAACAGGGCCAGTGGTCAGGGATGATGGGAACTGTAGTCACAAAACAGCTGGAGGGCCAAGTTTGGCCATCACTGCTAGCAGCAAAAAAGGCATTGGCTTGGTGATTTGCTCCCACCTAGTCACGTCTTGCTTTCTGCCATGCTGCCAATGGGGAAAGATATGTTTATTTCATAAAATTTATATACTGTGCAACTGTAAGTGGGAAAAATCCCCAAAGCCGGTGACAAAAAGAACAAAGCAATGAAATTATAAGCAAAAACAATTATTTTAAACATTCAAAAATACTTCAAATCAATGGCAGGCTAAAAAGCGGGTAAAAACATAGGCCAACACTCAGGGTATCTTGTCAAAAGACCCTCTCAAACTGGGAGATTCCCTTCTTGTGATGATGCCCACAAGGAAGAAGGCAAGCCATTTATTTCCCTCAAAGCCTCTAAGGTGGCCCTGAGGACAATCTTTAAAAATTAATCTAACCATAATATGGTTCCCTATGTTTCTAAATTTTGAGGGATAGCAAAAGCAGAATGAAGAAAGAATTAGAAATCCGACTTACACTTTAGATGAAGAAAGTCTCTTCACTGCACCGGAAAACATCTTGGCTTTCTCACAAACTCTAGCTCCTCAAACTAACTATCCTGAAATAGTTGCTCTTCCCAAGGTCCTCAGCCAAATCACTCAGCAGGGGGGCGGGTCACAATGGAGGACATGACACCATGACTTTAGCTACCCTGCTTAACAATGGGCATGGCTCCCCTTAATATTCATTTTTTTAAATATATATTTTTAGTGGGCTAAGCGGTTTTATTTAATTTATTTTTTAAAAGTTCAAGGCCCCTTTTCATGCAGCTCAGTGATCTTCTGGAAAGGACAGGAATCGCCACACAAACACACACGCTTTTCAATATGGTGGGGTTACCAAAGGAAAACACTTCTAGCCTAGACTATAGTTGCTGTTTCTCACTTAATAGTTAAAAACAACCCCTCTCAACACCTTGTAGTAATCTGTCCAGTATTATGATGGTCAGGAGCAAGACTTCACCCTTAGACCTCCTCATCCCCGTTTCTGCCCAGTGTGTTCTGCCAATAAACAGCTTTCCTTAGGCTGCAAGGAAGTGAAATGTTATAAGTTTGTGGGTGTCATGAGTTTGTGATTAAGCAAATGGCTTTGTTTCAAAGAGACCCAAGATTCTGGAGCAGGAGGTCATGCAAGTTCAGTTCTTTGTATGTGGCCAGCAAAAGATGTTTTATCATGTTTTTAATATTCTGTTGGAGCCGCCCAGAGTTGCTGGGGAAACCCAGCCAGATGGGCGGGGTATAAATAATAATAAATTATTATTATTATTATTATTATTATTATTATTATTATTATTAAAAAACCACAGGCCAACATACTACAGATCTGGATAGGATTGTCTATACAAAAATGTTTCTAGCAGGAGCCGAAAAGAGTACAGTGAAGGTTTCTGCCTGCTCTCAATCGGCAGGGAGTTCCAAAGTGCAGGTGCTGCCACAGTAAAAGATTCATTTCCTACAAATGTGGAACAAGTGTTATGTGGCAATTGTTCTAACGGTGTGCCAGTTCTTATATGAGAGAGGGAGACACTCAAGTCATTTGAGAAGGGATGTGGCGTGATGTCATGGAAGGCACTCATTAATGGAAATAACTCAGCAATGTTTAACAATGGAATTGGTGTCGTTTTACCAGCCCGTTTCATTTCTTAAAATTTCCTTTCCTTCCCCATAATATTAGCTTGAGGAAACCATAAATCAAGAAACCATAAAGTTTCAGAATGGTTATTACTGTACTGCACATGCGCACTCTTTGAAAAATTAAGTATTTTTAAAAACTGCTTAATCAATTTGAAAGGCTGCATTTTGCATTTTCTGCAGAAACAGAGAAGCTGGCAGAGCTAATGGGCAACCAAGGTTAAGACTGCAATTCTATACATGCTTTCATGGGAGTAAGGCCCAGTGAATTAAGAGAGACTTACATCTGAGTAGATGTGAATATATACCTTCCAATATTTCCCTGATGAAAAAAGGGACATCCTATTCAATAATAATAAAATTTATTATTTATCTCCCGCCCATCTGACTGGGTTGCCCCAGCCACTCTACATGGCTTCCAACATATATAAAAATATAATAAAACATTTTAAAACTTCCCTATACAGGGTTTCCTCCATATGTCTTCTAAAGGTTGTATAATTACTTATCCCCTTAGGCTCGGGGGTCACATAACTCCATGCTCTCCTGCATTTCCCCATAGAAAACAGGGACATCCTACCATAGGTAAAGGTAAGGTAAAGGTACCCCTGCCCGTACGGGCCAGTCGTGTCCGACTCTAGGGTTGTGCGCCCATCTCACTTAAGAGGCCGGGGGCCAGCGCTGTCCGGAGACACTTCTGGGTCACGTGGCCAGCGTGACGAAGCTGCTCTGGCGAGCCAGCACCAGCGCAGCACACGGAAACGCCGTTTACCTTCCCGCTAGGTAAGCGGTACCTATATATCTACTTGCACTTAAGGGTGCTTTCAAACTGCTAGGTGGGCAGGAGCTGGGACCGAAAGACGGGAGCTCACCCCGCCACGGGGATTCGAACCGCCGACCATACGATCGGCAAGTCCTAGGCACTGAGGTTTTACCCACAGCGCCACCCGCATCCCATACCATACCCTCCAACATTTCTCTGATGAAAACAGGGACGTGCTAAGGAAAAGCGGGATATTTGGGGATCAAACCAGAAACCGGGACAGCTTCTGTAAATCCGGGACTGTCCCCAGAAAATAGGGACACTTGGAGGGTCTGCCTTCAACAAATACAGAAGATCAGCTGCCCTCTGTATCAAAAAACTTGTTAAAATGATGATTTGTAACTGGCCTCACGCCTATAGTTTTGAGAAAGAAAGATAAGAAACGTAAACAAGCAAACAGACAATAATACGATGGTGATTTAAATGTCACACATAGCCCAAATTATTTTCACCAAATTATTAGGTGAAAGAGGGAGTGTAACTTACTTTCTTTCTCCATATTCACACTTCTCAAGCCCAGCGCCTACCATTAGACAGAATGAGACAGGCATCCGAAGCAACAGATGTTCTGTGTCATGAAAGGCCAGCAAACTGTTAGTTACTCAATTTTTTATTATTCTATTTTTACTGGCAGGGAGGTAATTCTGTGATTTCCTGCCTCAGGTGCCAAAATATATCGACTGGCCTTGGGGATACTGCTCTGCACCTTGACTGGGCAGGGAGGCTTTCGGTGGCAGCCCCTTCTACGGCAACAAAATGTCTTACGGGCCGTACCTGCCAAAACTTTCTGTCCATCGTGGAGAGATTAGACTCCAAGAAGGTTTGTACATTTGATTAAAAAAAAATATTTATAATCCCCTACTTCATTACAATGGGATATCAGGGCCAACTAGAATCATAACTATTTTAAAATACATTTTATAAACCTAAAATACTATGCAATAAAAGAGCAGACAAAAATGGGGTTGGATCAACTCTCGGGGGTAATACTCACAAAACTACTCAGGAGTGGAAGTTGTTATTATTATTATTTATTAATAATAATAATCATCATCATCATCATCTGCCCTTCATTCTAACGTCCCAGGGTGGACTACAACAATTAAAACACAGTATGAAAAATAGTTTAAAACAAATTACCATCATAGAAACTAGGTGGGATTAAAATATGCATCTCAAGTGTCAACATGGTTTAACTATCAATAGTGGTTTTATCAATAGGTCTTCCCAGAGAATTCTGGGAACTGGAGCTCTGTGAGAGGAATTGGGGGAGGGGGTGTCTCCTAACAACTCTCAGCACCATTAACAAACTATAGCTTCCATAATTATTTGGGGGGGGGGGAAGCCATGCCTCTTTAAAGTGGTACCACAGTGTTTAAATCGTATGGTGTGAATTTGGCCTCAGTCACAGATGTCCCACATCACGTCTCTCTTTGCCCTCAATGAAAAAGTAAACCTGCGTCTGGACTAGACCACTTCAGACTTCAAATGTGAGGTCTGACCTCAAAACGTTCACTTTACATACAAATGTAGCCTATCAGGGAGAAGAGTTCTAGTCATACCTTCTCCCAAATATGCTAGATTTCTATATGCAGGTAATTTTGGCATTATATGTGCGTTTGTCGTGTGAGCTCTCCACCCGGAGCCTGAAAATGCGTCACTTACAATTCTATCATTCTATGATTCTATACCAGGGTTTCCCAAACTTGGTTCTCCAGTTGTTTTTGGACTACAGTTCCCATCATCCCTGACCACTGGTCCCGCTAGCTAGGGATGATGGGAGTTGTAGTCCAAAAACAGCAGAAGACCCCCAAGTTTGGGAAACCTTGTACTATACTGTCCTGATTTACCACCTCAGTGACAATAGGCCTAAGACTGCAAGTTCCCTGGGACCAGGGACCTGCCTATTTTTGCTGTATGTAATAATAATAAATAATAATAATAATAATTTATTATTTGTACCCCACCCATCTGGCTGGGTTTCCCCAGCCACTCTGGGCAGCTTCCAACAAAGATTAAAAATACATGTATGTAAAGCACAATATATTTATCGAAACAACCACAACGAATAATTAAAAAAACCCAGTTTTTACATTTTGCACTTGGGTGGATACAGAAGACAAGCATGCACCTTTTACCAAGGAAGCACCCCTGTGAATTATTGGGGGGGGGATGTTATTTAAAAACCTTTGGAAGCAACAGATCAAAAAGGACAGTGCCTGCATTTTCTGATTATTCGACTTTTACGTTTTCCTGCCCTTCAGTCTTTGTGCATTTGCGAATGCCGTTTGCACCGTCCCAGTACAAAATGTGAAGTGTGAGTCAGCCCCACATCTCAAAACTTGAATCTTGTTAGCCCTTTGCTCAACCGAACTCAGCTTCCATCTGATCCTATTGCATGGAGTGTGGCTTTAAAAGGCTTTAAAAGGCCCAACATTCAATAGGCTGGAAGAGGAGGAAAGGATTTTGGTGTCTGCCGCAGCCTCTGTGGCTGTGACCCATATCATCTACTGCCTGGGGACCTTGCCTATCTATGAACCTTCGCAGCCTTTCAATTCTTTTTTTCCTAATTCCCCCCTCCCTCTGACTGAAAGCAATCCCTTCCACAAACAGGGGTGTGAGTGCGTGTCTGTGGACAGCTCAGTGGAAGGGTGGAAAGAACAGCTCTTCTCTGCACACACACCCCACCTGCAAACCGCCCCCCAGGCCAGGTTGCAACAGGGGGAAACTCTGGCGATTATGTTTGTATGGCGCTGCCCCCCCTCCCTCCACTACAGAGTGGTGCCTGGGGATTTCCAACTTGGTTGAAAATGCCTAATCACCTTACCAGCATATCCACAGATATACTGAAAAGAGGAAAGTGGAAAATAAAAGGAGGTTGCGGGGGGGGGGAGAGAAGTTGTGGAGCCACAATGGTGGTTAATAAAGAGGATTCGCAGACCTGACAGTGAACAGCCTGGAGGAGAAATGAGGAAAGGTGAGAGATTATAAAAGTAAGAGTGTGTGTGTGTGTGTGTGTGTGTGTGTGTTTTCTGCTTAATTTCTAGGAAAAGGGCACATCAACACTGAGAAGTCCTTCACTCCAAACCTTGAAATGTGTGACCTGTAGTTAATCAGCATGGATAGAAGCAAGCTCTAAAAAGGCACTTTATTCTTGCCTTTTTACATCCATAGATTTAGACATTGAAAACCAAGGGCAAGGAGACAAATTAGTTTGGTTTCCCATTTTCACATGAACCTGCCTAACTCGCCGTTTCTGAACCAGTTTGCAAACAGAAAAGCAACGATCCTTCAAAGAGCTCGCTTCTCCAAAAAAATTTTCTGCTCAAAATATTTTTTAAAAAAACACATGAACATTAGGGGAAAGAAGGCACAGAAATGTGCATGAAAATGCACCTCACTTAAAAAAAGAAAATAAGTTGCAAACTGTTGCAGAAACTAAAGTGAAATTAAGACTGGGGAAATGAGAAATGCAGAGAAATCAAAATTAACAGATTCAGCCATCCCTGTTGAAAGCAGATGCAAAGTTTGAACTCTAGAACAAATCAAGTTAATTTCTCCCCCGCCCTCTCTGTGTGTAACAGAGTGAGCACAGAGAAAATTGTCACAAACACACTAATTTCCTTTATTAACAATATCTGTATCCCCTTCTTTGTACCATCAGTGAGGCTCATGAGAGCTGAATTTTTACCACTGCTCTGTCTGCATCTTGCAAAGCCAGATGGTGTATTCACACATGACATTCAGTTTGCCCTTTGCATTTCCTAGCTCTGAAATGGGGATGGGGCTCTCTTAAGATCCATATTGGCTAGTAGCACACATTTATCCAGGTTTTTAAAAGGCTCTCTTGCATGGATAAATCGGTGCCCACAAACACCGTAAGAGTCGTTATGATATTTTTCATGCCAAGTGAGGAAAACAGAAGTCTGAAAGATGCAAACTAGGATTTGATGACTTATAGACCTGGGCCAACTCTGCCCACTCACATACCAACCCTCTCTGTCCTTTTCATGCTTGCTTGAAATATCTGCATGCCACATAAGCTTCACTGAGCATTTTGGAATGAAGAGCAGGTTATAAACCTCACAACAGAGGCAGATTTAGGGGAGCGCCACCGGTTCACCTGCACTGGGTGCAGAGCCAAGAGGGCACCACAACAGTGACTTAGAGGTGGCAGGTGGTGGTTGGTGCACAATTTTTGCACTGTATAATTTTGAAAGCCCAAAATCCCCCACTGCTCAAAAAGAAAACCTTGGGATCAGTTTACTTGCAAGGTTGCTTTACCTCATATATGCCTACTTAATCACTTCAATCTGTGGAACTGACACTGTTACAGGTGCCAGATAATACTAGTTCTAGATTTGCAAGAAATTAATCTTTGGAACTCCCTGTGCATCGGCATCAGGAAGGCACCTTCAATATACTGTTTTTGGTGCCCGCTGAAAGCATTTTTGTTCAGGCAGGCGAGCCTATCTAGACATATGTTTCAATCTGGTTTTTTAGTTTCTTACAGATTTTACTTTTTAAAATATTTTAAATAGGTGTTTTTAATGGTTTTAGACTTATAATTTTAAGTGTTTTGTTCTTTTCTTAAACCATTTTGAGGTTTTATTACCATCAAATGGTATATAAATCATGAGAAATAAAAATAAATGAATAAATAACTTGAACAAATTGCACACAGCAATGAGCAACTTAGTCTTTTTCCCCCTTCTCTTCAGATTAGGCCGGGGATGGGTAACTGGCAGACTATAGTCCAGATGGGTCCACGTCATGCCTCTGTCAAATTGAAGTCAAGTTTTCACTTTCAGAACAAAAGCTTTCCTTCCAAGCTGTAGAAAACAGACATTCAACATTCTAACGTTACATTTCTTCTTTAGATTTTGTATGTAGTATGTACAGTGGTACCTCGGGTTAAGAACTTAATTTGTTCTGGAGGTCCGTTCTTAACCTGAGGTACCACTTTAGCTAATGGGGTGTCCCGCTGCCGCCGTGCGATTTCTGTTCTCATCCTGAAGCAAAGTTCTTAACCCGAGGTACTATTTCTGGAAGTGTCTGTAACCCGAGGTACCACTGTATATATAGGCCTCTGTATTTACAATGCTGTGCCTGACCTCAGGGGAAAAGGGATGCCCTCCTGGCTTGACAACACTTTTAAAGGGGCTTGGTCATTCATAAGCGCATCAGTTTCAGGAGTAAAATTTGTTAGTGTGCACACATGTGTCCAGTGCAGGTTGTATGGAAAATTAAGTTGCCTCTAAAAAGACAGGCACTAACCATCTCTGGCCTAGCATGTTTTCATAAGCGGTACTAGAAACCTATTTCGAGAACCCTATCAAAATAGAGCCGTCAACCCATTAAAGAATTTTCAATCGATTAATCACCTGCCTTATAGCTCATTTACAGAGTGAGTCTGTGCATGTATACTCAGACATCAGCCTCACAGAGTTAAATGGAACTTACTCTCAGGTAAGTGTGTACAATCCTATGCACATCTAATTGAATCTTGTGAGGACTTACTTCTGAGTAGGCACAGGATTGCATTTAGTTGTAAACGGATTGTATTTATGTCCATATTACCAGGCTCTCATTTTTTAAAAAAATAATAATAATATTGAAGGAAGTGAAGTAGCTCAAAATTAAAAAAACACAAGTTACTATATTGTTAATATTATAATTCCTCCTTATGGTAACATACCAAAGCCAAAATAGCCTTACAAATAAATACATAAATGTACCTTTAAGACTTAACCACACCCTTGAAATTGGCCTCCACTTTTTGCTAAAAGGGAGAAATGACACCTGAAAGGGAGAGAAGTCCATAACTCAGACTTAACTTAGCTATCAGAATCAACTACCTTAAAAACCTTGGTGCATTAACCTACCAGTTAATCTAATAAAAAATTGCGTCCTGATGTTGGAGGACTAGAAAGCACAAGAAAGTCATTTAAAACAAAGACACAAACTCAACCCTGAATGTATATTCCAAGTGATGAAGCTTTTGCATTCATTTTTTAGAGGGGAGGTTTTGTTGGTACTGATGGGGAAAGAGATCTACAAAGTTTTGCTTGTTGTTAAAAGGCCTAAAACATGAAAGGAGAACTAGATTCAGCAGAGAACTAAATCTTCATTGAACTAGAAGCTAGTTTTCCTTTTTCAGGTCCCTTTTACACCATTTAAAAATAATTTTAAAGCACACTATGCCAACAACTGCTGTGCCTCAGTCATATTCTCCAAACATATTGCAAAGTTTAAGTAGTTTAAAGTCAAAGCTGGCTCTACCATTAGGCAGAGGGAGGCGGATGCCTCAGTTAGTAGATGCTGAAATGCAGAGGAAAGCCACAGTGAGTTGCCTGGAGATATGAAATGTGTAATATAGCACGTAGCCTGCTTTCTTCAGGCACAAGGAGAACACTGTCCCATCATCACTAGTGTTAAAGAGTCAGTTACCAGTCAGGTAGGTTTCGAGGGGCGCTGCCATCTTGCAAAGTATCTTAGCCCAGCCCTGTCACTAGTCACAACACAGAGGTAAAACTGACTTGCATTTGCTTCTTCACAAATTTGGACGCAAATGCAATCCCAGTAGCCCAGCCACGCTTTTGGCCTTCTGTTTTTTTGCTCTTACCTCTTATGAGGGACAACCAGCTTCAAGTTATTAAAGAGACGAAGCTCACTTTCCCTTCACCGCCTTCACACCCACGACTCGTATTCTCCATGCTGCCCCTCAGCCATGTGAACGTGAGCGGGAGAGAAGGCCGAGGGCCGGGGGCTTCCCGTCACACCACTAAGAAACGGGTTTCCCATTCGCACGTTAGGAATAAGGCATTCCAGAGCGGGGCCTGTGACAGTCAGCGGGTGTTTATACATTTAAGGTACACCCCCCCTACACACACAAAGAATCCTGGGAACTGTAGTTCTGGGGATTGTAGCTCTGATGCTTGGGGAACCTGGCAGATTTAAGGAACAGGTGAACTGCGTTTTAATCGGCTTTTGGTTTTCGATTAATTTGTTCCATTGCTGCTTTATACTGTAGTTTCGCGCGCGCGCGCGCTTTTGTGAGCCACCCAGAGAACTCTTCTTATGCGGCTGGAGTATAAAGGTAAGAAATAAAAGCAAAACAATGCGCGCTGCTAGCCGTTCCTCGAGCGTACCTGCTTCAGCCGCACGCCCTTAGGCGCTTCTCTCTCCCTCCCTGGCAAGACTTTAGGGTTGTTTATGTCCTCCGCGGCGCAGTCCAAAAGCCAACAGCCGGTCTCCCAGCGGACATATTTGCCCCAATTACGCGCCTGACCCGGGAATATTCCCTGCCGGGCCCACCCTTGCCAACCTCCCCAAGATCCTCTTCCCGGCGCGCTCCAGAAGTTCTTGGCGCGCAGCGGGATCCCTCGGCGCTTCCCACCTCTCCTTCCATTGGGATCACGCTTCGACCCCCCAGATCCGCACATTCCTTCTGTCTTTTCTCTCCACTGAAATCCCTGCCTCCCGCTTCCCGCCGGCCAGCCCACCCCGCGCCACCTCGTGCGCCCTCCAGGCCGATCGCGCGTTGCTGCTCACCTGCCCTGCTTCGTGATGATCATTTCCGTCTGGTGCTTGTGGAACTTGGCCCAGAGAGGATAGTTGTTGAGCACGACCTGGATCTTCCCGGAGACTTGGTAGCCCGGCACTTGGTAGAGAGGCCCGCGCGGGAACATGTGCTGGACGGCGGCCGAGTAGCAGCCTTCTCCCCCGGGCGCGCTGGGATACAGGTCCCCGGCGCTTGGGTAGATCTCGGCCGCGGACACCGAGAAGCCGGGATTCCCCACAGGGGCAGCCGAAGAAGGAGCAGGAACCGGGGGAGGAGGAGGAGGCGGAGGTCTGTAAGAGGAGCAGTTGTTCACGGCCGGCCCTAGAAACCTGCCCGATGGGGCCGGGCTGCTCACCCCAAAGCCGCCGCCTCCTCCCTGCACCATCTGTGCGCCGTAGGTCAGCCCTAAGTTGCAGCCGCCTTCTTGCATGTGGGGCTCCGGGTAGTAGAAGCGCTCCTGCGGGACGCCGATCTTCAGCTCGGCGGGGTCTTTGGTCGCCGCTCCCTGGAGGTCTGGCGGTTCCTTGGCGAAACTTTGGCTCTCTGCCCCGTTCAGCATGGTGAGGGCAGCGGCGGTCGGGTTGGCGCTTCCTCCGGCGAGGGAATCCAAAGCGCCCATTGAAGAAAGGCTGACGGGGTGGGGTGGGGGAGAGCGGGAGGGAGTTGGCAGCAGAGGAAAAAAGAGGAGGAGGGCTGAGGAGGAGGAGGAGGAGGAAGGTAGGTAGGTAAGTAAGCAGGGAAGGGGGGGAAAGTCCCGAGGGTTGGCTTGAAACCCTCAAAGGCTCATCGTGGCAGGGAAAGGGGACACCCAGTGGTGTCCCCTACCCGAGACCAGCCTAGTCCGCTTTATCAACAGCAATCTGGTCCGTTTCCTTACTTGGCGGAACGAGGCTGCTCAATTTCGCTCCTCATCCTTCTTTAGCAGCCGAGCTTTCTCCTGCATCGTAAAACATCGCCAGAAGTTTGGGTTGTTTATATATTCGCCAGATCCGGATGCGGCAGCTGATGGGTCAAGATCACAGCTGCTTAACTCCGGGTTTCTTCTCTACTTTTTCTTTCCTAAGGATCTCAAGAGGGGGGTTATTTTCCCCCCTTTCTACTTTATTCTCTTCTTTGCTACTCTGCCCAGCCCATCCTCGCCGCCTCCGAAAACTGCTCTCTCGACCTGCCTCCTATTAAAAGAACAGCGTTCGAGCTCTCGTGTCGGCTTCGCTTCCATTGGCTGAGCGGAGTTTCCAAGACACGCCCACCTCCGCTGCTCCTTCCCCTTCAATTCTGCAAGCTTCGCTCCAATGAATTAAGAAGACAGGTTCTTCCAAAGTGATTTCCTTCTTCTTCTTCTTCTTATCATCATCATCATCATCATCATCATTATTATTATTATTATTATTTCCAACATGCCAGGTCTGTATTCTTGGTTTTTTGCCTAGTTATATCCTAGAATAATAAACAAATTTACATATGGTTGGTACTGTTTTGGACGGAATATTCCTCCATTCAAATATAAGTAACTATTCTGGAGTTTGGTTTTTTTGGGGTGTTTCTTCTGAAACTCAATAAATATTATATTTTAAAAATGAATTAAAACCAACTGCCTGAGTAAAACTCTGTGGTGTCAGGGTGATGCTTATATTCTATTTTCAGGTTCAGATACTGTATGAACTCCTGGTTCCCACTTCAGAGGTTGAGCATGGACAATCAAATCTGCAGGTTGATTATAAGATATTTTTTTATAAAAAAAAAGGGGTCACCACATATATATCTGTGTTCACAGGGAGCTGCCTCCACTTGAGTGTGAACCCTGAAAAAGCAGGGTTCCTGACCATGTGAAGAGAGCCGTCTGTGTGAACAGTTCTTGTTCGATATGCAGGGATCAGGCGTGCAAGACCACTTCCTTCCCCTCCCTCGCCCCACCCTCATTGCTGCTCTAGGCTCCTTTGGGACGAAAGGAGTGGTATAAATGTAATAAGATAAAACATAAAATATTAAGAGAGTTTTGTTTTTGGTACATCCCAGTCACTGCTTATTAATTAATTAATTAATTAAAGTACATCTTTGGCCCTCCAGATTTTGTTAGACTGCAGTTATCATCATCCCTGACCATTGTCTGTGCTTGTAAAGCATGGGAGCTGGAGTCCATCAACATCTGGAAGACCAAAGGTTTCCCTGCCTGTACAGAATAATAGAATCATAGAGTTGGAAGGGACTTTGTGGAATCATTTAGTCCAAACTTTGCAATGCAGGAATGTGCACCAATACAGGGATCAAAACCTTGGCGTTATCAGCACCACACTGCAACCAACTGAGCTAACCAGTAAGCCTTGATTTAAGACTTTCATAATAACCTCATTTCCTCCGACGAAGTTCTTTTCTGCAGCTTTATCCTCCAATCAACCCTGCGAAGTAGGTTAGGTTGAGAGACGGTGGCTTGCTTTAAAGCCGTTGCCAGCAATTGTAAGCATCATGGGTGTTGTAGTCTACCAACATCTGCAGGGTCACATGCTCCCCACTTCTGCTTTAAATAATGGGTCTGGAAATTAAGATTTACCATCTTGATTGATTTACAGGGGGAGAGAGCAGAACATACAACATTACCAGGTGTGATTTGAACATAAATGTGATTATATTGACACCTGGGTTTGAGGTACTGATCTTAAAATTCATTGACAAGTGCCCCTTTAGAAAGAGTTCACTGCTTTAGTATGAAGGAGATCTATTTAAATCAATCCATTTGGGGGATCTTTTTCTCTTTCTTTCTCTCTCTCTCTCTCTCTCTCTCTCTCTCTCAGCAGAACGGAAACAAATAAAGTGGCTGTAGGTACTTCCTAATGTGAATTTGCCTGTAAACATTCTCAGTTGCACCCAATTAAGTTAACTCTGAGTAGACCCACTGAAATCAATGAACCCAAGTTTGTTATGTCCATGAACTTCAATGAGTTCAATCTGAATACAACTCAATACTTCTTTGATGGTTTTTAGTATTGCCAATTATAGAACTGAATTTAAGGGATGCATTGAGGGGTTGGGAGGAATGATCAAAGTTTAAACATTGTCCTGTACATTCTGATGCTTAAACATAATTGTCCAGCATTTCACTTTGATATGCCTCAATGCCAAATTGCAAAGATAAAGTCATATCCCTGCTCCTCATATTCTCCCACTCCATAACTGAACACTGGCATTTTTGCCATGTCTATGTGTATTTCTAACTCTAGCCGGGGAGTTGAAGAACTACATTGTCTCATTTTTTTGTTCTTGTTCAGACTAAAGCAAGCAGATCATACTTAGGGCATATGATTTGAGATTTCTTACAACCAACTCCTCAAATCCGTTATCAATTCAATCTTATTGGGGAGGGCTGAGGGAAATCCTCCGATGTCAACAGAATTAACCGCCAAGGAAATAAACTCAGAACTGAAGCTTTACATTTGCAAATGTCACAATACAGTGGTACCTCAGGTTAAGTACTTAATTTGTTCCGGAGGTCTGTACTTAACCTGAAACTGTTCTTAACCTGAGGCACCACTTTAGCTAATGGGGTCTCCCGCTACCGCTGCACCGCCGCCGTGTGATTTCTGTTCTCATCCTGAGGTAAAGTTCTTAACCCAAGGTAATATTTCTGGGTTAGCGGAGTCTGTAACCTGAAGCGTATGTAACCCGAGGTACCACTGTATTAAAAAAGCTCAGTTTTCTTCATTCTGGAGTGGTGGCCACTTGCATTACTCTGCACATGCTCAGAATTGTGCTGTTCTTTATTACTTCATATGTTTATCTTTATTACTTCATATGTAACGCTTCCGGTTACAGACTCCGCTAACCCAGAAATAGTACCTCAGGTTAAGAACTTTGCTTCAGGATGAGAACAGAAATCACATGGTGCAGCAGCAGCAGCAGCGGGAGGCCCCATTAGCTAAAGTGGTACCTCGGTTTAAGAACACTTTCAGGTTAAGAATGGACCTCCAGAACGAATTAAGTTCTTAACCCGAGGTACCACTGTATCTGACTTTTAGAAGACATATGAAGGCAGCCCTGTTTAGGGAAGTTTTTAATGTTTGATGTTTTATTGTATTTTTTAATATTTTGTTGGGAGCCGCCCAGAGTGGCTGGAGAGACCTACCCAGATGGGTGGGGTATAAATAAATTATTATTATTATTATTATTATTACTATGCTGAGGAAACTGATGGTGCTATATGAAAAAGAACTATTTCAGCTGGGGGGGGAGTGACAGACAGAGAGTGTTTGGGGCAGCAATCAAAGGTTCTTTGGGAGGGTGTTATTCTGGCAGTTTTCACAAAGTCTTCATAACAGTTTTGTGTTTAAGGTTAGATCAGGAAATTCCTGCAGACACCCAGAGCACCAGCAGGAAGGTCTGTCTGATGCTATGTAAACCAAGGGATGTGCTCCCCCTCTGTGAAGATGTGAGTAGAGCTGGTTTGATGGGCCAGGTTGTCTCTCCAGGGGGGTTGTGTATTGTCCCATCAGACAGAGTTTAGCAGCCATCTCAGCCCATTCACAACTTTCATTGTTTGGAAGGGTTCCTTCTGTCTCTTCCTCCTGTATGCAAAAAAACCTCTTCCGGCTTCCTGTAAGGTCCACTCTGCCGCTGTAAGCTTCAAGGATTACAAGAAAGGGGCAGAAATGAGATAGGAAACAATAAAACAGAATAAAGCAGCTGTCCATTCTAGGATTTTAGGGGAGCAAACCCAACAGAAAGCAGAGATCTGTGAAGCAGAGATCTGTAAAATGCTTTCTAAGGGAGCCAGTGGTGTTATGAAACAGGTCCCTTTCTGTGTACAAACTCACTTTCTTCTGTCCTGCTACTCTCCCAAACTCAGACAGGTTTGGAGAGCTTTGGAAGAACTGCAAGAACCTGCAACACCTTTTGACCAGAGGCAACAGTGGAATGAGTTTGCATCTCATGCCCAAGGCATATTTTACGGTTCTCAAAAGAAAAGAAAGGAAACAAAAAGCCGAACAAACCCTACTGTCAAGATTCTGGCCTAAAATAATTGTATTCTATACTTTTCTCTAGCAGCATTCACTTCAGCCACAAGAGATGCACATCATATTGTCCAGAAACAAAGTTGCTGTTGTCTTTAAAATGCCAGGAATTCACCTTTAAACTGTTGTCTCCTACCAGTGACAAGCTAGCTGCTAGTGGACAGGCATTTTAGAACTCAAGGCTGGGCTTTCAATGTGGCTTACACCCACACAACATCTTTTTTAATTGACCAAGGCCTGGCCACCTCTAGGAACAGCAATATTTGAATTTTAGCATTGTAGCATTTATGTGTACCCCTCTTGTTCATCTCTGTATGACAAACGTTCTGCCTTCCATTGGAAAGTAATTTTGCGCAGCTCAAACGCTGGTCTTTACTATTGAATTACTACATCATTATCCCTTCCTTTTACCTTCACAACAACACTGTGAGGTGGGTTAAATGAAGAGTCAGGGACTGGCCCAAAGTCACCTCCTTCATGCTTCAGTTGGGGGTTGAACCAGGATTTCCCCTGTCCTCACCTGACAATCTGCTAACCATTGCACCACAGTAGCTCTGTGTTGGCAACTGACAGAAGTTGGCCCCCAGTACAAACGCCTTTATACTTTCACTGGAGGGGTGGCTGTTTTAGTGTATTGCATCAAAAATAACAAAGGCTGCTTCCAGACCACCACTACAGTGGTACCTCAGGTTAAGAACTTAATTCGTTCTGGAGGTCCATTCTTAATCTGAAACTGTTGTTAACCTGAAGTACCACTTTAGCTAATGGGGCCTCGCGCTGCCATGTGATTTCTGTTCTCATCCTGAAGCAAAGTTCTTAACCCAAGGTACTATTTCTGGGTTAGCAGAGTCTGTAACCGGAAGTGTTTGTAACCGGAAGCGTCTGTAACCCGAGGTACCACTGTATCTTGTGAGTATGATTTAATTATGCAATGGCTTAATGATGCAATTTAGGTTGAGTTAATATAATGGATTTGTCACACTAGCACAACAAACTCACTTACAAAACGACAACAAGAAGAAACAACCCATGGAATTTTTGTGGTAAGAAAAATTATGGGAAAATGCACCAGAAAGTGGGTTAAAGGCAATGTTGGGTGATTTCATATAATTTCTGTTCAAACAAACCAGAATGAATGCTCACTAAGCAGGTCTGCTGCACGAGCCAGTGGAATCTTGAAGCACCTTAGAGCAGGGAATGGCAGATTTGTGAGTTCCGCTTTGTTTCTTTACTAGAACACATAACTAACCCAAGCCGGGTGCATGCACTTAAGAGCTAAAGCATTATTGTAGCCAATGAATTGTTTTGCATAGGACAGAACATAATAAAGAAATAAAGTGTACTCCACATTTTTCCTTGATAGGACTCAAGGTAGCTTACGGATAAAAACAAGAATCACTAAAAACAGGGAAAATATAATTTTAAAACAACTAAACATTAATAGAATTAAAACATCTGATGCAGTGCTTTCCACTCCACTAAAGCTTTCTGCAGGGGCAGGGAACCTGTGGCCCTCCAGATGTTAATTTAGTTTATTTATTTCAGAACGTATAAACTGCTCCACCCTGGAGGAATACCCAAGCAGTGCATAGAGGGGGCTACAACTCTGATTATCCTTGACCGTTGGTTGAATCCGATGGGAGCTGGAATCCAACAAAATCCGGAACTTTCCCCCCATCCCTGGTTTATGCCAACATAAACATGCCAGTCTTTCAGGATTCCACATACAGTCTTTGCTATTTCTGCAGGAGTTGTGGCTGCTTTCTTTGTGGAATGTGGCCTCGCAGGCTCCTATTGGACGAGTGACTCTGACATCACTATGGAGAAATGACATAGCTCCTCCTTTCCTGTGCCTATTCCACTTCTCACCAGCACCACACAATACTGCAAAATACCTTTAAAGTGTGCCACTGAAGTGCTCCCCTTCCAGAACCAGCTGAAAATAGGGTGGCCACTGGGCAACACATGTAGTGTGACTCGGCAACTACAGTGGTACCTCAGGTTAAGAACTTAATTCGTTCTGGGGGTCCGTTCTTAACCTGAAACTGTTCTTAACCTGAAGCACCACTTTAGCTAATGGGGCCTCCTGCTGCCGCCGTGCCGCCAGAGCACGATTTCTGTTCTCATCCTGAAGCAAAGTTCTTAACCCGAGGTAATATTTCTGGGTTAGCGGAGTCTGTAACCTGAAGCGTCTGTAACCCGAAGTACAACTGTATTGCCATCTGGAGGGGAAACTCTTGCACTGTGGCGCAACAAAAGCGGGGAACAAAGCAGCGGTGGAACATTGGAAGCGTGCAAAGTTTCAGGATTCTCAGAAAGGAGGTTACGGGACAGGCACTGATTGCAACTGAAGATGTGTGACCACCCTGAAGCATCTGCAGATACAAACAGTGTTGAAACCAGGGTCAAGTATAAGCACTCCAATTTTGTTTGCACCAGGGGCAGACTTGGGTAATCAGGAGCCCTGAGGGAGGGTCAAATTTGGCACCTGCTGCTGCAGCAGCTCCTTGGGCCCTGTAGAAAAAGTTCAAAGAGGTCTATGTACTTGGAAGCAGCTCTGGAGGGGCAGGGAAGAGGAAGTGGAGGAGAGCCACCTGTCCTCTCCAACCCAGGGTGCACGGGCCAGTGTCAAGGGAGCCCTCCCCTGCCGCACCCCACAGTTCCTCATTGGTGAGGGCCCGACACTTAGTTCCCCCTCACGCATGGGAGTAGCCAGGATGTTTCAGACGAGTCACTTCTTCATTTCCAACCAGTGCCTGTCCATTAACTTCCTGCTGAACTCCTGAAACAAATACAGTGGTACCTCGGGTTACAGATGCTTCGGGTTATAGATGCTTCAGGTTACAGACTCCACTAACCCAGAAATAGTACCTCGGGTTAAGAACTTTGCTTCAGGATGATAACAGAAATTGCATGGTGGCGGTGGGATGCAAATTAAGAAATACTTTCTATAATTTCAACAGAAGGACCATGGTGAAGGTGCCTGTGGCCAGGTAATCTGCTGAGTCTGCTGTCTGGCTTGCTAACTGTTGATGGGCAGCTTCTAGGATTAAGTCGAGCATCCTGTTCTCACATTGGCCTGTGGGACTCCTGCAAAGAGGACCTGAGCACAAGTGCGCTTTGCCCGCCTGCAATTCTTATTACTGCATTACTGCAAAACACAGCCCTCATGTAGCCACTGATTGCCTAGTCTAGTTCTTAATGAATTCGCCCAATCCTCTTTTAAAGCCCACCCAAGTCTGTGGCTATCACTGCCTCCCCTGGGGGCGAGTTCCATAGTTTAGCTACGAGCAGAGTACTTCATTTTAACTCTCCTGAATCCTCTTCTCTCCCTTCTTAAAGGTAAAGGGTCCAGTCGTGGCCGACTCTTGGGTTGTGGCACTCATCTCGCTTTATTGGCCAAGGGAGCCGGCGCACAGCTTCCAGGTCATGTGGCCAGCATGACTAAGCTGCTTCTGGTGAACCAGAGCAGCGCACAGAAACACCATTTACCTTCCCGCCGGTTGTTGTTGTTGTTGTTTAGTCGTTTAGTCGTGTCCGACTCTTCGTGACCCCATGGACCAGAGCATGCCAGGCACTCCTGTCTTCCACTGCCTCCCGCAGTTTGGTCAGAGCGCCGGAGCGGTACCTATTTATCAACTTGCACTTTGACGTGCTTTTGAACTGCTAGGTGGGCAGGAGCAGGGACCGAGCAACGGGAGCTCACCCTGTCATGGGGATTCGAACCGCCAACCTTCTGATCAGCAAGTCCTAGGCTTTGTGGTTTAACCCACAGCGCCACCCGCATCCCTTCTCTCCCTTCTGAGGGTTCTGTATATTTAATCCCAGTTTGAACAGTCCTTCAAATGGAGAACAGTCCTCTGTAAAGAAAGACACAAGGCCACCCTTGCTGGGGAAAAAACAAAAATAATTCCCTGCCAAAGAGGCAAATTTCCTCCCCTGCTACCCTGCCATTTCAGGAACCTTTTGCAGAAAGTTTTTTTTCTCTCTCTCTTAAGAAAAACACTTATTAGCAAATACAATTTTTTTTTTATTTTTTAAAATAGTTGATCCTCAGCCCCCTCCATCTCCAATATATACCTAAAACTGGCAGGTACTTTTCCATTTCAGATGAACCTGCAGTGGCCTCTCTTTCTAACAAGAGCCACAGGCAACTGAGGGTGACAGAGCTCAGCTGAAATCAGTGTCAACATGTACTTTAAAAAACCTGGATCTTTTGCAATCACTGACATTCCTGAAATGTCCCTTTTGGTTTCAAGTCATTTTGGCTAGTTGGACCTACGATGCAACACATGGGGAAAATATGTGGCATTCTCAGCCTCCCCAAGTGAAGCTGGCACAGTAACTCCCAAATTTTTTACTGCAAGAAATTATCTGAGGGAACCCTGAAAGGGCTCTCTATCAAAAGGAGGCTGCCCACCGCATCTCTCCATGAGTCACTGCTCTGGCCTTGGTGGCATTCGGTTAGCCTCCACTGGTTGGCCACGTCTCTCCATCAGGTGTTGCCTCCCATTCAGTTGCTCCCAGTGGCAAGAAAGGTGTTGGAATAGCAGACCCTCAAGTGTGACCCCTTTGCCTCTCACAATGAATCACTCTTTTCATTGGAGAGGCACTCTTAGGTTAGCAGTGGCTCACACAGAAACACAGGGAACGAATTTCTTTGAAAGTGGGAATCCTTACTCTTCACAATTACACAGATCAAGGGCTCATTCACACCCGCCCGCCCCAAATTTTCCCCACAGCAAATCCGTGATTTATCACTGAATCGGAACAAACAGCAACCAGGTTTTCCTCAGAGAATAATAATAATTTATTATTTGTATTCCGCCAATCTGACTGGGTTTCCCCAGCCACTCTGGGCGGCACCCAACAAAAAACAGGAAAATCACAATACAGCGCCAAACACTAAAAACTTCGCTGAACAGGGCTGCCTTCAGATGTCTTTTTAAAATCACATAGCTGTTTATCTGTGTTACATTTACCGGGAGTGCATTCCACCAGGCAGGCACAACCACCGACAGGGCCCTGTGCTTGGTTCCCTGTAACCTCACCTCTCACGGTGAGGGAACCACCAGAAGGCCCTTGGAGCTGGACCTCAGTGTCTGGGCTGGACAATGGTGGTGGAGATGCTCCTTCAGGTATACAGGGCCAATTGCCGTGTGCTCTGATTTAGCGCTAAAGCATGGGTTTTCCAGGGGTAAGTAGCGGGGCAAAGCCAAAACTGCTTGGACCCATGGGACAAGTGGGGCTGAGCTGGCTGAGCCCCAAAAGTATGCCTTGCTCTCATTTTATTTATTTGCTTAAATTATTTAGTATGTTTACACCCCCACCTTATCGCACACAGTTTCTCTGTCTATCCATACCCCTACCCCTGCCCCATACACAGCAATCAAAAGCATAGAAAGGCAACCCGGAAGTTAAAACATACTAGGAACATATAAAGCTGCCTTTATGTCAACCGGTCCAGCTCATGGTTTCAGATAGAGTCTTTCCAAGCCCTAGCAATATGTGCCCAATATAGAGCCTGGGGCCTTGCGTATGCATACAAAGCCTGTGCTCTACTACTGAGCTACAAAGAGGAAACAGCAACGTGTTAATTCTTTTAATTTAGTAAAAAGTGTGCCACAGCAGCTACCAAATATTTGGGAAACACCGGTGTTGCATAAACAGTATTTCTTGGAGACTTTCCATTATCTTACAAGGTCTTTGGCTTCAGAGTTATATGGGCAGTACAGTGGTACCTCGGGTTAAGTACTTAATTTGTTCTGGAGGTCTGTACTTAACCTGAAACTGTTCTTAACCTGAGGCACCACTTTAGTTAATGGGGCCTCCTGCTGCCGCCGCGCCGCCGGAGCACGATTTCTGTTCTCATCCTGAAGCAAAGTTCTTAACCCAAGGTACTATTTCTGGGTTAGCGGAGTCTGTAACCTGAAGCGTATGTAACCTGAAGCGTATGTAACCTGAGGTACCACTGTATACAAAAGCTTGAGAGTGGGAGTGGATAATCTGCCATCTTCCAGGCACTGTTAGATTCCAACTTCTATCAACTTCAGCCAGCAAGACCAGTGGCCATAAACTTCTGGAGATCCCCAAGTTCTCTAACCCTTCCCTCTAACACACTGGCTCTCTCAGAGAGTGTCTGGACATTTCCTCTCAACACCGAAGTCTGCAAAAGGGTTCTGTGTAACACAGAGGTTTGCTTCTCCAAAGGGCGGTTGGCTTCACAAAAAGATGTGTCTCGCTTACTTTCTGTTTATTGTCAGAAGATAATGTTCCCTCTATAATTCCCAGCCCAGCCCTTTGTATTGGGAAGAATTTGTTCATGAGAACTCATTAGGAAGAGAAGGGAAAGTGTTATAACGAGAAGCAGCCTCGATGTAAGAACGTGTTAATTCATTCTAGCTCCACTTTCTCCTCGGCAAAGGAAAATATAAATAAATGTAATGAATACCTTGTGTCATCAAGCCAGGAAGGGAAGAAAGTAAAGCATAACATCCTTACAGAAGAAATCCCCCTGCCTTCAGCCAACCTAAGTTAGTATGATGACTGCCCATCTTGGATTTCTTCAAGGACATACAAATCTGCCTTTACTGAGTCAGCCTTTCTCTCTTATTTTTATAATATTTTGATTAA
Source organism: Podarcis pityusensis (assembly GCF_964106645.2). NCBI lineage: Eukaryota > Metazoa > Chordata > Lepidosauria > Squamata > Lacertidae > Podarcis > Podarcis pityusensis. The sequence continues at coordinate 22,106,860 of NC_138038.1, forward strand.
ATTCTCAACAAAAACAAACAACAACAAACACCACAACAACAAACACAAACAAGGAAAAATATTCACAAAACAGTATCAAGTCCATAAAATGGGATTCTCCGAATCCCATGACTTCCCTCCCCTCCTCCCCCAGTTCCTTAAGTTTCCTTTTCAACTGCATATCATTTCTACTCCAGATTATTTTTTCTACCTCAAATTTCCTATACTGTTTCTAAAATGACAAGTGCTCTTAAAATCCTGCCAATGTATTAACCTGTTTACAATGCTTTTGCAAATACGTAATAAACATTTCCCATTCTTTTTAAAATTTATTGTCATCTTGATTTCTGAGCTTTCCAGTTAGTTTTGCCATTTCAGCATAGTCCACGGGGACTTGGAAGCATTTTTCCGCCGTTTACGCCTGAAGGAGTATTTTCAACACACACAACAACAAGACAAATCAGAACAAACAACAACTTCACAACACAACACCTCTCAACCCACTGGAGAACAACAACCACCCTCCCAACAGAACACTGACCACCAACTACCTCCGAAAAAGTGTTACACAAAAAGGGACTCCACATGGACCCCTCCTGATGGACGCAATACCACACTGGACTTATACATTGACTGCTTCCGCCACAGAATCCAAACAGATGTGACCAGAAAACACCATCGCTTACAACAAAATCTAAACCATGCTGAAAGGAGAGCCATAGATAATCTCAGAAACAACCCAGACATTATAATTAAAGAAGCAGCCAAAGGTGGAGCTGTCGTCATCATGAACAAAACTGACTACATTCAGGAGGCTCACAGACAACTTTCCAATACCGCCTTTTACACAAAATTGGACTCAGACCCCACACAAGAATACAAGAAAGAACTGAACAAGATTGTTAAGGAGCTACCCCCACACATCCAAGAACAGATCCTCACCAACACACCAACAGAACCTCGACCAGGAACTTTCTATCTTCTACCTAAAATACACAAACCAGGAAATCCAGGACGCCCCATCATTTCAGGTATTGGCACTATTACAGTGGGTGTCTCCGGTTATATGGACTCTGTTCTGAAACCATATGCCATCAGTGCTCCCAGCTATGTACGTGACACCACAGATTTTCTGAGGAAAATACAATCTTTAAATAATCTTCCCAACAATACTATACTAGCTACTATGGATGTGGAATCTCTGTATACCAACATCCCACACAACGATGGTTTACAAGCTATAAGGAACACCATTTCAGATAAAACCACAGCGGACCTTGCCACCAAACTCTGCCAATTTGTCCTTACCCACAACAACTTCAAATTCGGTGATGACCTGTTCCTTCAGATCAGCGGCACAGCAATGGGCACCCGCATGGCCCCACAGTATGCCAACATCTTCATGGCAGATTTAGAACAACGTTTCCTAAACTCCTACCCACTCAAACCTCTCTTGTACCTGCGATACATTGACGATATTTTTATCATCTGGACACATGGTCAACAGACCCTGGACACCTTTCACCAGAAATTTAATGATTTTCACCCCACAATCAACCTTACAATGAATCAATCTATGCAAGAAATACATTTTTTGGACACTACTATAAAAATACAGGATGGGCGCATAGACACCACCTTATACCGTAAACCAACTGACCGACAAACATATCTACATGCCTCTAGCTACCATCCCAAACATACCAAACAGTCCATTGTATATAGCCAGGCACTACGTTACAGCCGCATCTGTTCCAATTCTACAGACAGAGACTCTCACCTAAGAGATCTACAGCAAACCTTTTCAGAACTAAAATACCCAGCAGATGAAGTTAGACAACAGATCAACAGAGCCAGACTTATACCCAGAGAGAACTTGCTGCAAGACAGACCCAAAAAAGAAAATAACAGAACACCTCTAGTCATCACATACAGCTCCCAAGTTAAAACAGTACAACGCATCATCAGAGATCTACAACCTCTCCTGGACAATGACAGTTCTCTTTCTCAAGCTCTGGGAGGAAGACCTTTCATTGCCTACAGACAGCCACCCAATCTTAAACAACTCCTAACCCACAATAATACTACAACCAGACTTAACACGGACACTGGCACCAGAGCCTGCAATAAACCCAGATGCCAACTTTGCTGCCACATACACCCGGACAACACCATTACTGGCCCCAACAACATCACACATACCATCTCGGGACTATTCAATTGCTCATCATCTAACATTGTGTATGGCATCAAATGCCAACAGTGTCCTTCAGCTCTCTATATTGGACAAACAGGCCAAACCTTACGCCAAAGAATAAATGGACATAAATCTGACATCAAGAATCACAAAACAGAGAAACCAGTAGGAGAACACTTCAATCTCCCAGGACATTCTATACAAGATCTCAAAGTAGCTGTTTTACTACAAAGGAATTTCAGAAATAGACTGGAAAGAGAAGCTGCTGAATTGCAACTCATTACCAAACTTAAAACCATGGAGAGACCTGGTTTGAACAAAGACATTGGATTCTTATCCCATTATACATGACTAAGCCATTTCTCACCTTCTCACCCCTTGCCTTTTCCTGTAAGACCTATTACAGTCGTTAAGAGTCGTCAGCAGGCTCATCTCAGCTATCTGCCAATCTCCCATTCCCCCCACCCTTCTGAGTAATACCCCTCCCCACCTTCTCACTATATAGAAGGATCTGGCAACTTCTGTTTCAGTGTATCTGAAGAAGTGTGCTTGCACACGAAAGCTCATACCAAGAACTAACTTAGTTGGTCTTAAAGGTGCTACTGGAAGGATTTTTTTTATTTTGACTATGGCAGACCAACACGGCTACCTATCTGTAACTGGATCCATTAACTTGGTTTGCCATCTTTGGGCGGCTGTCGTAGCATACATAAACAATTTTTTCTGGTCTTTTGGAATCTCTGCTCCTACAATACCTAATAAAAAGGCTTCTGGGTTTTTTTTAACAAACTTTTTTTCATTTACTTATAAATCAGCCTTTCTCAATATTGTCTACACTGACTGGCAGCAGCTCCCCAGGGTCTTGGCCACAGGTCTTTGCCCAGCCTTAACTGGAGATGCTGGGGTTTGAACTTGGGACCTTTTGCATGTAGGGCGGGTGTTGTACCACTGAGCTATGGAGTGACTGCCTTGCTTCTACTGTTTGCAGACCCTTTTGCATTGGTCTTTGGGAAGGAGGGACCCACTGCTAAATTGTGGCCTAATTCAAGATGGGTCATAATAGCAGAACTACCAGCAATTCAAATATGTGGTTTTTTAAAAAGTGGTTTCCCACTGTATGCTTGGTTTAAAGGTGTGTCCCATGCCTGAGAAGGTTGAAGACTAGAGCAAGGGTGCATTCCTTCCCACACAAATTGGCAATATTTATGTTGGGCTTCCCAGAACCATCTGGTTGGCCACTTGGGGGAATAAGCTGCTGGACTCAGTAGCTCATTCACCAAGGTGCTCCTAATCCCATTTCCCCACAGTTGCTTGCAGTTCTTGGCTAACTTCACCATTATTTAATGGAAACACTTGCACCCTTTTGAAAAATATACAGTATATGAATCAATGTACTGGGAGAATGGCCCAGTCCAAGCCTTCTATTGTCTCATTGCGCTCTGGGAAGGAGACACATCCAAGCAAACTGTTTCTGCAAAGTCCTGTGGGCCCTGAAGCCACCTTCAGTATATAGAAAGTCTGTAGATACCGTGGTACCTCTGTCTAAGAACACTCCTGTTATCAAACAATTCAGGCAACACACTCCTCAAAAAACGGAAGTAGGTGTTCCAGCTATCGAACTTTTCCCTGGAAGAAGAACGAAAGCCGAATGGTGGAAGGGCACCGGTGGCGGGAAGCCTCATTGGGGAAAGCGTGCCTTGGTTTAAGAACGCTTTCAGTGTAAGAACGGACTTCTGGAATGAATTACGTTCGTAAACGGCGGTACCACTGCATTGAAACAAGCAAGCACCTAACTCTACCCTGACTCATGTTGGCCATATAGCACTGGAACATACCTGGCCTCTGTGATGAAAGGTGACAAGTTTGGGGGCTTTTTTAGTTCAGGTGAGTAAGGGGGAAAGGAGGACAGGAGCAAGCCAGCAGTAAATTACACTGAGTGAGTTAATTCTTTATTAACAAAATACCTGTCTGCTCCAGTCTCTTCGCTATCCCTCAAGCCCTCTGCTTCTAGCACTTCCCAGCTTGTCCCCTCCTCTGAGGTGTGGCCAGTGTCCCACCACCAGTTCCTGGGTTCAAAATCCTCTTCCTCTGCACCTTCCCTGGGGGGCTCTTGGTTGGGCGGATTCCCCCACTCTTTCTCATCGAGCCAGTCCCTGACACAGAATTTCACCCGCCAGAAGGTTGACCAAGTCCCTTCCCTTCCAGTTTTTGTTGGCATTTGTAAACAGTTTTACTCTGGGAGGTGTCCCATTGTATCTTCACTGTCATTTTTTAAAAATGTTCCTTCCCCCCCCCCTTGTTTTTTTTTTTAATGTTCCTGTGGGAAGGGAGAAAGAGAGAGATGATAGATAGATAGATAGATAGATAGATAGATAGATAGATAGATAGATAGATGATAGCTAGATAATAGATAATAGATAATAGATAATAGATACAATGGTACCTTGGGTTACATACGCTTCAGGTTACATATGCTTCAGGTTACAGACTCCGCTAACCCAGAAATACCTCGGGTTAAGAACCTTGCTTCAGGATGAGAACAGAAATCGTGCAGCGGCGGTAGCTGGAGGCCCCATTAGCTAAAGTGGTGCTTCAGGTTAAGAACAGACCTCCAGAACGAATTAAGTTCTTAACCCAAAGTACCACTCTATTGCATTTCTCTGGTATACTGTTGCATTTATTTTAATGGAAGCTGCTTCAGAGAATTAGTTTTAATCCACAAATAACTGAAACAAGTAAAACAAGAGATATAGGTCTGAGAGCTTCTTTGAACCACAATGTGTATTGATAGCAAGCGATGTGGAGGCAAGGTTGAGTGAACTGGGGGAAAGTGGGGGAAGTTGTGGGCGTTTTCTTCTTATTCTTAATAAAGAACTTTGTTTCATTTTTGAAAACACCAAACAAACTATGACTAACCTGAGTCTCGGAGTGGAAATGGGCGGGGAGCCTACCCACATGGGAGCATTTGCATCAAACTTCACCTAATGTTTCTCATTTCTAAGCATACAGATGCATAAGAGCAGAAATCGTTCGCTGGCGAAGGCTGCATTTGTAACAGCTGGCAACCCCCTTGGGAAATAACCAGTTCAATACCCACACTGAAATAGCTGCTGAGTCACTGCACATGTGTGCCTATGCGTGCGCGCACACACACAACTGGCAGCTTAAGACCAGCCGGAAAGTTGCAGGTGCATGAAAGACAATTTGAGTTTGGTGAATTTGTTGTGGGTGCATTATTAGAGTCTAGCCACAAGGCTACAGAATGCCTTTCAGCCGAGGTTTCACCAGAACTCAAGGGCACTGGGAAGTTCTCCTGCACAAGTCCTACTGAGATGAATGGGAGCTGGGCAAGAGTGTGGCTTGAGCTCTGAGAACCTGCTCTTTCGTGCTCCAATCTGCTCCCTGCACCAGGGCTGGCCAGTGTTATGTACTGAGTTGAATAGGATCCAAAATGCAGCAGTCTGATTGGTCCTAGAACAATAGGATTCAGAATGCAGCAGTCTGATTGGTCCTAGAACGAAAGGATCCAGAATGCAGCAGTCTGATTGGTCCACAGGAGCCACCCAATCCAGCTCCAGGTGGAAGTGAATCCGCAACCTCATTGGCCTACAGGTGAATCCCGGAATTAGCCAATCACGTGGGGCCCATTGTGTAAAGAAGGTATATAAAACAGACATCCTAGGGGAACTTCCATTCCTCCTCACCACCATGAGCTGAATAAAGAGCATGAAATCCACTCTCAGCTCCGAGTATATTTCAGCTGGGTTTCCTATTCTTTTGGTCTATCGGAGGCAGTAGATGCCTCTGAATCCCAGTTGCCAGGGAGAGTACTGTGGTACTCAGGTCCTGCTTGCAGCCTCCCCATAGGCATCTGATTGGCAGCTCTTGGGAACAGGGTGCCAGATCCCAGCACATTTAACAAAGCACAGTTCCCAGGATTCTTTGAGATGGGGAAATGTGCTTTAAATGTGCAGAGTGTACACAGGCTGGATAGACTTTTAGAATCATAGAGTTGGAAGGGACCCCAAGGTCCCTTTCACCCCCCAAAAGTTTTTGATTTGAGTTTTTACTGAAATGAGGATGCATCTTAATCAGGAAATAATTGCAATTATGTACAACAGAGACAATTCAGATATAGTGGCAGAGTATATATATATATATATATATATATATATATATATAATCTTGATCACAAAAATATAACCCAAAATTATCATTTAAAACCTTAATCATTTTGGTAGTACCGCTTGTTCCCTAAGTTTTATGGCAGTCGCACAGAATTTGGCCGCCCTTAGCGTAATCTCCAGATCCTTGTCCTCTACCAGGAGTTTTAGACATTGAAGTTCAGACCCATTTGGACATTTTTGTATAACAGGAGTGATAAATACCGAGCGTATATCCCCATAGAATCGGCAGCATAACATCTTAATGTTGTATTTTAATCTTGTTTTTAAGTTGTATTTTAATTAATTGTGTTAGCCGCCCTGAGGAGTGCCCTCCTGGCTGGGGAGTGCCTCTTGGCTGGGGAGGGCGGGGTATAAATTATTATTATTATTATTATTATTATTAAGGGCCATGTAGTCCAAGCCCCTGCAATGCAGGAATCTCAGCTAAAGCATCCATGGCAGATGGCCACCCGACCTCTGCTTAAAAACCGCCAAGGAAGGAGAATCTTGCAGGAGTCTGTTCCACTGCTGAACAGCTCTTACTGTCAAAAAGTTCCTCCTGATGTTTTGTGGGAATCTCCTTTCTTGTAATTTGAAGCCATTGGTTCCTGCCCTACCCTCCAGAGCAGGAGAAAACAAGCTGTCCCCACCCACGAGGGCTTTTGTTTACGTTCTTATGTGGCTTGGTTCAATGACTTGATTCGATTGGAGCTATTTGCACCGCGCAGATTTTCCAGGAATCTGATCCTGAAAAGAAGGACCCAAAATGCCTCATGGAAGAAAAAATTTAAACGTGGAGCCAACAGAGAAAGCTTGCCAGCTTCCTTGTGTTTTCCTTGCATATGTGAGCATTGTGTGCATGTGATACAGCATGTGGGTAGACCTTCAGGAACTGCTTCCTCCCTCCCCCAATCTACCCCCTCCCCAATTACCCCCATCTGCTCGGCAGTATCGTGTTCAAGCTGCTTTCCACACTGCGGTGGACTTGCATTTCTGCCTGCAAAGAGTCATTGCAAATGCAGTGCAATCTATCCCTAAGCAAGGCAGCTGTTCTCCTGCAAGCAAATTTAACACAACACTGTCTCTCTGTACACACACACACACACACAGCCCTCCCTCTGCCTCAGCTCCACACATGCAAGCGAGTGCATGCACACACAAAAACAGAGGCGCTTGCAACGCCACTCGGAAGAATCGCCCGTTAATTATAAGGTTAAGGAAATGACAAACTGTTACGTTTCAGGCCTGACATCTTGACTCAGCTTCAGTGTACGTCTGTTTGTCTGTGTGTGAATGCCACTTCCTGCAAGATGCTTGCCCCCAAGATATTGGCCGTTCTCCTGCCTTCGATGCAAGCTGTCGCATCTCATCAGAAAGGACCACTCTTGGAGATGCAGGAGGTTTTCCGGGGCCTCCCTGCTTGCTAGTTGGAAGGTCTTGCCAAACAGAATTTCACCCAGACGCTTCAAAAAGGGAGGCCAGGAAGGGCCTCGAAAGGCTATCAAATCCACCTGTGTACACTCTTTCGCACCAAGGATCTAACGCCCATTAAAGGTAAAGGTAAAGGGACCCTGGCCGACTCTGGGGTTGCAACGCTCATCTCACTTTATTGGCCGAGGGAGCCAGCGTACAGCTTCCGGGTCATGTGGCCAGCATGACTAAGCCGCTTCTGGCGAACCAGAGCAGTGCACGGAAACGCCGTTTACCTTCCCACCGGAGCGGTACCTATTTATCTACTTGCACTTTGACGTGCTTTCAAACTGCTAGGTTGGCAGGAGCAGGGACTGAGCAACGGGAGCTCACCCCGTCGTGGGGATTCAAACCGCCAACCTTCTGGTCAGCAAGCCCTAGGCTCTGTGGTTTAACCCACAGCACCACCCGCGTCCATTAGTTAGGTCTAAAAAAATACTGCTCCCACTTGTGGCCCAGCACAGGTAGAACGAAGACAGAACCCAGGTGGTGAAAGGTGGAGCCCAGAGAAATCTGAGGGGATGAGGTGGAGCGAGGTAAAAGTTGTTGTTCTTGTTGTTTAAATTTGTATAAATTACAATATAAAAGAATCAAAATGCACAATAAAATTAAGAATAGAACCAAACCGATAATCCCCTCCCCACAACAGATTTAAAAAGGCATTGGATGTCAATCAGCCCAAGGCCTGATTGAAGAGGAATGTTTTTGCCTGGCCCCTAAAGGTGTGTCATGAAGGCGCCAGGCGAACGTCCCTGGGGAGAGCATTTCACAAACGGGGAGCCACTGCAGAAGAGAAAGGTCAAGATCAGAACCTGTATTTTGTTGACTTGTCAGAACCCAAACCCTGGTTTTCTGTCGCGATTGGATAAACTTGTAAAATACCGGCAGGTGGATAAGCCTGCACTTAGGCCACAGGAGAACCACCGAACCTCCACATTCCCTGTGTGATTAAGCTGCATGCTTAATCTTCTTTGGAAAACCATCTCTGTGCAATATCATCATCATACCTTTATTGGCATCACTTACAAACATTCAGAATAAATAAGCCAGTGCGATCTGGTCGCCATTTCAACAGTACAGTCATTTGCCAAAGGGAAGAAGTGGTGAGCAATCTATTTCATCTCTGTGGGTCTCCAGCAAGGGCAGGATCCTGCAGCGTACTTCAGCGACAAAAAATCAAATAGAGGAACTTAGGTACAGTTTTGGTGAGCTCCTGGTCTCTGCCCTGTAATAAGAAGTGTATAACCTCTGTCTTTGGTTTCCATGTTGGAATACATGGTCTAAAAATTGTTGGCAGAAATAATCATACATTTTACATTTAAGGGCCGTGTGAGCTAGAGTTTCCACCAGATGGGCATCACATGGGCAGATCCTATCTCCTTCTGCCATACCCACAAACCTACCCCAAAGGAGGTTAGAAGGATTAGAATTGAACCTAGCTATCGAAAAAGCCCTTCTTTCTTGAGGGTTAAACAAAAATTGTAAATAATTAAGGTTAATTTCCTAAACCCAAGAAAGTTGAAAATAAAGAGGGGAACATGTTTTTTCCACAGCTGAGATTAGTTCCTGACAATCTATGTCCCACAGCCTAGTTTTTAACATGGCCTTGGAGATTGGGGTGTGCCAGATCAGTCTGGCTTATGAGATGCTTCTTTTCAAATGACCATTTTGCCCAGCTGCCTTCAGCTTCAGCAGATGTACGGTGGTGGTGAAATGGCATCCCTTTTTGGCGAAGGTGACTCAGAGCTCTGCTCGCTGAAGAGGCATGCATACCTGCTGTGGCCTGGATTGGGCCGCAGTTCTCAATTCACCTGACCACACTTGTTATTTATAAGCCAACCTTGTGCTGAAAGGTCTCTAGACATGCTCAGTTAGTACAGATCACACCCAATATTTTTGGAGTAAAAAAGGTAAGGGACCCCTGGACGGTTAAGTCCAGTCAAAGGCGACTATGGGGTTGCAGCGCTCATCTCGCTTTCAGGCCGAGGGAGCCGGCGTTTGTCCACAGACAGCTTTCCGGGTCATGTGGCCAGCATGACTAAACCACTTCTGGTGCAACAGGACACTGTGATGGAAACTAGAGCACATGGAAACGCCGTTTACCTTCCTGCCACAGCAGGTGTGCACTGGTGTGTTTTCGAACTGCTAGGTTGGCAGGAGCTGGGGCAGAGCAATGGCAGCTCACTCTGTTGCAGGGATTCAAACCGCCGACCTTCCAATCGGCAAGCCCAAGAGGCTCAGTGGTTTAGACCACAGTGCCACCCGTGTCTATTATTTTTATTTTTGTTTTATTTTTGGAGTAAGTATAACTTGCGTGATCATTTGTCCTTCCTTATGGTCCATAGGGACGCGGGTGGCGCTGTGGGTTAAACCACAGAGCCTACGACTTGCCGATCAGAAGGTTGGCGGTTTGAATCCCCGCGACGGAGTGAGCGCCTGTTGCTTGGTCCCTGCTCCTGCCAACCTAGCAGTTCGAAAACACATCAAAGTGCAAGTAGATAAATAGGTACTGCTCCAGCGGGAAGGTAAACGGCGTTTCCGTGCACTGCTCTGGTTCGCCAGAAGCGGGTTAGTCATGCTGGCCACATGACCTGAAAGCTGTACGCCGGCTCCCTCGGCCTATAAAGCGAGATGAGCGCCGCAACCCCAGAGTTGGTCACGACTGGACCTAATGGTCAGGGGTCCCTTTACCTTTACCTTTACCTATGGTCCATTACTTATCAGAGGACAGTCGTGTATTTGAAGGAGTCCTCTATTGGAAGGGCTGCCTAGTCTAAGGCCATCTTAAAGGTAAGGCCCCTTCAGAACAAGCAGGGGGCTGGAAGTGGTCAATCCTCAGTGACCACCTGGACAGCAGATTGAGCAGGACCCCTAGTTACAGTCCTCTCCACTATGGTGTGATGTCTTGTTTTTTTCTGTTGAAATTGTCACCATAATTTCTACATAGGCATATAAATTAACCCATGCTAATGATTTGCAAATAGCCCCTGCCCTTTCGTTTCTGTTGTCTCTTTTTTGGCAATGCATAAGTGGCCACCCTAAATATAACCCAGATGGGAAACCCAAATGGAACACTAAAAGGGGGGGGGGGGAGAGGAAACACTTTCCAGGAAGCGGACACTTCCAGACAGTTGCTATTTGGGGGTGGGATTCAATCACCTCCTGACAAATGTAGGTTTCACCTTCAAAGTTGATTTGGAGAACTTGTGCAACAAGCTTCACCCTCCCCAAATTGTGGCATGGTTGTTGTTGTTTTGTGCTGGGGAAATTCAGGGTTTACACCTGCCTGATGCAACTTTATCTAACCTTCCTGCAAACAAATCAGACAGAATCCTTAATAGACAGGTTGTCTGAAAGCAACCAGTGTAAGGGAATCAGGTACTTTTGTTCTCTCTGTGTGTTTGTGTGGTCATTAAATGTGAGCAAAGGAAACCTATATTTTGAATGAAGAAAGTGCTTCTAAGAATAAACAGAATGTCTTTATACCAATAGCGAATAAACCACAGGCCAAACCACCACCACCCCACTTAGAAACACAGAATTGTAAAGTTGGAAGGGACCACAAGGATCATCTAGTCCAACCCCCTGCAATACAGGAATCTTTCACCCAATGTGGGGCTTGAAACCTGAGATTAAGAGTCTCATGCTCTACTGACTGAGCTTTTGGGAGTACAGTGGTACCTCGGGTTACATACGCTTCAGGTTACAGACACTGCTAACCCAGAAATAGTACCTCGGGTTAAGAACTTTGCTTCAGGATGAGAACAGAAATCGGGCTCTGGTGGCGCAGCGGCAGCAGGAGGCCCCATTAGCTAAAGTGGTGCTTCAGGTTAAGAACAGTTTCAGGTTAAGAACAGACCTCCAGAACGAATTAAGTTCTTAACCCGAGGTACCACTCTAGAAGCAAAAGGCTGAGAGGAAGGTGTGAGCATCCCACATCAACTCTCCTTTAGAAATTAAATGCTGCTCACTTCCACCAGAGCCTTAAAAATGGACTCTCCCAAAAACATATGCTTGGAAAGTCCAAAATATAAGTCAATTTCCTTGTTCTGTGGAAGCCAGTGTGCATAAAGTGGCCATTATGCTGGTCTAAGATTGGAGGAATCTCTTGAGGTGAGGAGTATCTGAAAACATACACAACTGCTGTGGTGCCACAAAGAAAATAAATCATGGTTCTGTAATGAAAAAACCCAGCAGCTTCTGCATAGGTGTCCTTCCAATTTCTGTGTTTACTTATTTATATTGGGGGGGCACCATGTTTCTATTCCTCATTGCTTTAAGACAAATCTGAAAGGGCTCCTGAGCCTTAAATTCTAGAGGTATACTGCTGTGAAACTGTACAGAAACCCAAGGCTTTCTTCGATAAATAAGAGTTTGTTCTGTGACTGACTGTTGCAGACAGGCAGGCCTCAAAACTTTCTCCAGCCCTCCTTGCTTTGAAAGCAGAAGCTTCCTAAAGGCATTAACAGGCCCTGTTGAGCCAAGCGGGGAAGGTTTTGTTACACAGTACTGTGGTGGCTCAGAGAAGGGGGGGCGCAGCTGAATGAATATTGGCCCACATGCTGAGGGAGAAGTGAAGATCTAAGAACCTGTTCTGGGATATTAATCACTAGTTTTAGCTCCTTGTCAGCATCCTTTGGAGGGAGAGGGCTACCAGGCAAGCACTCCTTAATCTTCTGGAAGGAAGTGAGCTCCAGTTACAGGAGCACAACCTGATCCTTGCCAGTGTAAACAGAGAGGAACAGGAAGGAAAGCCATTAGCATAGCTCAGTTAATGCCATCCAAAAACAGCTTGAAATTGGAGGGAGGAGAGAGAGAGAGGCAGACAGACAGACAGACAGAGAAGATTCCCAAGGGTTAATCCCTTTCCAGTCACATCTCTTCTCCAGTGTTGGACATGAAGGGAGGACAGACAAGGTCAAATCCTACTTCAAGGGCAAGGAGGCCCCTCTATTTCTGTCTTGTTGTCATCATATGCCACTAAGAGGTATAGTGCCTTTGAATGTGGAGGCTCTATTGTGGCTCAGTTGTTGATGGACCTAACCTCCACTGATGATTTTGCCTCATCTCCCCACCCCTTTTTAAAGCTCTCAAAACTAGCAGCCCATTGCCATGTTTTGGCCTGAATAAAACACACAATTTGATTATGGGCATAATTGGCCTTTCCCAAATCAGCATATGGGCGATTTATTTACATGTATAGTGGAATTGTCCTGCAGACAATAATGAGAGTAGGGTTCGGGGGGGGGGGATGGGCAGCAGAAATGCTTCGAAAATCAAAATAATACCCAGCTTTACAATCCTGTCCAATCAGCCGTACAGTGGTACCTCAGGTTAAGTACTTAATTCGTTCCGGAGGTCCGTACTTAACCTGAAACTGTTCTTAATCTGAAGCACCACTTTAGCTAATGGGGCCTCCCACTGCTGCTGCGCCGCCGGAGCACAATTTCTGTTCTCATCCTGAAGCAAAGTTCTTAACCTGAAGCACTATTTCTGGGTTAGCAGAGTCTGTAACCTGAAGCGTATGTAACCTGAAGCATATGTAACCTGAGGTACCACTGTATTGTTTTCCCTCAGTTTCCCATGAGACATTTACAAATGAAACCAGAAGCAGTAAGTACCTTTTACGGATTTTGTGTAAAGTTTGTGAAACAGCTGTAAGAGTGATCTGCTTTCCTGACAGCTGCGCAGTAATCCAGCACTCTGGGCGGAAGGCACTCTGCAGATGCTCAGAAACATGCTGCCCCTGAGCAAAGCCCTGGCGGCTGAAACAGCCTTCAGGGCCGGCATTTGAACCTTGAAGTAAATGCCACCCAAAGTTCCCAACTCCTGGTTTTTAAAGCAAGAGATTGCAAGGGCCAGCAGCAGAGAGGTGGGGTGGAGGGAGGGAAGAAGAGCTGGAAACAAGATAGGAGAGCCCTGGGCCAGAGGGGGGCGGGGGGCTGGCAAGGAAACACTGGAGAGGGATTTGAGGGAGGCACCCGTCTTGGAACGCTTCCAGTTCCAAGAGTTATAGTATGAAGAATATGTGTGACCAATTTGCCAAGTCCTTCCAGCTCAGGAGGGGAACTGGAATGTCAGCTTCCTTGGAACCGCAGGAGAGGAATGCCGGCGGTGGGAGGCTGGGAAGCATGTATGGCTTCCAACGGAGAGATGTGATTATTATTCCACATCTGGGGAAAGGACTATTTTACCCTCCAACACCAAGAACCCAGGGCCACCCAACCAAGTGGGAGATTCAGGACAGACAAAAAGAAGTACAGTGGTACCTCGGGTTACAGATGCTTCAGGTTACAGACTCCGCTAACCCAGAAGTAGTACCTTGGGTTAAGAACTTTGCTTCAGGATGAGAACAGAAATTGTGCTCCGGCGGCAGCAGGAGGCCCCATTAGCTAAAGTGGTACCTCAGGTTTCAGGTTAAGAACGGACCTTCCGAACAAATTAAGTACTTAACCCAAGGTACCACTGTATTCATGCAGCGAAATTGGCACACCAACTTAGGCAACTGTAGAAAAAAGATGGAGTCACGTTCGTGGAGGATGAGGCGATCGATGATGGCGGAACTGCGCTGCCAGGATCACAGAGCAACAGGCCTCTGAATATTAGCCCCTGAAGAATCACCACAGGTGGCGGGGCCATTTCCCTCAGGCCCCACTGGTGAACTTCCTGTAGGCATCTGGTTGGCCACTGTGGGGAAACAGGATGTTGGATGAGATGAGGCCATTGGTGTGATCTGAATGGGTTAACCTGTTGCAGTTGGGTCTGGGCAAGGTCCAGGTGACCATATTCATAAGTCAAAGGTGGCCTTTGACTCTTCTTGTTCCTGTTGCCTACCGTGATGGGCCTTGCGCTTCGGACTCCCGCCATTTTGGACCACTCTGCTTTGTTTGGTTTTCCCTTTGCCTCACAACCCTGCTGTTGGACCCTGCTATTGGAGGAGAAGGAGGGCCTCCCCACAAATGCAGAGGATTGCCACAATATTTTGAAGTAGTATCACCTGAAGCTCGGGGAAGGGATGCTTCAGACATCCAGAATCTACATTTACCTCATCACACCACCAATCTTTCCCCTTCTTCTGTTGCCCATCTTCTTCATTCCTGGCCCAGTATTCCTCCTGCCCTCCCATCTTGCCTCTTCCCATCACTTCCCCATCCTCTACCCTGTCCCTCCATCTCGGTCTTCTTTTTATTCACCCACCCCATTCCCCCTCCTCACCCGCCCAAATTCCCTGATGCCCACATTCGAAGAAGAAGGTGCAGGCAGGGATCAGTGTCTGACAAGACCACTGACCCTTTTTTGCTTTTTCTTTCTAAGAAGTTGTAACACATGTTATATTTACCAGTTCCCGTCCCCACCCCCCCACCTCTCCCTTAGCGGTCAGTACCCATCATTTCCTCGCCTTTTAATCCTTCTGATGAAAGGAGCAGCCCCTCTGGCCATCCGCCCCAAAGACTCTGCTTTCCAGAGTTACACTAAGTCGGGCCGACAGGGTTTGGAGTAACCCCACAAGCGGTTAGAAAGGGGGGAAAGCTTGTTTTCAGACACAATCTGGTTCCCTCTGAAACAAATTGTGGTGTACAGAATCCATGCAAGAGGTTAGAGAGAGAGGTGGAAAGGATGGCAGGCCGAAGAGGCCTCTCCACATGATGAAAACACAAGCCACCGTCTTCCCCTTTTATTTTGGATTCAAATGCGTGCCTGCAATTGGGGGGGGGGCAGGGAGCGAGACACCATCCTCAAGTGGCAGGTTGTGGGTGCTATTAAAAGCAGGGAGATAGATGATAGATAGATGATAGATAGATAGATAGATAGATAGATAGATAGATAGATAGATGATAGATGGATGGATGATAGATAGATATCTGGTTTTACAGGGAGAATTGTGAGAATAGAGAATTGTGAGAAAATATTCTTGCAGCACCCCACCCCAAAATGAAGTTCAGTCCAATGAAGCCAAATTGCTACGTCCTAGGCAAAAAAGTTCAATAGCAAAATGCAGGAAAGTGTTCTCGACTTTATCATCCTCTTAATTCTAAAACTTGAGTTTGTAATTTTTGCCATTCTGTTCCCTGGGGTCTGCATAGTTCTGCTCATCTCTATTCTGCTCCAGGCCTGTTATGTACTGAGTTGAATAGGATCCAAACTGCAGCAGTCTGATTGGTCCTAGAACAATAGGATCCAAATTGCAGCAGTCTGATTGGTCCTAGAACAATAGGATTCAGAATGCAGCAGTCTGATTGGTCCTAGAACAATGCAGCAGTATGATTGGTTGGCAGGAACCACCCAATCATGCTCCAGATATAAGTGAATCCACAACCTGATTGGCTTACAGTAGAATTCCAGAATTAGCCAATCATGTGCAGCCCATTGTGTAAATAATGTATATAAAGCAGATACTTTGAGGGGACTTTCATTCATTCCTCCTCACCACTATGAGCTGAATAAAGAGCATGAAATCACTTTGCGACTCTGAGTATATTTCACTGGCGACGAAGGTGGGATCCCGCTGAGCTGACTGCCACACACAGCACCGCAGCACCGCCACCTGCCGCACCGCTGCCTCGCACCGTGTATCCAGGCTTCAGCTCCGGGACACAAGGAACTCAGAATGGCAACCGACAGCAGCTTCTCGCCGTTCAACCCAGCACCTGGAGACTGGGAAGCGTACGCCTCCCGTTACACCTTCCTCCTAGAAGCCAAAGGGGTCACCGATGAAGAAGACGCCAAGAAGAGGGCGATATTCTTCAGCATCTGCGGAGAGGAGACGTTTGAAATCGCCCGGGCTCTCCTTGCACCTGAAGACGTCGCTACTGTTCCATACAAAACAATAATGGAACAGCTGAAGGGGCATTTTCGCCGCAGCCCTCAGTGGTGGCTCATCGAAATGCCTTCTACGCAAAGTGGCAAGCCCCTGGGGAAACCATAACTGGGTTTGTGACCTCTCTCTGCCAAGCCGCCCGGTTCTGCAACTTCTCAGAGCTGGAGAACGTGCTTCAGGACCGCCTCGTCGGTGGCCTGAAGGATGAGAAGCTGCAACGACGCCTCCACGCTAAGAAGGACCTAACGTTCCAGGTCGCTCTGGAGGAGGCCCTGGCAACGGAAGCTGCCAAAAGGTCGACGGAAGAGGCACGGCCGAGCCTGCCATCCCAACCGAGGGTCCACCACGAAGACCTCACCGACGACTCAGGATCTGACAGGGAGGAGGTGCACAGAGTACAGCAGCGCACTCAAGCAGCCCACATACCACAGCTGCCTCGACGAGAAGGAGGGAACTGCTCAAGCTGCGAGGAAAGTCACGAAAGGACGACCTGCCGTTTCCGCAACGCAGAGTGCAGGCAGTGCAGAAAATCGGGACACATCGCCCGGGTGTGTCGAGCTCGGCCCACCCGACGCCAGGCATCAGATAACCAATCCAAGAGCCCCAGGTCCTGGGGCCCAATGCACCAAGGCAACCCGATGGAGCTCACGGACTTCCAGGTATACCAGTTGCCCCACCCCAACGTAGAGAAAATTTATGTAGAGGTACAGATAGAGGGGGGCCCATGCCGCATGGAGCTTGACACGGGTTCAACTCTATCCATAATCTCAGCAAGGACCTTAAGGAAACTGTGTCCTACTGGGGGTCCCAAACTCAGGCCGGCCCCATTCACCCTCCGGGACTTCCAGAAACGTAAGGTCCCCACAATGGGGGTGGGGACCTTCAGGGTGCAATACCGAGGGTGGACGCGGCAACTGGACTTGCTTGTGGTCAAGGGCCCCTACATTAGCTTACTGGGATTGGCATGGTTTGGACCACTGGGGCTAGCCATCACCGGGGTGAACCACACTACCTTACAAGTGGACGTGGACGCCATATGCAAGGAATTTCCAGGGGTTTTCGATGGGAAATTGGGACAGTATACGGGCCCCCCCATTGCTCTACAGCTTGACCCCGCAGTATGACCGGGCAGGCTCAAGGCCCGCCGGGTCCCGTTCGCCCTGAAACCCCGTATAGACGAGGACTTGGACCGGCTCGTGGAGCAAGGAGTGCTGGAGCCAGTGCCTAATGCCCCCTGGGAAACCCCAATCGTCACACCCGTCAAGCCTAATGGTTCGGTCCGCATCTGCGCACACTACAAATGTACCATAAACAAGGCCCTCACGGCCCATGCATACCCAGTGCCAGTGGTCAGCCATGTCCTTGTCACCCTGGCTGGGTCGAAAATTTTTGGCAAGCTGGACTTGGCCCAAGCATATCAACAGCTGCCAGTAGATGAGGCCACAGCAGAGGCACAGACGATTGTGACGCACAGAGGAGCGTTCAGGGTAAAGCGGCTGCAATTCGGTGTCAGTGTGGCACCAGGCATATTCCAGAATCTAATGGACTCGCTCCATAAAGGGATTCCTGGCGTCACCCCCTTCTTCGATGATGTGTTGATTGCCGGGCCCACACCAGAGGAGTTTGAGGACCGCCTCCACACCATTCTGCACCGTTTCCAGACGGTGGGTCTCAAGGTGAAGCGGGAAAAATGTCTACTAGGAGTGCCTCAGGTGGACTTTCTGGGATTTATGGTGGATGCAGAAGGGGTCCACCCGACTGGGGACAAGGTACGGGCCATTTGTGATGCCCCAGCACCCAAGAGCAAGACTAAACTTCAGGCCTTCTTGGGACTATTGAACTTTTACCATTCCTTCCTTCCCCACAAGGCAGCGGTAGCGGAGCCCCTACACAGACTCCTGGACAAGCAGGCCCCTTGGGTGTGGGGCCAGTGCCAGGAGGCTGCATTCCAGGCAGTCAAGGACTTGCTTGTCTCAAACTCGGTCTTGGCATACTTCGACGAGAGGCTGCCGGTGGTGCTAGCATGCGACGCCTCGCCCTATGGCATTGGCGCTGTCCTGGGACACCAACTCCCGGATGGAAGAGAGGTACCGGTAGCATACTTTTCCCAGACACTCAACGCAACCGAGCGGAACTACTCGCAAATAGACAAGGAGGGGCTGGCAATCGTGAAGGGAGTAAAAAAATTCCATGATTTCTTGTACGGGCGGCCCTTCACCGTGGTGACTGACCACAAGCCGTTGCTTGGCTTGTTTGCCCCCGAAAAGCAGACCCCCCAAGTGCTGTCTCCTCGCGTCCTCAGGTGGTCTATTTTCCTTGCCAGCTACTAGTATGCACTGATTCACCGCCCGGGGAAGGCGATGGGCCATGCGGACGCCCTCAGCAGGCTACCACTACCAGAAACAGGCCCCGACCCAGCACCTGCACAAGAGGTTATGAGCCTGGAGCTGCTTCCCGACTGCCCCATTCAGGCACAAGAAGTTGCACACCATTCCAAGAAAGATAGGGTCATCTCCCGGGTCCTGGACTGGGTGTGGAGGGGATGGCCCAGCAGCAGCCCTGGGCCAGAATTCGCTGGCTACACAACCCGCAAACATGAACTGTCGGCCCACAAGGGGTGCCTGTTATGGGGAAGCAGGGTCGTTGTTCCCCAGCCCCTCCGCAAAAGGGTCCTCACAGCCCTACACGAGACACACCCAGGGGTAGTAAGAATGAAGGCCCTGGCCAGGAGTTATGTGTGGTGGCCGGGGATCGACGGAGAGATAGAGGCCTGGGTCAAACACTGCCAGGCCTGCCAAGAATCCCGCCCAGATCCCCCAAGGGCCCCAGTCCAGTCCCGGGAGTCCGCCCGAGCACCATGGTCACGCCTGCATGTGGACTTCGCTGGCCCCTTTCAGGGGAAAACATTCTTCATAGTGGTGGACTCCTACACCAAATGGCTGGAAGTCGCACTGGTACCGTCCACTTCTACGTCTGCAGCCATCCGGGTACTACGAAGGCTGTTTGCAACCCACGGGCTCCCTGACACTCTCGTCTCAGACAACGGGACTGCACTTACGTCAGGAGAATTCCAAATCTTCACAGCGCAGAACGCCATCCGCCACATCCGTTCGGCGCCATTCCACCCTGCCACCAATGGCCAAGCAGAACGCATGGTGCGGACCACCAAGGACACCCTTCGCCGCATGACGCAAGGGGATTGGGAGTACCGCCTTGCCACATTCCTCCTAGCACAGCACAGCACCCCCAGCTCAACGACTGGCCGGAGCCCCGCTGAACTACTAATGGGTCGGCGCCTTGCAATCAGATTGGACCGCCTTCACCCCGATAGAGCTCAGGATGAGGTAGTGGTGGGGGAAGGCAGGAACCCCCGGACCTTCGAGGCCCAGGACCCAGTGTACGCAAAGAATTTTGGGGCAGGCCCAGCATGGGTACCCGCCACAGTCACCAGGGTCACTGGCCCCGTATCGTACGAGGTGCTAACGGATGGGGGGCAATGCTGGCGCCGCCACTGCAACCAGATACGGTGACGATTCCCGGGAGAAAACCAGGAGGAGGAAAGGTCAGAGGAGTCCCAAGGGAACAGAGGGGCAGTGAGGCCCATAGAGCAGGAGGGGCCAGCAGGAGAGGCAGAATCAGTAAATACAGAGAGGACCCGCGAGGCCGAAAGGACACCGGAACCAGAACCACAACTGAGCGAGCCGGTTGCGCCAGACCAAACAGGCCCATCACAGCCAGCATCCTTGGAACATGAGCCAGAACCTGAACCCTGGACCAGGGAACACCACAGGCCGCAACGCACACGTAGGCCGCCGGCGTACCTCGAGGACTATGAATGCGACCTCCCAGGCAGGACTGGAACTTAGAGGGGAGGGGTGTTATGTACTGAGTTGAATAGGATCCAAACTGCAGCAGTCTGATTGGTCCTAGAACAATAGGATCCAAATTGCAGCAGTCTGATTGGTCCTAGAACAATAGGATTCAGAATGCAGCAGTCTGATTGGTCCTAGAACAATGCAGCCAATCATGTGCAGCCCATTGTGTAAATAATGTATATAAAGCAGATACTTTGAGGGGACTTTCATTCCTCCTCACCACTATGAGCTGAATAAAGAGCATGAAATCACTTTGCGACTCTGACTATATTTCAAGGCCCCATCCTTTTCCTTACTTTAGTCTTGCAAATCAGATTTTAATCGGCAGGATTCTGCCACTTCTGTGGGCTTTATCCTAGATGCATTGTTGCTCTTTCAGGGAGATTGTTTTCATGTGCTTTTGTCTGATTGACTAGGGCGCTTCCTGTGATGAGGTGAGGAGCATCAGGTGTGAAATTACATTGCATTTCAAAGCTGCAGGTTGATCTTTTTGTGCATTGCTTGGAGATGTTTACTGTTAAATTACTGTTACTTAAAATGTGGAATTATTCTTATTTGGTTTTGGATGTGGGATTTATCTTGCATTATTTTTATTTTATTTTAATACTGACTCCCTTTTTCTTGGGATATACAAACCCATTTAGATTTCTGTTGAGAAATGAAGCAGTATGTAAAACATATAACTATCACCATGTATACACTTATTAAAAGACGCCTGCTTCTTGGGAGAAAAGCAATGACAAACCTAGACAGCATCTTAAAAAGCAGAGACATCACCTTGCCAACAAAGGTCCGTATATTTAAAGCTATGGTTTTCCCAGTAGTGATGTATGGAAGTGAGAGCTGGACCATAAAGAAGGCTGATCGCTGAAGAATTGATACTTTTGAATTATGGAGCTGGAGGAGACTCTTGAGAGTCCCATGGACTGCAAGAAGATCAAACCTATCCATTCTTAAGGAAATCAGCCCTGAGTGCTCACTGGAAGGACAGATCGTGAAGCTGAGGCTCCAATACTTTGTTCACCTCATGAGAAGAGAAGACTCCCTGGAAAAGACCCTGATGTTGGGAAAGATGGAGAAGGGCATGACAGAGGACAAGATGGTTGGACAGTGTTCTCGAAGCTACCAGCATGAGTTTGACCAAACTGCGGGAGGCAGTGGAAGACAGGAGTGCCTGGTGTGCTCTGGTCCTTGGGGTCACAAAGAGTCGGACACGACTAAACAACAGCAACATCACCATGTATACACTTATTAACTGCAGAAAAATTTAAACAGTAGCAGTAACTACAGTAGCATGTCTTCCCACACACACACAGGCTTCTGACAAATAACCACCCTACCTTGGTGGTTTCCTGTGACGTGATCATAGTTTCTCTCAAGTGATACTCAATAGTTTCAGATGGAAGAGGAGAGGAGAGGAGAAGAGTATCAATTACCACACAAGCTTAAAAACAAAAATGAGGTCCACCTGAATGGAAACCGAAACCCCAGCAGTAGCTGTAATATTTAGGGATCCACTACCTTCCTGACCCCAACTTGCCCTGCATATAATCAAGGAAGGAAGGATGTTGGAAGGAGAAATTATAAATAGGAACTTATCCCTTTTGAGGAAGGCAGAATAGTACTAAGTACTGTTGCCCAGGCAGATGCAATGCTCCATTGGAGAAGCGAATAAAAATCTTTCAATGTCAATTGATGAAGACAGGGAGTAAATCTGAGGGGTGTTGCATGAAATAAAAAAATTTTGTGATACCAAAGAAGTCTGTTTATTGCCTTTGCACCCCACCCCTTGGAGTGCAGATCTCTGGCCCCCTCTACTGGAAATGGTTGATCAGGTAAGGAAAGATTCATTAGCAAAGATTCCTAAGCTATGAGGGCTCCAATAGGCCGCTGCTGGTTCTCAACTGAAGAGAACCCACCAATAGGGCATTGACATTCTTCATAGTTCCCTTTCAGTCCCATGGACAGGGTGGGTAGGGGGTCGCAGTCTCCCCTTTGCCTCCAAAGGCCCTCCCACACATTGGACTTTTCAGCAGCTTCTAACTTGCCTCATTAACATTGTCTGCACTGTGCCTCTTGCTGTTTTTGCGGCATTCAGATTACTGGAAGAAGAAGAGTAGTAGTGGTAGTGGTAGTAGTAGTAGTAGTAGTAGTAGTAGTAGTAGTAGTTTGGATTTCATATCCTGCTTTATCACTACCCGAAGGAGTCTCAAAGCGGCTAACATTCTCCTTTCCCTTCCCCCCCCCCCAACAAACACTCTGTGAGGTGAGTGGGGCTGAGAGACTTCAAAGAAGTGTGACTGGCCCAAGGTCACCCAGCAGCTGCATGTGGAGGAGCGGGAACACGAACCCGGTTCACCAGATTCCAAGTCTCCCGCTCTTAACCACTACACCACACTAGATTCTCAGTCAAGGAAGTATAACCACGACGCCTATTTTATTGCGGGTGGTGGTGGTATAGCTGGGACAGGTCAGTCGGTAGCACATGAGACTCTTAACCTCAGGGTCTTGGGTCTGAGCTCCACGTTGGGCCAAAGGTTCCTGCTAGATGACCCTTGTGATCCCTTCCAATTCCACCATTTCTATGATCCTACGGTAGTTGCAGTACTTTCAGGAGCATCTTTTGGAAGTGTCCATCCCATCATGGATTCCAAGTCCCTTCCTTGAATACTCCTGGCCCCTTTTTGCTTCTTCCATTTCAAAGATTCAAAAAGCCAGTGTGCTGGGCTAGTAGTGAGAGTAGTGGACTAGGATTTGGGGAGAACCAGCCTCAGATCCCCCTGCCCAGCCCCAAAGCTCACTGGGGACCTTGGACAAGTCACTATCTCACAGCCTGGCGTACCTTGCAGGGTTTTTCTGGGGGAACAGGGGAGTAGAACCAGGAATATTGCCTGGAAGGAAAGGCACAGCATAAAGTAAGTCAACCATTCCTCACTGTTAAAGCTGGCCATGGCCAGAGGCTGCCATACCTTTATGTCATGGGCAGGCTGAATGCAGAGGAGTGGTGGAGGCACCAGCTGGGGAACCCCTAAGGGAGGACGGCTCAGAGCAAAGGAGCCAACTCCTAGGGGCCGTGGGGGCTTCGGGGGCCCCCAATAAAATATTTGAAGGGGCTGGGGCCCCACAAAGTTGATGGCCATTGCCATTCATATGGGACTCTCTCTCTCTCTCTCTCTCTCTCTCTCTCTCTCTGTGTGTGTGTGTGTACTGTGTCATGTGGTCGATTATGTGGGGCAGGGCTTACCTGGGCCCCCACAATATTTTATTCAAGTTGGCACCCCTGGCTCAGAGCCTGGAGATCCGTGGTAGTAGGATGATGGGCGGTCAAAGAGAGAAGAGGGAGCAGGTGTTGGAAGCTGAAGAGGTAACAGGGTTTAGTGAGCAGGAAGAAGCTGTGGCAGAGAGTGGTTCAGAGGAGGAGAGGAGGGGGGCCAGGAGACAGGGATGAGGTGAAGAGTTGGGAGCCATTGTGGTTAAGAGCGGTGGACTCGTAATCTGAGGAACCAGGTTCGCTTCCCCGCTCCTCCACATGCAGCTGCTGGGTGACCTTGGGTTAGTCACACTTCTCTCTGAAGTCTCTCAGCCTCACTCACCTCACATAGTGTTTGTTGTGGGGGAGAAAGGGAAAGGAGGTAGTTAGCCGCTTTGAGACTCCTTAGGGTAGTGATAAAGCGGGATATCAAATCCAAACTCTTATTCTGAAGAAGCCGGGGAGTCTCTGCTGCGACCATCTCCCCCCACCCCATCCCAGAACACAGAGAGGAATGAAGAGGGTGAAGCGAAGAGAGACAAGAATCTAGTAAAGGAAATAAGAGAGATGACTGAGAAAGTGGAAGGAAATCAAGGTCGGGGTTAACAGGGGGAAGACAATGTGACTGCAGTCAGGCTTAGGTTCAGCAGGGCAGCCTTCGCCAAATTGGTGCCCTCCAGCTGTTTGGGACGACAACCCCCGTCAGCCCAAGCCAACACAGCAAAGGCTGCAGTGGGTTTTTAGGGACTAGGAAGTTGTGCCAAATACTTCACAGAAAAGAAGGGCTTTTGGGAGGAGGCCTCGTGGACGTTTTCTGGAAAGCAGAGGGCAGGGGAGACCTGAAATCATTTGAAGAGTACAGAGGAATTTGTGTGAATCACCCTCTTTAGTATTACTTTAAGAGCATGGAATGGCCGTAGCTCAGTGGTTGCACACATAAGATCCCAGGTCCAGTCTCTGGCATCTTCAAGTAGGGCTGGGAGAGTAACTTGCCTAAAATGCTCGAGAGCTTCTGCCAGTCCGTGTAGACAATACTGAGGTAGATAGACCAATGGGTCTGACTCCGTATTAGACTCCTGTGTTCCTGAGTCCTTGGGCTGGGTGGCTTAGCTGAAGGCTAAGAAGGAATTTGGTTACATTGGTGAAGAAATCAGTACCTTGGAGAGCTCCTGTCAAGCACCAATGGAGAAATGTTAAGTTAATTTCATTGCTTCGCTCCACACATATTTCCTCCAGCTGTCACTTCTGTGTAGGAGACGACATGAGTGCTGTGGTCAGTTTTGCTCTGTGCAGAAGCAGCAAGGACACAGTGACACAGGAGCATATGTCGTGCGGCTCCTGCAAGGAAGACTGGCACAGAAAGGAGAGGAAACTAGCAAGGCGACAGTCAGGAATGGTTTCGAACAGGCAACCAGGCTTATGCAGGTCATGAAAGGCCATAGAAGCAAATTCTGTGGTGGCGGCGGCAGGGGGGCAGAATGCACAGGAATCGTTCTTCCAAGTATGAATAGAAAAACTGAAGGAAAGCAGATATGGAGACCCAGCAAGGGAGGCAGGAAGGGAACCTTTTTAAACAGAAGGTTGCATTCGTATGGGAAGGAAATAGGCTGGGTTCACATGCCACTAGTGGTGGGTGGGGCCAATGCAAAAAGTGGGTGGGGCTAAAGTAACAAAATGGGTGATGTGCCTCTCTCTCCTTCATCCATCATTCTGTTTCTGTATCTCTCTCTCTCTCTCTCTCTCTCTCTCTCTCTCTCACACACACACACACACAAAGATACATACATCTACCCACATAAACACACACAAGCAAGCACCTCCTGCTGTCTTCATTCCTGCCCCACCTCTCTCCCCAGGCCTGGAGAAGGATGCATGGAAGAAGCTGGAAGGCTGCATATGGCCCCCAGGTTGGAGGTAGATTTATTTTTATCTATTTATTTTCTTATGTTTTTTTACATCCTTCCTTTTTCCATTATGGAAGCCAAAGTGGTCCCCAGGAAGTCACCCACCTGGGCACTGACAAGACCCAGGTAATCTTCAGAAAAGGGGTGGCCTCATATGTCTTCAGAACATATCCTGGGATTAGTGAATAGAGTATCCAACTTGGGCCAGGGAGACCCAGATTTAAAATATCTGCTTGGGTCAATCATTCCTTCTAAGGCTGTGTAGACACTATACATTTGAAAGCACATTCAAAGCACATTCCCCGCCCCCCCAGGATTCTGGCCACTGTAGTTTGTCAGGGGTTGCAGAGAAGTGTCACTCTGTAAGGGGTAAACTCCAGGGCCCATGATTCTTTGAGAAGGAAAATTTGTTTTGAATGTGCATTAAAAGTACCGATTCAGCCTGTATGTAGCGATAGCCTTGTCTATCTCAGAAGAATGTGGTAGAGATAAACTGAAATGGACCTAGTGTATTGTTACATGGAGGAAGAGTAGATCAGAGATGCGATGAACAGAGGTAATCAGAAATGTCTATAACCTCTAAGACCTACTATTCATGGAGATGACGGTGATGATGATGATGATGAATTTGATTCATTACCCTTCACCCTAAGGTCCCAGGGCGGGTCACAATGATTTAAAATACAACATTAGAAAGAGATGAAAACAAAGTATACCCCCTCTGAGGAAATGTGGCCCTTAACAAAGTTTCCTTGCCCTGATCTGGCTGATGTTGCAAATCCTTCTCAAATCCCAAAGCGTATCAAAGTACAGGAACATGGCCTCTAGGAGTGATTATTTATTGCCGGGCTAAGCACCCTAAAGACGGGGTGAGCTCCCATTGTTCGGTCCCTGCTCCTGTCAACCTAGCAGTTCAAAAGCATGTCAAAGTGCAAGTAGATAAATAGGTACCACTCCGGTGGGAAGGTAAACGGCGTTTCCGTGCTCTGCTCTGGTTCACCAGAAGCGGCTTAGTCATGCTGGCCACATGACCTGGAAGCTGTACGCCGGCTCCCTCGGCCAATAAAGCGAGATGAGCACCGCAACCCCAGAGTCAGCCACAACTGGACCTAATGGTCAGGGGTCCCTTTACCTTTTAAGCACCCCAAAACTGAGATTTCCAGCATGTGCCCTTTGTGGGTGTGGTGGCATGCCAGATTTCATTGTAGAAATGCCACAATAACTTAAGGGTTGGGGTGTTTTTTTGTTTTTTTACATGTCTGGGTTTCTCTCTCTCCTCTCCTTTCCTTTTTAAAAAGAGAGTTATATAAGTCACTCTATTCTCCCAGAGATGGGTTGGTTGGAAATGAAATAAATAGACTCCGCGTTCGGTGAGTTGCCATCCAGAAATGGAAAGGATAAAAAGTGGTGGGGTGTATGGGTGTGTGGCAGTTTGATAATTTCTGTCCCCTTGTCTTCATCAACGCTGCAGCGAGATGCATCTGCAACGGTGCCGAAGAGTTTCCAGGTGACCTGGTGGACCACGTTCCCAAATCAGAACGCGACTTGGAGGCGCTGGGGAATTTCACGTCAGCGAGGAAGTTGGCGGATCAGTCCTGAGACAGTAAATTGCTCAACCAAGTCTGGGAGGGCCGTATTTTCCATATGAACGGATGTAGCAACACTGGATTAAAGAAGAAGAAGAATGATGATTAAAAATGAAAAGCACGCTTTGGCCTCGATTAATCAAAAGTGGCCTCTGCTTTTCATGTACTTAGGCAGCGGTTCTCTTTGCTTTCAATTGCTCTTCCATTTCCCATTCAATCAGAGAGCTACCTCTGGTCTCACAGCAGCCAGAATGATCTCTTGCCTTGTACTACCCAGTGACAAGTACCACCAGCCAGGGGATTCGGTTCAAAGGAAGTGAAACTGACCAATGAGAAACAGACTCATCTATTCAAATCTGATGCTAGCCCTCCAGTGCCCTTTCAGTTTCCAAGACAAGCTCCCAAGTACACATCTCTCCCAGAAACTGGCACTTAAATCAATTAAGAACTGGTGTAGGTACAGCTGCTGAAATCGCAAAGTTGCACTGGGCTGCTCCCAGGAGTGCCAAATTGAATAAAATATTGTGGGGGGGCCCAGGTAAGCCCCACCCAGCATAATCAATCACATGACATGGTGCACACACACCATTTGAATGGCAGTGCCCATCAACTTGGGGAGGGGCAAATATTTAATGGGGGGGTGAGGCCCCCTCAGCCCCTAGGACTTGGCTCCGATAGCTGCTCCTGACCTAAAAGATGTTGTGCAGAAAGTCTGCTGGCTTAAGAACATGAGAAGATCTTCGCTGGATCTGACCAAAGGCCCATCTAGTCCAACAACCTTTTCTGAGAGTGGCTAAGGCAGCAGAGGTCCATAGGAAGCTTGCGAGTGGAAGCTGGGCACTCTACGCACCTGTGATTCCTAGCTCCTGCTATTCAGAGCTCCCACAGTGGAGGGAGCACACAGCCATTTTGGATAGTAGCTGCTGCCTAGTGTCAAACACTTTGCATTTTCTCCTGGGCCTATACAGTGGCCCAGGGAAAAATGGGAAGCTACAGTGGTACCTCAAGTTACAGATGCTTCAGGTTACAGACTCCGCTAACCCAGAAATAGTACCTCGGGTTAAGAACTTTGCTTCAGGATGAGAACAGAAATCGCACGGCGGCAGCAGGAGGCCCCATTAGCTGAAGTGGTACCTCAGGTTAAGCACAGTTTCAGGGTAAGAATGGACCTCCAGAACGAATTCAGTTCTTAACCTGAGGTACCACTGTAATTCCAGGAGCATCTATGGACAGGTACACAACCAGCCCATTCCCTGACTGCTCACGGCCTTCTATCGCCTCTTTCACTTCAAACAATGGTAGGCCAGTGTGGTTTAGTGGTTAGAATGTTGGACAATCAGCTATATAGGTTGGAAATTTATTCTCCCTCAGACCAACCTTCTCTGCTTTGCACAGCTGTTGTGAGCATAACATGGGGAGATGGGAGAATCATGTACCAGTGCCTTGAAAGAAAGGTGTAAACTGAAATAGACGCCTACCTATGTCTCTCTGTGTGAGAGACACAAAAGTGGGATCATGGTTGCAATCCAACACAAACTTACTTTGTCATCGGTCCCGTTGAAGCCAATGGGCTTTACTCCTGAGTAGATACGCATCTGAGTAGATACGCGCTGCAAGGAGGCCGAAATGGCACCAAAATACAGCTGCTAAGACTGAGGCTATCTATGAACATCTACCTCAATTTAACAATGCACTTTAAATGAATGAATGAATAAATGAATGAATAACTTCGACTTCGACTTAACAATGCACTATAAATAAATGAAATGAAATAAAAGCACTTCCTTCTTGCTGTTTGTCGTGTGAGCAAGGCCACACAATGGGCAGAGGGGAAATAAATCCGGCTCTTAATTAATAGCAAGAATTAGTGGATGGGCACGCATTAATGCTATAAAAACTCAGTCCTATGCAGCTGGAGGAAGCAGTGTGGTGGAGATGGGAAGAGAAATGGATAAGCGTTTGGTGTTGTGTGAGAAAATTCAAAGTGACAAATGACGGTCCCTGTGCTTTAATTGATGTGACGCTGGGCTGACATGGCAACTTGGGGAGAAGGCGGGAGGGGGAGGGGAAGGGGATGACTAATGTTCAAGTGGTGGTGGGGAACCCAGTCCAATCCTATGTTAGAAATAGGTCAGGAGGAAGGAGATAAAAGCAGTTTTAATTTCAGCAGCTACTTCAGTAACATTTCTCTCCCTCCCACTCGTAATGGCTTCCATCTCTCCCTTCTCTCACTTGCAAAATTCTCAAAAGGCAAGTCCCACATGGCGGCAGCTGATCGGAAACACTGGCCCGGCCCTATGACAAGAGGTGAAATGGGGCAACTTACGTGGGTTATCAAATCTGGACACTCAGGTTTGTGAGATTCCCGGAGGGAAGGAGGCAGAGAGATCCATGCAATGCAGGCTGTGTGACCTTTGGCATAAGTCGTGTGAGGAGTGGGAGAGAAAATTGGTTCAGCCTAATTCACACACATTTAAAACAATACATGAATTGGAACACAGCTACCCCTGGGAAATCTGTGCTTCCCCAGTTTTTCCGATGCAATTTTTTAAAATATGAAATTTTAAAATAAAGTCCTCACAACAAAATTGTGTGCGTGGCTCTTCCTATTACACACATCTTTGTATGTGATTTCCCCTAATAGACATATTTTTTTGCAAACAACTTCCCCTAATGTAATTGCGTTTATTGTATTTTCACTTTGTTGTTGTTGTCGTGTCCGACTCTTCATGACCCCATGGACCAGAGCACGCCAGGCCCTCCTGTCTTCCACTGCCTCCTGCAGCTTGGTCAAACTCATGTTCGAAGCTTCGAGCACACTGTCCAACCATCTCGTCCTCTGTCGTCCCCTTCTCCTTGTGCCCTCCATCTTCCCCAACATCAGGGTCTTTTCCAGGGAGTCTTCTCTTCTCATGAGGTGGCCAAAGTATTGGAGCCTCAGCTTCAGGATCTGTCCTTCCAGTGAGCACTCAGGGCTGATTTCCTTAAGAATGGATAGGTTTGATCTTCTTGCAGTCCATGGGACTCTCAAGAATCTCCTCCAGCACCATAATTCAAAAGCATCAATTCTTTGGCAATCAGCCTTCTTTATGGTCCAGCTCTCACTTCCATACATCACTACTGGGAAAACCATAGCTTTAACTATACGGAACTTTGTTGGCAAGGTGATGTCTCTGCTTTTTAAGATGCTATCTAGGTTTGTCACTACTAAATGCCTTTTTCGGGACATTTTCCCCAAGATATGTCTTTCTGTACATTTGTTTAAAAAATTGGAGAACCCCATTAAAAATTCTGAAGTGTGATTTTTGAAGGATAGTTGTGTTTTGGTTCACATTAAGATGTGAATTGAACTGGATTTCTCCCCATCCTTACCTCTAACCCTCAGGTATTCTTGGCCTCCTTCAGTCATCAGCCCCAGTCAGCATAGCTAGAGGTCAGGGATAGTCATTTTTTCAGGGGGGGGGGCTGCGGGGGGACGCATACCCCTAAACATTTTGTGAATGTAAGTTTGGCCTTATTGAGAGGCAGTATTTCACTATGAGTAGGAAAATGAGAGTACCCCTATACATTTTTTTAAAGAAAAAAAGCACTTGTCAGGGATGGTGGGAATTGTAGTCCAATATCATAGGGAGAATCACAAGTCTCTCATTGCCTGCTCTCACTTTACAGGAATAATTCTGTGTGCTTTTGAGCGTTGACTCTGCTAAAAACAAGGAATAGCAATTCTATGGTTAAAGGTAAAGGTAAAGGTACCCCTGCCCGTACGGGCCAGTCTTGACAGACTCTAGGGTTGTGCGCTCATCTCACTCTAGAGGCCGGGAGCCAGCGCTGTCTGCAGACACTTCCGGGTCACATGGCCAGCGTGACAAGCTGCTCCGGCGAACCGGCACCAGAGCAGCACATGGAACGCCGTTTACCTTCCCGCTATAAAGCGGTACCTATTTATCTACTTGCACTTAAGGGTGCTTTCGAACTGCTAGGTGGGCAGGAGCTGGGACTGAACGACAGGAGCTCACCCTGCTGCGGGGATTCGAACCGCCGACCACGCGATCGGCAAGTCCTAGGCGCTGAGGTTTTACCCACAGCGCCACCCGCGTCCCTATTCTATGGTTAAACAACCCAAATCTTGCACCAAGAGAAAATGAATTCAGCAACCTGTATAAATTATGCAAATCAAGACAATTTGTAAATCTGGTGGAGCAAAAGGAGTCATTTAGTCTGGCATTCTGTTTGCAATGTTTGTCTGTAAAATGATGGTGCTTTTTAACGTTAAGGTATGGAATGAGCTTGCATACACACTTTTCTGTGGTCAACTGGACCCTGCCCATCTTTGAAAAAGGAAGAAAATGCAAAATATAACACAACACAATGTAGTGCAATTATTTATTGAAGACTATCAGAGGGAAAACTCTCACATACATTCAATACATTACCCTAGATGCATGAAATTTAGTCTTCAATTAGTACCCATAGGATATTGTGTATTATTATTAGTAGTAGGCATAAGCTTTCTTGGAAGTGGACTGTAGTCTACAAAATGCAATGCCATAATAAATGTGTTAGCTTTTGAGGTGTCAAAGGGTTCCTTCTTGTTCCAATTCATAAGGCTAGCATTACTTCAATAGTGGTGAGGAGCTTCTTGGGTTAAAAATGCACCCATTAAATCAGCATTGCTCCATCTGACACTTGTAGGAATTCCCACTGAATTGCATCCTGTGTTTATTAGTAGAAAAGGAGGGTCCATGTGGTTTTTCTACTTCATGCTCCCCAATGTGGTCATGTTTCCCATTTTAAACTGCAGTCCTATGCATGTGTGGTGTAGTGGTTAGGAGCGGTAGATTCGTAATCTGGTGAACCGGGTTTACTTCCCCGCTCCTCCACATGCAGCTGCTGGGTGACCTTGGGCTAGACACACTTCTCTGAAGTCTCTCAGCACCACTCACCTCACAAAGTGTTTGTTGTGGGGGAGGAAGGGAAAGGAGATTGTTAGCCACTTTGAGACTCCTTCAGGTAGTGATAAAGCGGGATATCAAATCCAAACTCTTCTTCTCTTCTTCTTCTACTGAGAAGTTAAGCCCCAAAGAGATGGATGGCTTCTGTGAAGTGACAACACTTGTAATAAGTTACCAGAATGAGTTGGTAATAGAGAAAAAGGCAACTTGTCCCTTCTCCTCACTGAGTCCTTCTCTTTTAGTAACTCCTCGCTGGTAAAAGCAGATCTCTTCCTCTCAGGCTTTGATTCCTTCCTTGCTTCTTCAGAATGAGTTAACATGTGCTTATCGTTAGCTTTTTGGTTCCACCTTGGTCACAAGTAAAACCGATAAGTAGAATGGCTTTTTTGCTATGAGGAAGAAACTTCAGTTTTCTTTATCCTTTCAACCAGCTATCTTACCAGGGCCATCTTTACCCAGGGTTGCAAGGGGTACAGTGCACCCAGGTGCCAAATTCCGGGGGGCGCCAAATGTATACCTGCTGTATACCGGTCCCTCTCGATTGGCGGCAGTGAAAAGCAGTGGAGCGAAATTTCCTGCCCTCCTCCTCCATCGCTCTGTTACTCCATAGTGTAAAATATTCCCAACGAGTCAGGAAACAAAAGCAGTTTTTTCTGCTGGGTCGTTATTACAGGTGAGTGAGGGCTACAACTTTGGCTTCCCCCCTCCCAAAAAAGCTCAATGAAAGTTAATTTGGGGGCAGCTAAACTAAATTTGGGGGCACTGGGCGGATCTTTGCAGCCCGGCAGCGCATATGCTAAAGACGGCCCTGTGTCTCTTATGAGACTCGTTCTTTCTGCAAACCACTACAACATATGTACCAAACGCCAATGCCATCTCCATTACTGATCTGAGGTCACGTGACATGTTCACACATGCTTTGGGAAGAAATTGTTCCGGTCCAAGGGCAATTTTTGACTGCCACTGTGCTTACGAACGTGTTGGTTTCGTTTTAAATTTCAGTTTTGTCGTCTTCTTGTTTTTAATGTTTTGCTTAAATGGCATGTTAAATGATGGTCTTCTAACAAGTCTTTTGTAAACCGTACTGGAATCCTGATCAGATAATGAAGGGCGGTTCAAAAGTCAACGCATTTGGATCAGGATTTGCTTCTAGGGAAGTGTGCATAGGATTGCAGGCAGCCTTACATGTGTGGCTGAATCTGGATGGTGTGTGTGGGTGTGGGTGTGTGTGTTTAATTCATTTATTGAGCACAGAGATCTAACCCTCCTGATTGCATTGCACTCATTTGATTGTCAGCAACCCTTCTAGCCTCAGAAGGGTCAGAAAAAGTTCAGACTAATCGAGATACCAACAGCTTATATTGACACATCTGGCTGCTGCAACCTGCCAGGCATGGACTATATTTAGAAAGTGTGTGTGTGTGTGTGTGTGTGTGTGTGTGTGTGTGTGTTCACACACACAGAGAGAGAGAGAGACAGAGAGAGAGTTATTTAAAACCATGTTTTCCATTTTTCTTTTAAGACAAACATCTTTTCAGACTAACATATTTCAGAAAACAACTAAATAACGAATGAATAGAAAGTTATGTTTAAATTAATGTAAATGGTCCCCTCCACCACTTTTATCCTTGCAACAACCCTGTGAGGTAGGTTCGGATGAAAGATGGCAGCTGGGCACGAGGTGGTAGTATTGGGGAAGCATCTCAAAATTGAAGCAGAATAAATCCACCGCTAATGCGCTATTATTGTGACAAGAACATGTTGCGGAATGCACCCACAATAAAACACCAGTCTGGACGGTCCCTTTATATCTGATGAAGATCACAACAAGGCCCTTATCACGATCTTAAATCTCCCTCCCTATTATTGGGAACTTCCACATTCTTTTTTTAACAACAACAAAAAAAAAAGCACTATTTATTTTGTTTGAACAAAACGCACAAAGGTGCTCAAATTAATGTTTTCCACAACATCAGCTTGGAAATCCACCCTACTGCCCAGCAACCAATGAGAACGATTGCTTTTCTTGTCACCAAGTCTCATCAAATCTGCTCCTTCTTACCAGATTTCCTAATCCCACCTCCAATAAGTGGGCCTTTGCCATCAGCTTTTGCCTTCAACTCATCCAGTTAGTTTTGCTCCTCCTCCTGTTTTCGCTTGAAAGCTTTGTCTTCTTCATCGGTTTCCTTTGCTTGCTTCTTGGGACGTTTCAAAGCCTTCTTCTCACAACTGTCCCGTTCCGACATTTTTCTGCTGCCTGCTTGCTTCTCCCCTCACCCCAACTTCCACATTCTTCATCAGGGCTTATTATGGCACGAGGTTCTATAATGACAGATATAATGAGGGCCACGCTAGGTGTGTCATGGTAGGATTACAAAATCAAGAACAGCTGCCGCTTCAAAACACGGTTCTGCATTTAAAAATAGACAAATCCAGCTGCTGTATTAATCCCACCACATTTGAGTGGGTGCAGTTGTTTAAGGGTTATAGGGAAACACAATTTCGGAGGTTGCATCTCTTTGGAGAGCCAGTCCTAACTTAAGCAGGGTTTTCAAACCTATTCTTTCTCAGGAGCCCCAGGTCCCCACAAGCTTGTTTCCTAAGGGCACAAGATTCTCACAGGTCAAGGAAGAGAAAATCCAGCCCAGGTGCCGATAGTAAGAGAATTAAATAGCTCCGAACACATATAGAGCTGTTGAAACATCAGGAAAGAATGTAGATCTATTCATGAATACACAGATATAACATACACTTGACTAGTAAATCATAATAATTTGGCATTTGTACAGAATTTCAAAGATTAGATTGATCTGAATGTGAATCTGCATTAAAATACCGTATATGTAGCTATCATCAGCTAAGAAAAATATTATGGCATAGGAATGATAACACAGCTGAATAACACTTTATGGGTGCAAGACTATAATGTTTAAAAGCATTCACATTAGAAGGTTTACGGCGCTTTCAAAGGAACTTAATTGGTCTGGCTAACCATATTCATATACAGTTGTACCTTGTTTTTTGAACAGCTTAGTTCTCCAACATTTTGGCTCCTGAATGCCTCAAACCTGGAAGTGAGTGTTCCGGTTTGCAAACTATTTTTGGAAGCCGAACATCTGACAGGGCTTCCACGGCTTCCGATTGGCTGCAGGAACTTCCTGCAACCAATCGGAACCCATGCTTTGGTGTTTGAACGTTTTGGAAGTCAAACAGACTTCCAGAATGGATTCCATTCGACTTCCAAGGTACGACTGTACTTCTAAAGAAAGAATGGAAACTCTGAAAAACAAAAACAAACAGCAACTTCCGGCCTAACTTGAGAGCATAAAAATGAGGGTGGATTATATTGGAAGGTGAATGTCGGCGTGGATGAATGGCCTATGTCAGGGTTTGCTATCATCAGGCAGCTACTAAGGCCACTTAATATTTGGAGGGCCGAACAGCCCTAGTTCCAGCTAGGGAGCCACAACAGCAACTACCACAGAGGAAACAAGCATCATCTACAGAGAACTTGGCCATTTTTACAGAGGGATTCACATTAAGCAAGTTTTGAGTAAAAAAAGTGACTATATACAAATATGTACACAGAGCCAATGGTATGTTTACCAATTCACAGATTCATCAAATCAAAGTACCCTCTTGGATGCTCCCCTCTGTCCATGCGACCAACACCATCAAAAGGGAGAAGGCAAAAAGTGAAGTGAAAAGGCAGCAGCTTCTCCCAGTGGCGCCATCCAAGAAAGACTTTGGAGCAGGGGTCCGGGGACAGCTACAAATATAACATTTTTAAGTGCATTATGCAAATATGACGCTAGACAGCGATGGCGAGCTTATGGCAAATTCAATATATTTTTCAAACTGTTGTTGTTGTTTTTTAAAGCATTTTCACAGTGCTTTTTATATGGGTCTAGATTCCACCCAGATTTTGAAATAAGTGAAGCAAAACACATCATCATCATCATCATCATCTAAAAAGCCCTCCTTCCCCCGGCTATTAATTCCATTAAGTTCAGAGTCTAAACTTACTTGATTGTGACACTGGTTCCCAGAATTCTTTAGGGAAGGAATGCGCTTCAGATGTGCATTTTATGTGCTTTAAATGCACGGCGTGGATCTGTCCTATGTTCCACATATTGCTGTGGTTCTCATGGGTGCATCTTGTGCAAGAAAACACCACTGTCCTCTTTCCGGTGCCCGCCCCCCCATTCGCAAGCAGCATTTTAAAGGTAAAGGTAAAGGGACCCCTGACCATTAGGTCCAGTCGTGGCCGACTCTGGGGTTGCGGTGCTCATCTCACTTTGTTGGCTGAGGGAGCCGGCGTACAGCTTCTGGGTCACGTGGCCAGCATGACTAAGCCGCTTCTGGCGAACCAGAGCAGCACACGAAAACGCTGTTTACCTTCCCGCCGGAGTGGTACCTATTTATCTACTTGCACTTTGATGTGCTTTCGAACTGCTAGGTTGGCAGGAGCAGGGACCGAGCAACGGGAACTCACCCCGTCGTGGGGATTCGAACCGCCGACCTTCTGATCAGCAACTCCTAGGCTCTGTGGTTTAACCCACAGCGCTACCCGCGCCCCTAAGCAGCGTTTTACCACCCTCTTATAGAAATCAATCTCCTTTCTGAACAGCTCTGCTGGCTCCCCAATCGTGCTAGTGCCCTGGCTGCCGATTGATATCCCCTCGACGAGCCCCACGTGTGATCTTGTCTCGGCATTTATGGCCAACAGAGACTGAGCAAATCAGACAGCAACTGCCTGGCACTCAAACACATTTCATAACCCTGGGATTTTGACACCTCTCCATTGACATGTCCTTTTTTGCCCAACTCCTCAAGTCCTTAGCCAGAGGTTTTGGATGCAGTATCTATTTCAGATTGGGAGGGTGCGCTGTGAAATGTGCTCGGATACACCGGGCTGGTTTCCGTGTGTTGGCTTTCAGAAAGCTGGAAAACGATGCTGCTCTTTTCCCATTGAACTGCTTGGTTACTAGACAGGAAAGTTTCAGTTGAGCCGGGGCTTAGTAGGGGGGGTCAGCCAGGTAGGAACCAGTTTTAATTTCCAAGGCTCAGCTATATGTGGGTTGAGGAAAGAGCGCCAATGGGCATGTGCAAAGCGCATTTGCTGCACCACTACATAATCACAACCAGCCCCTCCGTGTCTTGTCTAGGGAGAAGGACTTCCAAATTAGAGCTCATAGCTTTTCTGAGCCCAGCACCTCTTTTTCCCCCTTTCTAAATCAGTCAATCAATGGGTAAGAAACAGCTTCTGATTTTAGCCGTTTCATTTCTTGGGAAGATGAGAAGTATCTGTTTGTGTTAATTCACTTTTTAAAGATGGAACTCCCACCCTCCTGCTGTAAAGTTTCATCTCTCAACTTTTGCCTTTCGTTTTGGTCAGTTTCTCTTCGAATCCCCGTGACGGGGTGAGCTCCCATTGCTCGGTCCCTGCTCCTGCCAACCTAGCAGTTCAAAAGCACATCAAAGTGCAAGTAGATAAATAGGTACCGCTCCGGCGGGAAGGTAAACGGCGTTTCCGTGCACTGCTCTGGTTTGCCAGAAGCGGCTTAGTCATGCTGGCCACATGACCCGGAAGCTGTACGCCTGCTCCCTCGGCCAGTAAAGCGAGATGAGAGCCGGAACCCCAGAGTCGGTCACGACTGGACCTAATGGTCAGGGGTCCCTTTACCTTTACAGGGATGTTTGCATGGAAGGTGAGTCTATCAAGGGAGCCCCTGCCTCCAGACTGAAGTGATATAATCCAGAAATTCTCCTCATAAGATAAAATTGAGTAGCAAGCATGACAGGTCATATGTTGTGACTTACGGGCTGCCGTTACATTGCTTCCACTTGGAGTTAAAATAAAGACACTGGATACCTCAATGTTGCATGCAGACTTGGGTTGTGTACTGTCTCTGAATGAGTTGCCCTCCCTCTGAAGGAGCAGTTGCATGGTTTGGGGGTGCTCTTAGATCCATCACTGTAACTAGAGGCCCAAGTGGCCTTTACCAAATCCAGATGTTTCTGGACAGTGCCTGATCCAAAATGCTCCTTGACGTGGGTGACTTTGCCCCGTTGGCCTCCCCTTTCCCTGCACGCCTGCCAGCCATATGGTTGAATATGTGAAATGGGAGGCCGCCGGCAAAGCCGCGCAGCTCCCCCACTCACTGGGGTGCCCCGAGAGGCTAGCACCCTGGTGCAACGCGCCAGCAAGCCCAATAGGAAAGATGGCTCTGCCACTGGCCCATACGCTGGTAGCCTCGCAATGCGTCGTATGGGGTATTCCCTTGTGCCTGGTGCAGAAGCTGCGGCTAGTGGAAAACGCAGCTGCTAGAAGGCTTAGTGGGGTTGAAAGATCTGTGCTGGCTGCCTATTAGCTGCTGAGCCAAGTTCAAGGTTTCGTTGTTGACATTTAAAGCCCTGAGCAACTTGGGATCGGGGTGCCTACCAGATACCTCCCTGGCTAAAAAAACAAGCAGGTTGTTGTTCCACACCAAGTGGATTGTCACTTGCTGGCAGTGCAGAAGAGGGCCTTCATAGCGGCCTCATTCACACCATAAAATGAAAGCACGATGACACCAGTTTTAACACTCATGACTCCCCCCATCGAATTCTGGGATCTACCGTTTGTTAAAGGTGCTGAGAATGCTGAGATTCCCTTCACAGAGCTGCAATTCTCAGAGTTCCCTGTGGAGAGTGAAGGATGGTTAAATCTAGGGTTTGCCATATGTCCAGGAAAATCCGGACGTATGCAGGGGCAGAGCTACTTGCCACGGCACCCGGAGTAGTATGGGGAAGGGGCTAGCTGGCCGCACGGTGAGTGTCCCTAGCCGCCTGCCACCTGTGTGGCGAGGGTGGGCACCACTTGCCGCCCACGTGGTGAGCTTCCTTAGCCACTTGCCGCCAGGCGAGCTTCGGGAGGGGCACTGCTAGCCACCCACGCAATGAGCGTCAGAGGGCACCGCTAGCCGCCTGCGGCAGCATCGTCCCTAGTGGCCCGCTGCCCACGCAGCGAGCATCCGGGGGCACTGCCCACATGGCAAGTATCCCGGAGCCCCGCCCGCACAGCGAGTGGAGTGGTGGTGTGGCAATGTCACCCACCCTCACGGCCTTCACCCAGTGCGCACCACACACACACACCCCGCACCTGCCTTCCTCTGCCAGTGGACGTATGGCAACCCATGTCAGAAGTCTAGTTCCTTAAAAATAGCTCAAAATTTTGCAAAAACAGCCCAACAACTTTTGTGTCTGGATTTTCCCTTTTTGAAATATGGCAACCCTAGTTAAATCGCTCTGGGAATCTTGGCTCTGTGAGGGGAATAGGGGCCTCCTAACTGCTCTCGCCACTGTGAATGAATGGCAGCTCCCAGAATTCTTTAGGAGAAGCCGTGGTTGTTGACAGTGGGGTCATGCTGCTTTTAAATGTATGGTGCAAATGTAGCCAGCAATAGCACCTGTCCTCCGGAGTGTCCTCCATCAGAAAATTCAGGAGGTGGAGACAGTAATGATATTTAAACACCTCTTTAAAACGTACATGCTTATCCAAGCTGTCTTGCACTCTGGCTCTTTACTTTCATTTTGTTTTGCACACTGCTCAGTTGTCTTTATAATATACAGCGGTGCTTTATTTTCATATCATCTTTACTAGTTTTTAAGACATCCGTTTTCACAACATTTTAAATGTATGGTGCAGATTTCCATTTCTTAGAGCACATCCACGCATCTCTTTCCCTGGAAAAACCCGTTGTTCACTGCATACCCTCCAACATTTCTCCGATGAAAATAGGGATGTCTCATTCTATAATGACAATTTTGCTATTTATACAGGATTGCCTTCAGACGGCTTGGGGGCTGGATAACTTCATACCCTCCAACATTTCTCCAATGAAAATAGGGACATCCTAAGGAAAAGCAGGACATTCCAGGATCAAGTCAAAAACCGGGACGGCTTCTCTAAATCAGTGACGTCCCTGGAAAATAGGGACACTTGGAGGGCCTGTTACTGCTGAATTGGGAAAAAAAGTCAATCAGCTTTTCTACGAAATGATGTATGTTCTGGTTCAGTGGTAAGCAGTGGGTTTTCCGGGGAAAGCAAAGCAAAACCTCTCAGACTCGCACCTAGAAATTACGGGACAATGGGGAGAGTGGATGAGTCCATAGCGTAGGCAAATTGAGGCTAGGCAATTGCTCAAAAGGCCATAGAGCAAACCCATGGCAAAGGTATCAGAACTCGGTTCAGTCAGTGTACCTCTCCGGCTCTTGGATGGTGCTCTCTTTTCTCTTCTGAACTTTCGAGATTATATCTAAAAAAAGTAAAAATCAAATTCTATATAGGCTGTGGTGAAGGAAAACAAGATCAGCAGCTGGTGTTTCTGGGTGCCAAAGGGCACCAGCCGAGGGAGGGAGGGAGGGAGGGAAGGCTCCCTGCTGGAAAGGAGGCTGCCACAGATATTTCCATGCCACCCGCTGTTCCCAATTTCCATTTCCCATTGGCTTTGCTTCCTTTGCTTTCCTCGTCTTTCCCACCCTCCTCTCCCCCCCCCCCCCGGTCTGGTGCCAAAGGCCTTCAACCAGCAAAAGGAGATGCACATGCAA
The DNA here is from genome assembly GCF_964106645.2 of Podarcis pityusensis. NCBI lineage: Eukaryota > Metazoa > Chordata > Lepidosauria > Squamata > Lacertidae > Podarcis > Podarcis pityusensis. Next base: position 22,147,649 of record NC_138038.1, read on the forward strand.
AAGAATCCCAAGGAGTCCGTTCAGACAAGCACCTCGGATTTGGCGGGGGGTGGAAGGAGGCTGGCAGCAGCTGACATGGCGAGGGGGGAGCTTGCGGGAGAGGCTGGATTGATAAACAAACACTCTTTGATGTTTGATACCGATGACCCTAAATTTAACCCCACTTACCGCTTTGGAAAATGTTACCCCCAACATAGATCAGCTCTGACAGCTGAGATCTACCCCCTTGGCTGGGTTTGATCAGGCATTGTCCATACCAGAGGAAGGGGGAGATATATATACTATACAGAGAGAGAGAGAGAAGGGGGAGTCTTGGGGGGAAGAGTCATGTATAGTAATGTCATGGGAAGTTCATTTCTGTCACCTCCTGACAGTGAGATCACTTGCCCCGCGGCCTCTCCATGCTCTCTGTGTCTTGGGTATTAACACGCATACACACAGACGATTTGAGGGGAGGGGGTCCCAGCGCTCCCCCAAAGCTGTGGCCTGTCATTTCCACCCCCCACCTTCCTCCTCAGCATCCTGTGATCCGCGAGAGACGTGCCCACATGCCAGATCCATGCCTGTCTCCGCAGTTAATTTTAGGTCATCGGCCTTTGATCTCTGGCGCACGTTGATATGTTTTCTGGGGAAGGAGCGAAATGTTGGCCACCGGGGGCCGAGGGAGCTTGGCGCTGTGAAAGGGAACTCTTCTCACATTGGTGTCAGTGGCTGGGGGGCAGGGGAATGAAAAGGCTGCTACAAATCCCCTGGCAATGGGGCACGGGGAAGAGGACTTGCTTCGCCTTTGCGACAAGCACCTCCAAACTCCTCCGCCGGTGGTTGCTCGGAAAATGAAAAGGCCAACACGACCATCTCCGCTTGACCGGGGGTTGGAAGGGAAAATCATAAAACCCTTAAAAGGACTCCGGTTTGGGCTCTATAAAAGAACAGGTTCAGTGTGGCTAAGGCCATATTCCTCAGGAACCTTGGTTTCCCTTCCATTCTCAGATGCGCACCCTGAATTCAAAATGGCAGCAGGGAATCTGAGGCTGTTTGTATATGGGCCCAGAAATCTAAGCAGGCTTATGTGGGAATCCATTACCCAGGGCCCAGGCCTACACAACACATCCGACGGAGACCAGGAATGCCGTAAAACTCATTGCAGGGCTCCCTATGTAGTCTCCAGACCTGAAATTAACATTTAATGTGTTTCTTCTTCCACGGTTATTTTTATTTTTTAAATGACACATGGTCTGGGATGGAGGCGGGAGAGGCAGGAAAATATCTCCCCCATTGGAATCTGCCATCTGATCCATCGGCCTGTGCACAGGAGAGATGTGGATCCTGATGTTGTTGGAGTATAATAATAATTTATTATTTATACCCTGCCCATCTGGCTGGGTTTCCCCAGCCACTCTGGGCAGCTCCCAATAGAATATTAAAAACACGATAACACATCAAACATTAGAAACATCTCTAAGCAGGGCTGCCTTCAGATGTCTTCTAGAAGTCAGATAATTGTTTATTTCCTTGACATCTGATGGGAGAGCATTCCACAGGGTGGGTGCCACTACCGAGAAGGCCCTCTGCCTGGTTCCCTGTAACCTCACTTTTTGCAGTGAGGGAACCGCCAGAAGGGCCTCAACGCTGAACCTCAGTGTCCGGGTTGGACAATGGGGGTGGACGTTCTGTCAGCGGCTGAAGGGATCTGAGCAACATTAGGAGAGCTACGGATTCCCCATCCTAGTGGAATGCTTTCAGCAGCTCTGACAGCAGGTGATTGATGGGTAGCAGAAGGGGCAATTATCTACCCCAGCTTTCGCCAACCTGCCCACCTTTGGTGCGCATCAGCCCCAACCAGTGCTGGCTGCATCTGATGGATAATGCTCCAACATTACTCTGATGACTATAGCGGTACATGTCTTTTGATGCGGCAGTCTCACAGGAGCCAGCTGACTCACGTGAGAGCACGGTACCACTGCAAGCCCCAGCAATGGGTCATCCCCAGGACATTCCGGGATCCAATCAGAAGCTGGGATGGTTTCTGTAATTCTGGGAATGTCCTGGGGAAATAGGGACGGTTGGAGGTTTGGTGATTGGAGTTGTAGCCCAACACAACCAAAGAGCACCCAAGCATGCTGGGCTGCCCAACCCAAATATTGTACCATAGCCCATTCATTTCAATGAGGCTTGCACAGAAGAACTTCCCAGTGGATTGTGCCTGAAGTTGGCATCTAGCTTTGCTTCCCCACTTCTCCTTGTTAGTTTGGTTTCTCCTCTTTTAAGTGGAGGGTTTTCTCTCCCCTCCCTGTCCCCCCCCCCCATCTCATTAGCCTATGCACTGTCTTCTTCCCCATCTCACATACAAAGCGAACCAATTTAGTGCTTTCTTTTGATAGATGAACCAGGCCTTTCTCCTGGTCTCCCTCTGGCCTAGTGGCGCTGGAAGGATTTTTAGCGCTACCGTTGACTATGAACCATGTGATCCATTGTGACAGGGAGGGTGAGCTCCCGCAGTGGATTTCGGCTGCGCCTCCCTCCTCCTCCTCCTCCTCTTCCGCCTCCACCCCCACCCCCCTGTCCCTGTAGGCTCATCGTCACCTAGAAGGTGATAATAGGAGAAACACGTTCCATTTTCTCACATTAAGAATGGGAAGGGTGACGGATAGGAACTGTGATCCTGTAAAAGAGAGAGAGGGAGAGATTCATATAGCTCCTCCCCCACTTTGTGCTCCGAGGTTTATAATCCCAAGGGACGCCCAAATATAGAGCTGTGCCAGGGCTTTTTTGTAGCAGAGCATTTGAGATTGAAATCTGGCCACTTCAAACCAAAAAGGCAGAAAACAAAAATCAGGAGGAAGCAACTTTGCACAGAAGATATTGCAAAAGAAGAAGAAAACATCTGAGGAACTCGTTCTTCTTACTCAGACTTCCTTGCAAAAATCCAAATTTATATCGTCCAATCAGAATTATTTTTTGCATTTCCACTTATGGATAGTGGTGGATTTAGGCGTTTTGGTATAGAAAAGAAATCAAAACTACTTTTAACACAATTACCTTAAAAGTCGTGCACAAAAGGTTGGTTTCAGACAGTGTACCTCCACACCCTCCAACATTTCTCCGATGAAAATGGGGACATCTTATCCAATAATAATAATAATAATAATAATAATAATAATAATAATAATATTATTATTTTTGTTATTTATACCCCACCCATCTGACTGGGTTGCCGCAACCATTCTGGGCAGCTTCCAACTTATATAAAAACATTAAAAAACATTAAACATAAAAAACTTCCCTAGACAGGGCTGCCTTCAGATGTCTTCCAAAGATGTATAGCTACTTATCTCCTTGGCTTGGGGGTCGGTCGCATAACTCCACACCCTCCAACATTTCTCTGAAGAAAATAGGAGACATTCCTATTGGAACTCCTAAGTTCCAAACAGTTCTAAGTTCAAAGAAGTGCAGAGTTCAAAAAAGTTTGAAGTTTTAGAGACTCTCAAGCAGTGAGATAAAATCTCAGCAGCGAAGCTGGCCTTTATAGCAGAAGCTGGTGGCATTAATGTGGAGGGAGCAACAGTCAAGGAGCATGAAAAATGAAAGGAACATTAATTTTGCTGTGTTGAAGGTAGGGTAAAAAGGTAAAGGTAAAGGGACCCCTGACCATTAGGTCCAGTCGTGGCCAACTCTGGGGTTACGGCGCTCATCTCGCTTTATTGGCCGAGGGAGCCGGCGTACAGCTTCAGGGTCATGTGGCCAGCATGACTAAGCTGCTTCTGGCAAACCAGAGCAGCGCACGGAAACGCCGTTTACCTTCCCGCCGGAGCGGTACCTATTTATCTACTTGCACTTTTGACGTGCTTTCGAACTGCTAGGTTGGCAGGAGCAGGGACCGAGCAACGGGAGCTTACCCTGTTGCGGGGATTCGAACCGCCGACCTTCCGATTGGCAAGTCCTAGGCTCTGTGGTTTAACCCACAGCACCACCCGCGTCCCTGCCGAAGGTAGGGTAGCCAGATGCAAAACTGGCTAGGGCTCCTGCACATTTAACAGTTGTGCAGAAGAGCATATTTCAGCAGAAACGACCTCTTTGACACAACAGGAGCAAGACAGCAAACTATTTTATTATTGTTATTCCATTTTGACTCCTCATGAATTTGTGGAATTGTTTGCCTTGGGTGACAAAACTACTCGGGTAGGCATTGTGCACCTGCACTTGGGGGTGCCATTTGCTATTCTGCCTCAGGTATCACAATGTGTTGGGCTGGCCCCATCCAGCCCATGCCTCAGTGAAGCCGCAATTGTGAAGGTAAAAGTACGCTTCTGAGGGTAAGGGCATCACCTCCCCAGCTTCATCAACTAATTAATCTTTGACGTCTTCTTCTTTTAAAAAGTATTTTAAAACTCTCAAACTCAACCCTTTTCCATGAAGAATTAAAAAACCACAAAAATCTCACACATGCAGACATTTGCATAATGCCTTCTAGTTTTTAAAAACGAGTAGAATTCATGCCCCTCTGCCGGTCCCCCAAACTGGTTTCTTTTTTCCCCTGCGCAACCTTTGAGACGAAAGAAAAGTTTATTCCTTTCTTCCAGTTCAAATGACACAGCAGGTTAAGAGGGTGGTTTAAGCACTGCACATTTCAGGGCTGACTCATCCCTGCCTGCGTGCGGACAGGAAGCTGTGGGAGGGAGGGAAAGCGGTTTTGACTCCCTCAACAGGTGAGTGGAGCATTGTGAGAGAGCGAGAGCGATTTCTTTGCAGAGCTTTGAATCTGGTTTCCTATAAAAAGGGAAGCTTCCCTGAAGCGAAGGCAGCAAGGTGCGTTGGTCTGGGAGTCCCGTGACATAAGCCGCAGGCTCTCCCAAGGGGGCCTGTGAAGGTGGGCGGGGGGGGGGAGAGATGCGGAGAGGAAGCCAAGGCCGAAATGTGGTTCTGCGGATGTTTGCCTCTTTCAGCAAGGCAGGCGGAAAGACAAGCCACTGAAGGATTATGGGAGTACAGGGGCCAAAAGAATCTTCCCGGGAACTTGGTTATTATCCTTTGTGAGCTCTCTTTGTTGTTGTTGTTTAGTCGTTTAGTCGTGTCCGACTCTTCGTGACCCCATGGACCAGAGCACGCCAGGCACTCCTGTCTTCTGCTGCCTCCCGCAGTTTGGTCAAACTCATGTTCGTAGCTTCAAGAACACTGTCCAACCATCTCGTCCTCTGTCGTCCCCTTCTCCTTGTGCCCTCAATCTTCCCCAACATCAGGGTCTTTTCCAGGGAGTCTTCTCTTCTCATGAGGTGGCCAAAGTATTGGAGCCTCAGCTTCAGGATCTGTCCTTCCAGTGAGCACTCAGGGCTCTCTTACATCTCCTACTACAGAAATAGTTTTCAGACTGAGGACCCTTCCTAAATTTATTATAAAAATGATTGCCTTAATAAATGTTGGAAGGTAACTTGTACTGGTGTACGCACCATGCATTTAAAGCAACCCCCCCTCCAAATAACCCTGGGAACTGTAGTCTAGCCCTCACAGAACTACAGTTCCCAAAACACTTGGCAAACTACGGTTCCCATAATTATTTGGAGGGGGCGGTTTAAGATACATGCTTTAAAAGTGTGCTATAGATGCAGCGTGAGTCAGATCGCTGTCCCGTCCATCTCAATATAGTTTATTGCTTACACCAGGAGTAGCCAATGTGGTAGCTCCCAGATGCTGTAGCACTACAGATCCCATCATCCCTGACCATTGGCTGCACTGGTCGGGGCTGATGGGATCAGGAGTCCAAGAAGATCTGGAGGGCCCCACAGTGGCAACCCTTGATCCACACAGACTGGCAGTGACTTCTCCAGGGTAGTTTAGCAGTCAATCCCTCTTCCCAGGGAACTCTGGGAACTGTATCTCTGTGAGGGTAATGGGGGGTCTCCTAACAACTTTCAGAGCCCTTAACAAACTGCAGTTCCCAGGATGCTTTGGGGGAAGCCATGACTGTTAAAGTGATATGATGATGCTTTAAACATAGGAGGCAGATGTGGCCCAAGGTAGACAAGCTAGTCTTATCCACGAAAACTGGTCCATTGGAGCAAATGGGGCACTGGCCCACTGACCTCCTTCTGCTGTCCGCCTTCTTATTTTAAACCAGCCCAGTGCATGCCCTTGGGCAGGATTCCTCAACTTCAGCCCTCCAGATGTTTTTGGCCTACAACTCCCATGATCCCTAGGCTAGCAGGACCAGCGGTCAGGGATGATGGGAACTGTAGTCTCAAAACATCTGGAGGGCCGAGGTTGAGGAAGCCTGCCCTTGGGTGTCAGCGTCTTCCTCCTTTATCAAAATAAAAAAAATTCCTTCCAGTAGCACCTTTAAGACCAACTAAGTTAGTTCTTGGTATGAGCTTTCGTGTGCAAGCACACTTCTTCAGATACACGAAGTGAGCTTGCACACGAAAAGCTCATTTCGTGTGAGCTTGCACACGAAAGCTCATACCAAGAACTAACTTAGTTGGTCTTAAAGGTGCTACTGGAAGGAATTTTTTTTATTTTGACTATGGCAGACCAACACGGCTACCTATCTGTAACTTCCTCCTTTATCTCAGGTTTGTTCTTGTAGAACTCAGCAAGGAGGTGGATAGGGGCAAAACGAGAATTAACTGGCTCTGCGTGTCTCCTTCTCCACTGGCCTCCCTGCTCTTGCAGTGCCAATGGGCACCTGCCACCACTGGGTCTTATCACCATCTCATAGAGCATAGCCTCCAACTGCCCCCAAAGTGCTGGGACTGTCACGAAAACTCTTAAAAATGGCTTCGTGTTGTGAGTTAAACCACAGAGCCTAGGACTTGCCAATCAGAAGGTTGGCGGTTCGAATCCCCGTGACGGGGTGAGCTCCCGTTGCTCAGACCCTGCTCCTGCCAACCTAGCAGTTCGAAAGCACGTCAAAGTGCAAGTAGATAAACAGGTACCGCTCCGGTGGGAAGGTAAACGGCGTTTCTGTGCCCTGCTCTGGTTCACCAGAAGCAGCTTAGTCATGCTGGCCACATGACCCAGAAGCTGTACGCCGGCTTCCTCGACCAATAAAGCGAGATGAGCGCTGCAACCCCAGAGTTGGTCACGACTGGACCTAATGGTAAGGGGTCCCTTTACCTTTACCCTTTGTCCCACAGAGTCCCGAATTTATAGTTTATAGACCGCTTACTTGATAGAAAACCACTTTGTATTTGGTATTTATTTGAAGCTTAAAGCCAGCTGCTTTGGGCACATTCCACTGTGGAAAAGCAACTTAGAACTAAGCAAAGCTAGATTAAGTTTTGCTGGAGACCGCTTCGAACCTGAAGCAGGCCTGTTTTTCAGGGAAACTTATCTGCCATCGCTGCCACTTCTCACTGAGGAACTAACACCTCTGGCTCAGCTTCAGAGAAATACCGTTTCTGAGAACACTGCTTGAAAACCTGTATACTACATCATAGTAATAATAGTAATGGCATCTGTGTTGGCAAATAAGAGGAAATGCACCAGAGGACACAGATTTGCATCTATGTGTACAAATTTAGAAACAATGACTACAATATAAATTAAATATAAATTGAAATACATCTCACCATAGCGGGGAGAACTGTGCTTCTGCGGTCTGCTCTGCACCTGCTCAGATTGCTGCCAAAGTGTGCACTGCAGATGGGCAACTTCAAGGCTCCTGAAGCAAGTCTCCCTTCTTAGGGTTCTGGATCTTTAAACTGGACTTGGACTGAGCTGCCCTTTCAGTAAGTTACTTCCTCAAATACAGGATACCTTGCAGGCATGTGGTCCCTTTCCTGAAGAGTTGTTATCCCTGGTTTCCCCCCCACCCATTCCTTGAAAGGCAGGGGAGGAAAAGAAGGCCCAGTCCCCTTACCTGGTGACTTCCTTGGGCAGACCAAGTATCCCTATTTTCCATGGACAAATGCAGATTTACAGAAGCCATCCCAGTTTCTGATTTGATCCCGGAATGTCCCACTTTTCCTTAGGATGTCCCTATTTTCATTGGAGAAATGTTGGAGGGTATGGATTTATGCAACCCCTGAGCCAAAGAGATAAGTAAATATACAAGCTTTAGGAGACATCTGAAGGCAGCTCTCTATAGGGAAGTCGCTTAATGTTTTATTCTGTTTTTTTATATATGCTGGAAGCCTCCCAGCATGGCTGGGTTAACCCAGTCAGGTGGGTGGGGTATAAATAATTGTTGTTGTTGAATTGGGCGTCTCTGTTTTCATCGGAGAAATGTTGGAAGGCATGCTTAGGAAATGTTTTTAGAATATTGGGTAGGCACACAAATAGGCTAAAATTTGGGTGAGTTAGGGGTTGTAGATTTCAGAAAGGGGCTATCTATCTCCCCCCACTCCCATCCCACAATAATTCAAGCACTGATTGTGCCCCAGAGCATATTCCAGTATGGTCTCTTCTAGATTTCTGCATCAGTTTGTGATTATTATCTTGAAATTCCTCATTAAAACTCATCCAGTTTTAGTGGAAGTTCCTCTAAATGTACACATTTTTGTATGCAATATTATCTGATTCACACATTTTTGCAGGCAATTTCCCCTTGGCATAATGCACTTTATATGTTCTTTTCACTGATATGCATATTTAAATGCACACTTTCCCCTGATTTACACATTTTTGTACACATTGTTTGGTTGGGGAGCTGCATCACAGATTTCAGAGAAGTGTGACTTTTGAATGACGGCTGTGCTTTCGGTTTGTGTATTGTTTCGGAAAGCATGAGCTGCGTAAGTTTGCATTAAAATCTTAGCCATCTTGAATTTATCCCCCTTTCCAAATGCTAGGGTGTGTGTGGGTGTGTGTGGGTGTGGGTGTGGGTGTGTGTGGATGCCCAGTCCTTATTTAACTTTGTTCTGACTTGTTTCCTGGGAGGTCGTAAGACAATGAGGATTCATCCCGATTTGCTTGCAGGATGTTTGCAGGTTGTCCCGCATTCATCTCACCCGTCGTAGCGCATTTTCCCTTCACTCTCCTAAGCACAAAAACTAAGGTTGCGGGGGGGGTTGTTTTAAAGTGGATTTGTTGTGCTAGGATTAAATGCAAGGAAAGGAGGAGCAGGGAGAAGAGAAAAGCATGGATATTTCAGGAACAGAGAAAACACCGGCCAAGGGGTTATGATGGCTCTGTTACCTTTGGGGGAGGGGGCATAGGAGACCCTTATAAATGCACACAAAGCTTCCCATATTCTCTCTGTGCCCCTTTCTTCCTTTTCTTTGCACTTCTCACCTCCACTGCTGCCACGTGGCAGGCGTTGGCCGGGCTCAATCGATACTGACACATCTGTGAACCTCGCCCACGATTGCCCACACTTGGGCTGGGCAGGCCAGAGTTCCCAGCGGTGCTCCACTAAGTGCTTCGCACTTCGCAGCCACAGATACGAGGGTATTACTTCCAGGCCTGGGTTCAGCAGGAGGGCAAGTGGTGTTCTTGAGTCTTCCGTCAAACACCTCTGACATTTTGCTTGTTCATTTGCTGGCTCATTCTCCCGCTTACCTTTCCACCTAGAAACTCTCTGGCTCCCACAGTTGCAATGCCAAAGCTGAGCACTGGAACATAACAAAAGAGGTCAGTGCATCTTACGAAAGGACTTTTCGAGATGCGGTAGTAGTGATGGTGATGAACACGAGCTGCTAATTTGCCCAGAACCTAGGAGAAACTCTGCCCTTTCTTTATAAGAGAAGTGCTGTTTCTGAGTACTCCCTGCCCTGTATTTAATTTTTTTTGGGGGGGGGGGAATTACCTGCAAAAACTGCATGTGTCTCACCTGAAGAAGAAAAAAAAGCAAAAACAAAACAACCCACATTTATGCATAGATTGCCTGATCAGGAATTCTGTGTAACTTTGCACAATCTTTTGCAGGCATTATTTGGTTGGATAACATAAAAGGTATAAAGTTTCTCATTTTTCAGGATAGAAGGAACTCTTCTTGGCTCCAGCCCTCTTGTGGTTAAGCACGGAATAAAGTTAAACCAGATCTCAGTCCTCCAACCTTTTGGAAGGAAACAAAGGCTAGATACCCATTAAACACAGCTGGGTTGTTCTTTTCCTCAATTTGGATTGAAGCAGATTGGGGGGGGGGGGGGACACACATCAAAGTGCAGTATGTCATAAGAACAGGTGTCCCTATTTTCCAGGGACAGTCCCAGATTTAAAGAAGCCGTCCCGGTTTCTGAATTGATCCTGGAATGTCCAGCTTTTCCTTAAAGGGTAAAGGGACCCCTGACCATTAGTGGCTGACTCTGGGGTTGCAGTGCTCATCTCGCTTTATTGGCCAAGGGAGCCGGCGTACAGCTTCTGGGTCATGTGGCCAGCATGACTAAGCCGCTTCCGGCGAACCAGAGCAAGCCGTTTACCTTCCTGCTGGAGCGGTACCTATTTATCTACTTGCACTTTGACGTGTTTTCGAACTGCTAGGTGGGCAGGAGCAGGGACCAAGCAACGGGAGCTCACCCCGTTGCGGGGATTCGAACCGCCGACCTTCTGATCGGCAAGTCCTAGGCTCTGTGGTTTAACCCACAGCGCCACCCGCGTCCCTCGCTTTTCCTTAGGATGTCCCTATTTTCTTTTTTCTTTCTTTCTTTTTTTTTTAGAGTTTGGATTTGATATCCTGCCTTTCACTCCCTTTAAGGAGTCTCAAAGCGGCTAACATTCTCCTTTCCCTTCCTCCCCCACAACAAACACTCTGTGAGGTGAGTGGGGCTGAGAGACTTCAAAGAAGTGTGACTGGCCCAAGGTCACCCAGCAGCTGCATGTGGAGGAGTGGAGACTCAAACCCGGTTCCCCAGATTACGAGACTACCGCTCTTAACCACTACACCACACTGGCTCTCAGGATGTCCCTATTTTCATTGGAGAAATGTTGGAGGGTATGTAAGAAACAACAGGACAGATGTGGGTTGTGGCTAGTATCATATGTGCACCACTTCCCAAACCAGAAGTGGGAGACTAAACCGGAGTGTGTACACACAGCCTAAGACTAACAAGGCAGCCGTGCTGGTTTTCATGGAATGATGCACAACACCTTTCCAATTTTCTTATTTCTTGTGAGTTAGCATATCAGAGGTGATGAACTTGTGGCCCTCCAGATGTTTGACTCCCATTAGCGACAGCCTGAATGGGCAATGATTTGACTGTGATGGGAGCTGTAATCCAGCAACATCTGGAGGGCCACAGGCTCCCCACCCCTCATGTACCTCTTTTAATCCTCTGCCTTTGTGGGCCAGAGAACACAGTGTACCGGTAATATGAATGCTGAGCACTGACCCCAAGCTGAAGTGCCTAAACCTCCCAGCATAACATCATTTAAATACTCCTTGCAGACCATTTTCAACATTCCAACCCTATCAAAAGTTAATTAGGTAACTTGACCGCATAGCTATAATTTTCTTATGCACAGAGAGGAAGTGGGGGGGAGAAAAGGCCAAATTATGTTTGGGGTACAAAAGTGGTGGTTTCTGTGGAGACGTTCCTTTTGTCCCTGCCTTGACATTGTAAAATGATCTCACAAAAGGACAGGTGAAACCTCAGCGTTCAATTGTGGTTTGGGCTAAAGATCAGTCAAAAGATGGCGGCTTTCAGTTTTAACACACAGGAAGGTTGTAAACTAAAGGGAGGGTACATGAAACTCGGGCTGCGTACATCATTTCCTCTGGCTCACAGTGATCCCACCAGTGGCTTTGGAATCCTGTACACACAAGGTCACCCATGATGCAACAGAGCTGTCCTGGAACTCATTGAGAAATACTGCTGCTTGATGCGCTTTCTCTCAAACCATGTGTACATCGCCTCATTCTCCTGATCTACTGATTTGGTTTTACCCTAGGGTTGCTGACTGCACCATACGCTTAAAGTACTCTCTCTTTTTTGCCACTTTAACAGTTGTAGCTTCCCATATGAAGAATCATGGGAGTTGCAGTTTATTCCCCACAGAGCTGCAATTCCCCACATCCATAACAAACTACAGTTCCCAGGTTTCTTGCGGGGGGGGGGATGACTACTTAAAGTGGTATGATAACTGTTTTAAGTTTATAGTATGGATGTAAACTGGGCTGGGGTGCTTTATACCTTTGTAGCTTGGACAAAGGAAAAAAGCCCTGGTGGATCAGACCAAAAGTCTACCAAGTTTAGCAAGGTTTAGGTAAAGGTAAAGGACCCCTGGACGGTTAAGTCCAGTCAAAGGCGACTATGGGGTTGTGGAACTCATCTCGCTTTCAGGCTGAGGGAGCCGGTGTCTGTCCACAGACAGCTTAATGGGTCATGTGGCCAGCAGGACTAAACCACTTCTGGAGCAGCGGGACACCGTGACAGAAACTGGAGCACACAGAAATGCCGTTTACCTTCCTGCTGCAGCGGTACCTGTTTATCTACTTGCACTGGCGTGCTTTCAAACTGCTAGGTTGGCAGGAGCTAGGATAGAGAAACGGGAGCTCACCCCATTGCATGGATTCAAACCACTGATCTTCCAATCAGCAAGCCCAAGAGTCTCAGTAGTTTACACCACAGCACCACCCGCATCCCCATCAAATTTAGCATCTCCTTCCCAACAGCTACCAGCCAGATGCCTCTGGGAGGTCCACAAGCAGTACAGCCCCATTGCGACGCAAGCACTTGGTACTCATGTGTACTTCCTCTGAACATGGAAGTTTCACATGAGCTTTTAAAGTTTTGGAGTTTGAGCTGTTAAGACCTTTTAAAAATAAATAAATGCCAAGCTGTTAGCGTAGGATAAATTCCTGCCTCCTGGGGTGTACACTGGCTGGTTTTATCCTCTTGGTTTTAATGCCCCAAACGGATATGAGTAATTGAGACTATCAGAATGGCTTCCACTGCAATTTAAGTCACTTTTAGAGTAATTTCACCTGTTATATTGTGTTTTCCAGTCATTTTTGGAAGCTGCTTTAAATGAATTTTACAGCATAAGGAAAAATGACGGGTGTGTGTGTGTGTGTGTGTATATATATATATATATATATATATATATAAAGGCATATTGTTGCACACCACACCAATCACCAAGTGCTGTGAGATTCCAGGGGTCCCAGGGTCTGTGTTTCCTTTTGGAAATGGGGTACAGCAGAGATTGTGATACATTTATGACAAATGGTTAATTTACACATACTGTATATATAACCTGAGCTTATGATGAAGGGGTTCACAGTATTAACACTCCAAAAGGGTCTAGTTTCTCCCATAGTCACAGCCTTGGCTTCCAACAGAAATCAGCCATTGTGTTCTGACCCTCTCTCCAGCTTGCTGACTTTACCATCCGGCAGCCAATTTTCCTCTAGGCTAGTGGTTCCCAATTAGCTGAATACTGAGGACCCCTTAATTTTCAAAAGGCAAACCATGGACCCCCTACTTTTGAAAACTCTGATAACTCTATGGTAGTTACCTCTGCAAAGCAAATTTTTGAACAAAATGTGGGGTAGCAAAGGATTTTAGCTATACTAAAATTTTCACCATTGTGATATACCAGCAGCTAAATGTTGCAATATTCTGATATATTGGCTGAGATTATCGTGTGATATCGGAAGTGCCTTGAAATCAAATGCCCTGCTCTCCCTTCACAATATATCGCTGCATATTGCTGGTGTTGTGGTGTGATTTCAAAACTGATTTTTGCCAACATATTGAAAAACCGTACAGCGCTAAAACAGACCGTAACATTTGTGATTTTACCATGCTAAAATGACAAAAAAAAAAAGTTGGGGGGGAGGCAAGGGTTGAGGCAGTGGACCCCCTGGGTACGTTCCACGGACTCCTAATTGGGAACCGCTGCTCTAGATCACCTCACAGTCAACTCCCAGCTCTGCTTCAAACTCTAGCTTTGCCTTCTAACTAGCTATGAGTTGAGGGACAGGGCTCTGGCATCTGGCATAGAGCCTTTGCTTTCTTCATGGCCCATTACCTTTCCTTTGTTCTCTGAATGGCCCATCTCCCAGGCATTCTCCTGAACGTGAGAAGCAGGGTCCAGAGATTAGGAGTCCTCCCTGCTGATGCACCTAGTGGCTTCATCCCCACTCATGCTCTTAGCATGCATGAGAAAGGACTGTTTTTATGTACACCACTTAGAAATTCAAATAATTAAGTGGCATATAAATGTCTTCAATAAACAACAAAAAGAGAAGGACTAACTGACACAGGTATGTGAAGCACCTCACTATGGTTTTTTTGAGGTCATGAAGGATGGTCAGTTAGATTCTGCAAGGTATACAGACCCCACCTTTTGGAAATGCTGGACCTTTTGGGTGGCATGCTGCTGAAGTGATGTCTTCAAAAGTATTTCCATGCCACAAGGACTTTTGCTGTTGTTTAGTTGTTTAGTCGTGTCTGACTCTTTGTGACCCCATGGACCAGAGCACGCCAGGCACTCCTGTCTTCCACTGCCTCCCGCAGTTTGGTCAAACTCATGCTGGTAGCTTCGAGAACACTGTCCAACCATCTCGTCCTCTGTCGTCCCCTTCTCCTTGTGCCCTCCATCTTTCCCAACACCAGGGTCTTTTCCAGGGAGTCTTCTCTTCTCATGAGGTGGCCAAAGTATTGGAATCTCGGACTAGAAACTTGTTAAAAACAAGCCAAGTGCTGAAGCTTTGGGATTCCAACTTTGTAAGTACTCTGCATAATTCCCAAGGATTAATTTGTAAAGAGTGGTGTTGCAGCTCAAGCTTGCCTGCAAAACCATGGCCTTTAACCCAAGTTTGTGCAGCAGTGAGAGAAATGCATTTTTATTATATTTTTTTGGCAGCTTCTTCTTATATCTTCCTGAGTTTAAGCCCTGATGAGCATTTGGGTAGAACCGGAGGAAAGATTGGTTCTTGGTGGGTTGTTTTGTTTATTAGCTAAAAGACTTATGCACTTTAGGTTTGAAAGGGCTACTTTCTTTACAGGTTGAAGCTGCACTTTTAAAGGTAGCCTAGAAGGAAGAATTCCAACCGGTATAGCATCCCTATTTTTCTATGCTGGGAAGAGCGGCACCAGTTGGATTTCCACGTAGCACAGACAACTGTTAAAGGCATAGAAAGCAGAGTATAGAAGGGAGAGTGGCAGCCTGAGCTCTGCATTTAAAGCCAGAGTGTACATCCATTGCTTGGGAAACTCGAGGTTTAACACCGGTTCTGAGTTTAAAATAAATGTTAGCAAATCATCAAAGGGAGGCAGGCTCCTTCCCCTCCCCGCACACTGCCTCCCTCATACTCCTCCTTGACTCATACGCTTTGCCCTCACTGGAAACCTTGCCCAAGCAAGTGAGTAATTGCAAGTCAAATCGCAACAACTGTGGTGGCTTTGAAGTATTATCATGTGATTTAGGAAAACAGAAGGGCCTTCTCATCATGAACCGGGGATGTGTTTACAAAAACCAGCTCTGCAGAGCAGGCTGGCTCAGCTCGTGACCCAAATGTAGCTCAGGCTCAGAGCCATATATTGTGGCCTGACTGGTCCTTGACAAGGTATGAGGGGGGTCTCTCTGTCAAGCACCTCTCATGGGCCTTCTCCAATGCTGGTGGGCTTACCTGATGGACCTACCTGGTGGCAGGAGTAGCCGCTTCAATTCTCTGCAACACCGCTTTGTAGCCAAAGACCCACTGAACTTTGAATGTCCATCAGATACAATAAAAAATAAAAAATGCTGCTCCTGACATGGAGGAATGATATCCAGTTCAGTCACGCTTGCCTTAGTTTCATCCAGGCTGGACTACTGCAATGCTTTCTCCATTAGGCTGCCCTTGACAACAGTCCAGAACCTTCAGGTAGTGCAGAATGTGGCTGCCAGGACATTAGTTGATGCTTTACACACACACACACACACACACACACACACACACACAGCACACACACAAACAAAAGCTCAGCAACTTTGTCCAGATTTTCAGTTTGGGGAATATGCCAACCCTATACCTGAGCCTTATGATCAGATTTGGAAGCAGGTGGAACAAATTTTTACATTTCTACAATAGGCTAGCTTCTGCACAAACTCTTTATCCTCCACCCAGGCAAGCAAGCAAGTGACATGAGCAGAGTTCAAGGACACAGTCCTAAAGCACTTGAGACATAGGAGACAATTCCTAGGGGCCAAGATTCCTTTGCCCCCCCCCCAAAAAAATATTTTTTTGGGTTGCCTACCCAAAGTTGATGGGCATTGCCATTCAAATGGTGTGTGTGTGTGTGTGGCGTTATGTGTTCTATTATGCAATGTGGGGCTGACCTGCCCCCCCATATTTTATTCAAGTTGGCACCCCTGACTTGAGGGGAGTGAGGAAGAGGGTTGGTGAGGGGGTACGGCTTGGAGAGATGGTGTGTGGCCCGGACAGAGTCCCCCACCCTGAGGTTTCTCACCCCTGGGTTATCAGACTGAGCTCTAAGTGTGCTTATTATTAAAGGACATTCTGGTGGAATCTAGACACATATAAAAAAATGTTGTGAAAATGCTTTTAAAAAAAGTTTTGAAAAAATATATATTGAATTTGCCATAGCTCACCATCGCCATCTAGTGTCACATTTATATAATGCACCTTACAACACACTTAAAACATTTTATTTGCAGCTGTATAGCTGAGTCCTCTAATACACTGTCATCATCCCATGGTGGACATCTTATTCACACACTTAATGCTGCTACGAGGCCTAAGATTGCCTCTTGTACTTTCACACACATTACCTTTTGATGTGTTAAAACCTTCTGATCTGGAAGCCCCACCTTCTACCCCAGTCCCCAGCCTCCACTGATGCAGTGCCCTCCAGATATTTAGGACTACAACTCCCATCAACCCTGGGCCAGCTGGCACTGATGGGAGCTGTAGTCCAAAACGCCCAAAGAGCACCAGCTTGGCGAAGGCTGCCCTCTCCTTGCAGCCTCATGCAAAGGAAGCTGAAAGTGCTTCTCGCTGTGGGTTCTTGTCTCTTTCTTAAAATGTAAAGATTGGGTTTTTCTGGCAAGGCTGAAAGGCTCGGTTATCTCCTTCACACCATCTGGCCAGGACTTTGTGCTGGTTTGTTGCTCTGCAAGCCACAAAAGATCTTCAGAATCAAGATGAGCAAAGAAGGTGGGGGAAATTAGAGGAGTGGGAAGTGGGACCACAAATAAGGCCGCGTACACAATAGCGGCTTAAAATGCAGCAGGGTCAACTCACATTTTTGCACTGCTGTACACACCAGAGAGTGTGTGGGCATGCCTTCACCCAATGTGGATTATCAGTTTTGCTTACCTGCACCTGCAACACACCCCAAACTCCTATTCAGTGAAGCTGTCATCTGCACATGTGCAATGACTGTCTCAAATGTACACACCGCAGCTTAACCACTATTTATGTTTGGGAGCTTCAAGTGGAAGCTGGTTTGAGGCGAAAACGCATTCAAAGAGGAATATTTCTCAAGAAATGACAAGGTAGATATTATTGAGGCTACTTGGATGCCTGCAGCTTTAGAAACGGCAAACTGCAATGTGTACAATCTTAAAGATTATGGGGAACCCTCATAAAGGCATCCCAAGGGGCAGACCACATGTCAGACACAGATGCACATAATGAAGCTCCAGTGGTGCTAATGAAAAGCAGCCTTTAGAGGCTGAGAGTTTAAACGGAGCAATGGGATGGATTGGGTGAAGGACTCCTTAACCTTCCCACCCCCCTGCTTCCACGCTCAAAATCATCCCTCCCAAGCCGGGTTTCTAAATACCTTACCCCAGTTGGGGTTGTTTCCCCTTTTTAACGCATATCTGCATATGTGTAAGTGCTTTGGGTTGCCAACTTCTTTTCTGGGAGAAGCACCTGTGCCTTTAACAGGAAGGGGTACAACAGGTGCACTGGAGTCACCGAAACTGCAAATGTGGGCGGCGGGGGGGGACTGAACTTGTGAAGCTGTTGAACTTCTGAATCATACATCACAGGAGCCTCTGTCAGGGAAAGAAGTTGGCAACCCTCACTGTCACACTGATAAGGTGCCAGCGGCCCAAGCCTGTCTGAAAGCAGCAATCTCTGGCTTAGAAGTCTTCCCTCTTCTCCTGGGTCAAAGGAAGAGGAACAGGGGGGTTGTGGAAGTTGTTCAGTGATGATGGAAAGTCACTCAGCTGCGCAAGCAACGCAAAGATAGTTTGAAAGAAGGATTGAGGCATATACACCATTCCCATTTTTCCTGCCAGAGAAGCAGTTTTGCTAGGTTGTTTTTTTTGTTTTTTGTTTTTTGTTTTTTTTTGCATTTATTCAAAAAACTGCCCAAGCTATTTAACCAGAGGTGTGTGTGTGTAAACTATAGGAAACAAAATCACTCCTAAACACTATTAACAGCCTCCAATCTCAGATATCCCAGCTGAGACTAGAAATGCTGCTTCACAAATTATATGGCCACATCGCAACCCACTGAGTTTGCCACCGAGACTCCGTTCAACAGGAAGCTGTGGCCTACCCCCCTCTTAGTTATTATAGCACCTACCTATGTGCTTCTAATTGCTCATCGCATTCAGTGTTCGGTAGTTGTTTTTTATATATATAAGGGGCGGTTCAAGACATTTTGTTGCCTGAAGTGAAAGACAAAATGGCATCCTCGCCATCCCATGTATGAAAGCTGACTGGTTTGGCAGCTGGAACTTATTTCATCACTGGCAATGAGAGGGCATCCTTTGCCACACCTGAGGGCAGTAAGCTAGATACAGGTGTGCAGGCTCTGCAACACACACACCTCAGTTCTCCAGCCAAGGGCTACAGTCAAAGCAAGGCTCCTGCCAGCCTCTGCCACCTGAGGTCATTGTGTCACTGCCTAACAATAGGGCTGGCCCTGTGAGGTGTACACATTAAAAGTTCTTAGGTACAACAGAGCCATAGTTAACAGCTCTCAAGTTTCATTGGGCCAGAGGGCTGTTTGTTTGTTTTTTTTAATGTTATACAGTGGTACCTTGGGTTACAAACACCTCGGGTTACAAACACTTTGGGTTATAGACTCCGTTAACCCAGAAGTAGTACCTCAGGTTAAGAACTTTACCTCAGGATGAGAACAGAAATTGTGCGGCAGCGGCAGGCCCCATTAGCTAAAGTGGTACCTCAGGTTAAGAACGGTTTCAGGTTAAGAACGGACCTCCGGAACGAATTAAGTTTGTAACCAGAGGTACCACTGTATATTTATTTATTGCATTTATATCCCACCTTTTCTCCAAGGTGGCATACACGCTTCTTCCCCCTCTCCATTTGATCCTTAAAGCAACCCTATGAGGTAAATTAGTACTGAAAGATGGTGACTGAACAGCTCAGAGTTCAAGGGAATGTAAAAGTGCTTAACTTTTTCTGGATCAAGCACCTTGTGTGTACACCAGAAATTTAATGTGTGAAGTTTAGCTGTTTTCCCCACGAATGAGCTACAAATGTTTCTGCAATCCCTTTTGTTAGCCACTGTTTCAGCCTCCATCATTGGCAACAGCCCTTTCTCTTTCTGAACCAATGCCGTATGTCACACGTGTTGTAAGTTTTCTCAGAGTGAGACTTGTTCCCTGGCAAACAAGCAAGCAAACATAGGCGCTTTAATTTTTCTTGCCATTAGCAAGCCCAGGTGGTGTAAAGAACAGCACTGGTTTTGAACTGTGGGGACAAACTCAGAATTCTGATTTTAGTCAAAGTATCTCCGTCTCAACTCTCTCATAACGTTTCTGTGAGGATAAAACAGGATATCACACCAGTTTTGTGTGAGCTTCACTGGTTGTCAGTCTGCTTCTGGGCTCAGTTTAAGATTTAAAGCAGAGATACTAGGGTTACCATATTCCACAAACTGAAAATCTGGACAAATCCAGATATTGAGATTTTTCTTTTTTCTTTTCTCAAACAAAGTTGTTGCACTTTTTTTGGGAACATCTCCCCCAAAATATAAAGTTTGGGGGCTTAAAAAAAAGATGTTAACCCCCCCCCTTGCCATACGTCCAGATTTTCCCAGACATTTTGCTGATTCTGCAAAAATCTCCCTGGATGCCAAAATACTGACCACTTCCTCGAAAAATCCGATGTATGGCAGCCCTAGATACCCAACATGGTACCCTTCACATCTTCCATCAAATCTAACAGCATGGCTAGAAAACAGGTCACATTTTTGTGGGCGTCCTGTCACCCAGGGCCCCCTAGACCTGGCGCCTATGTTGGGAGTTGTAGTTCTGTGAGGTTAGACAAGGGATCTCAAACTGAGAATTCTCAACATTGCACCAAGAGACAGTTCCCATTAGTCTCTGGAGGAAACAATGACAATAAAAATGATGATATAAGTTTGAAACTGGAAATGAAACTTCACAACAAGATGGTTGACGTAGATCCTCCTTGGAATGGAAAGCACGTTCAGGGGGACAAAGCTCCAACTCCAGTGGAGCCCTCTTGTAATGAATGTGAATCTGCAAGAACAACAGCAATGCTACCAGTTCTTCAGCAACACTCAATTCATTTGCTTTGCTTCAGATAACCCTGAACCCCTTCAACTCCTCCTTGAGAAGTAGTTCTCGTTTGAGTCAAATTGGGTCAGCGATGCTTAGCAACAATAAGAGAAGTCGAACAGCCGTGTCTTTGCGAAGGAGGTGTCACCGTCTTTACCCCAAAGAAGGAAGAGCTTATTAACACCTTCCCCACATTCCTAATAATGAAACAGGCCTCTGCACTGCCTGGGTTAAGGTGGTATGTTCCTCACCCACAGCGAGCATGAAGTATCAGCCACTAATTAAGTTCTAATTATCCCAGGCAAGTTGATTTCCATTAACACATCTGATTCACAAGCAGGTGTATGACGCCTTATTCTTAAAGAAGACTTCATTAGCGCTGCCCCGCACCTGTTTCCGGAAGCTTCCTGTGAGGTGGTAGGGGAAGCCATCTTGCTAATTTAACTACAGGCAGAGGCCTAAAAACCAGCCAATTGTTTTTATACACTCCCCGCCCAACTTATTTCAGACATGTGCCTTCCAACTGTTATTTTTTTCCATAAGTATTTGGAGACCTCCTTTTACTATACTGGAATTTTAGATAGTCAAATTGTAGCCTTATGAGGCTTTGCCCTCGGGTGGGAAAGATATTGCGCCCGGGAAAGGGAAGTGGGAGTCAACAGACACTCAAGGAATAGTTTCAGAGAAAAAGCTTTATTTCTACCATCCATGAACTGGTAGAAGGAGCAAGTGTGATAACTCACAAAAAGCATGCACTGGTTCACAGTCATGTGCACAGAGCATATATACCCCTTTCCAGTTCCCTCCCCCTTTCTCCTCCTTCTTCCAGAGTCCTCCCCATTAGTTCCTCTGAGCATGAACAGAAAGCTGTCTTGGGACTATTGGACTCTTGGCGCCTTTCCCAGGAAAGGGGGGTGAGAAGCCTTGCATGTCCAAGATGTTGCAACTAGAATGAGATAAGATTCAGTTCTCAGGCCTGAGTATTTTTGGCAATGACAGAGCCTATTCATTAGCCTTTAAAAGTAACGGTTTGCCCTTGCCACAGCATCTTGTGAGAAAAGCTGTTTTGGATTTTTAGAAGTCAAAGGAATTTTGGACAGTTTTGAAGCCTGGTTGGGGGGGGGGTGACTTCAGGCCTAGGTGGGGTCACCTGTCTTCACCTTCCTTCAAAATAACCTTCCGGCTGTTGGGGGACTATCCAAATACCACAACCAGCATCAAGTTTTTATTAATAGTTAAGTGCCTGGTGCTATAAGCCTAGAAGGCAAAAATCCCCCTCTGCCCAAAAAATACAGCAGAAAGATATGCTCGACCTAGCACTGACAAAGCATGTGATATTCTGCTGAAGTGCCACCTCAGATACCTAGTATAAAGTTTTTTAAACTTTCTGGAAATAGACAAAAGATACTTCACATTGGCGTGCCGTTGAGTCACAAACACCCCTTTTAAAATATGTGTTGTGTTTCTATACAGTATTGCAAACTCCTGCTCACGTTTACTTGGAAATAAGTCTTACAGTGGTCTGTGGGGGCTTACTCCCTTGTATTTATTTATTTGCTTTAACAAGCTTGCGTATCTAGGGCTTTTTTTTCAGCCTGAACTCAGTTCTGGCACCTCTCAGGTGGGCTCCATTGCCATTATGAGAGAACAAGGGAGGTGTTCCATCTTGAGTTCTGGCAACAATCCGACCAAGATAGTTTTGCAATTCAGATTATATTAGTTGTTAAAAGCAACAAGTTTATCTAGGTGGTGCAGTATAACGATGAAGAGGCTAAACACTATGAATCAGTGAGTCCCCAGTTTGAATTTGTCCTCTTCTCTGTGTCTCACTCAACTAGTGATGGCCTTTAGCCAAGTTCAGTGGTTCTCAGTTATCTAAGTACTGCAGACCCCGTTTTTCCCCAAAAGCCAAGCCATGGACCTCCCTACTTTTGATATCTCTTAGGTAGCTTTTGTTATGTGGATGGTGCCATGGACTCCGTGGGTGGGTTAAATGGACTCCCTAGTGTCTGCAGACCCCCAACTAAGAACCACTGGCCTAGATGGATTTACAGGGGGGAGAGACACATTTGTGGAAGGTACAGTTATCAAGGGCTCAGTGGTAGAGAACTGTTCTTCCTGCAGAAGGTCCAAGGTTCAATCCTTGGCATCTCCAGGTAGAAGTTAGATGGACCCCACTCTGTAACGCTATTGCCCTTCATAGAATCACAGAGTTGGAAGGGACCCCAAGAATCATCTAGTCCAACCCCCTGTGATGCAGAAATGTCCTTCTTGCTAGCTTTCCATTACTATCTGGCTGGGGGAAAGGATGCCAGACTGGACAGGCCTTTGGCCTGATCCAGCTGCAAGGCTCTTCTTACATTCTTAACCCTTTTGCTCTGGGAAGGCATTATGGGTACTGTATAGCCTTTTTGTCTGCCTTGGGGGGGGGGTGTTACGCAGCCCCATTGCAAAATGACCCAGTATTCTGACAGCAGCAATGCTTGAATCAGCTTGATCTCAGTTTTGTTTCAGATTTACTGTGGTAGTTTTCACACACTGGTATTCTTAGAACAAAACGTTCTCTCTCTCTCTCTCTCTCTCTCTCTCTCTCTCTCTCTCTGTGTGTGTGTGTGTGCACGCACATTTGGGGTGGGGTAATAAGAAATAGGACAGTCTAAAAGGGGAAGCAAAGACTTTCAGCAGAACTAGGAAATTCGGAGGGCAGACGAGATGATGTGATGCACCTCATTGACTCCGATACGCTGCATTAGTTCTGTAATGTTTATGCATGTTTTTATCATTATGAAAATAACAGATGCTATTTCAAACACAGAAGAGATTGTGAGGAATTGTCCTGTTGTGTACAGCCAGTTATCAAGATTTGCGCAAACAGATACAAATGCAGACGTGTGACTTGAGCGACTTATTAATGTTGTTTGCAATTTGGACTGTGATCAATTTATTATTGGAATTTATAAGTAATTAATTATTGCTTTATTAATCACCTTCTAAACCACCACCTGAAAACAAAGGACATGTAAGATAATTTTAAAAAGAGAAACAACAAATACATTTGGTGCAATACTAAGACCCTAACAAGTGGGCACTTGTGGTGAGCAACCACGTTTATCCAGAACAAAATGCCTCCAATTGTTTCTGGAAGGTGCAGATAGTAGGGGCACCTTGTATATCTTGTCAGGAATGCTATTCCACAGAACAGGGGCAGCCATGCTAAAAGCCCTACTCCAAGCTGCTGTAGAGTGGGCTTCTGAGATCTTTCAAACTTGCAAGAGAAACTTTCTTGCAGGCCACAACTACCTACTGGTCCTGAGCTGTATAGAGATTTACATGTTAGTACAGTGGTACCTCGGGTTAAGAACTTAATTAGTTCTGGAGGTCTGTTCTTAACCTGAAACTGTTTTTAACCTGAGGTACCACTTTAGCTAATGGGGCCTCCAGCTGCCGCCGCATGATTTCTATTCTCATCCTGAGGTAAAGTTCTTAACCTGAGGTACTACTTCCGGGTTAGCAGAGTCTGTAACCTGAAGCATCTGTAACCCGAGGTACCACTGTACTTATATCTTACAGTACCCACACCTTGAACATGGCCTGGAAGCAGATTAGCGGTTGGTTCAAATCAGGATGCTGGTGGTAGTTTGCCCCCACAAGCAACCTAGCTGCCACATTCTTCATCAGCTTTAGCTCCTAGACCAACCCCAAGAGTTAGCCGCATTTAGAGTACATTGCAGTAATCCAATCATGAGGTCTTTTAAGGAAATGCATACCCCTCTTTCGCTGAGCTCAGTTGCTTTTTTCTCCCACATTGCATATGGACCAGGGGAAAGTCACTGCAAGAGTCCCTGCTTTGCATGCAGAAAGTCCCAGGTTTCAATCCCAGCATCTCCACGTAGGTGTGGGAATGTCCCCTGCCTGAAACCCTGGAGAGCCACAATCAGTGTTACCAGTATGGAACTAGATGGGACCAATGGTCCGACTTAATATAACTGGTGGACTCCTCAGGCCCAGGAACCAAATGTGGCCTTCCAAACATATTTGGCCTGAGAGTCCCCTCAGGTCATATGCCATCTCCAGCCACTCCCACCCTTCTCAAGATACCAACAACAGCCCATTGTTCACAGCAGAACTTACTTCTGAATAGAACCATGTGTGGGATTGTGCTGTTTCTTTCACTTTTCTTTTTGCACTGTCTAAGCTAGTGACCCATCTTCCCAACAGCTTTGTACAATTGCTCTAGATCAGAGGTGGCCGCACCATGATTAAAGACCAAACGGTCAAGACCAAAATAAGGGAGAGGCGGGGAAGAGAACCTCTTCCCAAAGATGTGTCATGAAGTTACGGCATTCATGAGCACATGATGTGCTAGTGAAGTCCCTAATTTAATTATACGTTATGTGAAGATATTGTTGTTTTTGCTGGCCCTGAATTGGCTGCAAGTTGGCTATAAATTTAAGTTTTTTAAAAAATCACCTCCTCCCCATGCCATTCTTCTGATTTTCATCAAAACCTCAAGTCTTCTTTTGAACTTTTAGAAACAGTGCTTGAAACTAACAAGGGAGGTTTTGTGGGTATATGTATTATTAACTTCCTAAACCTCAGAAGCGCTGCTTATTGCTGGGGCCCCATTTTGTTATCAGAGATGGTTACCTCAGAGATCAGAAGCCAAAGAAGACACTCCCCACATATGTGTTACAAACTCATGAGGGCAGAAGTAGTACTGTCACACGTCAAGAGGATATGGCTTCCTCAAGGAGTGGACCTGCTGAGCTATTAAGGACAGCAGACTGGGAGACAAATGGGCAAAAACGACTGAGAAGGTCACCTGTGTATATAGATGGGGGAAGAAATGTAATTCTGTTAACACTTGAGGGTGAACCTGTCTGATTTGCATGTTCCAAAACAATACGCTAGCCGAAACACAGCCGTCCTTCAGAATTCACACTCTGAATTGTGCTTTCCAGCCAAATTGAGTTTTTTGCCCATCCCCACCTGTGCACAAGCCACACTGAAAGAAAAAGGAATCCAGAAGCCTTTCTCTTGCACAGATATTGTTCATTTCAATAAGACCTGTGCAGGAGAATTTCCCACAGGACTGTGACACTTATTAATGAGTGGGAGAGCGTGCCTCATGGATTTCCCATCACCAAAGCGTCTTGGGCCAGTGCTGCTCCAGATTTGATATGTATTAGGTATCCCTGAGTATAACGGCAATACTTAGAGGACTGTCTTCTTCCACAGAAGTCTGCATTCTTCACCTGAAACGCTCCCCCCCCACACTTTCTGAAGTTAGGTGGGAGACAGGAACTTGTCAATGGTGGCACCCTGGACAGGGAATGCTGTCCACAGAGAAATTTACCTGGCACAAACATTGATTTCTTTTCTACATCATGAAACTGAAACAGTAGCACCCACAAATTATGGGGGTATCACCAAGCTTGCAGGAAGGTTGTAAAAGTACAAAAGGGTTGAGGGAAAAACAAGAAGTTGTTTGGGGAGAAATGGAAAAGTGGGGGGAAAGATGGCGGAATTGGGTCTGCTGAAAAAAGTGTGTATGGGGGGGGACGGACACCTGAAACCTTGGAGACCTGCTGTTAGTGTTCTTCAGCCTTGCATCCTAGTATTGTCAGACTACAAGTCCCATCATCCCTGACTGGCTGTGGATGACAGGACTTGTAGTCCAACATCTAGGGACCCAAGGCTTAGGAACACTAGTGCAATAGACAAAACCGAGGTAGAATGACTAGTGGTTTGACTTTATGTAAGCCAGCTTCCTACATTCCACTGCCAACCCAAGAAACACTCAGCCATGAATGAAAATGTTCACCAATTGGCAACTTTTATTGGAGTTATTCTGAATCACAGAGCACAGAGTCTCTTCAGAAGGAAAAAAACACACACACACACACACACCAAAGAAAGGGATGGGAACAATACAGACAGACCAATCTCTCTCCCGAGGGTTTTCCACAGCCAAGTATCTAAGGCGGCCTTCCTTGCATCTTCACATTTGGGGCAATCAAGCTAGAGAGATGGGGGCTAGAGCAGAGATGTCTATTTTCTTACTAACAAGTGACGAAACAAATAATGCATTTCTTCTAAGGAAAAAAAATACTAAGGAGAAAGATGAGGGGGTCATAAGCGACAGCAATTGGGGAGCTTGTTCACAAGAGCACTTAACATGAATCAGTTACTCCTTAACACACTTACCCAAGTTTATATTTGTTTTGTAAGCAGCATTATAAATAGTGGCAAGCAAAGGGCTACACTTTCAAAAGGCATTTGGAGTGGAGATTCTAATCTGTATTAGCAATTGGTATCTGCGTTGAATTGATATGGAACAAAAGACATAAAACAAACAAGGAGGCTGGAAGGACACTCGCATAAACATGCACTGTGAAGTGTGTGGAATGAGTCGCCCATACTTTCACCATGCCCATGTGAGAACAAGGAAGGTACCACGATGATGATACTACATTTAGAGGTCAACACACCATGCTAAGATGAAAACCTGCCCCAAAGATCAATCTAAGCACTGCTAAGACCTCCCTAGTCCAGGATCACTTCCACATGACCCATTTCTTGAGCATTCTTCCTGATTTGTTTGCACGAAGTTTGCAGGGAGGCTATAAGCCGTCAGCTGTTTATTGACCACTCATTCTGACCTGTTTGTAGGGCAGTTATATGATAGTGCATCAAGCAACTATTATCCCACACTTCTCGACACATTTCCCCATCGCTTCACTTGAATTTGCACTAAGAAAGTGGCATCCATCTGCAAATGTCCCTTACAGGAACTTTCATTTTTGGGGTGATGGGGACCAGCAGTCCTCTCTCACTGTTTGTCCCCCAGGACGTGGTATTCGTGGTAAACCACTTCTGAAGTGATACTTCTGAGCATGGAAGTATCGCTTACCTATCATGGCCAAGTCATTGATAGATCTAACTTTCAGCTCATGCTACCAATTGTACAAACAGAACCAGGAGTTTATTTTGGTACCCTAGGGGGTATATGATGGTGGCCGTGTGAGTACCACACCTCAACTGTGCATTTACAATGGTCTGTAGGGCCAAAGACATAACTTTTATGTGGGAGATATTGTTCAACAGATTTGCAGAACGAACCATGGTGCATAATAGTAGTGCCTAATAAAGAAACAGGACTACTCTTTGTCAGCCTCATGTTTATATTCTTCTAAAACAATTCCCTGTGCATTTCTCAGAGGATCAGTAGGGTGGGGTGTTCATGGACACAATGAGAATGGATTTTCTTTGGCCTTACCTAAGGCTACTTAACGAGTCCATGGCAAAGATGAGATTTGAACTAAGGACCTTCTGGGTTGCAGTTCAGCAGCTTAGCCACCACACTATGCATGAAGGTTCTTGGTAGCGAATTACTTTTATATATTCATGGGCATTGCTGCCCCCTTTTACCATTGCTGCTTGAGTTTTTTGGTTCAGTTTTGGGGGTTTTTAAAGATTGTGAAGCTTTAGGACAAAGGAAAATATCTGGGTAATATTTGAGCCCTTAGGTTATGGCAGGCTACAGAAAAGAAGAATAAAAAAAAAACCACCTTCCCATCACCCAACAGCTCCCTCCTCCTCCTCCTCCTCCTTCTTCTTCTTTTTTTTTTTTTTGCTTGATTATCATTCCTGCTTCTCCTAAACTCTGAGGTAGATTTCACATAGAGAAATGGAAGAAAGGTTACAAGTTGGAAGAGATGCATTTTCAGTCTTGCTCCACAGAACGTGGCTCTCTTCCTACTCAGAAAATCCCCAAATAATCTGTGAAATAATGTGATTTGTGTGGATGAAGGTTTTTTCCGTGGCTAATTTTCAGGTTCTATGTTAAGGGAAGGTCCACACAACATGACTGTCAAGCAGAAGTCCCTTTAAAGACCCCCATTGAGTGAGTTGTGCCTGAGAGTACAATGGCCCACAACATTTCTCCATGCTACCCAGAGCCTTTGTGATTTGGGACCATTTGCAGAGGCATCAATAGTACTGCCTAAGCTTTGAACTGATCCATTTTGTAGCAACAACTCAGCCCAAAAAATTAAAAATGTGGGGTCTCCGTGTGGAAGCTGTGATGGGTGTAAGAGCCCTTCGTTATAAGAGTATGTGGGAGATGCATGGCTAATAATAATAATACCCCACCCATCTAACTGGGTTTCCTCAGCCACTCTGGGGGCTCCCAACAGAATATTAAAAGCACGATAAAAACATGATTAAAAACTCCCCTAAATTGCAGACAGTGTGGGCTTGCTCTGGCTGAAGCAGAGGCAGCCCACACCATGAGAACAGCGAGAGACTTGCCTCAGGTTGATTTGGGGCACCATTAAAGGGCAGCAGAGTGGGAGACTGACAGACCTGGCTTACTGGAAGTTCTCCTGTGCAGGCATCATTGTAATGAATAGGAAGTACACCCCAAACACCCCTCTGCACTGCTACTTACTAGAGGGAAGCAGAGAAGGGTTCAGCCCCTGAGACTTTGAGGAGACTGAAGGGGGGCAGACAAAGGGTGTGAAGACTGTCCATGGGGTTCAGCTTCCAATGAAACAGCTTTCACAGAATCATAGAATTGCAGAGTTGGGAGGGACCCTGAGGATCATCAGGAATACGCAGCTGTCCCATACGGGGATCAAACCTGCAACCTTGGCATCATCAGCACCACACTCTAGCCAACTGAGCTTTCCCTCTATTTGGGACAGGCAGGAAATGATGGGCTGGGAATCAGACCAAGAACTTGGCTTGCAAGCGGAAAAGGACTGATATTCATGAATCCTAGTCAACAGTTGTTCTGTCTCCCCTCGCCCGTTTTACTGCATCTCAGGGGGGCGAGGTTGGTTCCAGCTTTTGGGGGAACCCTCAATCAAGCAGCTTGACCTAGAGAGTCCCATAACTGTCCTGGGGTGGGAGGGGCAGAGGACAGTGAGGAGTGCAGGGCTGCACCGGCGTCCAAGAACACTGACTGCGTTGACAAAGGAGGTGGGTATGTTCTCGTTCAGCATGCGGCCTGACCATGTCAGAAGGCCAGTTCCAAATATGAACGAAGATGGTGTGGGTGTATGTGGCCAGGGAGAGGGGAAACAGAAGGGAAGCACAGGGCAAAAAAATGGGCTTACATCTTCTCCTGCAGCCCATCTACTTCCTCACTTGAAATCACCTGTCCACCCCACACTTGGCAGTGGCTTGGCAGCAACTCACCTTTGAAGACATGGGTCTGTTGCCACCACATCTAGTTTACCAAAGAGGAGCTCAATAAAAGGATGGATATAATGCTAAGGAGGAATTGCCAATTGTGACAGATCATAGTGTGGATGGGGAAGTGGAAGAAGAGGAAAATGGTATGTTTGTGATGGACTGAAGTCTTTGAAAAAACGAACTGGGGTGGACTGCTAATAGTTTTCTGGGAATAAGGGAGAGGGAATAAAGGAGCTATTAAAAAAAACACCTTTCTATTCTACATTTCATTTTTAAAAATTCTATTCTCTTCTTAGTTCCCACATGGATTGGACAGTGAGCCACAAAGACCCATCCCTGTCTGCCACTGCGCATTCTGAGCCCTTGGGATAAGGCAGGCTATAAATCTCAGCACATACATTGGCTAATAAAGAACGGGGTGATAGGAAGACAGTTGCCTCAAGAGAAGAATACCTTTTTGTTTTGTTTTGTCTTACCAAAGCCTGATGCATGGACAGGCTGTTCAAGGAGACACTTCTCACAATATGGAGGCACCTTATGACCGGAAGCGATAGAAGAACCAAAACATGCCAATTGTTTTAGATCAGTACAGAGAAAGATATGCTCAGTAAGGCCAGAGAGAGAGAGAGAAAGAGAAACAGTGGATGTTGGAATATGAGAAGGGTGTTTACATTTATGCAGTTGTCAAAAACAGTGTCAACATGCTGTCATTGCAGGAGAACAGTGACGCAGAATGTGGCAAGTACACTTCTTGTTATACTGGAACTAACTACCCAAAGCAAGGTGAGAAGTTGTTTCATGAGAAAGGTGGAAGAACAGTCGCCAAAAGAGAACACAGACAGTCACGTGGGGACGCTTTCTGGAGCTCGACTCAAGTCAGCAGTGCACATTTCCTCCAGTGCCAACTCACAAGAGACCAGCAAGGAGGAGGAGAGGAGCAGCTCCTTTTGTGGAAAAGACAAAGAAAGAAAAAAGCTTCCGTGTGTTTTAATGTCCAGTGCAATAACATAAGAACATCCATGCTACACCTCTGGAAGTTGGCTCTGTTTCTCAGCAGCATCGTTAAAGTGGGCTTTTAATGTAAAAGACCAAGACACTTGAACCAGCAGTTGGGAGGCCAAGGCTTTCTGTGTCTGATAATTAATGGTCAACAAGGAGTGAGACCTGAACGTCCTCCTTAGTAGCAGAAAAGGCAGGGAGACTGGACCCACTTGGGACTTTCCTGCTTGCGGGAGGGGCACAAAAACGAAACCTTCCGATTTCTTTCACCTGAGTGCCAGGCTGTCACCTCAGCAAGTCCAAGGGTTCCTCAGCCCATTTCCCCTGCCCCAACCCAAAACACACACACACAACCCCGAGAGATTTCTCCTACCCTGAGATCTTCCAGAGACACCCAAACCAGAACCATGTAGATAAAGAGTCATCCTCTGCCCTCGGTTCTGAGCGTTCAGATGGAGAGCGGCGGCGGCATGCTCTGTCTGCTAAGCCTGGCCGAAGCACATTTCTCGCCTCCTGTCCCCACAACTTCCACGACTGGTTCAAGCATTGGAGAAATATTGCAGGCCCTACTCATCAAGAGCGGGAGGAAGAGGAAACCCACTTTAGAAACCAAGGCAGAGAAGAGGGAGAGGGAGAGGCAAAACTCTTCTTCCGGTTCAGTCTACTGGAGACTTGGAGGTATTTTAGAGCGAGCCCCTGTTGCACCACCACTTTTCATGCAGCATCCAAGTTGGGTGGGTGGGAGGGGGGGCCTGGTGAGTGAGGTGGACGGGTCTCACTAAGGAAGCCGGAAGAGGAAGGGCGTGGCAGGTGTGCAGGCCTCAGATCTTACTGTTCTCCAGGTGTGAATCAATGTGTTTTATCAAAGCGTCATCTGGGTAACCGATGGGAAAGGCCACCTGGCAGAGAGGGCAGCTTCGGATGTCAGAGTCCACCGTCTCCATCAGCAACTAAAGGATACAGGTCGGGGAAGGAAGTAGATGAGAGAAGACATCATTTTAAAACAAACAAATCTAAGAAAATTAATTGCTTGTTCAAAGTAGATCTCTTAAGTGTTCTGGAGGATAAAAAGCTGGATCCTTCCTAATATGTGCCTGATCAGCAGTGGCTCTGTGGAAGGGCTTGGCTGATCATAAAGAGTGGAAGGGAAACTGTTTTGTTGCGGAAACTGATCGGCTTCTGTCACAGAAAAGGGGGGGGGCAGCGCAGCAGGGAAAGCACATGGGGATGTATCTGGGAAACTCCCACAGGGGATGTACAGCTCATTGAACAGTGATTTTTAGAATCCTCTGCACAACCCAGTGGGAGCAAAAAATAATAATATAGTAGCATCATATATTGCTTGCTATATTGACTGCAGGTATAAAATTGTAAACAACGTATTCATTTAAATGGTGCGTTTCTATATAGCAGCAACTACCTGTGAGTTCAGATCAAAAGTTTACATTTATGAATGACTTTTGAGAACCAGAGCACCTGCACTCAAGACAAGTTGGGAATAAAAATACAGAATGAAAATACGTTTGATATCTTAATGTTTCATTACTCCAGAAGACTTAGGATGCTCCAACACAAGGGCCTCTTTCGCATTCCCCCTCTGGTATTTTCCAATTTGCTGTTGTTTTTGCTTCTGTTAATTCTTAACGCAATTATCAGTGTAATATAATTTCCTTTAACCTGAAGCAACCACTTGTCCTCCACACCCACTGTTAAAATTAGGTAGTGCAAGGCGGATGGGCCTCCAGCCAATGCCTTCCCTTCAATTAAAATAAAACAAAACTGGAAGACTTGCACACAACCTAGGCATCATATCATGCTCATTCCAATTGATGAAGAAAACGATTCATTGGCTTCTCCTCCAGGAGGACCCAAAACCTCTTGATTCTTCCAGGCAACTGGATGACCTCTGCTGCCACTCCTCCTAAGTGCTGGAGAAACATCCCCAAACTCCACCCCCCTCCTACAAAATGGAATATTAAAACAAGGGGAGTGCTGTAGTAGGGGAGGGGAACTTCTGTCCAGGAGCCAAATGTGGCCCTCCAGGTTTCTCTATATGGCCCTCAGAATTCTCCCTAACCATAAACCCCCACTCCGCTGGCCACACGCCTCACTAGCCTTGCACCCAATGGCAAATGCTTTTGATTGGCTGGAACGCATCCTCTCGCGTCTCTGGATGGAGGATAGAGAGGTATCTGGGAATGTGCATGGAAACTACTCTCCTGTACAATGGCAGAATCTGCATCTGTTGCTCTGCCCACTTCTGCCTGTGGCTCCGCCCACCCCTGTCATGTGGTCTTCAGAAGGCTGTCCAGAATGGAATACTGAAAATGGCTCCTCACCCCTCTTGCTACAGAGGTGATGTGGCTATACACTCAACCACACAAGCTAATGCCGTGCTCACACACGACGTTCTTGTCATCAAAATACAATACGTTGTATTTTCCCAGTTAATCTGGATATATTATTTCTGGGGAAATTGCAGTATGTTAAAGCACACTCACCACTGCTAACATCCATTTACGATATTTCACCAACCCATTTACAGTATTAAGCCCCCTTAAAGCCGAAGAGTACCATTTTAACCCCCAGAGCAATTTAAAAACCAGTCCCTCTTCCCAGGGGACTCTGGGGACTGTAGTAGCTCTGTGAGGGGAATAGGGGTCTCCTAACAACTCTCAGTATCCTTAACAAACTACAGCTCCCAGGGTTCTCTGTGGTGAGCTTGTGACTGTTTAAAAAGGTGATATAACACTGCTTTAAATGTATGGTGCAGATGGGGACTCAAGTCTTTTGTCTGTGCCATTCAAATAGTCATTATAAAAACCCCTGAATATTTTTAAAAAAACAAAACTTAATTTATAAATAAAATAAGCAAGATAAGAATATCTGTGTGGATGATCTTCCATGAGACCGGATAGTGCATTTGAACTGGAATGATGGAATACAAACATCACTGGGTGCTGCTTACATTGATTGAAGGCCAGGACTGGGCATGCTCAGCCCTGGAGTACGAGGCATCAGTCCGGTGTGTGGAGGTGTCGGGGATAGGGAACCCTGCACAGAAGGAGGCGCAGCGGATGCCCCCCACTTCAGGGCTGGGGGGACTTGGGAGGGCCCAGTCGTCTTCGTCCGAGGACTGCTTCTCAAAGCGCAAGTGCTCCTCGAAGGCGTCTCTGGCGTAAACTTCGCCGTAGGGACGGTGCTTTGGTAAGGTGGAAGCTTCCGGCTGCAGCCAGAGGGAGCGGTTCTGCTGGTACATAGCCGCATCGCTCACCTCCGAGTAGCTCCGGCGACCCTGGAAGCTCGCCTTGATGTGGTGGCTCAAGGGTTTGGAGTAGGCCAGATCCATGATGCTCCTCTCGCCACCCGGCGACCTGTGCTGCGAGGTGATGGCGGGGGAGGAGCAATTTGGGCCCGGCGAGCAGCGCTGCGGGGCAGGAGGCTGGGCGGGCAGCGGGGCAGGTGAACGGCGCTGCGAGGCGGGGGACTGGCAAGGGGGCGGCGCTGGGGAACGGCGCTGATGCGCGGGGGACTGGCAAGGGGGCGGTGCTGGCGACCGTCTCTGCAGGCCCGGAGACTGGCATTGAGGGACAGAAGAAGATCTCCCTTGCTGCGCTGGAGATGAGCACTGAGGACCCGGAGATCGACGCTGCTGAGCGGGCGAATGGCGTTGCGAATGGGGAGAGTGCCGCTGACCTGGAACAGAGCAGGAGCAAGTCAGAGAAGGATCCTGCTTCGACACTGAGAAGCAGTAGAGGCTGCATTTCCCCACTCCCCCAAACAGCTGTCTGCAAAACCAGCCAGCAAAACACCTCCAGCACCATTTGTCTGATTTGTATCAGTAAGAAGTCACTTAAGAGCATAAGAGAGCCTGCTGCATCATGGCCAATGGTCCATCTGTTCTCACGGGGGCCAGCCTGTGGGAAATGAGGAACCAGAACAGGACAAGAGCATTCTCCCCTCCCGTGGTTTCCAGTTCCAACTGCCTTCAACTGCGGAGGTGGAGCATAGCCATCATTTGACTATGCGCTGTGCCAAGAAGTGCTTATTATAATAATAATAATATTATAATAATTTATTATTTAAACCCCGCCCATCTGGCTGGGTTTCCCCAGCCACTCTGGGCGGCTCCCAACAGAATATTAAAAACACGATAAAACATCACTCATTAAAAATGTCCCTATAGAGGGCTTCCTGCAGATGTCTTCTAAAAGTCAGGCGGTTGTTTATTTCCTTGACATCTGACGGGAGGGCGTTCCACAGGGAGGGCGTCGCTGCCACAAAAAGCCCTTTGCCTGGTTCTCTGTAACGTCATTTCTCGCAGTGAGGGAACCACCAGAAGGCCCTCTGCGCTGGACCTCAGTGCTGAACGATGGGGGTGGAGACGCTCCTTCAGGTATACAGGGCCAGAGGCCATTTAGGGCTTTAAAGGTCAGCACCAACACTTGGAATTGTGCTTGGAAATGCATCAGAAGGGTACACTCTGGCTACCTCTCAGCAAGATGGACCTTTGGTCTGATTCACCATGGCTCCTCTTATATTTTGTAATTTGGGCTGGTGGGCAGACTTGCCTTGCCTTCGGCCCCTTCCAGTTCTCATAAACACACTCACACTCCTCTGGTTTCACTTTAGAAACTGCATGTTTTCACAGCTCCTTCTGCCTCTGACCTCCGCTCCCAAACCCCGTGCCTCCCCTGGCTTTTCCCTCTCCCATGCCCCACTCACCACCATTGAGGGCCTGCTCCTGCACAAGCGTCCGGAGAATCTGGCTTTGGAGAGAACTCAGGTTCCTCAGGCGGCACAGCTCCTCAGTCAGCTCTGTGTAGGCAAGGGCCAAGTTTACCCTGACAAAAGAGGGGGAAAGCCCTGAAGGCATATAAACGGCAGCCCCTGCAATAGGAGGCACTTTCTTTGGAGGGTGAGAGATGGGCGAGATTTACACAACCGCTTTGGAGGAAACCTTTGCCATCTGTTGTGATCTTTAGTGGGTCACCACCGGCAGAAAGCGAATGCAGAATAGCCACGCTTCCTAACCTTCCTCCTGCAAGCCAAGCTTCCGGATATGAACGCCACAGTAAAACAAATCAATCTAGCAGTGATCCACTAAACTAGGAGCTGGGCCCATAGTCAGGGCCAGCACCAGTCTTCAGGGACCCCCCAGCATGGTGCTGCTGACCACCCTCTGCCAGTGCATGAATGCCCCCCCCCCCACGACCCAATGCTGCTGTTGCCATGGCAGTGGTAGCAACACCACTTACTGCACTCCTTGTCTGGCTCCTGAATGGCTGTTTCAGTGCCAGGAAGGCAGGATGAGACATTTCACTAACCTTTCCCCTCCCCCCCTTCAAATGGAGGAGCATTCAACCATGTAATTCTTTACCTACATTTTTCAGGGGCCATAGCTCAGTGGTTTCCCACCTGCTTTGCATGCAAAAGGCACTGGATTTTAATCTGCACCACCTTCAGGTAAAAGGATCTCAGGCAACAGTATAGGGAAAGGCATCTGGCCTGGAGATCTTAGAAAGCGGCTGCCGGCCAGAAGAAGACAAAATAGAGTTAAAAACTGGCTTGGGAAACCTATGGGCCTCCAGATGCTGGGAGTCATCTCCTATCAGCTGGAGCCAGGAATGATGGGAGTTGTAGTCCAGCAACTTTTGGAAGGCACAATTTCCCCACCCCATGAAATAAATGGAGCAATAGCTCGGTAGAAGTAACTTCACATGTTCAAAGGGGTATAGTTCACAAACAAGTTTAACCACTTTAGCTGCTCTTTGTGGCAACTAGGTCATTATGTAGTTGCTTCCTACATCTGGGTTTCCCAAACTTGGGTCTCCAGCTGTTTTTGGACTACAGTTCCCATCATCCCTGACCACTGGTCCTAAGAGCTAGGGATGATGGGAGCTGTAATCCAAAACCAGCCGGAGACCCAAGTTTGGGAAACCCTGTTCTACATCAACATCAGCTTACAACCTTCATGTGGAAAGGAACCAAGTATCTTGGCCCACCCACCTGGTTCCTTTCTCTATTAAACTACTGGATCAGTGCGGGAAGAAGCTGCAGGGAACGTCATGCTCACTCGAAGGAGATGGAGGAGAGCTGCCACTGCATTCAGGTGGTTTCCAATTCCCCACTCCCTGACCCGCTTGCCAGGGCATGATCTGATGGTAGGCTCACAGCATCAGTCATAGCCATAGGTGCCAACTCCCTTGAGCACACACAAAATTCCCCATGAAGGAGCCAGGCACCCACAAATTTCAGTGCCAGGGACATGCACGCTGTATGGCACCCGTGGCCCCAGGCACCCACAATCGCAGGGCCAAGTTAGCACTCCTGGTCATGGTCACAGCTTTATTCTCAATGCATGCTTTGTAATCACTGGCAAGATATCCCAAATACACTTTTGATCCAAACTACAGGGTTGCATCCGAAGAATGGTGCACACAAGGAAAACAAACCAGAGGTCTGTGCAAATTTTGCGCAGGTTCTCTAGTTGTTCATAAACATTTGCTCCTGCGAAAGGTCGCAGAAGAAGAAGAAATTAATCTGACACTAACGAAGCCATACTGGTGTGAACAGCTAAAGGGGAAAGGGCTGTGTAACACACCATGGGAAAGCCCAACTTTGCTGTGCTCCGAAACAGTAATGTGAACACACATTATTTCTCTCCCCCAACCCTCACCCCCGGTTCCTTTTCACACATCTTTATTTAGAGCACTTGTTGGCCCACCCAGTCCCCAGAGCCCTCGGAGAATTCATAGAGTACAGTTAAACACATTAAAAACCAATCTAGTAAATCTCCGGCTAATAAACCAGCACTAGCAGCATGGCAGCATTTAAACCCCTTCAGAAACACAGTTCTAAAAGGCCAAGGACAACCAAACAGAAAGGTTTCCACCTGGCACAAAAAAAAAAAAAAAAATCTTAATGAAGGTGCCAGGCATCTCATAATTAGGGTGCCACCACTGACAAAGCCATATCCTTTGCGAGCAGTCAGTGTTATTCCCAGAGAATTCTCAGTCCCCAATTCTGAACTTCAGTCTAGCCAGAAATGAGGACCCTCAGTCAAAGAATAGCTTCAGGTATGGCAGATAAGAGAAGGCTGCAAAAGTCCAGCCCTACGATCACAATACTGTCTTGAACCATGAGATGTTGTGGAAACACTTCCTCCCTTTAGGGGATGACCCACTCACTGCCCATCAACGCCCTGACAAAACCATCAAGCCTTTAGAAAAGAAGAAGAAGAAGTCAGGTCTTGCCCTGAACTTCTATGTCACCTTGAAATAACATATTGAGTACGCTTATGAGAATGGAGAACCTGTCTGATGAGGTTACCAAAGGCACGTCACCACGTGGACATCTTGCACAGAGAAAGCCATCGAGTTAAACTGAATGGCTCTGACAAGGGGGGGGCAGGACATGGGAGATGGGGTGCACTTAACTGTACCAGACAGCTATCCCCTTCCCATGGATTTGTCGCCAATTGTCTCTTCAAGGCTCCTCAAAGGGGCAGGGGGAGGAATTATTCAATTCTGCCAAAAGAAAATTCAATTGTGTTCTCTTTTCTTTCTTCTCCTGAGTGAAGAGGGACAGCGAATTCCCCTTCGAGGGGTGCGGATGTTTCCCCCGACATTTGGAAGCTTTTGTTGAGGGCTTGTGATAGGAGATGAAATGAAATGTCCCGAAAGATCTGGTTATGAATGACTGTCAGAGCCTGACAAGCAGCACGGAGCGTGCGCACAGAGGATGTATCCTATTGCCAGAGAAGGTATGTCTGCTTCTAAGATGGTGAAGTGTCCCACCTAGAATCACCTCTGTGGCTACAATCCAAGTTGTACTTTTAGAGCATCTAAAGATACCAAGATGGCCAGCTTTAAAGCTCACCACTCTTCCTTCTCCACGCAACCTGGATCTCCACGTTTTTATTTATATGCCACCTCCCACTCACACCATCGTGGGTTCATAGGAGTCCAAAATAAATTACACATTTGTGGGGCAGCAGCGTTGAAGCATTTGTTTAATGACTGTGAGAGTCATGTCCCCCCCCCCCCAACTTTTCTTTAACTGTTTTATTGGTGTGTGTGTTTTTTAAGAAAACAAACTTTACTAGATCCCATATATACATATAAATAAAAAAATCCACAATATAGCAAAATATATACTAGCAAGAAATACAGTATAATTATAATTACAGGTAGGTAGCCGTGTTGGTCTGCCATAGTCGAAACAAAATAAAAAAATTCCTTCCAGTAGCACCTTAGAGACCAGCTAAGTTAGTTATTAGTATTAGCTTTCGTGTGCATGCATACTTCTTCAAATAGGTGTATCTGAAGAAGTGTGCATGCACACAAAAGCTCATACCAATAACTAACTTAGTATAATTATATTTATACTTGGCTTTTCTGCATAGTAAAATGCTATGCATACTTACTGCTATCCATACTTACATTTATACCTCATAAACTCAATAAGGCGTTTCCATTTATCTTTAAAATTTCATCTTATTTGCCTTCTTTCTCTCTCTCTCTCTCTCTCTCTCTCTCTCTCTCTCTCTCATCAAGTCCGCAAGCTTATACCTTGAATGGTTACCTTCCAGATTTTTGTTAAACATTCTTTCACTGTGGGTGGTGACCTATTTTTCCCATTAAATCATCGTATTTTAATATTCTGCTGGAAGCCGCCCAGAGTAGCAGGGAAAACCCAGCCAGATGGGCGGGATATAAATAATAAATGATGATGATGCAACAAGCATGCAAAAAGTTGCTATTAAATTCCCCATTAACTCTTTATGTTTTATTTCTGGGTCTAAATACAATAATAAATTGTAAAAGGGACCCCTGACCATTAGGTCCAGTCATGACCGACTCTGGGGTTGCAGGGCTCATCTTGTTTTATTGGCCGAGGGAGCCGGCGTACAGCTTCTGGGTCATATGGGCAGCATGACTAAGCCGCTTCCGACGAACCAGAGCAGCACACGGAAATGCCGTTTACCTTCCCGCTGGAGCGGTACCTATTTATCTACTTGCACTTTGACGTGCTTTCGAACTGCTAGGTTAGCAGGAGCAGGGACCGAGCAACGGGAGCTCACCTCGTCGCAGGGATTCGAACTGCCGACCTTCTGATCGGCAAGTCCTAGGCTCTGTGTCCCATTAATAAATTGTAATAAAGTGCAAAATGTTATTAACAATATTATCTTTACTACCTCTCCCCGTAAGATTTTAATCAACGGACAGGTCCACCAAATATGTTCCAGATCTGCTAGGGTTGCCATATTTCAAACAGTGAAAATCTGTTCAGAAAAGTTGTTGAGCAAAAACGGTATTGCCAACATGGACTGCCACTTCCCCAGATACTGCACTGATTTCTGCCCAGACACTGATGACGACTGATATGTCCAGGAACCTCCAGATGTATGACAACCCTAATATCTGCTTTCAGATGTACAAATCTCTTAACATTTTCTACCACAGATAATGTGAATTTTCTCAATCTTTGTAGAGTCATGTACCATTCATAGAGCAGTTCGTACTGATTTTTTTGTATGTTAACAAAAAGAGTTTGTGCTGATTCCCAAGTAAAATCCCATCCCCGTTCTTGTTCAGAAATTGGTTTAAATTACATGTCCTCCAAGACTATGACACTATGACATAGTTTGAGGGTCTGAAGATGATATCCTTTTATTATAACTGCAAAAGCCTTCTTTTTATATATAAGGCATTAGTTAGCAACCAAACAGGGGCCTTGACTGGGCTGAAAAGGGTTTGGGAAAAAGATTTAGGGCAAGAAATAGATGAGACAAAATGATGGCTCTTGGCCCTGGCAAAATCCATCTCTGCATATATTAGAAAAAGTACCTTAAAAGTGGTTCACAGGTGATACTAGATGCCAATTCAGCTTGCCCATATATTGCCTATGGTCCAATCATAATACTGATGGAAACTAAGGGACTTGTTATCGCTTTTGGTTACGTTTTCAAAATTGATGGCTTGGTTGCACCCACAATAATTCAGGAGCCCATGGATTTCTCACCCCAGTTGTGATTATTGTCCCTCTTTGAAGGTCTAAATGCAGATACAAAGACTAAGGATTTATTGTTTATTCTTTAATTCTCCACTTTGTTATCTACAGCTGAAATCTGGAAGGTCTTACAAGGGCTCGTTGTACACAAATGTTTGGGGACTGGGAAAACGACTCATCACTTAAAAGTGATTTAAATAATAAAAAAAATACAGTATGGTGGCCATCTATTCCATAAACAAATGAAACTGGTCTTAAACTCCCCAAAGCACCCTTGCAGCTATGGCTATCTAGAACAGTTTGGCTTGAACTATATTCTTCCCTGGGAACAACTGACTGTGACAGATAAAAGAATTTCTGTGCTGTCCCCAGGACATTCAGTGCTGGACGTTTGGATATTTTGTATGGATCGTATGGATTTGTATGGATTGGCAAGAAGCAGTGCTGTTTTCTGGAGGGACGCATACCTCTAAACATTTTGTGAATTTAAGTTTGGCCTCATTGACGGGCAGTATTTTAATATGAGTATTGAGTAGGAAAATGAGAGTGCCCACAAACATTTTGGGGGGGAAGCACTGGCAAGAAGCATTCGGATTTTGTGATTTGTAGATTCAACATTAATCCCAGTCACATCTTCTACTGATCTGAACAGGGCCACTAAAGGTTCAATACATATTACAGAAAGTAAGGCTGATAAGAGCAACACTATCTTGTTCCTCTGCTTACCTGAAAATAATTTGAGTACTGATTGCTTTATGCATAAAACATCACGTGGATGACTGCAGATAGCTTTAACATAATCCTGAAATGGTTTACCAATATCTAATTTATACTACCATATTATTGTTGTTTACTTAAGTTTTGTTATACTTGTAAATAAATAAAAACTTACTCTGTACAATCAAATGCTTTTTCAGCATCAGTGAAAACAAAGCTGTTTCATGATGGGGACTTCCGGGTCAGCGCCATTGGTGAATGGCGGAGTTCCTCCGACCGGAGGAACGGGCTCCGTGGAAACTGGGTCTTCCCACCGCGGCGAAGGTGGGGACCTGCTAGAAATCCCAGGCAGAGGAAGCCTGGGAACGTGGGGTTCGGCAGGGCACCAGAAGCACCCCCCTACTTGCGGGGAATCCCATTTAGGGGCTCCGGAGCGAAGCGGGGTGAGAAGCGCGGTGCTGCGAACTGACTGCTACTTTCACGGAGTGAAGCCGCACAGCCATTGCCAGAGAGCGCTGACTTTTTCCTGTGGACAATTGGACTTAAAACAAGTACCCGTGAGTAGAAACGGAAAATTGGATCAAGAAATTGCTTAATTTGGTATCGAAGCGGGAAGGTGCAAACAGGAAGTCCACCTTCCGCTTTTTGTATATAGTCTAAAGCAAAAATTTTGTAAGCTAAAGCCGGGAAAGCTGTCAAAAAAGCCTAAATTTCCTTCATTCAGAATCACTGAAACCCCCCTTGGAAGCAGGAGAAAAGGGGGGGGGGCTCTGTTTAACCCTAGCAGGAGAGGGAGTGAAGAAGGATAAGTTTCCACCGTCTCTAACCTGGGAACGGGGTGTCAGAGACAGAAACTGTTGGAGTGGCTCATTGACTGTGAATGGAATACTTTGACAGATAGCTAATGAAGAGAGACAAGTTGATTCTAATGTTGCCTTTTGCATTTTAAAGAAACAAAATATCTGAAAAACATCTGAAATATCTGGAAAATGAAAATAACTTTCCTTTGCCTTTAAAAAAAAAATGGATACAGAGAGAAATTGTCTCCTCTAGAGGGAGCTTGTTAAATTGTTGCTGCAGTATACTTGAGGATCCAACATCTGTGAGATTAA
The DNA here is from genome assembly GCF_964106645.2 of Podarcis pityusensis. Taxonomy (NCBI): domain Eukaryota; kingdom Metazoa; phylum Chordata; class Lepidosauria; order Squamata; family Lacertidae; genus Podarcis; species Podarcis pityusensis. Next base: position 22,190,083 of record NC_138038.1, read on the forward strand.
GATCGTGGGAACAGTCTTTTCTGACCTTGACCAAAGATGAGCTGGGAGGAAGACTGGGTGCTTGCTTTATGCAAAACAAATGCCTTGCTGGAACAGATGCACGAGAAGATGAACTTGATGAATGAGAAAATGGATTTGACTGTTGTGGTTAATAACTGTGGACAAACAGGGAACATTGATACAGAAATCATCCAGGGACCAACCTATGATTCTCTACTGACTGGGCAAGTGCAGATGACGATGAAGGAAGATGTGGTTGCACCTCAAATAATTCAAAAGGAGAGACCCGAGGCCCTACAGGAGCATAAGCCGCTGTCATTGAAGATTGAAGCTGAAGTGGGCCAGGGGGAGTTTGGAGATGAGGAGGTTCCTAACTTTGGAGAGACCTTGAAATATGATATTAAATACTTTTTTTATTATATTGAGGACTGTGGCGAGTGGGACTGTGGGGAATGGGCGGGCTGGATGAAGGGAAATGGAGACAATTTTGGGTTGGAATCCCCCAGAGACCTACTCCTCAATGAGAAAGGAAAGAAATTAAGAAAGAGACCAACAAAAGACAAGGAAAAGGGCAAATATAAACAAGAAGAAGAAGAACTGCAGAAGGGACATGGAAGAGACTTAAGGGCCTCGGACATAAGGCTTCCAGGTTGATGGACTAGATGGAATGGATAGTAAGGACTGACACAATCCGAGACCAGGAAGAAGAGACGCTGGATGACGATTGGAAGAAAACTTATAAAGGAAACTTTTTATTTAGAATTAGCTTAATGAATATTAGGGAAAATGTTGGAATGAAACTATATGACTCTAGCAGAAATGATATCAGGAGCTATGTATATTTGAAAACTAAGATTTAAGCTTTAAGGTATTTTGGGGTAACATAAGGTTAAATAAATTAAGGTAATTTGAATAACAGAATATGGGGAAAGATGGAAAGGACTTGTTGAGTTAATTATTAGGTTAAATTGTTAAGACATATTTTTTAACAAAAATTGAGAAAGATGGAAAGAATTTGCTGAAATAATTAATTAAACTAGAATACAAAAAGGGAGGTGTGAGGAGGTCAATGAAACAAGCAAATGGAAATTATAGATATGCAGTTTGGGATTTGTGTCTTTTTTCTTCTTCTTCTTTTTATTTTTATTTTGCTGTATTGTTGTATTGGTTTTTATGTTCTGTGTTTTTCTCTTTTTTATATTGTAGTGTTGTTCTTTATTTTGTCTTTTTTTGTAATTTTGAAATTATTAATAAATATTATTTTAAAAAAGGAAAAGAAAACAAAGCTGTTTCAATTTTGTTCTGCCAACTTTCAATGATTAATTTCGACGCTCTTGTATTACCAGATAGTAAACAGCCTGTAATAAAACCTGTCCAGATGAATATATCTAGTTATAACTTTATTTAAACTCCACGTATATGCTGTAGCAAGAATTTTTATAATATTGATTTAGCAAGGACGCTGGTCTGCAAGATGAAGGTAACATTCCTTTCTTGTGACTCAATGTTGCTTTTTGTATTTTTCCAAGGCTTTGTTAAACCTTTAATTGTTCTACATTCTCCAAATAAGTTATTTAATGGTCCTATCAATATATCTGGGAGAAATTTATGACAGTCTGCAGGCAATCCAATCAGATCAGGTGTTTTATTATTTTTAAGGGAACTTACAGTGTCATATATCTACTGAGTGCGGAGATCACCCGTCCAAATTAGTTTCTCCTCTTTAGTAAATGTTGGATTTTTTATTTTTATTTTTTCCTGGGGTTGTGCTGATGGGCATAGTCTCTAAAAAAAAAAAAAAGGTTTAAAATAATTTAATTATCTCTTCAATATTTTTAGATATTCATGTTCTTTTTAAAATACATGTGGAATCAGGGCTTTTTTTTTACCTGCTCCTCTGCTAGTGTACATGCTAACAGATTATCAGCTTTCCTTCCTTTCTCAAAATACTTTTGAGTAAAATTAAAGGCTTTTTTTCCTGCTTCATGAACATTGCGCAGTTCTAACATATTTCTGTATTTCTCAAGTTCTGCATACGTACTATCTGACATCACAACCCTGTGTTGCTGTTCCGAATTTCTTATTTTCTCAAACAGCTATTTATTTAATGTGGTACGTTGTTTCTGCAAATACTGTAACTTGACATATTTATTAACAAACCTCGTGCAAAAGCTTTTGCCATATTCCAAATTATTTTCCAATTTATTTCACTAGTGACATTATGTTGGGAAAAAATTATTGCAGATTATTCTGTATTGTCTGTACAATTCTCGAATCTTGTAATAAGAATATAGTTAACCTCCAATTCTGAGGCTTAAACACGCTGTTCTTCCTTCCCAAGTTAAACATCTTGGACCATTATCAGAAATGCTTTGAATTCCCATTTCTGATAGTAGCTCATCAGCTAAATAAAGCAGATAAAAGAGAATTTTGAAAAGTAAACTTGGGTTTTTGCTTGGTCTGCTATTGAACAACGTGAATTTTTTAATTATTTTATCGGTCAGATGCAAAGTTTGGGATCTCCTTAAAGAAGCTTTGAGTATTTTCAGTGTTTCCAGTTTTAATGTCTTGTGTTCAACTTTGGGCTTATAATCCCATTAAAGTCCCCTGACCGTAACACATTTCCTTCATAAGAGACAATGGTTTCATCAAACAATTTATTACAGAGTCTTTGCTTCTCCTTTGGGGCTAGACATTAATCAAAGTTTTTTTTTTTTAATCTAACATTAATCCTTTTAAAAGTGGCTATTATTATTAAATGATAGAAGCCTGTATATATATATATATATATATATATATATATATATATATATAAAAGTTTCTAGCCCTCATGGTCACAGCGGGTGGGCAGGGGGAGAAGCTTTTAACACTAGAGGCATATTTAGGGGTTGGAAGTGATGCAGCTGTGGTTTCATAGCCCCATGTGCAACCACCAGGAATCAGCCCTGAAGATTTATATTTATCTCTCTCTCTGTGCGTGTGTGGGGGGGGGGGGTCTTAGCTACAAGCTTGGTTAAACTAAAGTTCGCCTAGAAACTGACGAAACCACAAACTCTGCATTTCAGAGCCCCGATCCAAAGAGCCCATGGGCACAGAGAGGGCTGCTTGCCCAATGTCCAAGTACTCAGCCCATTTCACAGATGTTGCTCTCAGCAAACTTTACAAACAGCTCTGTTAAGAAGGCTGGTATTATTAATCCCCATATTAAATGTTACAGGTGGGAGGAGGCGGTGGAAAGATGTGAGATAACAGCTCACTTAAGGCCACTCAGCAAGTTCGCATGTGAAATGCGAGGTGAAGCAGGGGCTTCCTGCTTATGCTTGTGCCTTTAACCTCCCGACTATTACCAGCTCTTGATAAAAGCTCTGTGCAGCTCACAAAACAACGCACATGGAAACTGCATGGAGGAAGCAAATTAGGGAATGTGTGGCTGCACACAGTGCCGGTTTTACGTATAAGCTAAACAAGCTATAGCTTAGGGCCCCACTTTCTTGGGGCCCCAAAACAAATTAAAGGGAAAAAATTGGATGTATATTTCCAAAATAAAAAAGAAGGCTGGTCGCCGAAGAATTGATGCTTTTGAATTATGGTGCTGGAGGAGACTCTTGAGAGTTCCATGGACTGCAAGAAGATCAAACCTATCCATTCTGAAGGAAATAAGCCCTGAGTGCTCACTGGAAGGACAGATCCTGAAGCTGAGGCTCCAATACTTTGGCCACCTCATGAGAAGAGAAGACTTCCTGGAAAAGAACCCGATGTTGGGAAAGATTGAGGGAACAAGGAGAAGGGGACGACAGAGGACGAGATGGTTGGATAGTGTTCTCGAAGCTACTAACATGAGTTTGACCAAACTGCGGGAGGCAGTGGAAGACAGGAGGGCCTGGCGTGCTCTGGTCCATGGGGTCACGAAGAGTTGGACACGACTAAACAACAACATTCTGCATGGACTGGTTACATGTCAACAGGTGCAAATGACTTTAGATACCTATGAGGTCCATAAATTACCATATAGCATACATTCAACAACAAAAAACAGCGACAATTTGTTGTTGACAAAGGACAGCTGGACATATAAAGGGCCCCATTATCTTCAGTGGCTTAGGGCCTCATCAAACCTAAATCCGGCCCTGCTCCCAACTATTACCAGCTGTTGATAAAAGCTCTGTGCAGCTCACAAAACACTGCACATGGAAACTGCATGGGAGAAGCGCATTAGGGAATGTGTGCTTGCATGCATGCATAAATTGTGTGGCTGCATGCTGCAGCTTCTGAACATTTGCAGTGTCTTGATCCCAGCACAGAATCTTGCTTCACAGTGCAGGTTACGTTAGCAGGATCGGTTCCCGCAAGTAGAGCTTTGTTCAAAGGCAGGCACTGTGTGTTTTTCTTCTTCAAAACAAAACATCAGCTCTGTAATATGCGAAGTGTGAAGCACACCTCTGAGCGTGCGCCAAATGCATTTTCCTCCTTTCCCCCTCCCACCTCACGAAAAGCCACAGTCTCTCCACACATTTTGGATTAAAACAGTGAGGTCTGTACGTATCATATGGGACACAAGTATACAGGAACCCCAGCACATAATAATATAAAAATTTAAGCACTGCAAACGTAATAAGAAATACTGCAGTCTCCTCTTTCTTTTTAGTTCGGTTTGTAGACTTTCAATTTTAAAGTTTCACACCAGATCCCTTCCTTCCCTCCCAGGGCTGGATTTAGGTTAGATGAGGCCCTAAGCTACTGAAGGTAATGGGGCCCTTTATATGTCCAGCTGTCTTTTGTCAACAACAAATTGTCGCTGTTTTTTGTTGTTGTATATATGCTACATGGTAATTTATGGACCTAACAGAAAGCCATTTGCACATAACAAAATATGTATTTTATCAAAGTAATTGTTGAACTGAAATACAATTAAGAAGTATATTATACTTTTTAAAAAATGCTGGCTCTTTTGGGGTTTTTTTTATTGGGTTGTTGGTTTTGTTTTGATTTTATGTACTTGCTATTTTATGTGAACCACCCCGAGACCTTCGGGTATAGGGCGGTATAGAAATTAAATAAATAAAATAATAAAATAAAATAAAATAAATAAACAAACATTTCCGGTTTATGCATTCCTCTTTCAGGGTTGCTATCAATACAATAAATGGTGCCAAAGTGTGAGAAATTCGCCAGTTTCAGCTTGATGGAACTTTTTTTTTTTTTTTTTTGTAAATCAAAACCTTCTAAACTTTAAAAACATCAGCCTTTTTTTAAAAAAAAAATAATGTTCAAGCATTCCATTTTGAGGAATGTTTTTTCAGTGGTTTTTGCTTTTTTAAAAAAACGACTATTTTGTGCATTTCACATTATTTCCATTAACCTGATCTCAACAATCGCCCACACTCTCAAGCGGAGGTAGCACATATGTAAACAACAGGACCAAAACAAGCCACCAAAAGCAACGGTACTCATGCACCACGTAACCTCAGAATCTAGTAGCATGAGAGAATCTTACTTTTCAGGGTTTTTGTTTTCCAGAAACAGTTTATAGACCATACCGCTCCACCAAGAGTCTAGGTAGGTTTATCCTAATCTGCCAAATACCTTGCCCCTTCTCATTGCTGGCAGAAGTTGGGTAACTGTGCCAAATTAATCAAATATGGATAAAGTATATTTGCTGAGGATTTATTATATACATGCAGGTCTCACAATGTGCTATTAGAAAATCATACCTATACACACACAAACACACACACTTCACCCCTGTATATGCATTTTTGCACACATTAATTTGGCTGGAGAACTACACTGCAAAATTCTGGTTAATTCCCCTGGTAGAAAAAAAAAGCCCTGCACAGAAGTGAAAAATTTCAAAGGTGTTTCAATGTGTTTGTGTATTGTATGGAAGAGTGCAAATTAAGCAAGCTTCCTTCTAGATACAAGCTGAACTGAATTTATCCCTACTGCTTGGTCTTTTATACCGAGCATGTATATATTATATCTTTAAGAAATGGTGAGCGTGTTGCACTGTATATTTCAAGGCATTCCCCCGTCTTTGCAAATGAATTGCAAGATATTCTCCCCTCCCACCACTGCTTGGCTCCTTCCTCAAGCCCCTCCATCCCACCCCACCGGCAGTGCAATGGAACACAGGGTTGTGTGTGTGGTTTCTATGTGGCTGGGGAGGGGGGAGCCTAAATCTATAGCCACTGCGGGTGGAAGGAGCGAAGAGCGAGCCTCGTAAACAGGCCCGCTGCACAACCAAATGAGAAAAAGCACGAAACCACAGCATTATCTACCATCTCGGCGTGGCTCAGTGGGCAGGAGAGCAGAGCTGTGTGGGGAGAGGAAATGGCCGGGCAGAACTAACATACCACCCCTTAAAATAAATTTTAAAACTATGCAAGAAAATGCACGGGGCTACCAGCCACAGATACTCCCACTGCTTCTTGTTTTATTTTAAAGATTGTCGGTGCTTGCTCACACACTGCATACAGTGGTACCTCGGGTTAAGTACTTAATTCGTTCCGGAGGTCTGTTCTTAACCTGAAACTGTTCTTAACCTGAAGCACCACTTTAGCTAATGGGGCCTCCTGCTGCTGCCGTGCCGCCGGAGCACGATTTCTGTTCTCATCCTGAAGCAAAGTTCTTAACCTGAAGCACTATTTCTGGGTTAGCAGAATCTGTAACCTGAAGCGTATGTAACCTGAAGCGTATGTAACCTGAGGTACCACTGTATTAACTAACGGGAGTGGGGACAGGGAAGGTGCTTTTGACCCGAAAAATAGACTAATGTGCATTTGGAAGATGAGGAGCAGCAGCAACAACACAATAAAGCCCAGATTAGGAATTTCGGCAAAGTTTAGGACTGGTGATTTAAGGTAGCCAAAATAAGCAGGTAATCTTGTTATCGGAGGTGGCTCCTCAGAACTTCTTTCCAAAGCAAGACCTCATGTTTGGGACACGTGGAGCAGAAATGAAACAATGCCTCTGAGCATGGGCAGAGGGCCTTTCCTTAGCCCCCTCACCCCACCCTAAGCAAGCACAGACTGCCTCAGTGCCAGTGGGGTGGGGTGGGGTGGGAAGACCAGCGTTCAAATCCCCACTCAGCCATGAGGCTCACAGCATGGACAGTCTCCCTCGCAGGGTCATTGTGCAGATAAAATGAAAGAGGGAGGAGGCCTGTGGATAAGACCTTCATCTCCTTGAAGGAACGGTGGGATGTAAAGTGTGAAAAACTAAATAAACAAGCCATCTCACCTTCTGTCTTGGGCACCTTGCCATCTGCCAAGCTGGCATTATGAGGAAGGCGGCTGCGGTCGTTCAGAGTGGGTGAGCGGCTACGGGAAAGTCTCTCCACGCACTCTCAAGAGCAAACTCCTGTTTTTCACATCTTCCAGGGGCTGAGCTGCTGCTGCTCTGGAAGGAAGTTCCGGTGAAGCCTCTACCGTAACAATAAGCTTGTGAAAACCTATTCTTTCCTCCGACATCAGCAGCCGGGCTCCAGGAATTCAGTCAAAGCTTCAACACCCACCTCCCCAACTGGAACGGAGGGCAGATGAGATATTGCCCAGCAGCAGTTTATGTGGCCTTGTTGTATCTCGCTTTCCACAAGAGGGCGAGGTCAGCAAAATGTGGTTGCAAAATTCAAATGTGCTTCTATGGATTGGGGGGGGGGGGGAGGAGATGAAAGCCAGAGGGGTAGGCATTTTAGTCTGCTACAGCAAGAACACACAAAAATGTCCCCCTGGCACCTTGAAGACTAACCCTTTTATTGCACTACAGGCTACTGTGGAGTACAGTCCACGTTTGGCCCCAGAATTTACCATCTCTCTATAGTCTATATACATACTCAGGGTTTCCCAGCAGCTGCTTGGAGTACAACTCCCATTATCCTGAGCTAGCAGGACCAGTGGTCAGGGATGATGGGAAGTATAGTCCGAAAACAGCTGGAGACCCAAGTTTGGGAAACCCTGGAGTCACTGAAGGGTAAAACTTCATGCATGTCGTGAATGTTTGCACCACAATAAATCTGCTAGGCTTTAAAGGTGCTGTAAGACTATTTTCTTTTGTCCTCCTATGAAACAAAGGAGGCTCTTTTCAGCTTGAAATCAGACCAATCTATAATCTATGCCGGTAGGGTGGCTCCTTACGCATTGTCAAAACAGAGGACAAAAGGAGGATACAGCTCTGCATAAAATTTGCACATGCCGATCTCGCTATATGGTATTTTTGTAAGGAAAAAAAATGTCGATGTGCTGCAGTTTGTGTCACAACGTCAAACAAGCACACATCCTTTTTAAAGCAGGGATAGAGAACCCGGGGCCCTCAAGATATTGTTGGAATCCATATCTAGCCCAACAGCGTGTTATTGAGGGCCACAGATCCCCCACCTTCAGTTTATTGTCCATGCATAGCCAACGTAGGAGGACTATGGTGGGTTTTAGCGGTTGCCCTTCAACAGTGGTCCCTAGTGCCCTTTGGACTATGAAACCCAAAAGCTCGTGGAGGAAGCGCATATGAGTCATGTTTCCTTTTCTGATAGTTCCCGGGGAATGTGTGAAGGGGGGAATTTGCGTGCCCTTCAAAGAAAGCCATCGCAGGCATCGGAAGGAGATAGATTTAGCCCCACAGGGTCTCAAACCACCGCAAAATTCACCTGCGAAAGCCCCTCTGAAATTAACAGGTGGCTCTTGCACAGTCCCCATTCATTTCAATGAGGCACCTGCGGGGGCTATTTCCCAGCATATCATGCCCCACGGTGCTCAAGGGGCTGGTGAATAAGTTGTCTGGCCTTTCAGCCACAGGAATGCACTATTTCGCACTTCCAACATCATCACTATCGCTGCTGCTTTTGTTCTTTTAGCAATCGGCAGCGGTAGGGCTGTAGCTTTTGGTGGCAGAACATCAGCCTTGAATGCTGGAGGGTTCATTGTTCAGGCCCCGCCGTGTCCAGGTAGGATGGGGAAAGGACCCTGCCTGAACCCTGAGGAACTGCTGCCAGCCAGTGTAGACTAAGGAGATTGTTAGCCGCTTTGAGACTCCTTAAAAAGGTAAAGGGACCCCTGACCATTAGGCCCAGTCGTGGCCGACTCTGGGGTTGCGGCACTCATCTCGCTTTATTGGCTGAGGGAGCCGGCGTACAGCTTCCGGGTCATGTGGCCAGCATGACTAATAGTGAACCATACCAGCGCACAGAAACGCCGTTTACCTTCCCGCCGGAGCGGTACCTATTTATCTACTTGCACTTTGACGTGCTTTCAAACTGCTAGGTTGGCAGGAGCAGGGACCGAGCAACAGGAGCTCACCCCGTCACGGGGATTCGAACCACCAACCTCCTGATCGGCAAGTCCTAGGCTTTGTTTTAACCCACAGCGCCGCCTGCGTCCCTTGAGACTCCTTAGGGTAGTGATAAAGCGGGATATCAAATCCAAACTCCTCCTCCTCCTCCTCCTCCTCCTCCTCCTCCTCCTCCTCCTCCCTCTTCTTCTTCTTCTTCTTCTTCTTCTTCTTCTTCTTCTTCTAAGCTAAATGGGCCCATGGGTCCGACTCAGCACAGGACAGCTTCCTCTGCTCCTAGTTTGGCTGCGCCTTTTAGGGTAAGTCCTCACAAGCTAGCCGACGATAAAAATGTTAAAAGCAAAGCAAGCAAGCACATGATAAAAACACAATCAGATTCCACCCCCCAGAGATGCAAAAGAGAGAGGAATTGTGACTCACTTAGGCTTCCTGGAAAAGGGCAAAGCTGCTCAAAGAATCTTCTGGCATAAGATATATTGTTTTTTTCTTATCTTTTCTGGATATGATAATCCAAGAGTTCTGGCTTTAATTTTTGTAAGGCCCTTTCTCTTTTTAAACCTACTGCTACTCACCCCAAATCCTTGGGATACTATAGATTAAAAATTGAATAAACAAACTGCTGCTCACTTTTTCGACTATGCTTAGATGCCCCTGCTGATTTCCTGCTGCAAGTCTGAGCCACCTCGTGCCAGGGTGGGAGGCCAGTTTGCCCTCACCCACCCCTTACAACTCTAGTGCATGAAAAAGCTATGTGGGCACTTTGGCAAAAGCTGGCACAGCTAGCATGACCCAAGAGTGAATTTCAGGTATGTGGGATAAGTCTCTCCCTCCCACCGTCCCTCTCCACTTGGAGCTTTCATTTTCAAATAAGAGAGAAATGAAAGGAAAGGAAGGGGGGGAGATAATGAACGAACGAGAACGTGATTAAAAACCTACAGTTCCCTCCGCCTTTCTGTGGCTAAGGTTTTGGGGAGAAGTGACTAGTTCAGGAAGTTTAAAAGACCAAAGGAAAGAAAAAAAACCTTTTAGAATTAAATTGTGCGCTCCGTATTGCCAAGCAATGGAAAAGCAGAGTTTACAAAAAACGGAACTGCATTTACAAGAAAGGCAATTACAAGAAAGCTGCAAGCGCTGGTCGCTCCTTCCTCTCAAGGACTGGCACTGCTGCCAATCTTACGATGCCTACATGGACTAAATAACGTGGCACTGTGGGGACATGCCATGCGCATTTGTCCACGTCAAATTATGGGCAAGTATCAGCTCATCTATGTGACCAAGAGTCCAGCGTTCCAGCCTCACATACCCCTTCCTTACTTTTTTCTTTACTTGTGTTGTTGTAGTTAATGCCAGGTTGAGGTGGGGGGACCCCTGAAATAACGATTCAATTGTCAGAAGTATAAATTGGATGGAGGCATGGTTATATGGATGGATGGAGATGAAAGACAAGTTTTGGAAGTACTAAGTAACTAAGTACTAAGCAGCTGCCCAACTTGCACATTTGGAAATGAAAGAAAAGACCACAACTGTGCCCCGGAGGCCATTTGTAATAGGATGAACCGAAGAAAAGTTAACCGCAGCAGCTGCATGCTTCAGGAGTTGCAGTGCCTGAACCAAGAGGCAGGCAGGTGGAAGAGACAGTAAAGTTTGCATGAAAATGGGCATTTGGAACACAGAGTTATAAATAGGAAGCCAGAATAAAGTACACAGAGGTCAAAACAGCATGTTCAGCTTGTCGATATTGGGACCTCCTTAGCAGCCTCCCTCCAGTACTGAAGGCATCATCAACTCCAGGGAGATTGATAGCAGACGTTGCCCAGGCCCGGCCCTACCATTTGGCAAAGTGGGTCGACCTCGTCAGGCGGCAGATGCTCAGGGGCAGCACTGGAATTCCCTGGCTGTTCCCCGTGGCATGGAAAACAGATTCTGGGGCCATGTTCTGTTGATCCACTGTCTCAAAAGCAACCCTCTTCCTAGTGGACTTGCTAGTGTTGGGACGTTCAAACGCAGCTCTAGACAGACCACTGGGTTCCCATTTTTTTTATACGTATACAACTGATGGATCTAGTTCTTACAGCAATACAAAATTCAGCAAGTGACCTCATTTCCCCTAAGTTGCGCATATATATATATATGAACCCCGCAGCTGTCTTCTTTGTGCAAATCTCCATTAAGTCAATGGATCTCCAAACGGATTGCTCTTTCCTTTACTGTGAAAACAGAAACAAAGGGGAACAGAACCCTCTAGCTCCTCTCTGCCATCTGCACTCCAACACTTCCACATTAGCCCCTCCACACGGTGTCATTCTCTATCTGTCCACAGCTCAGCTCTGCCTACTTGACTTCCCCCCTGCCCCCTGCCCCCCCTCCTGCTACACACAATGTGGCACATTTGATCTGGTTTTATGAAAAGCCATTGTCTTCTCTCTGTTTGCACGGCATACACAGTTGTCAAGGATCCTCTCGCACCTTGCGAGCGATCTGGACAAGGCCCAACCTGATGTGCCGGCAATCGATAAAAGCAAACAAATAAAATGAAAACCCAGACACAAAACATGAAATGCAGCTTGGCTCAAGCCAAGGCTGACAGGAAGATTCTTTTGGGTTTTTTCAGGTTCAAAGGGGGGAAGGAGGAAGAGACAACACCTATAACAATGTCAAATTCTCCCAGTACAGTGGTACCTCGGGTTACAGACGCTTCAGGTTACAGACTCCGCTAACCCAGAAATAGTACCTCAGGTTAAGAACTTTGCTTCAGGATGAGAACAAAAATCGTGCTCTGGTGGCGCGGTGGCAGCAGGAGGCCCCATTAGCTAAAGTGGTGCTTCAGGTTAAGAACAGTTTCAGGATAAGAACGGACCTCCAGAACAAATTAAGTTCTTAACCCAAGGTACCACTGTATAAGTTAGGGAATCAGCTACTGAGCTGAACTTAAAACTGGGCAAACTGAAAGCTGTCTTAAGAATGCTAAAAGTGATCCTGTGGTTCCCTCAGTGATCCAGGGGATCAGAAGCTGTGAATTCTCCTGTCATGTGGCATGTGGCAATTCCCAGGGAAAGGACTTTCACACTTATGATGCCCCCAATGTAGAAAGCCTTCCTCAGGAAGGCTCATCCAGCACCTACACTGATGTCATTTCAGCAGCAGGGAAAGCCCTGTTATTTTATCAGGCCTTTCCATCTAAACTGCTTTTATCTTTATGGAGTTGTTTTGGGTTTTTTTGTATTTATGTCTTGGAAGACGACACTTTATGTTTGGTCAATGTTTTTACATTTTTCAGTAAAGCTTGCCCCCAAAAAGTTTTCAGATCCATGTTCTTACACTGCTCTTTTAAGATCCTGCTGCTTTGATTCTGTAGTTTTTAATGTTTTTTTATTGAAATTTTAATTTAATTTTGTAAACTGCCCTGGGGATTTCTCCACCAGTCAGTGAAGGGGCAGCTGCTCACTCGAGTGCTTACTTCCCTCTTCCCTCTTCCTTCCTCATTCTTTTTCCTTTTGTATCTTGCACAGGAAGCAACTCCTAGGGGCCGAGGGGTCTTTGGGCCCCCTCAATAAAATATTTGAGGGGGCCAGACCCCACCAAAGTTGATGGGTATTGCCATTTGAATGGTGTGTGTGCAGCACATTATGCGATCAGTTATGTGGGGAGGGAGCTACCTAGCCACCCCCCCAATATTTTATTCAAGTTGGCACCTCTGGTATCTTGTATCCAGATTGTGAACGTGCAGGCAGGGACCAGCTCATCTTTTGCATTCATGTATGATGCATGGAAATTTTGAGGTGCTTTACAAGCGTTAAGCGACAACAACAATCAATTCCTGTGACAAAATTAATTGCAACTGATCTGCTGTGCGGTTTCAGGTGCTCGCCAGGGGCACAAATAAAAGAACAGGGGGAAATAATGAAGACCTCGAACAAATGTTCTGCTCAGCTTCTTCTATATTTGGATGCAACTATAGTATACACACAGGGGAAAGGGGAAGTGGGCAAGCATTGTTTGGTCTGTGCACTTGCCATGTCTCTGAGATATTTGTCGGTCAAAGCACCTCTTCCCTGAAAAGTAGAATCTTTCACGGTTCACGGTGAAATGGGGCGTATACAAATTTATCGGTATGCACTTGCTGCCTGCTGAGTTCTCCCAGTTTTCCTTCACAAGCTAAACCAAGAATTTGGAAAGAACTGAGATTTCATTCAGGTGCCTTACCAAACACCACCCAGGCTGTTACAAAACAGCATCTGTAATGGAAGAAACGACATCCTGCAACACCAGAACAACAGTTTGCAGTGAGGCAAAATTTAAGACTTCTTAAGCTGTTTTAGACTGCCTCAGGTTTAATTAGAAGGCCCCATCCTTTTTTGAAGAAGGTTGTGGTGGTTGCCTCAAAATTATTCTAGCAAAGCACCAGAACATCTGAGAATTCACTGCCTATTCTGGAGTGGTTAAAACGAATTAAGATACTGCAGAGTGGAGAGAGGGACGCGGGTGGCGCTGTGGGTAAAACCTCAGCGCCTAGGACTTGCCGATCGTATGGTCGGCAGTTCGGGGTCAACTCCCGTCGTTCGGTCTCAGCTCCTGCCCACCTAGCAGTTCGAAAGCACTCTTAAGTGCAAGTAGATAAATAGGTACCGCTTTACAGCCGGAAGGTAAACGGCGTTTCCGTGTGCTGCGCTGGTGCTGGCTCGCCAGAGTAGCTTCGTCACGCTGACCACGTGACCCGGAAGTGTCTCCGGACAGCGCTGGCCCCCGGCCTCTTAAGTGAGATGGGCGCACAACCCTAGAGTCGGACACGACTGGCCCGTACGGGCAGGGGTACCTTTACCTTTACCTAGAATGGAGAGAAACTGCAGAATGAAGCTTGTAAAAAGAGGCTGCTGGATGACCCAAACTTTTTTCATCTTGTAAATAAAGATTTCCCATCAGTTATATTAATGCTTTAGTCACTGGTGAAGTTCAACAAATAATTGGGGCTGGGGAGGGAGAAAAGAGATCAATGCAAGGGAGATGAGGTTATACCAGACACCAATGGTCTTATCAAGGCTGTTAAACATGCATGCCATGTGCTGGAAGTCCCCCGTTCAAATCTTTTTTCAACAGCGCACTGGGTGACAAATTGTTCTCTCGGCTTCATTTTGCTCCTTTTTCCTGGCGCCCTCCCCCGCAAACAGAATAAACCTAATTAAGAACATAAGAATAGCTGCTGCAGGATCAGGCCAAAGGCCCATCTAGTCCAGCATCCTATTCCTACATGGCCAACCAGACGCCTATGGGAAGGCCGCAAGCCAGGACCTCAGCACAACGGCACTCTCCTCACTTGTAATCCCTGGCAACTGGCATTCACAGGCATCCCGCCTCTGAACGTGGAGGTGGAGCATTTACCCAAAACAACCAGCTAATTATACGCACTCTTCTTACATTTATTAGATGTGGAATTTGACGCAGGCAAGGTAAGAGGGCCAGTATGAACAGAGGGCACCAGTGTCTTCCCAACAACATCCCTTTCCCTTGCCTTCCTCCTTGCCCCTCAGGTCCTTTTTCACTATGTTCCTATGGCCTTCCCAGTGCCGGATTTATGTATAAGCTAAACAAGCTATAGCTTAGGGCCCCACTCTCTTGGGGGGGCCCAAAAAAAATTAAAGGGGGGAAAAACTGGATGTACATTTCCAAAATATAAGATCAAAAACATACAGACAGCAACAGTGGCAAATGGCTTTAGATACGTATTAGGTCCATAAATTACCATATAGCATATATTCAACACAAAAAATAGTGACAATTTGTTGTTGACAAAGGACAGCTGGACATATAAAGGGCCCCATTACCTTCAGTAGGTTGGGGCAGGGGTCAGCAAACATTTTCAGCAGGGGGCCGGTCCACTGTCCCTAAGACCTTGTGGGGGGCCGGACTATTTTTTTTTGGGGGGGGGGAATGAACGAATTCCTATGCCCCACAAATAACCCAGAGATGCATTTTAAATACAAGGACACATTCAACTCATGTAAAAACATGCTGATTCCCAGACCGTCCATGGGCCGGATTTAGAAGGTGATTGGGCCGGATCCGGCCCCCAGGCCTTAGTTTGCCTACCCAAGGAGTTAGGGCCTCATCAAACCAAAATCCGGCCCTGGGCCTTCCCATCATCTCTCTCTCTCTCTCTCTCTCTCTCTCTCTCACACACACACACACACACACACACAGCCCCCCTGAGTCCTTGCCCTCTCACATCATTATAATAAGGCCACCCTCATTACCACTCTGCAACAAACAAAGCTGCCACTCTAGCTTTCTTGCCACATCTCTTTACACTCGGTTCTTTTTCTGGGGAGACGGAGAGAGAAGCAGTGCACTGAAAAAATGGACCCCCAACCTCCTCTCTCAAGGCACATCCTGTTAGCGATTTGTGGGTGGGTTTGAGGTAAAAGCTACCGGGATACGCTCTTAATCTTCTATGTTGAGAAGCTTCGTGACAGAATCACGAATTTGAAACGGCAAGCTCAAAAACAGCGTTACCAGCCCATTAATGCTCCTGATAATATGCCGGATGTCACAAACGCTAAGGCACCAAGGGAACCTTAGGAGGGAGATGAACCGCAACCTGCTGCTGCGAGACCCAGTAAAGGGAAATGACCAGAAGAGGGGAGAATAAAAAATGATTCTTAGCCACCAGACAATAGTCTTGGCTGGATTTCAGCTGAGTCAGGACGGTGAATAAGCAGTTCTTGTTTTACAGAGGAGGTGATCAGTGGAAGCAATACACTTACTGTTCATTCAGAACCATGGTCCCCTTTCTCCTTCTGTGCCTCCTTGCAGAGTTCAAACAGATCTATGGCTCAGAGGCCTCTTTTCTCACTCATCACAAATAAAGAGCGGAGGTAGGTGTCACATCGACTCCCTTTGACACATTTTAAATTCACACTTCACACCCCCTTTCTGCAACCCCTCTCCCCCTCCTCCTTCCTCAAACCTCAATTAATTAAAAAGAACATGCAAATCGAAATGCCAGATTTTTTGTTTTTTTCCAAGAAAGCAAAAGCCAAAACCCTCACATCTCCCCAAACCTCTTCCACCACCAAACGTTTGCCATGAGAGTTGCTAAAATGTATACTTAATTTAAAAAACACGGGCTCTTCTGCCCTCTCTATGGGTTTCCATTTTGCTTGGTTCTCTAGCCACAAAAGGGAGCATCTAATGTCAGGGGGGGTGTGGGGCATTATTTCCAACAATATTGCAACTTGTCCAGATTTCCAGAGGGATTGCCCTGTGTTAGTCTGTGCACACATTACCACGTGTTCTGTCTCCAGCACAATCTCACCAGTGATGCCCAGTGCCCCATTCAACAGAGAGAGAGGGATAATAATAATAATAATAATAATTTATTATTTATACCCCGCCCATCTGGCTGGGTTTCCCCAGCCACTCTGGGCAGCTCCCAACAGAATATTAAAAACACGATAAAACATCGAACATTAAAAACTTCCCTAAACAAGATTGCCTTTAGATGTCTTCTAAAAGTCAGATAGTTGTTTATTCCCTTGACATCTGAGGGAGGGCATTCCACAGGGCGGGCACCACTGAGGAGAAGGCCAGGTTCCCTGTAACCTCACTTTTCGCAGTGAGGGAACCGCCAGAAGGCCCTCAGAGCCGGACCCTCAGAGGGAAAGCCCCCAATAGGGCAGGAATGGTTTCCCATCTTTTGCATCAAGCAAAGTAAGGCACATCAGTATATAAAGAGAGCCTCCCCCTGTCAGACCATTAAATCCAGAGACTATGGCCTGGGGAGCCGTTATTTTACATCCTCATTCCCTCCCTGCCCCCCCCCCAATAACCAGCCTTCATCTGTGACCACTGCCATACACAAAAAACTTATGTATGAATTTATTCTCAGCCATCTTGGAGGCTTACTGTCAAGCAGAAAGATAGGACAAAAACTTTCTAAATATATACATGCTAGGGGTTACGCCACTGCTTGCCAACACCCTTCCTCTCCCTTTATATGTCGCCAAAACAACAACAACCCTCATACCTTGCTATACGTCCCATGTCCCACCTGGGCCACTTGCCTGTCCACACCTCCATCCTTTGGACCTCTCCCCCTCCCCTGGATGGCCCAGCAGCTTGCCAAACTATAGTTCACAGTGCCGCCTGCCTGCGGCCAAGTGAACTGCAGCATGATGACATCCTTATGATTTTATATACCGTCTTGTTGTTGGCATCCATCTGGCTTGAGAGACAATGGAGTGCATCTCTGGGGGTGAAGTCACGCCACTGTGTTAGCAGCACCAAAGTGACTGCCCCTGGGCACAAGTGCGTATGGAAGTCCTGGGCTGCCCAGACAATAAGACTCCCCTCTTGGCCTCACTGATCTGCCCCAAAGGAAAACAGAGCAATACAGTCGTGCCTCGCAAGACGAAATTAATCTGTTCCGTGAGTCTCTTCGTCTTGCGGTTTTTTCGTCTTGCGAAACACGGCTATTAGCGGCTTAGCGGCTATTAACGGCTTAGCGGCTTAGCGGCTATTAACGGCTTAGCGGCTTTAAGAAAAAGGAAACAAACTCGCAAGAACTCGCAAGACGTTTCGTCTTGCGAAGCAAGCCCATAGGGAAATTCGTCTTGCGGAATGACTCAAAAAACGCAAAACCCTTTTGTCTAGCGAGTTTTTCGTCTTGCGAGGCATTCGTCTTGCGGGGCACCACTGTACGTTTGGCACCTGCTTGGCTGCAGGAGTTGCTGGAAGGAGGCGTACAAGGCGCCATCCAACCATCTTAGGGACTCCACTCTGGATTTTTGTAGGCTTTACTTAGCCTTTTTTCCTCCCAAAGATATCCCACAAAGCAGTGGGAGGTTTAGGAACAGAGTTTTCCTTCTTCCTCGATGGGCTACCTTCCCAGTTTGATGAGCCCCATCTGCCCCTCACTTACAGCAAGTGCAGAAACCATCTTCCAGACCATTGGACCCAATATTGATCTCATCTGCTCAATATACTGGAGCCTGTCTTCGCATGCAGGGGAAGCCCCACCTCACCAAGGGCTTGAGACCCATTGGCTACCCTCACCTGGTTTAGCCAGTCAGTCAAAGCTGTTTCCTGGGTGGTTGCTGTCACATGCTGACAGCCTCTAGGAGCCACAAGGGACAGCTGAGTGCAGGGTGAGGACCAATATACAATATTTCTAATATACAATATTAGAAACATATATATTTAAGCACACAGGTGGCTCCTTATTGAAAAGCTCTTGTGGCGAGGTGCAAGTAGGGTGGTCACTTATCCATACTATCCCGGAAACAAAATATACCACCAAAAAAGATGAGACAGTTTTGCGTAAAAATTGCATGAGCTAATTTATACGCACAGAAGCGCATTTGGCAATCATTACTGCCATTTCAGTTGAAATTCAATAGTGGGAAGGACTCCATAGTGGGAAGGACCATGGCCAGCTTTGTGGCTGCTCAGTTTGCTTTCCAGGTGCTAACTGTTGATAAGCAAGTTCAAGGCAGGTTAGCCGGGTCAGGTATTGGCTCCCAAGGCCTCGCTGACCTGAATTTCCATTGGGAAAGCGTCACAGAACAACTTACAAAGCAAAACGAATTCACCACGAATGCACTATTATTGTGACTGGAGTGTGTTGCTGCAGCATACAGCTGCAACAGAATAGGCGTTTGGAGGGGCCCAAGGAATTCAACCCCACCAAACTTAAAAACCACCATTGATATGAATTGACACTTACTGGTCATCTCCAACTTTCTTCACCCATGCCATGTCCCTCTCCGACTGACTCGTTGCAAGGTCCTAGGAAACATTAAGACAAGCCCTGTTATAATAGGGTGGGAGAGTAGAAAGAAGCAAGCGCAACCTCACACTTCCATAATAATAATCCAAACAAAGGGGCCCCTTGATTGGAAGATGCGTTCTGCAACTGGAATATATTAGGCAAAGTGTATTTATTTGTTATGTCATCTTAATCTGGCCTGTTCATCATAAGGCCTCAAAAAGCGTCTCACAATAATAATGCAAAGACAAAACTAACTTAGATGGCGATTAAATAATTGCACTATAGGAAGTGTATAAAAGCAAGCAGAGCCAGAGTGTGGGTTTTCAGACTACACGAGCCAGGATGCACTGAAAAGGTTTATTGACAGTTAAATCATGCAGTAGCCCAGGGTTTCACAAAGCTGTTTTTGGACTACAACTCCCATCATCCTTAGCTTGGTGGTCAGGGCTGATGGGAATTGTAGTCCGAAAATGGCTGGAGACCCCAGTTTGGGAAATTTATATAAATCTTTATAAAGCTTTATAAATCCATTCTCAGTCTGACTCCCCTCATATTACATGCAGCGTTGGTTTCATCTCCCTTTCTCAACAATCTGCCTTGTTCTTGTCACAGCACACCACAGAAAGGTAGTTTGTGGCTCTCCAGATGTAGTTGAACTCCAACTCCCATCAACCCCAACCAGCACAGCTAAGGGTCAGGGATGCTGGGAGTTGTAGTCCAGCAACACCTGCAGTATATCATCTCCCACACCATACATTCACTTGCAGGTATCTCAGAATAGACATACTATGCATCAGTTCTTGAGAAAATAGCAAAGCCTACTAAACGGAAGCAGCTGTACTTTTACCAGTCCACTTGTCTCGAATGAGTGCTGTGCAATCGAGTCCAGAAACCATATATTATTTTAGCAACAGCAATAATTTTTATTAAGTTTAACAACATCCTGCTTTCATGTTGACACACATATTTGTGCGAGTGGCAATATAAAACTGTCACTGATCTGTATTTCTGGACTCTGTAAAATGAAAGTCTATCTCTATTCCTATATAGCTCATTGTTGTTATTGTTGTTTTGTAGTCAGGGCAACTGTTTTCATTCTTGAAACCCAAACCCTGCATTCTCAGCAATATGTACAAAATATACACCATATACTATGTTGCTGTGAACTGATCTTTATCACAAGCTAGCTGCATATTAACTGAAAGGTGTAAAGGTAAGCTTCCGATGTCACAGGTCTCGCAGCCCATGACAAAACCACACCTGTGCTATGGACTTAAACCGAGTCATCTGGTCTCTACGTTCCCACAGCACCCTGGACTCTCTGGTCCTATGAGGGCTTGAAAATTTCCCACAGAGATTTCACCCCTCACAAAGCCACCATCTCCGAGATTTTCCAGGAGCCCCAAACATCCAAGTTCAATCCAAAAGATGTTTGGAAGCTGTGTACAGATCACATACTTAAAGCACATTTCTCCCTAAAGAACCCCAGGAACTGTAGCTGATCCCTCAGAGCGACCATTGCCAGCATCCTTAACGCACTTCAGTTCCCAGGAGTCACTGAGGAGCGGAGGGAAATGTGCTTTAAACGTATGGTCTGTACACAAGCCTAGCCCTGTAGTATACATGCTCCCGAAGATGGTCTGATTTTTAAAAGCTAGGCGTGCTATCAACCTCACCTTCAGGGATTACAAGGTGTGACCAGAAAATTCGGTAATGGTCACAAAAATCGGACTACGAGAAATATTTGAACATACATGCCTTGTTGTTGTTTAGTCGTTTAGTCGTGTCCGACTCTTCGTGACCCCATGGACCAGAGCACGCCAGGCACTTCTGTCCTCCACTGCCTCCCGCAGTTTGATCAAACTCATGCTGGTAGCTTCAAGAACACCATCCAACCATCTCATTCTCCGTCGTCCCCTTCTCCTTGTGCCCTCCATCTTTCCCAACATCAGGGTCTTTTCCAGGGAGTCTTCTCTTCTCATGAGGTGGCCAAAGTATTGGAGCCTCAGCTTCAGGATCTGTCCTTCCAGTGAGCACTCAGGGCTGATTTCCTTCAGAATGGAGAGGTTTGATCTTCTTGCAGTCCATGGGACTCTCAAGAGTCTCCTCCAGCACCATAATTCAAAAGCATCAATTCTTCGGCGATCAGCCTTCTTTATGGTCCAGCTCTCACTTCCATACATCACTACTGGGAAAACCATAGCTTTTACTATACGGACCTTTGAGTAGGCCCCCTCTGATACAATGCACCATTGACAACGTTCATATAACTGTTGGAAACTTCTGGAGAAGTCCTCTTTTTGTACTGCTTTCAGTTCCCTCGTCACAGCAGCTTGGACGTGTGAAATGTTGGAAAATCTGTGCCCTTTCGGTACAGATTTCAGTTTTGGAAAAAGAAAGAAATCTGGTGGGGCCAGATCGGGAGAATATGGAGGGTGGGACAACTCAGTAACGATTTTACGCGGAATATGCAATTCTTCCGCCACCATTCAGACAGACAAACGCTGATCCCGCATCAATAACTCACGAACCCTGTCGACATTTGCCGCCGTTCTGCTCGTCGATGGTCTGCCAGACTGAGGGTCATCTTCGATGGTTTGCCGCCCTTCACAGAAACGCTTAAACCACTCGCACACTGTCTTTCGAGTTACAGCTTCATCGCCGTACACAACTGTGAGCGTTTTGTGGGTTTCCGATGGCGATTATATGTTCGACTATTTCTCGCTGTCCGATTTCCAGGACCGTTCATCAAACTTTATGGTCACACCTTGTATATATTTCAAAATACGTTTTTGTTCCTTAGTTTGCCACAGTCTCCCATGTGAATAAGCAGCTCCAGAGCCGCGGAGGCCATTCTAGAATTTGCACCCTTTATATCCACACCTAGTGATGTATGGAGGTGAGAGCTGGACCATAAAGAAGGCTGATCGCCGAAGAACTGGTGCTTTTGAATTATGGTGCTGGAGGAGATTCTTGAGAGTCCCATGGACTGCAAGAAGATCAAACCTATCCATTCTGAAGGAAATAAGCCCTGAGTGCTCACTGGGAGGACAGATCCTGAAGCTGAGGCTCCAATACTTTGGCCACCTCATGAGAAGAGAAGACTCCCTGAAAAAGACCCTGAGGTTGGGAAAGCTGGAGGGCACAACGAGAAGGGGACGACAGAGGACGAGATGGTTGGATGGTGTTCTCGAAGCTACCAGCATGAGTTTGACCAAACTGCGGGAGGCAGTAGAAGACAGGAGTGCCTGGCGTGTTCTGGTCCATGGGGTCACAAAGAGTTGGACACGACTAAATGACTAAACAACAACAACAACAACAACAACAAATATCCACACCGCATTGCATTCTCCCAACTGGCTTTAAATTTACCTGAGCCCGCGTCTCTTGCAGCTGCTTCACCTCCGCCTGCAGTCTCTCGCACTCGGCCTTCAGCTGCTCTTCCCGGTGTTGCGAATTCTGGACTTCCTGCCTCGTCTCCTCCAGCTCTACTTCCAGCCTCTGCACCTCCAGCCCCTCCACCTGTTCGAGGCCCCTGGGGCTCTGCCAGTTCATTGAGCAATCCAGCACTAGGAAACACGAGAGGCAGGCAAGGGTTGGGTGGGTGATGCGGGAGGAAATAAGTTAACAGGGAAAGTGTAGGAGAGGGGTGAGCAGGCTTCTAGGGTGAAGCTACTGCCGTTTGGAAAGTTCTCAACGCAAGTAATAAGTAAAAACCCTATTACAGTGTGTGTACCCTGCTACTCTCTCGTACCTGCCTCTTCAGAAGCCCAGCTGAGCGGCCCCATCAAATGAACAGAAGTGGGCGACTGCTTTTTTTTAGGAGTGGCACCCCAGTTATGGAGCTGTGTTCCTGGGAAGACTCTCCTAGTGCCATCTTTGTGCTCTTGCTAGGGTCAAGGGGAGACTTTTTTGTTCAGCCGGGGCTTTTAAAGAGCTTAGACCACCTGTACCGCTCCAGTATACCTGAAGGAGCGTCTCAACCCCCATTGTTCAGCCCGGACACTGAGGTCCAGCCCTATGGGAAGTGAGGTTACAGGAAACCAGGCAGAGGGCCTTCTCAGTAGTGGCACCTGCCCTGTGGAATGCTCTCCCATCAGATGTCAAGGAAATAAACAAAAATAATTGTTTTAGAAGACATCTGAAGGCAGCCCTGTTTTGATTTTTGTCGCTTTTTTATTCTTATTATTAATATTCTGTTGGGATCTGCCTAGAGTGGATGGGGAAACCCAGCCAGATGGGCAGAGTATAAATAACAAATTATTAGTAGTACTATTAGCATTAGTATTATAATTATTAAATCTGCGTTTTAACTTTAGGGAGTGCAGTGAGGTTTGTCTTTGTTATATTTACATAGCTTTTGATTGGTTCATCTTTTATTTTGTATTTAATTTGTTTTTTTCCCTGTTTTTGACTTTATTTTAGGACGCTCAGAGACATTATAGGGCAGCATACAAATAGTGCAAATGAATAAACAAACCTTAATGAAAGCCGCAGCATCACTAATTAATCTTAGTAGCAAGAAATACAGGTAAAATCATCGTGTTATCCTTGCCCAATATTGTTACAATGAGGAAAAATGAGCTCATTTCCAGTTATGAATGCCTGGCCTGTTCATTCTTTTAAAGACATTGCTCCAAATGCGTATTCTGGGATTGGGGTGGTCTTGCAAAGACTATTTTATTTGTATTTTTAAAAAATAAATAAAAAAAAATAAAGCTGTGCTATGCTGAGAAAAATGAGTCTGGCTTTGACCGTCCCTTGGGAAAAACAAATTTGGTGTTTAAACTGTTCTGCAATGGCTATAAATCTTCCCCCCCCCTTAATGCCAAGAGGTCTAAGCTTAGGTGAGTGATATTTCCACATGGCTGCAAAGTGGTCAAACGTAGCTGCCACAAGTGGCCATTTCGTTGACAATTCCTCGCAGCAGGAGTTGCAGGAAGTCTTGAGCGACATTTTTTTTTTAAAAAATTGACACATGTTAAAATGTTCTGTGGCGTCATATTCTTGAAAAACATCTCCCATAAAAAACAGGCACTTGACCATGAAGCTCACTGGGTGATGCTGGTAGCGAGTCCCTGCTTCTCAGCCTAACCTACCTCACAGGGCTGTTGTGAGAATTAACTGAGGAGGCGAAGAACCATGTCCTTTTCCCCCCTTTCTCCTCCTGTGATGGAACTCCTATTTGGGGACTTCCCTGGGTTTTTTCTGGCCCATGTAGGACCCAGTCTGGATAGTTAGCTTTGGTGAAGACTTGACGTTTTCATCCCCAAAAAAGTTTTTGATTTGAGTTTTCCATTGAAATGAAGCTGTATTTTAATGTTTTAATGTTGTATTTTAACCTTGTTGTATTTAAATCAATTTGTTTTTATATCGGGTGTTAGCCGCCCTGAGCCTGGTCTTGGCTGGGGAGGGTGGGGTATAAATAAAATCATTTATTATTATTATTATTTGACCTTGAACTCTTTGGAGAAAAAGGTGGAATATAAATGCAATAAATAATACATCATAATAATAGATACATAATAATATTCCCGGGAATTGGGATGGCTTATATCAACTTAAATGCTGATGTGCTGATGGTTATTGCATCTGCTGGAAGGTGCGTCCTCCTCCTTCATTTCTTTCTTCTTCCTGTGTTTTTATTTCTTTGCTAAATTAATTTTTCTCTCTCACACACACACACAAAAAACCACTACCTTGCAACCTTGGCCAACCGTGGGAAATTCATTTTAAAGCTCTACTTGGGGGGGGGGGGCTAAAGTTTATTCTGCAACCTTTTGAAAACGGACGCTATTTCATGTACGAAAAAAAACAAGAATCACAGTGCCATCTACTGGGCAGAAACAAAGCCTGTGTCTCAAAACAAATAAATCCCCCATTTACACAAACACACACACACAGAGAGAATCGACAAACTAGATTATGCTGGCCTGATTAATTAGGTTCTTGCCTCTGGGCGTAAATGCATTGACTGTTTTTCCAGGCCCCTGGAAATGTACCGCAGGACACTCTGGGACTAGCTACTGCAGTCTGCAATTCATCCAGCCACTTATCTCTGATTAGAAATAGTTAATCAGTGGGAATCTAGTTTTATTGTGTGTGTTTACGCCTACAAACGGACAATCCTAGCACTCTGATCCAGGAAGGGAACTGTGTGCAAAACAATCATTGGCTCACACGATTCCCCTTCCACATTCATGGTAGTCCACCTTTCTTGAATATTTATTAATATTGTCACTTAGCATTTATAAAGCACATTTTAAAGTTTTCAAAACACTTAACATATATTGTTCCAAAAGCAAAATCCTGTGTATGACTACTCAAAAGCAAGTTCAATGGGATTTACTTCCAGGTAGGCATGTACATGACTATTCTTTACAGTATAAATTGTTGTATTCTTATTAAGACTCTTAGCTAAGCCAAGGAATATAAATGAATCAATTAAACCTGTGTCAATTTGCATAGGAGTGAAAACAGTCATCATGAGACGAAAAAAGTGCACTTATGACGCGATGTGTAAGGGGCCAATGTACCGATCGTTTATTTGGACAATTTTATATCCTGCCCTACTTACAAAAGGAACCCAAGGCAGCTAACAAACCAAAAAATAAAAAGGTCACCACACTGACATAATAATAATTCACAATACCTGGGGGCAGCAGTCAAAAAATTAAAATACTTTAAAAATAAATTCAGCCAGAGGCCTTTTTAAACAACCATGCTTTTACTAGCCTCCTAAAAACATCAAAGCAACAGGGCCTAGCAAACCTCAATTAACAAGAGCATTCTGGAGGTAGATTTGGGCCTCTGTAGTTAAGGGTACCCTGTGATCAATGGAGGTCAATGGAGACATACCAGGCCACATCAAGCCCTCACATCCAAGTCAGCTCCTCAGTGTGAGCAACGCATTGGATCTGGTCTGCCCTCCATCCAGACCTTGACCACTAGCTTGGCTTCATCCATGTCAACTGTCTTTGGTTCTCTTGAACTAGACCACTCAACTGAGGCCGGCCTCCTTTTGTCTGATAGACATAGATGAGCAAAATCGTAGCAAAAACATTTCCATTCACACCGAGGGGAGAAAAGGAACCCCTCTTTTAAGATGATGCTTCCTATCTGAATGTTTTGACAAATTGTTAACTGGCTACCTGATTACTTGAGGGCACCTGTTTATTCAATTTAAACACTGCTGAACTGATGAATCAAATCGACTGGTCAATTAAACCAGGCGTAGCCAACATCACAATGTCCTTGGGACTACAACTCCCATCATCCTTGACCACTGATTATGGTGGCTGATGCCAATGGGAGTTGTACTTCTGGAGGACTCTCAGTACTTAGTAACTCTGAGACAAGCTGCAGTTGAGTGGTTCAGTTCTGACAAACGAAATTTAAAAGCCTACCCTGGAAATAAAATACTGTGACCTTAATTATGGCTGTTTATTACCCATTTTGCATATGAGCAGCTGCGGCTGAGGAACAAAATTCAGCCTAAAGCAAGCTGGTCAATTCATGGCTGAGGTGAAATCTGAATCCGAGATATCCCGAGTCCATGATTTTAGTAAGTAGACACACCACATCATCAGCTTTCCTTCAGAGTTGAAGTTGCAACCCTCCCTCCCAATTCAGGCAATATAAGACACAAATCTCCTGTCAAATTTCAGAACTGAGAAGAGTACAGAGGTGACTACAAGGGACAATAATTATTATTATTTTTAAATCACCATGGCTCCCATGAAGCGACAGATACTGGACTTCTTGATTTTGCAGCTGAGAGTTGAGATTCTGGAATGAGCCGCCATCTCTCTGCCTCAACTGCTGCTCTAAGCTTCGGATACGATTCAGATGTGTCTCAACCAGAGCTCTCTGTAGAGGAACAAGGCCAGAATGGAGAAAGAGAAAAAGAAGAAGACAAAGAGGACAAAGAAGAAGAAGGCGTCTTTAACTTTGGTGCACAGAAGTCTTGACAATGAGCTGCCACTAAGCCAACTGATGAAAAAGGAATCTTCACACCCAATTCTGCTTTGATCGCCATCAGCTTCTCCTTCCTTTTGGCACCCTGAACCAACTAACTGGCTCTCCCACAGCTTAGCTGATCAGATCAAAGGGGGGGGGAAACCCTAATTCTCTTATCTTGCTATTCTACCTGCTTGCCTCCTCTGTCTCTTTCTTCTCCATTTATGCTGTTAAACAAGATCCACTTTTTGTTTTACCCTGACTCTAGTTCTCAAACCTCATTTTCCTATTATTATTATTCTTCTTGCTCACATTTAAAAGCAAGCTTCAATTTTCAATTTCCCCTCCCTATTCTGCCCTTTTGTCTTCTTAACCTTTACTACTGTAGAGAGCCTTTTAAACTAGACACCTTCCTGGGTATTAGCCAAGAATGGCAAACATTGATTGGACTTCCTTATCCAGAGGCAGTTTGCCTTGATCAATACACGATAGGACAAATAACCCGGGGTGGCTACCTCACCTACTAGTGAGCTTCCAGAAGTTAGATGATTGTGACCCAGGAAGGGAAACTGTTATGTCCTTTGCTAGAGCACTTTCACAAATAACAAATTGCCGTGAGGCTAAGGAAATTAGCTGTTTGTTTGTTTTTTGTGCTTGGAAGCAACAATAGCCAGAAGCTCAAGCACTGCATAAGGACTTACTTGCAGAAGCTGAAAATCTGTTTCAAAAACGTACCGTATTTTTCTGTCTATAAGACGCCCCCATGTATAAGACGCCCCCTATTTTGGGGGCAAGAACCAATCACCAGTCCACCCTTGGCACTATCCGTGTATAAGATGCCCCCTAATTTTTGACATCATTTTTAGGCAAAAAACATAGTCTTATACACAGAAAAATAGGGTATATGCCTTCTTTCAGGACAAATCTACTGCATGGCCTGTAGCTCAGTGGCATCTGAACTGCATGCAGAAGGCCGCAGGTTCAGTCCCCAGCTTCTCCAAGTAGAGGTAAAAGAGACTCCTGATCTGGTACCCTGCAGCACCACTGCCAGTGTATGTAAAAGGTAAAGGACCCCTGGACGGTTAAGTCCAGTCAAAGGCGACTATGGGGTTGCAGCGCTCATCTCGCTTTCAGGTTGAAGGGGCTGGCATTTGTCCACAGGCAGCTTTCCGGGTCATGTGGCCAGCATGACGAAACCACTTCTGGTGCAATGGGACACAGTGATGGAAACCAAAGCACATGGAAACGCCGTTTACCTTCTCACCACAGCGGTACCTATTTATCTACTTGCACTGGTGTGCTTTTGAACTGCTAGGTTGGCAGGAGCTGGGATAGAGCAACGGGAGCTCACTCCGTCTCAGGGATTCAAACTGCCGACCTTCTGATCAGCAAGCCCAATAGGCTCAGTGGTTTAGTGGTAGGCAACTTATCTTCCTAAATTCCCTGATCATTCCTGTGAAAAGACCATGCCTCTCCTAGAACTTCCCAGCAAACTCTGGCTGACTGTAAGTGGAGTATAAGAGTCGAGTCCAAATGGATGATTAATGTGACCCAAAGTCAACATTTTTATTTTTTCAGTCTTCTACCACTCCATTCTTAAGAATCGTGGCAGATTGTTTTATGGGGAGAGGGAAAACACAAATTAAAAACTTATCATAAAATCAGACAAAGCAAAAGCCTTTCTTACTGCCCAAGAAACCTGCCACCTGATGCCAGAACAACTGAAATGAGAAAAAGTTCAGAAACTGAACTCCTCGGGTTGGACATCTTGCAGATTCTCCAAATCTTCGTTTCAAAACAGAAGTGTGCAGCAGCAGCAGCAGCAGCAGCAAAGCTGTGCTGCAAGCCAGAACAGCTACAAAACATGAGCCCCATCTCATTTTACAGACACGTCATGCAAACAGGTACATGCAAAGGAGGCTTACAGCATGCCTCGCATCCGGCCAGAATGCTAAATGAAACCCACCATCTGCCCCAGCTCCGACTCAAGGTCAGTCTTCTCCACACACAGCTTCTCATAGGCTTGGATCATCTCACCCAGCTGTTCTTCCCTCTCCTTGCTTTTCTGCAGCTGGTGGGCGGGGGTGGAGGGGAAGAAAAAAGGCGGAAATCATGGCTCAGCAGCAGCAGCAAGCAACATATGATCCTGGAACTGCCTGATCACTAAGGCTGGAGACAAGGCGACAGCACACTCGTTGCCTTTTTAGATATTCATTACCATCTCCTGCCCCAGATTAAGCTCACGGGCAACCTGGCTCGGATCAGATCTGCACAGACCTGGCCTGCCAGCCCTGGGAATCAATCGTGAAATGAACTTTCCAAGAGCAAGGCTAAATGCACAGAGCTGATAGGCTGGCCCTTGTGTCGATCATAAAGCCACATGCTCACACAGCCTTTCTTATAGTAGATTTAAGTTTTTTTTTAAATGGCTATGGATGGGAGGGGGTGGGTGCCAAACCAACAGCTGTGCTGATAACTGTGTAGGTAGTTGAAAACAAAACAAAGCAGGCAGCCCACCTGAAGCACGAGTCAGAGGGGCAATAAGCCACACTGAATTTAGAGCCAGGTACATGTGTCATTTGAGAAGCGTCCATCAAATATGAATGAGCGGTGTGCAGCTGCAAGCAATCCTTTTTCAGCCACGTTGCTCCGCCCTCCGTGTAAGTGGCTGAACAAGCCAGGATCCAAAAATTAACCCATTCTGTGCACCTGCAAAACGGCAGGTAATATGTAGTTTGCAAGCCATTAACCATAGTTTCTGAGTTTGCACATAATGGGAAACTATGGCTAACAGCTGGGTCCTGGTTTGCTCAGTCTCTCATGCAAAAGTGGGGAGGGAGGAAAGCTGCTGCAGAGAATCTCCATGTACGCAGCTCATGCGTATCGTGGCTTATTAAGCAGGGACCTGATCGTACAAACCAGGCCAGGCTCACCTAGTTTGAAGGTTTGCTTTGAGACATGTGAAACCCTATCTTCCTGCCTGGCCTTTGCTGCTAGGACCTGTTCTGTGCTATGGAATTTCTGGGAGTTGAAACAGTAAAGTGTGTTCTCCCCCCTTTGCCACGAAACTGCAGTGGAATTAAAGAGGTGCATTGGGAAATATGTAGTGTGAACTACTCACTTCAGCACTGGTTCACACACACACACTCCAGCAAACTCCTTGTTTGCTGCGGAAATAGCAGCACGTTTAGGAGCTGTGTGGTCAAGCTACCTGGGACCTGAAGGTTGCTGAGCACTGCCAATTTCAGTTCCCCATTTCCCCCAGTCTTAACTTCAGTTGTCCTCACCGAAAGCAAAGATAAGCCTAATAAAACCAAGTCATGTGCTGGAACAGGCTTGCTGAAAAAGAAGTGAGTTTTTAGCAAGCATCCAAAACAGTACAGTGAAGGTAGGGACATCAGCAGGCAGGAAGTTCCACATGACAGGTGCTGCCCCACTAAAATAATGATTCCTTTGGGGTTGGAAGACTTCCTGGGCCACTGATGTGGGGAGGGAGCGAGTCCCTCCACACACCAGTGCCAGGAGCTGGAGTCAAGCGTAGCACAGCAAGCAAAGGAAAATCTGGTGTCAGTGGAAACTCTTTATTCCAGAAACCAAAACAGCACAGGCCTAGTGATCCCAGAAGCTCTTCCCAGTAGGTCTTGCTCCAAGAAGGCAGTTGCGAGGACTGAAAGGTCCCTGCCTTCCCACCACACTCTAAGGCTCGTCCTCTCCGGGGTCTTTCCCAAGTAGCAGAACCTCTGCTGTGCTCTTTTCACTTCTCTGCATGTTCTGGGAGAGGGGAGCTGGTCACAGCAGGAGGGGGAGACTCCCTCAATTATTCAGCAGTCTGCCTCATTTCTGTCTCCCGGCTCCCCTCCTCTCCTGCCCCTGAGCCTGGTCTGCTCTCTGCCCCAGCTTCTTCCTGCTCACTAAACCCTGTTGCCTTCAGCTTCCAACACCTCCTCCTCCCAATACGCTCCCTCTTCTCCCTCTGACCAAGCACTGCCGTCCCACCACCAATCCCCTGGCTCTGAGCCTTCTTCCCCTGGGGGTTTCCCCAGCTGGTGTCTCCCACCACTCCTCTGCAATAGTGGAGGAAGGAAAGGGCAAGGGGGGCAGGGCACCACGGGCTGCAGGGCGCCCTCCAGCGGGCCCAGCGCTGTCCGGAAAAAACAGCACTGGGTGCACCGTGGACGTGGTGTGTGCCAGCCTGCAGGGCACGCTGGCTGTTGCATCCCTCCTGGCCCAGCGCTGCCGGAAAAAGGAGTATGGGGCGCACCGCCAGTAGGGCACCTGGAAGGGACACCCAGGAGAGGAGCGGCTGGCGTGAGCTGGCCTGCAGGTTTCCCTTCCTCGTCCTGGGCGCCCTCCGGACGGCGCATCCCACAATGCTTTTTC
Source organism: Podarcis pityusensis (assembly GCF_964106645.2). NCBI lineage: Eukaryota > Metazoa > Chordata > Lepidosauria > Squamata > Lacertidae > Podarcis > Podarcis pityusensis. The sequence goes on from NC_138038.1 coordinate 22,221,464, forward strand.
CAACAGCGTTGGGCTGGCGCACGCAAGCTGCTTCCCTTCTGGGAGCTATGCATTTGCTCGGGTGGCACACCCCGCCCACTTGGATGCCCCCCCTCCATGGTGTGTGGGGGGGTGCGTGCCATCAGGGGTTGCTACGTGGGCGCTCCTCTGCATCTAGCCAGGCCATGACAACCAGTGACCACACTTTGCACGACCACGTTTAAGAAAGTAAGATTATTTGGGGAGTGGTGGAGTTCCCTGGCCACTACTGCTGCTGAATGTGCAGGAGTAGCAAGCTGGCAAACACCAAAAAAGAAAAAGAAAAAACCCTGCCCAAAATTTTGGACCCTTGCATTGGAATCGAGTAACTTCTTTGGAGAGACAGCCATTCCTGAAGTCCTCCCATTTGTGAGAACTTCAGGTGTTATCATCTGGAGAAGACTTTCTCAAACAGGATGCTATCTGGAAGCCTGTCATCAGCTGCTTAGAGCATTAATAATAATAATAATAATAATAATAATAATAATGGTTTTTTTGTAAGCCTTGCTGAGATCCAAGTGTAATCATATTTGCCAGCTGCTTAGAGCATTCTTTAAAACAATTCTTGTGCTATTATGGATCTTTGTAAACCCTGTTGAAACGTACACTTGAAATAAAAAGTTGCCTCTTCTTATAAATACATCGTTGTCACTGCTGTATGCCTTTCAGTATTTTCTGCGGCTCTTAATATAGTACTGTGCCCTTGCCTGTGATTTCGTTGGGGTACCGAGCTGGCAAAAGGAATTTAATAACTAAATTTGCAGGCACATGTTCTTGAGCAACGTGCCGCAATCCACGAGGCAATCGTCCCGTAGGCCTTACCTATTACACACAATAACACAAAAACCCACGAGCCAAGATGGCTTTCGCTCTTTAAAAGCTCCTTTCCAAGCATGTCGGGAAGCCCTGCTCACCTCGCGCTGGAATTGATTTAGCTGCTGCTGGAGGTTGGCTTTCTCGCTTTTCAGTAGAGAGGCCTCCTTGGAGTCGTAGGCTGGGAAGATGCGCTCCTCTCCAAACTCGCTAATCAGTGGGAACTGCGAGCCAGGAGCACAAGGGAAAAAACACCAAGCATTTACTCTCTTAAAAAAAGAAAATGCACATTGCAGAAATATTGGGGAAAGAAGGCAAAGTGGGGAACAATAATAAAGCAGTATGAAGCATTTAAAGTCCAGTCGTACCTTGGAAGTCAAACAGAAGCCGTTCTGGAAGTCCATTCAACTTCCAAAACATTGGAAAACCAAAGCACAGCTTCTGATTGGCTGCAGGAAGCTCCTGCAGCCAATCGGAAGCCATGGAAGTCCCATCAGACGTTCAGCTTCCAAAAGAACGTTCAAAAACTTATGGATTTCAATCGTTCGGGAGCAAAAACGTTTGAGAACGAAGCTGTTTGAAAACCAAGGTACGACTGTACAGGTTTTATATAACATGGGTTAGTGTTAAAGGCAAAGTGACGTGTAGTGGCACAACATTTCATAGGCCACAGCCTAAACCTCAGGCGCAATAGCAAATTTTAAAATATAAAACCAGCAATTAATTCAATAGATATCTATATATAAACACACACAATATTATCTCATTCTCACACTCAGCTTCATGACTGAGTGGAGATTTGAACCCTGGTCTCCCTGACATACTAACCCCTACACCACACTGGTTTTCATAACAGGAGCTGTTAATTTTATTTATTTATTCTATTCCTATCCCACCTTTTCTCCAGTGAACTTGAAGCAGCATGCATGGCCTTCGTCCCCTCTAATGTTAAATTTGTTTTAATATTTTTATGCCACCTTTCTGCAATTAAATCCCCCCCCCCCAAAAAAAATGTACAACAGACCTAAACAATAAAAACAGCAACAGCATTAAAATCAACAGTAAAAACATAAGGAACAACAGCACTACTAAAATAAATGAATCAAGATACCAAATTAAAAACAACAACACCTTTTAAAAAAGCATCTTCACAACTACCCTGTGAGATAAGATTCGGCTGAGGGGATGACTGATGCAAGGTCAACTCAGAAAGTTTCGTGACCAAGGGGGTGATTTGAACCCAGATCTGTCTGACTGTAATCCAACACTCTAACCACGGTGCCGCACTGGAGCATTGAACAGAAGACTGATAAAAACAAGTTGGTGATGTACAATGACTATCAAAACCAGCCATAAAGGTGTTGCACTTTTTTTTTTGCAGCGGGAAAGCTTTACATGCCTACTCAGAAGTAAGACTTCAGTGGGACTTGCTCCCAAGTACATGTTTACTGGATTGCAGTCTCGAAGTCCTTGATCATCAATTTCAAAGAAAATGCCCATCAAACATATTTAAACATGAAGTTGAGCAAAGACCAGAGCTTCCTTTGGCAGGGTATTCTGGTGTTTGGGGGCTGCTATCCAAAAGGCCCTGCTCCCCCTTAGTTCTCCCATTTTGAGCATCAAGAGCAGCACTTCTCTGGAAAATTATAAAGGACTGGGAGCAGAGGAGGCTAATGTAATCTAATTTATTTATTTAAAATATCAGCCACTTGTGCTACCTACTGGGTTTGACCCATCGAACCATTAGCAGATCACCAGGAAACCAAACAGGAGCAAAGGCATCTACAAACCGCCACTCACCTTAATCTCATACATCTTCAGTTTCCGCTTGAGGCTAGCATTCTCCCGCTCCAGTCCTGTCAGGCGGTTCTTGATGTCATCGTAGGCTGTGATGAGAGCAAAGTGGGAGGCAGAGCACATCTCGCTGGAGAGGTCGGTATTGGGGCTGTCCAGCCAGTCGTCCTCCTGGACCAAAGCATCTTGGGTAAGGATGCTGATGTCATCTTCAAACATGGAGTCCATGGCACAATCAGGGACAGACGGGCGTTTAGCAGGAAACGCCAGTGCCTGGCAAACTCCAGCTATGGGAGATGGCAAGAAACAGGAGTGAGACACAGCACAGCATGGCTCCTTCTTCTAAGCTTTTTCCTCCCCTTTGTCTGGGAATGTTTATTTTTTCAAAAATAGTTTGGAAGCCTGTGTCTTATTTTCATTAATGCACATTGTACAGCATCTGCCAGTGGCATTGAGAGCTGGCTTTAACTGTTGTGAAGTGCTCTGGGGGGACAGTTTTCACCTGGAATACAGGAGGATAAAGACAAATTATTATGATATAATATAATATAATATAATAATATAATATAATATAATATAATATAATAATATAATATAATATAATATAATATAATATAATATAATATAATATAATAGATTTTGATCAGTTGTCTGCTATGCATTTGTACATCTCTCAAGATATCGCAACCAAATTTCGCATGTTGGTTCCTCAGAACAAGGAGCAGGCTTTTGGATACAATTGGAAGCCATTTTGAATCAAGATGGCGGACTGAACCTTTCAAAAATGCACTGATTTCAACCACAAATTTCAAAACAGCAGTGATTTGGCGGAAGGGGGCTTAGATTTCCCAAGCAACACCAGGTGCATGGCTGCCAGTAAATTACGTAAATGAAACAAAACAAGGAAGAAACAGAGCTAAGCGTCCTTGGGTTTTAAGAATGGCTTTTGCTTTCCTGGATGGAGATTGTGTGTGTGTGTAGCTCTGGATTTTGCATGGCTGGAATGTAGCCTACTACACAAAGGTAAGTCACACCCATGGCCCCACCCCTTTTTGCCTCTGGCCCCACCTACCTTAGGGATGTGGCCCCCAGAAGCTTGCCTCTGTGAAACTGTGGCCCTCAGGTTGAAAAGGATTCCCCGCCCTTCCTTTAGCAGCACCCCAACAGCTGATACTCAAGGCAGCCATTTTGCCCCATTTCATGATGCAGCTGCCTCTGTACACTTCCTTATAGAAAGACACACACATATTCCTTCACCGTCTGTTTTGAATGCCTCCCTGCTAAAGTGAAAAGGGAAATCTGTGACATAACCACTGAGTGAGACTTCTCAGCTATCAGACGCTGAGGGAGAAGGTGGATCAATCAACCCAACACACAGATGGCGAGCTCATACAACACAGAACTTAACAGTCATAGCCACAAACTGGGAAAACAAAACACCACGCAGACAGGATTTTTAAAAAAAGAGAGGAAAAAGCTCTCAACAGCAAAGAAAGGGAAATCTGGTATCAGATTTGGAAAAAGCACCAAACGCAGAAAAAAGGTGGGAGTCCAAATTGTGTTGCAGCAAATTGGACGGTGTAACAGTGTATTTAAGGTGGATGGTGTGGGTGTATTTGTTAGAAAAATGAGGCTGCAGGCACCATTCAGGAAAAAAACAGAAAAGGCTGGGGCATTTTTGCAATGAGTGAATGAATGAATCTTCTGCCACATTTACAAGAACACCCCCTCGTCTGATGAGAAACAAAATCTGGAGTAGTTACCAGCTACTGGCTCTGTACTTACTATTAGGCAGATAAGGAAGATAGAAAACTGCTGATACCAAATCAGGTCACCTAACCGTGCTACTGTTTATTTACAATGACTGACAGTTGGCTTTCAAGGATTTCAAGCAGGGGTCTTTCGCTACTAAGAAATACTGGGGGCTGAACCTGAGACGACCTGTATCACTAAAGGCCAAAACAGAAGCCTCTTTCTGTGCAGCTCTACATTCATAGAATCATAGAACTGTCGACTTGGAAGGGACCACAAGGGTCATCTAGTGCTAATCCACCCCCACCCCATGCAACGCAGGAATCTTTTTGCCCAACGTGGGGCTTGAACCCCGGGCCCTGAGATTAACAGTCTCATGTTCTACCAACTGAGCTATCCTACTACATGCATTTTGTGAAAGAGTACTTAAAAAAAAAAATCTTATTAAATTTTCTCCACAATGCAATACAGTGGTACCTCAGGTTACATACGCTCAGGTTACAGACTCCGCTAACCCAGAAATATTATCTCGGGTTAAGAACTTTGCTTCAGGATGAGAACAGAAATCGTGCTCCGGTGGCGCTGCGGCAGCAGGAGGCCCTATTAGCTAAAGTGGTGCTTCAGGTTAAGAACAGTTTCAGGTTAAGAACGGACCTCCGGAACAAATTAAGTACTTAACCCGAGGTACCGCTGTACAAGACAAGCTAACCCACACGAAGAATAACAGAAAGGAAAAAAAGAAGTCAAGAGATACGTAAAAGAATACAATATTTTATCTCACAAGAGTACCTTAACTTTTGTCCCATACAGAAAAAGATGTACCCTCCCAGCACTCACCTGGGAGCATCCCAGCCTCTCACCCTGGGAGATCTTCCCTTCCCTGTATCTCACACAGAGTCCTTCAAACTGTTCATCATCATCATTTATTACTTATACCCCACCCATCTGGCCAGGCCTCCCCAGCCACTCTGGGCGGCTCCCAACAGGATATTAAAAACCACAATAAAACAGCAAACATTAAAAACTTCCCTAAACAGGGTTGCCTTTAGATGTCTTCTAAAAGTCAGATAGTTGTTTATTTCCTTGACATCTGGTGGGAGGGCGTTCCTTACCCAAACACAGTAAGAAATAATATTAAGAGAAATAATAATAGAATACTGAGAGAGAAAGGTAGTGATAACAAAGGAGAAAGTGAAAGACATGAAAGTGAAATTGTACTTCTTCATACTGCTAAGCAAAATTCACACCCACAAGAGGCAGTGTTGGCTTCCCATCTGGTTGGCCACAGGGAGGAAAGGACGCTCGCCATTGTCTACACTGCCTGGCAATGGCTCTCTCTGGGTTCAGGCAGGAGTCTTTGCCGTTTCTACCTGGAGGTACCAGGGACTGAACCCGGAGCCTTTCTCATGTGCTTGACTCTGGAGCTACAGCCCGTCCAAAAATTAAATAAAATAGCTGAAAGAGACTCTCCCTTTCCAGAGACATTTTGACAAGGAAGCTTTTGCTTTTGACAAGGAAGCTTTTGGACCATGTATGGTGTTGAAACAACTGAAAGCGGGAGCAGCTCAGGACTCCAGCATAGGGTGGGGGGCGGTCAGAGCTGGCTAAATAGGGAGTTTAACGCAGATTTCTTGGGCAGGGCTCAGTCCACAAATGTTGGCTGTAGCAAGTGCCTCTGAGGATGTGCAGGGTTCTCATCCATCACCAGCCAATAAATGAAACCAACTCCTTTCTGAGCCAGAAGCCAGGCAGATGGGTGTCCCCTCTTGGTCTCCGACTGCTGAAGCAGTGGGGCAAGCTGAGCACCAGGCTGGGTGGGTTGGCGGAAAGAGCTGTGGGTGCAATAAGGGGCAGCAGCGAAGGCCTCAAATGCAGCACAGGGTCAAGGCCTAGCGGCTCCAGAATCACACAGCGGAGGAGCCACGTATCCTGTAGAGGAGGAGCCACATATCCTGTCATGGCAACTGTGAACACTGGGCTGCCAACTTCCCATTTATTCCTGAGCGGCCATGCTCACTTCTTGAATGGAATCTGTTCCGGAAAACCGTTCGACTTCCAAAACGTTCGGAAACCAAAGCACGGCTTCCGATTGGCTGCAGGAAGCTCCATCTGATGTTCGGCTTCCAAAAATAGTTCCCAAACCGGAACAGTCACTTCCGGGTTTGCAGCATTCAGGAGCCAAAACATCCAAATACCAAGGCATTCGACAACCAAGGTACGACTGTACTTTAGATGTTTAGCTTCTCCTGCTAAATTCCTCCATGTTGGGCTGGCACTGGAGGCAGAAGAGCAGGGCTGGTAAAAACTGGCAATCCGAAACAAGAGAGAGGAGGAGAATTTTTTAAAAAGAGAGAAATCCAAAGTCAATTCCAAAACCCACAGGATGGCTGCGTTTTGCTTTCATGTTGTTATCCTAAAGCCTAACCTCTAAGCTTTCCTAAATGGCCATGAGGGCAGTTGTCTTTTTTAACCCTCTCCCTTGAAAAGTATGTAGAGCCATAGGAGGAAGTTGGGAGAGTGTCTCTCTTTCCCACTTCCTCTTTCAGCTGTATGGGCTTTTGGAGGCTTGTACAGGTATTATTACCCCATATTTACTTGAATCTAATGTGCCATCAGTTTTCAGAACTTCGAAGCAAAAAAAAAAAAAAAAAAAAAAAAAAGAGCATTTGCTGGAGAATGTAAATGCGCCATCAAATATGTTATTTACTGAAGTTCTCACCCTGGGCCAGCAGGGGGATACTGTAGATAGTTTTCACTCAGGTCCACATATGCAAATAGGGGATTGAAAGTGATCTTCAGTGATTGGATAGTTACAGAAAGTGGTTACAGTTGCGTTGTACTGGAGCTCTATATAAGCAGGCTGGCTGAACCCTTCAGTTCAGTTCTGTTCTGGCCTGTGAATAAACAAGAGCTGTTTGAAGAATCGCTGTGTCGCCTGATATGTTCACCCACATCTTAACAGAATCTAATGCACACCTTAATTTTCGCAACGTCATTTAGCCAAAAAAAAGGTGAGCATTAGATATGGTAATTCTAGGGATCTGACCTTTACCCAGGTCTCTTGAAAAATCAGTTTCTGTGACCACCTTCTTTCTGTCTCATGGGGATGGGGAGAAATGTCACCCATGTGCTTAAAAAAGTGGGAAACTACTTGGAGTTCCAAATGAACAACATAAAAAATCAAGAAGGCTATGAGTGCTATGTTTGATTAATTCAGTCTACCACTAACTTCCCTGTAGGAAGGATTCATCTCTATCTCTCTCGTTTGCTGTGGGTTTTTATTTTATTTTATGTATTTTTGAATTGCTTGAAAACTGCCTTGGATGGGTTTGTATCACGAAAGGGGGCTTGCAAATAACTTCTTGCACCTCTTTTCAGTATTTCTAAAAGCACCTATATATAGCTATCCCTACTAGCAAAGTTATTAATCCATTAAAAGGCTGATGGTTTATCAGCCCACTGCTCTCATTATGACTGCATACACACCATACAGTTAAAGAACAAAGTTCCCACCCAAAGGATCCTGGGAACACGAGTTTAACCCCCCCCCCAGCTACAATTCCTAGCACCCTTAACAAGCTACACTACCCAGGATTATTTGGGGGAAGCCAAGCAATTTGAATGTATGGTATGTGCATGCAACTTGAGATGATTTGCTATTATGAGCATTTTACAAAGTGACAGGTAGAGGGGAGGAGAGAGACAACTAAGTCCAAGTGACTTGCTCAAAGCTGTCAAACAACTTCCTAGCAAAGATGGGACTTAGATATATTGGCTTCCCAGAGTCCTGCATGTCACATGGCCTCCTTGCTGGCATGGGCAAAATCCCATGGGTGGGTGAAGGAACTGTCAGAAGCGTTAAGCAAAACATATCTAAATTAAATCAACGGCCAGCCCAATCGCCTGCCTAACAAGCTGAGTTGATAATAAGGAGATATATTTCCCAGCCAATCCCAGGCAAAGAAAACTGAAATTCAGATAAGCAAAGAGGAATGGGGTGTGGTTTTTTTGAAGGGTTTCCCCCTATATACCATTTCTTGTTGCAGATAATTTATTTCCCTTCTACGTTCCATTTTTTTCCCTATTCTCTAACGTGCCTTTTTCTGTTTGGGCTGTGTGTGTGGAATTGTGGTTACCAAAAGAATTAGTATTTAAATGCATTCAATTAAATAAAAGCCCACGCACATATATAGAATAGAAATGCATCATTAACAACATAAAAGAGGAACGCCACCCATGCCTGGAAGACCAAACATTAAAAGGGGGAGGGACGAGAACAAGGAACAAAGCAAGGCAAGATGCTGTTCCAAGTCTTAAATTAAGAAGGAAAGAACCACAGTTCAGGGGTGCTTGAGGAATCTAATGTTTGCAAATCCTGATACAGACTGACCAGATCCACAACTATTGGACTAATGAATAGCTCTGTTCTGAGCTGCACTGTGCACTTTTCCAAATGCTTTGATGCAGTTCTCAGCTCAAAAAAAAAGTGTTTTAAAAAAATACTCATTTTGAGATAAAATCTGCATTTCTAAACATGTTTCAAGGGGAAATGTGTTTTAAAAACGCATATTAAAATGTGATTTTTTGTGTGTGCGGATTATTCCACCCCACCCACACAAATCAGGCATCAATGTAGAATCAGGGACAAAGCAAATTTATGAGTGAACACATGTAGCAGTGGCATGGGCCAGAAACAGACTAATCTGTCCATCCCCGGGGATAACAGCACCTGCTTACATGGAGAAGGCCCCAGCTTCAATCCCCAACACCTCTAGCAAAAACAATCAGGTAGCAGATGATGGAGAAGACTTTTGCTGGAAACGCTGGAAAGCCACTGCCAGAGTTTGTTAGAGTCTGCAGATACCAGGCTAAATAGATAGGCAGCCTGACGTGGGATAAGGCAGTGTTCTACTTTCATAGGTATGTGTGGCAGCGCAACATTTTAATTTATTTCATTTTATCTTGGTCCCTTTCTCAGTCTTTCTGTTTTCCTCCTGGGCCATCCAGTGTAGGCCAGCCTTCCGTAATCTGGTGCTCCCCAAACAACTACAACTCCCATCCGTCCCAGCCATGGTAGCCATGCTAACTGGGGCTGATGGGAGTTGTAATGTAAAACATCTGGAGAGTGCCAGGTTGGGGGATCAGAGGCCTGAAACCTTGGAGAGCTGCTGCCAGTCAGTGTAGGCAAACTGAGATTGATAGATAGACAAATCATCTAACCTGCTATAAGGCACCTTTCTTTGTGTGCTCTGTGTGCTCTAGCGGACCTGGGAATGTGACATATCGGCACCTATAGGCTGTGAAACCTTTTGGCGTTGTTCCCTCTCTCTCTCTCCCTAGAATCAGCTCCGCTCCTTCTGCCCAATGCTGTTTCAGCCGCGAAATGGAAAAAGAACGATGGCCAGGGAATTGAAAGCAATTAGGCAAAAATCTTCCTCGTCACAGCCAAGTAACTGGTAGAAGGAAGGAAGAAGCTCCAGTCCCATCAGAAAGGAACACAGCCAGAAGGGACACTGTTTTCCAAGAGCAGCTGGTACACAGTGTTACCTAAAATCACTGAGCTGGGAAGGATTCCATGGGGCCACGTAGACCAGCCCCTAATCCTGGCCCAGACAGGATGTCCTGTACCCAAGAATCTGGCAGGGTAAAATTCTGGACCAAGGAAAGCTGGATTCTGAAGCCTTCAATAAAAGTTCACAAAACAGAATGTCTGCATTACATTTGCACAGTTCGTCATAATTTATTCTGCTTCGACTTGTCAGGGTGGGCAGAGGAACCCAGGAAGTTGTATGATACAGAGTCAGACCAGCGGACTATGTAAACTCAGTACTATTTACCCAGACGGGTCATGGCTTTCCAGGGTTCAAGAGCGGTTACTTTTCCCAGACTGAAAGAGGTGTACTGGTCACTGAACAACAACACCCCATTCATATGTATACGCACAGTATATCTATCTATGTACTAAGTTCTCTAAGCTTTCTTCATATTCTTTCTATTGACAGTCACACAGTCACAAGATCTAGAAACTTCACATTTTCACAATGAGAGAGGAAGATGATGATGAAGAAGAAGAAGAAGAAGAAGAAGCCAACCTTCTCAGAATGCTACATTTTGCAGTCAGTATCCTGCACGATAAGGGACGCAGGTGGCACTGTGGATTAAACCACAGAGCCTAGGACTTGCCAATCAGAAGGTCGGCGGTTCGAATCCCCGCGACAGGGTGAGCTCCAATTGCTCGGTCCCTGCTCCTGCCAACCTAGCAGTTCGAAAGCACGTCAAAGTGCAAGTAGATAAATAGGTACCACTCCTGCAGGAAGGTAAACGGCGTTTCTGTGTGCTGCTCTGGTTCGCCAGAAGCGGCTTAGTCATGCTGGCCACATGACCCAGAAGCTGTACACCAGCTCCCTTGGCCAATAAAGTGAGATGAGCGCCGCAACCCCAGAGTCGGTCATGACTGGACCTAATGGTCAGGGGTCCCTTTACCTTTTTATCCTACGCGATGTGAAGGAAGAAACCACACAGACCTGTCCATGCTCGCTTTCTCTTCATGTGTTATGCACACAAAAAATGCACTTGGTGCTATACACAAAAGATATGCAAGAAATGTGCTTATACTCCACACAAGTTCACATTTCAAGGGAGTCTTGGATTGGCCAGAGCTGTCCACACACATACACAGCCCAAATATGCATTTGCTGCTGCATAACGTATGAAGTTCTATAACGGTTGGGGTAGCTGCCGAGAATTCCTCTTCCGCATGGCATTGTAGATGCACAGATGGCACAGCCCAAAGGTCGGGTTTGAAGATCAGGCCAGGCCAGAGGAGACCGCCTGGAAGCACGCAAGGCAGCTGCCTCTTTTCATGAACCAGCTCAGATGCTTAAAACTTTCCTACACGGAGGACTGCTATTCTCCTCTGCTTCATCCTGTCGCTTTTTTTTTTGATACCAAACTCCTCTTCCCCCCCCCCCCATGCCAGCCAACTGCAAGGGATCCATAATGGGGCCATTGATAAACAATAGGAAGGTTATCAAGGCCTTTGGGGGAACCACAAGCGTAGCCCAAAGAAAAATGTCCTCAAGAAGGCTACACAACAAAGAGCCTAATGAGGACTGGGAATACTCTGTGTAATCAAGAGCCATGGAATGATGAATGCCAGCTGGAAATGGAAAAACAGGACATTGAAAAGGGAAGGGGAACTGGCCTGCTTGAGTCTATTACAGCTTCGCATGCTGGAACAGAGGAGGGCAGGGCAGGGCTGGCTGGCGCCCAGGACAAGAGACACAAGCTTTTGTTGCAGATCCCACTAGTAGCCACTAAGTGGGAAGATGTTCGAGAGGATTTCATGTTAAAACCATAAATGCTCCATTTTCCCTATGTGGCCATGATCAACGAGGTGAACACAATGCGTGCAGGGGAAAGAACGCTGCACTTAGAAATTTAAAAAAAATCCAGCACAGCACTGCTGTAGAAGGTCGCCTCTTAAACATGGGAAAGAACCACTAAAGCAAACACTTTTTCACTCTTCAAAATGTGCCAGATGAACTCAGGCATATTACATTGATCCTGGTCCGACTGCACTGGCTACCAATTAGTCTCCAGGCCCAATTCAAAGTGCTGGTTTTGACCTATAAATGCTTAAATGGCTCAGGACCGCAGTAGCTCAAGACCTGGCTCTTTCCATGTGAACCTACTCAGCTATGAGTGATTGCTTAAGAAATCGACCCAGACCCTGAGACCATCTTCTGAGGCCCTTCTTCATGTGCCTCCTCCTTGAGAGGTCTGGAGGGTGGCAACATGAGAATGAGCCTTCTCTGCAGTGGCTCCCTGTCTGTGGAATTCTCTCTCCAGGGAAGTTTGCCTGGCGCCTTCATTATATACACCTTTAGGCACCAGGCAAAAACATTCCTTTTTAACCAGGCCTTTGGTTGATTTGATTGACATCCTATGCCCTTTTAAAATGTTGGGTGGTTTTTTTGGGGGGTGGGGTGTTATTGGGTTGTGGTTGTTATTTTGATTATGTATTTTGAGGTTTTCTATTTTGATTTTATTTTGTGAACCGCCCTGAGACCTCTGGGCATAGGGCGGTATATAAATTCAATAAATAATAATTAATAATAATCAGGGACAATGTGAAAATGCTCCAGAGACCTCACTAGTCGCCTCAGACCACAGCTGGGGCAGGCAATGGATGTTTAAGAATTCATTCAAATATAAGACAGAAAAAATGAAAATGTTGAAAGTTTAGGAGGCAGTTATGCCTCCCTCTAGGGACGCGGGTGGCGCTGTGGGTTAAACCACAAAGCCTAGGACTTGCCGATCAGAAGGTCGGCGGTTCGAATCCCCGCAACGGGGTGAGCTCCCATTGCTCGGTCCCAGCTCCTGCCAACCTAGCAGTTCGAAAGCATGTCAAAGTGCAAGTAGATAAATAGGTACCGCTCTGGCGGGAAGGTAAACGGCATTTCCGTGCGCTGCTCTGGTTCGCCAGAAGCGGCTTAGTCATGCTGGCCACATGACTCGGAAGCTGTACGCCGGCTCCCTCGGCCAGTAAAGCGAGATGAGCGCTGCAACCTCAGAATCGGTCATGACTGGACCTAATGGTTAGGGGTCCCTTTACCTTTTTATGCCTCCCTCTGACTGCTCATGCATGGAGGGCCTACCATGAGCCCTCTGCACATGTGCAAAGGCATTCTCATCTATTACTTTACATGTTGCACAGACCCAGCACTGAAAAGATAATCCAGAGGATTGTATTGTGTAGATCCCATTCATTTCAATGGGGGGGGGCTGCATTGGAGAAATCCCCAGCAGATTGTGCCCCGTCAGATCGCTGCTTAAGAGCAACAGAGTAGGAAACATAATTTAGCACCACTATTTATTAAATGCTACACCCTTTTATTTGTTAAATTTGCATCCTGCCTTCCCACCCAGGGAAGGATATAATTAAGGTCACCTCTTGAGATCGGGGCACTGGCATTAAACCCTGGCAAGGGACCATGGTGTGGGCGAAAGGGATCGCAGAAGTCTGATGTTTAGGGAGCTGGGTGGCGGGGAATGGGAGAACACAGGGATGAAGGATTCAGAGACAAAACACTCAGTCCTCAAGCACACCAGCTCAGTCCTCCCACCTTTCCTGTTACAAGGCAATATTACCAATGCTCAACAATACATATGATTAAGGAACAGATGCAAAACCACAGGAAAACAACAGAGGGGCCTGTTTATCGCAGACCTAGAAGGATGGATGGCTGGGGCTAAGTTCCATCACCCTCAATACATAGGGACAAGCAGTGGCTACTCACTGGTGGGGCATATGTACTCTGTATGTACTCAGAGGCATTCTTCTCTGTTATTATTGCTTCATAAATCAAATTCCAAAGGGTGAGCCCCAAACCCAGCTTTGCACAATTTGATTAGGCAGAGGTAGAGAATATGCTTAGGGTCAATCTTTTTTTAAAAAATGGAAGAACTGAAATAAGTTCCTGGGAGTGGGGTGAATCAGCAGGATAGGGAAAAATGGAAGCAACCAAACAGGATATCCATCATGCAATTGCATGGATTTTTTTTTGGGGGGGGGGTAGCATGCTCCCTGAAGTCTGATGGGACTGGAATAGTGCTACAAATCTCTGGGACAAGGAGAATAGCAAGCAATTAGATGAGAAGGGAGCAAATCTAGGGTAAGGGAAGGGAGAAGGGAGCAAGTCTAGGGTAAGGGAAGGGAGAAGGGAGCAAGTCTAGGGTAAGGGAAGGGAGAAGAGAGCAAGTCTAGGGTAAGTTTATGGGACACAGCGGGATAGTAACCAGCATACAGCATTGTTGGTGGGAGTCACTGGGAATGCAATTTGATTTGAATGGTGGGGGGAGAGGAAGAAAAAACATACCCAGGTATGGAAAGTAGGGGCAGGTGAATGGAGGAGGCCCTGATCCAAGGCGGTATGCACAGGTGAGCAGTGAAGGAAATGAAAACAGCTGTCCAGCAAATACAATGTGAATGTGGGAGCCTAATTCCTAATTCTTGGCAGGAGATTAGGGCAGCCAGGGGGGCACTGAGGCCAGAATGCAGTTAGGTTGTGGTGCAGCACAGATCCCAAGGAGCAGGAAATGCAAATGAAGTCGGGGTGGAAGGTAAGGAAGACGGGAGAGTCAGGGAAAAGGGCTGTAGCTCAGTGGGAGAGGATCTGCCTTGCATGCAGAAGGTCCCAGGTTCAATCCTGCCCGTCAGTGTAGACAATACTGACTTAGTATAAGGCAGCTTCCTATTAAAGGGAGGGGGTGCAGTTTATCAGGGGGATACTAAGCAACCGGAACAGGACTTGGCCAGGTGGGGTATACCAGCTGGGAAGAAAACCCAGAGAGGGGACAATGTGGGATTGGGCCAGGGGGCAGCATGTTTAAACTCCCTTGGGTCCCTTCTAACTTGCAAATCTATGATTCCCGGTGGAAAATGGGTGTTGAGGGAGAGCAGCGCCTGGCCTGCAGTTAGACGAGGAGAAGGGGGAAAGAATGGGCTTGATGGGGGGCGGAAAGTAGAATCCTAAGTTAAGGGGGCAGCAGGCACTTGGGGACGATGGGGCGGTTGGTCAGCAGATCTGAGGAATAGCTAAGAGTGCGGGGAGCAGAGCTGCAAGGGGGCAGCATGCAAGCGAAGCAGATAGGGAGGTGGGGGGGGGAGATCAAAAGGGGCAGATCTAGGGCACGGAGTGCTGGAGGCTCGCCATACAGTTAGATGCTGGGGGGGGGGGGGCAAGCATCGCACAAATAACTGGGATGGAGCGAGCCTTGGCTCCAGGAAGGCGATCTTGTCTGTTTAAGGAAGGAAGCGCCTCCGCCGGCCAGGCGCTGGGCCGAGGCCCCGGAGCCCCCAGCTGAGCGGGCTGTCCTGCGATGCCCCCACCCCAGAGTTAGGGGAGGAGGACCTTCTCCCCTCTCTCCCGGGAACAGCCTCGTCATCATCATCATCCTCTCCCCCAGGAGGACGCAGCGGTGGGAAAGCGCGTTGGTGGGGAGGCACCACCACCTGGCTGCCCCCACGGATGCTCTCCCCCCCCGCCCCTTATGCAACCACCTCCCCCCGCCCTCCCCCCTTCCCCCCTTCCCCCGACACCCCCCTCCCCCGGTTATTCTTGCAGGGAGGCGGCGAGGTTAAGGGTGTGGGGAGGGTTGGACTTACATCACCTCCCCGCTTGGTGGGGAAAGATCCTCCATCCTTAGCAGCTGTAGAAGTGGGTGCTTGCTGGGGGGAGGGGGGAGGCTCTCTTCAGGGGCTTCCTCCCCCCTCTTTGGTGGCTCTCTCCCTCCTCGAGATCCAGCCGATCTCTCTTTCTCTCCCCCTCCCCCAGGGCTCACGCCACGAAGTGTGCCATCATCATCAGGCTGGCAGAACCGCCACGCGTCCCACGTGGTGGCTTCACCTTCTGTGGCCTAAGGATGCTCCGCCACACCTCCCCGTTGCCCAAAGAAAACGGCGATCACATTTCTGGGAGGAGGAGGAAATGTTTTGAAATCTCATTCCTGGCTGGCCTGGTATAGCCTCTTGCCTCGCACTCGCTTCCCTTGGCTTTGCAGCTCCTGTTTCCTGCTCCCGAGAACACACACACACACACCCCAGAAGCAGGAAACAGTCACAGTGCAAAAGAGGTACCCTTTTTTTTAAATTTAAAGAGAACCTGCAATAACAATCTCCTCCTCCGCCTTCTCTCCCATCCTCCGAATCGAACTGATCTCACAGCACAAACGAAACAAACAAAGCCAAGTTTATGCAGGGAGCCGGGGTCGTTTTTTCCTATGGTGACCATTTAATTTCTGGTTTCAAATCAGTGGCTACTTTTTGCAATGAGAGGCGAGGAAGCTCAGCCTTGCCGGCAGGACCTGGTTGTGACTTAGGGGCTTTCTTCCATCTCACTCTTTAACACCCCCCACCCCAAAAAAGCCCAGCCCTTTCCCAGTATCCCCAACTCTAGATGCTGGGGCGGAAAACAAAGGCGAAAGCAGGGGATTCACTTCCAATTCATCAGTTACAGAGGTAAAAGCATCCTTCAAAGTCACATTTGAAAAACAACGTTTGAAGGTGTCAATTTTCTTTAAGATAAGAAAGAATGTCCCAATGCCAAAAAGCCAATTAAAATCCTGAAAAAATTGCCTCATTTTGGATGCATGAACAATTTACATTTGTCTTCAGTTCCCATTATAATTTTAAAACACACACACACACACTGTCCAATAAAAACGTACTGAAGGCAGAGAAAATATTAATGGATGCTGTTAAAAAATTATAGCCTATTATCAGATATGGTTCAGGGGTGAAGATCATCACTTTACAGTTCCATGACATAATATCATTAGGCATGTCGTATCCATTTCAGAGGTGGAAGGTTGTTTTGGAAGCAATAGATGTACTTCACATTGAAATCTGAAAGAAGACTTCCACAAAATCATCTGTATGCGGCATTTGATGCCACAAAGATTAAACAGAATTTCTAAAGTATGTGAGTAATTTATTGTAAAGCTAGAAGCCTTCATGACATACAACATATAAAATATACATTATGTTCAATCATGATGAATTAACATCAAATGCCTGGAAAGGCGGGGCAAAGAAACAGCATTTGGATATTTTTATTACCACTAACACCTGCTACATTCCTTTCCCACCAAAATCCTAACTTTAACTGCTAAAACACCAAACCTGTAACATATTGAAATGTGGGAAGCACTGTGTGCTTCAAAATTCATAGTTGGGAGGAAGCCAAATCTCATGAAATAGTGAGCAAGCTTCCAACTTCACTCTTTGTCAGGCTGGATGTTAGACAAAGCAGGTGGCAGGAGGAAGAGGAATAATAATAATAATTAGCGTGAATGTTGCAGCCATGAGGTCTGCATTTATTTTAGTCTGAGCAGTCTCAAAAAAGGAGATTGCAGGTCAGGTCATTTCTGGAATTTGAGAATAAAAAAGCAATGGTTGGTCCCCATGTTTAAATAGGGTTGCCATATTTCAAACAGTGAAAAACCGGACAGAAAAGTTGTTAAGCTAGTTTTATGGAAAATCGGGGAAAACAACACTGCCGACATGGGGTTGCCATACATCCAGATTTTCCCAAACATTTTCCCAATTTCTGCCCAGCTACTGCTACCAACAACAGTATTCTGGATATGTCCGGAAAATTCGGATGTATGGCAAACCTTGAAAAAGGACAAAGCACAGTTGTTACCCAGGCTTGTCTCATGCCTTAAAGCAGAATGTGTAGGTTCCTACTTAGGCAGACAACAGCAATAAAAAGAAGCAAGGCAGTCTACCTACGTATTAGGAAAGTCAGAGGTCAATTTTGCAGGGATCCTTTGGCCCTGAAGATGTTGCTGAACCACAACTCTCAGCATGGCTAATGGCCCCAGGTGATGAAAAAGCCAAATTGAAGCCAAATTGGATAGTATTGTTAACTAGTGGTTCAGGTGGTAGAAAATAAGTTCCCTTCGACTGTAGATTCCATCCCAGCTCCAACATCCAACCTAATTTTTGCCCTTTAAGGATTCCTCGTCCTCCTACCCCACTTTGTGTAGCATCTAGCCTGATGAAGAGAAATGAAAAACCCAAAAGCTTGCTCCCTATTTTGTGACATGTTATTTTTTTGTGAATTGCATTTTATTTTTTCAAAAGCTTACAAGGACAATTGTGATACCGAGATTTGTTGATTTTAATAAACGTGTTCCCCAGCTGCAGAGTTTGGATTTTCCTTATGGTCCACAACATGGAGGTTTTCTTTTTTATGTGAACTTCCAAGTGGGATCTGGCTCACAGAAGACTCTTTCAAAGCTTTTGTTCCTGCCTTCCTCCTGAAATTTGTCACTGTTTGTGCAGTTGTGAACCCCCTTGTGTCAGGGACATGGAGCTAGCCTGGTTCAAATCCATGCCTACAGGCTACAGGGGCCTTGCACAATTCACAACCTCTCACCTCTGCTCACTCCACCGCAAGCTCATACGCTTACAAGCTTATATTGCCCTCATAAGGACTAGAAATTGTCTTTAAAAGGGGGGGGTCGCAATGAGACTGGCAGGATGCCGAATTTACTTTCCATTTCTGTACTTCTGGGGTCCCCTTAACAATAAGAAAAGAAGGGGAAATTACATTGAAATTGAAAGAAAAAGATGGAAAGTTTGAATACCATCCAGGATAGAACTCTGGTCAATGTGATCCTGAGTAAAATGCTCATGAAATGGCTCAAGGCCTTTTGGGACATGAAACACGTATAATGAAATTTTTTAAAGGCCAGAATCTTTCCTGCTGAGGATATTAGACAGCGAAATTCCAAATAAAGCCTCAACTGTGTTTACGTATGTAACTACAGCGGCAAGGATTCTCTATGCACAGAAATGGAAGGATGAAAGAACCCCCTCGAAGGATGGTTGATGAAAATCTTGGAATATGCAGAGATGGCAAAACCGACGGCACTGATTAGAGACACAAATTTAGAATCCTTCAAGGAGGACTGGAAATATTTTATAGTCTTATTTAAAAAGTTATTTTCCATATGCAAAGACCAAAGCGGGGTTTGAATGTAAGAAACTAGCAGAACATGAATGCAATAGAAAAACAACAGAACTTTAAAACACAATTGTATGTAATTTGGGTTATAAACATTGGTGTTGGGTGAGCAGGAAGTCACTAGTTTTGTTGAATTGGAACAGAACTGTTGAATAACAAAATGTGACCTTTAATCTGGAAAAAGAATAAAATATTTTCTATATATAGGAATGTTTAGATCCTTGATCTACCTCCCACACTACTTGGAAGGTGGAAAGCACACAAGACTCCTTTGTCATTTTATAACTTGGGCCCAGTGGCGGACATTAAAACTCTTCAGTCTTTCATGCAGGGTGTGTGTGTGTAACCAGTGTCCTTGTCATTTGCCGTCACCTTCAGGTGCCACTCATTTCACATTGCCATCTTGCCAAAACATTCAAAGTCTGTCACGGTTTCACCCACCTGTGTGCTGTTGAACTTCCGCGCCTCTTAATCAGGTTTATTTTTTTCCTCTGTATCATTCAGCCCAGCTGCCAAGGTCTTCACATTGATGGTCACTTTGCTTCAATAAAAGTTCCAAGCAACTTCCACATAGCTAGACTTTTCCTCTGCTGTTGGGGCTGTTATGGTTTATTAAATTTCTATCCTGCCCTCCCTTCCCAAAGGAACCCAGGGTGGCAAACACCAAAATGATGAAGCAATACAATTCGAAACAAAACAAAACAAAACATATTTGTAAAAAACAACAACAACCCTGCTATCTATTTTAGTTTGTCATAGGTACTCTGGTGTTTACTGAATTCAATGGGTAGGAAATCAGACGATTAATAATAGTAGTAGTAATGCCATTTCATAACCTCCAACATTCTCCTCAACATTTCTCTGATGAAAGTAGGGACGTCATGAGGAAAAGCAGGATCAAATCGCAAAGTGGGATGGCTTCTGTAAATCCGGGACTATCCCTGGAAAACAGGGACACTTGGGAGGGTCTACCATTTAAACATATGTCCCTCTGTTTGAGCTCAAAATACAAGGAACAATAAACCTAAACATGTGTAAGTCCACAATTGAAACTGTTCAAGGCAGCCATAAATGTGTCCCAACATGGCGTTTTATGATCAGAAGGAGAGGCTCTTCCCAAAGTACCACTGCTGTGGACGGCAAGGAGGGTGTGAATATGAGACAGACAATAGTTCATCTTAGGAACTCCTCCTCAGATGAGACCAGGTATTCCCCTGTCCTGGCTACGGTCAGGCAGAATTTGAAGGCGGTGTTATTTGTCCAGGCCTCTGAATGGGGTTCAAAGGCCAAGAAATGCCAACATGGCTAGTGCCTAGGCCACCCACTCACCCATTACCTGCTTTTTGTGAGGGTGGTTCCCTTTTTTCTCTTTCCTGCTTCCTCTTTCAGCTCTTATGTTCTTTCTAACAATGGGATTCGTTGTACAGTGGTACCTCAGGTTACAGACGCTTCAGGTTACAGACTCCGCTAACCCAGAAATAGTACCTTGGGTTAAGAACTTTGCTTCAGGATGAGAACAGAAATTGCAGTGCGGCAGCAGCGGGAGGCCCCATCAGCTAAAGTGGTACCTCAGGTTAAGCACAGTTTCAGGTTAAGAATGGACCTCCAGAACGAATTCAGTTCTTAACCTGAGGTACCACTGCAGTGGATCTGATTCTTAGCCAGCTCCCCTGGGAAAGTGACGAGTGTTTGTGAGTGCATGGTTCTCTCTTGGTGGGTGGGTGGGTGACACACACAGCAATTTCAAAACCCAAATGTGCCTTTGAAACCACCACCAAGACGATTTACACATGAAATTATTAAAAACAGCAAAAAAACACGAAAACACACACACATGTAAAACAATACTAAAACTCTTTAACAAATGGACCCTCACGGAAAACACCCAGTTGTCCAGATGCCGAGTACATGGGGGGGGGTGTCTCGTAAGGGATGTGGGTGGTGCTGTGGTCTAAACCACTGAGCCTCTTGGGCTTGCTGATCAGAAGGTTGGCGGTTCGAATCTCCGCAACAGGGTGCGTTCCTGTTTCTCTGTCCCAGCTCCTGCCAACCTAGCAGTTCGAAAGCACGCCAGTGCAAGTAGATAAATAGGTACAGCTGCGGCAGGAAGGTAAACGGCGTTTCCGTGTGCTCTGGTTTCCGTTACGGTGTCCCATTGTGCAGAAGCGCTTTAGTCATGCTGGCCACACGACCTGGAAAGCTTTCTGTGGATAAACGCCAGCTCCCTTGGCCTGAAAGCAAGATGAGCGCCACAACCCCAGTCGCCTTTGACTGGACTTAACCGTCCAGGGTTCCTTTACCTTTACCTTGTGTGTCTCGTAACTTGTTTATCTTACTTCAGTCCTGCTGATGGGATAACATCTGAGGCAGACAACCAGATTAGGGAGCCCAGGACAGGGAGACCCAAAAGAGGGGAATATCTGGGACAAGGGTGCTCAAGGGAAATAGTCAGAGAGGTTCATATCACCCCCTACCCCAAGCTGTCTGAAGCATGCACCATAGTCTGCCTGATAGAAGGGCCTGGCTGGCTAGCCTTGCCATGTCTTAGCACCAGATAACGTGTCAGGCTTTAGCTCTGAAAGATAACACCACAAGAGGAAGCCTGCCCGATCAGACCAATGGCCCATCTAGTCCGCCATCTTGTTCCCACAATGGCCAACTAGATGCCTGTGGGACCAGAGCGCTCTCCCTTCTTGTGGTATGCAGCCACTGGTATTCAGAAGCATTGCTACCTCTGACAATGTGGAGGCAGAGCAGAGCCATTGTAGCTGGTCGAGTTGAAAGAGACCCTGAGAGTCATCTAGTTCCAATACCTGCAATGCAGGAAACTTTTGTCCAATGTGGGACTTGAACCCACATTGGGTAAGAACCCTGAGAGTAAGAGTCTTATGCTCTACCGCCTATTTAAGGGTTCGGTATTGAAAGCTAGATAATTTTTAGACCCTGGACTTAATGGCCTTTGGACAGCCACGTGTATTAATTCAGTTGCGAAGCACAAAAATGAATATTCCTCTTCTCCCTGCTCCACCCCACTAATTCATCATTTATACCATGGCTTTTACAGCCCATATGTTAAGAGCAAAGCCCCACAATTTGCTGTCCCGATTAATAAATAAATAAAAGAGTAATACTCTTGAGCATGTACAGTTCTGGAATTTAAATTCATTCAAAACCCGGCAGCATCAACGCTATGACAATGAAAAGGAATTTGCTTCTGCTGCCCTGCTGAGAAATACACTTCGCTTGGGAATAAGCATCATTGTGTTGCAGAGAAGGGAAATATACTTTCTGAGTAAAATAAATAAAATGAGCATCTGAGTGCATGCCCAGCTAGTCACTCCCAGAATGAATATATATACATATGCCCATACCAGCCTACTTGCTGATTCAGGTATTGCCACCATAGTTAGCCAATCTCTTGGTAGTCATGGGGGTGGGGCGGGTTGTAAGGCCTGGGGCTCTGAGCCTTCAAGCCTAGCCCCAGCCATACCACTGACGGAAAAGGATATTTATTCAAGCTCTTAATCCAAGGTCTGGCACAGCAGATCACCTGAGATGTTTCATGCAAGCATGTCAAGCCTTTGTGCTATAGGGACTAGCAGAAACAGGAGCAGCAACCAACCTGAAACATCCTCATGAAACCCTCAAATCCAGGGATGGGGAAACGTGTAGCCCTACCAGATGCTGATGGGCTCTGACTCCCATCAGCCCCACCCAGCATGGCCAATCGCTGGGGATGATGGGAGTTGTAGTGCAGCAACAAGTAAAGGGCAACAGGTTCACCATGCCTGCCTAGAATGGCAAACGATTGGAACGAGAGGACAAGCAGAATAGTCCGCAACCCGGAATTCCATACGACTTAGGTTCCTGCCTCTGAAGTGTAGCCTCACATCCCACGTTCTAGAATGATGCATCAAATAAAAGAAAGAATATGAGGAGGAGGAGGTGTAAAAGGAGACAGATATTTTAAGGATAGCTAGAGCAGACAACTTTTTGAATTAACAATTGCAAAAATAGTATACCCAGGATTAAGTTTGGATTTGAATAATTCAGTTTTCCAGATTGTTAAGCATTTCGTTTTGTCACGTTTTGGTAGGGAAAGTCAGGTACCTTGTTGTGACCTCTGCATCTGTTGTATTTTCAAGGAAACTAGCAATTTCAACGCAAACAAGCAGGAGGAAGGGGTGGGAAAATCCCTTTGGCGGCCAGGGTTTAATTTTTATTTATTTATTTTTTGCTGACAAATAGGTCTATAGAAGTGAGAACGGAAAGGAAGAAGAAGAGGCAGGCATTATTTTTCAGGATTTCTTTTCTAGGTTTTACCAATTTGCTGTGGAATACTTTGAAGTACAAATGAGGGCTCTTGATCCTCTCTGATGTTAAAGCTGATGGAAAGGAAGCAAAAAAATAGAAATGAAATGAAACGAACAAAGAAACCACACACACACACACACAGAGCACATTTCTCCAGCCTGCCTGGTTTTATTGTGCGAGGCTAGACAAGTGACTCAGAAGCGAAAAAACACAACATCTGGAGCTATAAGGAGAACATCCTAGTTCTCACTGCGGTGGCAAAGCTGTTTCTGGGTTGTACTACTTCAGACTGCAGGTAGGAGAATCACATGTTTCAATGTCCCTGCATAAAGAAAACGAAAAACTAGCGCATTTGGGAGGCAGGCTATAACCTGCCCTTCTCCCTGACGTGGTAACCTTCTACATCCAATGAATATTTTGCATGGAGGTACATTCCAGCACGCAAGCCCTACCCTCTGCACTCTGAAGTGGTACAGCTCAGAAACAAGTTTACTGTTTCAGTGAGAGAGGTACAGTAAGCCTTGGCCAATCGCAACTACAGTGGTACCTCAGGTTAAGTACTTAATTCGTTCCGCAGCTCCATTCTTAACCTGAAACTGTTCTTAACCTGAAGCACCACTTTAGCTAATGGGGCCTCCTGCTGCTGCCGCTGCGCCGCCGGAGCACGATTTCTGTTCTCATCCTGAAGCAAAGTTCTTAACCTGAAGCACTATTTCTGGGTTAGCAGAGTCTGTAACCTGAAGCGTATGTAACCAGAGGTACCACTGTACTGGGTCCTTAGCTCTGCAGGTTTTTTAGTAGTAATAATTATTATTATTTTATTAGTTATACTATTTATTTATACCAGCCACTCTGGGTGGTTCCCAACAGAGGACTAAAAACAGAATATAATTTCAAACATTAAAAACTTCCCTAAACAGGGCTGCCTTCAGACGTCTTCTAAAAGTCAGATAGTTGTTTATTTCCTTGACATCTGATGGGAGGGCGTTCCACAGGGCAGGTGCCACTACCGAGAAGTTCCTCTGCCTAGTTCCCTGTAACTTCACTTCTCGCAGTGAGGGAACAAGCAGAAGGCCCTCGGAGCTGGACCTCAGTGTCCGGGCTGAACGATGGGGGTGGAGACGCTCCTTAGATTTACTGTTATCCTCCAGCAGCAGGTGAGAAGTTTAACAGATAAGCTTATGAATTTCTGATTTTAGGAATACTGGCCCCCAAGAAAGGGTAGGGGCTAAGGCAGAGACAGATGGACCAGGATCAAAACTAGGGTACAACCAAGCGTGTTGGCACACAATCTTCCTAAGTGCAAGCCAGAAATCTCACTTCCTCAGCCTTGGTCAGTTGTATGGCACAGTTTGTCCTCCAGACTTTGCTGAATTGCAACTCCCATCAGTCCTGGCTATTAGCCATGCTTGCTAGGACTGATAGGATTCGCAGTTCAACAACATTAGGAAGGTCAAAGGCTCTTCCCTCTGTGCCTAGAAGAATCCTTGTGGCTTAAAAGGCATTGTATATGTTAGTTTTAATTATCTGTTGTTGTTGTTTAAATTTGTATACTGCCTCTCACCTGAAATGCTCTGGGTGGTTCAAGGCATATAAATACAAAATGAAAAAACAAAATACATACTAAAAACGAGAACAAAGCAAACCAATAAACCCGCATCCCATAAACACATGTAAAAAGACACAGCATGTTAATCAGCCCAAGGCCTGGTCGAAGAGGAACATTTTCGCTTGGCGCCTACAGGTGTATAATGGAAAACGAATAGTCCTAGACAGAAAATCAGTTCGGGGGAAAATGCTTCAGGGTTATGTTGCTTTTAATTGATGAGGTGAGGAACTTTGGGAGCCAAAAGGCAGGGTAGAAACGTCTTTCAGAAATAAAAAAACATTTGATGCTCATGGAGCCAGCCTGATAAGGTAAAAATTCTTTCCCCACCTCATGTCAAAATAATATTGTATTTTAAAATGTTCTCTTCTTCCTATCATTTTATTATCTTGTGTTCTTAATGTGGTATAGTGGAAAAGACTTTACCACTTTCCGGGGGAGGGGGGGCTTATTTCCATAAAATAAGCAAGTATGAAACAGGTAGTTTATTACCACTTTCCCTGATGCCCTGGACTTTTTGTTTACAGGGATTATTATTTTTTTAATGCAAGCAGCATTCAAAATGGGTATCCTATCCCGCCAGCCTAGATAATACAGTGGTACCTCAGGTTACAGACGCTTCAGGTTACAGACTCCGCTAACCCAGTAGTACCTCAGGTTAAGAAGTTTACCTCAGGATGAGAACAGAAATCGCACGCTGGTGGCGCGGCAGCAGTGGGAGGCCCCATTAGCTAAAGTGGTACCTCAGGTTAAGAACAGTTTCAGGTTAAGAACGGACCTCCAGAACGAATTAAGTTCTTAGCCTGAGGTACCACCGTACACAACTCTGGCTACTGTCTCTTTCTGCTGCCTGAGTAGACTAGACCTCAGGAGCTCATAACTGGGTTAACCATAGTGGCTATTTTCAGCACCAGCTCTCCACAGACACAATACTGGGTGAATCGTATGCTATCTTAGCCTTGTTTTGTTTTGTTTTGAACTTGGAAGTCCTAATGAAGCCCTTTCTGGAGGACCCCTGGTTAACAAGCTAGGGAGTCGTGGTGGTAACGGTATCAATCCTATTGCTGAACCCTCAACTCCGGCCTCATCTGTTTGCACTATACATTTAATGAAGCAGTATTATGCCACTGGGGCCTAGGACAGAGCCTAGGACTTGCCGATCAGAAGGTTGGCGGTTCAAATCCCAGCGACAGGGTGAGCTCCCATTGCTCAGTCCCTGCTCCTGCCAACCTAGCAGTTCGAAAGCACGTCAAAGTGCAAGTAGATAAATAGGTACCGCTCCGGCGGGAACGTAAATGGCGTTTCCGTGCGCTGCTCTGGTTCACCAGAAGCGGCTTAGTCATGCTGGCCACATGACCTGGAAGCTGTACGCTGGGTCCCTCAGCCAATAAAGCAAGATGAGCGCTGCAACCCCAGAGTCAGTCACGACTGGACCTAAGGGTCAGGGGTCCCTTTACCTTTACCTATTATGCCACTGGCTTCCCCCAAAGCATCCTGGGAACTGCAGTCAGCTAAGGGTGCCGAGAGTTGCTAGGAGACCCCATATTCACATTCAATCCCTCTTCCCAGGGAATGAGAATTGTACCTCTGAGGTAAATAGGAGCCTCCTAGCAGTTCCCAGAACTCTTAAAAAACGACAATATCCAGGGTTGTAGATCATTCTGCCACTGGTCACTGCTGGGGATGCGTGGGCCTGTCTCCAGGTACTGCGGTCATCTGCAATTGATTCCCTCACAGTGGCGTTGATACTGCCAGCCTTTTGGTCATGCTTGCAGATTTGTTGTGCTAAGTTGGTCTGCCAACAGGCTTGGTGCCTGAAGCTAAGCTACTGGCCCACCTGGTTCTTTTGCAGTCTACTCTTACTGGCAGTAAGCATCCATGGTTTCAGGATCTTTCACAATTCTACCCAAGACTGACCCCTGGGATTTTTTGCATGCAGAGCATGTGCTCTATCACCGAGCTACAGTCCTGCTAGTCACCCACCACCTTGCCCTATCCTAATGCAATGTCGGAAGGAAAAAATCTTCTTTTGGAGGGGACGGCATAAAAGGTCAAATAGAACAAGCTCAGTGGGTGAACGTGGGCCACTCTTTTCTGTAGCGTAACTCAGGTGTGGCTCATACAATAACCACAGGGTTGCTTCTACTGAAATTAGGTTTGAATGTTGTAGCTGATAGAACAGGTCCTGGCGCACACGTTACGCAGAGAGAAGGTGCCAACAGTTCTGGTTTGCAATTGTGAAAGCAGCTCAAATCCAATTCCTAAAACCTAGTATATAAGCAACATGAAAGCACCCAAGCATATGCAGAGTGTCTTTCCCTCACTACAGTCGTACCTTGGAAGTCAAACAGAATCCATTCCGGAAGTCAGTTGGACTTTCAAAATGTTCGGAAACCGAAGCGCGGCTTCTGATTGGCTGCAGGAAGGTCCCGCAGCCAATTGGAAGCCTTGTTGGACATTTGGGTTCCAAAGCATGTTCGCAAAACAGAACATTCACTTCTGGGTCTGCGGCGCTCGGGAGCCAAAACGTCCGGGTACCAAGGCACGACTGTACTGAGTAACCACACACATATTCCCACCATCTGAACATCAGTGCACACAAGACATTTAGCACAGGCATCTTGTTAGAAACAGGAGCATGGGGTAGCTTGGGTGCAACAAATCAAAGCAGCACATGCCCTGCTCTAGCGCACAAATTCATGCTTAGAAACAGACATCCAATATGCTAGAGGCGGGAGGAAGTTCTGCAACTGCCTACTCCATTTAGACAAGGGAAAGAGTTCCAACAGTAGGAGCTGTGTGAACATTTTTTTACCAATGGCCATTTCATGGCCTTCTGGCCAGCAAAAAAAGTGTTCTTGGCAGGAGTGCTTCAGACACTGAGGCATCTCTCTACTTGCCAACTGGCGATATGTATCTGATGAAGTTGGCTCTTATCTAGGAAAGCTTAGGCCAGAAGAAACTTTTAAATGTGCCGAAAAATTGCTGCAACAGACTAAATGGCAGTCCCTCTAGAAAATGAGATGTTAAGATTGGTCCAATGCCCTCAGGTTTTCTCAGAATGAACACACATTCATGGAAATATGAAAGTGTGGTGTGATAAGCTTCCTGAATGCGCTTGTTGATCACTAGGGGATCCTGCACTACCGCAGAGACCTTAAGCAAAGGGGGCTGCGTTCTGTGAGACTTTGAAGAGTTGCTCAAACTTACACTGAAGGTTTTTCCAATATAATTTGCGCAGGCCCTGCCCACACTAGAAATCCACAGAAATTTGTCAATAATTGGAAAGCACACTTGCAACAAACTCTTTATTTTTATGTAGGAAGATCCCTAAACCTCGTCCACAAAAAGAGACTGCAAACCTGCAGCTAAATTCTGCTAAGTGAGCAAGTCCGAAGCACTCATCCCAGGAACACTTGTTAGTTATTTCATGCTAATTTTAACGAGGAATTCAACAAGTTATTGCTCACCGCTCTGGCAACTAGGACACAAATCCTTGGAATAAAAGAAGAGGCTGGATTTCATTTCCAGTTGCTACACTAAACATTAATGCAGCAGACATACTGTACTCAAGGAAGTCTTCTGCAGACACTCAAAAACAAGACTTGCCTTTAAGGCCCTTTAAAAAGTGTGTTATGTGTTGCAAACAACATACTCATGTATATCCCAGAAGCTCGAGACTGACTTGTACTACCTATGAATCAGACGCAGTCCACAAGCTCACCTCAACCTCAGAGCACCTGCCAGGCCACAATCCATGGTTGATGGACTGTGTTCAGCTCGGAAAGTCATGAAGCAGGAAGGCCTGTTCCAATATGAACCAGAACCACACACACATTTCCCCTAAAATAGCTGCATCTATAGGAAGCGGTTGCCTCCAGGCTGGCTGTGCAGTCAGGAAACAACACTTTGATGAACATGCCAGTTTGTATCGCTGACTGCATTTCCAGCTACGCAGCATTTCCTCTTCTCCACACCCAAAGTCGCACAGTAATTTCTATTTTACTTAAGGCAGAGCTGGTG
Organism: Podarcis pityusensis; assembly: GCF_964106645.2. Taxonomy (NCBI): domain Eukaryota; kingdom Metazoa; phylum Chordata; class Lepidosauria; order Squamata; family Lacertidae; genus Podarcis; species Podarcis pityusensis. The sequence continues at coordinate 22,250,321 of NC_138038.1, forward strand.
AGCAGCTGAAATCCGCAGCCTCTCAGATGCATTCCATTAATTATAAGGCACACATAAGCCTCCAAATATTTTATAGTCTCTCCCCCAAAGTGAGGAGGAATCAAAGGGGCATGCGTGCTTTAAGTAGCTTGCACAGAATATGTAGAAGAGTAAAGAATGGAAATAGAAATTATCGGTCTCTAGCATGTATGGGATTCTTCCTCCCCACCCCCACCCCCAAGCCTAGCTCAGAAGAAAGGTTTTCTTTAAATCAGAGTCTGGTTGTAGCTCCAGCCTCTGCCGTTTTAAACACTGAAGGGCAGGAAGACAGAGAAAAAAAGTAAGACACGCTTTTTTTGGTTTCCACTACTAACTCAGTGTACTTTATTTACCTGCAGCCTACAGCTGAACAGCCAACACTGGACAGAGTTCAGTAGCACTGAGGAATGATCAGATCTCCCCTTCACACACCCATCTCCCCAAATTCAGGAATGGCTTTCGTTTCGTGGGTGTCCCCCAAAGGAAAAAAAGGCATTAAGATAAGGTGGACCCAGGTTTCTCAAAAGCCCATCTTTCAGACTCATGCTGGAGCTTCCTGCTTAGTCATCACCTGGTCTCTTTTTGTACACTGGTTCGAGAAGTCAGCAGTGGGGGCTGCAATTCTGAACCTGGCACTGGAAGGCACGCGTCAGATACCCTGTACAAGAAACTGGCATGCTTGCTTTCCATCGATGGGCAACGGAAGAGGATCCCAGGACGAGCCTGGGGAAGTGTGGAGCCGGAGAAGGGATGGGAGTGGATGAGGAAGGGTATTTTTTTGTTTTTTAAAAAAGAAATGCTTCTTGCAAGGCATTAGATTTCCTGACAAGGCAAGCTTAAAAAGCACCCATCTTTTAAAAGCCCCTAAGCATCAACAGCTGCATAGTTAGAAGCAGGTGCGTCTTATCCCCCCTTCAACCTTTGTCTAGGAATCCTAAACAGCTATAGAACAGCTGCCTCTCCCCCTTCCTTTAAGAAATTGTTTTAAATGTTATAGAACTATAGAATTTAAACTGGTACACCTAGAACATAGCTGCCCATATCTGAACTGCTCTCTTTTGTTAAAAAATAACAATAATGAAGTAACATGGATCTCCTGTTTACTGGAAAGACCAATAGAAAAAAAAGTAGTACTGGGGGAATGTTTGACACCATTTTATTAATCTTTAACTGCAGTGGAAAAATATAACCTTTTACAAGTGCCATCCTGTGTAAGCTCAAGTCAGTATATATATATTTATATAAATTTTTCCTTTTTGAAGTGCAGCAAGACTAATACCATATTCAGAATCAAATAAAGAGAACCAATAGGCCAAGAGGTTTCCAAATCGTACTTTTATCTTTTTGCTTTGTTTGAACATTTGAATTTCATCCTCATTTTTTGCAATCCAAAATATTTCCTGAAGGTTTCTTTTTCTCATTTGGACTTTTGTTTCCTTTTTTTTTTAACTCTTTGGCACAGTTGTGTGTGGTTCGGGCTACTTTGTTCACGCCAAGAGAGGGGCTGTGTCCCTTTGGGTTTTTGTCGTTGCCAATTTTTTTTAGCATAGTTGTTTTGTTTTAAAGCCTTGCATCCCATTTGGAGAATTGGATCCTAATCTCTCTACTAATACGTGAGAGTTGTTTTTTGTTTTTTTCTGGACACCCTCCCCGCCTCCCCCCACCCTGCCCCCTTGGTTTCTACATTCACAGTTGAACAAAATTAAGGAAGGAAAGGCGCTTTTTAATGAAACAAGATCGTGAAAAAGTGTCACGACGGGAGCTTTGAACATCCCACCAGCGTTTCTCTAAAGAAGCCCTATTACGGAGCAACTTCTCTTCCCCCCTCCCCCCCTTAAACTCTTACTCTTCTGCCGCTTCAAGTAGACTGAACTTTGTTAGTTTTATGAAATGCAACTGCTAACCTCTTCAGTATTTCTCTTTTTTTTTTTTGGGGAAAGATTAACTGCAATGACTTAAAAGTTGAGAATGTAGATATCGCCTCATTCACACACACTCACTCTTGAAAGAAAATCCTTCACCCGTCCCGTTTCTCTCGTGCTCTCTCGTGCACTGACAAGTGGCCAAAAACTCCCCTCCCGAAAGGTGAGCTGGGGTTCCCACCGCCTCCTCTTTCCAGCAACGAAAGCCAGACCTTATTATATGAGCACTCGGAATTGACCCTGAAGCTAGCTTTCCTCTCTCTCTCTCTCCAGACTAATTCATCTCCCTCTTCACTGGCGACAAGACACAGAAGTTAGTCCTTTGTCTCTTGTCAGAAGAGACCGCATTGAAGTATGGAAACCAATCATTTTCCACTTCCTGGAGGCAAGCGATGACAAGGTTTCGTTGCTACGCAAGTCAGTGATTAGCTCCATTAACAGCGCTGCTGCCGTTTGCCGTGGCTGGATTTTCACCGTGGTGTGTTTTAAGCCTCTCACTCACTCATCCTCTCATTCCCAAACACTCAGCATCCGTGCACACTCCTCACTTCCGGGTTGGGTTTGTTTTCTCAATAGATTGGAGATTATCCAGTGGGGGTCTCAGGTGTCATCCCAATGGTAACAGATCTGTAAGAGAAGGGATATTGTCAGCGGGAAAAAGCCACTCAAATTCTGGAATGTTTTGTAAGCTTCACACTCAGCTTATACTGGTCTTCACCACTGCTTCATGTAAACTGGGAGTGGATGGGGAGGGAATCAGTAGGAGAATCCTTTGGGAAGAAGGGCAGGATATAAATTTAATAAAAAATTAAGTAGTAGAAGAAAAGCTATCTTCAACTTTCCAGTTTCATTGATCTTCTCATTGAGAAACCCCTGATAGGTTTCTAATGACTTCTAGGGTTTTCAAAACACAGTTTGAAAGCTCCGAAGTTCACACATATCGAGGTTTAAACTAAGGATGTGCAGCTTATGACATGCTGCACTATAGCACCCAATTCCACTTCCACTAAGCTATACAATCTACAGCACTGTATGCCCAAGACTGAGAGACTCCATAAAAAGGTAAAGGTAAAGAACCCCTGACAGTTAAGTCCAGTCACGAACGACTCTGGGGTTGCAGCACTCATCTCGCTTTACAAGCCGAGGGAGCAGACGTTTGTCCACAGACAGTTTTTCTGGGTCATGTGGCCAGCATGACTAAGCCGCTTCTGGCGAAACCAGAGCAGCACACGGAAACGCCATTTACCTTCTCGCCGGAGCGGTACCTATTTATCTACTTGCACTTTGGCGTGCTTTTGAACCGCTAGGTTGGCAGGAGCTGGGACCGCGCAACGGGAGCTCACCCCGTCGCGGGGATTCGAACCGCTGACCTTCCGATCGGCAAGTCCTAGGCTCAGTGGTTTAGACTACAGTGCCACCCACGTCCCATCTGAATTACTAAAGTTTGATTATTTTCCACAATTCATTCTGATGGGCTTCCAGGCTGACGGAATTTTTCAGCAAGTGGTGGAAAAACACCAGATGAAAGAAACTGTTCTTTACTGCAGGCTTAAAGTCCTGAGGCCGACATTAGTCCCCACATCTCTAACAAAAACTATGTAGGGGAAGCTGCTTTGAGGAACAGAAATAGCTTCTTTACCAAGCTTGATTCTTCAGTTTTCTCAGCTCTTTAGTGGCCCAGGTAGCAAGCGTTTTTGTTTTGTTCGTCTTTGATCTCCTTCCTTCAGTTAGCAGTTCGTGTATCATGGGCCTAGCTTCTACCAACTTGAGGACATCTTTCCCAAATGCTGTGCACAAATCCCTACGGGAAACAAACAAGGGTACAAATAGAAATCTCTTTATTAATGTGTAAGCTGAATGAGGCTCCTCCTAGCCTTTATCTCAAGTTAGCTGCCATTTTTGAGTTTATAACTTTCTGTTCCACAGAGAAAAGGGGGGAGAGCACACATACGGACTGCTATGGACAGGCCCTTGCTACAGTTACCCAAAACTATGAAATAACCTCCTTGTAGAAGTATGACAATTTAAGCATGGCCAAGCTCAACAGAAAATACTTTTGGAGACTTAGGATGTTGGCTGCAGATATTGCTGCTTTTCTGCTGGGGTTTCAGTGTTGTTGTTTTTTAAGAAGTCTTTGCTTATTTATGTTCTTCTACTATTGTTAAGCCAACTCAAGTATAGTTATGAGTTAGAATATCATTGAAGGACAACATCACTCTAGCAAGGTACCACAACCACCAGTTTGGCTCAGACGGCTGATGTCTAAAGACTGCCTTTGCAAAATGAGTTCACATTCAGTGAACTGGTCATCCTATTCCACATCAATTGCAAATTTAAAGGTGTGCTTACAAACTACCCATACTTACTGTAAAGTCCCTTAACGCTGCACCTTGTAAAACTTAAGCCAACGCTTGTGAAAGTTTATTTTGGTGGTGGAGGCTCCATGCTTAAAATACCTCATTTTGCCTTTATGGTAAATGTGATTCACAGGGGGCACCTGAGGTTCTGTGTGGTACTTCCAAGTTCCCCACTCCCCAAAGCACAAATAAGTTGTCGGCATTTACCCTATGAGCCCAGTCGCACAGGCTACAACCCCATCAGTGTGATCTTCGTCTGTGGCAATATGGTCAATGAACGACAAGATGAATTCTACTCTGGGCTGCACCAGCATCACATCCGCTGAAAAGAAAGCAGCATTTAGTTTTATTGGCTGGCTGCAAAGCTATTTTCTGCTTGCAGAAACTTTTTAAACTTTTCTTTAAGCACCCAGATCCACTACAGACAACCTATGGTCCAAATGAAACCCACAATACTCTCCCCTCCCCAACACACACACACACACACACACACACACACACACCCCACCTCACTCAAGACTGCTGACTCCAAGAACAATATTTCTTTTAAGTGACTACACACACAACATGTTAAGTGGCCAGCACACACATGGTGAGCATCCAGGTTTGCTGCTATTTCGGTCAACATGGAGTAGCCTTTCTTCTTGAAAACCGACACTGGTGTAATTGTATTGCAGCCACAGAACGTAGCAGTCAACGGTCCCAGAGCACAGCAAGTAGGAGACACAGGTGAGTGACCCAAGGCAACAGATCTCAGGGTGGGATTGCCTCTTCTGCAGCCCTTCATTGTGTAATATTTAAGACTAACGGCTTTGTAAGAATAATGGAACTTAACCCTTTTAAGATACAAGGTGATGAGAAACTAGCCCAAAGGTCATCTGCTGACTCTGTCCAACTTTCAGAGCTCCTGGTCAGCTTTTCCATTCACAAAAACATATTCAACAGCCTACTCACAGGTGTGGCAATTAAGACAATATACTACAACTCCTCTGAGAGCCCTTGAGATAAGAACTTGGCAATTTAGAGATTTGGACAGAGCGTCTTCTCGCCCACATTACACTTCACAAGAGCCACGTGCAAGTTGGTTAAATTAAAGATGTTGAAATTGTTCGTCCAACTTTAAATACTCACGATGCACATTCTCTTGATCTCCTTTCAGCCCTTGGATGATTCCTGTGTAGGCCTCAAGACAGCCCTCTCGCAGTTCATTCAGGTAATCCACCATGTCATAGTCAGACTAAGGCAAAAAAGCACAGCAGCAATTAGTCTGGGGTGGTTATGACAGTGCTGCACAGCAGCCCAGGTTTCCAGGCCTTACCTTATCAACTTGGGCTTGAGAAGCCTGTTGTAGGGTATTCAGTACAACTTCTAAGTATTTCTTAAATTCCCCTCCAATTGCAAGAACAATGTCACCAAACACCGAGAGAATCTGGGGCTTCACAGATCGATGCACATTTTCGTTCTGTAAGGACAAGGAGCTATTTTATTCATGGTATTAAGTGTGAAAACCTTGAGCAATTATATTAAGTGTGAAAACATTTTGCATCTCTATTATACTCTATCCTGAAAGTACTGAAAGCTTATTCCAGTTTTAACCAAGCAACCTAGGTAAGATTGTTTGCATGTTTACTCAGAAATAAGTTGGGGTTCAATGGGACTAAGCCCCCCCAGAAAGAGTACATAGGATTGGGATCCTGAGCTGCAGGAGAGGCAGATTTATTTATTTTTAATTTATCAAGCTGCGTTAACTTTTGTGAAAAGATAAAAAGGCCCAGGTGTTACACAAGCTTTATTCATGTATCTTGCCCTTTGCCTTTCCAGTTGTGGCAAAGTAGGTACAATATTCCCATTCACTGTAGAAATATCCATCGCTGGATTAGAGTCTTCTTTTGCAATTGTGACTTTTGACCCTCACAGTATGTAAGCATCGGGAAGGGAGAGGAAGAATAAAACTCCATCAGCACACTGAGATCAACCAATAAAACTTGTGCAAGACGAAAGCTTCTTTTGCCCAAAAACCTAGCCAGCATAGCTACTTAATGTTTACACCTGTTAAGTCTTCCAGCATATTAGGGTTTTCTATTTAGAAGCTTTCCCCCCTCATTTCTAGATCATTTCTGCCAGCCTCCTTGTTCAAACAGCTAACTAGGAGGAGGCACTCACCCCCAAGTTTTCTAAAAGCAGCTGCATAACTTCGTCACAAAAAGGCAGGATGTTGGACTGCAGAGCCCGGCACAAGTCACCCACAAGGCCCACTGCAGCCAAACAGACCTGTGGAGAGAAGAGAAAGGCATTACACCCACCCAATCCGTGAGTCACTTTCACCCCCCTCTAGTGCTGATCATTATACCCGTGCCCTATTAAAAAGGCTAAATAAAGCCAGCAAGGCAGGCAACGGCTCAAGTGTGACGCGCCTGGAAGAGTCATAGCTTTTGCTAACTGTTTTATGCAGAGGTACAAGGAGCAGGAAGGAGGCAAGCTGGTTTGCTGGCTGGAAAGAAGCAATACTTGGGAATCAGCTTCCCATCAGTTTGTAGTGCCAAATACTTGCTAGGAGCAATGCCCTTCCCTGAACTCTCAACACCAAACTGAATTACTAGTGAGCTACATCCATCTATCAAATAAACCCTCTAATCAAATCAGTTTCCAATTCACCATATCCCACCCCTTTTCCCTGGCCTAGCAAAATATTTCCAAGACTTTGGAACTCGATGCCCTTACACAGTGCTCTACGAATCCAGCAACTTCTAAGCAGGTATCTCCGTTTGCAGTACCCTATGCTGAATTTTAAACCATATTTGTATCAATTGATGCTTAAGCTTTCAATCTGGACATGCAGCACTATGGGGGCTCTCAGGAATGCACCGCCTATCCAGTAGCTGTGGATGGTGTAGGGGGTTCTGCAATATCAGGTTCCCTTCCTGTGCTCATTCTCTAAATACGGTCCCGGAAAACTATCCAAAGTTTTCCTGGCATATTCCAATTTAGTTTTAATTTAGAGTATTATCATGGAAATGTGGGATTCAGACAAGCTGATGATTATGATGATCTGTGTGTGGCTTTATATTATTGTTACAGATCTAAATAGAGGGGGGGGTTCTTTTCGTCTTCCCTAGTAACATAGAGGTTGTTGGACTACAGCTCGCATCAGCCCTCACCAGTACCCATTCTGGCTGGGGAATACAGGGCCTTGTCATCTAGCCCTGTCTGGAGGGCTACAGGATATCCACCTGCTGTGGTACTATAATCAAGTGTCTTTTCCTGCCCACCACACTACCAATAATTCTGCACCTTTGCTAATCCAGGGTTTGATTTCGAAGTAAGTGTGCTCCTATGGCATGCAATTTTTGACTTGGACTAATAAGCTGATATCATGTAGCAGGACTGTGCTCCTGATGAGAAGCTGTTGCTTTCTATGGAGGTTGGTTCCTCTTCTGAGCTTTAGCACTATTTAAAACGCACAGAAGCCCATAGAATCTTTTCACCAAATTATACCCTGGGGCCCTCTAGAGCATTGGTGAGGAGCTGCACATAATTGACAGTAGGATTTCAAGGCAACTGGAATCAGCAAGGAAGAGCAATTGGGAAAGAGACAAAGTACCTTTCAGGATTCTATAGCCTCAGGATTATATTGTTAAAACAAGCAACCTGTTCAGGTAACATCTGTTTATTGTTCTGATCAGTAACTGTTTGTTCACCTCTTCCATGCACCTGAAATTGCTGCCTGAACTTCTTGCTGGTCTAGACAATACTACCTAGATGCTACTGAGTAAAACATCTCAGCTCCACACATTTCATTCCCTCTTGCTCTCTAAAAGTAACTCCCCACCATACTCTTATTGGAGTAAGCAGGTTTTCTGAAGTCTAATTGTGGCATGGGGTACAGGGGAGACTGAGCAGCAAATAAGTTTCCAAATGAGGCAACATCTGACCTTTGGGCTGGTGGCTCCCCACCTCCTTTCCTAGGGCAGCCTATGTGTTCCAAATCTCACACCACGCAGGCCAACTAAACCCAAGAAAACCAAAATGTTCTGTGAGTGACCAGAGCCTTACCTGGTATTCAGCGTAGTTCTTCAACCCAATGCTCAGGAAAGGTTTGAAGGCATCCATGTACTTGAGAAATTCTCCTCCCAAAACTATGGAGAAGGTGGGGGAGACAAGAAACAGTTAGGGCATCTAAAATTAAGGCCCTGAAGACCACAATCTCCACGTTTGCCCTCTACATGTTGCTAGACTACAGCTCCCATCATCCCTGACCATTGGCCACGTTTGATGGGAATGATGAGAACCAAATCCAACAGCATCTGTGAGCCCCAGGCTCCCAACCTCTGATATACTGAATCCACGTGTCAATAACACATTGTTGTTAATGATACAGAGAATTGAGGCTACTTTGATATTGCATCTATACTTATCTGGATGGCATATCTACTTTTACAGTAGTAAGAATCTGCTGGTCTAAAAAGCGCCCCATAAGACCTCCCCTCCACCCAGTCCTCCTCCTCTCTTCCGACAAGAGAACCAAGGATGAGAACTGATTTCAAGGTCACACCGAGGCTTGCTGCAGATGGCAAGCACACTGCCCAATCCTAAGATGGTGAGGAAACTGGGAGTCAGCGCGTCACAGGCTTGTGTGCTTCTCTGCCTGGGCACATGGTCATTCCACCATCCCTTTGCATCTCGGAAACAACTGTGCTGAGCATTACATCCAAAACACAGTTGGAAACTGCTCTGGTGCCAGCTGTGTGAACACAAGTGTCAAGGGAGACTTCAAGACATAACTAGTTTCCAAACAAAAAGGAGGGCATGGAAAAAGAGGCCCCTGCTAGTCCAAAGGCTGTGTTAGTGCCCCAAGTTAAGTGAGATTTGAACCCAGGTGTTTTATACCCAGAACCCACATCTAATCCACCTAGGTTTCTTATTTATGCGTACACTATTTCTTGTTCTTTTTCAGCCATCTCCAAAAGACAAACGAACAGCCATAGCAACAATGCTCTTTCGTTTTAAAAAAATGTGGTATGAAAGGCACACAAAAAGACGATCAACTGTTGCAGTCTAAACTTTAGGATGAATCATTTCTCATCTACTATGTGGTTATTAGAAGCGTCAGAAGGAAGAGGAGGAATGGTGGTGAGGGTTCACTGTGATCCACTCAATACTTTTATTTTTCCATGGAAATTTTTCTACCTAGTTAATGCAGGTGCTGGAGAATGGCAGGTTGTGGGGCTGGATGCCAAGATGCCATGGGCCACATCCTGTCTACAGGTCAGAGGTTTCTCACTTTTGATATATAGGCATCGGGGGGTAAAGTCCAGAAAACTAACATAACTGGATCTACTCTTCAGTATGCAACAAATCAAGCAACAGAAAGCTACTCAATGATAGAATAAAAGTTGGGCATTACAGATACCAACCTCTTCTGAATCAAATTCCTTATTCATCTCAAACTAGTTTAAAGCCATTACTTCACTTTGACAGTGTGCATCAAAATGCTATCCTGCTCTTCAGGTTATCAGGGTGGCATAACCACTGGAAAAAGCTTTCTGAACAAGTAACTGTCTAATAAAACTCTCCACACCTCGAACAGTGATAGGGCAATTGTATGCATGTCTGCTCAGAAGCCAATCTCAGTATTTAATTGAACTTACTCCCAGGCAGCTGTGTACAGCATAGCAGCTTTAGCTATTTTTTTACATAGGAGTATCCCTTATAAGCATGGTTAGTATGGGGCAAGGAGCTTTAAGAAATACACAACGTTATGTATTAAATTAAATGGCGGGTCTTGTTTTTTCTTTAGTCATAACTGCTGTGTGCAATTTGCTGTTAGCCATGTGAATAGAAAAACAAAACAGAAGTCAAGATACAGGTCTGCCTCTCTCCGTAAGGAATATGTGAAGCCATAAAAGGTAGCTCCCAACAGAGGACAAAAAAAAGCTGATGAAAACTTAGCAGCATGTGGAAGGTGATAAACTTGTGTTTGACCTCGTTTCTAGAATTCCAAGGCACCTCCAAAGCTCAGAATGGCTGCAAATGAGCTACACAGGCTTCCTCAGATACAGAAGAAAGGTGGAAGGCTCATACCTGCGATGGAAATGGAGTTGAGGTCCTCCAAAGTAGCAAAAACTCACTTTGCTTCCAAACAGCTCTGAAGTCTAGCACGGTCAGAGATGAGACCCTGCAGTCCCCACCTCTGCAGAAGGGAAGCATGGGCAGCAGCCACAAACTCTGGCTGGCTGCCAAGTGAGGCCCTAAAACTAAGTTCTATTATGCAATTACTATATACTAAAGCAGCAGGCAAACTTGACTACACCACCCCAGGAGTCACTAAAAGGTGAATGTTTTGCTTAATCGCTTCCTGAAAAGAACCATTTTACCCCCTCCCTACAAGTTCTATTCTGCCTTAACAGAGATCCCACGCTCCACATCCATCCTTTCATATTGTCCTCATTCTCATCAGAAGTTTACTTTTTCCAAGCAAACACTTCCTTCTCTTGATAAAAGATGGTCTAGGCAGGAAAGAAGTTCCACAACACCAGGCTATTGACTACTACAGCCTGATGGTCCAGGCAGCAATCCAACCAATTAAAGTACCACTGATTCCTGGTACAACCTCCAGCAGTTCTCTCCATGGCCATGGCTCCCCCATCCTCCACTTTCCTACCCCAAATATAGCGAGAAATGCCAGACGTTGAGATTGGTTTTTGGAGCATTACATCAGCATTCTGAGAGCTTCATGGCCATTGAACATGCACCTGCAGACCTTGGTTTATATACTGAAGAATTCTTCCCTCCAAAGACGCCCCCTGAACAGAATAAAGCACTGACCTTCTACCAAGGTGCTGACAGCCATGAGGGCATCTTCTTGGACACCTCCTGACCCTGCTGTGCTTTGGAACATCCTCAAGAGAGATGCCATCACCACATCTGAGATCTGCAAAGCATCTTGGTGCTGCACTTTGCGAAGGACATTCTGGGATTTTGGTGAGAAAAGGAGAACTTAGACAGAGGCTCTCAGATCAGATTTTCTCCCCAGATGTCAGCCGCCCCCCTCCAATCCTATATACACCCCCCCACACCCAGAGGTGAACAGCCATGAACTCTGCAGATTGAGTTTATCTATGTGTAAAAATATATATTAAAAAATTTAAATTTCAATTTATATACCACTCTCTATCTGAAGATTTCAAGGTAGTGTTCAGCATTAAAAACATATTTTACATAGCATAACAATAAAATACAATAAAACAATCGCAGAAAAATTCGTAACAACAGTCCCCCCCATCCCATTTAAAAGACCACAGATTGTTTAACGGATGAAGGCCTGGGTTAAGTGGGATGCTTTTGCTTGGCACCTAAAGACATGCAATGATGGAACCAGGTGAGCCACTCTGGGGAGAGCATTCCACAAATGGGGAGCCACCACAGAAAAGGCATATAATGAAGAGGATCCAGTATCCGGAGTTTTCATACTGGTACTTTACTGTTCCTTCACTGCAGAGGCTTTCTCTGGGCAATTCATTTTAGACTAGGAGTAGGTCCTGGCTGGCTTATATCTGACCTTAAAATACAATTCTGCAGCAGGAAGAATGATGGGAAATGTGCTAGCTTTAATAGGTCGCCCCTATTGTGGTACCCTCTAGATGTTGCTGGACTCCAACTCCCAACAACCCCAGCAATCTGGCCAATGGTGAGGATGATGCAAGTTGTAGTCCATAAAAATCTGTAGGGCACCATGTCAGCTACCTCAGTGCCCTCCAGTATTAATCTTCTACTGCCTCACCATCCTTCCTTAAGACACCCTTTCAATTAAGCGATGAGCTGATATTTGTGTTCCATACCCCCTGTTAAGATATTTCTAGGCAGCCTTCTTATTCACAACTTCAAAAGAAAAGAAAAAATCTCACGTTCGAGTTACAGAAGTATTCCTGGAGACACTTGTGAAAAATCCCAACTCGTATCTGTTTTCCCTTGATCTCTCCTCACTAGCCCTCACGCTAAGTACTTTTGTATGTCCTCATGCTGCATATAAATTTAAGAACAAGTTTTTACCTGTAAAGTGGCACACAGCAAAGACTGCAGATCATTGAACTGGATTCTATCAGACGTGCTCTGGATATGGGACTGAAAAGAAGACATATATCCAGATATCATAATTAGGAATAGCACAGTGCATCAATAATTCCATAACCGGAATAAACTCTGGTCTCTTATGATTATGTTAGGTGAAAGCCTATGTTTACATGCCAATACTGTGATTAGAGGGAGATAAACACATTTAAATCAGGGAAAAATAACCTGAATCAACCAATCATTTATTTGCATGCTGCCTTTCCAAAGTTAAAAGAATTCTCAAGGCAGCTTACAAAATATGTACACTTTGAAATTCCACTGCAGGTAGCAAGTGGCTCTTATATTCCAGTCTTTGTACATACTAAGCCCCCTCCCCCAAAACTGATAGGTGAACTTTGCAGGAAATGATAGAAAGCATGTAAGAAGACACAAAGAACTACCTCCACTATCACTGCAAAGTTATATTACTACTCCATTCGGCACTACTCATCTGTTGGGGCACACATCAACACTTTTTTGCCATCCAGCTAACCTCCATTTGGAGCACTTGCTGTAGCCGTTCCATAATGACTAAAGTTGTCTTCTGAACAGCAGGGTAACAGTCCTTGGCACTGTTTTTCACTATTTCCATCAGAGCTTCATAAGCAGCACTCCTTAGGTTATTCTGGTGTCCATCAGGCCTGAAGCAGAAAGAAAAAGATTGCTTTTAACCACCTAGAGAACACAATTCAAGTTAAATGCTAACCATCATGGCATGATTTAACTTTTGTCCACCTCTCTACCGGCATAACTGAAATGTGGATAGCAACACCATTAAAGGCAGATCAAACTGAAACAAATGGGAAGAGCCAAGCAGGCAACAAATGTGGTTAATTGGGCAGTCTGGCCATGCTCAATCTTTCCTTTGCCATAAGGGTCTTTTAGGAAAAAGGGGCTCTTCTTGTTGGCACAGGTACCACTGCCTGGCAGGGGTGGCCAGAGTGCTTTTAGCCTCACTTCTACAATTCCACGACAACAGAGCTATTTCAGAAAGTCTGCTCCACTTACCTGTGGGGAGGAGTTGCAGTGGACTGCGTAGCCACCCCCTCTCCTCCGGGGGATGAAGTCCCGTGTTGCCCGGGGGATCCCGGCCACATCATCGCCAGCCAGCCAATCCGGTGGCTGGGGGGGGGGCCATGGCCGGGAACATTTAAGCAGTCAACTCAGCCAATTATTTTTTGAAGTATAAAGCATGATCATAGCTCAATCCAGAAATAGGCTGAAAGCCCATAAAGTACTTTCAGGTTGCAGGGTGTGATGAGAGTGGCAGTCCAAAAACATATGGAGGGCACAAAGTTGGCAAAAGCTGTACATTGCATAAATGGGCAAGACAAGGTATTTTAAAAGACCATATTAAGGGGTAGATATGCACAAGATCTCAGGTTGGCATACAATGAAAGGTTGCCAAGTCTGAGACAGCGCACAGCCAGCTAACCAAATGCTTTGACTTGCTTTAGTTTATATGATTTTGCAATCCAATTTTGCTCTAGTACTTAAGAGAAGTTAGCTACCTTTCCTCTCTGCCTGAAGTAAAGTTCCCTTTTGGAACTGTGACATTATAAAACTCAAGCTTCAAGGCGCCTATGCCTAGGGCTGCCCACACCCTATGCTAAGAAAACCACAGCTGTAACCAGGATATCCCATTCTGTACCATTTCTGTACCAGGATATCCCATTTTCTATGATGAGAGAAAAGGAATTTTGCAACCTGCACAATCAATGCATGTTAAACAAACTTGCATGATTTCATATGATTCTGCATATTTTATTATTTTACAGAAAACCCTGCTGCTTCTGCTAGTTATATGTAAGGGCAAAGAGCCTGAGAGGGATGCAGCAGAAACTTATTCAGTCACTCTGACTTCTGAAATTCTGAATACACTGTGCACACGGCATTGTGCATAACTGTGCAACAATGTGCATTTTTTGTATATGCACGTGTGTGTGTATGAACGCCAACTTCTTTTTAGGAAGCTGCATTCTGTGCTTTTCCGGCACTCATGTGGATGCATATGGTTCAACCTCTATGGAAGTTTACTGATATTTTGCCTTAACCAGGTTTTACTAGGCCTACCTTCTCAACAGAAATATCTAAGGAGTTTGAAGCTGTGGGTTAAACCGCAGAGCCTAGGACTTGCTGATCAGAAGGTCAGCGGTTCAAATCCCCACCACGGAGTGAGCTCCCATTGCTTAGTCCCTGCTCCTGCCAACCTAGCAGTTCGAAAGCACGTCAAAATGCAAGTAGATAAATAGGTACCGCTCTGGCGGGAATGTAAACGGCATTTCCGTGCACTGCTCTGGTTCGCCAGAAGCGGCTTAGTCATGCCGGCCACATGACCCGGAAGCTGTACGCCGGCTCCCTTGGCCAATAAAGCGAGATGAGCGCCGCAACCCCAGAGTCGGTCATGACTGGACCTAATGGTCAGGGGTCCCTTTACCTTTTTACAGAAGGGCAACGGCTCACAGCCTACAGGCTTCATTACCTGTCAGTGGTCTCTAATAGTTTCTGAACTATTAGTTCAAATGATGAGGATAAGCAGTACGTTGCAGGCTCCTCCTGATCATCAGCCACGTCAGCAGCTTCATAAGCAGCTTCTGCCAAACTAGAGAAAGCCTGAAAGACAGCAGATGTCAACAGCTTAGAAGGAGCACACTGTTTCAGGAAAGCATGTTCCGCTAGCAGACAATCGTTTTCATTTGAATCTGACTCCATGCACCTCTCCTTTGCTTCCCTTATCCCCATTATATAAAATCAAATTAAAACAGTAGTCACCACAACTTAGAATCAGCACAAGTCCCAAGTGGTTTCCTGCCCCACTGGCTGAACCAGGTGTGCATTGTACAAAACGTAAACACAAAGTCACTTCCCAATATTGCACCAATAAAAGCAACGTAACCCCACCACTTTGACTCCGCACAGCTGCTGTTTCCCAAATACTAGTCGTTTTCTTCTGATGAAGCCTCACCACAGAAAAAGGATTCTGTCTTACCCAGCATACATTGGAGGCCACTCTAGGCTCTGCACCCAAGCCTTCAATTAGACACTGCAACAGTGGAGCGAGGTAAATATCGTTTATGGCTGCTTCCGGGAGCAGCTCGCAGATCCGACCCACAGTCCATGCAGTTGTATCTCTTACTACTACACTGGGGTCCTTCATTAATTCTATTAGGGTAGGCATAGCCTGGAAGAGAAATGGATAATTAAGAAGTCAATACTCTTTATTTTATATTTATATAATGCCTTTTAGATAGTTGGCGAAGGGACATTCTTTCTGATCTTGCGGGGGTAAGGGAAGAAGCTGTTCTTCTCTGGCCAATAGCTCATCTTGCCATGGTATTCTTTTTGGGGAGGGATATAAAACTTCCCTGTGGCTCTTGTCCCTCTGGCCGGTGACACACCAGTGTACTATTCCCTCATTCCTACAGTCTCAGGGCAACAAACATTACCACCTTTTCTACCAAAAATAAGGAAAGTCCATACAGTATTTCCTACTGTCAGACATGACTCATGATCTACACAGAAATGCACACAATGTGTAGCTTATTCATGTTCCTCAGGGCCTTTGAATTTTGTAGAAAGAAGGCACATCTGGTAATTAAAGGGAATCTGAAGCAAATTGTCTTGCTGTTTGTTGATGTCTTGTTTGTTGACATCTCATATACAAGAGCCAAGGTCTATTGAATTGTTATGCTGATTCTTTTTTTATTATGCCACCTGTAACAAATGTGTTTGGTTTATATTGCTATGATTTGGTCTTTTATGGGTTATTTCAGAATGCATTTGTAAGATTATTGTTTCATTGTAATAAAATGTTTTTTTAAAAAAAACACATCACATTTTTACTGGTGACCAAGGACCACATATGGCCCCTATGTATATCCTACTTCACAGAGTGCAGTGAGATGTTTTCTAGTCAAATCTAAGCAACTGGACAAATGGACAAGCCAATGCCAATACTATGTATGCCCTCGTGGCTCCAAAGTTCAAGCCCCCCCCCCCCCGCACTACTGCAACATCTTACCTGAATAACAAGGGGTTTGAGCTGGTTGGGCTCTGGTCCTTCCAAAATGCATCCAAACGCCATGACTGCAGCATCTCTATATCGCCAGTCTGGGTTTTTTATGTGTTCTTTGATGAAGGGCAGAACATGAGGAACAATGTCATCTTCACAACAAGTGGCCAGGAGCATGAGGCAGACCCCGGCAGCTTTGCAGGGGTTCCAGTCATCATCATCGTCATTCTCATCCTAAGGTGAAAGGGACAACACCCAAATCAATCTCTGTTGGACTACGTAAGCAAGGCATGACATTTTTGAAACTAGTAGGTAGAACTGAGAATCCAGGCCAAAGCAAACTACAGTCGTACCTTGGCTCCCGAACATCTTGGTATTTGGACATTTTGGCTCCTGAACACTGCAAACCCTAAAGTGAGTGTTCTGGTTTGCAAACGTTCTTTGAAACCCAAATGTCCAACGGGGCTTCTGCGGCTCCTGATTGGCTGCAGGAGCTTCCTGCAGCCAATCAGAAGCCATGCTTGGGTTTCCGAATGTTTGGAAGTCGAACAGACTTCTGGAACGGATTCTGTTCGATTTCCAAGGTACAGCTGAGTCACTTTCACAAAGCAAAAAAAATGTTGGTTACCACACACATGAAGCAACGTTGACTACTTTCCCAGTAGAAACTGGACAGCTACTTTATAAACAGAGCACTCTTGTGGTAACTGCTCTATACAGTACAAGTTATATTTTTAATACTACGAAGAAGCTTAATTTGAACCGAAAAGACCCATTGCCTATACACAATCCTCCTGAATCTCCCATTTTGTAGTTTTTAATTAAAAACTCAGATGTAACAGCTTAATATAAAAGAGTAGCATATACTAAGGGACAGCTTCAGGTCAACAAAACTGAAGTATTACTTATGTGTTTGCTAGAAATAATAAGTTTTTGAGAAGCGCAAGACACCTCCTGGTCCAGCCCTGAGCAGAGTGTTCATTCAAAGAGACTGCCTCCTATTGGATGGAGTGGAGAGCACTCAAGAGTTCTGAGCCTCTATATGGCAACAAGTAGAGGGGGTGGGACATTGTTGATGAGTAGAGTGAATGCAATCTCACCACAGACCAAAGACTCCCATGGCTATTTCAGAGACCTTGTACAATAGCAAGTCACAGGAAAAGGCAGTCCTCTGTAGAATGGGGAACGTTATTTTGTTAAGACCACACTATTATTTTCAGGGGAGCAGGATATATTCCAACGCTGTTCCTTCAAACTTACAAGAACTGCTGCCACAGGCCCTTAACCACACTAACAGTGCACAGTGACGCAGGCATACCCATCACTTACCTGTTTGGTCAGTGTCTGCGTGAGAATTGGGACAAGGTACTGAAGTGCACCCTTGGCATAGAATTTGCTGGTATGCTCCGGTGGCTTTCCTTGCTCTGCTGCCTAAAAACAAAACGCACACACATTTCCATTAGCTTCAATCATCCATTTGAAATTGGCTTGCTTAATTGAAACTTTAAATACCACCTGGGCTCTCTGAAGATCACCTATGCCCAGTTCACATATCATATTAAACCATTGTTTAAAACTAAGAAAACCTGCTACACATCCCCCTCACAAACAAGCCGAGTCTGGGTTGCCATGTTGTCTGGACATGGGCTTATCATTTTCGCTGAACAAGTGGTAAGTCAAAACCAAATCTTGGCTGCTGCTTGTAGTTTGGAAGGAAATGTATGATCTGGTCATGCCCTATAAGTGAGCCTATTCTGGCAGAAGTCATTGTCCGTGTTAACGTGATCCTAGGAAAATCACTAAAAATCTCAAGATGCTCACATTACATTCAATTATATTCCAGTGCTACGGATCTTGATGGTGGGGCAATGTAATAGGACTTTGTGTATCCTCTTGGTGGCTAAAAGTGTGATCTACACTGGAAGGAATAGGTGCCCCCATCTCCAAAATGCTCAGGGGTCAGAGGACTTATTTACTCTTGCAGCATACAAAAAAGCAGTCTTTAGCAGGTGACACAAAGATACCAAGCATCCAGACATCTGGATCTGCACCTTGAAATATTTGCATGCAGTATATTCCTAGTAGGCAGTACCAAAGCCTATCCCTTCCCTCTTCCCCCAAACCTCCTTCCCCCTGCAAGTATTATTCTGTTTGTATTTGCAGGCAGCAACCAATCTGTGCAGGGGTAACATTCTTGACTCTTGGGCACTTTGGCGGGGCAAACATAAGCCCCCCTTGCCCCCCTTTCCGGCCACTTCCGGGTTGCTGCAATGCGCCATCACGTGTCAATTGGACACTTGTAGATCACTTATTGCTTGTACTTTAAGGTATAACACTGCACTACAAATGGTTATCTTTATTTTTGGGTCCAGCAATATCCTCTTAAGCAGGACATATGGTAAGCCCTGTCTCCTTCAAAGCTAATAGCACCTCCTGCTCTTAGGAAAGTTCGGTCTCAGCGTTATAGGTCGTTGCATCACTTCAGTCAGAGTGGTGCATGGTGTCTCATCATGGACCGAAGGCTGCTACAGAAAGTTAGAACTGTCACCCCCTAATCACTCACCTCTGACGCCTCAATAGCGAGGTCCATTTCTTCATCACAGACATTTGACCAGAACTCAATTCCTTGTAGAGCTACCTCATCAATGTCACTTTTCATAGCTTCAATTGTGATCTTTGGAGAGGGAGAGAGAGAAGGCATTTGAGATCATTGTTGCTGCTTTACTAAAGCAACACACCTACAGTAAGTACCTACACTTCCGTTCGATTCCCAGGCTTGAATACTCACAGCAAAAAGTGCAGGACCCATATACGTCTCCATGTACTGATAATAGAGGGACATAATCTTCACCAAGTTCTGTAAGGCAGCTACTCGCACCTAAAGGCAAATAAAAAGACAGGACCCATTACCTCCATGGATGCTTTGTGGAAGCAAAAAAAGCTTATTGTTGCACCAGTTAAAGCAGTGGAACATGGATCCCCAAAAAATCTGCAGTTAATACTGCATTGGTTGACCAAGCAGCAATTCATGGTCTGCTTCCCAATTCTAAATGGGGAAAAAAACTACTGGGAGACTGGAACAAAAGGAGGAATGTAAAGCATTTTGCACACTGTACCAGAGAAATAGCCTTCCTATGGTATTTTTAATAAGTGTCATAGTAATGAAAATGTGAGCCTTCCTAGCTATGAAAAATAACCATTGAAGTCGACCATAGTATCACTGCAGTGAATTAAAAGCAGCAATGCCACAAGCTTTGCCATTTTGCCAGGGTTCTTCTCACAGCATTCTGAAAAGGCTTGGAAGAAAGGCAACCTGCCTTACTCTAAAGCACCCATTCTTATGGAATGCCTACACAGCCAAGCTCTTTAAATGCTCATTTTCTATCATTTTTCAAGACACGATTACTTTGTCACAACCCAGGACGATTTCCCACAAGACTGCTTTGTCACAACACTGCCGCAGGGCATCACTTCAAAATGCTCGTGTGAATCATACTCGGTTATGGACAAATAAGTACAATCATTTGCCAAGCAACAATTTAACGCGTTGAGGATTTGATGCATTGAATCTCTTGGTAAGCTAGTGATCCTGCCAAGTGGCAAGGAGAAATTGATGACTCCCAATTTCCTCCTCCAGACTTCCAACCAGCTGCAGAATTCACCGTTTGGCAGGAAGGATGCTACCATGTAACAACCACTTGATAACCTATGTGTGCGACCTGTTGGAAGCTGCCTTAAAGATAGATGACTTGATCTAGTAAACAATTAAGAATGCTAGCAGGATTGACTTAATAAGACTTGTAATGATGAAAATTATACCTTTTTACATATTCTTTAAAAAATTGTAATTGGAAATGATGAAACGTAATCAGGAAGAAGTACAAAATAAAATAAAATGACAAAATAAAAATTAAAGTAACCATGAGACGGGAGGGGCAGAAGTCGACTAGCTCATATGAGCAAAAATAATGTGAAAATGAAGGTGTTTAAATATTGTAAAATGAAAACTTAATAAATATTATAGATATATATAAAGATGACTTGATCAAGTATAGCTTATTTTGTTCCTATGGTGAATTATCAGATGCATTCACCTTATATTTCATAATAATGCTGCAGACAAAGCACCAAAAAGCTTTCACCAAAGGCAAGGAGTCTTGTGCTAGTGCTCAATGTAGCACATCCCCTCCAGTGGCCTCTTGGAACCAGCAGGGTTGCAGCCTGCATAATTATGGGGCCACATGACCTCCGTATCCGCAGTCTGTTAGGACAATCACCATAACTGAAGTTACGAGAATAGACAAAGGTTCACAATCAGACCCATTCCCAGTAGACAGCCAATCGTGGTAATGAGGCAGCCACATATACTCAGGAGAGATCCAACTGCAAAACCCAACACCGCAATTCACAAGAGGTATGAACCAATGACTTATTAGCTGCCAGAGCTGAAAATGGAAGCATGATCCGGATTACCTGCCACTGCCAAAATAGCAGCACTGCTATTCCACCTACTTACCAGCTTCTGAGCAGCATCTGGCTGTCACAGCTGGAAACAGAATGATGGGCTAGACAGACCTTTGATAGCAACTGGCAAGCATCACCTCTGCAGGTGTAGATCATGTTTGCTTGCAACTGAAACAAAGCTTTGCATCCCTAGCATTATACTTAACTCATTTGTGTTCCTCTCCCCAATTGTTCAATTATGTTGCTAAATCGTATTGCTTCTTGCTGATGAATGGCAAAAATGTCACCTCTTGAAGTCCCCTTGGCTAAAACTGTGGTCCATGCTCTGGCCATCTCCTGCCTTTACATTCCTTTTCTCTGACCTGCCTGCATCAACCCTCCCACCTCTACCCAAAACGCCACTGCTGATATCATTCGTTTCTCCCATTGCTCAGACCACATCAAGCCCCTCCTCAAATCTCTCCAAGCCTTTTAACCCGCATCTCCAACTGCAACCTATCTTAAGGGTGCACAATGGGATTTGCTCACATTAATACTTTGCCTACCCAGATGTCCTTTCCCCATTCTTCGGTTGTCTGCACCACTGTCAATTTAGATTGCAAGTTCCTTGGGGACAGATACATGCCTTTTGTTTTGTGTACACAACTCTAAAGCACCACATATATTGATTATCTTGATTAAAGGACAATTAAAAACAGGATTATTTAAAGACATTTCTCATGCTCGTTTTGGAGAAAAAAGTATGCTCTGACTAGTTCCATAATACCAGGACCAGTGCTAGAAACTGAGATATGAAAGCTAGGAGCTAAATGGTTTTAAATATAAACCTAGGTTATAACCTAGGTTTTAAATATAAACCTAGGTTATAGGCGCAACAACGGAGTGTCTAGGCACGCTTTTTTATAACAAGAATACAAAGTTGAAAATGAATGAACGGCAGCTAAAATATTATGTTCATTTTTCACATGATCTAGTCCTACCCCTGCCCGCCCCCCTAATATTCTTAAGAGGGTCTCTTCTCCAGTCTTCAGAGAGTAGCTGGAAGTGGGGAGGCAGAAAAAGGTCCTCCTTTCCTTCCACTCTGCAGTTTTAATCTGAAATCTTAGGTGTGGTACTGCGCCCATAGCTCAGAAACTGCTCACACTAATGAAATTCCCTGTCGCAAAACGCACCTAGAGCAGTGGGAGTTTTGAACACTGACCAGAACTACTATCAGTTACTATTGACAACAGTTTAGGACTTAACTTACCCTTGTATCCGGACACTGTGTTGCTTCACAGACTACTTGCATAATAAAGTGCCTTTCAGACTGGAAATAGAGAGAGAGAAGAGAGAAACACAGATGATTAGGACTGGAAGTTTCAAAGCTTCCTGGCAATAAAGTATTTTGTTTCCAAAATAAAACAGTGTACTACAACACTGACAATTTCAGTTTTTCTTGCCAGCTGTGGTTCTCAATATATGGGCAACCCACCAGTGAAGCATGGACAATGGTCAGAAAAGGCTCAAACTCTTGCATGCTTAGGGCATAAATTATTGCCTCTTCCTACCGACAGCTTTGACAAACAGGTGAGCCACCATTGTCACCTATACGCAATATGCTTATACAAAAAGAAAGCTGAGGGTATCATGATCAAATATATTTTGACTTGTGTTCATTTAAGTCAAGGACCAGATTAAAAAACTGCAGGATATAAAGCAAATCAGGGTTTCATCACTCTGCTTTTCACGTGAAAAGGTAGGCTCCGATATTTGGTCACTCTGGTTTCTTTTCCCAGTAATTATTTGAGTTTTTTAATATAATAGGCTAGAAATAAGTTTTTTTAAAACTAAGACTTGTTAAAAACAGGACTTCTCATTTTCACAAAATAGAAAAGGGTTAGACTACTAAGTACCAACTGACTCCGCAAGATTTTAAAAACCCCAATTGTCTTCCCAGAACACTGCAGTTATTTCTATTTTTTAAGCGGCTAATTAAGTAGTTTAATTCTTAATCTTTACGTTTTCTGGTAAAGTTAGATACCAAAAGGTAAGGAAGATTACTTCAGCAATTGTTCCTCGGGTGTAGAAAACTGAAATAAATGATTTGCACCCATTCGGAGAGGTTCTCTCGTTCTTTCCGAAAGCCTCTACATTGAAGAGGCAAGGATTACAGATCTGGATTTAGGCTACCTGAGAGCTTCCTTCCATGCCTCAATCAATTAAAAGAAGGGGGGGAAACCCTAAAACCTGGCCCCTGCAATCACCATTCCAGAGACAGCTTTAATGGTTTCCAAAGGCTCAGGGCAGGGATGACATTGCCTGTACTGACTGATAAGCTGGTCTGCACTACTTTTCCAAAAATGCTAAAACATAGCTCTTGCCTGAAATACACTGGCAATGCCTGAGAAATAGTTACGCAGCAAATTCAGACAAAGGAATTCACCCACAGGCAGTGTCACACCCCAAGATGGAGAAGAACACACAAACTAGGCTTCAGAGCACAGACTGCTTAGGAAGCAAATTGCAGGCCCTGCATACCCAAGAGACTGCTTTGCTCCCTATGTACTATGTACTCAAGGGCATGGAAGGAGGTGCTAGCTTACAAGCTGCAAAACTCTTTTACAGAGTTCCTAGAGTGCCTCCGGTAGCATATCAGTTAAAATTCACAGGATTATTTGAGAATTACAATTTTAGTCGATTTAGTATTCACTCTTCACCACTGCAATAGGATTATGCTTCTCATAACAGGCTGCTAACACATAAATCCAAGTCTCAGCAGAAATGGGAATGCATCAAAACTCAGAGTGGTGCATGGTTTCTCATCACGGACCATGGATTTATTTCTCATGTCCCATTAGTTTCCCTCTTCAGCCACACTCACTCTCCACCGCACTAACATCTGACCACTTACCTCTTTGTCAAAATTTGCTTTGGTGAATTCCAAAGAGTTAAGGAGTGCATTGGTAGCCGCTAGCTTCACATTATTACTTGGCTCTTCTTTCCTCATGCCCTGGATAATGGCTGTCAATATCTCATTAGACTTGTCCTGAAGCTGTTCTGGATCCTAAAAACAGGAATCAAAATAAGCAAAAAATGTCAAGAGGAGATTCTTTGCCAGATCACAACCAGCATGGAGGTATCTCGCAGAACAGCTAAGCACTCAATTCACTTACGACTTCTAACCTACAGGGACAGATGTTCTATGCAAGTACAGAATAAATGCATGCCTCTTTCTCCATAACAAATGTATCTAGTTACTCTGGGTCAGCAGCATGCCTGATCTTGTAGGGAACACAAGCGAAAGTCCTCAAACATTTAGGTTCCCAGAACAGAGCATTTTTTCCTTGAAGAACAGTGGTGCAGCAGAGGAAAAGGAACAAGAAGAAATTTGTGGCAAGAGGACCAGTGCAACAGAAGAGAAGAGTTTGGATTTGATATCCCGCCTTTCACTCCCCTTCAGGAGTCTCAAAGCGGCTAACATTCTCCTTTCCCTTCCTCCCCCACAACAAACACTCTGTGAGGTGAGTGGGGCTGAGAGACTTCAGAGAAGTGTGACTGGCCCAAGGTCACCAAGCAGCTGCATGTGGAAGAGCGGAGACGCGAACCTGGTTCCCCAGATTACGAGACTACCGCTCTTAACCACTACACCACACTGGCTCTAGCAGTAGGCATGGTGGAGATGGAAGTGAAGCAGAATAAAAGAAATGAGAACCCCACTCCCACAGCAGTCTTCCCTCTGTTGGCACACACATCTACACACACTTTCTGTAAGAGCTTTCCTTCATGAAATTGTAGAACACAGATACCACGTTCTACAGATTAGTTTTTACCTTGGTGTGACGAAGTGGCAGACACACAACATAACTGATTTGGGGGATGAGCCCACCGAGTGGCAGTTCAGATTCAAATTAAGCCACTAAAGAGCAGAGCAGGAGCAGGTGCAGGGGGAAAAAGCAGCAGATTTTAGCACAGCAGACTCAGTAGGCACTTACAATATCTTGACAAATGTAGCCGATGGCCTCCAATGTCGACTCTTTCATATGTTCTGTGCTGTGCTGATTTGTAACATTGGCTACCAGCTGCGGAATAAGTTCAGGCCACTGATTCATGGGGATCTCTGCACAGGCGATGCCAGCAACGCACTGTGATGCTGAGCTGGGCCTGTAGGTTTCTGTACCCAAGGTCTGCAAAACCTGTAAGGAGATGGGAAAGGAACAAGAGATGAGGCCGCCACACTTGGAATACTGTTGGTACAAGGACAGAGGGGACTTTCAGCTATATTACTAGATCACACAGATCTTCTGGGCATGGGACTTTCAATTTTATTATAGGATCCCAGAGGTCACCGTAAGAAATCTCTTTAAGCTGAGAAAACAATCTCACACGCCAGAGACCGAACAGATTCTTTGACTTTGAAATAAACAAGAGAAAAGTAAACTGAGAAGCAAGGTCTCAAAACACAGATGTAGATGCATGATCTGTATTTACTATAGAATAACAGGGTGGTTGAACAAACACAACTGGGAAGAAAAGCTAAAATGCTGTATTTTTTACGTACATAATTCTTGACTTCTCGACGAGCATTGGCATCGATTGCAAGCCATCTCTGCTGGTGCTGGGCCTTAACATCAGGGTCTTTAGATGTCAGAGAGTTCTTGATCTGCAAACCAGCTGCAACTCTGGCAACCTGGCTGTTCCCTGGGTTTGCCAGCACTCTGGACAGTTCCACAAGGAAAGTGGGCTGGCCAAAAAAAGAGAGGTAAATACAATTCAGTAACTGAAGCTAGCTTGCATCTTTCCTTGAGTGAAGAAGTAGTTACGCCTAAACTCTAACCTTTGCATGAATGTGACAGCATTTACAGTTGAATTTAAGGGTAAAAAACCAGAATGGAAGAATCTTACCTTTCCCAAGCTGAAAGTACATACACACCTCAATATGTAATATCATACATGTTTAGTCCTTCTTAGTAGTAATTTATATAACTGTGAAACAAATAGTGCAAGCAACCTCTGGTTACTCCTACCTTATAGATTAAGAACTGACACACAGCAACCTGCTGAAAGTCAGTCAATGATTCCATGCTCAAGCTCATACAGTATTTGAATACATCTCTCAAGTGTCATACTCTATTGCATGGAAATTTATTTTCTGATTTCACCATTGCTGAGATAGTATGTATGACCATTGCAGCTCAAGATATTCTGCTTGAGCCAAAATGGAACAATCCTCATTTCACTCTACCCTAGTAGGGCCAACATTTTAAGGGGGCTTGTTGCAGCATTCAGACACTACTGTCTATCCCACTTCTTGATACTACCTGAAACAAGTTGCTACATTCTGCTATATGGCAGAACCATCCCAATTCCAGTTCTCTCCTTGAGTTGCTAAGCAGATTCTTTTAGGACTAGACTACTAAAACTCAACCCAAATATGCAGAATTTCCTACAAAGTTGTACAACAGGATTGTAACAGGGTTGCAGGAGAAGGCGGGCATAAGCCGTTTACATCAGGGATGGGGAACTGGAGCTATCCATCACCTGAAGTCACAATGCAGTCAGGTGACCTCTTTTTGCCTGTGCAATGTGAATTTAAACCACGCAGGCAAAAGCACTGTGCTTTCCAAGTTCCGATGAGCCTACAAAGCTGTGTGCACAGGTATTGCAGGTGTCACCAATCAGTAGATGGTCAGTGCCTGCACTCCACCTTCCAGTCCAGCTACATCTTTACCTGCCCCACACCAATTCAGAGCAAATGGGTGTGGCTTGGCCATAACAGCCTTGCAGACCAAATGGGGAGGCCTGACAGACCTAGGCAGGAAGTTCCCCACCCCTGGGTCTGCATAGTAGATAGCAACTAAGCAAATCCACAATTACTTCTTAATGCTCATAATACAGAGTCAAAATTTATACCCTCAAGTCAGTATAATTAAGGCATTAATAATAATACCAACAGAAGAAGAAGGTAAGTACATCATACCCATCAACTGTTGTTTTGCACATGATCTTTACGGTAGGCAAATGAATGCATGGTATCCAACCAAGTCCTATTCAAGATAGACCTACTGAAACTAATATTAGTCATGCTAACTATCTTCAGTGCAGCTACACTGAGTATCAGTAGCATTTCCACCCTATGCAAGTACACAAAGTTACTATCAATTGTGTCCTTTTTGACTCAGGGGCTTTTCCAGACATCTCAGTGCTGACTGCCCTGCTGTAAAAGAAATGTGACTTCAAACTAATTACTAGAAGTAGCTAGCAGTGGCTTTTAAAGCAGTCAATTTGGCGAAGGACACAGGAGTTGTTCTGCATGTTCGAACATGATCTCCTAATAAGGAAACTGTCACCCAAAGGTCTTCATGTGTTAATATGATGAACGAACTGGGAAATATTTAGCCAACATTCAACTAGGATGGCTCTATAAAATTCTAGCAACAAACAAGGATGGGTGTTAAACTGCAATTTGCTCAAAAGCACTTGACAGATTTAAATCCCCCTTTATTTTCAGTGACACTGGAGTGCACTGGCAGACTAGTAATGGATGGCTGAAGAGAAATCATGAAAAGAAAAACAGCAAATGGTAAAGGGTAGGTTGTAGAGTTTGGATATTTGTCAAGTTTTATTTACCCAGTTTGGATGTGCAGACGGTGGGACAGCACAGGGTGGGTGGTTGAACATCCAATGGCACAAACTGCAATGCTTACTTAAGGCACATCCTCAGGCCAGTTTGATGGAGGAGCATAGCCAGGTCACAAAGATCCAGGAATCTTAGTATAGTGACACCTGAAAGCTTGGTACTGGTGTCTAGGAATCACAGACTTGTCAGTATTTCAGAGTGCTTGAGGGATTGGGGCTGCCTATTATAATTTTTTTACTTTCTTTGTATGGAAATTACATACAAACCCATGACATATTACTAACTGCTTTTGGAAATTTCCTCACTTTCAAAAAGTGACTTGTTATGCAGCTTGGAGGGTATCTGTTTAAAGGAAAAACAAATCCAAATCCCCATGGGTATTATTCATATCTCAGGCTCTCCACCCCCATACTCTATCCACGGCTGGTCCCTAAACAGGAACGTTGGAATTTTTCTCAGATTTCCTGTAGAATCCCAATCCGTTCTCTATCTTTCAACCAATTTCCCTCATCCTACACCAGCTCAAGATGCTCTTACACGATCTCACATATCAAGGGTCACTAATGTGGTTCCTGCAGTTGCACATGTGTGCACACATGCGCTGGCACCCACAGGGTAAACACCCCCCCCAGTGAAATTAGGCACAAAAGCAGCATTCTGTTGTAGCCAATAGATTATGTTGTGTGTTTTCGGCTGTGGCATGTGTTTGTTGCCTATGATAATTTCTCCTGTTTCCAAATATGCCCACAGGCCACAAAATATTGCCAAACTCTGCCTTATACCCTGCCCTTAAATCCACCCAGTATGAACTTCCTTAGCCTGAACTCGGGTGGTACAGGAAGCAAGTCTAGACATGCGGTCCACACGTCACACATGCACCTCCCATTTGAACTACGCAGGGTTATGGAATGCTTATGGCGATTCACCTCTCTCATACACAATATGAGAGAAAACTCTGAGCAGTTGACAAGTGAGTAGATAGAAAGCAACTTGGGTAAGTGTTTATATGGCTGAAAAGGATAACTTTAGAGAGCTTAGGTGAAGAGGGATGGTTGCAATTTTGCAATGAAGCTGATCTATAGAGGGGTAAATTAAGGTTAGGATGCATTTAACCGTGTATTGTAGAACCTGACTCAGTCCTGCTCTCTGCTGTGCAGCAATCTCCTGATCCTCCTCCACCCAGTTATCATTCTGTCCTAAAAAAATAAAATCACACTGCATTTTATGCAGAGTGTGGAACTCTGAATTCAAGGGGCAGCGAACGTTATACTGGTAAATGGCAGTCCAGGAAGAAAACTTAAAACAATCCTAAAGTACTGCAACACAGGACTTCACCTCAGGGAGTGCAAGTAAGGCCAGAGCTACAAACTGCCTTGACAAAACAAGTTCTGAAAGCACTGTCCTTCCCATCTCTAACACACAAAGTTTTAAGTCTATGCTCAATTCACAGACACTAGGGGAATGTCACTGATGTCTAAAAGTTGTGATAGCACTCAATTATTAACTTATTTCTATTTGTGGCAAAGCTGGCTCCTAATCACCTAGACCTAGGTCACTTAAAATCTGTGCACTTTGCACATATGACCTGCAAATATTTTTCAGCTCTTTGCAGGACTCACAGTAAGAACAAGTATGGTGCAGCAAATAGTACACTAGACACTGAATTGTGAAACCCAGTTTCAAATCTACAGAGTCATAAAGCTCACCAGTTGGTCTTGGGCCAACCACTGTCCCTCAACCCCAGGTATCTCAAATATACTGTGAGAATAGAATGGGATACCTTGTATACACTTTTGAATGAGGGTGGAATGCAACTCTGATAAATTTTTAAAATATGATGCTTTGATTGGAAGGGGGCTGCACCTTAACCAAAACATTGTGGCAAGGCAGGGAGATAGCTAGGCAATGGGTCTTACATAGTTAATGTTACCTTTAACATTAATTTAAAACATGCAAGATCTTCAGGGCCAAGGGCATTCGTTACACAGCACAAGAAGTAAATCAGCATAGCACTAAAGGAACATTTTGGTGCAGATTACCTTGCACATTAACATTCTTGCTTCTTTATAACTCATGAGCTTTAACCCCAAGAAGAACATTGTCTGTCTATCCACAGGTGGTGTATGAAACCATACAAGAACATCTCAAAGTCCCTCTGTTGCTTAACTTTAAAGAGAAGCAACAGTCAGGCTATTCACAGAAACGCTACTGGGTGGCGGGAAGACACTGCTCAGGTAACACACATACGAATGTTCCCTTGTCTTTACTCCTTTTATTTCTATTTCACTGTTACAGTGTAGAAAAAGTACAGCATGACCTCTAAAAATAGCAAGTATGTGTTAACATCAAATATTTCAGTGCAAAGCAACCTACAGAACATGACCCTGCAAATTAAATAGAAACAGGGTGGATGGGGTGGAGGATTCAGGTAAGCACCTATATGGAAATTAGAATACAGCTTGTCACCTGAAGCCTAGTAAGTTACTCACTCACCCAACAATGCCAATGCAACACATAATATGCAATTCAGAAACGATACTTCTCTGAAAGCCTCCAAGATTGCTGGATTCAACCCAAAGCCTCAAGAGTATTCCCACAGATTTTAAAGGCAGGGGCGTGTTAGTTATGAAGAGCCATTTAAAGGTTCTCTCAAATAATGAATGTAACGTGCAACACTACCTCAGTGATACCTGTCTAATAACTAATTGGGACATGCTACTACTGATTTCAATGTATGTTGAACAATCTTTCCTAAATATGTATGCATGTCTAAGTAGTCCATCATCTGAAACACAGGCTCATTTCCCTTGATTAAAACAAATAATCTAGGCAATGTCAATCACCTTTCCATTCAGCGTGGAGATCAACCGCTAAATTCAATACACTCATCTTAAATTGATCCAATAAAAGGCTTCAGTTACCCATTTCTCCTCTCCTACTTTCTAGAATATACAGTGAACTGAATTTTTCTTCACTGCTTTATGTGCTGTCAGTTCAAGTACATAACCTAAGCTGCATTCTACATTAGTTTAGTGGGTGACATACTCAGGACACCCACTTGGCTGTGTCCCCTTTTACAATGTATCCCTACTTGCCTTCTTAAGCAAGGCTTATGCATACAGAAATGAATTACAGTACTATTTCACAAAGTTTTAGAAACTGAAAAAATGTGCTGAGGGCATTAAGAGACAGACCAACAACAGATTTCAAAAAAGAGTCTCAAAGAAAACGAGGAAAATATTATTTATAAAGCATGCAAATTCAAGGGAGACGTTTTAAGAATAGGGCTATGGGGTGGAGTTGTAAAAGAATGGAAACGGAAAGGAAAATGCAGGGAGATTCGGAGGCCCAGCATGGCAAGCCCTAAAATTAGGGAGGGGAGCCAGTAGGGAAAAACGAAACCTAAGGTAGGCCCGCCTACGAGCACTTAGGCGGACTGGCCCGTTTCATGCAGCGGCGGCCTCCTCCTCCTCCTCCGGCGGCATCTAGCTAGCTACTCATGCCGGCTTCCCCACATGGCCGGCCCCCGCAGGCCTCATCTATCCATCCTCCTCCCCCCGCCTTTCCCTCCATGCATGCAGCGCGGCAGAGCCAAATCGCCCTCCCCTTCCTTTTCCCTCCCGCGGGCCCGGCGCGCCCTCACGATTGGGTGGCGCGACTCCCGGGAGTCTCGCCATTGGCTGCCTCCTGCATTTCCCCCTCCCTCCCCCCAAAAAGAGAGAGCGAGAGAGAAAAAGGGGAAAAAAAGAGAAAAAAACCCTTCAGTTAGGCTGCGCCCCTCTATGGCGGTTCGGCCTGCTATAGCTTTTTTTTTTTTTTTTTTAAATGATAATAAAACACACACAGGAAAGGGATTTCGCTTTTCCAAACCCCACCCAAGGGCAGCCCAAGCCCGGTTTTTCTCTTACCAGGTTCTCGATGGCCGCCTGTTCCAGGAACTTCTGAGCTGCCTCAAGCTCGGTGCAATCTGCAGGGGATTAGGAGGACGGGAGGGGGACATATACGAGGGGGTGTCAGTGGCGGCCCCCAATTGCGGCTCAGCAGTAACTTCCCCATCTGCTCGCCCCTCTTTCTACTGCTTGAACAAGGCGCTGACACCCCACACCAATCTAGAAGCGCCCACATGCTCACATTCCTACCAGGCGTCCAGCAACAGACCCCTCCCGATACTGAGGGCCTCGGGAGCTCTTTCTCCTCCTAGTCAAACTTCGTTTCTATCAGCAAGAAGCACCCCAAGATGACTGGGAAATTCACTTTCTCGGTTCCATTCACGGCGGGCCGGGGGGGGGCGGAGAGAGAGAAAGAAATGATACATTCTCTCCCCAAAGGCGGGATAGCGGGGAGATCGCCTCCCCGACACAGCGAGTGGGTCCGGTGTGCATCACCCGAGAGTCCCGCTTCTGGAGACCCGAGATCGCATCCCTCCAAATCGAAGCGTATTTTGGGAGTGGGGGAGAGGAGAGATGCATTCAACTTCCCCCAACATGTGCTGGGCCGCGACTACTTCCCCAGTCTGCCAGCTCTGAGCACGGGGGCGCTTCTTGCTGCCACCCCACCTCTCCGCTTTGGGCCTGCACCCCAGGCTAGAGACAAGACCACCCTCGGCCAATGCCGGCCTGCACATGGACCGCTTTCTTATGTAAGTGTGCAAGTTCCCCCGGCGCTACATCTCAGTCCGAGTGTCAAAGGCTGCGAGAGATCCTGATCTCACACCCAGACCTCTACTGACCCCGCCTGGGACCCGCTCCCACGACCCACCCCGCAATTCACACAAGACTTATTCCCTCTCTCCCCCTCTAAGCGAACATATGGGGGGGGGGGAGAGAGATGTCGCCCTTCGCACACGAGGAGCAGAAAAGGCGGCTTGCCCCACAGCCATATGCCGAGGCGCCTTTCGCAGAGGCAGCTTCCACCCCACCCTTCCCTTCTCCCTCCCTCGTGCCACGAGAGGCGCCTCCATGCTCGCCTCGCACAGGACCCCCCGCCCCACATCGCTGCCCCCTTGACGCAGAGGCCGTTCGCTCGTATCCCCCCGCCCTCCCCTCACCCACTCAGACCACCCAACGGACCCCCCCTAACCAACATAGGGGCGGATATGAAGCTTTCTGCCTGGGCACCCACCGACTCTCGGCCCACCGCTTCAGTAGGGCTGGCGGAAATACCCATCCAACTAACTGACCTCCCCCCACCCACCCATTCTCTTTCCTCGTCCTTCCCCCAACATTGACCCCCCCCAAAAAACGTACCTCTTCGCTGCCCACACTTTTCCAACCGCCCGGCATCCTCGGCTTCCCCCTCCCCCCGTGGCCTTCCCTTTCCCTTCCGAGACCATGCATTCCTTTGACACCCCTTTCTCCCCCTCGACCACCCACCTTTAAATATCACCCACCCCCCACATATCATTCTATATGGGGGGGGGAGGCAGTTGGTTTTTCCTCCCCTGGCCTCCCGCCCATCCCCATGGAGAGAGGGGCCTGTCGGGATGCCGCCTCCCCTGCCTCCGCCCAGCCCTCCTTCTCCCCGTTTTTACCTGGCGAGACCGTCTTCTCCAAGATCGTAATGAGCTCCATGTTGGCGGCGGCGTGAGGCGAGAGAGCCTGGTGGGGAGGAGAGGCGGAGGGGGGGAGGGAGAGGGAAAGGGAGCACCGGAGTCGGTGATCGCCGCCGCCGCCGCCGCCTGCTGTTGCTGCCGCTGTCCCCGCTCACTCGGCCGGCCGCTCTCTCCCTTCGCGCTCTTTACTTCTCTCCCTCAGCTGCGGCGGGGTGGCCCCACCCCCGGCGGAAACGACTCTCCTCTCCTCTACTACTTCCCCTCCCCCCCTCCCCACACACAACTCCTTGTGGCGGCGGAAGAGGACGAGGGGGAGGAGGCGGGGGACGGACAGGAAGAGGGGAGTTTAAAAAAAAAAAAACCGAAAAAAAGCGCGCGCGCGGCGAGGTGAAGCGAAGTAATTCACCCGGAGGAGGAAAACAAAAGAGCTCGAGGGCGTGCGTGGGTGGGGGCGTGCGTGCAAAAAAAAAAAAAAAAAGCCCTCACGCTCCTCTCACACGCAGCCTCCCTGAGGGGAAGCTGTTTCGCTCCCTTATTCACTGACTTGACTCGACTGACTGACTGACTTGGACTGGTCAGGCCTCTCCCAGGCCCCAGCCCGCCTTCAGGCACGTAATGTTCGTGCGTAACCAACGTGCTCACGCAACAGCCAAGACGCAGGAACAAGAGCAAGCTCTCCCCTCCCCTCGTTTTCAACCGGCCGACGCCCGCCTTGCTCTTCCTCAAGCGCAGATTGGCCAGTTATGGCTCGTACGTCATGACAGTGTTAGGTCTAATGGAGCGCAGTAGTTTGCTTTAAAAAAGGGGAAATTCCCTTAATAAAGATTTGTGGGAAAGATGTAGGCTGTGATCCTGTGCACACTTACTTGGGGGTGGGGGGTGAGACCTATTAAGAGAGGTGAAATTTCCTTCTGAGTAAACATAAATAAGTGCAGGCTGCTGATGTTCCACATGCTTTATGTTTGCCTGAGTATGCTAATATATTTGATAAATGTATTGCTATGTTTTCTAACCTCTTCCCTTGCTTATGTTACTCTGCCCCATGCTATGTGCCATGATTGTCAGATACGTCATCTAATTATAAGTTTATAACATTTGTTTGACATTTCTCATGGGATGTATGTACAAGATCTGGAAAAACAACTTTTGATACTGCATTCATTTTAGCTCTAGGTCTTTAGCATGTTATAATCCATAGCGCAACTTATAGGTAAAAACTGACTGATCAAAACATAATGTGTGCACATCCTAACAGATGGTTTCATGTGAAGGTTCATTTGCCGCAAGCCCAGTTGAAATGAGCTGCATGAAAGTAGTAGTGCATATATAGGAACATGAACTGCCTTACACTGAATCACAGCATTCTGGGGCAGCTGAAGGTTCTGAACATTTTTCAAAGGCAGCCCCATGTAGAGTGTATTACAGTAGTCCAGCAATGTCCAACCGGTCGACCACAAACGGCAGGTAGATCGACAGGGTTCTCCCGGTCGATCGCAGGAGTTAAAGAAGAGATTGCCTAGTTGCTCCTGAGCGATCATGACGCCCCCCTCCCCCAGCGCTAGGTCCCATTGTTGCGCTTCCCCCAGTGGGGGGAAAGAAGGGAAAGTTGTAGACTGTTGCTTGAGCTGTCGCCGGAAACCACCCCCCCCCTTCCATTAACACTTGTATCGCACAAGCACCACATTCACACACACACACGCATCTCCCCTCCCTGACCCTAGAGATGTCTCTTTAGAGGGCCATCTCTTAAAAGCCTTCCGTAAATAAGGAAGCGCTGCATTGACAACACTCTATTTAGCGCTCCGCGCCGCTCTATCTTTATTGAGAGTAGACCGGACGACCGAACTCTAGGCTAAACAGCGGCCGCCTCAACCAATCAGCATTATCGAACAGCGCCCCTTGTGGCGGCCACGCTGGTACTGCAGGCTGCGAGCGTCTGTTCCCTCACCTTTTGACAGCTCCCAATTCATTGTTTCCGAGTTCAATGGACCATGACTGATCTAATCAAAATGTTGCAAGTTGTTTCCGAAAGAGGAAAGTACTTTGAACTTCAGTGACTATATTCCTTACAAATTCACCAAAAATCAGCCGTACCATGGATTTTCACCGGACCACTTTTATTTCACTGCATACTACAAGGACTATCAAAGGGGGGTGAGCTGGGATTGATCGGCCATAAGCCTTGAACCGCGCAGTCACGTACACAACGGCCCTTCTCCGGATGGCGGGGCAACCTTGATAACCATCGGGAAGGGCTCAGACGAAATGCTATCAGGAACACAATAAACTGCATACGGTAGTGTATTCAATACAGACTCCGACAAAGGACCCTGACCGGATTCCCCTCAGGGGGCAGGAAGACTTCGCTCATTCCTTTGTTTATGGAAATGACTCATATGGGGAGGGGGAGAGGTGGTCCCTGCCGGGTGTCAGGATACTCGGATTACCTGGGTAGCTCCTCCTCGACTCCTCCTGTTCTTTAATAAAATCATGATGTATATATGATGTAATTCTGGGGGTGTAGTCAAGGGGATTAGTGGTTAATAAAAGTTGGGGTCTCCCATTGTTCCGGGCTTCCATCTTGCTTCACCTCGTGGACGGTGGGAGCCCTGTCGCGACAGTCTTTCTTTAATAAAGACCAAGCCTACTGGCTGCTGTTTTGCTCTGTATTGCCCTGGTCGGTGTCTTCATTTGTCCAAGGGAGCCCTCGGATTTTCCGGTAACAGTATTGGCGACCGTGCTCTGGGACACTTGGTTCTCCTGCGAAGGTGAGGGGGGAGATAGAGGGGATCGGGCGCCGCTGGGCAACCTTAGCCCAGGAATCCTCCTTCCTCTCCTTGCCTCTTCTTTGCGGGCGGTAATCAACCGTCACCGGAAGCCCGACCAGGGAGAGCAAAGGCGAGGTAAAGCCGGCTAAAAGAAAAGGATCCCGGGATCTGCGGGGGACATCTTCGAACGTGAGTATGGTTTGAAGTAAAACACATTGGGAGGGGGGGTTGGAGAAGCAGTGTCCCCACGACAGCCAGACTTTCCTTCTTTCATTTCTGACGTTACCCCTCGGAGTCGTCCGGGTACGTTCAAAAAATTCTGTCCTTTTCTACCCCGATTCTCCCCTTTCGGAAAGTGGCCAGGGAAATCGCGGAGCTTTACTGTCTGACGTTACCCCTCGGAGTCGTCTAGGAACGTCAACACCTTTCTCTGTCTCTCCCCTCAATTTCTTACGCGGAGTGTGTCCGGGGAAATTGTGGTACTTTTGCTGTTTTCCGGCGTCACCCCTCGGAGTCGTCCGGGTACGCCTTAACCTATCTGTCCTTTTCTCCCCCGTTTCCCGTCTTGGAATTGAGTCCGGGGAAGCGTGGCCCTTTATTGTCTTTTTCTCTGACGTTCCTCTATCGGAGTCGTCCAGAGGCGTCCGTCCAAACATCTCTCTCTCTCTCTCTTTCTCGTCTAATTATGCAAACGAAGCCGCCCCTCCTGCCCGGCGACCTTTGTTAGGGATGACCCGGGTACGTGAGAACGCAAGGTCGTTTGTTTCCTTTCCAAACTCTCAATTTCTCGGACCTTGATCTGGCACTGCATTGCGCAAGCGTCCAGTAGGGGTTCCGAACTTAGTCTCAAAGGCTAGGCAGGAGGCTGTCGTGGAGGGTAGAAGGGGTGGCTCACGGATTGGGGCCCCACACTAGGACCAGTTGTAGAGGCAGTACTGCAGTAGAATTTGAGGATTTTGTTTGTGCATCGGGTAGAGAGAGAGACCCGTGAGTTCAAGGTTGATGTTTGAGAATTATTGATGATAGGTTAGTTATGGTTCGATAGCAGGCAGGATTAAGTTCAGTAGGAATAAATTGAGGTACCTAAATTACTGAAAGAACACTATTTTTTTATCTTCTCCCCTTGTCTTTGTGTTTTCCCCTCGTCTGTCCGTCTTCTTGTCTGTAGTGCACATCGTCCGCAAAACCCCGTTCTTGTAGAATAGAGTAATGGGAGCCCACGCTTCCCAATACTCTGACTGGACTCCTCCTGGCGACAAGGCTTCGAGGAAGCCTTGCCGCTCTGAAGAGGACTCCGATACCCCTCTGCAATTTGTCCTCCTCAATTGGAAGGAGTTGAGAGGGAGAAGGGGACTCTCAAAATCCAAACTGAGGGACCTCTGTAACATCTCGTGGGTCGCTCTTACCCACCACCTGGAACCACCTTCCCAATGGCCGCCTCATGGTTCCTTTAACCTCATAAGAATGCAAGCACTTAAGTCCCATTTAGCCGACGAGAAGCCCCGACAACTATACTACCTAAATATTTTCGTTGAAGCCCGCGAACTATTTCACCGGCAGCAGTCCCAAGTTGTCCGTCAGATGGCTGTTTTAAAACCAACCAGACCCCCTCCATATGACGAGATTAGAGCCCAAGAAGAACAATTGGATAGGACTCTCGTTCCCTTCTATTACCCCGAACCACGGGCTCCCCGACTGCCAGAACCCGGGACGGGGAACAGAACAGGATCTGGTGAAGGGGGTGCGGGACCGACAGGAAGCGTCATAAACCCACCCGCTGCTGCCCCTTCTCAAAACATACCGAATGCCTCACTGCCCGACCCATCCTTAAGCACACCCATCTTAGGGGAAAACCAAGTAGACTTGGATCTCGGACCCTTACTTAACGGGCAACTTTTAAACGGAGAAAGAGAGGGACCCGTCTCCAGCAGAACTAGGAACAGAGATAATCTGCAGAACGGGGAAATAGAAGGCGCTT
This sequence comes from Podarcis pityusensis, assembly GCF_964106645.2. Classification (NCBI taxonomy): domain Eukaryota; kingdom Metazoa; phylum Chordata; class Lepidosauria; order Squamata; family Lacertidae; genus Podarcis; species Podarcis pityusensis. Next base: position 22,288,119 of record NC_138038.1, read on the forward strand.
TCCCTCTGCGAGCACTACCCATACCCCCAGTCAGGGCAGGAGACCCACCTCGCATGGTTTTTACTCATCAGCCCTTCCTTACTTCGGATTTGATGAATTGGTCCGATAAGATGCCCTCTTTAAGGGACGACCCTGACAAATGCCACCGCCAGGTGGCCACCATTTTCTCTACTCATAACCCTACATGGGCAGATGTGCATATGTTACTTGGGGCCCTCTTTAACGAGGCAGAAAAGAGAGAAATACTAGCAAAGGCGGGGGAGGCTCTAACCCGAGAAGGCTACCAACCAAATCGTCCCGCCTCGATGACCCCACTGACCGCACAGATGATACTTAATGACCCTGACTGGGACTATAACACAGACAACGGCATATGGGGCTTAAAAATTTTCAAAAAGGCCATCTTAGATGGAATCAAAGCTGCTGGTCAGCGAACTGTAAACTGGACAAAAGTCCAAGCTGTCCTCCAAGGGCCCGAAGAACACCCGTCCGACTATTACACCCGCTTAGTCTCTGCTATCAAAACCTGGGGCGGGATAGACCCGGAGAGTCCTCAACATGAAGTCATAGTTAAAGGCTTCTTCAAGGACCAAGCAACTGCAGATATAAGGAAAGCCCTAAACTCACACCTGGGTTACGACGGAAAGACTATAACCGAAATTCTTTCCATCGCCAAGTCAGTCTTTAATTCCAGAGACGAGCGCAGGAAGAAAGATCAGAAACCCGACTCTCCGCGAGTGTTAGCTTATGCAGGAGCGGCTCCCCCTTACAAAGACAAAAGCAAACCAAAGGGACCCGACTCTCGAGACCGGCGCGTTTGTTACAATTGCGAGGAAGTAGGGCACATAAGAAGATTTTGCCCCCTCCTACCAGAAATTCCTAGGCCTGACTATAGAGACTTTACAACTTACAGACCAGATTATCAGGAACCCCTACACCCGAAACCCAGGGAATCGAACTTCCCATATGGACACCCTCAACCCATGACCCAGACGCAATATCGTGCGGGTCCTCCCCCTCCACAACCAAGACCCAGGAACCCCACTCCAGATCCTCAGAATCCCTTTAAAACAGCCACCCGCACCATTAATACAGCCCATGAAATGGTAATGGACGAATACCAACCGCATTGACAATCAGAAGCAGATCCCGCCTCCTTTTCTTTCCTCTGCCCGGTTTTACAACTGTCTTCTTCCGATCCCATCTGCACTATGCAAATTGATGGGCAATCCTATAATTGCCTTTTGGATACCGGAGCCACATACTCCACCCTCACGAACAGCCATTTAGCCCCCGGGGAAGAGACCAGAACTGTAATGGGACTGGACGGAATTCCTCGGAGTTGTCCTCTTTCTAAACCCGCAAATGTCTCCGTTGGACCTCTATCCGTAAAACACACTTTCCTGCTAACTTCTAGCCCCGTCAACCTCTTGGGGAGGGATCTGCTCTGCAAATTAAATGCCACCATACAATGTGGTCAGGAAGGTATTTATTTACACATGCCGAATGAGTCCATCTTTAATTTCCAAGGAGTTCTACAGGAAGCCCAAAATACCAACATTGATCTTCCGCCCGAACTCATACACAATGTCTCCCCTTCCTTATGGGGAACCGAATCCACCTCGGTAGGACTTTTAAAATCTGCAACCCCGGTGAAAGTAAACTACAGGCACGATTTGCCCTTCCCTTGCACTAAACAATACCCGCTTCCCCCAGAGGCGATTGAAGGACTCACCCCGATGATCGACGAATTCTTGAGAATGGGAGTTCTAGTCCCATGTGCCTCCCCTTGCAATACCCCCCTACTTCCCGTCAAGAAGCCTAATACCAATCCAGTTAAATGGCGCTTGGTACAGGATCTTCGACTCATCAACTCTTTTGTTATTCCGAGGCATGCCGTCGTTGCCAACCCCCACCATCTCCTCAGCACCATTCCGGAGGGAACTGTGGTGTACTCTGTCATAGATCTATGCTCTGCCTTCTTCAGCATCCCCGTACATCCCGAAAGCCAATTCCTCTTCGCCTTCACTTGGCAAACAGGGCAACTAACGTGGACCCGGTTGCCCCAAGGGTATGTAGAATCCCCAGCAATTTTTTCGTCCATACTACATCAAGATTTAGCAGATGTGACCCTGCCAGGAGGCTCTGCTCTGAGGCTCTACGTAGACGACATCCTACTCTGTGGGCGTGACCTAGAATCCTGCAAAAATGACACCATAACTCTCCTAAACATACTAGCACACAAGGGACATAAGGTATCCCCGAAAAAGATACAATATTGCAAAAAGGAGGTCAAGTACCTTGGTCACATACTGGGAGAGGGCACCCGCGCTTTAACTACGGATCGAATTGAGGCAATAACAAAACTACCCTTACCTAAAACAAAAAGGCAGCTCCGGGGATTCATAGGGATGAGCGGATTCTGCCGGGCGTGGATCCCCCGCTATGGAGAATTCGCCCGCCCCCTTACAGCAATGACACATGATAACTCCCCAGACCAACTACAATGGTCCGCTGAGGCACTCGAAGCCTTTGAATCTATTAAAAGAGAACTAAGATCCTCGCCCGCCCTCGGACTCCCTGACTATAGACTACCCTTCTCTTTGTATGTACATGAGAACAAGGGAGTAGCTTCGGGTGTCCTTACCCAACCGTTCCAGGGGAGGAACAGGCCTGTGGCTTATTACAGCCTTCAACTTGACACTACAGTACTGGGAAACGTGGGATGCTTGAGAGCTGTAGCAGCGGCAGCCCAACTTTTAGAAAAGGCGCAAGAAACAGTCCTGGGACACGACTTAACTGTGAACGTTCCCCACGCTGTAGCTACCTTACTTAGCTTACAAGGGTGCCAACGATTCACGATACAACGCCTAAACAAATACGAAGCCATTCTCCTCAGTCCGTCCAACGTCACCATCAAGAGAGTAAACTCCCTGAATCCCGCGACCCTTCTGCCCCTCCCCGACGATGGCACACCGCATCATGACTGCTCTCAAATAGTTCGTCACCTCGAAAAACCCAGAGAAGACCTCGATTACCTCCCTTTAACGAACCCTGACCTCATCTTATACACTGATGGGAGCTCCAAAGTTGTGGGAGGGCAACGGAAAAGTGGGTACGCCGTAGTTACTCATAGTGACATTCTAGAAGCACGACCTGTCAATCCAAAATACAGCGCACAAGCGGCTGAACTTATCGCTTTGATCAGAGCTTGCGAACTAGGGGCTGGCAAGAGGATCACTATCTACACAGATTCTAAGTATTGTTTCGGGTTGGTGCATGCCACCGGACAAATCTGGTTACAGAGAGGGTTTCTGACTGCTGCAGGTACCCAAATCGCACACGCATCCCTAGTACAGCGCCTTATGAACTCCATCCATCTCCCTGAGGCTATTGCAGTAGTACACTGCAAGGCACATACGAAAGGCAGGGACCCGGTCTCAACTGGGAACCGAAGTGCTGACAGCGCAGCACAAGAAGCAGCCCTCGAGCCCCTCTCCACAGACAATGAGTTCCAGGGACCACAAGTTCTATCCGATATAAATTTTACTGAGATGTACCAGACTGCAACCCCAGAAGAAGTTAAAGTATGGGAAGAACAAGGGGCTCACTTGGAAAATGGCATTTGGTATTATCCGGATAAAAGACTCATAATGCCCAAGCTATGGGTACCTAAACATTTGAGAGTTCTCCATCAACGTACCCACTGGGGAAGGGAGAAACTTATCGACACGATGCAACGCTGCTGGTATGCCCCAGGTCTTACACTGGCCGCTAAGGCAGCCGTAAAGAATTGTCATACTTGCCAGAGTTTTAACCCAAAACATACCGCCAGATGCCCGCCAGGGGCCAGACCATGGGCTTTTGTCCCATTCGAAAGCCTTCAAATAGATTTCATAGACCTACCCCCGTGCCAAGCCTACAAACATGCTTTAGTAATCATAGACCAGTTGACTGGGTGGGTAGAATGTTTCCCTACTCGCAGAGCAACTGCGCACATTGTTGCAAAAATTCTGATACAAGAAATCATACCTCGCTTTGGGGTTCCCAGGCACATAGACAGCGACAGGGGTTCACATTTCACATCAGATATAATCCAACAAATTGCTACTGCCCTCGGAATCAAATGGAAATTACATACCCCATACCATCCTCCTTCCTCCGGACAAGTCGAAAGAATGAACCAGCAGCTTAAATCTCAGCTGGGAAAACTTTGCAAAGAATCCGGCATCAAATGGGTAAATGCCCTTCCATTAGTCCTCCATAACTTAAGAGCATGCCCCCGCGGAAATCTCAAACTATCTCCCTACGAACTACTATTCGGACGGCCTTCCCCAGTATATAACACCCAGTTTCCAACATCAGAACTAGAGGTGGGCGAGTCAGAGTTAACTAGATACGTAATACAACTCCAAAAACAACTCATTGATCTTCACAGATACGCAGCCTCAGGTCAAAATATTCCTCTAGATGAAAACATCCACCCGTACCAACCAGGCGATTGGATACTAGCGAAAACTTACCATAAGGTACCCCTACAGCCCACTTGGGAGGGCCCTTACCAAGTACTTTTAACCACTCCAACTTCCGTTAAGGTAGCAGAGAAGACAGCCTGGTTACATCACACCCGCTGCAAACCCGCTTCGCCACCCGAGCCTCCCTCTGACGACCCACCATACTGCACCCCAGACCGACCGCCAGACAGCGATACCGATACAGAGGACGACCAACAGACCGGACCAGATCGGGGCACGAATCGAGCCCAACAGACCGGACCAGATCGGGGCACGAATCGAGCCCAACAGACCGGACCAGATCGGGGCACGAATCGAGCCCAACAGACCGGACCAGATCGGGGCACATATCGGGCCCAACAGACCGGACCGGACCCACCACATTCGTCAACCACTTGGACCTCCGAAATCATCCCGGCAGCCAATCAGGACGAGCAACCCCCAATTCGTCTCAAACTCCGTAAAACACACGCAGTTTGACAGCTCCACGGTTTGACAGCTCCACATTTGACAGCTCGGCAGTTTGACAGCTCCACGTTTGACAACTCCACTGTTTGACAGCTCCACTTCACAACGCTATTCACAATGACAACAACTGTACCCACCTTCCTCATCCTCTCTATCACATCTGCCCTTTCTCAACACACCATAACCACTCACATCTCATGCCCTGGATTACAAACTGAATACAAATATCTGGACTTTGGAATCGTTGATATGGTGAAAAGAGGGACACCAGACCGCCTAGGAGATTTTGACTTCTGCCTACCCGAAACCCGCGTTCTCCTTCGACATTCCATACTACCGACCCTCGCTACTCACCAAAACTGGGAACTTTTTATTCGCTCGCCCTCCTACACTCCACTTGGCAGACTCACCCTCACCACAGATGGCCCTTGGTACAGAGCCCACTGCCTCAATGGATCTTACGTACTCTTTTCTGATGGCACACTCGAACAAACTCTAAACTGGACACTTATAGACAACGGGGGTGGTGACTCAGTTTACACTGACCGGAATCACCCCACAGACCACCTAATTCATGGATTCTACTGCCAACGAGTAGACTCCGCTCCCCGCCAAACCATCCTACAAGGAGTTTGCCTCCGGAGGTACTGCTGCGTCTGGGACATCGGACTCGCCTCCGCTTGGGACGGGAAAGCGTACCTCGAGGGCTGGCATTACTCCGTTATGCCTCCGGCAGAATGGGACACTACCGGACCCCAAAGGTGCGGGGGCCTCACCACAAACCTCACCTACCTACTCCGTCAAGACCCCCTTCACCCCCCCGGTACTGCACCTCGACAAAGGGGGGAACTGTCAATATCCGAAAACCCTCAAAATAATGACTTTCTGTCCACTTGGCATTCCAACACCTACGTAAAACTGATCTCTCAAATTGCAAAACAGACAGCAACCAAAGAGTGCTGGATCTGCGCCAATGCCCCCTCACACCTCTACAGTGGCATACCATTTCTTGGAGTACCTCTCACCCTACAACAACATCTCTCTGCTAATGTGCAATCCTGGAACCTGACTGCGGTGAATCTGACACACCAGTACATCTACCTAACCGGACCCACAACAGGCGACCTTTGCCGGAAATTCAGCGGGAACGACAAGGTCATCGGCGACAGCACCTGTAAGTACACCATTGACGTTGCTCTAAACGGGAGGATCACCCTGTGGCACCAAGGTAACCCCTCTATCCAACCCAGCTTGATGTCCGCATGGAAACGCGTTATGACCTTACCCGACTCCTGGAGCCCCTCCCCAGTCTCCCAGTGTTTCTTCCGTACCTTCCTCACCGGGCGTATAGACTCGTGCCTACAGGGGTTGTTCTGGGTTTGCGGCCACCGCGGCTATGTATGGGCCAGCCCCCACTCCCGCGGCACTTGTTATCTCGGTCTAATCTTGCCTGGAGTCCGGGTCACCCAAGATCTACCCTCCGGAAGGAGGCGCAATAAGAGGGCAAAAGACTTGTCACAACTCTCCGACGTAGCAGCCAATAGTGAAACTTATGGTCGGGCTCTCTTTCCCGCATATGGGGCCGGCTCCAACCACGTCGATATCCTTAAGTTAACGGACATCCTGTTAAATTTCATGGAGGAGTCCAATGCGGCTACCCAAGCTATCCTGACAGAGTTAACGGAAGTCAGGCAGACTTCGATACAGAACCGCCTTGCTTTGGACTACGTTCTCGCCTCGACTGGAGGCGTTTGTGCCCTTGTCGGGACTGAATGCTGCACACACGTATCTGATCAAACCCTTAATATTACCGGGCATCTTAACAACATCCATAAACTAACGGACGGACTTAAAGACATCCAACATGAAGGACTCTCCGATACCCAGTTGTGGAGCTGGCTACCTGGGTCTGGCTGGATAAAACAACTCCTAGGGAACGGACTTTTGGTCCTCATTACTCTGACAATCTGTATTGCTGTTTTCTGCTGCGCGATCCACTGCTTCCCGATGTGCTGTCAAGCTTGCGACTCTTGCCTTCCAACCCCTCGCTCGCGGTCGACTATCACCTACAGACCACCGGCATCAGGAACCCAGACGAACCCCATCGAAATGGGGCCCTTAAAGGACTTCCAGAACCTGGATTCTAGGTATGGCATGTCAAACTTTTATTGATTTGTGCGGAGAAAAGGATTGCGCGGCTTCCCTGCCTTCGCAATCTTATCTCCGAAGGGGGGAACTGTCGCCGGAAACCACCCCCCCCTTCCATTAACACTTGTATCGCACAAGCACCACATTCACACACACACACGCATCTCCCCTCCCTGACCCTAGAGATGTCTCTTTAGAGGGCCATCTCTTAAAAGCCTTCCGTAAATAAGGAAGCGCTGCATTGACAACACTCTATTTAGCGCTCCGCGCCGCTCTATCTTTATTGAGAGTAGACCGGACGACCGAACTCTAGGCTAAACAGCGGCCGCCTCAACCAATCAGCATTATCGAACAGCGCCCCTTGTGGCGGCCACGCTGGTACTGCAGGCTGCGAGCGTCTGTTCCCTCACCTTTTGACAGCTCCCAATTCATTGTTTCCGAGTTCAATGGACCATGACTGATCTAATCAAAATGTTGCAAGTTGTTTCCGAAAGAGGAAAGTACTTTGAACTTCAGTGACTATATTCCTTACAAATTCACCAAAAATCAGCCGTACCATGGATTTTCACCGGACCACTTTTATTTCACTGCATACTACAAGGACTATCAAAGGGGGGTGAGCTGGGATTGATCGGCCATAAGCCTTGAACCGCGCAGTCACGTACACAACGGCCCTTCTCCGGATGGCGGGGCAACCTTGATAACCATCGGGAAGGGCTCAGACGAAATGCTATCAGGAACACAATAAACTGCATACGGTAGTGTATTCAATACAGACTCCGACAAAGGACCCTGACCGGATTCCCCTCAGGGGGCAGGAAGACTTCGCTCATTCCTTTGTTTATGGAAATGACTCATATGGGGAGGGGGAGAGGTGGTCCCTGCCGGGTGTCAGGATACTCGGATTACCTGGGTAGCTCCTCCTCGACTCCTCCTGTTCTTTAATAAAATCATGATGTATATATGATGTAATTCTGGGGGTGTAGTCAAGGGGATTAGTGGTTAATAAAAGTTGGGGTCTCCCATTGTTCCGGGCTTCCATCTTGCTTCACCTCGTGGACGGTGGGAGCCCTGTCGCGACAGTCTTTCTTTAATAAAGACCAAGCCTACTGGCTGCTGTTTTGCTCTGTATTGCCCTGGTCGGTGTCTTCATTTGTCCAAGGGAGCCCTCGGATTTTCCGGTAACAGAGCGATTTGATGCAACCCTCCCCCCAAAAAGGTCAACAACTCTGGTCTCTCTTGACAATATAGGCAATGGGTAGATCATTGCCAGTTTTATTATACTGGGAGTAGATCGCAGTCTCTATAGAGTTGGACGTGCCTGTAACTAAGGCATGCATCACCATGGCCAGATCTCATGTCACAAGTAGTGCTTTATGATTATTACACACTTTATAATACACTTTATACTTATTAGTTGCTGCTGCTGTGTCACTTTAGTAAAATTTACTCCCTTATAACATCTATTTGCATGGCTCTGGGACTTCCCTGTGGATTCCGTGGGAAGGAGCAAGGGTGCTTCTGTTACAGTAGTCATAGGCAAGGGGAGTTAGTGATGAAAGTTAAACTAGCAGGTGCATTTGGAAATTCCAGAACAAGGCCCACTTCTCATCCTCATCTTCATCCTTCCAACAGCATTAGCAACCCAACTTGCCCTGGACTCATTTGGTGTTTCACTCAGTGGCAGATCAGTGGATAAGGAAACTCTTACAATTTATTAATAACCATGGATAAATGCGTCAACATGGCTCTTGTTACTGAGACCTGAGTAGATGAATGGGGGTGGGGAGTTGATTTCTTCCTGTTATTTCACCTGGGATCTTGGGGCAGTACCAGAATAAGCTTTAGGATCTAGAATGGGTAGGGATGTTATTAGATAACAGCTCCTATCATCCTTGTCCACTGGCCACATGGAGAAGGGCACCTTCTTGGTGTTGGGCAACCAAATCAACCCACTACCTAACCGTCTCCTTACCCAAGCTGACAAAATTAGTCTCTGAATGTGGAGTGTCTTTCAGTAATGTTGGTGGGTCAGACTACTACCACAGAGATGGAGGGCTGGCTTGCAGCAGCTAATTTGCTTTGTCCAATTGGGATGGTCTTCTCTGAAGTCCTGTGGAAGCCAAATGGTTTATGTCTGGTCTTGGAAAGTTTCTTGTTGATGTTTGGCCCTCCTGCTGAAGATCTGGTCACTCTCTGGGAAACAGAGATAACCCGAGTGGTAGACATTTCCTAAGCTCAGTCGGCTCCTTAGTTTGACAGTGAACTAGAGGCAGTTTAGCAGGATGGAAGGGATTATCAGAAGTCAAGGGACATAAAGTTGAAGCAAATTTGGCAAGACGCAAGGAACAACTACTTATCAAGCCTGCTTTATGGTTATCAAGCAGCTATACTCCATCAAATTGTTTTTTAGGAGAGCATTTCTGAATGGTTTGGTATTTACTATATCTTGGAGCACAGGACGATATCAGAGAAGCCCAGAGTGACAGCAAAAAGTGGCCCATAACTATCTTGATTTCGACACTTTTGCTTTTCAGTTGTGGGTGTGTCTACTGTTTTTCTTTGCTAATTAATAGTTTATTGAAGTTTTCACTCTTTTACATTAACACAGACCACCTGTCTCTCTTTGCCTGCCTGCCATGCTGCCCCTACCACTTAACTTACTTCACAGCAGCATTTTCATTTTTTGCCTGTCATTCATTCATCAAGTCATGCAGTGGTTAGGTGTATATCAGGTAAGGAGTGGAGAAGAAAAGTTCCAGCAGTTGTGTGCTGTGCCTCCCATTTCTCCAGGAAATGAAGGGTATTCCCAGAAGAGGTGTGTCAATTCTGCTGGTGGTCACACAAACACCTTCTGCATCCATCTGTGGACAAAATGCTCAGTCACCTAAAACATGCTGGTGTCCGATAGGCTTGGTGGAATATTTCTTTGTTGAATTAACTTCAGCCAAAGTCTTTTGTGTGCTACTTGCAACATCTCCTTGGATGCAGTCTACCCATGATTATCCACATTCTGGCTGCTTCTAAGATAAGACCGTTGTTTATAGGGCTGCCATTTAAGGCTTGACAACTTCGGTTAATTAGGAAGATAGGAAGCTGCCTTTTGCCGAATCAAACCATTGCAAGTCAGTATACGCTGCACATACTGGCACACCTACCTACAGATGTCCGGGATCCAACTTGGGATCTTCTGCATGTAAGCAGGTGCTCTACCACTAAGCTACAGCCCTTCCAGTTCAGAATATATGTGGAAGGCTCCTAACTAGGACTGGTCACCAGGAGCTTAACCGTATTTCAATCAAAATTCAAATTCAAAATTCAAAGTCCAATTCCAATCAAAATTCAAAGTGCTAGTGACTTCCTTTGAAGTCCAATGCTGCTTGGGACTAGAGACAAGAGGGACCATCTTTGCAGCAGCCTGGGTGTTAAAATCACCATCTGAAGCCTAGATACCCTGGCCAGGTAAGCAGTGATTGGAAACCACTGTGCAAGCTATGTTACCCCACTTGTGTATTTTTCCCCCGAAGGGAGAAATGGCTGTACAGTCGTACCTTGGTTCTCAACTCCCAGAACCATTCGAAAACCAAGGTGCAGCTTCCGATTGGCTGCAGGAGAGCCCTGCAGCCAATCAGAAGCTGTGGAAGCTGTACCGGACATTCGGCTTCCGAAAATCGTTTGAAAACCAGAACACTCACTTCCGGGTTTTGGTTGTTCGGGAGCCAAGGCATTTTGAGATCCAAGGTACAACTGTAATTTAGTCGCCAGGTTATTTCTCTCTCCCTTCCCCACTGCCACACTTTATTTAAGCAGGGTATTTCCCAGTCTATCTAGAGATGCCAGGGATTGAGCCTGGAACATTTTACGCGCAAACTACATGTGCTTCAACTGCACCACCATGCTTCCTTACACTATTACCCAAATGGACCCTTGGACGAGAACTTTGCCCAAATGTAAACACATGCAAGATGGGTTCTGAGAAGCAAGTGGTGTCTCATTGTTCCATGAGCTCAGGGAAGCCATCTTGACAATTTTAGAGAAAGCGAGTACAAATTTTGGAAACAGGTGGGGTGGCGGCTGTGTAATGCAAGGTACATTTCAGAGTGCATCAATATAAGATTTCAGCATCCTTTAAATTTGAGGTACCATAACTAAAGACCCAAGCATTAGAAATAACTGAAATCCACAGCCAGGGCTAAAGAAAAATCAATGAACTTAATTTCATCTAAGATAATTTAGCCAGCCTGATGGTCCATAAACAATTATCTTGATTAGAGGTGCAGCTCCTGAGCATGCTGGTACTTCATAGAATCATAGACTTGTAGAGTCAGAAGGGATTGCTAGGGTCATCATCCAACTCCCTGCAATGCAGGGATCTCAACTAGATCATACATGACAGATGTTCCATAAAACTTAAAAACCAAATGCTAACCTAGTCTGTAAAAAAGAATCTGTCTTTCATCTTCCCTTTGTTTGCTCTAGGCACATGCTTGAGCTGAAGGCAATAGCTGAACACTAGTGAAGAAAGGAAGTCAGTGGGAGCACCATCACTAAGCCATAGGTGGCCACAGAATGTGAAGTTATGGAGAACACAGACTGGACAGAAGGAGGAATGCTTGTTTGAACTAGTAGGCTGGAAGGTGCCACAGCCAGCTTGGTTATGAAGAAGGCTGAGGTGTCCTCCCACCATTAAGGACCTGCTAATTTTGTTCCAAGTATGTTCCTGGGCCCTTAATTCCAGCTCAGGCATCTGAAGGGCAGTGAAGGTTACATGCAAGGTTAAGAGTGTTTGATCCAGCACAATGTCATGTTTTTCAAAACAGCACTTCAGAGCGTGTGTTCAAAGAAAGCTGGCACAGGATGTATATGGCTCAACACCATTTAGGAGGTGGCAGCTGAACCAGGTGACAGATTAGGAGGTAATCAACTGGCTCACAGTGTCCAACCTCAAGACTTGACAACGCAGCATCAAGTTGCAGCATTAAGTGTGAGAGTGTTAACTAGGGCAGCCCACCCACAAACCTCTTCAAAAGGCCCGTAAAAAGCAACACAGGCACAAATGCTTAGTGGTTAGGGGGTGGGTCAATAGTCAATGCCAATGGTTAATTCCTTGCTGCTTTGTTCTGCAAGGCAACAAGAGCCAGGTAGGTAGACATCAACTTTTGTAACATAACACTGTGTTAATAAAGGTTCCTTGACAGTGTGTTGCACAATAGGTATGTGGTTCTCATCCCTCTCTCCACATTAAAGTGCAGATACCCATTTAAAGACATCTCCCCCTTAGAGTGGAATGTGCATGCTCAACTCCTAACAGTCTATGGCTTTTGAAATATGTCTAACCTCTAATTCAGGGGTGGGTGATGTTTCTTGGTTCAAGGACTGCATTTCTCTTTAGCCAACCCTCTGAGGCCACATGCCAGTCACATATTCTTTCTCTCTCTCTTACACACCCACACACCACACCCCTCCAAAGGAGATTCATGCAGATCAGTTGAGAAATAAATGAGTTGATGATGGGAGGAGGCAATTTATTATTAGATTTATATACCGCCTTCCTTCAAAAGATCGCAGGGCGGTAAACAGGATAGAAACACATCCACGTCAGGATGCTAGGCTGGGCAGATTTTCACCAAAATCAGGAAGGTGGGGAGTGGGTGTCAAAAGCATTTGCTTGAGGGGCCAGATCAGGTCTCTGAACCAAAGCTTAGTGATCCCTGCATTTCTGTGAGACAGCTTTCATACAAACAACCACAGCGGCAGCCAGAACAGAACCGTCACATGGAATATAGGTAACCCGCTTCTTATGCTTATTTTACTTATGCAATCTCAGCTTTATGCAGTGTGTTAAGAAATAAATAAATGGAGATAGGAGGAAACCCTCCCTCAATTTAATTATTCCCCCCACCACACACACACCTGCGCAAAGCTACAATAATGGGTTTACCTCCCTTTTGGAAGGCAGCATGAGGGCTCTGGAAGCATCCCAGAGCCCTAGTAGTAAGCGAGGTGCAGGGCTTTGGGAAGGAGAGGGGACTCTGGCAGGGTCCTAGAGCCCGCCCTCCTCCTTCCCAAAGGAGCAGAAGCACTTAGTAGGCTTTGTGGAGGCGGCGGAGAACTCTAGGACCCAGCCAGCACCCTCCCAATTCCTACCCCAAGCCTGCCTTTTTGTAGCCACACGAATGATCCAATACATGTAGCTGGATCTAGACTTGCTGGCTGAATTTAGATTTTACTGACATCCATGAGGTAAGTCATTATTTAAGTTTCATGTATTGTAACAGAAAAAAGTGCAAATAGCACATTCCACTAAGCAGTTCTCCTGTGCAAGCTCCATTAAAATGAAATGCAAAAAAATCACACGCTTGCTAATTAACATGAAACACAAACCATTGGAAATTTCCCCCGCAGCAGCCCTACTGACATCAATATGAGCTGTCAAAGAGCTGAATTATTTCAATGGGGCTTGTGCAAGAGAATGTCCCAATACTTTGTGCCCCATAGGTTAAATGTATTTTATTCCACCTATGCTACCATTAATGGCACCCAAAATCTCTCACATGAAGCAGCCACCTGACTTTGTGGCATTGCAGAGTGACCTCTGGCTCTAAAGCATTCCAAGTGATAGCAGAATTAAAGATAAATAGGGAAGACCCTCATCCTTGCATATTACGGCCCATCAAAGCAGATTCAGTGCTGTGGCAAGACAGTCCAAGGTACGTACAAAAAAAAAAAAGGTTTCCAGCTTTTCCACCAACACACACATACCAAAACCAAGACTCTTCAGTTTCACATTGACTTTCCTTTTTATTAACGCCAACTTGTCTGAATTTTTTCCTTTTGTTTTTCTTTTAAAACAATAGCACAAAAAATGTGTTTCCAGGGAAGCAGTTTGACAGCTAGTATCTGATGACCTTCTGAAATAACAGTTAAAGCCACACCAAATATGAATTCCTTTTTAAAAAGGTGCTTTTTAAAAAAGGGAACTGTAAACGTCTGTGGGAGGAGTGGTGTCGGGTTTGAAATCTGGTTAGCAGGAACATGCTACTCTGGTAAGCAACTGATGGCACACAACTTAGAATTTCATCATCATGCCAGCTAGTACAAGTTTTAAGGCTTCTGAATCAAATTACCAAACGTCACCAAAGAAAGGGGGGGTTGGAAAGCTGCAGTCACAAGGTATTTAGGGGCGGTGTTTTGGTTTTCAAACAGGGTGAGTCTTTCAGACAAACTACAGTGTTATGCATAATGGGGGCCAGCCATAACAGCGGCCCAGAAGGATCCAGTCACAGTACTAAATCTTTATTTGCATGCAGTGGGAGGATATAATTTAAAGAATGAGAAAAAGGTGGCATGAATTGTTTATTTTTATTTTTTTTATGTGGCTGAAAAAGATGTTTTCATACAGGGTTGTGTAGTTTTTTTTATTTAAATCTCTAAGAAGGACATCAGCAAATGAAATGAAAAGAAGAGAGGGGCAGGCAGAGACAGAATATTTGATTTCTCCTTCCCTCAAAAGGTAGTAAGACAAGAGATTGGGAAGGGCAGGACTCTTACAAGCCTTCAAATATAATCTGAGATTACAGGACATCTCCAGAAACACCCAACTCGGCACTACCCACTGGGTTGTGCGCCAAGCTGCCTTTCATTATTGAACCAATACACAAAACACGTACATGTTTTTGCTGTCTTGTAGTGTGCTCTCTGGCGTGCTCAGAGGCATTAACCTATTCCTGCCCTCGACGTGCCACAGAATTCAACTTTCCTAGAAGCCACTGGTTTCCCTGCTTCTGCTTCTTCTTTTTTTTTAGAAAATGGGAGCGGGATGGTTAAAAAATCATCAGTAAGTGTAAAGAAAGGAGGGGTGTTAAATATTTTGACCACTGACAAGGCTTAAGGAAGTTTCACAGTTTTGTTATCCTCTATTTTATTACCATTATATTTACAGGGTGTTTCTGTTTTTGCTGAATTGTTGATAATTTTTTTGAATAGAATTTAGTTCCGGAGTGTGAGCAGGAACCAGTTAACTACATTCATTGTCCAATCCCCTTGGTTTGAGAAAAGACTCCAATTTCCTTGGCGTATGATTCAGCTGTCGGGTAGCAGCTCCTCCTCCTCGCACCGAGGCAGTTGGGCCACAGCAGTTGGGATGTCAGAGGTGGGTGAGGGTGGGCTCACACAGCAGTCGGTGAGGCCTTGCGCTGCAGGAGGTACTGGTGGAGATTTTCGGCATCGCGCTTCAGCCATGCAGCGTTCAACAGAATGTTTTCACAGCACTGCTGGATGGTGCGCTCAGCTGACGGAGCTGGGTGACTCTCAAAGAAAGCCTATACAAAACGAAACAACATCCACTGGGAGTTCCATATATGTCATTTTAATAAGTTTGAATCTTAGGATAGAGGTCTCAGTTCCACGGGAAATAAAAGTTTAGGGTGTGTGTGTGTGTGTGTGTTTTTCTAAATACAGGGTGGGCAAAAAAAGCAGAACCTACCTACAAGAACAGGGACTGCTCAGTTGGGCATGTGTATCTGGATACAACCCACAGAGCATGTTTACCATTAAGGCAGCTAAATGCTTTTGCAAGTTTCTGCTTAAAATTGTCTTGATTTTTCTACGTTGCCGCAGTGAGAAGATATCCTATACTCCCAGGGAGAAAGGCAGGTGTTAAGTTTATAGCCATAGATGGGGGTTTTTTTGGTAACAATAAATTGTCCTTATGCTTATTCAAGTAGGTAAAAAAGTAAAGGACCCCTGCACGGTTAAGTCCAGTCAAAGGTGACTATGGGGTTGCGGCACTCATCTTGCTTTCAGGCCAAGGGAGCTAGCACTTGTCCACAGACAGCATTCCAGGTCATGTGACCAGCATGACTAAACCGCTCCTGGGCAACGGGACACTGACGGAAACCAGAGCACACGGAAAAGCCATCTACTTTCCCACCGCAGCGGTGCCTATTTATCTACTTACACTGGTGTGCTTTCGAACTGCTAGGTTGGCAGGAGCAGGGACCGAGCAATGGGAGCTCACCCTGCTGTGCGGATTCGAACAGCTTACCTTCTGGTCGGCAAGCGCAAGAGGCTCAGTGGTTTAGACCACAGCGCCACCTTCAAGTACCCAAGGTGATGTATAGAGGACAGCAAAACGATAAATATATTCTGGCATATATTCATCCATCTCCGGACATGTAAACTACATAGAAATGTGGGTATGGGGCTAGTTTTCACACAGAATTAATTAGCAAAATCAATCTTTGCTAACGTTAGAACAGTGTTCATCAGGGCCTTGCAGACTGCTGAACAATATGTAGAGCACATTCAAGATGTACTTCCACAGACCGTGAGGTTTACTAGGTCTTGATCACTATAACAACCCCAAATGCCATTGCCTCCAAATGTCTCTCTGATTTGGATTCAAACTAAGGCAGAGGGACTTCTTGGTAGTGGCACCCACCCTGTGGAATGCCCTCCCATCAGATGTCAAGGAAATAAACAACTATCTGAGTTTTAGAAGACATCTGAAGGCAGCCCTGTTTAGGGAAGTTTTTAATGTCTGATGTTTTATTGTGTTTTTAATATTCTATTGGGAGCCGCCCAAAGTGGCAGGGGAAACCCAGCCAGATGGGCTGGGTATAGATATTTGTTGTTGTTGTTGTTGGGTATAAATATTTGTTGTTGTTGTTGTTGTAGTAGTAGTAGTAGTAGTATTTCTGTGTGTTATCTGAGACAGCTATAGTTAAATCCTACCTTTACCCTGGTATAATTCAGTGACCGCCACCATGGGCAGTAGAACAGTGCAACAGGCAACTTAAATGTCCCAACACTTTGAGTGACAGGGGTTTATGACCCCAACTATTCTGTGCTCCCTTCATTGTGATATGCTAGCCAATTAATCCCTCCGCAGCACAACCCTGGGGAAAAGAACTCTCCCTATAGTATAATGTGCTTAAAACTGATGGTTTTTAAAGAAAAAGTCAAAAGTTTGTAACCATGGCAATTTCCTTCAACTACCTGCTTAGGGGTTTGATCATTCAACCCTTACATAAGACAAAATCAATTCACATCGTTTGGCTTCTTTGCACACTTGATTTTATTTATCGGGAGAATACCGAGTCAGGAAAGAGTTCTAGAATACCTTGCTCTGACATATATTTGTCCTTGCCCCTACTCCCTCCCACAATGAGGATGCCCCAACAGTGTGCACAGAGGAATGAGGTCAGGCATATCATCCCTTCCTTGGCCTCTAAATGCACAGGCCCTGGCAATGCCATCAGCCAAGATGCAGATCAGACTGTCTTACCTTAACCTCTGCAGCCATTTTGTCAATTGCAAATCCATCCACCGATAGCTGAAAAACAAGGAATGCACAATAAATCAGGAGGGGAGGGAACTTTTTAAAGCCTCGTATTTTCAATGACTGCTGTAGTCAAAACTTTTTGTGCGCGCACCTTTATTAGCCGGGATATTAAGAACCCTCCTTGGTAGCGATTATAGAGTTCCTCCCAGTTGTCTCTGACAAACTTCCAGGCAGCTTTCCTGCCCTGCTTGCTGCCTCCGGCCACTCCACCAATGACAGATACTGTGTCCTGAGGACGTACCTCTTCCTGCAAACGGAGTAAGAAATTGCAGGTAATTCTAGCAGCCTTGAATCCACATTTAAGTTCCCCACACACCATCCAAGAGATGCCATCACGTGCAGCTGCAGCACCAGCTTGCCTACTTAACTAGTCTGGGGAAACAGCATTCAGATATTCTTGCTTCATTTAACTCACTCCATAGCGACTTGCCTGCTTCTCTGTGTTGCAAAGGATCCTGAGAAGTCTTCCAGGACACACCCTCCATTGATGGCAGTACTAGCCAGGCCTCTTGGGCCTCACTGTTGCACTGTGTTCACTGCTATAACTAGATGTTAGAAGAAGAAGGGGAATGGTATGGGACGGTTGGTTTTGGTGGCAGCCCCATGTGTATTAATCAACCATGCTGTGGAGCAGGGGGGCATTCTAATAGCAACGGACTATTCCCACAGCCAGTTTCAGCAGTAAATATTTCAATTCTGTGATGGTCACATGGCCATTCTAGAGGAGATGCAATTATTGCTATTTCTCAGTCATTTGGGCCTGTGCTGTGAAGCTGCAAGTATCCCACACTTTTCTGCATTTAGACTGAAGATTCTACTCCTAGGCAATCCAGTCTCTTTCAAGCACCCAGAGGAAAACAGCAGCAACCACTGATTAATCTTCCAAGGTATCAGTGGCCACACATGAACTGGCCTACAATGGAACACTCAACAGTAAACCACAGTAAACTACTAGTGCAAGCCTACCACTACCCACACACATTTTCTTTATTTTAACAAGTCGCTAGTTTTCCAAGATCCAGAGGAAGATATTAACATACGCCTGATGTGTGATCCAATTCTGAAAAAATACATGGGCAGGGAGGCCAATCACTCTGAACCTGCTTTGAACTCTTTACACCTCTCGCAGCTTTGTGTCATTGCTCCTCCCTCTGTCTCTTTCTTTTCAGCTTATTTTGCATTAATTTTATGGTTTCTCCTTGCTGTGGGAGATATGCAGGGCAAGTGATGTACCAATTGCTGCTCAATTTCCCTTTGGTTTCTTTGTCACCAAGCTGTGCATATATGTTCCAAGCCAACGTTAACTAACTTTTCTTTAAAAATGAGGTCTTGTGCTGTGGCGTGAGGATTTTGAGTCTTGTGAGAATACCAGTAATCATTTAGGAATATACAATATGTATTTGTGGTATAGTGGTACCGTGGTTCTCAAACGCCTTGGTACTCAAACAACTTGGAATCCAAACACTGTAAACCCAGAAGTAAGTGTTCCGGTTTGCGAACTTTTTTCGGAAGCCAAGCATGCACCGTTTTGAGTACCACACTTCCATTTTGAGTGTTACACTGAGGTCTGTCTGTTTTTACTATTTATTTTGTGTTTTTGTAGCTTTTTTGTGATGGTGTGGAACCCAGTTCAGCTACTGATTGATTGATTGATTGTGCGACTGCAGTACATTGTTTATTGCTTCATTTTATGGATCAATGGTCTTGTTAGATAGTAAAATTAATGTTCAATTGCTGTTTTAGGGCTTGTTTTTAAAGGTCTGGAATGGATTAATCCATTCTGCATTACTTTCTATGGGAAAGCGTGCCTTGGTTTTGGAAGGCATTGGTTTTGGAACTGACTTCCGAAACGGATTAAGTTTGAGAACCAAGGTACCACTGTACACTGATTTTGATGTGTATGACCATAAAAGTAAAAAAATGTAAACCAAGATTCTCAGGATCTCGAAAACAGGCACCCGGTAATTCCATGTTTATGCAACTGCCGATGCATGGGACACACACAACCGAGCATTTTGTTGGTTACTCACTGAAAGTGCAAAAGTGAGAACTTTCTGTATTAACTCCGGCTGAGATATTGCGCCAAGTACACGTTCTATTCGGTTCTTCTCTTCCTGCATATCAGCTTGCTTGTGGAGCTGAAAGAAATCAAACAGAGCAAGTGACAAGGCTCTTTCTCTGCCACAAGCAATCACCCTCTCTGCTTCAAGCTCAAGTCAGTGAAGCTAAATTAGAAACCTGACATGTGGTACGCTGGCAAACCTGCTCAGCCTCTGGGAGCATGGCCAACGGGTAATCCACACAGGAATATTTGCCACTTAGTTTAGTGGGGGTCAAACAGAGGCCGCACTTCCGAATAACTGCACATTTGATATGGCAACAGAGCCACTAGGAGGCACCCTAGCTCCATGCGGTGGTGAAATGGGAGCCATTTCCAAATAACCTGCAGTGCTACCTATATTTAACTGAACTACTTGTATTTTTTCAAAGTGTGTTCATGGCCAGGCCCTTCATATAGGGGTAACATGTTACTTAGATCGGAGCTCTTCTGCAGGAGCAAATACAGATGGCTGCAAGGTATAAGAAAAGCCACTCAGTATGATCTGAGGGTTGAATAATCTTCCTGTGAAAAAATGCTGACGCAACTGGAGTTTAAGCTTGAAAAGATGGGGGGAAACACAGAACATGGCAAACGTCAACAGCTGTGCCATACAGTGCAAGAGTATCAGGGAAAACCCATTCTTAAAAAAAACTTTTGCATCCTCCTCTGAACACTGCAAAGCAATTTGCTCTCCCAGCACATGAACCACCTGTGGAAACAGTTGCTATGGAGTGTTTTGATGGCCACTGGAATTAATAGGTGATCAGAGGCCATTATAGCCCAAAGCACAATTTCCATGGAATGGGATGGGCCAGAATCCAGGGTAGTAAGCTACATTGCTCTATGGTTTTTAAGAAAATCAAAGCCGCCAACAGAAAAATAACCATTTGGTTATGACTTGCAAGCTCTTTTTGTCAACTTCGTAGACATGATTACAGCACTCCCAGGGACTTTGTGAATCTTCTAGGCTTTATATTTATTTGAATTTATGGTACTGATATCTTACCCATTTTGAAGGATTAATATTCATAGGACTAAATTTTTTAAAAAAAATTCAATTTGTGTGCGCACACCTGTGTAACAAATGGGGCTTTTTAATCCCATTCATTTCAATGGGAGAGGTTCAAGAGCATTTAAAAATCTCTCCTGCTGAACTGGTGAGCATTATTAAGGGCAACTACTGTTCACATGGGACAGAACAAAAAAGAACACACTATCAAAATGCCAAATATTCAAACCACCTGTGCCCTTGATCATTAATGCATTACCGACCAGGGCTCATCACATTCATTTATTGATGGATTCTTCCCTGTATTTTTTCATGCACAGAAATGCAAAGAACACACTCACCTTTAGCATAGTGTCTAAGGTTGTACTGTCACCGTGCTTCAAAACAGTTACATATACCTGGAAAGAATGATTTAAAAATGATAAAAAATCAATTTCTCAAGGAGCACATTTACTACCATTCAGTTATAAAGCATCCTCACTTTTAGATTTCACCCTGCTGCCCCTCCAAAGTCTGCCTAGGAATTTCAGAAACCACTGGAAGCATATGAACTTGCCCCCATGCAATCAGTATATGTTCTGCTTGTACAATTAAAAACTTCTAAACAGATATATTTAGCAGCTGCTCAAGGAAACTTACTGGCCAACCATGCAGGAAACTTACATGGTTACTCAACACTGTATAAAAGACAGGATTTGTACACAGGCAAGGGATGCAGAGGATGGGGGTGGGGGAGAGAATACAGATCCTTTAAGGAGAAAAGGATGTCTTAATGCAACCTACAGGACTTCTCAGATCAGCGGAGAGGATGTGCTTCCCTTCCACGTGGTCCTTAAACCGGCGCCGAGCTTCTTCCACGGTTGCCTTATGGCCGGCTTTTCCTAGCTTGCCCAGAACTAAACCCCTCAGAAGTGCATCTAGATGGCCTGATGAAAAAACAAGAAAATATGTTTATTTTTAAAGGATTAGCAGCATTTCTTACTGGAATTTTTTTTGGGGGGGGGTCACAAAATCTGAACTGAAAAGGACATGATATTATCAGTTCATCAAAAATCAGGGCTTGGAGTCAGGGCTTTGTTTGTGACCTGGCTTCTACAAAATGCTTGCTAGTCTTCCTCTTCCTAAACTCCAGCAATGGAGCTTTCATATACAACCTCAGGTGTGGTACAGGTGGGTGTGACTTTGGGAAAACATCCTTGTGAGCCAAATCAGGACCCCCTGCTGCACACAAATAAGCCGAAAGGCTGAAATGTTCCCCCACCACTGATCTAAGTCTCTGGGAGTCTATTCGGACACAGTGAAATTGGCAGGGCAAAGATTCATAGTGCTGAAATCTCACAGCAGAGAAACTTCCATACCCTCGCCAGGTCTGGGGTCCCAGCCCAGCTTCTCTCCTATGGGTGAAAATATATCACGGACGAACGCCTGGATCTCCTCATAGAAGTCTGTGTGGGACAAGAGAGTCGAGAGAATCCCCAGGTTACAGCTCAGGTCGCTCCATACGGTATAGTTGGGCTCATTCACAAATGCTTCCATGACTTTTAGAACCTCTACAGTGCTAATAATTCCAGCTCGGGCCTGAGAGAGGAAAAGAAACAAGTTACACTCATCTCCCAAACCAAAATGAATTAAGGCTTACCGCAAAGAAAGCTCTTTTGTGTTTCTTCCTCGTATCTGGAGACTGGATGTTGACTGCACCTTTTGCAGGAGGCAGGGACAGAGAAAGGACAGCGCTACTTCACATGGGACTGGAATCAGTGTGTTTTAGTAGGGATACAGAGTTGGTTTCCAGCCATGTGACCAGCCTGGAAGACTAACCATGCCTTCTTTCTTTTGCAGGATATTTCATTCTCTATTTATAAACAATTGGTTCCCAGCTCAATATAATTTCACAGGGATCAAATCAAGCCCCTAAAAGGGGATACGAAAGAGGTTTAATAAATTATGAAACAAATGTGAAAAGGGAAACAGAATTTTCTTCTGTCTCATAATTCTGCACTTTGGTGTCTCCTAATGAAATGGATCTGAAGTAGGTTCAGGACAGATGCAAGAATGTAGCACTCAGAATTAGTTTATGGAATTTAGAACTCACAATTAGTTTATGGAATTTACCTCCAGCGGATGGTATTCTGGTCACTAGCTTAGATAGCATTAAAAAGAGATTAGACAGATTCATGAGAGATCTGGGAGACCAGGATTCATGAAGTTTGCTGGGTTACCTTGGGCCAGTCAGTCTCTCAGTCTAACCTACCTCACAGGATTCCTAAGATACCACAGGGGGGCCTGCCAAGAAGCAGCATCTAGCTGGGCACTACTGAATATAAGATGCTGGACTAGGCAGAGCTATCTTCCTCAACCCTGGCTCCTGGCTTTCCTTGCCCATTTTGTCTTCCTACCGGATGGTCTTTTGGACGGAAATCCCAGCTGCTCCCTGCCCACAATGTGATCTTGGTGGCAGATAACCTGCTGCTGGGCAATCTGTTCTATAACACACACTCACTCATTTGTCAGGAATTGGCTTGGCCTGTGTCAGAGGCACTGCTTAACTCTGTGAGGCAAGAGTGCCTAGGGTTCTAAAGCTTCTTAAGTATTTCTCGGTGAAATCAGTAACCATCCTTAAACTACAACTTGTCCACCATTCCCAATGTTCCTCTGCAACAATAGGAAAAGGTAGAGAGGTAAGCTTGGTGCACTGTGCCACTACGCCCCTAACACTAAAGTCTAGTGATAAAGTTGCACTTCTGCTGATTTCATGATGCTTTCAAGTCTCTAGCGGCTGAAAAAGATGCATTTATTATCATGTACAAATATTGGCTTCCTAACTAAACCGCCTCTATTTGTGCTGTCCAAACCCACTTTCTCAAGTCCTCTGACATGTAAAATGCTTCTAAAAGAAGTAGGTATTTCTGTCATTTGGACTGCTGCATGAAGGTGGTTCTTGCCATTTCTACTATCTCCAAACTTCAGTGTGAGTGAGCTTAGCTGGAGACCCTTCTTGCCAGAGGTCCTCACCCACGGCGATTTGTGAACGTTTGCAGCTAGTGAACTCAGTCCATAGAAGTGTGCTCACACTCACAAATCATTTAGGATTACTGCAAAGTTCAAAAGGCCTGAGCAGTGCTCTGTGTTAAGTGAGCACCCCAGAATCCTCTGTAAAACTATTTGTCAGCAGATAAATTTATGTGCAGGAAAAGGCTTAATGACTATGTAAGTTTAAAAAACGCTGGTTTAACTGGGAGACATTACACCCACCCAAGTAAATCACTCTTGCATTCTCTTTACCATTCTCAAATTTAAAAGGCATGTTACTTAAGAACCTACATTCTCTATGCAGGACCCAATGGAACTTTTTGTTAAAATTAACCAGACTCAATCTATTCTGGTTTCTCAAGGGAAAACACAGCAAGGAAAGTCACCCACAGATTTGTTATGCAAATCCTTCCATTTCACACGCTCTCACATAACCCCCCCCCCAAAACCAGGAGGTCAGGGTGTGTGGGGAACCTATGGCACTGACATGGCTGTGCTTATTTCACATATCTGCAACTGCTTGTATAAGGGCACAGTTTAGTACCAGGCACAAAATTCAGCACCAGCTCTTTCTACAAAGTAGCACTTGTAGCTGTAGCAAGCAGCTTCTAAATGCCAGGCACTGCTCAAGTGAGATCCCGAGAGACCCAAAGATCACAGAGTGGAGCTTCTGTGCTCTGTATAGCACCTCCCCACAAGCAGAAGCGGCAGAAAAAATAATGCAAAATTAGCCAAAACAAACATAGTGGTCAGGATTCAAAGAAACATGAAACCAGTCTCAGCACTTGGCTAACTGCTTTTGAAACTGAAGGGGATATCAAAAGCAGCTCAAGATACTACAAAGGAGTCACCTATTCAAAAAAGAAAATAAAGTAAAATAAAATAAAGACTTGGCTTGCAGAATACCACTAAGCATAAATCAGGACCTTCCACTTGATAACTCATTTGCATAATTTATTCATGTTTCAGAATACTGGTTATCTAAGTTTAAACAACATTGCTCAGGCTATTAGCTTAAAGTAAAATATTCTCTTGCAGGAAAACAGCATTATGACCAGCTGGGGCTACAGGGCCTTTGCTTGATCACGCTGAGGTGAAACTTTCACACCTCACTAACAAGATGCCAAATTCATTAACTGCAACTGTATGCTGTAGATGCTGTACCTCCAGAAATAGCACCTAACTTTGGGGAGACATTTCTACAACAACGGAAGCAATCTGCTGCCACAGGAAAAGTGGGGGGGCGGGGGCAGGTTAATGAAGAGAGAAGACAGGCAATCACTTACCAAAGAAAAAAGATCATTCTGCAGCCCCAACCTGTCCACAGGGGGTAAGGAGAGGTCACGGATAGCTGGGAGCAAACTCTCCAGCATGTCAGAACTGTATTGTGTACGGTAAAACCCTACCGTTCCCAGGTTCAGCTGAAAATACAGAATGAAGAAATTCAGTCAGCAGTTTACAGAAGACAACCGAGAAACAAATCCACAGTCCCCAAATTACCCTTGACTGTATTTGAGTCAAACAGGGAGAACAGAACCAGGCAATTATTTTATATCACTGGTAGTACTTCGTGCAGGAAGATAAATGAGAATTACCATCAACAGAAGGTCAGCTTTAAAAGAGAAGAGTTTCAAAAAGAGAAGAGATTAAAGTTATTGTACTATCAAACTGACAATCAGAAAGATGGCTAGTTTTCCTTACTGGAAAGGACCATGTTTAGTTTGATTAGATTTGTGCATCACTTCTCTCATCAAAGAGAGTCCTGAAGTTTTATAGCCAGAGTGAAGAACCTCCAACTTAAAGGATAATCCTGGCCCACCAGGCTTCCCATTTGGGCTGTGAGGCCAAATTGGGCAAGCCACGTCCACCCACCCTAAACCTCCCGTCCTGCAGGTAAGAGCAGGGGCTTGGCCAAAGCCTGCTGGAGCCACTTTCAAACTGCCCAACAACCAGCTGGTTGTCAAGAGCCTTTCAAACACTGTGCAAAACAGGATTGCCCCAAAAAGGTGTGCGACCTTGCTTGGTCCAGGGAAAGGTTGTCCCAAGATACTGACATCCCAAACACTGCAAGGCTTTATGGGTCAAAACCAGCACTCTGAATTAGGCTTGGAAAGAAATGGCAGAGGATGCTCTTCCCACAACGCTCAGGGGATTCCTTTTACAAAGTGCTTGTAGTTGGAAGGCTCTCTTAGATCAAGATGCAATGCGCCACCTTCATGCAGACCACATTTTTGTCTTGTTTAAAGTGATTTTATTATTACAAGCACTTAATAGCCACATTAATATCCGAGTCACCTTTTGCAGACCCTTTAGCATGTCTACTACCAGCAGGTAGCTGTTATTGCTGTGCAAAACATAAAAGGTAAAGGTACCCCTGTCCGTACGGGCCAGTCTTGACAGACTCTAGGGTTGTGCACTCATCTCACTCTAGAGGCCGGGAGCCAGCGCTGTCCGCAGACACTTCCAGGTCACGTGGCCAGCGTGATGAAGCTGCTCCGGCGAACCAGCACCAGAGCAGCACATGGAACGCCGTTTACCTTCCCGTTAGAAAGCGGTACCTATTTATCTACTTGCACTTAATTGTGCTTTCGAACTGCTAGGTGGGCAGGAGCTGGGACCGAATGACGGGAGCTCACCCCGCCGCGGGGATTCGAACTGCCGACCATGTGATCGGCAAGTCCTAGGCGCTGAGGTTTTACCCACAGCGCCACCCACGTCCCTGTGCAAAACATAGTGCTATTTTAATTTCTGTAGCGCTTTGCCCTGTAGAAAGCATATTGTGGTTCTTCTGACTGCAACACGCCTACAAGGCAGATCAGTGTGAGACAGTGGTTTTCAACCAGTGTGCTGTGGCACCCTGGGGTGCCTTGAAGGATGGTCAGGGTGCTGCAAGCAACACTGGCCTCTGTCCCTTTTCATTCCATCCCTCCTCTGATGATCTCTCACGTCTCTGCCTCCCAAAGGCTTGCACAGCTGTTTGTTGCAGCAGCCCTGGCTATAAGATCCATAGGCGAATAGTGCCTCTGGGGCAGGCCAGGGGGTGCTTCCCAGCCCGGGCCCCTGTATGAGGAGGAACCTCTCTATGGGGTGGGGGTGGGGCAGCTCAGAGACCAGGGACAGCAGCAGTGGCTGCCTGGAGGACTCCCAAGAAGAGAGGGCTGATGGAACACTCCACAAGAGAAGGTGTTTGAAAAAGGGTGAGAGGCTGCCAGCTCTGCAAGCAAGGGGGTGACATAACTGGGCTCCTGAGCCCCACAGCGGTGCCAAAGAAAGGATGTAGTTGGTCAAGGGAGCCATGGATTCAAAAAGTTTGAACACCTCTGGTGTGAGAGATCATTATTTCTGTATTGCTACAAGGTAAGAGGGGATTAGAAAGTCTGTGTCTTGTGCCCATGCTGAATAGTATGTACACATAATCATACTTGGTGCTGTTGGAGGATGCTGAAACATGCTTAGTTTGCTGCCCTCCAGGATGTGGGAGAATCACCTGGAAACAAAGGGACTGGAATGGCAAGCTTCAAAGCCAGAAATAATCAGCCTTGACAGCAAGTGACATTCATTCAGCAATTCCATTACCACTGTCCTTGTCCTATCTGCATATGTATATTAACTGTGCCAACATTTACCAAGTCTCAACAATCCTTTCCCAGCCTCTGACATCTTAGAGAAGGAACAGCTTAACAATCCAAAATTATAAACCAAAGCAACTTGCACGTTCATGGATATATCCTAAGTTCGCAACATCTAACTTAAGTGAAGATTATGGACTCCTACTTCTGGAACTCCATCCAAGTAACGTGCCTGCCACCAAAAAGATTTTGAAGACATACTTGTTTCAACTTTTTTTGGTAACCCTCTTTGCAAAAGAAAAAAAATTGACTGCAAAAAACCCTCTCTCAATCAACATACTACATTTTATGAAGTAAGTAAAACTGGATTTTAAAATTATTTTGGTATGATTCCGGCTAGTTTTTTGGAATATTGGTTTCACAGCTGATTATTAGATTATTTTTTTTTAATGATTTTGCTTATGCTGGGCTAAATGATGTTTTAACTGTTACTGCTAGCTGGCATTTTTGATATTATAATATATTAACTTTGCCCTCTTATATTTTAATGGAATTGTGATATGTGTTATATGTTTGTAAGCAACCTAGATAGAATGGCCTTAAAATCATTCAAATAATTAAATAAGCAAGCACCTCTTCTCTTCTGAAATCCACAATTAAAAATTAGTTCATATAGTATCTCTGATTTATAGCTCCTTTTTCAGACAACAGCAGCTACTATAACTTTATCAGCCAGAAGGACTCAGGACACTTCCATAGTCCTGGTGTTTGGGTTGAGAGGCAGCACAACTTTAAGGTAACAAGACCATAACATGCTGCAAGAAGATGCATCTTAGAGCACTGTGCTGGCCAATCAAGGTGCTGACCATGTTTCGACAATCTGCCAGGTTAATTCAGAAGACTGTCTCCCCTTTCTGCTCACCTTCACCCACTGCTCTGGCTTCACGTCTTTCAAAACCAACGTCAACTCGGGCTTGTCCATCAACACTTGCATTTTGGCATGGGTTGGGTCTTCACTTGTACAGATGCTGATGGGTATCATCCACAGAGGGTTACCATCCCCTATATGAAAAAAGAGAAGTATGCCTGACAGAACAAGGCATGGTATGGCAAACTGCCCGGCCCCATGAAAACACCCCTTTTATAGCATTAAACTCACAGCTGCTCCAAGTCAGCACATTTGTATAGTATCAATGCAATGATTCTGCAAAGGGAAAATATCTAAGTTCCTTTTTAAAAAATAAATAATAATAATCTGAAGAACACTTTGGAGATCTACGACTTATATTTCAGAACAGTAGTTCTCAAGTTCAGCACTCCAGTTCAAATGAAATGATCGATTGACTTCCTGCAGACTGTAACCGAGGGAGAGATATGAGGGACCATTCCATGGGCTCTGCTGACATGCTGGCTCCCTTCCTCATCTGTCACTTGGTAGCAGCCATTTCATCAGGCTGCAGCAGAGAGAGATGGGAAATGGCCACTCTGTTAGCTCTGCTGGGACAGCAACTCCATTTGGCTCCTCCACTCCCTGAGCTGTTCCCATTCCGGTGGGTCATTACAAGTACTATTATGAAACTAAGAAGTGGTGTCAAAGTTTACTCATTTCCCTCTTTCCTCCTCATCCTTTTCCTTTATAGTGTTATGTCTTTTGAGTTATAAGACTGCTGGCAAGGACTGTCTTTTTCCAGTCACTTTGAAGGTGGAGGTGTCATTAAAAGCTAGGCACGAACTATTTATATGAAGAATTACTCCTTTAAACACACACATTTAGCTATATTGGGCTTGGGTTAGGCAGTGCAACACCTGCTAAAAGTCAGAACCGTGTGGTACCAGTTCAAGTGAGGCCTGCACCCTTTTAAGCAAGCCAGCTTGGAAAGCAAGGGTGCTCTGGTGCCAATGCATCAATGCTACAACTGAATGGTTATCCTTTCACACATCCCAGATGGTTCTAATGTTTAGCTATTAAAAGTAACTCCACAGAAGGGAGACAAATGTGAGGAGGAAACACAGTATGGTTATATGTTTGTGTGAGAATGTGTGAAAATTTCTCAGGGCTGCTCTTGCCTCTGTCAACCTGAGCAAACAGCTGCTTAAGCAGAAGCACGGAAAGTTCAGTGCTATCCCACTGAGTTCATTTAGCAAGCTACTCCTGGGATTGGGAAAAGTATGAAACATTCCAATTCTTCATTACTTTCCTTTGAAAAATATTCATAAAGCTATTCAACCACCATGGTTTTCAAGCAATGAAAACTGCACAAAGAGCTTAGAAAATATATGCTCCTGCATAAACTCTACAAAACTATTCAATTCTGCTCATGAATGTTTAGATGAACTCTTACGTTCAGTCTGG
The DNA here is from genome assembly GCF_964106645.2 of Podarcis pityusensis. Taxonomy (NCBI): domain Eukaryota; kingdom Metazoa; phylum Chordata; class Lepidosauria; order Squamata; family Lacertidae; genus Podarcis; species Podarcis pityusensis. Next base: position 22,317,656 of record NC_138038.1, read on the forward strand.
TAATGAATATGAAAGAAATACTGTATTTTCAAGAGCAGCAAATAGAATGGTCATAGGAAGGAAATACATTGCTAGGAACAAATATGAGAGCTTAATCTGCTCAGCTTAGAAAAAGAAAGGTTGAACAGGGACATAATTACACTCCACAATAAAAAGATAAGTAGAAATAGAAGCAGTTATAGATAGCTGCAGATATAAGGCTAAAAGCTGACTGTTAGCTTAGCAAATATAATCTTGAAAATCAATGAATGTTTTGAACTAGTGAGAGGTATGACGTTCTGGAACAGTGAAGATAGCTTAGTTTAAGAGGATATAGTCATGCCTCCTTCACCGGATTGTCTGTAAGATAAGGTGGGTTCTCTTACTTCTCTTCTTGAAAGGGAGTACCACAATTAGCAACAGAATATCCTCTAAGTTCCTTCAGGTCTCTTTCAAACCCAGCATCTGTTATATTTGCCACCAGGAAAGTAATCTCTGCATCCTCACGTAGGAGGAGCCAATGGCTTGTTTGCCTTTTTGTTATGTGCTTTCTCCTGGAACACATGGTTTTACTGCTTGCGTCAGTAATCCGGTGCTATTTGAAGAAGGGGTGGCTAACCCATGGCCCGCCACATACTGGACTCCAGTTCCAATCAGTCCTAGCAGCATGGCCAATGGTCAGGGATAATGAGTTTTAGTACAGCAAAATATGGAAGTCCACTGGTTAGCTACTCCTGCACTAAAGGCTCCTTCCTGAAGTGGAGCTGTATCTTGATTACGTGCACTGATGACTCTGCCGTCCGGCACAGATAATGCTAAAAGCTTTTTTTTTTTTTTTTGTCCTTTCTAACTGTGATAAATAAGCACTCAGATATCTACCAACTACATGCCTAACAAAGGCTAAATATGTGATTTGTCAAATATGTGTGGCAACGGAGCAGCTGAGTGCAGTATCTGCAATATTGAATCCATTCTCCACTAGAGTTCCATGTGCAGGAGGAGGGGGAAACACTGTGTAAATCCATTTCTACTGCCTTCCAGAAATGTTCTGGATACACATAGGCACTGAGTACACATTGTAAAGAAAATTTAAAGGCAGATTACAATCTTCCTAGTTAAAACATGCAGACTGTAAGAAGGAAAATAATGAAAAACTAGAACTTCAGGCTTAGTAGTTCATTTTTATATATATAAAAAAGATCAAGTTATTTCAAACATCTAAATCCTAAAAAGGACACCTGCCTGCAGAAACTGACAGTGCAAGTGCTGTTTCCCAGAATGGTTGGTGTCACGTACAATATGGTGCGCTGCTTGGCTCCTGCTATTAGCCATCGCCTTACCACTATATGGTCCGCTGGCACAGAATTTCTTCTGGACTAGCTTCAACAATTTTTCATCTTCTCGCTGGAGTAGAGAACAAGAGGCAAGAATAGTATTCAAAGGTTTCAAATAAGATCATATGCCCAGAACCCATCCAGCTATGAAGGCCTCATTCCTTGAATTCACAGGCCACATTAGGCTGGTCAAATGTCCAACATGCTGAGCTTCTACTTCTTTCCCAATTCTCACCCCCCTCTGTTGTTGCCCTCGCATTCCCACATACCTTTTTTCTGTTGGTCCCAATGATCTCTGGTGCCCCAGTCACAGCTGCCATGTTTTCTTATGACACTGTATTGTATCACATATAATATAGCATAACCAGGACTGGGTTATCAGTGGCTACAGGTTAAGTAGGACAAATGAGATTCTAGCAAGACAGATTAGGTAGTCTGGTTGCCTGGCAAAATGTGGCCCTGGCTCAAGCTGATCCATGGTTCAGTTTAACAAACTTAAATTCTACATCAGGCCTCAGGCCTTGAACATAAGAGGACATAATCAAATGCGTTTGAATGAGGGTCTCCAGTTAAATAACTATTCAAAGCCTCTCATGTAATGCTGCTAATAAGACTTCAGGGATATAGAGGACCAAAATATAGACTTTTATGGCTGAATGGTTTTCACCACAAAAACTGAAGTTTCTATGCTTAACCACAACCATCCCGATGATTATTTGAGGAGTGAGTGTTGTGGCTTATAAATGAAGGCAACGACCTGAAAGATGGATATGGAAGAAAACACATCTGAGCACCCTGCTGAGTAACCAAAACCACTTCTCATCTGGGATTAGGGGGCCGTGCTCCCAAACCAATAACTTAAGTGCCTTATAGCACCCTTCTTTTCAAATGAAGCAAATTTGCCACAATTGATAATTTATCATATTGTTGTACTATATGACTCTATGACTTTATGTTAAATTACAATTGTTTTAGAGGAAAGTCATACCAAAACTTGGAATAGTGCTTAGGTCTCAGTCCTTAAGAAGTTCCTGCTGCAAATCTCAGCCCAGCAATGAAATCACTGGAGAGCCTTATGAGGCACTTTTTCTGCCCCCAAAATAGCATTTGCAACATGGGACTTAAACTGGCTCCCTTTAGAGAGTTACGTCTAATGAATACGTAAGTACTTGTACTTTGGAAAATGTTGTATAATGTCACATTAATTAAAAACGAATATGGATATTCTTCTAGTAAAGGTAAAGGGACCCCTGACCATTAGGTCCAGTCATGGTCGACTGGGGTTGCGCGCTCATCTCACTTTATTGGCCAAGGGAGCCGACGTACAGCTTCTGGGTCATGTGGCCAGTGTGACTAAGCCACTTCTGGCGAACCAGAGCAGTGCACGGAAACGCCGTTTACCTTCCCGCCGGAGCGGTACCTATTTATCTACTTGCACTTTTGATGTGCTTTTGAACTGCTAGGTTGGCAGGAGCAGGGACCGAGCAACAGGAGCTCACCCCTTTGTGGGGATTCGAACCGCCGACCTTCTGATCGGCAAGTCCTAGGCTCTGTGGTTTAACCCACCGCGCCACCCGCGTTCTTCTAGTGTTTAGAAAATTGAGGCTTGCTACACCATTTACATTTCCCATCTTCTTCCCACAACCGAGTCCTGTTTTCTCAACCCTCTCCCATAAATCCTGCCCTCTACTCTACTGCTTCATCCATTCTGTTTTTAGTTGCAGCTCCAAGTAACAATTTAGGATAGTTTCCTTCCTGCATTTACAAGCTTGTTATTTTTGGTGGGGAAGACCCCAAACACAGACAAAAAAATCCTTATCTAAGATTTTGAAAGTTATCACAGCAATGCACTGTTAAAAACAGTCTGCTGCACAAAGCACTGGAGGAGCAAGGGCATTCTAGGAAAGCAACTCATTTATCTCACACCTTTAGCACCTGCTATTCTTCCTCAGAGGAATCAGATGCAGGGGTGGGGTGGGGCACAGGAGAAACAGAATTAGGACATTCTTCCAAATGGACTTCAGAATTTGGAGAATTGTCCACAAATGGAGAAACAGAATTTGTGTACAGCTTACAAATGGACTTCAATGGCAAGTCCAAATTAAGCAACAAACCATTTCAAAGCTGTACTGCCTAGGCTCCCTTATTATAACTGCTTTCTAGAGAGCAGCAAAAATATTTCTCATCTGGCTCCCCCTCAACCTAATTCTAGATTTTGTGTTATTTAAATTGTTTTCATGTTTTATTTATAGACATCCTAGGACTGACAAGCAGGATAGAAATGTTTCAATGACTAAAATAATCTGTAGGAGCATTACTGGTTGTTTAATAAATTGGTGAGGCTCATTTGATATCAGGACAAAACTGACCTTTGGTACCATTGGCCCAGCCCTGTGGAATGTTCTCAATCAGCAGATGTATTCTTTATTTGCTGAAAAGTTTGCTGAAAACTTTTCTTTGCCACCAGGCTTATGTGGACAATTTTTTTAAAAAAATAATTCTTTAATAATTAGCTGGTGATCTATTTTAATCTTTCTAAAAATTTGTATTTTATTGATTTTAAGTTACAAATAAATTAGATCTAAGAAAGAAGAAAATGGCTTAATTTTTATGTGTTTTTTATTGCAAATCGTTGCAAATCGCTTTGCTATTTTTAAATGAAATTACGGCATGCAAGCATTTTAATAAATAAAAAACAAAGAACATCTCAGAAGGAATTTGCCAACTTTGTAATCAGCAAGGGACTCTACAGCTGAGGTTTTTGGTAATCCATGAATCCATGTAAACAGATGCACCAAATTGTATCAGTAGTTTTGATGCAGCATTCAGTGTTAGGAATTTAAGACTTTCTGGCTATGAAGGTAACTACTGAAAGTTCATGTGAGCAATGCTTAAGCAAGAGAAGGAGTAGCTGAATCCAGGTGTGAGGCTTCAGTACCCTGCATCTTCATTCCTCATTTGTTCCAGAAATAGAACACAAAAATATACAGTATTAGCTTGATTTGCACAATTTACCCATCATTGGATTTTTAAGTGCAGAGTATATAACCATCAGTATTATCACCAATGTCTACACTAACTAATCAATTCAGTTGCTCCCACAAGTGATGCTAGGAAAATCTGCTTGCAAATCTGCTTTATTTGCATAATCTATCCAGTTTAGTCAACCATTCCAATTAGGAATACATTTTCTGCCTTTGCCATCTCTAAAATATCACAAATTTTATGAAGCCTTCAATATCACAGTAAGAACATGTAAATTCAATGTTTTTGAAATTTTGACTCATTTATTCAACTTAGATGCTGGTGACGTGTGAATGCACGTGTTGTGTTTGACAGAAAATGCGTAATTCAGGCATCAAGCTCAACCATGGTTCAGGAAGCGTAAGTACGGAATGGCATGATGTCTGCAATAACACACTATGGTTTGTGATCAAGTTAGAAAACTAGAGTTTCTAGTGTGTACACAAAATACTATTCAAGCTAACTAAGGTTTGGTATAATATTTGAACTGACAAGCCAGAAGTTACAGCTGCTGTTCCAGAGGGCCCTTTCCAATACAGAAATGGGAGTGACGAGCAGATGGAAAACAAACTGGGATTTGTGTCTATGTTTGAAAGCGCAATCATTTTGCATGTTGTCTCAACTGAGCCACTATAAAAGTAAGAAAGTAATATACCTACCTGTTCTGCCTCCACATAAACAAGTGGAAACCCCATTTGCTTGGTCCATGTATTCATCACAGCAGCAATAGGTTTACCACTCGACTGTTCCAGGCTTTCCCAAAGATCCTCTGTGGAAGGGGGAAAAAACTCACATGAAAATGCTCCCCCAGCTAGTAAGCAGCTGCAGTTTCATTAATACCAACACACAATTCTCTACAATTCTACTGCTGTTAATAATTTTAAAAGAATTTTAATGCAAAGAGTAATTTCCAAACAATTTGTTCACAGCTCCAACAAATTCTTTTGACAAGGCAAGCAGCCATTACTCCCATGAAACCAATGGGGGGAAAGGGACTGAAACCCTACAGGGGGATTTGCTTCCCTTGTCCAATCTTCCTAACCACCAATCTACACACAGTTGCAGCATCAGGACCCTCTCAACTCAATGCTGCTGCCACTTTCAAACCTCCTACTTGGAACCAGTGAGAATACCCCAGAAATAAAAGTTATCATTACGGCAATGCAAATGTCTTTGGTATCACAGTTTTAAGCTATGACAGCACCCCAAATTACTAGGCCCATGTTTTCTAGGGATGTGCACTTAGAAAAAATGTTTTGCTTTCCACTCATTATTATCCCAACACTTTGACTTCACCCCAATAGGCTCGCTCCTCCATTGTCTTCTGAGACAGACGGATGCTAACACGATTGTCTTATTTCATTTGTTTTATTCATTTCTTCTTTGTTATGGTTCTACACTGATTGCAATGCTGATCCAGCCTGTTTTCTGGTGCCTCCATTTCTTAAATGAAACCCAAATATCATGAAAACTGCAGGTGCTTTACAAAGATTGCAGAAAGGGTTCCCAAAAGCTATTATGGGGTGCCATTCTCTAAGCTTCCCAGTGCTTTATGCTTCAGACTGGACAGTTTTCATGTCTTGCCACTTTTAAAAGACTCCATGATTACCTCATCCCTGGCCTCCTACAGAATATTCCCTTGATATATCCTTTGCTAAGCAATGTAATGCCATGTGCATGCTGATCTCAGGGTCTTCTCCACATGGTTTCTGGCTGCTCCAGAGCCAGGAAAAATAGGCTGGCTCAAATCCAGTGGCTCTCTCTTGTAGTCCTGATGAAGTCAGTACTTTGCACGTGGTGAAAACAAAGGCTGTGGATTGGACCTATAAAAAGGCGCACAGTCCGTGCAGTGTGCTGAGCAACTATTAGGAGAATTGCCTGCAGGCTGGAGATTCACTGGCTTCTGAATTCTCCCAGTTAGAAGCTGCCCAAGGGGAATGGATTGCACTGCCCTGTTTCCCTTCCTTTAAAGGGGGGTGGGCAAGAGGGAGGTGAAATCCAAGAAGGTGTTGAAAAGAGGGAAGTAATCAACGCACCCTGAAACAGTCCAAGGAAGAAGTAATCTGGGGGGAGGGACCAGTTAAATTGCAGGAAAAAAAACAAGAAAATTCAGTCCAAGCAAGGAAAAGGAAGCAGGTAAAAAACCCAACTCCCCACATGCGTTCCACTCACTGAATTTGTTCAGTGCTGAAGACAGGGATGGTCTGGAAACTATGGGATGACTCCTCCCCGCAAGATAGCATTGACACATGACCCTGCCTGATCAATCAGAGGAAGAGCATCCCAGCATAAAGGCTGTCCTCCAGGAGCCTCTGGGGAATTAAAGGATTTTGCTTCTCCCATTCAGTTTTGTACTTTTCATTCATTTCTCTCAAGAGATTAATTAGGAACTAATGGTTTTGTTTTAAATTTCTTTTAGAAATGAATACACATCTGTACTAGGATGGATCTGGCTATTGCTTTGGTTTTTTATTTAAAATGTATCACTACACACTGAAGTTACTTATAGAGGTTCACAACAATTAAAACAATATAAAATCTAAATTAAAAAGCAAATGTAACACTGAAAATAGAACAGCAAAGCAGCAGTTAATTCCCATAGGCCAACTGAAACTGAAATACATTTGCATATTTCTGCATCTGCAGACAGCAGAGTTATGACCAGTTAAGCCTGCATTGATCAATGAATTATGTTAACATGGGTCTTAAAAACTGCCAGGAGTCCCACAAAATCCAGAACATCTCGTATGGGTTCTGAAGTGCATCAGAAATCTCTTCTCAGTCCTGTCTTTCTGACTGCCAGTGACATTCTGGAATTATTTGGCTGTTCAGTGTTCATTGATGCTGGTCTGTCAGCAAGAAAATAGGCTGCTGCCAGGCTGCTTCACAGCTTGTGCCAGGAATTCTTTGATTATGCTTCTTCCTGATCTCACTTGGGCTTCTCATTTGTTTCTCTTTGTCCCTTCTGTGAGCTTACATTCTGAGGCGGTTTGTGTGCCCAGACTTCATTTCTGTTTCCCTGCCTACTCCCATCGTTCCACTCTGGCTTCCCTAATCCCAATTCTGTCCAAGCAGCTAGGCTGCTTGTGTTCTAGCAAGTTCCTGAGAAATCGGAAACTGTCTGCAGTGTACGGGTATGACTTGTCAATGCACAAAAGAAACAACTCAGATCTGTTAGGGAAAGCGCAAGTTCAAGCTGACAACATTTAAACCCTTAGTTAAGTACTTAAATTCCACTTATTTCAAGAGAATGTAGCAATGTGCCTCAGTTCTCTGTAGCCAATATATTTCCCAAGGAAGTGGGAAATTACTGAAATGTTGCAAAAAAAGAAAGGGGAAAAAAGCTAACATCTGAACTGGCTTTGAGTTGCCATACACCTGCCAGTTACATTCTGATGGAAAATAACTGCTGACAGAACTTCCTCCTCTCCCCCCACAAATCCTTTTGCTTGAAGAGAAGCTGGAATGCAAAGAGCCACACAACTTGTTTACAACACCCAATTGAGTTTTGGGTTTGCCTTGTTAGAAGGAAAGGACTCCATCCCCCAGGGGAATCTACTTTTGAAATGGGAGGCAACAATGAAACGACAATTTGTGATATGGCTTGAGGTTCTGCTGTTCAGGCAAAGCTCCCTTTAAATAATGTCAAGTCCTTGAGCAAGTCAAAAGCAGCTCTTCAGATTGATGGTCAGAAACACTACTGAATACTTGGAACAGTAACCCAAAAAAGCATCAACAGGGTGCAATCCCTCCCTTGGCAGAGAGGTATAGTTTCAGCTCTCTGTTCTGTACAGAACTAACCATACGACTGTATTACATATATTAAGAGCAGTAAAAGCAAAATGAGCTTCTTCCCATTCCATCGTCTATTACTGATTTCCAGACATTTAATTCATGTATGATCATTTTGGGGGGGGGGGGGGTTAGCAGAGAAATTAATAGAAGATCAGGGTCAGGAAATAAACAAGCCACGTTTCCAATTCAGAATCTGATCTGGGTTTTCCCCAAAGTAAATTTAGCCTATTACTACTGCAAATTTCCAGATGATCAGAGAAAAGTATTGTGAGAAGGATCACACACTCATACAGATAAAGTTTGATAGGAAACACTTTGCTGGTGAACTTCCCTGCATTTCAGGCAGAAAAAAATTATCACTGGGGGGTGCAACTTCTCTGTGTAATGTAATGTTCTGGGGACAAGGGGACAACGAAAGAGAGAGTACAAACACAACAGCCAATTACCTGTAGCTGCATTCTTATGTTGAAACTTGGTAAGGTAGAGGTGCATTCCTTTCCGGAAGTCCTGTGAATGTAATATTTTTATTTTGTTAATATAAACAACTTCAAAATTAGCTTATCACTGCATATGTAACGTGTTGTTTTCCACCAAACTATTTATCCTTTTCATGAGCTAACAGGTTTTTTTGGCAAACCCATATTAAATTTGTGCACCAACCTTGCACTCTTCCAGTAGCAGGCAGTCCCTTAAAACTGGCATATTGCTGAGGAACAGAGTCACAAGCTTCTGCAACAGGAATTCACTACTTAATTTAAGAGTGCTGGAACAAGTGAAACTAAATAATGTGACTTTTAGATAGGCTTTGAGCCTCTACACTATTAAGCCCCAATACCAATTTTTAGATCCTTCCAATCCTGTGGCAACTCCTAACCACTTTAACTTAACCTTTCTGCTGCTCACAGATATTTTGTGCTATTTGCAACCATTCTGATGCATTAATGGTTGAAAGCCAGTTGAAAAGCATTCAAAAAACGTTTCAAAACGTTTTAAACATTAGTTGAAAAATAAGGAACCTTGAAATTGCAAAGTCCACTTGGGCACTTAAATGGATAGTCTGATTAAAATCAGTATTGAAAACCTTTATCTGCTTTTCATTTCATACTATAATAATTATTCTTTCACTGCAAAATGCATTTACAAATGTCTTTTAAAGTGGTTAATTTTAGAACAGCCATATGTGAGCAGCTTTTTGGAATACTGAATTAAGGAAGATTAAAACAGTGTTAACAAGGCAGTTTCAATATAATTTTAATGATTAAAAATGACAAAATTGAAAAGCATGAAGTCTGGCATTGACTTAGAATTCAAATCATACATACTACGCCATAAAAAACAAGAGGTGTGGACAGCAGGTGAATGCAGGGTGCCTATTTACATAACATGTAAAATTGTGACTTGTGCCCCACGTGTTGATTCTACACACCAGAGAATTTTGGGAACCGACCCAAATCCAATTCTGGGAACCAACCAGATCTTCCGAAAAGTGATTGAGAGTAAGAATTTCAGCTTAAGGCAAATAAAGATCCTGGGTTGTGTCCAGATGTATGGAGCATATTTAATATTAATAAGGGTCACAATTAGCCACATAGAGTAATGGAACCAACATCGAATTATAGAATTGTAGAGCTGGAAGGGACCCCAAGGGTCATCTAGTCCAACCCCCTGCAATGCAGGAATCTCAGCTACAGCATCCATGACAGATAGCCATCCAACCTCTGCTTAAAAAGCTCCAAGGAAGGAGAGCTCCAAGGAAGGAGAGAGATATACAGAGATAGGATCTGAATGTCAGATGCTAAAGACAAAGCTAAGGAGAAGGCCACCACTTTTATGTTTTGCTGCTCAACTCCCAGAGGTATCTGGTTGTGCAGCTGCTGGAAACAGAAAGCTGGACTAAATGGACCTTTGCTTGATCCACCAAGCTCCTTACCACACAACCCTTTCTACATAAAAGAACACAGGACATCCACAGTTACCCTAGATGTCAGTGACAGTAAAGTTATAGATTTACCTCATCCCCAACGTAGTCATGTAGCATTCGAATTACTGACGCACCCTTGCTGTAAGAGATTGCATCAAATATTTCATCAACTTCAGATGGATGGCCCACATTGACCTGGGGTGAGAAAGGCAACAAGGCATCAGAAGAGACCACATTTGATTTGCATCTCCAGTTACAGATATACGAAGCAGTGTTAAGGTAACTAAGTCATTTAGTCTCTAAGATAAAGCATTCTTGGTTGCTTTCCTCTGGCGCCCCAGCCCGTTATCAGAGGAAGAATTTCTAACAATGAGAGAGCATGCGGCAAAGCATATGCAAACTCCACTGATTGCAGCAGTTGGCACTCACTTCAATAGGGTGACTGTTGTCTAAGGCATCCAGCTCCTGAGCTCGTGTGTAATCGGCAGAAACAAATTGTGTCCAGATATCGTATTCTGGAAAACAATGGTCCACACAGAGGTACTCAATCCAGGATGCAAAGCCCTCATTGAGCCATAGATGGGTCCACCATTCCTACGAAGAATTGAGAAAATTGCTGATACTAAAAGCAGAGCACCAGAGCATCAAGATAAAAGGACAAGGAGTTGCCATTGGTCTCTGAGATCTCAGGTCTCCATCACTGAAACCTCTGATTCTCTTAGAGATGTGGAACTCCTTACTAACAGGTACAAATATTGTGCAATTCTGTGTACGAGGAGAAAAAACACAGAACTCGGCATTCTATAAAATAATGTCTTTACAAAGCAAGTTTCTAGTCCCCACACCTTAAAAACTAGGAAGACAACGCTTGATGAAATCTCAGTAGCAGCCCGGGAGGGGGGGGGGGAGATGGCTGCAGTATTGTGGGGAATAAATCAAATGGGAACATTCTCTATCAGCCACTGAAGGAATGCCTTTGTTTAGTAGGCTAAGATTTTTAACAGAAATGGGAAACACAATACAAGTGAAAGCTGCAACACAGTAACTGTTCTCTGTGCAGAATGAAATGTATCAAGTAAGAATGAACCCCACCAGTGGATAAGAAATAACTAACCGAATTCTACATAAACTCAATCTGAATTTGATGTTGGGGTGGGGGGACGGACAGAAATTCCCAACTCTACCGCAGCTTCAAGTAGATCAGGTTTCAAGGTAAAGTTCTAGGGCTTCAATGCTCAGAAGCATTACCAGGATTAATGCAAGTGAGGACAATGATGAAATCCACGCTAACCACACTTTTCAATTCCCCCCTCCCACCACCTAGAAAATATTCTCCTTTTACACATTTTTGTGGTCTTTGAAAGTTTCATCTAGGCAGTCAGTCAGCCGAATGCAGGCCTGCAAGGCAAACTGAGCCACGTAGCAATAATTGCTGGTCACGTGATTTGCAGCTGAAGGGAAGAGGGTTAAAAAATCCTGCCTTACCACCCCTCTTAGCACCCTCCAACTTCAATGTTCAATGTGTTGTCTTTCAAACCTATGTTCACAGATACTAGAAATGGGCTTTTTAATTTATTTTTTAAAAAAACAGCTGAAATTCTCAGAATATTTGAACATGTTCTGTTGTTCTTTCAAGGAAACTCAGAGAAGCTTCTAAGTGACTTACAGGCAGCCTCCCATGCAGACCAGGGCAAGACCTACTTATCTTTTAAAAAAATTGTCCCATCTTATGGTCTTAAACCAGTCTCTAGATGAACTTTACGCATGTATAATTCAGAATGCTGGTTTATAGAACCCAGACAAATTTCCGTGCTTTGCACAGTGGCAGTACTGTAGCCCATGAGGTTAATCTGATGCATGATTATTGCTAATTGGGGATACAGAGTCGGTTAGGGGGTGGAGAAAAATAGATTTACTTATTTTTTAAGAGGCATAATTGAAAGAATAGAAAAGAAGACAATGCAAGACATTTGTCCGCAAAATCGAAAATAGACATTACAATAATACCTGCTTGATTAATGTGGTACGAACATTGAATCTCACAAGCTAAAAAGTGGTGCATACACTATTCCAAATAGAGACAGGATAAAGTGTGAACCGCATGAGCCATGTGCACTATTGTTAGGCGCACAGTGCATGAAAATCTACCAGTGCAGCCACATTCTCAAGTACAATTGAGAATCTTTGCAACTGTAATGGGGAAGAAGAATGCAGGAGTTTTATTTAGGGATTGAGAACCAATAGAATTATTGGCCAGCATCTCATGCCTTTTCATCCTTTTCTGTGAAAAGAATCTCATTAGCTCAGGACCGTGGTGCCTGCTGAAGTCTAACACTAGCACACCAAGTGTGATGGAACCATTTTCTTTCTGTGGAAAGTGTCTGTACTTATCACCAGCTAGCCATGCCAGACATGCAAGCAAAAATAGTGTACTGAACTCATGCAAAGGGAAAGAAAAGTTGGCACACAAGTTGCTGGGCTTTTTTTAAAAAAAAAAAGGGGGGGAGCTACTTTGATTTGATAAATGGATTTGAAAAGCCCATAGAGTCAGGTGAATACTGCTGCATGCTTTGGTACGGCTGGGTTTATTGAAAAGGTCAGCTCTCTCCAGAGTCCCTCCTTCATTTCATAGAAGAGCTGGTTAGTCACACAAAGCTGCCTCTGCCATGTTTCCAACTGCCCTGGTGGCATGTCAACTGCTAAAAATATGCCACTGGTTTTGTGAATAATGTTTTTCCATTTCAACAAGTTCTACTGTAGCAACGGAGAGGTCATGTAACAAAGGAGGCAAGGTGGCCTTGCCAGTAATGAAGAGGTGGGGGGAATGACGTACCAAAATTTAAACTGAAAAGAAAAGAGGTTAAACTTCCCTCTCATTTGCAAGTAAAATTATCTTGTGGGCACCGATTATGGAGACATTAGGAGGAAAAGAAAGCTATTCCCCTAGCTTTTAAGGCAGGGATGGAGAACCTTTATCCCTCCAAATATTGACCTACAAATCTCATCAACCTGGCCATGGTGAATGACGCTGATGGAGTTGGGAGTCCGAACAATATAAATAAATATTTGTAAACCACTTAGAGATTTAGTATTAAGTGGTATATAAACATATGAAATAAATAATAATCAAACTGGAAGGTCACAGGTTCACTATTCCTGCTGTAATATATGGAAATTCAATAAGCACCCTGAAACGTCACAGAGTAAAATCCTTTTCCACAAGTGGATATTACTTATTGGATTCGAACGTTAAGTTTATAAATAGGTCTGTATTCAGTGATTTTACACTAATACCACTGAAGTATAATTGTCATCTAACTCAGCATCCTAAGAATTTCAGCCCCCCACACTTTTAAAAGACTTTACAGTGGTACCTCGGGTTACATACACTTCAGATTACATATGCTTCAGGTTACAGACTCCGCTAACCAGAAATAGTACCTTGGGTTAAGAACTTTGCTTCACGATGAGAACAGAAATCGCGCAGCGGCAGCGCGGGAGGTCCCATTCGCCAAAGTGGTACTTCAGGTTAAGAACAGTTTCAGGTTAAGAACAGACCTCCAGAACGAATTAAGTACGTAACCAGAGGTACCACTGTATAGCTGCAAAGATAAGCTTGTAAATGTGTGGATCACCCCATATGCCAGAAGAAGCATCAGTTCCCTTCATAGATCCTCTCCCCATGGATACTAATTTTAGAATTATGAAAAATATCTGCAAGTCTGGTGAATTTGCAGATTTGCACAAATCAGAAGTTTCTGACCTGCCTAGACTTGCAATGGGTGAGGGGGATCATAATGGTATTTGGGTTAAGCAGTTAACGCAAGTGTGAGGTTTTAACCTTATTATTATTTATTTAATTCAATGCTTTATTGTGTATTATGGCACATTCTTTCGCATTGCCGGGCATTGTGAATCCTAATCCTAGAGGGGAGCAGACAAAATGTTCAATGGTAGTGCACAACGCTTCTCCCTATAGCGTCTCATGAGGCAACCTGTGGGCCACATCTAACCCACTGAAAATCTCCAGGTGCTGCTGATGCCCCAATACTGCTGTTTTTCCTAATCATACTCTGCATAGGCAGACATGCACACCTGCAGTACCATACGAAAACATGAGGCATCTGCTGTGACCATGAGCAGATACACTCAGGACAAGTAATAGGTGGGGAACTGAGTAACCTTGATGTAAGCCCAGAGCAAGGGAAAGTCAAATACAATTTTTGTACCATAGTCACAAGGTTCCCAAACCACTGGTGAGCAAGTTCATGGCCCACGACGAGAGCCACCCATTGGCGGGAGGAGGAACAGGAGTTTTTGGGATCTATCAGCAGTGCAGTTTCCCTGTGTATGAGAAAGAACAGAGACTGAAGCAAGGTGACTTAGAGAGAAAAGCACATTTTTTGAAATCAATCAAGCTATCAAACTCATCTAAACAAGAGTGCTTCATGCTTATAGGTGAAAACAGCAAGGTTAACATTTCATATCTGCTAGGATGCAGCAAAGAGTACTTTTCCTCAGAGGGAAAGGAGGGAAGACAGCACCATCACACCTACCCCTCAAAAATGCATCTCATTTAAAAATAACTGGTCTGAAAAAAGGCAGCTCAGCAAATAACTTTCCTCAGTTACACGTCAGTTTGTTGTGTTCATTTCATAAATTATCACAAAGCTACCAACTATTTGTTCAACCCCGCAAGAGTTCACCAACAAAAACTCTCTACAAAAGGACCTATTATATAATGAATTTTTGGATTTGGGATGTTTTACTAATTGGCATAACCAAAGCATGGAAAGAGGCTTCCAGGTCATTACAACTCCTAAAACTCTGCAACTCTCCAGACCTATTTATTAGGACCCCATTATCCACTCTTAGCTAAAGCGTTAACATGGCTGCTCCACAGTAACCTCCTGATGCCTTGAAATTTGCCCCACATTAATGAGATTGCAGTTGCCATGTTGAACGCCAGAGATATAGGTGCCAGTATTCTGATACTCTGTGTAACAGGGACCGAGCTAAAAGGGTGGGCTCTATTGTTGTTGTTATTATTATTATTATTATTATTATTATTATTATTATTATTTTAATGCTATTGCTGTGTCCTTCAGCTCAGTGCACGCAGGGATGCAAAAGAAGAAGCCACAGATCTACAAGGCATGACTTCTTTAAAATGAGCCACACAGAGTGAATAGAAAAGCTTACTCTAGAACTGACACACAGAAAAAGGATACAAGGTGAGTTGTGCTCAGGGGCACTACCACTCCACACCAATATGTTTCAAAGTCTCCTAGCACACTTCAATCTAGCTACCAGGGAATAATTTTTAAAAGGGCTTTTTCAAGAAGAGACTGGCAGAGAAAGGAAATCAAACCCAATGATCACATGATTGTGTACAAAAAGTAAAAGCTCTCTTATGGTCCTTGCAAAATTTCGCAAAATTGTCTCTGGTCTACACCTCTTTTTTTCCAGTGGGAGCAGTGACAGGCTGGGCAAATGGCCAAACTATGTTCCATCTGCTCCATTTGAACATTCATTTGGTTAGCACAGAGCCATCGTAACAAGGGCTGCTACAATTAAATAATCAGTTAACACTGACTGATTAAACTGGGGTAGATTTTTAGTCACTCAGCAGATTTTTTATAAATTTATTGTTTTTTACAAATACTTCGAAAAATGGCAGATGGGAAATGCTTTTTATGAATGAAAGTTTGGGAAATGGTGGGAAAGGAACAAATGATTCTTTTTTCTTTTGTCCTGAAAGCCTTTTAGAGGGATGGCTGGTCAAGAAAAAATACAGTATCTACATAGGGGGGAAACTGCTGTGATTCAATGGTCAAAGATATAGGAACAATGGCAACTGGAGAGGAAGTCAGAGACTTTGTGTCATTATAGCCTACCAAATGCCTTCTGATGACCTGGGCTAGAGTTATTTTAAATCAAAATATTTTAAAGGGCACACTTGCCATGGCTGTACCAAATCAGAAAGGTGGCGGTACAGTGAGCTCAGTTACCACTAACCATTTTGCCCAAACTTTCCAGCAATGGTGGAAAGATGTTGGAGACCACCAAAGGTCACAATGATTTGCGTGGGAGAGGGAAGGATTTCAAAATTTCAAAAGTAATTGGCAATCTGGACGAATGGGGTTCAGTCCACAGAAAGATATGGCACTAGAGTGTTGTGATATAAAGAAACCTCCCTCTGTTCTCACTGTAAGGTAAGGCCCACCCACGAACCCGAGGAGTTTGCCTGGCAGCTTGAAACAATTTGGAAACAGCAGGATGGGTTGAGAAAAAGAATGCATCTGCGCAGGCCCAAAGACTGCCATAAATCTGGGGCGAAGGCGTTAGGAATGCAACAAAGATAGATCAGATGGAGTGTGTGTGTGTGTGTGTGTGTGTGTGTGTGTGTGAGACAGAGAGAGAGAGAGAGAGAGAGAGAGCGCTAGGCAGCAAGGAAAACTTGGTATACTACTTTAGAACTACAAGTTGAACTAAAAGTTGCACAAAGATCTTTTCTAAGTGTATAATGCAGAGACTCATCCCCACATACAGTTTTTTTTCAACCGCAACCCTCACTCCCCTGCTCAATGCACCTACAAGCTAAGGATGACAGGGAGAGTTTGGTTAGAGAATTCCTAACAAAGGAAATGCCCCCATGGCATGCGTTATCTTTCATATGAATTTGTGTCAGCTGCCCTAGCGCCAAATCCCCAACTGCTCTTTATATTTGTAGTAAGTTAGAAGCAGTTTTATATGAAAGGAAGGAGGCTATTCAAGGAATCTGCTCATGAGACTGTTCTTCAATGCACTATATGTAATGCTAGAATATGCATGGGGTCATGTGGTTCTGGAGATTTATTGCTGGAAAATTTGTTAAAGGCATATACAGCCCCTAAATTATTTGAGAATTATCGTATTTTTCCACCTATAAGACGCCCCCATGTATAAGACGCCCCCTATTTCTGGGGACTCAGATTTAAGAAAATGGGGAGAGGATGTATCCATGTATTTTTGACCCTAATTTTTGACATTATTTTTTAGGGAAAAAACCTAGTCTTATACACAGAAAAATAGGGTATATCTTATGAAATGCACACTGAACGCCTGCATTTTTGCATAAGGAGCTTATAACTTTTTAAAAATGGGAATCTCCGAAAGGACAAAAAACATACAGAATTTTTTTTCCACTTTGCAGCTACAAAAGTTTACCTGCTCAACTTGAAAATAAAGTGAACTTCCCATTCTCTAAATGGGTGCAGGGCGAAATACTGGTGTGCTCTTGACCACAATTAAGTTAAATATGGAAGTTCTGATACTGACCGTGATTATGGTTAAGCAGCATTTGAAACCAACTTAGAACTCTGAATTCAACTCCTGATCAGCTAACCCTGCTTAGCCTCAAATATAGTGAGCATCAATGTCAATGGAAGTTAACTGTGGTTGAGGAGAAGGGTAAGTTCATTTCCGAGAAGAGGTATAGGAGAAAACATGCAACTCGCAATTTCTTTATGATATCGTAACCACGGTTATGAGAGTGGTAGTGCTCACACACAACAAAAAACCACAGTTTGAGTATGCGGTCTTGTATGCTCCCCATCTACCCTCTTCAATCACGGAAGATTGGAAGACTTTCTTCTGCTTTCAGATACATGCATTTTCTTGTTCTGTTTAAACTGACAACTGTGGTTGGTGCTAGCTATGGTTTACTGTGGCATACACATATCACTAACAACAGCCTGAAGTTGGCTTGTTTCAAAAAACTTTAGTTTGTTTGTGTTCAGACAGAAATAGAAATTGGCTACTTGAAAATGGAAGCAAAAGCCTAGAATGTCATTGTGGCCATGATAGTGCAGAAGAGGAGAGCATATGAGCCGTAAGTATGGAATACTATGTGTTGGCATTATGTGTGATTGTAGCTTGTGTCTGCATTGGGCCACAGAAGGGTGGAAAAAGATACAAACAAAGGATCTAAATGAAAGGTGCTGCATTTTTTAAATAATGTAATATTCTTGAATATTGTGGCTTTATAAAGCTTTACTTTTCTGAGGGATATGCTCAAATACCTATTTTTGTGGAAACTTCAACTTGCGCAAAATGGAAAATAATTTTGAGGAAATTACCAAACAAGCCCAAATCATTACAGCTTTCTACACTATATCTGATAAAACGTGGAAAAATTAGTCAACAAAGGACACGGAAGGGAGGAAAGACAGTATTTAACAGCATACCTATAAGTAACAAGGCCCCAGTTCTCCATGGCACCTTTATAAAATAAATACAAAGGTTTATTGATATTGATACACACAACCATCTCCTAAAATGTTTTACAATTCAAATAAAACTCAGAGGTAACACAAAATACTTTACCAGCTGCAAAGTCTGCAATAGCTATGAGATCAATTTTAGGGAGAGGGTAAGGAACATTGAAGTAATCCTTATAAAAAGGCAGCGTTTTAGCAGCAACCTAAGGGGGAAAGGAGAAAAATGATAGAGAACATAGTGTGTTAAGTCAAAATAAAGAAGACCTGTTAACTGACTTTAAGACATTGTGCTTTAACTTTTACTCCTAAGCCAACTGCAGTTGTTGTTAAAACTGTGTCAACTCTGACCTTTGCCAAATCTACACACACGACATGTTTACATAAAGGAACACACGTGTTCTGATGAATATCTGCAAAAAAGAGAGGCCTGAACAAATTCCAAAACTATCTAAACCCTGCACCAAAGAGGACTTAATGGTTGCCCAGAGGACAGGGGTAAGGGTCTTAAAGCCATTTTATCTGCCCCCAGGGACATACCTAAACAAATTTGAAGTAGTATGTGTATCCACAGTTTTACCCATAAGGAAAAAAACGTTTAACAGAAAGTTCACAATTTATCACTTCATCTCTTCCCCAGCTCCACCCAATCACACAAGCTGTAAATCTCTGAAGCCTGAATAATTAGGTGACGCTAAAATATTATGGAGCTAACCATTTATAAGTTGTTCAGCTTAGGTGACAATATATGCCCTACTTCCAACCAGTGCCTGGAAAACAAAGTTCCCCCTGCCACAGCATGAACATCAGAAGTTGCCCAAGTCAGGCCTTATGCAAAATTCATCTAGGCCAGGCTTCCTCAAATTCGGCCCTCCAGATGTTTTTTGTGACTACAATTCCCATAATCCCTGACCACTGGTCCTGTTAGCTAGGGATCATGGGAGCTGTAGTCCCAAAACATCTGGAGGGCCAAGTTTGCCTATGCCTGATCTAGGCTAATACAGTGGAACCTCGGTTTTCGAACGTAATCCGTTCTGGAAGTCCGTTCGACTTCCAAAACGTTCGGAAACTGAGGATCAAAGGGCTGTCAGCAAGTTCAATGAGGAAAATTGAGAAACACGCCTCGGAAGCCGTTCAACTTCTAAGGCACGTTAAAAAACGGAAGCATTCACTTCCGTGTTTTTGGCATTCGGCTTCCGAAACATTCGGCAGCTGAGATGTTTGAAAACCAAGGTTTGACTGTGTATTGTCTACACTGACCAGCAGCAGCTCTCCAGTGTTTCAGACATGGGTCCTCTTCAGGCTTACCTGAAGATGCCAGGGATTAAACCTGGGACCTTTTACACTCAAACAACCATGTGTATTGTCAATAAGCTCCCTGCATTAAGCAAATGCATCTAAGTTTCTTTCTTTTTTCAGATTTTCTCCAATTTAACACAGGAATGGCAGCTAAGCAATTGAAGCAAGAAAGTGCAAATAATATTAAAATATTTCAAGTCAAAAGCAGGGGCACTGTCAAAGTTACTGAAAGATATGGAAGCATGCTTTACCTCTAATGCAAACTTTCCTTGTTCTGCTTTGCCAACTGGAGTGTAAACACGGACTAACACGCCATCAGTGGACCTGGTCTCAACGAAGTCATATTCTCCAACCACAAAAGCAACGAGATATGTTGACATCACAGGAGTTCGGGCAAATTTCACTTCCACCAGGTTTTCATCATCAGGGTAGGGCCTCCGATCAGTGACATTCTTTCCAAGGAAAGATGTTTGGAAGAGACTTGTTAGATTGGCTTTGAAGCGCCACCAGATTTCACGAGGTTGCAGGAGAGATCAGGGCTGGTATTTCCTGTGCTATTTTGCAGTATCAAACAGATGTGTGAAACGAGTCTCATTAACCTGCTCTTTTCCTTTCTGTGCAGTTTCCCTAATTTTGTTCTATCATATCCATCTCCTTGCTTTCTGCCAAGTTGCTCTTCATTACAAAAAAAAGGGGGGGGGCAACAGGGTCCACATCTCCAGTTCTTGTTTTACCCATTACCAATGCAGCTGGAATGTAGGAAAGGTCATCAAGACAATTTCCAGCCTCCGTAACCACCAAAATCTTAATTTCTTAATCCTCGTACTATTTAGATTGCCAACTAGTATCCTGCATGCTCTTGCCTCCCCACCCATTTCCCCCTAGGTTGCTGTTAACCATAGTTCAGTATTATTTCTACATCAACCTTGGTTAGAGAGTTGCTGTAAACAAAGAATTCTAGGTTTGCTCAGAACCACACTAAACAGGCTTGCAAACCATGATTTATGGCACGTGAACTGAGCTAATGATTTGAAATAGACAGTATTCCCTGCTCCTCTGCTTGCAAGACAATAAATGGACATACAGTGGTGCCCCGCAAGACGAATGCCTCGCAAGACGGAAAACTCGCTAGACGAAAGAGTTTTCCGTTTTGGAGGTGCCTCGCAAAACGAATCTGCTATGGGCTTGCTTCGCAAGACGAAAATGTCTTGCGAGTTCCTGGGTTTTTTTTTCCTTTTCCCCCTCTTTTTCTAAGTCGCTAAGCCGCTTATCTGCTTATCCGATAAGCTGATAAGCTGCTAAAAGCCGCTAAAAGCCGCTAATAGCGCTAATCCGCTAATCCGTCAATGGGCTTGCTTCGCAAGACGAAAAAAACCGCTAGACGAAGAGACTCCCAGAACGGATTCTTTTCGTCTTGCGAGGCACCACTGTACAAGCTCTTCAGGCTTAGCTTGGAAAAAGGAAAGAACCTCCAGGTGCTCAAGAAAAAAAAGTTTATTTAGCCCAAACAAGTTCTTCCTCAGGAGCACTCTTGAAGATTTGCTTCAAGACGCATTCAAGTTTTTAACTAGGGTTA
This sequence comes from Podarcis pityusensis, assembly GCF_964106645.2. Taxonomy (NCBI): domain Eukaryota; kingdom Metazoa; phylum Chordata; class Lepidosauria; order Squamata; family Lacertidae; genus Podarcis; species Podarcis pityusensis. Next base: position 22,338,842 of record NC_138038.1, read on the forward strand.
AGTCAACAAACCATGATATAATACCAGAGGTAACCACCATGCCTATTTATATACAATGATCAACCATGGTTTCGCTTTACATGAACAAGCCACAAAAGGCCTCAGTCTCTCATGCAGTCTTTCTAGCCACCAGTCTTTCATGCACAGTCATTCCCATCTACTTCCTCATTCTCTGAAAATGATAGCTTAACAGTTCACTCATATAAGCTAACTAGTAAGAAAATAAACCATTTCGGGGTGTTAAAGTCTGAACACACACATTATATCATACTGAGTCTAACACACATATAAATAAATAGTGTAGAAGAAATACACTTAGAAGTATTGGGTTTATTTTGTTTGTTTTTAAGTCATATACATACTGCTTTATTGTAAATAGAATCCCTAACTGGCTGTAAAAAGAATTTATCATACTCATATTAGACCCACTGAAATTAATGTATCTAAGTTAACCATGTCCATTAATTTCAGTCTACTCCGAATGGTGTTCGATACAACCCATTGATATAAATAAAATTTATTATTATTATTATTATTATTGTCTTAGATCTTCTTGCCGGCATTGCCACAACTACAGTATCAATCTACATTTTATTCATTAAACACCTGACTTTTTAACAAAACAAAAAATGTATTTTATTAAACACAAACTAAACAGAACAAAACAAAACAAAACCCGGAGTACAGTTTGATAATGACATTTGGTACAGTTGAAGTACACATAATGGTAATTCATTACTAAAGTAGGTCTCTCCATAGTGAAGCTTGTGTCACATGCAGTTGTAGCAACAGTGCTGATTTGTTTATATAATCAATTAATAGTGACCACATACTTAGAAAGCTATCCTCCTTACGATGCCCATTTATTACCCTGCTGGGTCAAACATTCAGATAATGCTATTTCCCATACACAGGTAAACCAAGATTATAAGTAACACTTACCATATTTGACAAAGCTACCCTTTCTTTAGGAACCACCAATGAGATATCAAAAGTTGCCTTGATGGCCGGCTCATCCCAGCAAGGAAAAGCCCTACGAGCATCTGTAGCCTGAAAGAAATAAGAACATTAACTAGCCAAAGCAAGTGAGGGTGAATTTCTGACAGTACCATGCAAGAAAAGACCTTAAATCCAAAAAGCTACATTTTCCAAGTAGAATACAGTCTTTAGATAACCTGGACAGAGGAACACAGAAATGCACTGCAGACCAACAACGGGGAACATGAAGGCAAATGAAAAGAAAGATCCAAGGAAATGAGAAAAAAAATTACAGGTACAGTGGTGCCTCGCAAGACGAAATTAATCCGTTCCGCGAGAGTCTTCGTCTAGCGGTTTTTTCGTCTTGCGAAGCAATCCTATTAGCGGCTTAACGGATTAGCGCTATTAGCGGTTTAGCGGCTATTAAAGGCTTAAAGGCTTAGGGGATTAGCTGCTAAAAGGCTATTAAAGGCTATTAAAGGTTTAGCAGATTAGATAAAGCGGGGGAAAGCGGAAAAAAAATCTCAAGACTCGCAAGACATTTTCGTCTTGCGAAGCAAGCCCATAGGGGAATTCGTCCTGCGAAGCAACTCCAAAACGGAAAACCCTTTCGTCTAGCGGGTTTTCCGTCTTGCGAGGCATTTGTCTTGCGGGGCACCACTGTATTCAAGAAGCATGCACAAAACTACACTGAAAGCCATTAAATTTGAAGAAGACCAGAAGCATAAAATTTGGAGAGGCATAATAATTCTACTTGGCAGCTCTTGTATTTTGCTTCTATCCCTGACGGTTCCTATTAATAAGCTCCTTTCTATTATATATTTGGTGCAGTAGCAGCCAGTGAGGTTGTACAAGCAAGGCAAGCACTAGTCACCAGCTTGTTGCAGTGCTGTTACTGCTTCTTGAGAGGAGCGTGAGTGAGGTGAGCAAGTGCACTGCAGGTGCAGAAGCAGGAGAGTCAGATTGGTGCTGCCGCCACACCCACACCCCTCCCCTCAGAGGAACTGGCAGCTATGCTCAGTATTTGGAAGCCAGGTGAACAACACCGCCCCATGGACTGCTACTCCCTTGGTGTACAAAATTCGTTTCAATCCTTGTCCTTTCAATGTGAGGAAGGTTATTAGGAAGCCGTTTTACAGACACAAACAATCAGACACAGCTTGTAACTTATTCAGGGCCAATCAGGCCTTGGTTCATCAGCCAATCAATGACTGAAATAATTCTTCCAAGGTTTAAATCAAAAGCATTATCCACTTATTCCACATGGATAGTAGATGCAGATCAATTACAAAAAAAACTGTACAGTTTCTGGTAAAGGGTCAGAAACCAGGCAGGGTTTGAGGTGGGGCTTTTCCAGTAGACTTCCTACCTCACCCCTACACATACCGTATTTTTCGCCCTATAGGACGCACCAGCCCATAGGACGCACCTAGTTTTTTGGGGGGGAAAGAAAGTAAAAAAAAATTATTTCTCCCCCCAGGCGCGGGGCTGGGGCAGGGGAAGCCCGAGCTTCCCCCGACCCCAGCCCCCAGAACAGGCAGCTCTCCGCAAGCCTTGGGAGCCCGGCGCTAGTCAGCAGCTTGTTGCGCACCGACCCCTCTCGCTCTCCAGGCTTCAGCGAAAGCCTGCATTCACCCCATAGGACGCACACACATTTCCCCTTCATTTTTGGAGGGGGAAAAGTGCGTCCTATAGGGCGAAAAATACGGTAACCAAATGTTAAATCTTGGACAACTCTTTCCATCTCCCAGGCTTCTGTTAAAAAAATTAAATATTGGGGAGTGGGGGGAGAGATACACAGTTTACAACAAGGACTATCAGTGAATTTTAGCCCTTTCCAAAATACTGTTTATTACCTAAGGCTCTACCAGCTACTAGATCACAGCTGCTTCATTGACAAGAAATGGAAACAGGTGGATTTCTAAAGAGGCAACAGCAAATTAGCTACAGCTAAGAAAGTACACAATTGTCTTGTTAGAGACTCTAGGGTACATGTACAAGACACGCTACTTCCAATGAAAGTATTAATGGAAATGGTAGACAACAAATCATAGGAGTCCATACCTCAAACTGGGTAACAGCAGCGTAGCGAGTATCTCCAGAAGGGGTGGTGTATTTACTTCGATAGAAGCCTTTCATTTTATCATTCAGCTCTCCAACAAAATCTATTTTTAACGTCCCCATTCCTGTGATTAAAAAGAGGAAGACAGTTTATGAAGACTTGCTGTGTGGATGTGCTCCATCCAGAATATTCAAATGGGCAAGGGTGTTTGGACTATTTGTTGTCCCTTTGGAATAACTTGTTTCCTCTCCAAATGCCTTGAGGTGCAATATGTTTCAAGCATATTCCAATTAAGATGCAATTTATCTAGTGTAAATGGCACCTCCTCTCTTGTTGCAGATCAGGATTATGTGGATTAATGCAAGGGTGCTGTGGTAAGGATGATAGGGCTGGGAGGTTAGGGATTCCCAACCTTAACACCATCACTACATATTAATGCAGCAAAACCAAAGTGTATGTAGAGTCCAAGCCCTGAAGACTTCTAACCTAGATTAGTTAAGCAAAGTAGGAATTTGGACTTGGAGATAGGAGGCAGGGATGGAACTAGAGCCAAGTAGCAGTGAAAAGAGCTTGTCATACAAGTCCTGGACAACTCAAAAAAATGTTTTGCTGCAGAAGCATACCTAGAGGAAGAACACAACATGGTGAATAAAGAGGAGAACTCTGCTGTTCCATGTTAAGCTATTCCACGGCATAAGATGGCAGGGAAGAAGCTGAAGTCACACACAGATGATCTGAACTCAGAGGAAAGCATATGATGTATCACTTAAAAGCAGAGATGGAAAACAGAGCACAGAACTCTGAGGTGCCCGTTTATCCTGGCATCTAAAATGTTTGATAACAGCACAAGAATTTGGGGTTGTTTTTCCAGGCCTGAGTGAAGGTTTAAGTTTTAGAAGCTATTCCAGACCAGCAAATTAGATACCTGCTGATTAAATATCATGAGTAAAATTTGACCAGCATTCTGGATTTTTTTTGGGGGGGGGCAGTAGGAATAAAACTGACAATGCCATCTTTGTAAGTTGCCGAATACAGCAAAATAATGTCTGGATCAACCTATAATAATTTGTTTATAGAGCAGAGCATTTAGGAGCTTTGTTTTTTAAACTAATTTTCAAAGCAGTGTGTAAAATTTCAGTGCTGACTGTAGCCTAACTTGACCAGCAGTTGTGCATTAAATGCCTGAAGCAGCACCAACCAAAGTTCAGCTGAACACTTTATGGGTGTCAACAAACAGATCTGTCTAGCATAAATAGCTCATCTGCCTCCAGCTCCAAACAGAAAAGCACATGGCAAATGTTCCCACAGCACGTTTTGCTGATGATGAACACCAAACAATTCTGTTGGTCAAATTCATTCTGCCACTCATCACAACTCATACCATCACCTACTTTTGAAAAGTGAAGCTCATCAACTTTCATCAAAGTGAAATTTAATTATTCTAGAATAATATCATGAATAAAACTGAATAGTTCAAGAAGCATCAACTTCTACCTCATCATGCCCAACCCCAAGTGTGCTGAAGCAGCTCACCAGAGTCCAGTGGCTGCATTCGGTCTTTCTGCTAAACCAGCTTTCCCAGAGCTTCCATGCCCCTCCCCCCATTCCCTCAGTGCAACCATAAGGAAGATATTGTAAGCCTCTGCTCCCACTTTACATAAACTGCAGTTTGGCATATCATCCAAGCACTAAACTGTGGTTAATAATAATTATGCTTTAGTGAAAGCAAGCCAGCTTCATAAACCAAGGTGATAATGACAGCTTTTTGGAGGCCAACTATATGTTAAGACTGAAGAAAAAAAAAGGAAAAAGACTGCAATAAGGCTGCTGTTCAAGACAGTATCCTCATGTTGATTTATCCCCTCCAGAATGTGTACTATTGCTTAACCTGTGTCATATTCACCACAATGGACATTAACTTGCCCCACAGAATAGACTGTCTTGGTGAGGCAAAGAAAACATTAGTTTTTTTTCCATGATCATCTCACATAAGCAGAAGGCAATGGTATGAAGTAGGAGATGGGGAAGGGAATATATGAAATGGTGACAAAACAGGGTAGGTAACAGTACATATTGAAGGAGAGTTTCCAAGGGGGAATCTTGATCACCTGTAACCTGTTGCTACACAACACTGCAAGATCTCTAACGAGGCTTGCAGTCATTATAGTTTTGGGGGTTAGCAATATATACTATGCATAGCATTTCATTGGTTTTTATAAGCAAAGTTTCTTTATGGGTAACTGAAAACGATGTTTATTCTTTGTTTTAGGTGAGAGTTTTTATTTGCTCTCAGTTTCTCAACACTCCACTTCTGCCACCATGAGCAAATGTTTGCAAAAGTTGTGACAAAATCCCTCTTCATTCGGCTCAGTATTGAATTTCGGTGCTTGTTGACATATTCTGTGCTTGTTGACATACTTTATTTTAATTTCAGTTCCTTTCTTATTCTGTGTAGTAGCTTCTGTGTAGTAGCATCTATGATGGCTGGACTAGTATTAGCATTCCCAGAGGGACTGGAGTGTTAGCAAACAGCAGGAAACACGCCGGAATCTGGTAGCACACACGGATTAAAATGTATTGTGACACAGCATCTGTGGACCAGAGCCCACTTTGCCAGTTGTACAAAGTTTTATCCTTCAGCTGACATACAGATGTATATATGTGGCTACAATCAAAAGTGTGGGTGGCGTGAAGCCAACATCATTACAAAGACAGGCATGAAGACTAGCATATCACATTACTATACAAAGCCCAAACCTGGTCAGAAGAGTCACTCAACATGAATTTAATCTACTTCTACTTTGTAATGAATTGGCACAGCATGACGAATAGTGCACATAAACTCCTACCGAGGGACAGTTACTAAATTGGATCCAGACTAGATTAACTGTACTTCAATCCCATTCAAATTCATATGAAAATTCAAGTCAACTAAATATGAGGCAGTTTCCAGTTACTAGGGCTTTAAAGGTTTTTGGAAAGTTTCTTGAGCTTTAAGAAACTGGATTCTATTTGGTTCAGTTACCAACATATTGAGAAATACAGGGAAGGATGAGTTTTCAAAAGCATATTCCAACAGAAGAAAATCCTACCCTGGGGATGAGGTGCAAAATGTTTTGGACCTCTACTGAGCCATCTAGCTTCTAAACCAACATTTGTAGAGAAACCCTTTACCTTTTTGAAGTGTGCTGGGAAAAGAGAGGGTCACTTTCTCATCTTCGTTTTGGTAGTTGAATCCTGTTGCATGGATTTCTGAAAAAAGGAAAGGAAAGTGCTCTTAAAAGTTTTGAATAGCAATGACCATTCATGTGATGTGAGGACACTTGGATTTTGGAAGAAAGAGCTAAATTCCTGTCCTCTTTTTTCTTAATATATTTTTAAAACCCTTTTTGTGGTCTTCAATATTAATCTCACCGCTACCTTTGCACAATCAATTATATTTTGGAGATTTGATCCCCAGCTTGAATGCAGGAATAAAAAAAAAACCCATTCCCTTTTAGGACCTGGGTAGAATCTACACACATGTAAAAAACACTGTGAAAATGCTTTTTTAAAAAGGTTTTGAAAAATATATTGAATTTCCATAGCTCACTGCCATCATCTATTGTTAATTTGTATATTGCACTTTACAATACACATAACCGTTTAATTTGCAGCTGCATAGCTGAGTCCAGGATCAACATGTTTCTCTCTCCTTTCAGTTTTTGTGTTGGTTCTGAATTGTGTTGGTTCATTTTGTGTTGGTTCATTTATTTCCCTCAGCATGAAGCTCCTCATAAATGGCAACACTCCGTGGAAGCCTATTTCTGAATTTGGGAGGAACTATGCTTTGGAAAGAAACATTCTATCACTTTCTGCTATTTCCTCCCCAGCCCCCATTTCTTCTCACTGTCCCATCAGAGAAAAAGCCGTTCTTAATAAGTTATCAAACTGTGTGTCCCACTTGCTTTCCTTCAGGCTAACTCCACATTCTGGTGGCAGAGGGATTGTATGTGTGTGCTATTTTCTGCTGACAACTTTCTGATATAGAATGCAGTCCCCTTTGTGTGGCCCACATGCTTCACTAGGTTTGGGGCAGGGGAGGAGCCTTGTTTGGAACCTCCCAACATTTTGTAATTAACTATTTTATGGCAGCCATTTTATGACTCTCCATGCCTTCCTATGGCAGTCATTTTGTGGCAATGCCCACAAGTACCCTCTTAAAATTCTACAGGTTACAGACCCCTGCTCTAGCCCTTATAATCCGAGAAAAACCTGCAACATGGAGTTTTTGCACTGACAGCTCAACAAGTCACACCGTATCTTGTAGCTGGTCCACACGGGAGGACATTCACTCTGAAACTCCTCTCTTTCCCCTTTTTAATCACCTGCCACTATTGCTCCCAAGCCCCACCAGCACATTCTAACTGCTCGGCAATTACAATGCAAAGATGCTTAGTTTAGTACATGGCTGCAACAACATGAACTTTGAGACTTCTCTTGCATCCGTAATTCTAAGAACCGCCCCCCCCCCTTTTTGTAATGCTACTAAAACTCATGGTTGTGAAAAACAGATTTTTAAAAATTATGGCAATAGCTGCTTAAAGCTTTGCAATGGAGTGCAGTAAAGTTCCAGTAGCCATGGAAGGCAGTTTCTTCAAACAATTCTTACTCCACAGACCCTGTGCCTGTTCTGAGTCCCAACCCCCTCAGCAATCTGTGAAATGACCATCAACCTATTTAGCCATTTTCAAAACATACTTAATCCAATGTGAGTGGTATTGCCTCAGATAATTACTACAGTCATACCTCGAGTTACAGACACTTCGGATTGCGCATTTTCAGGTTGCGCACCACGCCGAACCCAGAAGTACCGGAACGGGTTACTTCCAGGTTTCGACACTCGTGCATGTGCAGAAACACTAAATTGTTTAGTAAACACTCCCACACGGATCACATTCGCAACCCGAGCGTCCACTGTACTACCGAATAGGGTATACATCCAAAAACCTAGGTGAATTTTAGGGAATCAAACTTTTACATGGTTTAATTAGGTATTTCATAGAATTCTGCTTTGCAGTCACAGCAAACTAGTAGCCTTAGTTTTGCTTCTCGTATATTTAATTATGTAAATATGTATGTAACGTGCAGTAGCGAGCTTATGTGCGCACAAAAACTATTCAATACAGGCAGAATAACCATATTTTAATATGTACCAATTGTATTTTGTTAAGCACAGTGAGAGGACACATGAGGCATGTAGGGATCTCTCTCTCTCTCTCTCTCTCTCTCTCTCTCTCTCTCTCTCTCGCAGCAGCAGCAGCACAAAGCTACTGGCTACCCCCAGTCCATAACAACTACTGTAGCATGACATTCCTCAGCTGACAATTTATAGAAAGGCTTAAGATCCAAGCCTCAAATGCTGATTTTAGGATAGTGTCTCACACACACACACACAAACACACACACACACACACACACACACAGCCCCACTCACACCCCTGTTGAAGATCAAAGTTCCATCTAAGTTCAGCATCCTGTTCTCACAGTAGCAAACCAGATGCCTATAGGAAGTCTAACATAGTCTAAAAGCAGGAGCACTCTCCCAACTTGCAGTTTTCAGCAACTGGCAATCAGAGGCATATTGTCTCCAGTAAACAAAATACTGCACCAGTGGTTACCCAACTTTTCCCCACTCAAAAACCACTTGAAAACTGTTGAAAGTCTTGGCAGACCACTAACTTTTTCTGCCTGTTGTAGCAAATGTAACACACTAGGCTAGATGGGATATGAATTTTTATTGTACCCTAACAGAAATTTATTTCATAGACAACCTAAATGAAGTTCACATACCAGTTTGGGACCTCTGTACTACACAATAAATTTGAGTTAAAGAACGCTATTTCTGAATGGCCAACACAAAATGTGAAAAGAGGCTTAGAAGTGGCTCAGGTACTTGTTAACAATTCACTACATTCACCTACAGTACCATGGTATACATGTCTACTCAGTAGCCTCTTTCTGTTTAATAAAAATTATTCCCAGGACAGCTGCCTGAATTTTAGTTCAGGGTTGGCATTGGGGGAAATGGGGTTCTTGTGCCTTCAACAGCTGCACAATCAGGACCAACTGCAGACTTTTTCATTTTCTGCAAAATGCATTCAGCTATCTATTAGCATGAACAAGTAACAGGGGTTCCACAAAGCTTAGCTGAAGGATCAGGCTGAGTTCTGGAACAAGTAAAGGAATATTGAAGAGGGTCTTTGAGGATGCGTGGATAGAGCCTTTTCCTCTTCATTGAACATCCCTACATGCATATACAATTTATTTGTTTTACTATGAAGAATTCTACTCTGCCCCTTCAGCATTGAGGATCCATACAGAAATATTCCTTAAGTTAGAGGGCATGATTTCTAGGTAGGTATGAGAGGAAGCATTTCTTGTTCATTTCTTAACAGACCTAGAAATAATTTGGTCCCATATATATTACAGGCAATTTTGGAAACACTTAGCATCAAAATGTACTCATTCCACCTTCCCTTTTTCTATCTAATATCTAAATGGGAAAATGTGTACAGCATTTTTTAAAGAGTATGTGGGAATTACTTTATTAACAGAGTGGTAAAGGAGTTAAAACAAAAACAGATTAGCAGTAGAAACTTGCTTCTGAGTGGATGTGAAAAACCTGTTGCTTGCATCCTGCTATTTAGTAACACATGGGCAAACCACAATGAGACACTATTCATCAGCAGCATTGTATAGTCGTATCTTGCACCTATCCATAACGTATAGCCCTGTAGCAATGGCAAAACAGATTTAATTAACTACTTGGACCACAGAAATGCATATGAAGGAATTAAAGTCTTTTACATACACATCCCCATTGTTGTACAGAACCCAGGAAGATGCCATCTTGCTAAATAGCTGCCTTTGTTCTATCTTGGTATGAATCTCTCCTTTCTGGTAACCTAGAAATGTAATCTGTGTGTCTCAAATGTTTTTGAGGTCAACTGAGTCATCAGAAATGGCTAACACTGGATTAGGAAAGGAAAGCTGCCCATGTCTGACATCGCTTACACCCCTCCTTGCAAAGCACCTACACAGATTTTTAGGGAGTGGGTGGTGCTGTGGTCTAAACCACTGAGCCTTTTGGCTTGTGGATCGGAAGGTTGGGGGTTCAAATCCACACAGTGGGGTGAGCTCCCGTTGCTCTGTCCCAGCTTCTGCCAACTTAGCAGTTGGAAAGCATACCAGTGCAAGTAGATAAATAGGTAACGTTTCGTTAGGAAGCTAAACAGCACTTCACGGTGTCCCGTTGCACCAGAAGTGGTTTAGTCATGCTGGCCACATGACCCAGAAAGCTATCTGTGGACAATCGCCAGCTCGCTTGGCCTGAAACGAGATGAGCGCCGCACCCCATAGTTGCCTTTTAAAAAAACATTTACACAGATTTTTCACATGCATTATCTATGGTACAAGTGGATAGTCAAATCAATTTGGACTTTGCTATAGGGGTGTATGCTAGCGATTGCATTGGATTTGATTGGATATAGACAGTTGCAATCAAGGAAACTGTGTTCCCATGGTTAAAAGTTAAAATATCTTGACTTGCAAGGTAATACATGGAACATGAATAATCCTAAATCATTATTAAAAAAAAGCTTTTACAACCGTCTGCAAACCCTGCTGATCAGTGTATTCTGTGCTAAAAAAAGAAACCTATTAGATATAATACTGTTCTTTGCCAAAAGTGTCTAGAAGAAAGTGTAATAGCACATTGGCTGAGCATCCAGGTGGTACCTGGTCAAAACCGTAGCATCTTCAGTTAAAAGAATCAGGTGACATGAAAGTCCTCTGCCTGCGATCTGTGCCAATCACAAGCAAACAATATTGAGCTAAAAAGCCAAAATACTCTAAAACCTGGACTTTGTAGCTTCCTATGCTTACCCAGAGCAAAGTCTGCTTTGTGGTTTTTGTGTGTGTGTGTTCTTAAAAAAAAACAGAAGTAGCTCCCTTTCCATTCTCCCCAAAGAACTCTTGTAACATGCATGAATACTCAATACACAAAGCTCATTTAAGTAAAGAGCTCATCCTATCTCTTTTCCAGGTAAACCACCACAAGACATGGGCCTACAAGCAGTGTTGAAGCTATACAGGTGCATTCACTCTGCCTGTGAGACTTCACAAGTAAATATAATCTCTTAAAACAGACAAATGAATAAGCTGCATAAAAGCATTTATCACAACTGTTGGCTTCTACGATGTACTACAATTCAATAAACAGAGATCGCCATGGCAAGGTGATAACAAAAGCTATCCTTGTCATTAAAAAGTCAAGTCTTAAAATGAGTGTGAAATTAATGTGAACACAGAAAACCAATATGGAAATAAAGCCTTAATAGAACTATGCATTTTGAGTTTTCATTTTGAAACATGGGTGCTTTCTTCAACTTTCACAACTACTAAAATGAAGTAAAAATAAATACAATATAAAGCTCTACCTTCAGAGTACACTTCTTACTTAAAGACTCAGCTGATGAGCCATTTCTGCACATGACAATATTTTGGTGTGTGTTCTAGACTGACACTCAGTTCATGCGGCACCACCTAACATCTTTCTTCAATGTACAGTGGTACCTCAGGTTACAGACGCTTCAGGTTACAGACTCCGGTAACCCAGAAATAGTACCTTGAGTTAAGAACTTTGCTTCAGGATGAGAACAGAAATCGTGCGGTGGTGGCACGGCGGCAGCGGGAGGCCCCATTAGCTAAAGTGGTACCTCAGGTTAATAACAGTTTCAGGTAAGAACAGACCTCCAGAACAAATTAAGTTCTTAACCTGAGGTACCACTGTATTCAATTTCCTTGATACAGATGGGTAGCCGTGTTGGTCTGCCATAGTCGAAATAAAAAAATTCCTTCCTGTAGCACCTTAAAGACCAACTAAGTTAGTTCTTGGTATAAGCTTTCGTGTGCATGCACACTTCTTCAGATACACCTTGAGTGCATGTCATTTTCGATTTCCTTGAGTGCATGTCATTCTCGATGGCTCCAACCCACCAATCTCAGATGTCATGCTTGTTTGTGATACAGCAGAGAACATTTTCTAAAGGAAAGCAGAATAGCTGGGAACAGATGCCAAAAAGGGAAGTAGTGTTGACTGTGGATTGATTGGAACATCAGGCTTGGCTGTAGGAAACCTAGGTTCAAATGAAGTAGATCTGTGAGGATAGTCAGAAAGGCTTGATGGGCCTTATGCCTGTATCTCTCCTCACTGAGAAGCATGTGCTTAACCCATGGCTGACAAGAGTTGCCTCAGAATAGGGTGAAAGCAAAGTAAACAAATGTCAATCCTTCCACTGAAAAGAACATGCAAGTCCAACCTCTCTCTTCCTTTGCCTGAAACTAATTGTGAGCAGGAGGCAGAAAACTTCACCCCCCAAAAACAGACAGGGATTTAGCCCCTTTACACTCAATAGGATAAACTTTAAAAGCATAACGTTAAGCTATGGTTTGGCATTATGTCAGAAATGAGCCTGTTCGACTTTCAGGCTTATGCACATATGCGCGCGCACACATGCACTGGGGAGAAAATAAAAAAACTTCCATTTTAGCTTTATAACTAAGCAATTCTAAACACACATGAATGAACCTAGGGAACTATAGTTTGCTCTAACCTATGGTTACAGAACAAATCAGTATTTCAGACTATGGTGTTTTGAGAGGTGGCATCATTTTATAGGAAGTGGAAGCAGCAGCAATTAAGTAAGAGCAATTAAGCAGCATTGGAGTGTGGCAGCAGTTAAGGATTTGGCATTCTGAAGGACGAAACTACAAACTGGAAATGTGAAGTTTAAACAGTTTGAATCATCACTGGGCAAAAACTCAGTGAAATTTGATCCCTACTATCTTTAGATTCCATATGGAAAGAAAGCCTGCTGCAACAGGATGGTGCAACAGTGTTCTCAGCAAACTAAAGGGAGGGGCTGAACATCTGCCTTGAATATTTCAGGGTCTGGAAAGTGCACTTATCCCAACCAGAAGTGCCATTAAATCCTCCTGACAGGCAGCCTTTGATCAGGATGGAGAAGCATGCAACCCAAAGGAATACTCGCTGAAAGCTCATGTTGCTTCTGTAGTGGTTGTTTCACAATGCTGAACACTCTACATAGTGCTGACTTGGTATCGTACTATCCCTTAATTGTTTAGCAATTCAGTCATATAATCAGAAAACAGAGGTATTCAACTAACAAAAAATATTTCAGTTTATCATACTGTGATAAGGGTTTTCCATGTTCACTGAAGCTACAAAATACTGGGAAACTGTAACTGCTAAGGGCCACACCCATAACAGACATGTTTAGGGGATATAGTACTCACACGAGCTGGAGGAACAGCAGGGCTTGGTTGCCCAGGTGCTCCCCATTTATGAGTACCACTTCCAGGTACCCAGCACCATGCATGTGTACAGTTGCACAGAAATAGAACACACATAAATTGGGAGTTGCCTGTAATATGTTCACTTGCTTGAACTAGGACTTTTATTCTGAGACATGTGGCACTTACATGTTATCCTCAACCTTTTCAGACCATGGAACCACTTTTAACCCAAACAGGCATTTGGAGACCCATTTCTTAATTTTTTATTATCTTAATCTTTTGCATGGTGGTTGTGCTCCTGCTGTGACCCAACTTGGATCAGGCTATGACCCACTAGTGGGTCCTGACTAAGCAACAGCCTTCCTTCAACGGAAAGCAGTCTTTTTTTTCTTTTTTTGCCTCTACTTTGATACTCTGAGCTGGGAAAATTTCAGGCAGCAGTTTGTAAAAAAATTGATGCTGTCACTTAGCGAGTTTTCAAATATTTCCCCACTCTCTTGGTCTTCTCATCTTACTGAGATTGCAGTATCAAACTTTCAAGAAGTGAAATGGAATGAGGAGGAGAAAAGGAGGGAGGATTAGGGTAACAGAAGAAAGAAAAGAAGCCACTGTGACTGAGGGAAGAAATAATACAACAAAAACAACTCAATCTAAACTCATCTTTATAAAGAGGAATTGCAAGCTATTACAGGCAATGAAGAAGGACACTGCATTTTATGAAACATTAACTAAACAGCACCTGGAAGTCATAAGAAAAATAACTTGACTGTGAAGCACGGTAAGAACCTTTGCATTAGAACCAAAAAAAGGAAAAATAATTTATATTCCAAGATGTAATTTGCTAGGCCAATACTAATTGTGCTTACCTGGAAGTAAATCCTTTCAACTTCAACAAAAAATATGTTTAAGATTGAAGACTAAATCAAGAAAGTATGAAGACTGGAACAATTCACTATTGACACTAGTTTACATTTCCTACTACAGTGGTGCCCCGCAAAACGAATGCCTCGCAAGACAGAAAACTCGCTAGACGAAAGGGTTTTCTGTTTTTTGAGCTGCTTCGCAAGACGAATTTCCCTATGGGCTTGCTTCGAAAGACGAAAACGTCTTGCAAGTTTGTTTCCTTTTTCTTAACACCATTAATACAGTTGCGACTTGACTTCGAGGAGCAACTCATAGAACGCAGTGTACATAGTAGCCTTTTTTGAGGTTTTTAAAGACTTTGGTGATTTTTGAAGCTTTTCCAAAACTTCTTTTGCAGCCATTTGGTAAGTTAAGCTTTTAAAACTTTTTTGGGGGGTTTTGGATTTTGGGTTGGGGTGTTTGGAATTCAAGGACTTGGTGTTGGGGAGGGGTTTGCAAGAATCTGGAAGCTTGTTTCTTTTTTCTGCATTTTTATGATTTTCTGTGACCATTGGGCCACTCTGCTGTTTTTTAAAAAAAATTCTGGATTTGAATTTCTGTGTGCTGGGTGGCTGGGGGAACAGTTGGGGAGGGGTTTGCAAGAATCTGGAAGCTTGTGTGTTTTTTTTCTGCATTTTTATGATTTTCTGTGACCATTGGGCCACTCTGCTGTTTTTTTTAAAAAAATCTGGATTTGAATTTCTGTGTGCTGGGTGGCTGGGGGAATAGTTGGGGAGGGGTTTGCAAGAATCTGGAAGCTTGTTTTTTTTCTGCATTTTAATGATTTTCTGTGACCATTGGACCACTCTGTTTTTTAAAAAAAATTCTGGGTTTGAATTTTGAAATGCTCTTTACAGTATGTGTGACTTTAAAGAGCACTTAATAAACTCTTGTTGTACCAAACTTGGCTTTGTTTGGCTTTTTTTTGACCATAGGAACGCATTAATTGATTTTCAATGCATTCCTATGGGATTTCGTGCTTCGCAAGACGAAAAATTCGCTAGACGAAAAAATTCGCGGAACGAATTAATTTCGTCTTGCAAGGCACCACTGTAACTTCATTCAGATTACATATGGCTGTATCACTTTGAAATTACTTCTTTCAAGTGAACTGAAGGCAACTGACTTACTATTTCGAAGCCACAAAAGCCTGACAACAAGCCTGAGCATCCAAGGCAGCAGTAAAGATTACATGGGAACGTATTCCTATCACATAGTTAAACTTATCACTTCAACAAATGACTTCTAGAAATGTGCCAAATTCTTTGCAGCCAGCATCAAGAGTTATCCCTGATTAGGACTGAAAACTATTCTGAATCCATAGATACCAGCACAAAAATTTTAGGAATCCAGGCAAATAGACACATGGGGTTTTCCCCCTCCTATCCTTGCAGGGGAGCAGGGCACAAAAACTGAAGTAGAAATCAACTGCAGTTTTTCGTACTGAGAGTTATTTAATATAAAAACACAAATCAAATGTGGTTTTCTGATGAAACATGGCAATTACTTGCATATTTAGTCTTAGTTGATTCTGAATACAGTGTCATTACATGAAATATACTGCACATGTCATTTTCTGTTTTAAAATACTGCTCTGAGATTTCACTTATTATGATCTATGGCTATATAACCAAATAAAAGTACTATGACGAACCATGAAAGACTATAAGCCTTCAACCAACAGAGCACTATGCATATTCACAATTTGTTTGCAAAGAGCTTGTAGTACAGATTAAAATAACTGCATCTATAAAGCAATTTCTGAAATTACAGAGTGGCCAGATGGATATGTCAATTAATTAATGATTCCAAATTATAGTCCTGCAATATAAAAAAAGCTTGGACCCTGGCCAAAGGTTGTACACAATTATGTTCCAAAGGAAGGACAAAGGCAAGTGTTCAAGCCAGAATTGCACATACTGGGAAGGAAATAGATTATACTGGGATGCCTCCTTCCCTTTTATAGGACTGAAACATTCACTGTATTTGAGGTTTGGCTACGATTGTGCATTCCTCCCTTCACTGTGTGCCTGCTTCTCTGAAAAAATCCTGGCCTGCATTAATCAGGAGTTCTCCATTACATCCCAACTGGTAAACTCTAGCAATGTTGGTTAACAAACCAATAAGTCAAGATCTGATCAGGTAGGCCTGAGGGCCTGCAGCATACAAGCAGACCCTTAGAGTCATCTGATCCAACCTCCTTCAATGCAGGATTCTCAACTAAAACATCCATGACAGACGGCCATGCAACCTCTGCTTAAAAACCTCCACTGAAAGAGAACCCACCAACTTCCGAGACAGACAGTTCCACTGTTGATCAGCTCTTACTGTCAGAAAGTTCTTCCTGATGTGTAGTCAGAATCTCTTTTCTAATAACTTGAATCCATTGGTTCAGGGCCTACCCTTCAGAGAAGGAGAAAACAAGCTAACTCCATCTTAAAGCAAACCATGTGTCTGACTTGGTTTTGGGTTACTGTTTTGAAAAGTTGCCTCACAAACACATCACCTTTCCCTATCCATAGGATACAATTACTCACTCCTGGCAACAAGAACACACATGCATCCAGATAAGGAACCCCATATGCACAACTAATTAAAATCCAATGAACAACCACTGACCCATTAAAAGCAGCAATAGAAGGAAACAGACAAATGCAGGCCACAAATCTTCTTCCACTTGGCCCACTGCTCACTTGGTGCCCCCAGCTGGCTAAACGAGCCTTTTAGCCTTGGACAACTTTTTAATAGTAGTCTTAAAAAATGGAGAAAATGGCTATAAATGCAAAAAATTGTCCTCGTCCCCATATTTCCTCTTGTCTCCCTTCCTCCCCAGTCTTCAGCAAAGACATCAACAATGATCTGAATCATTAAACCTTGGCCACCTATTAAGAATGCGAATAACAGCAAGTGCAATAGCAATGTAGTGAATAAGTGCACTGGCTTGGCTCTTTGCAACAAAGCTTTGATCCAAACTGACTGACCACTACACTATCCTATCAGTAGCACTACAACTCTGCTTCAAACTCTCAAGGCACTAGCATCAAGATTTTATTTGCCAGTGATTTTTCCTGCCCTGAGGAGGGGAATGGTAATTTACACACAAGTTAATAATAGACCACAGTTCTGGGGAGAGAATAATAATAAGGGAAAGAGAGGATGAGTTGATCTTTTGCAGGACACCATTTGCTTTTACAATGTGTTCTAAGGTATTACCCTGGGATTTGGCAAGTCCACAACTACTAAAAGCTTCTGCTAAGTGCTATAATTAATTCTCTCTGGGCAAGCGTGAATATTACACTTTTTATATGGGCTCCATTTAAGAATCATTGGAATGTCACCACAAATTTTCAAAAACTCTTAACCCTCCCCTTCTCCCAAGCTGGGAAGAACAGCTCAATCATCTAAATGCCTTCTATAACATCAGAAATCATGTTGGTGGTTGAAAGACGTTTGTGAGGCTTCTTTACCCAGCAACAGGGAAAGAAATCCTGAAATCCTCACCAGTTCAGACAGGAACTGTGCTTTTTAAAAAATTTAATGTCTGAGAGTAATAACATTATCCCTAACTAGCCCTCAACAAAAATTCCAGGTTCTGAGGAAAAAACCAAAACTTCTCTCAAGTCGTTAATCAACTAATTTTGCTAGAGGCAAACTTTGCAAAAGTGATGAAGCTCCAATTCTCAATCCTTTAGATTCCCCTTACAGTGTCCCCCTTTCACAGACACTTTTAGCTTCACACCCCTCTTTTGATCTCTGGTTTGGCAACTATGGGGCAAGATCACAGAACAAACACTCAGGAAGCTGGATAGTATGTTGAATAAATAAAGCAAAAACATGCAAATCCAGACACTTTAAACATATTTATTTCTACATAGTTATTCCTGGAAAAGAGAGGGCCTGATGTAAGCTTAGTGGTAAGAACAGTGTTAGAAACTCAGATATATAAGCTAGGTACCAAATGGCTCCTTAAACCAAGGTTACAGTTGGAAAGTCTAGTTGCCATTTTGGAGCACGACAGCTCTAGAATGCATGCTTAGATGTATGAAGTCCCAGTATCTTAAAAGAGAATGTAGCAAAGGGTCCCAAGACTTCAGAAAACGAAGTTAAAGATGCCAAGTCAGCCACTAATAAGCAAACTGAACTACAGTCGTACCTCAGGATAAATATGCTTCAGGATAAGTATTTTTGGGTTACGCTCCGCAGCGACCTGGAAGTAATGGAGTGTGCTACTTCCGGTTTTCGCTGCTCGTGCATGTGCAGACGGTCAAAATGACGTCACGGGCATGTGCGGAAGCGGCGAAACGCGACCCGCACAGTCGCGTCTTACGTTCTATTCAGGATGTGAACGGGGCTCCGGAACCGATCCCGTTCACATCCCGAGGTACCACTGTATATAGATTGTTCCATTTTATTCTTTTTAATTTATACTAACCGTCAGCCCTGTCCTGAAGGACTGAAATGGCCTCCACATCCTTAGATCTATTTTTGTAACTAATTCTCATCCTCAATATGTGAATGTTCTAGCCTTTTTCAAAACTTTGCCCTGAAAAAGCAGTTTTCTTCATGTTTAATATTCTAGCAACTTAGTGCTGGATGGAATACCCCCTTCCACCCACCACCAGGCAGCATTAGCTTACCACAAGCTGAGAACTACTGCATATTGTGCAGAAGCAGCTTGTCTCAAGCCAGGAAAACATAGAAGCACTGTTTGAACACCCAACACCCACTGCAAACAAAATACTGTTCTCTAATTACTAACAGTGTGTGCTGTCTGATCTCTGAAAAGAGCGATCTGCTCATTATTTGATTCACTTTCTTTGCATTCAGCATTTACACAGCACTTTTTATTTACAAGGTGGTTCATCACCTTGAAAGGCAGAACCCTACTATCCTTATATTAGAATGTTAGCTTAGTGTACACGAGTATGAATGACTTGCATGACGGACTTAAAAACACATCTTACAAAACCAAACCTACCAAAACAAAGTGTATCTCAAAAGTTACACTAACTTTTGCTTTTAAAGTCATCCTTTGGCCCAATATTTGCATCAGGGGCAAACATACACGACAATATTTCATTTTGCAGAGCAGCCAGGCATTTAAAAGCTAGTCATAGTAAAGTTAAATAAAGGCATTGGCTTCTGACTCATTCCAACAGGTGCCACAGAGCATTTATCCAGCAAGTCCTCTGCCAGATTCATTCTCTTCCACTTTCAAAGCCATTATGCTCTGGCAGTATCCCAAATGGAATCAAATTTCTTAATCCTATCAAAAAAATAGTCAAGGTATATGAATAAACATATTACAAATACATTTCCACTGCAATCAAGCCATGCAGTTATTATTTTTATTATTCAATTTATTACCTGCCCTTCATACTAAGGTTCATAGGCAGGTTACAGCAATTTAAAGTACGATATTAAAAAATACTTTTAAAAACTTAGTTACAAAAAACTGCAATCAGAAAATATAGGGTGGGCTGAAAATATGCATCTCAGGTGTCAAATGCCAGAGTAAAGAAGTCCGTCTTCAGCATTCACCAAAAACTGTGTAATAAAGTTCCCAGACACACCTCTATGGGGAGGGAGTCCCACAACTTAGGGGTTGCCACAAAGAATACTCTCTCCCCGGGCACCAAGCTGCTGAATGCAGCAGAGCTACCAAGAGGGCACCCTCTGATGATCTTAACACCAAAGAGGGTCCTGGGGTGACTTTATTGATTATACAAATAATGAGGCATATGGTAGAATAGTACCCACATTTTCCAGTACAATCTGGCATATATGGAGTACATATTTTATTTTTTTCCCTTCCCCTCACTCCCCCTTCCTATAAACGCCTATAAATTCTAATTGTAATTGATACAAAATACCGTTTACTTATGGTCACCAATCTAAGTAATACACATTACTATACATATTTTAATATCTGTAATAACTGCAATAATTTGGGTACCGTATATACATTTTGACACAACTTTGTTAATCTATTCAGAAACGTTTATCTGAGTGTTTGTTGTTGTTTTATTCTTATTTTTAATTTTATGTAATTGTTGCAAGTCAAATACTCTAAGGTAAACTAAGAAATATCTCAATGCAACCATGTCAAGCAATTTAAATAAAGATGAAAATGAATAAAACTTTGTTACCCCCTCCCTAAAAAAAATTGAGAGGGACTGTGAGGAAGGAGCCCATCTTGAGACATGAGTCGTTTAGGGTTTTAAACCAGTACTGTAATGTGAGCACCATGAATTGGGCCCAGAAACGAAATGGCAACCAATGCACACATTTTAAGGCAGGGATTATATGTGATCTAAATGGAACCACAGCCAATAATCTGGCCACTGCATTTGGGACCAATTAAAGTTTCTGAGTCATATTTAAGGGCAGCTTCTCATAGAACCCACTGCGGTAATCCAATCTGAAAGTTATCAGAGCATGGAGTACAATGGCCAAGTCATTTCTGTCCAAAAGGGGCAATAAACTGGTGAACTAGCCTGTGATCTGCTCTTCACAGGGGAGAGCAACCCTGCCCAGGACAGAATGTCTCCCGTCCTCCCAGACATGAGAACTTGGAACATATTACAAGTTTGTCTTTACAGGATTGAGTATATTGGCCGGCCCATATTCAGCCCATACTGGATACATAGAATTTTGTAGCACAGTTTTTTTAAAAAAAAGGAATTTACTGGGCATTCCAGAAAGTTATACAAGGCACATTCAGGCTTAGGCTAAGGATTTATATAAAGGATATTTAATATACCACAGAATCTTGGTTTTTGTTTTATAACAAAAAATATATTAATTAGCTCTTTAAATTAAATTCCATAATTACCAGCTCCAAATCAGCATTAAGAACTACATACCTATGCATTGTGTCAAACCAACGGTCTACCTCATCACCTTATTTCTGACAGCTGACAGCCAGATAACCCCAGAATGTGCAGAAGCAGGATACACTATCAATGCTTCCACATCCCTGGAACCCCAAATTACGTATATAAGAAAGTTGTAGTTCATGAAAACATCAACACTGCCTCCCAAACAGAAGGAACCAAAAACTGCATGCATGCTACCTCAAAACTGGCAGAACAGAGGTGGGAACTCGCAACCAGTTGGGCCTCCTGGCTTAAGCAGAGGTGTAGGTTGGTGAAGCAGATACTCCAGGCTCAGCAAAACAAAGAGCATTTCAGAGGGGATGATCCTCCATTCCCTTTAACTATGCTAGACTTGACTCACCTCTAGTAAGACATGTTGATCCAAGTAAGGAAGCACTTCTCAAACTATTGTCCAGGGACCACTAAATGTCTGATGACACCTTAAGGTTTGATGGATGCTAGCAGCTCACAACATACAAAAATACGCAGGCACATGTGGGAGCAGGAGTTGGCTAGAATGGAGGCTGACACATGCAAAATTGGAGAAAAGGAAAAGGAAGGGAAGATGTGGCTGGCTGAATGTAAGGATAGGAAGAAAAACAAATAGAAAGGAGGAACTGAATGAGAGGAAAAGGAGAAGCAGCACTGAACCTTCTTGTCCCTTTAAACACAGCTTCCTTAGAATAAAGGTACATACTTGCTGGTGTGCTTCGTAATGCTGCCCATGCAAGACTGAAAGGCTTCCATTCACCAGATAAAAATCAACCTAGTTTTTTTTTTTAAGGCAATGTATCACGTTCCTTTAGGTCTTCCACGGATCTACCCAAACACAAAAACACATTTTTTATGGTAGTGCTGGTAAATCCCTCTTATGATTCCCACTAGATACAACCTAGATTAAATTGAAGTAATAAAGGCTGAAGCTACAGATTTAATGATTCCTGTGTGTTAAAACTCAATTGCTTTATCCTTAGAGCCATTCTGAAGGGAGTTATTCTCACCGTTCTATAGACTGAAAACTAGCCAGATAGAGAACAAGGAGCATGAAATGTTTCTGCAGGTTAGGAGCAACATTTTAAACATCTGATATTTTTCAAGTCCTGCCCAAGCTCACCCAGTAAGTCCATTACAGAGCAAGGGTTTGAAACCTCATCTCTCAGGTCCAGTATTCTATTCACTGGCACATACCATCACAGAGCTGGAAAGATAATCTAATTCAAGATCCCCAAAGAAGAATAATCCATTTCACCCTGCGTGCCCTTACCAATCAACTGTATTCTCCTCAAGCCACAACAGAGAAGCAAATGCATTTTTAAAAAATGATACTCTCAGAGCTCCAAGTGAGCTCTCATCACAAAGACAAAAAAAAGAGTATTAATAGAAAACCAAAACATTTCGTGGCATAGGCAATCCAAAATCAAACTGTGTGGATCTTCTCTTCTGGTGCGTCATAGGGGAAACCTACTTTGGTGGATCAAATTCCATTTTGTGGATCAAAATGAACACTTTATGGCAGATAGAATAGCAAAAAGCAGATCTAAACAATTAATCAAATTGATAAGGAAATGTAAGACATGTCTGTTCTCATTGCCAATGCCTGATAGATCACCTACTGCCTACCCTGTTTCAATACCAAATGTTTCCCACTAAGCTGTGATGATGTGCGACGTTAATTCTGGGAGTAAAGCAAAGGGCCACACAGGAGGGAACTCCATTAAATCCTGAAAGGATTTAACTTATGAAGGATACCAGGATCACCACACCCTGAGAAGCCACAGACGTCAATTCTACTGAATGGATCCAACTAGCCACTGAGACAGGCTTCCTTATGACAGATCTGGGTCTCACAAAAGCCCAAGTCAGAGGCTGAACAATTCTGATGATAGTGCAAGTATGCATATAACCTGCTCTTCATAGGGTTGCACTCCCTTCTGAAGCTGCAGGTTTGCATGCTGGGAATATTCCTAAGCCCAAATGCACCCTTGCATTTCCATGTGGAGGCAGGAAAGAGGAGCTTCGTCCATTTCCTTGAGAAACCAAACCTCTCCTCAGTTATTCATACTCTGGTCACCTCCTTGTTAACTACTATAGCATGCTTTACATGGAAATAGCCTTGAAGATAGACTAGTTTAGAATGAGACTTACAGGGTACTGACCAAATACAGTATGGAAGATCAGATCATATTAAACTAGTTCTTAGCTAGCTGCACTATTTACAAATTTGTTTTGAGGCTCAGCTCAAGTTCTGAACATCTTGGGTCCAAAATATTTTAAGAACTGGCTCTCCAAGAACTTCCGCCGATCTTCACTTGTGCAGAAGAAGCGTGTGAGAGAGGAGGCCTTTTTTGGTTGTGGCACCAGGTTTGGAATAACTCCCTGAGTTATACTTGACCTAATCACTGCTCACTTTTAGGCAAGTAGCAAAGACTTCTACTACATATCAGCAGTTTTTAGAATATCTTTCTTAGCAATCTTTATTTATAAATTGCCTTAATCCTTCAGAAATATATAAATATTAGAAATTAAACATTTCAGTCACCCTCTATTTTACAGCACAGCCACAAGAAAGATAAATTATGCTTTGAATTTCACAAAAGCTTTTAATACAGATATGGCTTGGCATGCCATTAAAAACTTTGAAAGGCAAGGCCTTCAGAACCAGAGCATGACAACACTGAGAAAGCCAGAATAGGAAGTTCAATAATGGCAAAGTTTCTGGTCAGCTAACTGGAAAGATAAGGCATATAGTTCCAGTACAGATGTAACAATCCCAATATTTTAACCACCATTATGAGATTATGAGGGATTGAAGGATAGCTTACTAGATCTTTCTGGCCCCTTGCCTCCCACAAGAATTCCCCTGCACTGCCAGTCTTAATTGTGGTTCCATGTTACATCAGCACTAATAGTAATCACAGATGATGCTAATGAGGTTCTCTCAACCATGGGAAAAACCTCAAATCCTGGTCTCAGCTCTTTGTTAAAAGGTAACCAATTTAAGGCTGGGAAGAGAAATCGTACTTGAGGAGGGAAGGAGCATGCAATCCCATGACTCCCACTATTTTAAAGTGTCATTACTGTTTTTAAAACTATACTACTTTTGTGTAAGTCTTGTAAAAAAGTGGCGTATACATTCACAAGTAATAGTAGCAATAAATAATATTTTTTTTAAAAAAATTATCTGTCTGATGCATTCCATCCAACAGTCAACCCCGCCCCTCATGGTTAATATACCTGCTTCTGTGTACAGGTGATGGAGAACTGAATTCAGCTGATTGGCCAGATTCTTCTCTCATCCCCAAGGGATGAAAGGTGGTCAAAATCCCCACTCCCCATCGGCTGCATAAGGAACATACTTTTGGCACACATGCAAAATCCCTGCTGAACTGAGCTTTCTGGTCCCCATCCATGTGCTCTCACCAGATATCATGTGCTTTGAGCTTTGCAGAGAATCCAAAAACCCAGATGTGTTCCTGTCAGCTCAAATGTAGCAACATAGATTTAAAGAGACAGGAAACTGCCCACCCGCCCCTGTTCAATTTTGATAAAATTCTCAATGGGGAGAGAAAAGGAGGTTTCAGCAGGTGGAAAGGTCACCAGGAATCCTCTTCTACCCCCCCCCCCCATATCACCTTTTGTATGTTGAAGTTATATATAAATGGCATAGGACTGGCTGACTGAGAGAGTCTAATTGATTGTCTACTGCATTCCCTTACTGTGAGGCAGACCACAATCATGGAATCCACTGCAGTAACATGTGGCAACCAACCTGGATGACTTAAAAGAGGACATAACCACGCATGATAAGCTCATTACTTTGTCATGATGGCTATGTAGTATTTTCAGTGTTAAGAGGCAATGCTTCTCTGACCACTACTTTTGGGGCATTACAAGCAGGAGAGCTACTGTGCGTATGAGCTACCCATAGGCTCTGGTTAGCCACTGTGAAAATAGTGCTGGACTAGATGGGCCTTTGGCCTGACCCAGCAGGGCTCTTCTGTTCTTATGCTGTCACTACCACACACAACCACTGCAGTTCAATCCAGTGTGTCACAAAGAGAAGTTGCACCACAAAAAGCTATCCACAAAACAAACCAGTTTCAGATTACTCATTCAAGTAATCCAAGTCACACATTCCAGAGGAGGGTGGATCATTGCCCAAGTTAAATCCTGATCAAAAAGTCATCTCTAGGGCATGTTAAATAGGCATTTTATCGAAGGCTGGCCTACAAACTTACAACCATCCAAAACAAATGTAGCCTACCAACCATCTGTGCTTGACAGTCAGATACTCAACAACTCCCCTGCAGCAACCAAAACCAGTTTTGCATCACTAGTGTAACACCATACATGGCTGGTAAACTATACCCAGTTTTCAAGATCACATGTTTGTAGACTTGGTACAAAGTATGCAGCAGCTGAAAATACTGAGGTGATAGTGCTGGCAGCCACAACAATGCCTCCTTAATCAAGCGTCTTCACTTTCTTGAAGAACTGGGACAAGCCATAATCTTATTAAACCCAAGATTTTTATCATAATGCCCCAGTTCTCACGTAGCACTAAGCCAAACCATGGCTAAGCATGAATTAACAAGCTGCATAATATGATAGAGGAAGATGTTTTAAAGCAAAAAAGTTATAATGGCCTGGTTACACATAAGACCAAGCCAAACGATGGTTCCATATGCATGAGTACACAAAGTGAAAACTAAAGGCATTTTACTCTTCCCCAGACCCATCTGCTGCTGAACAAGCCCAGGTTTGCACATATCTCCCCAAAGAAACCATGAGCAGTAAGGCAAGAACAAACCTTGGCTACTACGCAGCTTGCAGTTTGTTTAGAGTGAGATAGACTATGAGCCCATGTTCACATATAACACTAAGTCAAACCATGGCTTTGCTTTGGGTAATGTGACAGCAGCAAAACCAGGGGAGGTGCAAAGCAGCTGGGAAATTTTCATTCTGTGTACCCAACACATGTGGATATTCATACTTAACCATTTTTTAGCTCAGTATTATGAAGAAACCAAGTCATTATCTCTTTTTTACTTGAATACATCTTCCTTTCTAATATGCTGAGGATTTTAGACATCATCCAAAATGTAGAAGGGAGAGATTACTTTAAATTCCCTATGTCAAAACAATCTGGAAACACTTGCTGGAAACACACAACTAAATTCATTATTTGATCAATATTGCATCTGGAGACTGAACATACAGAAGCTACATGCAAATTCCCTCTTACCTTCGTCTCCCTCCGGTGCATAGGAAGCTGTAATGATGTCGATGTCAGCACAATTCATCACAATCTGATTAGTCGCCTGCTTCACCTGTAAAATACACATTCAACTTTATAACTTAATGTTTCATTTAACATTGAGTACGGTAACATTAAAAAAAAAAAAAAGTTTGGCAAGCTGTTGAAGTGAACTTTTAAAGCTGCTTCAATGCAAATAAAACCCAAGACCACTATTCTTCCATTCACACCTACAGCATTTTCACAGGAGTGATTGTTTACAACATAGTGAACAATCATTATATTTATAACTTTATAGTGAGTATTACAATCTCACAGTGAGCAACTTGCTCAATACAGAATATGCCCTCTGGATAAGTAGTTTACCATACCTAAAGGAGAGCAAGGATTGCACAGAGTGGCTGGAAAGTCAACTGGAATCTGCAACCTAAGCTACCCCACAACACTGTATCAGCTAGGGTTGGGAAAAGTCCAAAATTGTGGTCACACAAGTGCCTAGAAGTTTTAAACTGATACTCAGAAATACAAAATAATTTTTCAGCCCTCTACATGCTGGTGCCTCTACAGGAAAAAGCTGATTTTCAGGAAACTGGTTGTTTATTTTAACCCTAAAATACTATTCAAGTTTTGCATGCACTGCAGCTATTATTATTTATTAAATTTCTATACCACCCTTCATCCAAGAATTATAGGGTGGTTTACAATATAAAAATACAAAAATGCATACCAAAGTAACAAACAAGAACAATACCACCACAGTATTATTATTAAAAAGCCACGAATCCCCAAATGATACAAATTTGTTCAAATCTCAATAGTGAATTCAGAAGACTAGCATTCCCATCAACACCCATGCCCCCCATACAGTTGCATAGTTACTATGCATTGAGAACCAACTGGAATTAACTGACAGATCCAACACATGAAGGCCCCAACAACCAATGCTTGTCTATTCAACAAGACTCCTTTAGCAAACTAGGTCCACTCAAATATCAAGCCAAGGCAACTATGTAGCATGTCAATAAAGAGAAACAGCTAATCCATATTTGACCCAAAGGGAATGGTGCCACGTTTAACTTTAAAGACATACCTTTAACACCCTACACCAGAGGTGGCTTCCCATCAGATCCAGCCAGCATGGGCAATGGTCAGAGCGATGGAGTTAGGAATCCAACATCTTGAGTGCCAAATGTTAGCCACCCCTGTCCTACACACTCCAGAACATATAATACATGAACAACCAATATGTGGCCCTGAACAACATGAGAGGCTGTTTTTGAATGTTCCTTCATTGTCATTTAAATGTGATAATATGTTAATATTCTTGCAAACAGACAACAGTGCCTTTCAAGAGCGTGTGAAGCACCAGAAAACATTTACAGGAACCAAGTTAATGGTTACATATAATTAAATGTTCAGCCCCATGAAGATCCAGAAACAAGGCATCAACAAATTGTGCACACAGGCAGCAGTTTATACAAAATGCGAGCTTGTGAAAATGGACTCGTGCTAGCAGGAGTCAAATTGATTTCAATAAGGCTTCACTTACATGATACGCTCAGGATTAAATCTTGTTTGAGAGCAACAAAAGCAAGTATCCAAATGCAGTTCAACATACGACATTTTATATTGCAGGCAAATAGAAAATGCAGACATTAAATGCTTTGCAGGGAAGCAGATACATTAAGGAAAGAGCTATGCAATGGTGATTAATATTTGAAAGCCTCTTACAGAACTGGAAAATTTGTTTTCTGGAAAGCAGCTAGTACAAGCATGAATACTGACATGTGAACTTTTTTTTTTTTTTTAAATCAAGTAATTAGAACAGAAACTATGGATTGTATCCAACTAAGTTTTACTCAGACCAGACCCACAGAAATTTATGGATCTGGGTTAGCCATGCTCATTAATTTCAGTTATACTCAGAGTATAACTAATGTTGGGTACAACCCTGTATGTTCATCAAAAACATTCACTTCCAGTTTTCCTGCAACAACACCTCAAACAGTGAATAATTACTGGAAATACTAATGCCATTCTTGATTACATCTATTAACAGGGGCAGCCTGTCCAATTTCACCAGCTGAAGTGTAATAGGAAGGTGCTGCCCTGCCCATGCACTGCCTGCCTCCCCCCTTGCCACCTCCACCAAAGCCTTGCTGACCAGGGTTGTGCAGCTGCAGCTTCCAAGGTTCTGGCAAGATTGCCCAATGTATCCAGAGGCATCTGTGAAATATTGCGGGCTCTCATGAGATCTCATCAGAACCCACTGCAACCACTTCTTGCTTCTCCAGCGGGAAAGGTGCACCCATGGATGTGCCCCTTGGATTCTGCTGCCTGAGGTGCCTGCCTCATAGACAGGCCAGCCCTGACTATTAAGGAAACATGTGATAGCTTGAACAACTGCAGGGAATATCAGTTTTCTACAAAAAGAAATGCAGGTTTTAGAAAAAATGCTGAGAAATGAGATCAAAACAAAGTTTTCCCATTAATACAGTGCATGCACAATACAGAATCCCCATGCACCAGTGAAAACATTTTTCATAAAATGGGAGGCCTGTGTTCCTTATTATAGAACCTTATGTTGATATTTTCAGCAGCAGTAGCCAGCTGTGGTAATATGGATCGAATGTGGAGTCTGTATGTTATTCAATAGAAAGTAGTCAATGTGGTGCCCTCCAGAGGTTCTTTACAACTCCTGTTTTCCTTGCAACTGGCCATCCTGACTGGGGTTGATGAACATCTGGAGGGCACGAGACATAGCACAACTGCCACAGGGCTAAAAAATACTCTCCCAATGTCACTCTCTGAATTTAGCCATGTAGATAGGACTAGAGCAACAATAACAGAGCACCCCAAATTCCTATCCCGTGGCACTAGTCCAAGAGGATACCATGGTTGATGGTATCAAAATTCACAGAGGTTGTGAAGCAGAAGCAAGGTTGCACTTCCCATGTACTGCTCCTATAATCTGAATAACTTTAACAGAGCAATGGGGAACCTGCGGCCCTCCAGATGTTGTTGGGGCCCCACCCAGATTGGCCAATGGTCAAAGATGATGGCAGCTATAATCCAGCTATTTTTGGAGGGCCACAAGTTCTGCATCCATGCTTTTAATAGTTAGCCTTTCATTATATTTTATATTACACCATCTTCTATTATAATATGTTCTATTAACATTTTAGGTGTATTTTAGAGATAGATAGACTTTTATATACCAGCAATCTATGTGTGGATAATTGGTGTGTTGAACTTTAAAACACAATAACTTTAGCCTAGGATATATCCTTCTTTATATTCTCTCTTATGCACTATGCTCTTCAAAAGAGGATCTGTTCCCTTATTCATTAAAGTATGGATGAGGACAAAGTTCTAAGAGAAGAAGTAGCATGTAGAGGCCAGGAAAGTGAGCAGTGAGATGAGCAGCTAATCCCTCAATCAGAATTCACCACTGCTTACAACTTTATAGTCCATGCCAGACAGCTAGCCCGCCCAATATATTGGACTGTAACCAAGTTATTTATTCTCCAAAATACATGAAATCAAACCAATTTCCACCCAACAGCAGAAAGAGCTTTGTAAGATCACATCTGTGAACAAATGAAAGCAGCTACAGTAATTATAAGGCTTTATCTAGGCAACCACATTTTCCCACTGATTTGCATCCAATGTGGATTATAGTATCCAAGCAGTAAATCTGCTAATAGAAAACAAAGCAACAGCTTCCTCTGCTCAAGACTCCTGTTCTATGCAGGAAAAGAATGCAATTCAGCATTCAGATGACAGTTTGACAACCTTTGTCAAAGTCAATTCCTATGCAAAAGTTGTTCTTAAACTTGTATAACCACTTGGCTGAGTTTAACTAATTACAACGTTGCTGACATCAGGAATTTCAGAGGTTGGAGGGCCAAATCTGCCTAGATCTAGAAATAATGGACCAACAGGCTAGACATGAATGCCAGGAATTCCAAGATATCCTGGCTGAAATATTGCTACCTTCAAAAGGCAATTGTATTCAAAGATCTACTTTAGGTATGCCCAAGTACCTTTGCATACCTAGTAATATTTCTTTCTCTTTGAATAGCAAAGCACCCCATACTATAACACAAACAACTTCTAAAAATCCCCAGATTATCAAAAATAATTTGTTGTGTGGCATAAGAAGCTACAGCTCAAGGAAACTGTCAAACATCCTTTATAAGTGTGTGGAACTAGTTGTGTGGATCTTTGGATCCCAGCCATTGCCCTAGTTACTGTAATTTTCAGAACCTCTGGTGGAAACATATTACTGTGTTAAAAATTTTTACCTTCAACTATTGCCCAACCAGTGTACAAATATATTGTGCGCACACAGTCGAAGATATTCAGCATCTTAAACAGACTGAACTGAAACACAAAATTAACACCTAATCAGCATGATCTACAAACCTGGCAGATACTGAACAAGCAAGCTATAAAAAGCAGCAGGCAGGTTAAAGTTTACTAAGTACATCAGCATGTCCTTCAGCTAAATCAAAAGACCAATGAGACACTACAAATGAAGAGATTTAAAAGGTCCCTTCCTTTGTCTGACCTTTAAGGTAGAAGATGCCATTCACAATCTGACATTTTCCTGACAGCATATATGCATAGCAGAAACCTACCCTATTATAGTTTGGAGGGCATTATTTTACAGTTGCTCACAAAGTTAAAGTCAGCTTCCAATGTAAGGGAAGGAACCCTTAATACCTGGTACCCTTATTCTCATAGAATATGTCACACCATAAAAATGCTTTGGCTCTAATACAGGCTTGTAATACAGTTTCAAGGTCAAAGGTGAAATTAGTTTTCTGGCCCAGTATTGTTGGGAACAGCTCTCCAAAGACTCAGTAAGGCTGGGAAAGTCCTCTGCCTATGTTTTGAACTGGAGATTCAGAACTAGCCATGAAGTTACATATCACCCCTCCCTGAATCACCCCCACATTTATTTAAAACTACTAAATGTTTATCCATACAAAAATATTTTACACTGTTTCAAAAATCTGTTCAAGGCAAGGACCTCCACAAACTCCCTGTGGGAGGAATTCTGCAAATTAATTAAAAAGTATCCATGATCCTTTAATGTCTAAACCTCATACAGAGCAGGTAGCACAGCAAGGTGTTCTCAACTGAGCACTGAGAAGGATATGAGGTTATAAACACTTTGGGGTTTTAAGTTTATGACTTAGTTTACTATCTGAATCATTGCTTAACAGTGGTAAACCAGTGCTTACCATTGATGCATCATTCCCTGAAGTCCCTCCAAAGGGACATTTTTTCTTCCCATCTGATGTTGCAGGAAAAGCCAGCAGCATCTCCTTTCTGCTGCATCTCCCAAATGCCCAGTGGGAAAGAAATCATTTCTCCTTTCTGCCACCAAGGTTTTTTTGTGCATGAAAGTAGAGGTGGTCATTGGCAGAAACAGCGCTTTCACAGAAAGTACAGGAGTGCTCACCAATGGGGAAAGCCAGTGTAAGAGTTTATGGAACCCAGCCTCTGTACTGTGCCTCAAGAGTTGTTGTTTTTTAATTTCAAAGATAAGAGTATTTTAGTTTCCAGGATAAAAAGAAGAGACAGCTTATGAAAGAATGGAGCCAGAGACTTTTTAAACTTAGCATAAATACTGCTGTTTGCATTACAATCCTATGTTTTTGCTGTTGTGATTCCGTTTATGTTGCTTATATTTTAGATAATTTTACAGTGTTTAAATGTTGTTAAGCTGCAATGAGAAAATACTGTATTTTTATGGACAAATTTATTAAATATACATATCTATTCAGAGCTTCCATTTATCTCACTGAACTTATTTCCAGGAAAGTTTTTTGTTGTTTTTTTTAAGGTAAAGGACCCCTGGATGGTTAAGTCCAGTCAAAGGTGACTATGGGGTTGCAGTGCTCAACTCGCTTTCAGGCTGAGGGAGCCAGCGTTTGCCCACTGACAGCTTTCCAGGTCATGTGGCCAGCATGACTAAACTGCTTCTGGTGCAATAGAACACCATGATGGAAGCCAGAGTGCACGGAAATGCTGTTTACCTCCCCATCACAGCAGTACCTATTTATCTACTTGCACTGGCATGCTTTCGAACTGCTAGGTTGGCAGGAGCTGGGACAGAGCAGCAGGTGCTCACTCCATCACGGGGATTCAAACCACCAACCTTCCAACTGGCAAGCCCAAGAGGCTCAGTGGTTTAGACCACAGTGCCACCCACGTCCCTCCAGGTAAGTATATCCAGTACCGTAGCCATAATAAATTGCCTTATCAACAAAGAATTGTGCTTTCATGGTTCTTCAACAAAAAATGAAAATGTTGCACAACAATTGTAATGGGTCACTAGACAGGGAAGTATTTTTGTGGCTACCAATAAACTTAGTGATTGTGTTAACATACTATTGGTGTATGTGCCAATTTATTACACTTAAACACATCATAGCATTGGGTTTTTCTTCCCAATATGCCAAGTTTTTTACCAAGTAGAAAAACAAAGCAGTGCCAAAATGAAAGGCTGAAAATAAAGTGTAACTCATTTACCAGCCTTTGAAATAATGTGACTTGCTACAGCATCAATAATAATCAAATATCTTTATCAGATGATCAAAGTTTCCTGTTCTCTAGAGCTGGTATGAACAAGAGAGCGGCCAAAGCAAAGGGTTCAATTAAAAAGCTTATATGCTTGGCCACTTAGTGTCCTAAAATGAGGTTACAAGCACCGTTTAGCATATCTCATTGGAAACTGAAGTGCATAAGTTGTCACCAATGGAAACTCTCTGCAACAGCTGAACTCCTATTACAAGTCTCTTTCACTGATAAGTGTGTTGACCTTCTGCTAATCTGGTGCTTAAATTGGTGGGTTAACATTATGATTTTCAGTTGTTCTATGATTGTTCACTGACCTTGTGAAATAGTAGAGGAAATTACACTTTCAAGACACAGCTGAAAATGTTTCCTTCAACGTTTGGCTAACTCCAAGTTACTCAGGTGGCAACATTTTATTACTTTTTTATTATTAACCTTTGTATCCCATGCTCTATGCAAGGAGTTTAGGGCAACATGCACAGGGATTTATCCTAACAGCCTTGTGAGATAGTGACTGGCCTAAGGTCATGCAATGTGTTTCATGGCTCAGTGGGGATTTGAAGCCAGGTCTCTCTAGTCAAAGTCCACTACCCCCACTGTTCACTATACCACACTGGCTCCCTTTAACCTTCAAGTGAGAAAGTATTTTGTCCCAGGACTTAGCATGAACCTGTGCAGTCAAAAGCAATAGTGGCTTTCTCTCAAATTACTGCTGGTTTCAGGTCCTGTAGATTAGAACATATCACAATCATCATTCACAAGACACTCAACATTATTAAGTTAGGTTTGTTTTTCATTTCTACACACACTGAAAAATACAAAATCGAGAGATATTCTAAGTTATTTTCAGATCATTCTGACCTCCCTTCTAATAGGAGGTTGATTCAAATTAGACGCACTGACCACAACAGAAATATATTACTTCCATTTTCCTCCTGAGGATTTGTTCAAAATCACCAAGCAAGTGCAGGGTCAATCTGTAACTTGAATCAAGGCCCCAAGACATACTGTGGGCACTGGGCCACCTTATAAGCTGCTAGCATATACCTAAGCACATATTCTGACCCTTCTTATACATCTGAAGGCTTTCAAGATAAATTTTAACTTAAGACAACTGTCAGGAATGCTTCAGAAAGTAACTTAGGTGTGTTAA
Organism: Podarcis pityusensis; assembly: GCF_964106645.2. NCBI lineage: Eukaryota > Metazoa > Chordata > Lepidosauria > Squamata > Lacertidae > Podarcis > Podarcis pityusensis. The sequence continues at coordinate 22,373,023 of NC_138038.1, forward strand.
GCACACACATTCGGATTCCTGAACATTATCTCAAGATACTTTAAAACAGCAATTTCAGAAATTCCCCAGAATTTCCCCAAACTATGAAATGGAACTTGCTAAGTTTAAGCTAAATCATGTACATTAGTTCTCCACAAACTGCCCATTTCAGAAACATTAGCTTTTATAACTACTGGAAACATGCTCAATTCTATGCTAGGGCTCAAACAGGGAAAATGTTATTGTCTCTTATTTTAAGTGTGTTATCATCAGCCACAAACTACAGCACATTTTGAAATGATTTTTACAAGTGTCAAAAGCCAGTCACAGGGAGCTAGCATAATTGACCAAGGAACCTTTGCAGCAAGGTGGAGGGAAAATAATTAATACCCCTTGTTCAATCTTGGCTACTTTCCATCCTAATTTAACACCCAACATTTGCAAGTGTCACCACACTTATTGAACACATTTGCTTGAGAAATCATGTTTTTATTTAACTGAACTGGTGGTTCGTTTATAGCCTCATTCTCTTCCCTTCCTCCCACCCAACCCCCATCAACAGACATACCACAGTCCACAGTTAACTTGGAAACATGCACACCATTCTCTGCTGGAGTTGTTTTCAAAATCAGAATCATTTTAACAACTTGCATTCCATTTCCCTGCACGTTGTCTCCATGGTATTTACACAACTGGTCACCTTTCAGTGTTTCCTGCTCTGCTTATGTAGCCAAATACGCTCGCTCAACACTTCAAAGTGAAATTTGCTCCTGCTGAGACACAAAGCCAGTTATGGACAAAACAAATTTTCTCCATCCCAGTCAATTGGGGCTCTTTCTGGACACTGCTGCCTTCTGAATAATGGAGTTTAACTTGTCTTTTAATATCTATAGTGTCTTGAAAATACTTCCCCTTATTCAGTTGGTTTGCATGTACCCTTAAAGGCTGAAACAACTAGTTTGTATTGCAAACTAGCTCACTTGAATGCTCTTACAGATATGCTCTTGCTGAATGAAAAGAAACTATCAAACCTTTTTTAAAACACCAAGAACAACACCACCTATGATTTCTAGACATGGCTTCAATGTCATGGCTGAACTATCTGGTCGGGACTTAGAATTGAAGCACTCTGAACAAAACTAAATATTGTGGGGTATTTTAGTACTAGCCTGAACCAGGAAAAGTCCCAGGCTCCTGGTGATCCATCTGCCTGAATTAATGCTGAAATCTAAAGAATTGCTGAGTCATATGAAATATACATTTTCTCAGTATTGATTATAGCATGTTTGAAACTTTCCAATTTTAAATGTCAGTCTAAAGACCAGCTAGTAGAAACTAAGTGCAAATAAACATTACAGGACATAGGTTTGTATTTTAGCAAAGTTTTGGAGACTGCCGTATTAGCTAAAGGAAATAGAAGCAATTAAAAAAATCTACATTTCCTTCCTATCTGTAGTGCAATCTTAATCATGTCTACTCAGAAGTCAGGCCTATTCAACTCAATTGGGCCTGGTCCCAGATTAGTAAGGATAGGATTGCAGTCTTAATAACTTTTATTCACCAACAGTATTCTTCAAGGTTCTCACCAGTCCCAGAAATTCTCTCCAGTTTATATCATGCCATCCTCCCCAAATCTAAAATACGCCAGAAATAGAACTAGTTTAGCATACAGTACTCCTCTTGACCGAATTATGCCCCAGGAGACTTAACCAGCCTTACTCATGAAGGATTCATTATTAATGACAGGGTTTCAGAACTCTATGACAAAGAGCTGTGTTACAAAGAACTGAGGCTCTTCCTGGTATCTTAAACTGTACCTTATTCATTTGAATGATCCCAGATTAGGAAAGAGCCCAGAGAAATCTAGCAAACTGCATTTCTCACACACCTGTTTTCAAGGAAAACCGTCCTCTGTGTTAAAAGAAACCTGATGTCATGATTGTGTATTGCACAGACATTTTCTCAGATAGGTAGTTGAAATAAGAAGCAGGCCTATCAATCTCCATCCCGTCTGCATTTTAACATTGTGCAGAAACTTTACCCAAGAATCATCCCACTGTTCTGCTGACTGAAATCAACAATCCCAAATCTAAGAAAAAACAGCAGTGTTACTACAATACTGAGGAAAAAGTAAAAAATACTGACTACAAAAACAATATCAGCAACACAAAACACACATTTCTTTAGGCTTTGTTAGGAGTCTTGCCCTATGGGAATGTAAGGCAATGGATAAAGATCACTAATAGGATTCCTTAGTTCTAGTTACAGGTAGGTAGCCGTGTTGGTCTGCCATAGTTGAAAAAAAAAATTCCTTCCAGTAGCACCTTAGAGACCAACTGTTTCAGTGTATCTGAAGAAGTGTGAATGCACACGAAAGCTCATATCAAGAACAAACTTAGTTGCTCTCTAAGGTGCTACTGGAAGGATTTGTTTTGTTTTGTTAGGATTCCTTAGGAGAGACACAGGGAAAGAAAGAGCATCACAAGAATGTGTACCAAGACATAAGGAAACAATTCCACTTGCATCTCTTTCCTAAGCTCTACTCACTTCCACACCTAATAGGCGGACTATCACATAACTTGAAACTGACTACAGATACAAACAACCTACTGAAAGATACATACTCCATTCCACTACCTTTCACATCACACAAAAGCCCTACTGCTGAGCAAGGCACTCCTTCATCTGCTCATATTATTCCCTATTAAGGAAGCCATGAAAAGCATGAACCAACAGTCCCCCATCTCTTACCCTGAGTCCAAGAGGAATGTCCTGCACATATAATTCTCAACATGACACTCATTGGCAAAAGTCTCCCAAGCTCAGCACTCTTTAAAAAAAAAACCTTTCCAAAGAAAGTTCCTGCCCTTAATTCTAAGAGAAGACATGCCAAACTCATGGTTTGCTCCTTTATAATTCTGATCCAAAATAAGTGAATATTGCCCGTCTGAGGTCATTTTGCTACAAATTTTACACCGCTTACTTGAATCTCCTTGCATAGTCAAAGATACACCATATGTCATGAATCCAAGAAGAACCTCAATCACAAATTCCTCAAGTAATTGTTCCCATCCTAACTAAGAAACCTTCTCCAAACCTACAGGACCAGAGATAAAAAACTGCTAACATCAGGATTCCCCAACCTATTCAATCTTACAAGAATGTATCCACCCCTTATGAATTAAGACTTCCTCATTAAAACCAGAAAATCTTCTCAACTTCTTGAAGAAGCCAAGAGGCCACCTCCCATCCTAGAGAACATGTCATTCACTCCTGGAAACACACTTATCTTAGGCAAGTTTCACCCAATTTGGAAGTGTACTTCCCAACAGCACACTCAAAGAACAGCTCTCCCTCTTTCACCAAAGGCAGGCATACCTTTCCACTCAGGTAAGTCTTAACTCCCCCCCCCCAAAAAAACAACCAACAACACCACCACAACGCACACACAATACAAAATCTCAGAAGAGCAGTAACCACTAACCTTCTCGGGAGGCTGCCCACCAGAAACATGATCCAGAATCAGCCCAACAGGTACCACTGTCCCCCAAAATACTCCATCCCACCCCTACACTTCATAGAAACCCTTCTCCCCTTTTTACTCGTGCACCTTCTTCCCATGCCTTCTGCCCAAGCCCCACACCCGACGCTTACCCCAATTCTATCCATCACGGAGCTATTCGCCCGCATTCCTCCTCTTGGGGCCAACTCCCCACCTTCTTCCCCGAGCGCACCTACCCTACCCCACACACCGGGGCCTTCCAAGCCACAGTCACCATCGCCCCCCCCCGAACCCTACACGCACTCCTTTCCCCACCCCAAGCCCACACGTTCACCCTCAGATCTTTACACACATACACACACGCGCGCGCCCTCCCCTCGCCTCGCCCACTTCCAGCCCCGCGTTTACCTCCACGGCGGCCTCGAGTTTCCCCTCGAAGGTGAAGTCGATAAGGTCAGGCTTGAGGCAGAGCCCGTAATTGATGGGGCGCACCTCGCCCGGGAGCCGCTCGAAGGGCCGCTTCTCCGGCATCGCGGCGGCGGCGGCGGCAGCGAGACGGCAAGAGAAGGTGGCTGAGGAGAACGACGAGGCGGCGGCGGCGGCAGCGGAGGTTGCTGCTGCTGCTGCTGCTGCTGCTGCTACTGAGGCGAAGGGGGAGGCCCAGCGCGCGCGCGCACTGAGGGGGAGGCGGCGACCCCCCAGTGACAGAAGGCGGAGACCGAAGCCAGGAGGCGGAGGAGGATGGGGAGGAGCAGGCCGCACCTGGCCCAACCGAGAGAGAGAAGGGGCGAGGGCCTCCCGCGAGCGAGCCAAGTTGACCTGCTGTGGGTCGTTGTGCTGCTGTCGCTGCTGCTGCTGCTGCCTCCGCCGCCACCCTCCTCCTCCCTCCTTAGACGGCCGTGGATAGGACTGCCTCCACTGCGCGTGCGCGCTCCAACTTTCTCTCCTCCCCTTGGCCTCGCGCGCCTGTGCCCCCTCCCGGCCGAGGAGGGGAGCGGGAAGGCGGAGGGCGCTCGCGACGTGACGCACGCGCCGGAGCGCCTGCGCGCTGGTGGTAGTGGAGGGTGGCGGCGGCAACCGCGGGGCGCCTGAGAGGAAGAGAGCTAGGAGACGTCCACCACGGGCCATTGGGATCCGCCCGCGCCTTTTCCTCCCTGTTGTTGCCCGAGCTTGGCTTTTTTCTTTCTTTCTACGGCGGGTGAGGGGGAGGGGACTCGCGTGACGGACAAGTCTCGTGGCAGAGACGTCAACTAGTAAACCGAAGCAAAGGTGGGGGGCGGGAGAGAGAGGGGGCGGGGAGGGCATGGCCGCTGCTCGCGCACGCGCATTGAGATAGAGAAAACGCTCCTTTTCTGACGGAGGGAGGGAGGGAGCGGCGGTTGGTCGCGAGCGCGTCCTCGCCTTCCGCCGCCGAGGCTAGAGGAAGAAATGCGGCACGCGCGGGTCACGTGGTGCCTCCGCTCTTCTCCCAGCTGTCTCCCGAGAGCTTAGCGCGGCGGCCGCCGCCCCTCCAGCCGTCAATTCTCTACAGAAATGAAGAACGGCAACGAAAAAAGACCAGAAAAAAGGCACCCCGGAAAACAACGTTTTGCAAAAAAAAAAAGCCTACACGCGCCTGTACAAATAAGCATCAGGAAAAAGCATAATTATGGAAAACCTTTGGCTTGTTGGGTTTATGGTTTTTTTGAAGTTATGACAGCATAATTAGGTATTAAAGCAGACTTTGGTTTTTTATCCCAGATCTCTCATACGTATTTTGAGTGGGCGCAGTTTTATGTTTGGAAGAGCCGGATGAGTATTTTATGCTGAGTTAGGTGAACTATTGAAACCTGTCTCTGCGCTGGATTGCAGCGTCAACACCTTACTGATTTCAATGGGAGACTCGCAGCCTAGTCCTATTTTATCTGGCGTGGCTAATCCTTGGTCTGGGAGCCTAATACAGCTCCCAAGCAAAAAATTCTGCCCCCCCCCCAAAAAAACCCCAAATGATTTTGTCAGCAACAAAACGAGGGAGGATTAAAGTAGACACAGTGCTGGGAATGGGATCTGGGAAGTTTGAACCTCTCAACCCAGCCCACCACCCAGATGAGCAGGGAGGGACAATTTGCATCCCCATCAGTCATATGTGCATCCTCTGTGCACAAGAGTGTAAGAGCATAAGAAAACCCATGCTGGATCAGGCCCAAGGCCCATTGAGCCAGCACCCTGTTCTCACAGCGGCCAACCAGATGCCTGTGGTAAACCTTATAGAAAGACTGGAGTACAATAGCACTCTTCCCTTCTGTGGTTTCTAGGAACTGAGAATCAAATGCATTACTGCCTTCAACTATGGAGGCAGAACATAGCCATCATGGCTAATAGGTATGGAAAATCTCATCTATGAATTTGTCAAGTCCTCTTTTACAGCCATCCAAGTGGTGGTTATCATTGGCCTGTGTAGGAGTGAGTTCCATAGTTTTAACTATGTGATGAATGAAGAAGTACTTTCTGTTATCTGTCCTGAATCCACATTCAGCTTCAGAGGATGTTCATAAGTTCTAGAGTAATGAGAAAGGGATAAAAGCTTTTCTGTAGGCAGAAAAATTTTGTCATGTCACCTCTTACCTATTCTCTAAATTAAAAGTCCCCAGTGATTCAATCTTTCCTCATAGGGAAAGGTTGCTCCATCCTCTTTATCGTATGTAGCCCATGCAGAACAGGCATCAGTTATTCTATGACTGAAAGCAAATACATGTGACTTTCTTCCTCGGGTATCTGAACTGGGACATATGGAAATAATCCAGAGTATGAAATAGGATTTTTCTCTCTGCCTTGCACTGAGATGGTTTGTGCATGGGCTCTGTACAGAATTATACACACAATCATGCAGCCAGAATGTTGCTACTAAGGCTGTGTACACGCCATATATTTAAATCGCATGAATTCCCCCAAAGAATTCTTGGAAGTGTAGATGCGGGTTATTGTAGCTCTGTGAGGTGTAAAATACAGTTCTCATGATTCTTTAGGGAAAGCTGTGGGTTTTCCCAGTAGTGATGTATGGGAGTGAGAGCTGGACCATAAAGAAGGCTGATTGTCGAAGAATTGATGCTTTTGAATTGTGGTGCTGGAGTCCCATGGACTGCAAGAAGATCAAACCTATCTATTCTTAAGGAAATCAGCCCTGAGTGCTCACTGGAAGGACAGATCCTGAAGCTGAGGCTCCAATACTTTGGCCACCTCATGAGAAGAGAAGACTCCCTGGAAAAGACCCTGATGTTGGGAAAAGATTGAGGGCACAAGGAGAAGGGGATGACAGAGGACAAGATGGTTGGACAGTCTTCTCGAAGCTATGAACGTGAGTTTGACCAAGTTGTGGGAAGCAGTGGAAGACAGAAGTGCCTGGCGTGCTCTGGTCCATGGGGTCATGAAAAGTCGGACACGACTAAACGGGCTTTAAATGTATGGATTGTATGCAGCCAAAAAAGGAAGTCCTGAGCTCAATGGGGCTTACTCTACTGAGTAAATGGAGATATCATATTGCAGCCTTAAGTATTAATTCGTTGAACATTAAACCTGGCTTAAGATGAATCTAGGTTACCCAAAGAGCCTCTCCCCTGCCTTTTCTTGAAACCTGCAGAAGTCAGTTCCATTTCCATTCCACTTTTAAATGTTTACCATTTCCCTCTGAATGAACAGAATAACCTGGAAACCTGTAATTGAACCAGGAACACTTGCATATCTCCCTTCTGGTTATAACCAGTAATCTAATTAAAATCTCAAATGCCAGCAAAATAAAAAGTAGCGATCATGTCCTCTCTGGGATATCATACTATCTCCTTTATCGGGGTTGGAGAAAGGCAAGGGGTTTTTATCTAGGGAACAGGAAGGGAATTGGGTGGTTTAAGTTCCTGTTATCTCTGAAAACTGTGTTTTTCATAAGGTTTAATTTCAGTTCAAAGTGCTATCTCGCTGTTTTAAATATAAGTTAGCACAGAGCATGAAAGACAGAGAAAGAATACTAATTTAGCATAAGTCCTGAGGCAACGCAACAAGAATTTGGGGCAGGCGGGTGAGAACAAAGATTTTGAAGTGTAATTCGAAGACAGCTGATAAAAATGGGTGTAGTAATATGAACCAGCTCCTCATGAGATAAATGGGTGTTTCTCTTTTCTAGGGAAATGCAGTAGATTATCTCCAGCTCATATATATGAGTATTCAGTAGGCCGCAGCCTTTCCACAGATTCAAACTACTGAATCCTGCTTGGCAAGCCCGCAGCTCAACTCTGATTGGCTCGTAGTCTAGGACTACCATATTTCAAAAAGTAAAGACCAGGACATCCCGAGCTTTTCCCCCACAAAAACGTGATTTTTCAATTGACGGCTCCCATGAGCCCCAGTCAGCATTGTCAATAGCCAGGGATGACAGGAGTTGTAAGTTTAGGGTGGCCATGTGTCTTACTTTACAGAGGACCGTTCTCTGTTTGAAGGGCTGCCTAGCCCAAGTCCAGCTGAAAGATAGGGAAGAGTTGCCTAATAACAGTGAACAGCACCAGGCAAGCAGTATCGTGTCACTTTGTCTCAGTCTTCCCTATGATGGCGAGATGTATTGTATTTCTATTTGAATTACAGTAATCATTTCTCAATTTGCATTTATTTCTCAATTTGCATTTTATACAAAACTGTCCTCATTTTCTGGTGATTTATTTCCTCTTTGGGGCAATGCTAAGTGATGGTTCATTGTTCATTGTAGTAGCCCTCTGCAGAGAGCCCCTGCCATCTATCATCCTAAAGAGAGAAAAACAGACGTACAAATATGAGAAGCCATTGGATCTGGGTTGCATTTGGGATTAAATATATGTCCTGGATCTGAGAAGGACAAAGATTTAGAAGATCCGCTATTGACTCTAGTGGACCCAGGTCCATGAGGGCAACTGGACTTTGCCGTACCAAGTAAAGTGCCCAGTAATTTATTTTTAAGTTTTCCCCAAAATCTCAAAGCCACACTCTTTTCTGTCTTCCGTAATCAATTTCAGTGTAGAGACGGTGTCCTAGATACTTTTCTATCAATTAGCTTTCTGTATCACTCAGCCAATCTCAATCCGAAAGGCTTGCTTTTGTTGCCAGGAGCTACCACCCCTCTGCCTCCATGCAGAATATTTTTCTATCATTTACCTAGCTGTGCAGTTTTCCCCCTCCCTTCTATGGTCATCAGGAGAAGGACTTAAACCAAGTGAAGAGAATCAAGTTTACCAGGGAGTCACGTGTTAGAAAACTGAACAAGATCCTCAGTTTCAACTTGCCTCAAGAAATGAAAAATCTACGTTCCTTGCTTGAAACTACTTCATCTCCAGTTGTGTTCTGCTGTAATGACTGCCAGTAAGGAGATATTTTGCTTCTTGAAAGTAGAGAGAATTATGAGAAGTAAATATTGATGCTTATTGCTTGGAGTACAACAACCACAACTGTAGAGGGTTTGACATTGGAAATCACTTCTGTGGATAGTCGTATGATACCCTATATTTAAAACAAATTTTCTGCAGCATCCCTCAAAGAAACAACAACTCCACTTCATCTCCAATTACCTAGCTGCATCTCAAAGCGCGTTTGGAAATTTGAGCAATGAAGATAAGTCCAAAATATATTAAGAAATGTTGGTTGAAGTAAACAGGTTTGCCCTAGCGTCTCATTAATTCTGGGGTCTGGGGCCCATTATACAGGGATGCGGGTGGCACTGTGGTCTAAACCAATGAGCCTCTTGGGCTTGCCGATCAGAAGGTCAGCAGTTCAAATCCCCGCGACAAGATGAGCTCCCGTTGCTCTGTTCCAGCTCTTGCCAACCTAACAGTTTGAAAGCATGCCAATGCAAGTAGATAAATAGGTACTGCTGCGGTGGGAAGGTAAACAGTGTTTCTGTGCTCTCTGGCATTTCGTGTGCCAGTAGCAGTTATCTTTCCACAAGGGCCAACATTGATGCCGAAATTCAGCGTTGCCTGAGCTCTGCAAGTGCAGCTTTCTCCCGATGGAAGTGCAGAGTGCTTGAGGACCAGGACATTCTCAGGGAAACCAAAATGCTTGTTTACAAAGCTGTTGTACTACCAGCCTTACTATATGCTTGTGAAACATGGACCACTTATAAACGCCATCTCCAACTCCTCGAAAGATTCCATCAACGGTGTCTCTGAAAATTTTTACACATCACTTGGGAAGACAGGCGAACTAATATCAGTGTACTGGAAGAAGCAAAGATCACCAGTGTTGAAGCAATGATTCTTCAACATCAAATTCATTGGACTGGTCATGTGCGGATGCCTGATGATCGTCTTCCAAAGCAACTACTCTATTCTGAACTTAAAAATGGAAAGTGTAATGCTGGTGGTCAACAAAAGAGATTTAAAGACTGTCTCAAGGCAAATCTTTAAAAATGTGGTATAAACACCGATAACTGGGAAACACTGGCCTGCGAGTGCTCCAATTGGAGAACAGCCTTTACCAAAGGTGTCATGGGCTTTGAAGACACTCAAACTCAGGACACAAGGGAGAAACGTGCTAAGAGGAAGGCATGCTTGGCAAATCCACACCGTGATCAACTCCCGCCCGGAAACCAATGTCCCCACTGTGGAAGGACGTGTGGATCCAGAATTGGCCTCCACAGTCACTTAAGGGACTCATTGTTAAAACCATGTTTATGGAAGACAATCTTATTTGGCTATGAGTGATCACCGAAGAAGAAGAAGAAGAAGAAGAAGAAGAAGAAGTAGTCATGCTGGCCATATGACCTGGAAAGCTGTCAGTGGACAAACGCCAGCTCCCTTGGCCTGAAAAGTGAGATGAGCGCTGCACCCTATAAGTCACCTTTGACTGGGCTTAACCGTCCAGGGGTCCTTTACCTTTTTCTCTTTTTTTAACCTATACTGGCAAATATATCTATTGGGTTTGGACTATGCACTCTAAATACTTTATTAATGTTTAATGTTTATATATATATATATGTTGGAAGCTGCCCAGAATGGCTGGGGCAACCCAGTCAGATGGGCGGGGTACACATAAAATTATTATTATTATTACCATCAGCTCAATAAATGGCATTAACTGCATACCCTCCAACATTTTGATAATGAAAATAGGGACGTCCCATTCTATAATGATATTTTACTATTTACACCCCACACATCTTACTGGGTTTCCTCAGCCACTCTGGGCAGCTTCCAACATATATAAAAACATAATAAGATATTAAACATTTTAAAACTTCCCTATACAGAAATGACTTCAGGTTGCTCAGGGGTTGGATAACTTCATACCCAGCCTCCAACATTTTTGTAATGAGAATAGGGACATCCTAAGGAAAAGTGGGACAATTCAGAAACCGGGATGGCTTCTCTAAATCAGGCACATCCCTGGAAAATATGGGCACTTGGAGGATCTGTAACTAGTCTACTAAGTTGGTAGACTCAGGAGCCCACCATAAATCTCAGGGGCTAGGTGGGAATAATCTGAAAGAGAAGTGTGAACCTCTAGGGCAGTTCAGAAGAAGTTCTGTAACTTTTGAGGCCTATCTTAGGCTTCTGTTAAAATGCAGCAATAGTTCCCCAAGAAAATAGTTAATTTGTTCCTTGTCTGAGTGTAACATTGGCTTCTATTTTTGTCAGTGTGAAATCAGGCCTGGAACCATTCTAGTCTCTTGACTGGATTTCCTTAACGTTACAATGATTACCATCTGTTTACGCTAGAGCCAGTTGCTTCTGGTTGGTTGTTTTTTTCCTTGCCATTTTGGTAGAATAGCCATGATTCCATTTATCATGTGGCTGACTGGTGATTAAAAGTTTCTATTTTAGGTTGATATTACAGCTGCAGAGACACCTTATTAAATACAAACAGAGCTTCCTCGTTGGCAGATGCCAACTAGCCATGGCTAAGGGTGCTGACTAGCCATGGCTTACAGCAGAAATGAAACAAAAATCTAGTAGCGTATGGTCTAGAATAGCAATGATCCAGTGACAGCAGTGACCCCTTCTAAACCAAGGTAAGACACTTCGGTACTAGGCGTTGATAAAACTGAAATGCTTGTTTCTTTGCAAAGGAAGAAGATAGGGAGAGAACCACAACAGATGGAGGCCACACAACTTCCTCTCCCAGTGGAGAAGCAACTGTGACAGCAAGGACCCCTTCTGAAATAAAGTATGGCACTTTTCAGTTTAGTAAGGTGCTGTTTGTAAAACTGCAATGCTTAAGTATCTGCAGGATCTTTGCAAAGGTGAATGGGCATAAAACAAGAACAATTTGGCCACACCCCTGTGACCTAGCAACCACATCAGGTCCAGTGGAAATTACTAGGGTTACCAGACATCCCCAGTTCCCGGGGACAGTCCCCAGATTTGCAAATCTGTTCCTGGGAAACGTGGCAGCGGCATCCTCAGCAGCCCAGAGCCAGCCTGGTAGTGCAGTTGGCTCTGGTTGGCTTCAGAAGCTGCTCGCTGCCATGACACCCGCCATTTTTCCTCACTGGAAGTCCCCATATGATGTGTCTTGTGTGCAACACATCATATGGGGGCTTTTGGAGAGGAAAAATGTCGGGCGCCACAGCAGCGGGCAGCGAGCAGCTCCTGAAGCCAGCCAGAGCCAGCTGCACTACCAGGCTGGCTCCGGGCTGCTGAGGCTGCCGCTGCCACTGCCAAAGGGGAACTGGGGACGTGTGGTGGTACAGATCTCCTGCCCCCTTCCTCCTTTGTTTTGACTGATCGGGGAAGGCTCAGGAGTCGTGGGTGGGCGGCCGTTGCTCAGTTTTTTAAAAAAGTCTGCGCGTTTTTGTTTCACAGGGTGCGAAAGAAGGGCTTTGCACCTTTATACAATATGCATGTGTGCTTGGGCCCAGGGTCTTTTGCCTCACCATCCCCACTACTGACTCCCTGTTGCTACTCAGCTTCAAAAAGAAAAAAAAGTGTCCCTGGATTCATTGAAAAAAATCTGGTAACCATAAATTCACCACTATTGCTTGCTTGGTTCCCTGAAATGCACTTTACACTACATACAGAAGAAAGGGAAGGGTTTTGTTTTGTTTTGTTTTGTAATAATAATAATTTATTATTTATATCCCGCCCATTTGGCTGAGTTTCCCCAGCCACTCTGGGCGGCTCCCAATCAAGTGTTAAAAACAGTACAGCATTAAATATTAAAAACTTCCCTGAACAGAGCTGCCTTCAGATGTCTTTTAAAGATAGGATAGCTGCTTATTTCCTTCACATCTGAAAGGAGGGTGTTCCAGAGGGTGTGCGCCACTACCAAGAAGGCCCTCTGTCTGGTTCCCTGTAACCTCACTTTTCTGTTTTGTTGTGTCTTTGTAAAATAGATTAATTACGCCATTGTATTATTTCTATGAGAAGCGATAAATAAAAATGTCTTTACAGACCCCTCAAGTGTCCCTATTTTCCAGGGGCAGATGCAGATTTACAGAAGCAGTCCCAGTTTCTGATTTGATCCCAGAATGTCCCACTTTTCCTTAGGACGTCACTATTTTCATCGCAGAACTGTTGGAGGGTATGGTAGGACGTCCCTATTTTCATCAGAGAAATGTTGGGGGGCATGGAGTTATGCCACCCCCGAGCCAACCTTTAGAAGACATCTGAAGGCATAGGTATAGGGAAGTTTTTTAATGTTTAATTATGGTTTTATATTTGTTGGAAGCTGCCCAGAGCGGGGGGGGCAACCCGGTCAAGATGGGCAGGGGATAAATAATAAAACCATTTTTATTATTAAGGAATAGGACAAGCCTATTTTTATCAGATAAATGTTGTAGAGTGTGTTGTTAATACATACATAGTACAACATTCTGTTGAAATGTTCTGCATTCTTGGGGTGGAGCTGAAAAGGGCTGATAGTTGAAGTTCCTGAAGAGAGTTGTTAGCACCTTGGGGGAGGGGAGCCAATTGCATGTTGCTGCATAGGTCAAATTTGCTTAGAGAGGCATATTTTCGCCTTCCATTAAAAAATAGCCTCCGCGCATATTCTGGCCACAGTCTGTGAGCGAGTTATAGGCCTCCTGTGTTGGAAGGCGTAAGCTTTGGTTTGGCACAGTGCAAGCACATTTGGAATAGATAGATCTATTCCTGGAATAGGTTGGCTTCTTGTTCTGCCTCAATCAAGGGATGTTTGTTTGTTTCAAATGGCTTATTCAGATCTCGAGTGTCTGTCCGTTTAAAGACCGTAGCCTGAGAAGAGCAAGGGATCCGTCGTGCTGCCTGAGCTTTGCATTGCACTGCAGAAAACTGAGTTGTTGTGAACTGCAAAAACTCTAAGAATGAGGCTGTTCCTGCCATGTTCTGCCATGTCACTTGCATCTGTCACATTGGGCATGTTAGCGGTGGAAGAATAAATTTCAGATTTATAAATATAAATTTCAGGACCAGAATAGAACTGGGAAGGAAGGGTGGTAGTCAATGAAGTTTTATTTACAGTAAACTCATTAAACATGGCTAAGGTAGGTCCATTAATTTCAATAGGTAAGTTGAATACCACCCAAAATTTTGCACAAAATGCAAAATCTGACAGCAATTCAGAATTCATATTTTGAATCTTAAAAAGTGTCACTTTTAGATATTTGGCAGCACTCATAAAGCACACTCACATGGGAATTTGGCCCACTGAACACAGAAGCACTTTTTCCCAAGTAAACATAGATAGGATTGCATTGCCTGGCTGCTATCCTATATTGTACATTGTTACCTGAGAGTTTGTTCCATTGAACTAAATTGGAATTGCTTGTGAGAAGACATGTGTTGAATTCACTGTGAGACGAGTACTTCAAAATTAATCAGCTTAAAGAGATGTGGTTTGGCTTATGGTTTGACATGTGAACTTGGTCAGTGTTTTAATACCTTGGTTACATCATCCTTTATTGCATTCTCCAAATCTCATAGTATTCATAATTGCAAATTATGGGGAGGGCAGAGGGAGCTCTGCAGCAGGGCTAGAATTCAGGTTGGAAGGAAATAAATAAATTCTATAGCACATTCAAGTTTTCAAAGCACTTCATGTGCATTATCTAGTAGTAATTCTTCCAACAACCCTGTAAGGTGTGTCATCATTCTTATTCAACCATCTTGCAGATGGGGAGGGAGAGGGTGGCAGAGGAGAGATTCAGAAAGCGCAAGCACATTTAAAACAAATCACTCCTCCCCAAGAATCCTGGAAACTGTAGTTTTTTAAGGGTGCTGGGAAATGCAGCTCTGTGTGGGGTAAACTACAGTTCCCAGGATTATTGGGGGGGGGGGAGCTGTGTGGTTCAAATGTCTGGTGTTTACACAACCCTCCTGATTCTTAATTCAAGGTGCTGCCTCGCACCAGCTTGTTTTGATCTGTCTCCTAATTAATTTCAGCTTTGCAAGCCTTTGCCTTCGTTCCCATCACCTAGACCACAATGGAAGTGTTCTTGTTTTTCTGACGGTTTGCACCTTGGAATGACATCCATATGGTGCAAAATTCATATGCCATGCATCCTGAGAAATCGAATGTAATCAGGGACAGGCCAAAGTTGAGCAACGGCTGTGCACTGAATCATCCCAAGGAAATGTCGTTTGGTGCGTGCAACTCCCCATGCTCAATATCCTGCCAGTAGTTGCATAAACTGAGGCCCCAGAGGAAGGTGTGGCTGAAATACGTTTGGGAGCAGGAAAAGTCTTGTGAGCACTCGAGTTGGGGAGCAGCTCATTGAGCAGCCTGGGAAACGGAAACAAGGTCCTAAAGTAAGAACTGCAGAACATGCCCAGGCAAAAGGTCTCCACTCCAAAACACACACGAAGAGAGACGCACAAAATTTCAGAGCTGCATGCTGCCAGTGTTTGTTGAGACTTGAAGAAACCATGTTTGTTTCTTTGATTCTGAAGCCTACACTTTGCTCCGCGCTGCCAAAAGACTGTTCTTTTGGCTTTGTGCCTCTCTGCATACTTCCATCTTTCCTATCTTTCGCAAGCCACTATTGAGGAAACACAGGTTGAAGAGGGCAGTCCTTAACTTCCCGATAGATGCCAAGGTTGGTTTCAAACAGCAGCAAACTCTTTCAGCTACCTGGCACAGAACTCTAATCTTCAGAACCTCAACTTTTAATTTTTTTAATTTTTAAAGAGCAAGTTAATAAACCTTAACACTGTGAAGATACAACGGGGGGAAAAGAGAGCAATGTATTGTTACACGCCATCCCAATCTCAATGGGTGGTTCGAGATTCCAAGGGTTGCAAGTGTGTTTACTTGGTCTGTGTTCGCTTTTCAGGACAACGAGACACAACAGAGACTGCAGTGTCTTTATGAGATATGGTTTTTTTTACACATATATACAACCTGCACCTAGATGGAGGGATTGCAGAGCATTCACTTCCTATAAGGGTCTGACTTACCTCTTAAGGGTAGCACTGGATTCTGAGGACAGCAAAAAGCCACCTTCTGTGTCTCTTACTTCCAGGCTGCCATCCCCAGTTCTGCCCCTCCCTTTCCTTCTCACTGCTAACAGACTCCAAGGCCCTCTCCCAACCTGTCATTCAAACTTGAAACCCTCAACTTGGTCTTTGCCTCTGCCCACTAGCACCCAGCAAAGAAGGGGCCCCAGGCCTTCTTGCCCAGCAGTCTTGCCCTCTGATGGTGCCTTTGATGGGCCTACACTGACCTTTGTTGCTGCTAATGGCCCATCCAGTTGGCTCTGAAGAGCTGGATTGGCTCTTTAACATAACTAAATGCAAGGGACTTTGCCATGTTTGGCAAAGTTTAATCAAAACTTGATTATTTCAAGCTTTTACTGGATCCAGGAATTATGGGGAGTCTGCCCCCCACCAATTCATAACGGTATTGTAAAAATAATTTTTTTTAAATATAAGCAAGCTTTAAATTTATCTGCTGCGTGATAAGTTTTGTTTCAATATGGGCTCTTTTTCAGTGTTAGTTTCTCCTTCTCCTTCTTATCTCATACAGTGGTACCTCGGGTTACAGACACTTCAGGTTACAGACGCTTCAGGTTACACTCTCCTAACCCAGAAATAGTATCTCAGATTAAGAACTTTGCTTCAGGATGAGAACAGAAATTGTGCTCCGGCGGTGCAGCAGCAGCAGGAGGCGCCATTAGCTAAAGTGGTGCTTCAGGTTAAGAACAGTTTCAGGTTAAGAATGGACCTCCAGAACGAATTAAGTTCTTAACCCGAGGTACCACTGTATAGACATTTTATTGATTTTTAACATGTTATAAAGTTTCACTTTATGTTTAATGGATTTGTTTGTATCTCTTGCATCATATTATTGTTTGTTTTGCTTGACATATTACCGTAGCGGAGAACCTGTGGCCTTCCAGATGTTTTAAGTCTCCAATCCCCATCATCCCTGGCTAGCCTGGCAATGATCAGGGAAAGATGGGAGTTGTAGTCTTGTAGGTCCACCGCATCTTGCTCCAGGGTGAACTTACACATCTGGCGATACACACTTCAATGGTTTCAGGGCCTAGTTCTTGGCCAAGTCAAGCAACCTGTACTCACTCTTGTCCGTGAAGGCCGGAAATATACATATTGTCGTCTGCAGCAAAAATGTTTTGCTCATGGTAACTGTGGTTTATTCAGAGGCAAAGCTCGAATCAAGTTTTTGCCGAATTGGCAGTCAGATATGGCACTCCGAGGTTCCTTTGTTTTAGGTGAACGTTTGCATGAATGAGTGATGCTGAGATGCTCTGTTGCCTGTGCCCTAAATAAAACTTGGAGCTCGGCCTGCCTCTTCAGAATGCTTGCACAGAAGTGTAGTTTGTCTTTGTTCCTGCCCAGCAATACCACAAATCTGCGGGGGATAGTACAGAAGTTAGTCGCATCATATGTAGAATCCTGCTCCAAGCCGCCTTCTCTCATACTCCTCCTCCCACCCCCCACTGTTCATCAGCTGTGAAAAATGTCTCTGTCGCAAGACTTGTGAACGCCATAAATCCCCAGCTGGGATTTGAAGTCCAGCGGGCAAGTCAACCCTGCCCTCGGTAGCAGCAGAAAACAGCAGTTCTGTTCCAACAGCTACAAAAACCTACTGGAAGGTCTCCAGCTCTGTCCTCGGCAGTTGAGAGAGTCAAAGTGTGAAACCACTGGGTGCTCAGCAACTCGGAGCCAAAGAAACAGGATCTCTTTTGCTGGAGTCAGCAAAAGCAGGTGCCAGGTGGCATACCCACTAAACAAGAGGTGCCCGGGATGGTATGCTTTTGTAGGACATGATGCAGATAACACTTGGGTCATACCATGTCCTTGCCTCAGTCTCAATCTTCTAGTCCCCAGTTATTTTTGGTTCTAGTTTCCAAACATTCTTAGCTGGGGAATGGGGTAGGCTAAATACAAGAGCAGAATCAATTTAATTTAATAATTGCTATACCTGGGCAATTACCTAATTCACCACCACAAACCCACAGTGAAATTAAATAATAGATCCACCTGTTCAGGGAATTGCCACAAAATGTATTTCAATATTCTTCAGTAGTGTCCAGTTAATCCCAGTACATTTTAAAGAAAGCCACACATGAGCCTGCTGGTTAATATTTTAATGACACTGAAGAAACGGTCTTCTAGAGAAGATGCTATTATTATTATTATTCCTCCTGCTGATTTTTTTCTTTTTGCAGAACAATTTCCTACTGCAAATACTCACCGTGATAATAGCCAATTTTAAAAGTCATAAAACAATAATGGAACCACAAGGTTAAATGTTTTAAATAGCCTGTAGCAAGTTAATTCAGAATTAGGGTTTCACAGAGCTTCCTTCTCAGTCCTTGATAAATGTTCCAAGCCTGCCCAAACAGCCTGGTCCTTACTTGCCAGTGAAAAGAGCAAAGAGAGTTGCCAAAGAGTTCTTCTTGAATGGGGAGTGCCGCAACAAAAGCATAACCACATAATCTGAGGCTCCAGCAATGTCATTTGAAGCCTAGGTGGTCTGGATTGCTGAAGCACCTCGTTCCAGCTACAGCAGTTGTGTACCCCTTCCTGGAAAGAGAGGGCTTGGCAACGGTGACCTATGTTTTGGTAACCTCCACACTGGACTATTGCAATAGGTGTGGGAGGCTTAAACAAAAATGACAGTATTGAGGGGAGGAGTTAACTGAAGGAGCTATTATGTCAGCTCACATTCTATTTTTATGTCAGCTCACATTTGTAGTCTGATGTGGCACAGCCCAGACATAGATTTTCCACCTGAGTAAGAAGTGGGCCTTGGAGAGGCATCTGAAGAATCCCTGTGTAACATCCCCCATCCATCCCTGTGCTGACCTCTGCTTCCAAACAACATACTTCCTTGTTGAGTCAGATGAAACTGAGGGGGAAATTGCTTCTGGTTCTGAGCAGCTGCTGGATTGCTTTGAGAATGTGAGAAGAGCCAACCAGAGCAGGATAATGGCCTGTCTTGGCCGGTATCCTGTTCCCACAGTGGCCAACCTGTGAGGGAAACCCAAAAAGCAGGATCCAAGCATAAGAGCAATTTCCCCTCCTGCAATTCCCAGCAACTGGTATTCAGAAGGATACTGCCTCCAACCATGAAAGGCAGAGCATAGTCCTCAGGACTAGTAGCTATGCATAGTCTTATTCTCCATGAATCTACCCAGTCCTCTTTTAAAGACATCCAAGATGGTAGCCATCACTGTCCCTTGTAGGAGTGAGTTCCTTACTTCAACTAGGGCCCTCGTATCTACGGGACCACCTCTCTCGTTTTTTATAAGATATTTATTGAAATTTTCAAAATATTACAAAATAAAAATAAAAAGGAAGAAAATACAAAAAATAAAAATGATTAAAAACAACTCAATCTTTCCATTACATATTTTTTGTTAGCTTGTTTCCTGGACCTCCTCACGCCTCCCTTTTTTGTATTCCAATTCAAATTGTTGGTTCAGCAAATCCATACCCTCTTTATTTATCTTAATCTTTAATCTTAAAGTATTATAACGTTAAATTTTTACCTATTAATAACCCATTTTTCATATTCCCTTGTAGTATTACAGCTGAAAACCACTTAATTTCTATCCAACATCATTCTAACATTCATTAATTTTGCAGTATTTCTGTAAATAGTCTTTAAATTTATTCTAATCTTCTTCCACCGACTCTTCTCCCTGGTCTCAGATTCTGCCAGTCATTTCTGCCAATTCCATGTAGTCCATCACCTTCATCTGCCATTCTTCCAGGGTGGGTAGATCTTGTGTCTTCCAATACTTTGCAATAAGTATTCTTGCTGCTGTTGTAGCATACATAAAGAAAGTTCTATCCTTCTTTGGCACCAATTGGCCAACCATGCCCAGGAGAAAGGCCTCTGGTTTCTTCAGAAAGGTATATTTAAATACCTTTTTCATTTCATTATAAATCATTTCCCAGAAAGCCTTAATCCTTGGGCACGTCCACCAAAGGTGAAAGAATGTACCTTCCGTTTCTTTACATTTCCAACATTTGTTATCGGGCAAATGATAGATTTTTGCAAGCTTGACTGGGGTCATGTACCACCTATATATCATTTTCATAATATTCTCTCTTAAGGCATTACATGCCGTAAACTTCATACCTGTGGTCCATAACTGTTCCCAGTCAGCCATCATTATATTATGTCCCACATCCTGTGCCCATTTGATCATAGCAGATTTCACCGTTTCATCTTGAGTATTCCATTTCAACAGCAAATTATACATCTTTGACAAAATCTTAGTTTTGGGTTCTAACAGTTCTGTTTCTAATTTTGATTTTTCCACCTGGAAACCAATTTTCTTGTCCAAATTATATGCCTCCATTATCTGATAATAATGAAGCCAGTCTCGCACTTTGTTTTTTAATTTCTCAAAACTCTGCAATTTCAGTCTATCTCCCTCTTGTTCCAAAATTTCCCAATATTTCGGCCATTTGGCCTCCATATTGAGCTTTTTCAGAGCTTTCGCTTCCACCAGTGACAGCCACCTTGGGGTTTTATTTTCCAATAAATCCTTATATCTTATCCAAACATTAAACAATGCTTTCCTGACAATATGGTTTTTAAATGCTTTATGTGCTTTGACCTTATCATACCACAGATATGCATGCCATCCAAATACATTGTTAAAACCTTCTAGGTCCAAAATGTCAGTGTTTTCAAGAAGCAGCCATTCTTTCAACCAGCAAAAAGCTGCTGATTCATAGTAAAGTTTGAAGTCTGGCAGGGCAAATCCACCCCTTTCCTTTGCATCAGTTAATATCTTAAAATTTATTCTGGGCTTCTTGCCCTGCCAGACAAATCTAGAAATGTCTCTCTGCCACTTCTTGAAGCAATCCATTTTGTCCACAATTTGCAATGTTTGAAACAAAAACAACATTCAAGGCAATACATTCATTTTTATCGCAGCAATACGACCCAGCAGTGAAAGCTTCAAATTTGATCAAATTTCTAAATCTTTTTTCACTTCAGCCCAGCATTTTTCATAGTTGTCTTTAAATAGATTCCCATTTTTTGCTGTCATATTAATCCCCAGGTATTCCACTTTCTTAACCACTGTTAAACCTGTTTCATTCTGAAACCTCTCTCTCTCAATCGGTGTTAAGTTTTTCTCTAAAACCTTGGTTTTTAACTTATTCAGTTTAAGTCCTGCAACCTGACCAAATTCTTGAATCAGTTCTAAAACCCTTTTAGTACTAGATTCTGGCTCCTGTAACGTCAATACTAAGTCAGCTGCAAATGCTCTCAATTTGTACTGTTTGGCTCCGACTTGTATACCTTTAACCAACTGGTCCCTACGGGACCACCTCTCCTGGTATGCCCCGCAGAGGACCTTAAGGTCCATGAACAACCATAGTTTAGAGGTCCCGGGCCTTAAGGAAGTCAGACTATCCTCCACCAGGGAAAACATCATAAAACATAAAACATTAAAAAGACGTCCTACAAAGGATTGACTTCAGATGGCTCGGGGGTCAGATAACTCCACACCTTCCGACATTTCTCCAATGAAAATAGGGACGTCCGAAGGAAAAGTAGTGATGTATGGAAGTGAGAGCTGGACCATAAAGAAGACTGATTGCCGAAGAATTTACACTTTTGAATTATGGTGCTGGAGGAGACTCTTGAGAGTCCCATGGACTGCAAGAAGATCAAACCTATCCATTCTTAAGGAAATCAGCCCTGAGTGCTCACTGGAAGGACAGATCCTGAAACTGAGGCTCCAATACTTTGGCCACCTCATGAGAGAAGACTCCCTGGAAAAGACCCTGATGTTGGGAAAGATGGAGGGCACAAGGAGAAGGGGACGACAGAGGACGAGATGGCTGGACAGTGTTCTTGAAGCTACCAGCATGAGTTTGACCAAACTGCGGGAGGCAGTGGAAGACAGGAGTGCCTGGCGTGCTCTGGTCCATGGGGTCACAAAGAGTCGGACACGACTAAACGACTAAACAGCAACAAGAAGAAGAAGGGAAAGCAGGGCATTCTGGGATCGAATCAGAAACGGACGGCTTCTCTAAATCAGGGATGTCCCTGGAAAATAGGGACACTCGGAGGTTCTGCACTTCATCAGAAGCCTTAAAAACTCTACATCATCATCATCATTATTATTATTATTATTATTATTATTACACCCCCAGTTGAAAAAGTGATGAACTACATCACCAAGCATGCCTCAGAAAATGCACCCATGGCTGACTGAGCCCCAAAGTCCCAGGGCAGGTGGAGATGTTCACTTGGAAAGCGAGCGCTTTCCTCCTTATTGGTGTGGCTACTCTTGCCTCTTTATCACTCCTAGTCCTTCCTTGCTAGATGAATTAATAATGATAAGAGGGAATGAATGAATGAACTGCAATTTGTCTGGTACCTTTGGGATGCATATAAATAAAATGTCGCTGCCAAGTTTAAGGCCAGCCTTGTAACTCGCAGAGCCGCATGCAAGGATCAAACACGTAGCCAGATTGCTGGAACAGAGAGCTTGCTTTGCAAAGGCAGAAGATCAGTTCTGCACGTCCCAGGACCCCGGGTTTGCGCTGCTATCGCTCTTCACGCGCTATACCCCCGACTCCAGAAAGCTGCCAGCAAACCTCAAACACAAAAACTTCAATTCAGGAGGACGCCAGGCTGAGCAGGGAACGCTCAATGGTTTTATTAAGAGCTGGGAGGAGAGGCATGTGAAATGTGAGGCGCTCTCGGTTCACGTGCCTTGTCATTCCTCACTTAATCAATAGAGGGGAGGGGCTGGGGCGTGATGGCTGAGGATGTGATGACAGGAGAATGTGGACTTTGGAACCCGACTGTGGCAAGACATGTGGGCGTCCAAAGCCCTTGATTAACAGCAACAACATTCAAGTGTAAAATCGAGCCTACACCTACCAATCATCCAGAGCTGGTCACATCAACATCCTCCTCCTCCTCCTAACAGGGATAGGCAAAATTTGGTTTCTCTCTGTTTCTATTCCCCCCCCCCCAGTCTTAAATTCAGTCCCACACATTTCCACATCAGTTTGTGATTTTTTTTTTTGGGGGGGGGAAGCATCTTCATCAAATTTCACAAGCCTGTTAGTGCAACATGCAGAGTTTTGCCTAACACACACATTATTCCCCCGCCCCCAAGTAGGATGCATTTTGTATTATCACTCATTTACATGCACACCTTGCTCTGGTATGCACATTTTACATGTGTCACTTGGCTGGAGAATTGCATTGCAAAATTCGGAGGTGGTCAAATTTTGAAGCAAGCTTGTATTTTGAAAAAGTGCAGATTCGGAAAGCTTGCCTTTAAATGCGAACGGAATCGGATTTCTCCTCCATCCCTAACCCCTAATCCTAATGACTGGGAAGACCAATTGATTTCAGTAGGATTTATTTTCAAGCAAGCATGCTTAAGGACTTCACAAGTGTATGAAGCAAGACTGTGGTTTTCAAAGTTATTCAATTTCAGGAAATCATTTTATAGGAAACTACCTTATTGGTCCCGCCAGCTCAGTATTGTCTTCTATGCTGGTGGGCAGTAGCTGTCTGGGGTTTCAAACAGGAATCTTGCCCAGTTCTAACTAGAGGTGCTAGTTTTAAGGAATGGACTTGGGATTTTTGAAAACCAGGTGTGTGTTCTGCCAAGGTATTATGTTTTTGATGGCTGGGGAACCCCGTGCATTTCAGAAGAGACTGGGGAGTATATTAGGATGCACATACCCTTGTCTCTTGGGTCTCATGGCTACCCAACATTAGAACAGAATGTGCCCTAAGACACACCAGCACCACTCTGGGACTGCATTGGAAAAATCAGCAGCATTTCTGTGACATTTCATTGAGAAATGTCAGCACAGTTTAAAGATGAATCAGCTAGGTCACGGCTTTCCAAACTTTTCATGTTGGTGACACACTTTTTTGGACATGCATCATTTCGCGATATAGTAACTCAGTTTTACTAGCAAACCAGAGGCTAAACTAACCATTTCCAGCCCAGGAAAAACCGCAGGGAGTGTTAGCGCAACACACCTACACAATGCAGCTGACACACTAACATGTCGCGACACACACTTTGGAAAGCTCTGAGCTAGGCGAATACTGTTCCCATTTTGCAGATACAGAAACCGAGAGCTTTAGTCAAGACCATTAAGAGAATCCATAGATCATATAAGATTTGGATCCATGTCCAAACCTATATCCTGGCCTATCCTAGAAGTGCTGGGCAGGTAACTACATATAGTTTTAAAATATTAAAATTATGTTCAGGGGTTGGCAACGAGATTTGCCAGAGGGCAAACTCAAGACAGGGTCCAGGGACAAGCAGCCGTGTCACTTCCACTTCCCCTATTTACATAATGATGAAATCCACAGACATCCTAAGAAACAGTGTGGTTGGTCTAGTGGTTTTCCTTTTCTAATGAAATTACCGTAACTGAAGAAAGTGAAAGGACGGTGAATACACTGGGCGAGGAAAAGGGAATCTGTATCAAGGCAATGTGGATTTTGCCAGTGTTCCAAGTAACTGCAACACTAACCTATGTACTTACGCAAATGAAATGAATTTGCATTACTTGTATTGTTTTGCAGTTTATTTCTGCTAATCCTGGGGTGGGGGACAACAATGAACTACAGAGGACACTGAAACCCGTCCTCCCCCAGTTTCTAGTATTGAAACAGGCAGAGAGGATGCACACTTTTCAAGTCAATTCAGCCTGAGAAGATAGACTTCTTTTCAAATGATAACTGAGAGGTTCATGGTGCTAAATTCTTAAATTGCATAATGTACACTGTCCTGTTTTTACCATAGTTTCAAGGGGTATGGACTAAAAATTCAGATCAAGGGAATAGTGTGAAGTGTTGCTTTGCCTGATAATACTCCCCCTTCTGTCAATTTTATAAACTGCTCTTTGAACACCATAGGCTTCCACATTATGAGTGCTTACACAGGAAGGCGGCCTACTGCTGCTCACATCCCCTCATATTATTTATTTCTAATCCTTGCATGTAAAGAAGCAGATGCTTTGAGAGACGTCACATCCCCACACAGTTACTTTCTTGCACCCCCTAAATGAAGCACGGAGGAAATAGCTTTCCAAGGTGCACACACTGAGGTTGAGGAAGGTGATGGAGGTGTGTGTGTGTGTTCACAAGAGGTGCCTTTGGAGAACATGCCAATGCAACAGATGCACTTGTTTGCTTTTCCCTGTTCAGTAAAGATCCACATTTCTGGGTTGAGCCCCGACCTAGCCACACTTGGGTGGAATCTAAACACACATTTAAAAAGTTTTGAAAATGCTTTTTTTGAAAAAAATGTTTTTGAAAAACACATTGAATTTGCCGTAGCTCACCATCGCCATCTAGTGTCACATTTGTATAACACACTTTACAACACACCTGAAACGTTTTATTTGCAGCTGTATTTAGTCCCACTGAAATCAACAGAGCTGTGCTGATTATTTAAGTCACATTGTTTTACACTGATGCAATTTAAATAATCCCGTTCAGTCCTGCTGATTGCAATGGGACTTCTCTAAATGTGACTTAACAGCCTTGGCTATGCGAGTAAACCAGACTGACTTAACCAGGGCTTACTCCCAGGTAAGTGGGGCTGGTATAGGGTTGCCATATTTCAAACAAATCCGGACAGAAAAGTTGCTTTCTTTGGCAAAGTTGTTGACCTTTTGTTTTGTTTTTTTGCCAAAGTTGTTGAGCTTTCCCCCCCCTCCCCAAGTTGTTTCCCCCCTTCAAAATCGCAACAAAATGCCGGTTTTGCACTATTTTTATTGAAAAACGGGACTGCAGACAAGGGCGGCCACACATTCGGATTTTCCCGGACACCAAACTCCATTCCCCCGCGGACACTGCTGCCGAACGGGGTGTTTCCCCCCTATGCCCGGGAAACTCCGGACGTATGGCAACCCCAAAGTCCGGATCTAGCCCTGCCTGACGATTGGTTTTTCATTCGTTGTCCTCCCTGAGCTATGACGACGCCTGGTCTCCTGTCTCTGGGACTTTCATCATGCGCCCGCGTGCGAAATATCTTCCTTTGGACGACTGACGCCGAATATGAGAAAGAATACCAGAGCCTTTGGCTGAGCGGAGCGAGACCGTGACGTCGTCGCTGGAACTTCCCCGCGTTCCACTTCCTCCGCCCTTCGCCCCCTCGTCCTCCTCCTCCCTGCCTTCCTCCCGGCATGCAACGGGCGCGTCTCAAGATGGCTGCCTCCGTGCCGGGGAGGATGGCGAGGCTCCCTTTGCGCGTGGGATGGCAGGTACTGTATTTTCACGGGGGAGGCGGGTCGGTGAGAATGGACGGAGGGGGGGGGGAAGCGTGTCTGCCTCAGTATCTCCTCGTGCATGCATTTGCCTTGCCTTGCCTAGCCGTACGAGTAGTTACGGCATGCCAACATAGAAGAAGCAAGAGATCTCTCCTCCCTAAACCCCCACAATGTACAACGGAGAGGAAATAAAGATGATAAATAAACTGCAAAAAAAAAAGTTAAAGAAAGAACGTTAGAAACTGCATCAAAAGGCACCCCCCTATTTTGCTTTTGTTCTTTTACTTAGGTGTGCGTTACTGCATATGTGTGCTGTATCCTGTGGGAAAGGCAAACTTGTTTATGTTTGAATGTGTGCATATCTCCGAGGGGGTTTTTTTGGGGGGGGGAGTTTTTAATTTGCATCCCTCACAGACACCATTTCAGGAAACAAGGGGGCACTTGTGTGCTTGCTTCTGATTTTGCTTTTAGTCTCTGCAGACTGCTTCCTTTTTTCTTTTTCTTTTAAAATTTATTTGTTGATACTTATTCAGTGATATGCAGACTACTCATTTTTGTGGGAAGTTGTGTAGGTTTGTACTTGCCTTTTTAAATTGCTTTGGAAAGTGAAGTGTTTTTGCAGGAGAGAGAAGATCTTGTGAAGGCAGGCAGATGTATGTTGTTGACATCCTTCTGCAATGGAAAAGTATGCCATCAGGGGTAAAATCAAACCATTGGAGAGTTACAGCACCTGCTGTGGCTGTAGAGAACGATGTGACAGAGACATGATTTATTGCAGCTGGGGCAGATGAAGACATCCAGTTTTGCTGCACTCCTCCCAGTGGCAATTTCTTCTCTGGCTATTGCTATGCATGTACAACCTGACCGCCTGTCTGCAGGCACCATGGTCATCTGGAAGGGATTCCCACACAGTAGGGTTAATGTTGCCAGCCTTCATGCTACATTTGCAGACATCTTTATAACAGAGTTGGTCCGCCAACAGGCCTGGGGCCAGCTCTCTGTAAAGCACATCCTTGGGGATCCATCTTCCATTCTATGTACATGATCAAGCCAGCAAAAACATTGCTGAGACAGAAGTATACACATTCTGGGAATATGGAATTTGCAGTCCCAGAAGGCAGACTACCTGTTTTTTTGGTAAGAAGAGAAACACAATTGGAATGTACCTTGGAGATTATCTAGTTCAACCTTCTGCTCAATGCAGGACATATACAGCACCTTAGAACATAGAAAATTGCATTATACTGATTCAGACCATTGATCTGTATAGCCCAGTATTATCTGTACAGTGGTATCTCGGGTTACATATGCTTCAGGTTACACACTCCGCTAACCCAGAAATATTACCTCGGGTTAAGAACTTTGCTTCAGGATGAGAACAGAAATCGTTCTCCAGCGGCGCTGCAGCAGCAGGAGGCCCCATTAGCTAAAGTGGTGCTTCAGGTTAAGAACAGACCTCCGGAAGGAATTAAGTACTTACCCCAAGGTACCACTGTACTTATTGGTGGCTCTACAGGGTTTCAGACAGGGGATGTTCCCAACCTTTCCTGGAAATGCCAGAGATTGAAGCAGGGACCTTGTGTTTGTAGAGCAGATGTTCTACCACTAAGCTATGGCCCATTCCTGTTCAGTCTTGGCTTAAACGCTTCCAGCGAAAAGAAGCCCTGAGGCAGTCTGTTTCACTGTTCAACAACTCTTTACCATTAGGAGTCTTCTAATATCTAGCTAAAACTTGCTTCCATTCAACTTCTACCCATTATTCTAATCTGCCCACTTTCTACTTGATAATCATTTGGCTGTTTGAGGACCACTATGTTGTCTTCCCTTTAATCTTTTCCAGGCTAAACATGCCCTGCCCTTTCAATCTTTCCCCATACAGCATCGTTTCCAGACCCCTCACCGTCCTGGTCACGCATCTCTTGGTCATGCTGCTTGCTCCTTCTGTGCATTCATGTACAGTGGTACCTCGGGTTAAGTACTTAATTTGTTCCAGAGGTCCGTTCTTAAACCTGAAACTGTTCTTAACCTGATGCACCACTTTAGCTAATGGGGCCTCCCGCTGCTGCCACGCCACCAGAGCCCGATTTCTGTTCTTACCCTGAAGCAAAGTTCTTAACCTGAAGCACTATTTCTGGGTTAGCGGAGTCTGTAACCTGAAGCGTATGTAACCTGAAGCGTATGTAACCCAAGGTACCACTGTACAAGCTGATATGTGCCGAATGCTTATCTAATTGGAGAGCATACCGGCCAACGTGTACATATCTGGGATGAAATCAACTTGATTTGGGAAGCAGATAAACGGTGGGTTATCTGCAGTGCGGTTCAGTGTTGTTGCTTTGACTTGCTTGTTCTTCTTCCGTTCAACAGGGTGTGGAATGTTTACTGAATGCTGCCCGCTTGGCTCCATCCTCTCTTGTGGTCCCAGTGAGAACAAAGAGGCGGCATTTCATCCCCCCTGCTGTCAATGCAAAGTACACAACTCCGGAAGAGCAGATGAAGCATGCCAGGGCTGCAGGTTTGGTGGTACCTCATGAGCGGTTGATACGCCCCATGAATATTGCCTGCACAGGTAGGTGGTTGTGATTATTCATTATGGGGAAGGTGGTTAAAATAGCTCTCAACCTGTGTACCGGACTTTTTGAAATCCTGAGCCCAAAAGCAAAACGGATATCTCACTCATTCTTTTCACATGTTCCTTCAATACTGTCTGAGTCTTCCTTAGTGCAGAGGAGCCATTCACAAAGTGGGTATGTGGCTTTTAAAAATGAGCAAGGCGCTTTCATTGTAGCTTTAGGGTCCAGGGTGTGACTTTTCCTTGAGTGGGAGCTGGAAGGCTGCCTAGAGACATACTTTTGTCTAGCAGCGTTATGTGTTTGTTTAATTTATTTAACTTTTTTAAACATTTTCTTTTTTTAAAGCACCCCATAGCATGGGGGGCATACCTGTGCATGCATGGGCAACATTTGATGATTTCTATGTCAAGCTTTGTGCACGTGTGGCTGAACAACAATATTTCAGTAGATAAATTAGCAATAATGTGTACCTTAATCGCCTCTCCCAAGAGATAATCTTACATTTTGTCAGGGGGTTAGCTGGTGGTGGTTTTTGTTTAAATAACCTGTTGCTATATTTGATTGTTTTCTGTTTGGTTACACAGCTGGGATCTTTGATCCTTATATTCCTCCAGAAGGAGATGCCCGTGTGTCCTCTTTGTCAAAGGAAGGGCTGAAGCAAAGGACAGAGCAGGTCAAGCAGACTGCAGTTTCACAGCTAGCGTATGTCCATTCTCATTCTCTCTCTCTCTCTCACTCTGGCAGCCAGTCAAAGACCTCTGGCCACTATTCTATGACTCTGTATTCCTTTTTCTTGCAATACCTGTGGTTTATGTCACAGACCTCCATAAAGCAAGCCTTATTGTTTTTCTTATATGTATGTCTTAAGTGTACTCCAACCCTAAAGGCTCAAAACAATAATTTTATGTACGTCCCCCCCCCAAAGCACGTTGTATAGCCCTCATGAGACAGTAGTACTTGAGAATGCAGCAGTAGTGATCTCATATGATAAATGTTAAGGCTTCTTAGAAAACGCTGGTGTGAAGGCTAGGTTCAAACACTTCCCTTTAGTGTCCAGGCTGCCTGTAGGGAAGGGTTTTTATTTTTACAAGGGGGCAGCAGTAACGTAGGAAGCTACCTTATCATTGAGTCAGAACTTTGGTTCATCTACCTAAGTGTTGCCCACACTGATTGGCAGTGACTCTCCAAAGTGTCAGATGGACATTTCCAGCCCTGCATAGAGATGCCAGGAACTGGACCTGATACCTTCTGCATGCAAAGCAGATGTTCTGCCAATGAGCTGCGGCCCCTCCTACAGTGGTGCAGTCTTAGGAAGTATGATGTGCTGCATACTTTGGCTCTTAGGAATGCACAGACACCTAAATAACCTTCAGAATGTATGATTAAGGTATGTGAGCATACAACATCCACTAAAGAACCTAAGTATTAGTGGAGTAGATAGAAATTCTCATCTCCTCCAGTGTTGGCCACTCGGGCACCCTGAGTGAGTTAACAAACAGGGTATGGTAGAGAGGGCTGTCCTTTGTAGTTTTTCCTTGGTTCCTGGAATTCTGCGATATATTTCCTCTTAACATAGAGGCTCAATTCGTGGTTGCAGTAGTTAGGTTTTCCCCCAATCTTCTCCTCCTTGAATTGATCTAACCCTTTAAAGAGCATTGTAAGATAGTGGCAACCACTACATCTTGTGACAAGAAATTCCGTGAAACACCTGTGTACTACAATCTATACAAAGTAACCTATTTTGTTTGATAAATTCATATACCACATCTTCAGAAATTTATCACACGGTGGTGAATAGCGAATAAAGAGTTGAACAAACATGTTTAAAACCAAATGGAATTATTATTATTAAAATTTAAATTTATTTACTGCCCTTCATCGGTAGATCTCAGGGTGGTTCACAACATAAAAGTACAATATAAAACACAAAATGCATGATAAAAACAAGAACAAAAACCACAAACTAACAACCCCCCTCCCAAATACATTTAAAAGGGATATAAGCTGATAATCAGCCCAAGGTCTGGTTGAAGAGGAACGTTTTTGCCCAGCGCCTAAAGCTGTATAATGTAGGCGCCAGTCGAACCTCCCTAGAGAGAGCATTTCACAAATGGGGAGCCACTGCAGAAAAGGCCCGTTCTCTCCAGACCTCTCATGGGGGAGGCATCTGAAGAAGGGCCTCAGATCATGATCTCAGGATCAGGGTAGGTTCATTTTCCATTTGTTTATACAGAATTGGCTGTGAATCTATATCAGCTTCATGTGCAAGAGCCCCTCTGCATCTCTTCTCTGTGTTTTGCCACGATTTGTAATGTGCCAATTTATAACATTTGCAAAGGCGGTTCTCCCTTAGGGTAGTAGCATGCCTTTGATTTGGATTGCTCCAGTCGGACTCCTTCCAGTAGGCAGGGCTGTGGTGAATAAAACCCTTCTTTCCAGCAGCATCAGTCCACCATTCTAGAACATTGCTGAAAATGCATAATTTAGGGGGGGGGGAATATAGACTATCATGGCAAGTCATGAGGGGGGCTTCTCTTAGCACCTCTCAACCTTCCACAGTTGCTTGAGGGCAAAGTGTGTTAGATGTGGAAGCTATCTTGGGGTTTAATCTCACTTCTGTGGTGTATGCATAGTTTCTATAGACGCGAAAAGGCACAGTGTTAACCTTTATGAGGACTGTTTTCCTTGAACTATGACTGCTTTCTTCCCATCAGACTTCTCTTGTCGTTTCCTTGGCAGGATCCGAAAGATCAAAGATTTTGATCCTGACTTCAGCACAAAAACCTTTCCAGAAAAAGCCCAGAACATCTTTATTGAAGCTCACAATAACTTGACAAAGTAAGATGCTTTAGGATATATCTGTGGGTTCTTGGTTCTGCCTTCTACTCCTGACTTGCAGCAATTTCACAATATGTCACAGCCTTTTTCGGATCCAGAGGACTGTTTATATAAAATAGGTTAAATATTGTTTATTGAATAAGTGTAGGTTGGTATAGGAGTTTCTCCAAGCTTTTAATTGAGAGTCCAATGAACCTCAGAAGCTTGCCACATACCAGATTTATTTTACTAAAATAACCAGGCACTGATGTGTCTGCAATTCATGGGGATTTTCTTATCTGCTTTCTGCTCACCCTTGCTGTAACCTTTTAAATCCCAATGGAGAAGCCCCACATTGACTAATGTACCATAGTTCATGCAAACACAGTCTGGTTAAAGGGAAAAAGTTGTCCCATCTTAACTAGTTGTGACCAAATAATGGGATATTGCGTATGCATTGTTAATGATGCTTAAAGACGGGGCAAATCAGGAAGTTCAGTTTCTTGAGAGTGCCACTGTTTGGGGAGGTTTTCAAGAATTTAGAATTTACCCCTGGTTATGCACAAATGTGCGTCAGGATTATATTTGTTGCTGACAGTAGAACACCAAACATTTTTAGGAAGAATAGTATCTCAATTAAGTTGGTCTGCATAAGCATTTTGGTAATGCTTTTTTTTTTTAATCCATTACAGCTTTAACAAACAGAAGCTTCACTCCTTAGTGACTGAACGCTGTTACCCGGTAAATATCTGAGAAGATCAACAAATGTCTGGCTAAAGGGTTAAAAGTCCCTAAAAATGTTAGGAAGAAATGTTTATATGTTAGTGCCTTTTTATGATTTTATTGCATTTGTTTAAAATGCTTTTGAAGCATCTGTGCTCATAAATCTTGCACGTTATCCTGTTGTAAAAGAACAAAATAACACATCCTGTAAATAAAACAATAGCACTGCAGAGGGAACTCCAGCCCGTGGTCCTAATTTAGCCCAGGAGGCTGTTTCCTCCAAGCCACGTCCACCTGCCTTGCAACCAACTTCATATAGGCACATGTGAAGACATGGCTGAAAAGGAGCAATCGGGAGCCTTACAATGTGCTCCCTGTTGATCCTTGGCAAGCAGGGTTTGCATTTGGCACCTGTTAAACTTGGCATCCAAAAAGCCTCACTTGGGAGCTCCCCATAGGAGCCGATCCCTTGCACTGGGCTGTACACCAGTTTCTTTCAGGAACCCCGGACTGTCGCTAATCGCCTGCTGAAAGTGGGGTTGCCTTGGATCACATAGTTTGAGAGGCTAGAAACCCTTTCCTCACCCTTGACGCTAAAAACGCAAAATGTTGAATTGCTAGGAAATGGTCCGAGGAAACAGATACAAGACTATCCGGTGGAGTTTTCTGGAGTCTCTGGAGCCTCCTAGGGTGGTTCAGGTGCGATGCCCCGATATGGTGAGCAAAACCAACCTGTATGGACAAGTGACGGTTCGGATGCACACTCGGCAGGTGCGTATATCCAATCTCCCTTGCCCTGGATGCAATGAAACATGTTCTGTCTGCCACTGATTACTGATGAAACCTTGCCTTTAAAAAAATAAAATAAAATAATTCTTCCTGCTAGAGTCTAGCTATCTATGACCGGTTTGGGAGGCTGATGCACGGCGGAGAGCAGGTACCAAAGGACGTCCTGGAATACGTTGTGTTTGAGAGGCATTTGGCCAATCCCTACAGTCCGTGGAGATTACACGGCAAGATTGTTCCAGCTTGGGCTCCTCCAAGGGACCCAATTCTTAAGGTACTGTGTCACTAGCAGGAAATCCCAGCATTTTGCTAACCCCTTCACGCTATTTATAAAGGCATCTCCAGGATATGGATGCAAACGTGATGGGAGCCATGCAGTGTTGCTGGTGTTCTTCACGTTACCTTATGTGCAAGATACTTTTGCTTTTTATCTCTGGCTGAATGAGCTAGTGACCTCCCCAAAGCCTCCTGCTGATCTTCATGGCCACGCAGAGATTTGAAACGGGGCCTTTCTAATGCCTGAATACAAGACCATCAATGGCGCTCACCCCATTTGAGACACCTTGCAGGCGCTGAAATCCACAGGTGTAAAATTAACCTCAATTTAGTTGTAGAGAGGTGCCCTCCCTTTTCTAAGAACGTGCAGAGGTACTGAGAATATACATTGGAGTGAGACACACAGTGTACAGAGGAAGTTGGTTGTGTGAGACTTGCTTTCACATCCTGTCTTTGGATGCCTTTGGGTATATTTCAGCCTTAGTTTCCCCATTTAAATAATCATGGTTAGGCGTGGGATAAGAAGGCAAGTGCAATCATTGTATAAACAACTTTGCAATACCTACAGAAGCAAGTTCCCCGTATACTCTCTGCCATGCTCTTAAAAGCCCAGATTCCCCATCTCGATGTAGCATCATGCAAAGAACTGGGTGGGCCTACACAAACAGCGGCTTGCACAGTCCTGAGCATCATTTTGGGACATGGCTGAGAGGGGGGCCAAAACCTGTCTTTCATTCCATTTACCATGTGCAAGTTTAGGCCCTAGTCATTGGGTGGTTCTGAGCACGTGCCTAAGGGATAAAACAAAGTGCTGCCTATAGGGGCAGTTTGAAGTTTCGTTTTTCCTTACAATCAGGCAGTATATAAATTTTATGAAATAAACATGGATGGTGGTGGTGGGGAAGAAAGGGGACCGTCTTCCTGCTCCTGCCACTGGGTGACCTGGGGATCACTGGCAGGGACCCTGTGGAGAGAAACAAAGTCCCTTCCCCATTGAAATCAGCTTCTGCGATGTGGAATCAATCAGTATAGATCAGCACTCCCCATTTATTTCTCTCTCACGCACATACCTGGAGAGGAGGCAGTTTTAAACATTGCTGCTTTTCTCACCCTCATCCTGAATGCAGCTTTGGGATTGGCAGGGAGAAGCATCTCTTATCTCCCTTTCAGTGTCTGAAAGCCATTTCTGGTGTAAAGAAAAGGAGCAGGACCAGATGAGGAAAACCAAGCTTGGCCTTAAGGCAACTTCCTCCATGATGTGTAGAAGGAGGCTGGGGGAAAACCTGAACTCTCCCTGCCCCCAATCAAATTTGATGGACACTTAGCTAGTATAGTAATTATTGGAGAGCTGCTTCCTTTGAAAATTGATGGGCTCCTTTGTGTCCTTCCTCCCTTCTCTCTCCCCCCCCCCAACTTTACAGACTGTTATGATTCCAGGACCAACGCTGGATCCCTCGCAAGAATATGAGGAAATGGATATTCCCCAACAGCCACCAGCTCCACAGACTCAGTGGTACAAATAATACCAAAAAGAAGATCTGCAGGGAGCAGAATTCGATATTGACAGGCAAGGAGTTCACCGTTGAAATGAGCCCTGCCAGCTTTTAGAGGCCTCTTCTGTTTCATGCCTCTGTTGCAGTCCTTTTCACATGCATTATGGGCAGACGTTTGTTCTTGAGAACTTGCAACAAGCTGTTCAAAGATGCACTTGGAGCATTCAGGAAACTGCTGTATATCTCTCCTGTTTTCCGCATCAGACTGTGTGTCTTCAAAAACTGGCCTGCAATGGCCTGTTACTTGTTGTTTAGTAAATTAATAGATTTGAAAGGAGTGTTTTAATTCTTAAAAAGAAAAACAGCCCATTTACTGTTCCTCCAGGCTTTCAGGAACCAAGAGTTCTGTTATAGAAGGCTGTGCTCCCTAATGCCAGATGGGTTGAAGCTGGCTGAAAGCCTTCTGCACATGTTCAGAGGCATGCAGCTACTTCTTGGGTAGAGAAGATAGAACTGAGGCTTTCAGAATAAGCCTAGAGTTAGCTGCTTTTAAACCGAGGGCCTCTCTATCCATTTACCCAACAGTGCAGTAGCTGCATGGAATCCAGCCTTGTTCCCAACAAAGAAACCCTGTTGTTTTGGGAACATTGCATTTTCCAAACACAACACTGCATTCTTATAATGGCTTAAATAGAACTCCCCTGTTCTCGCTATCTCTGAATATTCTACCTACAAGAAACATACAGGGAGTTTCTCCTGATTGTTGCTTGGTCAGTTTTAGCTGAAATGATCATCAGTCCTTACCAAAGTGGAGATGTCGGCAAGGCTAACCTCTTCCCTGACACGTACACAGAGAGAGTGGGCACATGGCATCATTCTGAATCCTCTTCTTATATGTGGACTTGATATCAGACTTGTTTTCGTAAATTGGGATTTATAAGCAAGGCTATACATGTAGTCAGTGCTAAAATAAGTTGTTGTTGTTGTTGTTTTAAAAAAATGTGCCTTAAAAAATACTACAGCCACAATTGGCTGGGGTAACGATAAGCACCTGATTCCTTCTGCACAGAGCATTGTGAAAACAAGGTCAGTGTTACAAAAAAGAAAAAAGAAGATCCACCCCTGATATAAATCCAAAGAATCAGCCACACACATCCTATCAATATAGAGATAAGTCTTTTATTTATGTATTTACATTTATTACAGAATTAGATGACCTCGTTTGATATTCAGTGCTGAGACAGACAGGGGCGACCTCACACACTACATTAGCGGTACTTCCTAAAAGTGCAACGAGACACAGCTCACCTGGGGGAAGTGGAACCCATAAAGTAAATATCGGATCCCTGCTTTATTATAAAGCAGAAAGTGTGTGTGTGTGTGTGCTGCTTGCCGTTTCTTTGCATGGGGAGGAGAGGGGAATAAAGAGAAGTGATCCTTTCCTCCTGAATTCCTTTCCTGATTCTCAGTAAGTGAAGCCAGGAGTGGGGAACCTTTTTTTCGCTGGAGGGTCACAAACCCTTCATGGGCAGCTGGGGTGGGGTGGGTGGGGAGGCGGTTGCATGCATGCAAGTGGGGTGAGGAAGTAGGTGAGGCTGGATGCAAAAGGAGGTAGAGTAAGGGACGTGACTCTTACCATTGTATAGTAGGCTGCATTCCAGCCACACACAAGTCAGGTTTCTGCACACTCACGCGCGTCTGTCTATCCTACATCCAAGCAAGCAAGAAGCATGGTCACAATTCAAGGTCACACTGCAGCCAGGCAAAAGCACTTGAGAGGGGCACGGAGCAGCATGGGTTAATGGTGTGGCCTGGGGGCAGCCTGGAGGACATCTGGTCCCTGGGCCTGAGGTTCCCCATTCTTAATTTAAGCGGCAATGGCGAGAAGGAGATCTGAATGGAACGTTCACGTTAAATGGGTTTGTCCTTAGATGTGTGCAGGAATCCATTTCTCAACCCCTTGATCCTCACTAGGTTGCCGATGGGTCAAGCCAGGCCAGTTGAACCTATTCACTTCCTGTACAGTGGTACCTCGGGTTAAGAACTTAATTCGTTCTTGAGTTCCATTCTTAACCTGAAACTGTTCTTAACCTGAAGCACCACTTTAGCTAATGGGGCCTCCTGCTGCTGCTGCGCCGCTGGAACATGATTTCTGTTCTCATCCTGAAGCAAAGTTCTTAACCCAAGGTACAACTTCCAGGTTAGCGGAGTCTGTAACCTGAAGCGTCTGTAACCCAAGGTACCACTGTACTTTTGTACACTATAAGGGGGCTTTTCTACCAGAAATCCAGTCCTGGCAGCATGTTTTCTTATGCACAATGGCAGCTAGGATGGAATCTCCTGTAGGAAATGCTTCCTGGGAACAGGCTATCCCCATAGTGCTGCCATGTTGTGCTGAGATGCCTCCATTCCTGTTGCGCGCTTCCATGTACTGGGCCAGTAAACCCAGTTGGCTCTGGACCAGAAAGGAGGGACTTAGGCCCAATGAAGTTTTGTAGAGTGGGGATAAGAGCAGCCTTGCCTTGCAGGGCAAAGGAACTGGGAATAGAGAGGGACCTCCAACGAAAATCGCACTGCAAGCTCTCCAGGTTGGCCGTTCCAGAAAGGATGACCCCAGGGCATGGCAGCAGAGTGCCATGAGAAATAAACAAAGGACTCCTTTGAGCCCAAGGTATCTGTCCTCAGAGGAGGCCACCTGCCCGTTGTGTTTCTGTGATTCACTACTCTGGCCATGCCTCTTTCCCACTTGGTCTCTTGGGTGTAATTCTGCTGCCTCTCGGGTGTGGTTGAGTGATTCCGTCACTCGCAGTTGCAGAGACACAGCAGAGCTACCCACTTTTGGAGGGACGCTGCATGGTCCATCTCGGTGTTGGTCACTGTTTTGGGTTTGCTTGCCTCTAACTAAGGCAATCAGACCGGAGACTCATTAAGGAATATGGAGGATATTCTTTGAGGCTGCACAATAATTATTTTATTCTAAAAGTGTGTCTCCAACAAAACTGGCCAGTGACTGGCTGTGTCTCTGTCAGGCAGAGCTCCTTCCCTATCCAACCTAGAGATACTTTGTCCATCAATCAAGGGCTCAATTGCTGAGCTACAACCACCATATGGAGGCTGCTTTATGCGGCATGTGTTGCCACACCAAGATATTCTCTCCTGCAGTGACTCTTGGATTGGGTCATTTCTGTCCATGCCACCATGCATGCCCCAAAGGACAAGGTGAAAGCCTACTGACTGCCATAGTGCTGATTAGCTCGTCCTAGTATTGAACCTAAAGCTACTTCCTGAGTTTCATGGGGAGCGGGATAAGCAGGTCAAAGTCTGGCACACGATTTAAGAAGAAAGGGCAAAAGACTACTGTTATTCAAACACTAAGGGTCAGCAGAGGCAGGAAGGAAGGGTTAGCCCCCTCCCTTCGATAGCCAAGTAACAATGAACAAACTTTGTAGGAGTTACAGCTTAGCTGCCACTCCTCTGCAATAGGCAGTTGCAGGGAAGTCTTGTGTGTGCTTCACTGTGCACACTCGGTTCATGCTGGCAAACAGAAAGACTCGCCTGGCCCAGAGCAGGAAAAGGCAGCATGTTTCCAGGCTTCCAGTAGATAGGCACCTGGTTGGCCACTGTGAGAATAGGATGCTGAGCTGGTAGACGGGCTTTTTGTCCAATCCAGCAGGGCTGGAAAGTCCCAGGCTTAATCCCTGGGAAAATTCTGAGATTCCCCACTTTAGGCAAACATTAAGGCTTCCTTTGTGTCAGCCAATTATTAAAACTGCTCATGACACGTCCTCCCAAAAGATATGTGAAAACATCTGGGCTTGGGACAAAGGGATGACTTGCGGAGCGACTGCTAACCAAAAGTTAACATTCAGATCCCTTTGGAGGCATTAAAAAACAAAACGTTAACCTTATGTGGGTCTGGGAGCAGATCCAACTTGAGAAGCTTTGCTGCCTGAGCTGGAGCAGCAAATGTTGGACCCCACCCCAAATCAAGGTGCATAGTATAGTACCCAAGATCAGCCAAGTTATTTTGGCACCTGAGACAGAAAATACCATGAGTGCCTCTTCTCTCTTTGTGGCAAATGAAATAATAGCAAAGAATAAAAATTTGGTGCGCTTTCATGATGCCCAACGTGAGGCAGCTGCCTTATTTTACCCAATGATAGGGCTGGCCCCAGTTCTGATAAATCAGCAGTTAGGAGCCAGTGGCCCTCCAGGTGTCGCTGGGCTACAACTCCCATCAGCCCCAACCAGCATGGCTAATGATCAGGGATGATGGGAGTTGTAGTCCAACAGCAACCTGAAGGGCCAAAGGTTCTCCACTACTGCAATAAATAGAGAAGAGCAGGTATGAGGTTTGGAATTAAACGGGAAGATTATCCTGAGCAGAATTATCCCCTTTCCCTTGCAAAGGGAATACAGAAGGTGCGCTCATTACTTGAAACAATAAGTAACACTTTCGGGATTCATTACCCAGTCGTTCATCAGCCACAATGAACTACATTTGTTCTTGTTCCCAACCCGTTAAGCCACCTAGTTCACATCAAAGTTGTAAAAGAAAACCCAGGAAAGAAACCTATGTAATTTATGCAAGTCTCTCTGTTGAATAGTTCCCAGTTCCCTTGTGATTTGATGTTCAAGCTTGCTCAAAGCCCCTCTTATTAATTTACTTGTTTAATGTGAGCATGTTATCCAGGTGGTGTTGTTTGCAGACATCAGGAGTGGGTGCTCTGGAAACACCTGGGGGGACGTCAAGGCAAGGCTGGGTTCTACACGCTACACACACAGAACGGAACGTGCAGACTTTAGCAGCTAGCTTGGGTTTTCTGCAAATGAAGGCAGGAAGGTACAACTTTTCTCTAATGAACAGCAGTCCGCCAGCCTGGTAATGCCCAAGCATAGTGCATTTCCCTTATCAAATGTGGTCAGCAGCATCACCAGAGCTGGCAGAAGTCTTTTGCTTTCAAATCCGGGCAGCCGGCTGACTTGAGCCATTTTGCGGCTGCACGGGCAGTCCTTTCTCAATAAGATTTTTCTCTAAGCGAGTCCTCGGCTGCGTCGGGTTCAGTCACAGTCCCAGGGACAGATGTCTGATTTGGCTTTGCTGGGGGGACCCTCCGCCTCGCCCGCCCCAGGCTCCTTCCCTTCTTTGCTTTTCATTGAAGTGGCGGTGGCAGCAGCAGGGCTGGGCTCATCCCAGGGACACACCTCAGATAAGCTTTTGCTGATTTCAGCAGTCTCTCCCCCAGTCAATACAGAGTCCCCCTCTGCTTCCCAAGGGCAGACGTCAGCTGCAGGGCGGTCACCTTGGCATCTCGCTGGTGTAACCACAAGTGGGCTGCTGCCTTTGCTTAGACCTTGGGGTGGAAGACTGCGACACAGAGGTTTGTGTCCAGCCACGCCAGCCTCTTTGCTCTGGGAGCCCTTCACGCTGGCCTTCTCCGTCCCACCGGTGTGTGTTGTGTGTCTTCCATTTTTAGCAGGCAACAGCGTTCCTGTTTCCCATGGGCAAACGTCCTCTTTAGTGGATGCTTCCGGCTGGTCTGTTTCCCAAGGGCAGACCTCTGTCTTCCTGCTTTCGGTGCTGCCGGGCTTCTTGGAGGCGGCGGTGGCAGGAACACTTGCGATCGAGACTTCTGCAGCGTCCGTGCTCTCCCATGGACAGATGTTTTCTCGAACGCTTGTCCCTTTCTGCAGAGGTGGTTTTTCGGGGCCTTTTGAACCTGCTGTTATACCCTCCTTTGAAATGGCACCCACATCCTTACTCAATGTCCCTTTCTCGAACAGCGCCCCAGCCAGGTCCCATGGGCACACTTCAACCTGGGCAGGAGATCCGAATTCCTGGGTCTCCCATGGGCAAACCTCAGCTTTTAGACTTTCAACACTCTCTGATTTCATGGAGCCAACCTTGGACAGATCTAGGCTTTTACTCTCTTTTACTGAGAATTCATCGCCAGTTTTCTGGGGGTAAGAAAACCCTTGATGGCTTTGAGTCTTCTCTATCTTCTTAGAGGCAATTTCTCCCCCAGCTGTCTTCAAACCTGGAGCGGTCAGCGCTTTCGCCATTGATGCTCCCTTTGCATCTTGCATTGATGCCCCTCTGGCGACTTGCGCTGGTGGCGTTTTCACGGGGAACATCTCAGTCTTGCCACTAGACTCCTCGTCCTCGACTTCCCAAGGACACACCTCTGCCCTCAAGCTTTCAGCGCTGCTTGATTTCTTTGAGCTAGCTCGGGACAGGTCTGGACCTCTGCTGCTGGACAGTTCCACGCTCTCCCAAGGGCAGATGGATTCTTGAGGGCTGGTTACTTCTGTCCTGACCTGCAACAGATCTAGACTTCGGGTGCTTTTGGCAGGTGGTTTCTCAAAGTCCATACTCTCCTGGGTGGCACCATACTCCTGGTGGCTTTTTGACTTCTCTATCTTCTTCAATGTTTCTCCTCCAGCTTTCTTTGAGTCTGGACTTCTTTGTGCCTTGCCTTTCTTCCCCTGGGAAGCTTCAAGTGGGCTCCCCCTTCCCTTCCCTTTTTCAAATGGAGCTGTGGCTACAGACCATGGGCAGATGTCCACCGTACTACTTGCTTCCTCTTCCTCCGTCTCCCATGGACAAACCTCTGCCCGTAGACTTTCAGCGCTGTCTGATTTTCTTGATCCAGCTTTGGATAGGGCTGGGCTTTGGCCTCCGGACCTTCCTGAAGGTTCATCA
The DNA here is from genome assembly GCF_964106645.2 of Podarcis pityusensis. Lineage (NCBI taxonomy): Eukaryota > Metazoa > Chordata > Lepidosauria > Squamata > Lacertidae > Podarcis > Podarcis pityusensis. The sequence goes on from NC_138038.1 coordinate 22,414,542, forward strand.
AGCTCCATGCTCTCCCATGGACAGATGTCCTCTCGCGAGCTACTTAGCTCCTCCATTGGCTTCCATAAAACCCGTGGAGAGGGGCTCCTGCTGCCGTCTTTCCCTTTGGCGACCCCACCCTCCTCCTCCTTCCTCACCGCACTTCCTTCAGCTACTTCCCAAGGACAGATCTCTGCCTTTAAGCTCTCAACACTGTCTGATTTCTTGGAAGGGATTTTGGACCCTTCAGATTGTGCAGAGAGTTCACCGGGTTCTTCTGCGCTGTCCCAGGGGCAGGCGGACTCTCGAGCGCTTCTCACCTTCTCTGTTGTTTTAGAAGCACCTACTTGGTTCAGTGGGGCAGCCCTCTGGCTCTCACGAGCTCCAGCACCCTCTGGCGATGGCCTCTTGCTTACCGGACTTGAAGGCATCTCCCATGGGCACACATCTGCCTTAGGACTGGGTTCTGCTTCCTGACTTTCCCAGGGACACACCTCCACCTTAAGGCTTTCAATGCTAATGGATTTTTTAGAGCCGGCTTTAGATGGACCCGGACTCTTAGCACTGGGCCTGGTTGACTGGTCATCGGTGTCCACGGTCTCCCAAGGACAGATAGATTCTCGTGGGCTGCTTGCCTTCTCCCGAGGTTTAGACGTGGCGTCTCCAACCTTCTTTGCTGCCCCATTGGCATCTTGCTTTGAGGACCTTCTTTCTGACTGAGCTGGAGGCACTTCCCAGGGGCAGATTTCTGCTTTAGCACCAACGTCGGCGCTTGCAGTTTCCCACGGACAAATTTCTGCCTTTTGGCTTTCCACACGGTCCAATTTCAAGCAGCCTTTGGACAGATCCGGGCTCTTGAGCTTAGGTTGGGTAAGTGAATCTTCCCTCCCTGTGCTCTCCCATGGGCAGACTGGCTCTCTAGTCCTGCTGCTTCCCTTCTCTGGTGCTGCATCTCTAGGTCCTGTATTCTCCTCTTTGGAGACTGTGCTTGCTCTTCTAATACCTGCTTCTGCCTCTTGTACTTCCCAGGGAGCAATCTCTGCCTTTTTGCTCTGGAAGCTGTCGGGCTTCGTTGAGCTGACGTTACTTGGGTCTAAAGCTTTTGCACAGGGCTTTAGCAAAGTACCCTCCAATTCCACGTCCTCCCAGGGACAGACAGAGCCGCGCTGTATGTTGTCCTCTGGTGTTTTAAGGGGATGTGGTGCTTGCAATATAATGCCCCTGGAAGGTTCTCCTTCAGGCCAGTTTGGTCCTTTTTCTAACGAAGGTGCAGCTGCTTCCCAGGGACACACTGCAGCGGCATCAGTTTCCCAAGGGCAGACCTCCAGTTTTTTACCTTCCCCACTGCTTGATGCCTTCAAAGCTGCTTTGGGTGGTTCTTGTGTTTGGGTGGCAGGTTTTATAGAAGAGCCTTCAGCACCTGCATCCTCCCAAGGGCAAACAGCGCCTTGATGGCTGCTGTCTCTCTCCAGTTTCCTGTTTTTGGACAACAGACTTTTGATCTTTTTGCCTTCAGTCCCTTTGGAGCCTTCCCCTGAAACTCCACACACTTTCTCTGATGCTGCATCACTTATCTCCCAAGGGCATATTGCCGCTTTGACGTCTGCTCCGCTGTCAGATTTCCTCAGAGTTGCTCCATGTTGAGCATCTTTCCCCCCTGGCAATTCCATGGACTCCCAGGGGCAAACAGAGTCTTCTTGGCGGCTGGCTTCTTTCCCTCCTGCTGGTCTTAGCAGGGTGGTGCTCTTTGTCTCTTTGGAGGATCCTTCGTTGTCCTCCCGAGATGTCTTTATCTTTGATGGAAGTTCTTCCATTTCCCAAGGGCAGATCTGTGTTTTAACACTCATGTCGACCTCCTCGGATTCCCAAGGACTAACCTGTGCCCTCCTGCTGTCAACACTCCCAGGTTTCTTTCGGTCTCCCTTGGACAGGTCCGGGCTCTTCTCAATCTCTGTTCCCAGAGAGGGCTCCTTGATATCTCTGGAATCAGCCTGGCCACTCGCCTTCTCTTGGGGTTCACTTGGAAGAGCTTCTCTCAAAGATCTTCCTTTCTTGGGCCCATCAGAAGGCTTCCTTCTGCCCTCTGTTACTGCCTTGTCCTCTGTCAAGGCACTGCTGGTTCCCCAGGACGGTTGGTCAGTTTTCGTGCTGGCTGGGATCTCAGCCACTTCCCAAGGACACGCCTCTGCCTTTTTGCTGTCTGCCTTGGAAACCACTAGAGAGGGAGTGGTAGCAGTTTTGCCCTCTCGCTTTTGATCCTCCTCCACACTCTCCCAGGGGCACACAGATTCCCGTTGGCTCTTGCTTCTTTCCAGCCTGCTAGGGTGCATCTCTCCAGCACCTTGGGAATCTATTGCTTCTGTGCTGACCTCCCAAGGACAGACCTCCAGCGCTTTGCTTGGACTATTCTTGGTGCTCGGAAGGGCCTCTTCCTCCTCCTCTTTCTCGTCCCAAGGACAGATGGTTGCTTGCTTGCTGACTACCTTTGCCCTGGTCTCTGCAATCACCTGTTTCCTTGGTGACCCTCCTCCAGCAGACACTGAGGCTGTCGCTGCCAACTTGGGCTTCTCACTCTTTCCGTTGGCATCCTTCTCATTTTTCTTCTGGCTTTCTTCAGCATCCTTCCTTGCCCTTATGCTTGTCTTTATCCTCGACCGGTTGAACGCTTTGATGGCCATGCCTAAGCCTTTCATGGAGCTTTTGGAAATGGATGTTTGGGGCTGTTTCTCAGGAGAACTCTTCTGGCTGTCTGACTCGCTTGTCTCAGAGTCCTTTTTGCTCGGGACGGGCACTTCCATGACTTCCCAAGGGCAGACTTCTGCAGCCATGGAGGCCAGCCTGTTTAGCGCCACCGGGGAAGAAAGTGGCACAGCGCCTTCGGCCTGCCTAGTCCTTTCTGTCTCAGCCTTTGACAGAGGCTCCACCGTTTCCCATGGACATATGTTTGCCAGCACGGGTCTGTCTTTGAGATCACCTGGGCAGGGCTCAGAGGAAGGTTTCATTTGGTCCAGGCCATCCTGAGGAGCAGAGTCTTTTCTTTTGAGGCTGTGAGCCAAACTTTGCTGCCTGACAGGTGGTTCAGGGGGTATCTTCTTGCTGATCGGGTGCCTCTTCCCAAGCAAATCGGAGGTGTTGACGCTGATGCTCCTGATGGACGCGTATGTGACATGCTTCTGGGATCTGCTTTCCGAGGGCGTCGAGGGGGCCGTCGCAGCTTCTCTGCTGGAGCTGCCGTCTTCCAGGAGGGAGCTCACAGTTCCCTCTGAGGTATCGTCCCTCTGGAGCTGTTTCGCTGCCACCTCCGAGGCCACGTCAGTAACCTCTGTGTGCCCGGAGATGTCACTTTCCATTGCAGAGTCACTTTCCACAGCTGCTCTGCTCCCTTTGTCTTGGGCTAGCTTACTGCCGTCTTCCAAGTAGGCCCTGCTGGTGAGGAGCAAGGCTTTCTCTTTGGCGCTGGTGACAACGCTGAGGGATTTCTGCAGAGGGGAAGGCCTGGGATGCAGAGGCTTCTTATCCGCCGTCAGGTTGTGAGCGCTGGCCGACTTGTAGACCAGAGGGGCCGAGTCATCGAGAGAGTCGCTGTTGGACCTCTCTGAGGCTTTCTTGGCTAGCTTTTTCCTCATCAGCGAGTCTAGCAAAGGAGCTTCTTTGCAGCTGTCGTGCCTGGCTGGTAAGCTGTTCTCCTTGGCATCCCTCACGTGCTCATAAGTGCTGTGGGACTTCTTCAGCGAGGAGGCCGCCTTGTGTCTGGAAGAGGAGTCCTCTTTCAGTTTCATGCTCGAGCTGCCGGAATCCAAGGGCCTGCGCTTGTAGGACCCGGAGCGGCTCCCTTCCCCCACAGACCCGTCTTTCTCCTCTTTGCTGTGCTGCTGGGACATCGACTCGGGGATCTCGGTGATGCGCCTCATGAGGGAGCGGCCCAGGCCCCGCTTGGAACTTCTCTTCTTCTGAAGATGAGGGTTGTTGGCCGTCATCTTCTTGGTCTTGTGAACCTCAAGTTGCGTGTAAAGCTTTTTCAGTTCATCCTACATGTTATGTGTAGCGGGGAGGGGAGAGGCGGTTGCGGTGAAGCGGGGGGACACAGACACAAAAGGGGGGGGAAGAGGGAAGACAAAAAGAAAACCCTTATTCAGTCAAAAGCCTAATGGCAACAGTCGTGTCATCATAGGGGCTCAACGACAAGACCATGGGGTTTTATAAATGCAAGGCCTTCTGTTCCTTGAGCAGAACCTGCGAGCCCTCCGGGTTTTGCTGCATCACGACTGTGGATCCCTGGCTGTGGCTGATGGGCATTGGGAGTCCAGTGGCATCTGGAGGGTCCCAGACCCCCTATCCTTAGGATCACTGGAAGCAGTGCTTTTTTCTAGAAAAATAGGTGCCGGGACTCACCATGAAGTCACTACAGTAAGTGCCACACTTTTTGACAACAAAAAAAGAGGTCCCAGTACTGCGTACTCTTGAGTACCCCCTTGAAACCAAAAGCACTGACCGGAAGCAGCTAGTATTAAGGGTCATGGGTCCCCCCCATTCCATGCTGGCGTTTCCGGGGGCCAGTTGTGGCATGGGAAAAGAGGCAAGGAAGGACTGTTGGCAGAAGCCTTTAGCTGGGTGGGGCAGACCACAGTGAGGTTTTCAGTTCTCCCATGTGGCCTCGACACGTATGGTTGACCCATAGCAAGGAATGAAAGGTAAGCATCTCAGGCTTGCCCGCCCCATTCCCAGGCACTGAATGTTTGTATGAATGCACATCCATTCATACATGAACATGAATGGAGTGGTAAGGGATGGATGGCACGGATGGGATGTTATCGGTGTGCAAATTATTTATTTATTTATTTATTTATTTATTTATACCCCTCCCATCTGGCTGGGTTTCCCCAGCCACTCTGGGCGGCTTCCAACAAAATATTAAAAACACATTAAGACATCAGTCATTAAAAACTTCCCTAAACAGGGCTGCCTTCAGATATCTTCTAAGTCAGAGAGTTGATTATTTCCTTGACATCTGATGGGAGGGCATTCCACAGGGCGGGCGCCACTACCAAGAAGGCCCTCTGCCTGGTTCCCTGTAACTTCACTTCTTGCAGAGAATGAACTGCCAAAAGGCCCTTGACCCCAGACCTCAGTGTCCAGGCTGAACGATGGGGGTGCAGACGCTCCTTCAGGTATACTGGGCAGAGGCCGTTTAGGACTTTAAAGGTCAGCACCAACACTTTGTATTGTGCTCGGAAATGGGCACGTGCACAAAAAAGGTCTGGCTGCCGTACACGTGCACCGGGTCCGTGCTTTATCACCACCCCCACCGCTCCCAATTTGTTCCCCACAACCAAAACCCTAGGTTGAGAAGAAAGGCAGCTAGATCGCATGGAAATATTGACCTCCACCCCAACTTTCTTTGACTTTCGGGTTGTGTGGTATGGATTTGGTTTGCTTCAGGAGAAAGACTGCAAAAGGCAACTCTTACTCTGCACAGTTTCTGGCATAGCTAGCGTCAAAAGAAGGTCCTGAGTGTTCCACCCACCCGAATGTCATCGGGGTCGAGGCTGTGCTCGCTCCAGGCCGACGTGATGCTGCTGTTCAGGTAGGAGCCCGATCGCCTCAGGTCCAGCTCATCCTCGTACACCTCGGCAGCAATTTCCTCCCGCAAGGGCGATCCTGCATGCAGGAACTGTGGGGAGAAAGACATGGGTTGCTGAATCTCCTTCAGCAGTACACTGCCAATCTTCCCATTTCAAGCTTGCCCCTTCCCAAAAAGCTCAGAGACTGATTACAGAAAAAATGCCTCTCTTTCTAGACTTAGGGCCATCTGCATCTTAAGGCTGCATTTGCACTATGCTCTCCCCCCCCCCCAGCTCATTTACTAACTATGTTTACAGAGCTGCCTCATAACAGGCGTTCTCTGCGTGCCCTGCAAAACAAGTCAAAACAGCATGGTATGCTTGGATAGCTCAGTCGTCTTAAGAGTGTGGTGTTAATAATAATAATAATAATAAATAATTTTATTTATACCCTGCCAAAGCCAGGCTCAGGGTGTCTAACACCAGTAAAATTACAATGGAGACATGGGGGGGGGGGCAAAAAAGCCCCAATTTAAAATACAGGTTAAAATGCAATTTAAAAAGCAGCCTCATTTTAAAAGTAGCCCATAAATCAAAACCGTAAGGGGAGGGAAGACATAAGGGTCAGACTGAGTCCAAACCAAAGGCCAGGCGGAACAGCTCTGTCTTGCAGGCCCTACGGAAAGATGTCAAGTCCCGCAGGGCCCTAGTCTCTTGTGACATAGCGTTCCACCAAGTTGGGGCCCGTACTGAAAAGACCCTGGCCCTAGTTGAGACCAATCTAACCACCTTGCGCCTTGGGACCTCCAAGGTGTTGTCATTTGTGGACCTTAAGGTCCTCCTCAGGGCATGCCAAGGTTGCAGGTTCGGTCCCTGTTTGGGACAACTGTATATTCCTGCATTTGGGCTAGCCCAGGCAGAGGCAAACTCGGCCCTCCAGACGTTTTGGGACTACCAACTCCCATCATCCCTGACCATTGGTCCTGTTAGCTAGGGATGATGGGAGTTGTAGTCCCAAAACATCTGGAGGGCCGAGTTTGCCTCTGCCTGGGCTAGATGATCCTAAGGGTCCCTTCCGACGCTACAATTATGTTTTCAGTACAATAAACTTTTATTGTGCCCCTTCTAATGTAATGTTCTGTTTCCTTAATCAGCCAGCTGCATAGGTTCACATGCGGGGCAGGAAGTTCATGGCTGTTTGGTGGCCATTGTGAGAAGCGGATGCTGGACTTAGATGGAGCATGGGCCTGATCCTGCAGGGCTCTTCTTATGTTCTTACTCATCCTTGTCTGTCCCCAACAGCTAGTATTCAGAGGTATCCTGCCTCTGCACAGTTTTGTAACGAATTCTGGAGTTTTCATACCTTTGGGATGAAAAGAAGTGCAAGCGTCATGGTGGTGGTGACATGCGTATGAATAAAAAACAGCAGAAGTGTCCAGTCGGGGTGCAAGGAAGGAACCATGAAAAACCTGAAGCCAGAAGTAAATGGGGTGGCAGTGCATTAGAGGGAAAAGGTGGATAGGAAAATTAAACTGTGATACATTCTTTGTTAGAACGATGGCAGGCTCATTTATAACACACACGCACACACAGAGCAGTGTTGAGTTGAATTTTGGAATCCTCTTCTGCCGAAATTAGTGGTAGCCTTGGCAATCTTTTAGCGCTTTCTACTTTCGCTCAGCACTTTGCATGTATTGCAGTTGTACCTTGGATCCCAAACGCCTTGCAAGTCGAACGTTTTGGCTCCTGAACGCCGCAAACCCGGAAGTGAATTGTTACGGTTTGCGAACGTTTTTGGAATCCGAACGTCTGACGGGACATCCGTGGCTTCTGATTGGCTGCAATAACTACCTGCAGCCAATCGGAAGCCGTGCTTTGGTTTCCGAACGTTTTGGAAGTTGAACGGACTTCTGGAACGGATTCCGTTTGACTTCCAAGGTACGACTGTATCTTCCATAGTACTTGCCACAATCCTGAAAGGTAGGCTGTCGTCATCAAGCTGCTTTCATCACAAAAGTGACTCAAGCACAATATAGACACTTTAGCCAGTTACAACAAGCACAACCAAGAGAAACCTTTTTTTAAACACACACAGACACACACCCCTCTTTCTGCAAATCAGGCAGGTCTAGATCCTGCCGCACTAAAAGAGGCCATGAGTACAGTACTCGAAACCTTTCAAATTAGGGGCTAAAAGCCCAGATAAAAGGGAAAGTTTTTTGCCTGGCACCAAAAGAAGGATAAAGATGGCACCATAGGAAGTGCCCTAGGGGAAAGCATTCCCTGAGTGGAGAGCCACCAAGGAAAGGCCCCGTTCCTGTGTTGCCACCCTCCTCCAGCACTGCCACAGAAGGTGCACAGGGAGAACGTCTCCTGATGACGACCATAGGGTCTGGGTTGGTTCACATGGGGAGAGACCATCCTTGAGGCATTGGGGTTACTATCAGTCTGATTGCAGATGTTGTGTGCTGGGGCTAAGAGGAGATTGCCTTGCCCATGGCCACCTTCTGATCTCTTGGCAGAGGCAAGCTTTGACCCTGGGACTTCCCGGCTCTCAGCTCATGCTCAAAGCACCTACACTATGCCAAGCCCAAAGCAGAACTCCTCTGGGTCCCACTACTATGGCAATTTGTACAACCAGTGAGGGCAGATACTGCAGGGAAGCAGATTTGGGAAAAACTTGAGGAAGTACCTAACAGTTTGACCATAGAAATCAGGTGCTTCAGGAACTGGTAGGGTCTCTGTCACTGGAGGTGCTGCAGTAGGGTCTAAACAGCCCACTTTATCTGGGTTTGCACCCGGCATTGCAGATCCCGCCTGAGCAAGGCAGTGGGGGTTGCAGCAAATGATTTTCTACACCATGCATTTAAAGTGTGTTCAGTGCCCATTCAAAGTACATGCAAACCCTCCGCTGCAAAGAATCCTGGGAACTCTAGTTTGCTAAGGGAATTGTAGCTCTCGGGGGGGGGGAGAGAACTACAGTTCCCACAATTATTTGGAGGGCAAGCCCATGTGCTTTAAATTTATGACGTGGATCTGCTCAGCATCCCTTCCAGTTCTGTGATTCTCACCTGACCACGTGAAAGGCAGCAGAAGTTATCAGTTCGTTGTGGAGAGCGATGCCCATGTAGCGAGGCTCGTGGAAAGCAGAAGGGACTGTCCGAGTGGCATAGCAGAGAAAACTTCCCCAGAACAGGAAGAGCATCTCGGCTGCACAGCGAGAGATAGGGAAGAGGAGGCAAAATGAACCATTCTCCATGCGGTAAGGTCTTTGCCACTTGCCTCTTCTGTCCCTCCTGCCCCGCCCCGCCCCTGTGGTTATTTCCCCCGTCTGCAGACAGCGGTTACTCATTGTTCTGCAGTGAGCACTTTGTGCATGCCCAGAGGTACCTGACTCCCAAGGTGCACCATGTGGCGTATAAGCGATTCAGGCGCCAGAGCCTTTCAGCAGCCCCTTAAAATGCAACCTGGGCAAGCCCCACTCAAATTAAGGATGGGTCGGTTCTGCGGTTTCCTCACCGTCTGTGACCCCACACATGCCTGCGCATCGGAGGTGGCTCTCCAGTTGCTGTTGGACTACAACTCCCATCATCACTGGGCACAGACCATGCTGACAGGGGCTGATGGGAGTTGTAGTACGACTGTATCTGGAGCGCATTGCATTCCCTAGCCCTGCTGCACATCTGCTCAGCTGGACAACCGAACGTGAAATTGATTCCATCTATTGTGCATGTGTGATTTATTGGGAGGTTGTGGGGGGTGACAGTTTTTTTGGGGGGAAGCTGATGGTGTGGGGCTGGTAGTGAGAACTGGAAGGGGCAGGGACTGGGTTGGAATGAGACGGAAATGGGATCTGGGGCAGGGAAAGAGTGGGGTTAGGATCACGGAGAGGAGAAACTAAATATGGGGCAATAGAGACAGCATTGAGGGTGGGGTGAGGAAGAGAGATCTTTTTAAAGTGATGTCAGCTGATATAAATGCCCTGTCTTTCACAATTGATCCACAAAGACACGTCACATACATGTGCAATTGATCACTGACGTTAAAATCCATTGAGGGACGGATGCCAACCTAGCTAGAGAGACAGCAAAAGAATATAAAGGCAAAGGACCCCTGGACGGTTAAGTCCAGTCAAAGGTGACTATGGGGTTGCAGCGCTCATCCGGCGTTTGTCTACAGACAGCTATCTGGGTCATTTGGCCAGCATGACTAAACCGCTTCTGGCACAATGGAATACCATGACAGAAACCAGAGTGCACGGAAACGCTGTTTACCTTCCCACCACAGCAGTACCTATTTATCTACTTGCACTGGCGTGCTTTCGAACTACTAGGTTGGTAGGAGCTGGGACAAAGCAACAGGAGCTCACCCCGTCGTGGGGATTCAAACCGCTGACCTTCTGATCAGCAAGCCCAAGAGGCTCGGTGGTTTAGGCCACAGCGCCACCCACGTCCCATTAGAGACAGCATGCCTTTACTGGGTGAAGAAAAGAGTCTCCTAAGATGAAACCACCCCCACCCCCATAATAGCTGGAAAGCTGCTCAGTCTACAGGTTATGTATGATTCCAGGCTGTTGATGCTGAAGGGGACTTGGCAGAAGCAAGCGAAAGGTTCATGATCATGACAGCTTGCTTCCTGGTTTTGGTCTACTGTCACAGGAGGAAGTGAACCCTGGCAGACCTTATGGGACTCCCCAAAGAGAGCGGGACCGGACCAAGGGGAGCCTGCAAGTGGCATAGAAGCCAGAGGCCAATTAATTCAGGCCATCGGATTAGGGGTCCTCACCCACAACCATCATGTAGTCCCAGCGGTCGTGGTCACAGATGTAAAACTGGAGGCCCCTGGTGGTCTGGGAACGGACCACCAGCGGGATGTTCTTTTCTATGTTCTCCAGCATCCCAACAGTCCAGGCTGCTAAGAACCAAAGCACCAAGAGCAGAATCAAGGCCAGCATCTTCAGCACCCGGCCGCTGGACATGTAAGGAACTCGCTGGGCCGTACGGGAGAGAAAGACCTTCAAGACCCTGTTGGGTAGAAAGGGAGAAGTGGTCTGAGGAAGAGGAAGGTGACGATGATATATATATATACACAAAGGGTGTTGCTCAAGGAAGAAGTGGTCGTAGCCGACCAATGTTGGAACCAAACCACCTTCGACATTGATCACTGGGTGCTTCCAGGCAAATCTGCTTATTGAGTGAATCATCCCGATTTACAGGGAAATCAGACAACATCGGTTATTTGATGGGCATTTGTTCCAGGTTGTTTGCAGGGAGGTTAGACGCTGCTGCATCAAAGCAGATGTCATCCCACACTTTCCAGGGCATTTCCTCCCCATCTAATGCTTTCAGTGGAACTACTCTGAGTATGGCTGCCACTGCATACAACCCATAGATTGCATCCAGTTGTATATACTTTTTAATGGTGAGTTTGCTTCAGAAGCAGACTTGCTGGCTTTTGGTTAGACATGCAATCTTCTTCTGGGATGAGCTTACCCTTCCTGTTTGTTGCAAAAGCTAGTTAAATACAGCACTGATAGGCTGGGAATCAATTGGTTTCCTCTCTCCTTCCTGAGGCTGCTTTTAAAAAGTTTCCCTTTTTTAAAAAAAGAAAAGAAAAACCCACTTTTTTAAAAAAAGGAGCAGGTGGAGATGAGTACCTGTTCAACTGAGTAAATGTACATTTTTGGGCATAAAAATAAAGATGGGTAACCCATATGAGGAGAGAGGGCAAAGTTGACCACCAAATCCACAATCAGTTTGTTGGCCCATATATAATATTCATCAAATGGGTTGCAAAGGCAGGATAAAGTCAGGCTCAAGCCATGAGGAGCAAATAATGAAATTTGCCCTGATTCACTTTTATACCTATATGCACCCTTACCCTAGTTTAATAGTAATTCCCAGGGAACTTTGGAAATTGCTGTTCTATGTGGAGGCCAGGGCCATACCAGAATTTGCAGCACTCTTGCCAAATCACAATTCCCAGAATTCTTTTGGGGGAAGCCGAGGTGGTATAAAGGCCAAGAAAGACCCACTGTGTAGCTATATGAATTACTCAGGTGTCTCTGACTAGAGTCAATATGCTGGGCTAAAAGGGTCTGGGCCCCAAATGCTAATTTTTTATGGTCCTTTGTTTTCTTAAGCCCCTGGGGATCAGAGTGAATATTGCAAAGCAACCCCCTCTTTTGGAAAACAAAGGCACAACACCAGTCGTGGCCAGCGTCCCTCGAGGTAATCCTACCTGTACAGTTTGAGGGTGATGGTTCCATAGACAATGGCAAAACCCAGCATGCGCACCCAGCGCAGAACAATGCAGCGGAAGATGCTCGGTTTGAAGTAGAGGATAAACACCTGTATAAAAGGAGATTCCAGGGATGGCATATACGTCAGGAGGACCCTTTTAACAAAGCAGCACTGGTCCACATGCATACATTCGAAAGGATACTGGCTTTTTGCATAGGGCTCCTCTAGCCAGAAATTTGTGGAAACATAGAATTGTAGAGTTGGAAGGGACCACAAGTGTCATCTAGTCCAACCCCCCCTGCAATGCAGGAATCTTTTTGCCCAATGTGGGAATCGAACCTGTCACCCTGAGGTTAAGAGTCTCATGTTCTGTCTCTCTTGCGAGAGTTGCAAGAATTGAACTGGATCATTTGGTTCGCTCTCCTGGTGGGCCAAAATTTACCTGGGTGATCTCTCCCAGCATGTCTGTCTCCAGAAAAATCAGAAACCCTTATTTTCCCATTACCCAACATTTCAACTCAAACCTACAAACGTTTTCAACTGTTTGCAATTTTCTTTCATATAGAGTATAAATTTGCTCCAGTCCTTTTGAAACAGTTCATCACGCCAATTCCGGATCTTCCCCGTCAGCTTTGCCAACTCCATGTATTCAACCATCTTTATCTGCCAATCTTCCAATGTAGGAAGCTGATTTACATATAAGAAGGTGAATGCTAAAAGATGGACATAAGGTAAAAAAGTGGATACAGAAATGTGAAGAAATTGGTAAAGTTGTGTGGAAGTCAGTTAGAGGGAGGGAAGGAGGTCGATGCTTTATTTAAGCAATGTCTTAAGTTATGGATTTTTTATTTTTGATATGGAAATGTAATGAAACATGGAAAACTTAATAAAAATCATGTTAAAAAAAACACCAGAAACCCAATATTAAGAACATGACAACTGGCCCCACTGGGTCAGGAAGAGGCCCTTCGGGGAGAGAGGGGCAACAGTGGAGGAAATTGTTCCCTGGCCTCACCTGTTAGGAGGACCAGGTCAAGAGTGACAAAGAATACACTCCCCAGCTGAGAAAATAAGGGTGGCATGCTCAGTCTCTCTCAGACTCAGCTTGCTCTCTTTGGTATTGGCTAGTTACATACCACGAGGGCTTTCACAGTCTCCATCCTTTGCTGTTAGCTCCCAGAATCCGTTTCTGTGCGTTAATATAAAACTTCTCAACCTTCAGGCTGTGCTTTTCATGGCTAAATAGCCACCAAGGGACGGGGGATGCATATATTCCATGAAGTGCAGAAATCAGCTTGGGGGACATAGAACTCCATGGCTTGAGAAACCCAGGTTTGTTGAGAAAACCCCAGCAAGTTTCTAGTCCTCAAGACTGAGAAAACCCAGTCTGAACACATGCAGGCGATACCCAGGGAAATCGCAAGAGGTGGGAGAATTTCCAGTGGTCAGTGGGTAGGGTTTCAGGGCCCTGCAAAGCTCTTCACCTGCCTCGTCAGATTCCCCTTCTTCAGCGGACGAGGTGGAGGACTGCATGCGGGGCCCGTCCCAGAAGCATGTCCACAAGGTAGGACCATGCAACATACACAAGTATGTGCAAATGTTATGCAAAGATGTGTCCTCTGTTTCCAATGATGCATTTCCTTTTGTGGAGGGCAGTTTATTTATTTATTTATTTATTTCGTTTATACGAATATGAGGCTGGGACAGAGTGGCCGGCCCAAGGTCTCCCCGTCAGCTTTATGGGCGAGTTGGGATTTAAACCCTGGTTTCCCCTATCGCCTAGTCCAGTACTCGTAACAACTGCACCACCCTAGCCACCCTAAACTCAACCCATTAAGTATCCGAACCCAGACACTCACAGGAAAGTAGAGCAGGAGCGAGCCGAAGAGTATCATCTCCAGAAGAATGACTCCTGAAGCTCGAATCCTCTAGGGGAAGAGAGATGAACGTAAAAAGAGGAGCAACCCAAGGCAACCAAGGATGGTGGCTTTGGAGACGGCACAAATGTTCAAGTTAGGGAACGATGCTGAGCAGGATAACGATGGTGAGGAAAAGCAGAGGGTCTTTTTGGTGGTGACACCCGCCCTGTGGAGTGTCCTCCCATCGGATATCAAGGAAATAAGCAACTATGTGACTTTTAGAAGACATCTGAAGGCAGCCCTTTATAGGGAAGTTTTTATTGTTTGATGTCTTACTGTGTTTAGTTTGTTGGAAAGCCATCCAAAGTGGCTGGGTGTCAGGCTCCAGGGGCTTGGCTCCCCACCCCCTTCAGCTGTTGATAAAAGCAGGACAAAGCGAAAAGAGCCCCTTTTGCTGATCACAGCAAAAGAACAAAGCATCCATTCTCGGAGTGAAGGTGCTCCCATTTAAGCTTCCCTCCTACTCCCCCCCCCCGTCTGCATCACTTCCCCCTTCTTGCAACCTGCTCTCGTGACCACTGAGCCTTCTGCGTAGCAACCTTATCAGCTCTCCTTGCCCTTGGAGAGAGAGGCTGGATACTTTTCAGTGAAGGGGAGTCAGTTATCTCTCTCTCTTCCTGTTCTGCTTCTCCTAGCTGTTCCCCACTCAGCTCTGCCCAGCTGTTGCTTTCCAAACTATGTCCCTCGGCAAACCAAGTCTCTAAATCTATACTGCTCCATTGTTCCTGGGCAGCTTCAGGATCCTGGTCAGGAGTAGGATGAGGGGGAAGTTCCCACCATTCCTCATCAGAGCTGTAATCCTCAGCCTGGTCTCTGATACGGGGGCAACCCAGTCAGATGGGTGGCATATAAATTATTATTATTATTACAGTGGTACCTCGGGTTACAAATACCTCGGGTTACAAACACTTCGGGTTACAGACTCCGCTAACCCGGAAGTAGTACTTCAGGTTGAGAACTTTACCTCAGGATCAGAACAGAAATTGCAAGGCGGCAGCGGGAGGCCCCATTAGCTAAAGTGGTACCTCAGCTTAAGAATGGTTTCAGGTTAAGAACGGACCTCCAGAACAAATTAAGTTTGTAACCAGAGGTACCACTGTATTATTATTATTATTATTATTATTATTATTATTATTATTATTTTATGGCAAAGTAAACCAGACACAGCTAATGCTTTGGCCCCTCGCCTATTCCTGCCCGGGGCCTCTTTAAGTGCAAATCCAGCTAGTTCTTCCCACTGGCTATCCCTACCCTTACCTTGCTCTTCCGGAAGTGGTAGGAGACCAGCATGCTGAAGAAAACAGCCAGCATGCAGAAGGCCTGGAATGCCAAGACGGCAGCCCGCAAGGACCAATCTTCCTGGATCAGGCAAGGGGTGCCATCTGTGCAGGTCGTACATCCTTCGCGGCACGGGAGGCACTCCAGCAAGCTCTCAGAATCCGTCGCTCCATACCGGGAAGCACTTTCTCCTGCAGGCAGGGAGAATGAATTACGAAAGGAAGCGTGGTAAAAAATAGTGGTTTGGAAGGCTCCCAGGAGAAAAAGCAACCATGTCTCCTTTAATACTTGGGTGTGGGGGGAGAAAGATTGGAAATCTAGAAAATGGAAAAAAAGTCTGTCTAGGAGATAAGGATGGAAAACAGTGGCAGAGAATCTCTCGTCCTTCCTGGACGGGAAGGAAAAGTAATGAGTATCTGATGCCTGGACTGAACACTGAGAAAACATCAGCAGGGCGAGGAATAAATGGATATCACCTTGGATTGAACATTGGACTATTATGAGGAATACTTGCTGGCACAACTGACGAATGGATAGTTGGCAGTCACCTTTATCTATCTATCTTTCTCTTCCTACTCTGTTCTCATTCTTATCTTTCTCTCTCTCTCTGCATTCTGTTATCAGGTCTATTATTATTTTATCTTACTGTATTTGGGTAAGAATTGCATGCAGATGAAGGGGATGTACAGTTTGAAGGAGCCTGTGTGAGAGACAGGAAAAGGGAGATCTCTCAGCGTAAGACTCTGGGAGAAGAGAGGAATGCGGCAGCCAGACTGGTGACTGGGAGTGGCCGCCAAGACCATATAACACCGGTCCTGAAAGACATACATTGGCTCCTAGTACATTTCCAAACACAATTCAGAGTTTTGCAAGAAAAAGCGTTCACGAAAAGCCATATAAGTGCTGCTACCTACCATTGTTAGATGATGAGAAAGTTCTACTTGCCCTGTAGAAACCTGGTTTGCACTGACAAAGGTATTTTCCAAGAACGAAACCCTTGTTTTCCTGTGGGATGCACTGAAAGATGGAATGCAGAATTGTGAGTTAATCTCTCTCTCTCTCTCTCTCTCCACATCAGTTTTCAGAGGGGGAAAGTCATGAAAATTCTTCAGCTTTTTCCGACAAATTTATCCCAATGTACACATATCTCTATGCATTTTTGCCTGATATAGACTTCTTCTTCTTCTTCTTCTTCTTCTTCTTCTTCTTCTTCTTCTTCTTCTTCTTCTTTTTGCAAAGCAATGTCCCCTAATATAATGCACTTTTACATGTTACTTTCACTAACGTATGTACACTTTACCATAGTATATGTATTTTTATACACGTTACTTGGCTGGACAACTGCATTTCATTAAGAGTGAATTTGGAAGAAGGCTATGCTTGTGGTTTGTGTATAATATCAGTGAATTAGGTAGGTTTGCCTACAAATACAAACGGAATTTAATTTCTCCCTCCTCTCAAGTGATCATTGCAATACCTCTCTCTGAGGGTAGCCTTAAAATATTAAGACAGAGGAGCATAGGTAAGCTACTTTAAACTGAGTCAAACTATTGCTCAATCTAGCTCAGTGTTTCCCAAACTTGGGTCTCCAGCTGTTTTCCAATTACATTTCCCATCATCCCTGACCTGCTAGCTAGGGATGATGGGAGTTGTAGTCCAAAAACAGCTGGAGACCCAAGTTTGGGAAACCCTGACTAGCTCAATATTGTCTACCTGGAGATGTTGGGGATTGAACCAGCTGTGGTAGAAGGTCTTGAAAAGCAGACCACCTACCTCTGAACTACATCCCTTCCCCAAAGCCCCAGATTTGTCCTCCTTTATAATCCAGGAGACCTCCTCTTAACCTCTCCTCAGATTAAATTAGAGATAAGTGAATTGAGCCTCATCCAAGGCACTCCTTTTTTCCGCCACCCAACTCCTTCTCGCTACTCTGCTGGTGTTGACATGCCACCCCACCTCTTCTGGACACCAGTGGTTAAACATTTAAGCATAATAATAGCCAAATGCTGAATGGCCAAATCCCCTTTTCCTAAAACCTAAATGGATCACTAATGCCGCAAAGCGCACACTAATCCCTTGGGAAGCAGAACGCAGCCAAAAGGACACGGCAAATGTGACCAACAAACGAGCGCCCACAGGGGCAAGCCTCCTAGGGCTTTTGACGCCAAAAGGACCCAGAAAACCCTTAAACCCCACACAGCGGGAGAAGATACGCTAATTCAGGAAGTGGGGCAGCATGGTGGAAAGAAGGAAGGTGCAGAGAGAGGTAGAGAGACAGAACCATCTGTGTGTTCGTTGGGAACGGACTCTGTGAAATTCCTGCATTTGCAAACGGACCTTTTCCTGTCACTAGTTTCTAAATCAAGTTTCAGACATCGGAGTGTGATAAAGCCATGGGAAAGAAGGAGACAGGCTGATGTTGAAACAGAGCTTCGCACGTGTCAGGAAGTTTTGTACAGTGGTACCTCGGGTTAAGAACTTAATTCGTTCTGGAGGTCCATTCTTAACCTGAAACTGTTCTTAACCTGAAGCACCACTTTAGCTAATGGGGCCTCCCGCTGCCACTGCGCCGCCACTGCACAATTTCTGTTCTCATCCTGAAGCAAAGTTCTTAACCCGAGGTACTATTTCTGGGTTAGCGGAGTCTGTAACCTGAAGCGTATGTAACCCGAGGTACCACTGTATTTTGGGATTTTGAGCGTTTTATCTTTTTTTTAAAAAACAACAACCGAAAAACCAATACAAAACCCTTATGCATCGTGGGTCATTTGTAAAAGCAAAAAGAGAGTTGTGTCCAGTGTGAAAAGGAATTGCAAGCCACAAGCAATTCTATGCCACCACAGAGAGAACACTAACCTGGAGGTGTGGGGGGTACAATTTGTGGTTGGGGGCAAAGCTTAGTTTGAAGCACAGAGGCCCCAATTCCTTATTCAGCTTCACCTATTTGGGTGACTATTTACATGGGTGCAACAGCCTGACAGTGTCTTATGCGCCAGGTGTTAGGCAGGATGTGCTTCTATGCCATCTTGGAAGGGATGCTCTTTTGGAGGAGTGCGTACATGTTTTGGGGTGTTCCAAAGCTTACTTTGATGCATCCAGGCCCCAGTTTTTATTATCGGTTATTATTTGCAGGGAGGCATCGGACCTTGGCGGCACCTTGTGCCCAAATGCAGCCCCATACTCTCTAGAATACAACTAATGATACAACTCTTAGTTGTATCATTAAGGATACTGTGTGAAGCATACCCCTAGTTCCTTACTTGTAATTATCACCTGGGGCCATAAAGCATTAAATTGTGTAAAATCATCAGTTTTGCCTGCAGAAAACCATTGTATATCTTCAGCATTCCCCTAGTCCTGGAGCTATATGGGGTAGCCCAAATCTTATTTGGGGGTGTAGGGGCATATGAATCCTTATTAAATTTGCCG
Source organism: Podarcis pityusensis (assembly GCF_964106645.2). Classification (NCBI taxonomy): domain Eukaryota; kingdom Metazoa; phylum Chordata; class Lepidosauria; order Squamata; family Lacertidae; genus Podarcis; species Podarcis pityusensis. Next base: position 22,432,950 of record NC_138038.1, read on the forward strand.
ACTTTCCAACTTGTGCAGATAGGAACCGCGTATTAGCAACCCTATCGCTTGTACACATCATGGCTTCCCCCAAAGAATTCTGGGAACTGTAGTTTGTTAAGGGTATTGAGTGTTGTTAGTTGTAGTTCCCTGAGCTACATTTCCTTGAGTGGCTTAACAGCCAAGGCCTCTTCCTAGGGATCTCTGATAACTGTACCTCTCTGAGGTTAGGCAAGCAGTTGTTATTGCACACTTTCTGGAGCATTTTCCTGTCACTTTCCTTATTGCAAAAGTTCACACACACACACACACACTGACTTTTTTAAGGTTTATTCAGCAAGAGTGCCAGGTTTTGCAACCTAAATTTGCCAGTGTGTGCGACTGAATCCCACTCAAAAATAGTGACAACTTTGGGAGTGCCCCTACAGTCTACAGTATGATCTTTCTAACATCTATGTAGACAGGCCTAAGTGCTAAAGAAGAGGCGCTGTGATGGCCTGGGAATTGGATTCAGAGGCTGAACCTGAGGAATCCCAGCCTGTGCAGGAGTCCCCGCCTCCAGGACCAGCTGAGCCGGGGCTGGGGCTTGAGCCTGAAGGGTCCTCACCTGTGCTGGATCCTCAGGAGCAGACACCAGCTGAATCTGCTCTGGCTCCGGAGGTGATCGAGGACCCATTGCCTGCAGGTGCTCCACTCTCAGCCTCGTCAGGGGAAGGTGAGGTTGCCTCTGGGTCCAGTAACCCTCCAGCCTCTCCTGAGCTGCAGAGGCTCAGGGCAGAGAGGCGGAGGGAACTAAGTTCTCACAGGAGGAGTGCTCGCCTCCAGGCCAGGAGAGGCAAGTCACCTGTGGACTGGGACCACCCTATGCCTCAGGGCAGATAAAAGCCAGCCAGCCCAGTCCCAGGTTGCGGGAGCAACAGTGTTGGTTACCTGTTCCTGCCCGCACCCTGTCCTGCTCTTCTGCCAGAGTTCCTGACCACACCCGACTCCTTGCCTTGGACCCCGCTTCAGCCTTGACAGACAGCCTCCATACCACACCCTTGACCTCGGACTGGACTCGAACCACGCCGCACGGTAACCCCCCGGGACCAGCACAGGAGTAAAGCGATCACAGTAAGAGGAGTGCAAGATGAATTTAGAAAAGGCATTATAGATCTATTGAGTCCTGATTTCCTTGTGTGACAATGTACGGCGGGGGTGGGGAGGGATCAATTGCTTGGTCAATGCATACATCTTGTTGAATTCACTGAGTGATGCAGAGAGACAGCATCGCTTGAGGCAGGCAGTGATGGCAAGGGAGTAGGAATGCTACGAATATCCATGATTTTCTGCTCTGAAAACTACATATTTCCCGTTTCCAGCAAAGTGTCCTAAGCTGGCAATCGGTTTAAGCAACACAAATTTCTGGTCTGTATGGTGGAAATCACAAATCCACTTTCGCAAGACCCAAGCAACAATGGGAACGTCTATAGTGATAGAAGGACACGTTTTGCATATAACTGGAGGGCGGAAGAGAACCTGACCGAATAAACAAGCAAAATGGTACTGGAAGTGTGGACCCTGTAAAGAAAAGCATATTGTATTGATTGCCTAAATCGGGACGCGGGTGGCACTGTGGGTTAAACCACAGAGCTTAGGACTTGCTGATCAGAACGTTGGCGGTTCGAATCCCCGCGATGGGGTGAGCTCCCGTTGCTTGGTCCCTGCTCCTGCCAACCTAGCAGTTCGAAAGCACGTCAAAGTGCAAGTAGATAAATAGGTACCACTCCGGCAGGAAGGTAAACGGCGTTTCCGTGCGCTGCTCTGGTTCGCCAGAAGCAGCTTAGTCATGCTGGCCACATGACCCGGAAGCTGTACGCCAGCTCCCTCGGCCAATAAAGCGAGATGAGCGCCGCAACCCCAGAGTCGTCTGCGACTGGACCTAATGGTCAGGGGTCCCTTTACCTTTACTGATTGCCTAAAACAAGATGCGTCACCATGGCACGCAAACCCAAGTGAAAGTCGCACCTCCGTGGCAAGCAGTCATGGGACTAAGGGGACTAGGCTGGTCCCCTAAATGTTCCCTTGGTGTCTCCTTCCCAAAGCCCGGGAAGCTTCTGCCCAGCTTAGGGAGGGAGGTACAAGGCTCCGATGGGTCCAAGATCCATTCTGCCATCTTCCCAAAGCCCACCCGGCTTTCGGAAGTAGGCAGGAGGGCTCTGGCATCCTGTCAGAGCCCTGGCAACACTTTTGCAAAGCCTGGGAAGCTTCTGACCGGCTTAGGGTTGGAGCCTCGATGCTCACGTGTGCGGCGTCAGGACGTCACAATGTCACACGAGTGACATCACCCCCACTTGCAAGCCGGCAACTCTGGCCCTAACTGTTTCCCTATGAAAAATTTCCCTGGACGCCACTGTCACACCTCTTGACCCAGGAGTGGCTTCTCCTGTCCCAGATGTGCAAGAAAGGGCTGCTTGTTTGGAGGTTCTAGCAGGGGAGCGCAGCTATCGTACACCCTTGACCGAAGAACAGTACACTCCCTCTATCTGGGATGGTCATCCTCTTCCACCGAGCGCGCAGCTTCGGGAGGGATGCACATGGAGTGGTGAGGGAGGGAGGGGACACCCACTTAGCCAGCCAGATCAGCTGAATCAACCCTGGCGATCAATGGGGTGACAGATGTCGCAGCCAGATCACCCTCGCATCCTTTGGGGAAGGTTCTCAGGCAGGGTGGAAGGAGAAAGAACTTGCCCACCTGGTGGAAACCCTTACACATATGGTTCTTAATTGTAAACTATATGCTGATCTCCGTCAGCAATTTCTAGATCAACTCTGTATCCCCAAATGGAAACCAGAGTTGGAGGTCATACATTTTCTATTACAGCGGTACCTCGGGTTAAGAACTTAATTCGTTCTGGAGGTCCGTTCTTAACCTGAAACTGTTCTTAACCTGAAGCACTACTTTAGCTAATGGGGCCTCCCGCTGCTGCTGCGCCGTCGTCACGTGATTTCTGTTCTCATCCTGAAGCAAAGTTCTTAACCTGAGGTACTATTTCTGGGTTAGCGGAGTCTGTAACCTGAAGCGTATGTAACCTGAAGCATATGTAACCCGAGGTACCACTGTATTGGGGAATGATCAGGAGCTCACCAAGTTAGTGGCCAAAAATCTCTATTTGGTTTTTTGTCGTCGAAATACACTGCAGACCTCTGATCTCCCTGGAGACCTAGAGATGTGACCATGGACTGCTCTGCCTCCTTTCGTTTAGCAAATGTTTTGTGCCATTGGGGAAGTGGTAATTCTGTATTGATTTGTTCTGGATGTTTGTATGTGATGCCAATAAAAGGTCTGATGATGATGAAGAAAGGGTTGCGGCTTCTCAGTGCTGAAGGCACCCTGCACATGCTCAGAGGACTCGTGTTGCCTCTTCAGCTGAAGTTCAGCAGCCTTTCAAGGCACAATTCAAGCAGAGATGCAAAGAGTTAGAACGGCTAATGCAAGGCTCCGGTGAGCATCGGGGTGCCAGCCTGGATAAAATATTGGGTGGCAGGTAAGCCCCACATAATCACATAGTGCGGTGCACGCACACCATTTGAATGGCAATGCCCATTAACTTGGGGGGGGGGTTCCCGGCCCCCTCAAATATTTTACTGGGGGGTCCGAAGACCCTTGACCCATAGGAGTTGGCGCCTATGATGAGGGTGGGATTTGAAGTAGGGGCAGAGTTCCACTCCAGCAGCAATCCTGCTTGTACACTGAGATTCAGTTCAGGAAGGAAATATTTCTGTTATGGCCTCAGGACCTGCCTTATTCTGACAGGATGCAGGCCCATTTCAGGGTATAGAAACCACAAGCAAATAACAATGAATGCTCAAAACAAAATGTGTGTGTGTACATATATGTGCATATATACATATGTGTATGACTGTATGTATACTGTATATACACATGCGCACACACTGTGTACACACACTCTATATACACATGCACACACACTCTTTACAGAGGCATTTGATGGCTCAAAGAAACAGTTCTTGGCAGTGGCGTAGCGTGGGTTGTCAGCACCCGGGGCAAGGCAAGTAATTTGCGCCCCCTAACCCGTGGATTTGCACCCCCTAACCCTAACCCCCAGATGTTGCGCCCGGTGCGGCCGGCCCCCCCTACACCCCCCACGCTACGCCACTGGTTCTTGGCAACCCAGAGATCCCTGGTCGAGACGATGCTATCAACTGCTTTATAATGTTAACTGGCTTTGGAATATTATGATTAACATTTATGTCCATAGCACCACAGCACTATAAATATACATGGCTCTGTGCATATATATTTTTAATCTACTCTGAAGGGCATACAGTCTAAAACAATGAATAAACAATACACTAAAATCAATTGTTTCAAACGCACAACTCACAAGCCAACATTTTAACTGTTTTTATTAGGCTTTCTAAAAAAAATCAAAAATTGTTTATTGACATGTTTGCTGCCCTGGGCTCCTTCAGGAGGAAGGGTAGCATATAAATTTAATGAATAAATAAAGACGACATAATCGAACCTCTGGGCAAACTTTGTGCCAGCAAATCAGGATGAACATTCAATAAACAGGTCAGGGCCCCTTAGGCTCCAAGATCCATTTTGGAATCTGCGATGGGGCGAAATTTCATCCATTCAGCTCCCTGACCAAACATGTTGTCCTAATTTGTCTTAGAAACAGATTGTGGTAGCCTGTTCTTCTAGGAATTCAGGGTAGCGCTAGCAAGCATAAGGCGCAAGGAAATGGGGGAAGGGGCAAAAGAGGCCAGGGAGCAGATGAAAAATGTGGGGTGGGGGAGGAAACGAGAGGTGGGGAGCCTGTGTTTTGGGACAGAGTGGCTAGATGGGAGGAACGCCTGGGCTCTCACAGATTGTGGAGTCAGAAGCGCCCGAGGAAGAAGATATTTAAAGGGCTCCCATGGTTCAAAAGAAATGATTTAATTACACACACATAATGATCAGCGTGTGTCGCTGGTATTTACCCAGCATGAGAAAAGGAGGATGGAACGGAAATCAGCCAAAGATAGATGCGAGCTGTTAATTAACAATGTTGGACCGTGTTTCCTCTCTCTCTCTTTCTCTTAAGAAAGGAAGAATGAAAAGGCCTTGCTAAATCAGAAGTGGAAGGATGCAAAAGAGAAGGCTCTGGGTTTTGTACATTCCAGGTGCTGTGCGTGAAGCCGGCCCTACCATCGGACGAGACGCAACGGCTGCCTTAAGTGGCGCTTTTGGGGTGCTGTCAAGAGAGGCTGACTGATCTGAGCCAGGGGCCCGACGCACTTAAGAAGCGGTTCGGATGTGGGATTTGTAGCCACCAGATCTGTTGATGGTCACTTGCTCAGGTGGTTTAGAAAAAGGGATAGACAAATTCATGAAGCATCACTGGGGAACCTTTGGTCCCCCAGTTGTCGCTGAATTACAACTCCCATCAGCTCTAAACAAGCGTGGCCCATGACTAGAGATGATGGGAGTTAGAGTTCAGCAACCTCTGGAATGTGATAGGATCCCTACACCTAGTCTAGAATCCTTCCCTCCTTTTCTAGGGGGCTCTAGCTAAAACTGTCCTATCGTCATGCAGTAGGGGAGCTATCGGCAGAGTCAGGGGAATACTGAGGGTTGTAGAAGTACAAAATATATCCATTGGAAAAAATAAAAAATACCAGAAAGGGAGAGGAAACTAAAAACAACAACAGTCCTATGAGGACTGAGCATGTTTGGTGGCCACAGAATGCAAACTGACTGCTGGGGGCGGGAAGAAAACAATACTGGCAGGTGAAGAAATGCAGTGGAGTACCCTGAACAGGAGCATTTCACACTGCAATATTTTGCTGCAGGTCTCAATAGCTAATACCAATTAGCCATGTGTTAAGTTGTGGGCGAACATATCAGACAACACAGCGATTCTTCAAACAGCTCTTGTTTATTCAGAGGCCAGAACAGAACTGAACTGAACTGAAGAGCTCAGTCAGCCTGCTTATATAGAGCTCCAGAACAACGTAACTGTAGCAACTTTCTAAAACTATCCAATCACTGAACGTCCTTTTCAATCCTTCATTTGCATACAAACTATCCAATCACTGAACGTCACTTTCGATCCTTCATTTGCATAACTATTTACAGTATCCCCCTGCTGCCTAGGGTAAGAACTTCAGTACATAACACCATGTTCACAGAGTAGAACCTCCAAATACCAGGGGTGCCAGGGACAAACAACTGGGGAGGACCTCTGCCCTCATGCCCTGCTAATGACATAATAAAAATCATGCCTGTATTTATCATGCCAGGAATCACAGGTAAAATTAACAAAGTTATACGACACTTCGGCCTCTCTCTCTCTCTCCCTCTCTCTCTGTGATTTTACTGCCCAAAGACAAGAGACAGAGATGTTGATAGATATATTTAGTGGCGATAAAGAATAATTTCTCCTATGCTGAACTGAAGGCTGTAAGCTGCCCAGGTGATCCTTTGTGTGATGGGCTTATACAGTGTTTTTTTCCCTAAAGAAATGTTTAGGGGTACTCTCATTTTCCTACTCATACTGAAATAAAAAGGTAAAAGACCCCTGACAGTTAAGTCCAGTTGCAGACGACTCTGGGGTTGTGGCACTCATCTCGCTTTACAGGCCGAGGGAGCTGGCGTTTGTCCACAGACAGTTTTTCCAAGTCATGTGGCCAGCATGACTAAGTTGCTTCTGGTGCAATGGAACACTGAAACCAGAGCAGCACACTGAAACACTGTTTACCTTCCTGCCGCAGCAGTACCTATTTGTCTACTTGCACTTTTTGGCATGCTTTCAAACTGCTAGGTTGGCAGGAGCTGGGACCGAGCAACGGGAGCTCACCCCGTCGTGGGGATTCGAACCACTGACCTTCTGATTGGCAAGCTCAAGAGGCTCAGTGGTTTAGACCACAGTGTCACCCACGTCCTGTTTCATATTGAAATACTGGCCCTCAATGAGACCAAACTTAGATTCACAAAATGTTTAGGGGTATGCGTCTCCCTGCGTCCCCCCAGAAAAAAAGCACTGGGCTTATATAAAGGGAGCATGTCATGGAAAGTTCTGCTATGGAAATATTAACCATTAACGCCTGGGTTTTGTATTGCTGATGTTAATCCCACCTGTTTTCAGCTTAGAACATTCAGTTCACATTCATTTGCAATGTAAAACAAACAGCAAATTTCACCAAAATTCCAATAAAGTCAAACATTTGGTGAAGTTTTAGAAGTGGCCAGAGGCATCATTACGTATTAAGAATGACTACAGACAATAACTCTGGGCTCAAAACATTATCTAAGAACTACTGGGGTGGCCTTAAAATTAAACTGTATACACAAGTTGCCCAAAAGAATTAAGTTATGTTTTAAGTACATGTCTCCATACATACAGAAAGTAATCTGATAGGGAACCCTACAATAAGTTCCTGCTCTGATCCCAAGGAGGAGCCTGAGGGACAAGACAGGCTGGTTGTCATGGCACCAAGAAAAACTCCTCAAGAGCCACTTGTTCTGACAAGGGCTGGAGGTGAGTTGAGACCTTTCTCTTGTTTAAAGTGGTTTTTCAAAGTTTCATTCTCCAACTGCAGCCAAACAGAAACCATGCCTTGGTTTCCGAACGTTTTGGAAGTCGAACGGACTTCTGGAACGGATTCCGTTCGACTTCCAAGGTACCACTGTGTATGCAAAGGCGGTATTTATCTTCAGGTGAAAAGATCAGTACACTGCTGTTCTGCACCATAACAAGCTGAAGGTATAGTGTACATCAGGAGTAGGCAACCTAAGGCCCGGGGGCCGGATGCTGCCCAATCGCCTTCTAAATCTGGCCCACAGACGGTCTGGGAATCAGCGTGATTTTACATGAGTGGACTGTGTCCTTTTATTTAAAATGCATCTCTGGGTTATTTGTGGGGCATAGGAATTTGTTCTCTCCCCCCCCCCCCCCATATAGTCTGGCCCACCACATGGTCTGAGGGACAGTGGACCGGCCCATTGCTGAAAAAGGTTGCTGACCCCTGGTGTACATTATGCACAAAGGAACAAAGGCTCCTTTCCCATAATTTATTCTGCTGCTTCTTTTCATGGGGACAGAGGAATCTGCCTTAAACTGAGTCAGACAATGGGTCCATGCAGCTTCAGTACTGTATACTACACTGGTCTTCAACTGGTAAATGTCTTCGGCTGGTGGGTCACGGCCTGATCCAAGGTGGGCTGCAACAGGAGCACTAGATTAAGTAGTAGGTCACCCAAATGTATGTTTGGGTTAAATGTGGGTCCCGGGCCTGAAAAGCTTGGAGATGTCTGGTCTATACTGATTAGCAACAGCAGGATTTCAGACTGGAGACATTCACAGCCAACTAGAGATGTGTGTGTGCATGTTTTGAACCCAGAACCACCACTGAGTGCTGCGCCACTGAGCCATGGTCTCTGAAGAGCTGTGCAAGGAACTGCAACCCTGCCTCTTGACTACCGGTGGCCCTTTTCCTTTTCTATTTTTGCCTTTGCCACAAATACGTCTTGCCCGAATCACAACTTGACCAATTTTACACCCTGCTGCAAACATTGCCTGGCAGCTGATTCCACTCTGGTCCCCCTCAAAGCTTTCCCGGCTTTCTTGCACCAACTGGTCTGCATGCCTGGGAGACCTCCCAAGCTGGTTCCTGTCACACGGCTCCCGATTTGTAGCACACACAGACCACCACCACCACGAGAACAACAAACCATCCTGTCCCTGCTCATTGTAGGCTTCGTGCCCAATGTTCATTGCAGCACGCAGGCACCAACACACACTCCTCGGGCAAAAGGTGCTTAAATGCAGATTTGCACATTAAACCCCTGCTGTGCAGTGAAGGTACAGAGCAGCTGAAGGAGGCAGATGGGTCGGCAGAGAGAAGGGGGGATAATGCAGGGAGGCAGGAAGCAAAGGGGAAATGAGACACAGGAGGGATGCTGGAAAGAAGCAGGAGGAAGGCAGTGGCAGAGAGGGAGAAGAGTGATGCTGGCTGAGAACGGTACTAGGCAACATAGCAGATTGAAGGGGGCAGGGCGGGGTGGAGACTCAGCCAGGCTATCCCTGTGGCAGCAAGGAAGATCACAGAAGAAGAAGAAATCTGCAGGTTTCTTCAAAGAGAAAACACCCTATGTGCTTTGAGCAGAGCTTTTCGACAGCAGCAAAAATCTATGAAATGATATAATAAATGGTCAGTTGAATGGTGCCTAGAATATCAGTAAGTTTTTTTATTGTAAGGCACTTGTATGAACTTTTAATGGCAGGAGCCGCATTGAAAAGGAAGGAGGATGCTGGAGGATTAAACGAGTGTGTGTGAGACAAGATGTTTGAAACACGTTTTACAAATTGGCAAGAAACGTACCGCAATTAATCAAGGGTAAGCAACAATAACCATTTGGCGTATTACATTAACATCCCTTTATTCATTTGCACAAAAGTTTGCAAGCGTCACCGGAAGGTTCAGAGCCCAAGGAGTGGTGGTGGGACAATGATTAGTGGTCAAAGGGAGAAGAGGGAGCAGGCTGAGAAGAAGAGGTGTCGGAAGATGAAGAGGTAACAGGGCTTAGTGAGCAGGGAGGGTCTGTGGCAGAGAGAAGTCCAGAATCAGAGACAGAAGCTGAAGCAGGAAAGTGGGGTGAGGGAGACCAAGAGGCAGAGAGGAGTCCGGCTGGTGCAGAATCACGGGTGTCTCCCCCTCCTGCTGCAGCAAGCTTTCCTCCCTGCTTGTCTCCCAAAACCAGAAGAGGCACGACAAGGGAGGAGGAGAGTTTAGCTGCACACAGGCACAGTCTCCGATCGCTTGAAAAAAGTCCTGGTGTGGAGGCATCTCGACAACTGATTTTCATTGAAGAAGACCGCCCGGAATGAGTTGCTCTGCTCATTGGGCCTGACACTCAGCTAAGTCTGTGGAGGTCGTGTTTTTGCTAATACAGTGGTACCTCAGGTTACATACGCTTCAGGTTAGAGACTCTTCAGGTTACAGACTCCGCTAACCCAGAAATAGTATCTCGGGTTAAGAACTTTGCTTCAGGATGAGAGCAGAAATCGCGCAGCGGCGACGGCGGGAGGCCCCATTAGCTAAAGTGGTGCTTCAGGTTAAGAACAGTTTCAGGTTAAGAACAGATCTCCAGAACGAATTAAGTTCTTAACCTAAGGTACCACTGTAAAGACCTAACTCCACCTTTGAACTGAGTGATTCCTGACCTGTGGCAGGTATTAGCTGGCTCTTCCTGTCCTTGGCTCTGGTTCTGCCTACTGTGGGGCTCCCTGCCACCTGCCCCACCAGTCACAATGGGCACCAGACCCCACTGATTCCTGAGTTTGTAAATCACAGTCTGAGTCTTGACTGTGGCACTGCTGTGTGATGTACAGCAACGCCACAGGCACTTATGTGTTACGTAGAATGTGGTTTCAGGAGTTATGGGTCTATCTAGGGAGGGAGTTCTAGACGATGGGTACTTCAGAAGAAAAGGCTGCTGGCTAATATTGTTATACATGAGATTAATTGACAGTAGAGCTGTAAGGATCTTCCTTACCTGTGTGCTGTTGAGGTCACACTGGTGGGTGTTTGCAAACCATCCCTGTCCACTGGCACACTGGTTTATGTCAATCTTCTGGATTCTAACATCCATCCTCAGAACTCCCCTGGAACAGATAACACAAGAGGTTAGGCATGCAATGTAGAAGGCAAGAGGTAAAGGTAATGTAAAGGACCCCTGGATGGTTAAGTCCAGTCAAAGGTGACTATGGGGTGCGGTGCTCATCTCGCTTTCAGGCCGAGGGAGCTGGCATTTGTCCACAGACAGCTTTCTGGGTCATGTGGCCAGCATGACTAAACCGCTTCTGGCGCAATGGGACACTGTGACGGAAGCCAGAGCGCATGGAAAAACTGTTTACCTTCCTGCCACAGCAATACCTATTTATCTACTTGCACTGGTGTGCTTTTGAACTGCTAGGTTGGCAGGAGCTGGGACAGAGCAACAGGAGCTCACCCCATTGCGGGGATTCAAACTGCCAACCTTCCAATCGGCAAGCCCGAGAGGCTCAGTGGTTTAGAATACAGTGCCACCCAACACCTGGGTCTTCTGCAGAGTAACAGAGTTGCTATAGACACTGCCACAGCTGGCTGATATGAGTAAATAACTGCTCCCATGAGCAACCTGTGCTCATCAGCAGGGAAATAATGTTTGATGTTGGGTCACACCATAAAACGTGGGGGAGTAGAGAGATGATTAAGACTATTCTTTACTGGGGAGCAAAGATTTAATCCAAACTATGTAGAACATGAGGATGATGATGATGATGATGATTCAAATATACAGACCCTTCACAGCCTGAAGCCAGCATGGCCTCCCACCCCAAGTGCTGAGGAGGAAGGGTTGCAAACCACTTTAGGCCCATGGGTACATTTTTATTTTTAAGAAAGTACCAAGGGCACTATGTCATCTGATCACTTCTCGGGGCCCCTAGTCAGATCAGTGTGTGTGAGCGCACATGTACACACACTCTATTTTTTCCATGTAATTGTTGGTTCTAGTAGAATTAATCTGTGCCTTGAAAAGCACATAGAGCTGAGAGAGGAAGTGGAAAGAGTGTCACTTTTCCAACTTCCTGCTTCCACTCTATGTGGTAAGCCCACTCATAGCCAAGGGTCAGGGAATGGGGGCATCAGAGGCTTCATACACTACAGAGAAAGACCTCAGGGGCACAATACCATACCCTCCAATGATAATAGGGACATCCCATTCCAAAATGATAATTTTACTATTTATACCCCACACATCTTAATGGGTTGCCTCAGGGCAGCTTCCAACATATATAAAGAAACATAATAAAACATGAAACATTTAAAAAACCAAAAACTTCCCTATACACTATGGATTGCCTTCAGACAGCTCAGGGGTCAGATAACTCCATACTCTCCAACGTTTCTCCAATGAAAATAGGGACATCTTAAGGGAAAGCAGCACATTCTGGGATCAAATCAGAAACCGGGACGGCTTCTCTAAATCAGGGACGCCCCTGGAAAATAGGGACACTTGGAGGGTCTGCAATAGTGCCCACGGGGGCCATGTTGGCAATCCCAGCTGTGGAGGTTGCTGTCCCATCCACACTGTTAGAGTAAAATTCAATGGTCAAATTGAATGGTTTCTCTGTGATGAAGGGGTATGTGTCAACTTGACCTTTGCCTCAGGAAGTGAAATGTGTTCTGTCAGCCCTGGAAATGAAGTTCTAAGTATGGACAAAGCACCATTTCCTTCCTATCGAATAGTCTGTGCTTCCTCCCCATACATCTAGGGATAACGTCTCTCCAGCTAGAGGACACTATGAACAAACTTCAACCCTGACAATCACTTCATGTTTTCAAAGATTGGGATGGAGAACCTGTGGCCCTCCAGATGTGGTTGGACTTGAACTCTCATCATTCCTGAGCACTGGCCATGCTCTCTGAGACAGATAAGGGCTGGAGTTCATCAACACCTGGAGGGCCACAGATCCTTGATTTGCGTGCCTAAACCCTCAGACCTGGAGTTCAAGATGGCTTAGGCAGTTTCTCACTTTTTTCCAAATGAGGTCTCCACCTTTCCACATCAGCTTGCAATTAAAGGAGGAGGGAGAGAGTCCTCCTGAAATTTAATCAGCATTTTAGTCCAAATATACCCCAGCATTAAAATGGCGTTGGTATATGTGTTTTTATATTATTTTATTTTGCCTTGAGCGTTTAACTTTTGTAATTGGTGTTTTGCTTTGATACTGGTCAATGACCGTAATAAAACCACTTGACCATACACACACACACACTCATTTTTTTAATGCAATTTTGAGTGATATACACATTCTTCCAAGGCACATTTCCTGTAATAGTTATGTTTTCCCTACTATAGGGTTGCTATATTTCAAAAAGTAAAAACCAGGGCACCCTGTAAGTTGTTGAGCTTTCTTTAGGAAGACCCCAAAGTTGCCCTCCCAAAGATCCAAAGTTGCCTAAAATCCAGGACCAAGTGCCACCTTTCAGAAATCCCACAACTTCAATTTTTTATGCATACTTTAGCCTAAAATAAACATTTTTGCACAAGCTACTTGGCTGGAGAACTGTATTTGCAAAAGAAGAAGAAGAAGAATTTTATTATTCGTACCCTGCCATCTGACTGAGTTGCCCCAGCCACTCTGGGTGGGTTCCAGCATATACAAAAACATAATAAAACAGGAAACATTGAAAAACTTCCCTACACAGGGCTGGCTTCAGGTGTCTTCTAAAGGTTGTATAGTTACTTATCTTCTTGGCACCAGAGAAGTGCAAATTTGGAAGGGTGACTCTGATTCAGTTCACATATTGTTTCAGGAAGCGCAAATGAGGTTGGTTCGCCTTTAAATGGAACTTTCAAGGAACAACCTACCCCTCCTTATAGACTACAATCCATGCCCTTAACTACATCTAAATTCTGCAAGTCAGAAACTCAAGAGTCACTGTCAGGGATGCAATTTCCTGGGAGCTGAAATGGATACGTAACTAAGACGCATGAACAACATACATGCTCACAAACGGCCTGGAGAGTGTGCCCTTTTCCAGATGGACGCAGGCTTTTGCGCTTGCCTGAACTCTGGAACAGACAGATCTGAAGCAGCCAAACAGGGTCACCGCATGGGGAACAACCTGTTTGTTGATTATTTATGTACTACAACACTGGCTAGCAGCTGTTGGTCAACGCACAGGGGGAGGATGGACTTATCAGATATAGGACACTATGAAACACACACACAATTTCTCAACAGTGTGACGGGGGGGGGGGGAGCCGAAAAGGACTTATATATGGTGCAGAAAGAGCTTGCTCTTTCAAATGGCAAGAGTCGACAGGCAGACACATAAACAGGCCTGTGGTCGAGACATAGAGGGACCGATGGTTCATCAGTGTTCGGCCACGAACAAATTAAGATTGTAAATCAGGAAGAGGTTTATTTTAGGTTAGAACTTTTTTTTTTTAAGTCCAAGGTGGGAAAGGGGAAATCGTTTTTAAAAAGTAAAGGTAAGCATACTTATTTACTTACTAAATTTGTATACCACCTTTCACCCGGAAACTACAACTAATCCAGAATGTGGCAGCTAGACTGGTGACTGGGAGTAGCTGCCGAGACCATATAACACCGGTCCTACATTGGCTCCCGGTATGTTTCCGAGTACAATTCAAAGTGTTGGTGCTGACCTTTGAAGCCCTAAATGGCCTCGGCCCAGTATACCTGAAGGAACATCTCTACCCCCATCATTCAGCCCGAGAAGTGATGGTTACAGGGAGCCAGGCAGAGGGCCTTCTTGGTAGTGGTGCTCACCCTGTGGAACACCCTTCCATCAGATGTCAAGAAAATTAACTACTTTTAGAAGATATCTGAAGGCAGCCTTGTTTAGGGAAGTTTTTAATATTTGATGTTTTATCGCGTTTTTCTCCCATTCTGTTGGGAGCTGCCCAGAATGGCTGGAGAAACCCAGCCAGACGGGTGGAGTATAAATGATGTTGTTGTTGTTGTTACCACAGGATTATATTGGTCCATAAGAAGACAATATTCAGGCAATACCTTTATTAGGCCAACTAAAATGTCACAGAATCGTAGGCACATTATTTGAGTCCTCCAGAACTCTTCCATTGGACTAGATGGTAAAATGAGGAAAGATGGAGACAGGGTGGAGATCTACACATGATCTGGATTTTCCCTTGCCATGGAAAATCCTAAAACTAGCCTGTTATACATCTGTAGTCAGTGCTGCTGTGGAAGCTCATTATCGTAATGTTGTTGCTATTTGTTGGAAGACGCCGGAGTGGCTGGGGTAACCCAGTCAGATGGGAAACACACACACACACACACACACACACACACACACACACAGAGAGAGAGAGAGAGAGAGAGAGACACACACAGAGCTTTCAAGTGGCCCAAACGACAAGTATTTCCACTAATTGTCAATAACAATAACAATAATAATATATTTATACCCCGCCCATCTGATAGGGTTTCCCAGCCACTCTGGGTGGCTTCCAACAAAATATTAAAAACACGATAAAAGATCAAACATTAAAAACTTCCCTAAACAGGGCTGCCTTTAGATGTCTTCTAAAAGTTTGGTAGTTATTTTTCTCTTTGACATCTGGTGGGAGGGCGTTCCACAGGGCGGGCTCCACTACCAAGAAGGCCCTCTGCCTGGTTCTCTGTAACTTTGCTTCTCGCAGTGAGGGAACTGCCAGAAGGCCCTTGGCACATCCCAAAACTAAGCAATCTGATTTGAAGAAACTGTCTCCATGTGTGAGGGCTGGGCTTGAGAAAACAACAATGAATGAAGTGTTTTTGCACACATTTTATTGATAACGCCTCTGCAAGCTTCACTCCAAACATCATGCTTGCGCAAGTGTAGTCAAGAAATTTGGGCTTGGCTCTGGAAGTTTCGCACACTTTCAAAATCCAGCAGTATGTCAAATTTGACTCAAGTGTTTCCAAATTTCACATCTTCAATGGGATTGGAGCAGCGCCTTTTCTTGTTCACCCCTTTGCCCCGTTTTTGTGTCAATATATTTTAGACTGTAAGCCTGCAGAGAGGGGGCTGTGTCCTGTTTTGCAGAAAACTGTCTTCTTTTTTTGAAGGGCTGTCTGATCCAAGTCCAGTTTAAATATTAAGAAATCTAAGAAAGGAGAGCAGGAAGGGCTTTGATGTTGCCCGTCAATTTTGAGCAAAGGTAAAAAGGATGGTCTGCCAACCTAGCAATTTTGAGCAACACCTAGGCAGCGAACTGAGCAGACACTCAGGTCACCTGGCCACAATCTTCCCCACTATCATGAAATGAATTATATTCCTAATTCAATAAATTATAGTCGTTATTTCGAAGTTTGCACCTATACATTTGAAGCGGCATGTGCAAATGTTATGCAGATAGATGCATATTTTTTTTTGGAGATGCATGTCCTCGTGTTCTCTTTAGCTACCCTGCTTGGAGAAGGGACCACGTTGTGTGGGGGGGGGGGGCAGCTCTCTGCTCCTTTTGCCCCACTGTTCCTTCTCCTGTACTCCAAGAGACAGAGTGGTACTTGCTGGGGGGATGGGGATTCGCCTGAATGTGTTACCTGCTAGAGGTTCGCTGGGTGTATGGAACTGAATTCTTCCTGAAAACCCTACTGTGTGGGGGCACTGGGGAAGGGTAGGTTACACTCTTCCTTTCAGGGCCATCTTTACCCGGGGGTGCAAGGGGTGTGGGGCACCCGGGTGCCAAATTCTGGGGGGTGCCAGGCTGCTGCCGACTGCGCCCCAGTGGCTGTGTGGCTGGACTCCGGCGTCGCTCCAAATTTGCTCTTGCCAAATCTGGCAGAGAAGGCGGTACAGGGCCGCTCCTTGCCCCAGTGCCTTCCCCAGGCTGCTCAGCTGTGGGGCCCAGTGGCAATTCACCTCGCTTCACCTTTGCAATGCCCCACCTGCCAGGCACAGCCAAGCAGGTACTGGGGTGCCACCGCCACTGTCCATGTGCACCAGGCGTGCCAGAGGAGAAGGCCCCGCTCCGCCCCCAGCATGACCAACCCCAACCCGCTGCTCTGAACGGGCAGCCAGAGAGGAAGGAGAAATGTAAGGAGCTCCACCATGCGGCCCCGGGCTGGGCTGGTCCGGGCTGCAGAGCCTGGCGCACAGAGCTGCGCTCCACATGGCTTTTCCACATCTCCATCCCGCGCGCAACGTGGTTTTCGCCCAGGGCATGCGCGGAGGTCGCCTGGTGCTTGCCTTTCCCCAGGTGGGAATGCGGGAAGTAGTTAGTCACAAGATCATTCGTGTCAAAATTTGGGGGCGCTGGGCGGATCTTTGCACCCCGGTGGTGCATATGCTAAAGACGCCCCTGCTTCCCTTCATCCCAAACTGATGAGAGAGGCTCTGGTTATTGCAATGGGAGTGAAGATCAGGGGCATGCTAAGACTGTGGACACAGAATGGCCACTGGAACTCATCCCTGGCTTCCAACTCCAATCTTTTAGCTGGAGGTGGGACGGATGGAAGTTCTTCCTCTACCCACCACTTTGCTAGGGGCTTTCCTTAAGGACCACATTTCGTCCTGAGGTTTAACCTAACTCTTTACTCCTTGTAGGATGCTATGGTTTTGCAAAACCCATTCTCATCAGATTGTTCTCCCTCTTAATTCTCAAATCCTTTAAAAACCAGGCACTAGACCCCCTGCCTTCTTTTCTATAGGCACAATTTGCGTTCTCACCAAGCTGAGTAGAGCCCACTGACATGGGTTTTGGCCTACCGTATGCTTGGCCACTGCAGTTTTTGCCGTCCTCAGCAGGTAGCAAAAGCAGGAAGTTTATTACGTCTTTCCGGGGCCGAAAAAGGTGGCTAATCATAGAGCTTCCATCAGTCCCACAGTGGGAAACGGACAGGTATCTAACCTCCCACATCTCTGCCAGATACTCTTAATTGGCCCTTTTACATGCAATAGCTTGGATTTTCAGGATTTTATACCAGGCGGATGCTGAGATATTAGCCATGTCACTGTGGACATGTAAGATTTAAGGTCTCCAGCCTCCCCATTTAAAGATAAAGAGAAATATATTCCTATAACCCAGCAGTGGTGAAATTGTTATCCTCTGTACATTGTTTTAACTCCCATCATCCCCTGCCCAGCATGGCCAATGGTAAGGGATGATGGGAGTTGTAGTCTAGCAACACCTAGAAGCACCACATTGATTCTTGATCTGGAGGAAAACAGGTTCTTTGTCTTTGGTCATCTTTTTTCCTGGGCTTTTTTTTGGGGGGGGGCTACTAAGTATTGGAAGACAGGAGTGCCTGGTGTGCTCTGGTCCATGGGGTCACGAAGAGTTGGACACAACTAAACGACTAAACAACAACAACAACAACAACAACTGAGTATTGGCTCTCAGCCCCAGAACCTCTTTGAAATCTTAAGTTCAACCCTATAACATGTGAGCTAATATTCTTTAAAGGGTTATTTTGAACCCTTGTGCAGAGTTCCTTTCCCTCGCCTAAGCTCATTTCTCCCCAACTCTCGCTCTCTCGCTCTCTCGCTCTCTCTCTCTCTCTCACACACACACACACACTTTTGGGATTAGTGAGGACTGTCCAGGACAGAGTACATGGTTGGTGAACATGAATGAACAGATCAGACTTGTAAAACAATATTGCAATAAAGGTAAAGGGACCCCTGACCATTAGGTCCAGTCGTGGCCGACTCTGGGGTTGCGGCACTCATCTCGCTTTATTGGCCGAGGGAGCCAGCTTAACAGCTTCCGAGTCATGTGGCCAGCATGACTAAGCCACTTCTGGCGAACCAGAGCAGCGCACGGAAACGCCATTTACCTTCCCGCTGGAGCGATACCTATTTATCTATTTGCATTTTGACATGCTTTTGAACTGCTAGGTTGGCAGGAGCAGGGACTGAGCAACGGGAGCTCACCCCGTCGCAGGGATTTGAACCGCCAACCTTCTGATCGGCAAGTCCTAGGCTCTGTGGTTTAACGCACAGCGCCACCCGCATCCCTAATATTGCAATAATACAATCATAAAACTTGCTCCGGGCACCTATTCTGAGCAAGAATCCCTTTTAGGCAACTGGATAAGGAAGCTTTAGACGTACTGGAGTATCCCAGTCTCCCAAACCAGAAATCATTGACAAGCCAGGCTAATAACAACTTCCATGGACTATTAACTTTTGGGTCTTTCTCTGAGTATGTGGGAAGAGAAGGCGGCGGCAGCCTCTGAACAATGCATTTCGCCCCTTGCTGAGCAACGGCATCCCTGTACCTTGGCTCAGGGGACTTTCCATCTGGAGCCCCCAGCACTATTGCATGTTAAGGACCCCGGTGTTTACCCACCACAGCACTGTTGTAAAGGACAGCACTGATGCAGCAGTGCCTGGAGATAATATAGGGGTTGGCTTGTCTCCTGCGTCCTTGTTTCAAGGGACGCTTCCTTGTTCTATCTTTAAATTCAGTATTGCTAAATAAGGAACTGTTTCTCGATAGAAGGAATAGGCGGCATGTCGGGTGGGGTGGGGTGGGGGATAAATTCGATTCCGTTCACATCTCAAGACTGACCTGCTTAATTTGTACTTTCCAAAACAATAAACAGCACAGAATTTGCAGTTCTCCTAATTTTGCAGTGCTGTTCTCCAGACAAGCAATGTCTACCAAAATGCATATGCTAGGGTGGAGTGTGCAGATAAGTGCAAATCCTAGTGAAAACAGCAAAAATAAATAGTATTATATATTAGGGGAAATCGCTTTGCTGAAAATGGGAATATTAGGAGCTTGCACTAAAAAAGCTGGTGAATTTTCACGAGACTTAAACAATAATTAAATAGCAAAACTGATGTGAAATGTGGAGGGGGAAATTAGAAACCGAGAAAAACCGAAATGGACAGATTTGCCCATCCCTGGTGGCAAGCATAGATGTGAGGGACTTTCTCTCCTCACTTCAGGCCCAGCTTCTGCTGTGTCAGAACAAATGGGCAGGTGGATAAAATAATGGCCTGGAGATCCGAGAGCTTAATTTGAGTCTGGCATCTCCAAGGCTTGGTCCTGGGACGTGGGAAATCATAGACTAAATGAGCATTGAAATGCTTTCTCTTTGTCCTTGAGAGCCACCCACCCAAGCCTGGGCCTCAGCGCCACGGGATCAGAGGGCTCCTTTTATTTCAAAACAACCCAACAAACCTTGGTCTGCCCGATATTCCCAGTTATATAGAGGTGAGCACTGGTTACACAGTTGTGAAGAAAGAGAAGGCATGTCCCTTCTCTTTACACATGCTTTTGAGTAGTCTTTATTCATTGTTGCTTTTGTTGTTTCTTACACTTGAGCTCAGCTTCTGGGGCAGACTTAAATCATGTGTGTTTTCTTTTTAAAACCTTTGCAATATTATCGTAAGCCACTGATAGGTTATGATTTTTCTTTATAAATATCACGCTTTTCCAGTAAAGGGAATGGCAAGCCCTGAATCCTGCCCGGCCAAACAAGGATATTGAACAACTTCTCCCCACGTTAACCCTTCCAAGGCTTGCTGTCTACCCAGTCCCTGCTTCCCCCACCCAACAGCTGCATTGAAGTTTGGCTTTGTTTATAAAGTTAGGAGATCAAATCAGAGATCTCCTGTGTCACACAAGTAGTTTGGTCCACAACCTCACCCCTCAACACCACCATCCTTCCCCGACTCACTTGAATTCTGGATTTAGATCAGGCTTGAGGCCATAGAAGGAAGAGGAGAGAGTGACCATCCAGTTGGGCAAGAATTTCCCATCTTCACATTCCAGGAAAGGTGGCGACCACTTGATGTGGCTGGTATCCATCACGTAACTATCTCCCTGGCTCCATTTGGGAGTGTCGAGGGTCTTGAGGTCGTTGGTGAGAATCCTCTTGTAGAGCGACGGGGCTCTCTGGAAACGGAAAAAGTTGTACCACTCGTTTTCCCAAGTCAAATTCCTCAAGCTTTCTGCAGAGGCCGAGAGGTCTTGGAGCAAGATCTCATTGTTTTCCTTGGTGGCCTGGAGCATCAGCTGGGGCTTGGAAGACACCGGGTGAGCATCGAAGGTCAACACAGCTCTGTAAACTTGGGGGTCTCCATCCATAACACTTCGGACCAAGGCGTGGTACCACTCAATGTCTTCCTTCACGCTGGACTCCCGGATGTCGTTGGTCTGGAAGACCATGTTGAGGAAATTGGTGGCATGGGCCAGGGTCTCGGTCGCACCGCGCAAGTAGGAACGCAAAGCTGGGGGAGGGCCAGAGGCCTTCCCTGTATCCCTCACCTCAAACCTCCGGGTACAGTTGGCTTGCAAGAGGTGCAACGCCTTTCCAGAGTACAGGAAGGCCGCCGCCGCCTCCGACCCGTCAGGATCTGTTTTATCCAAGTTAGGGGTAGGCACCCAAGTGAAAGTCAAAGCCGAAGAAGAAGGTGAAAGTGAGGAGGGGGAGGAAGAAGAAGGCATCCATTCCTTTGTTTTTGGAGTCCTGGCCTTGGGTGGAGCTGCCCGTTGATACTGAAAGATCCCAGCGGCCCCTAGGAGCTCTAGGTGGAAACACCCAACCAGAAACCCCAACAAGCTGATCTCCATGGTTCGGCAAAAGGACTCGGGAAACAGCAGTCATCCGGCGGGGATCATTTCAGCCACGGGGAAGCCCTCTTGGGAAGTCCCGATGCATCCGGCAGGGTTCTAGAGATCCTCAGGAAGTGGAGGGAGAAAAACCACGAGAAGCAGCGAAGGAAGCCTGCCCATCTCCAAGTGAGGGACATCCCTAAAGGGCATTGGCACACCTGCCAGAGAGTTCTCGGCCTCCTGCTTAGAATTTGCAGGACTTTGACCGCTCTCTTCCCGCCTCTCTTGGCCACTCTCGGTGCCTCGCTCTCTCTTTTGCTTCTGTCCTCCCTGGCTGGTGATGGAGCAGACGTCACTACA
This sequence comes from Podarcis pityusensis, assembly GCF_964106645.2. Lineage (NCBI taxonomy): Eukaryota > Metazoa > Chordata > Lepidosauria > Squamata > Lacertidae > Podarcis > Podarcis pityusensis. The sequence goes on from NC_138038.1 coordinate 22,454,371, forward strand.
ATATGAGCAGCTGCTGGCACTGGCTCCCCCCTTCTCCTTTCCCCTCCTCAGCTACTATTATATGCCTGGGCTTTTAAATCTCTGCAGATCTACACGCACACACGCACACATGCACGGTTCTATCAACAGCCTCACTTGCTAATGCTTGGAATGGAGAAATCCTGGGTAAGGCCAGAGAGAGAGAGAGAGAGAGAGAGAGAGAGAGAGAGAGAGAGAGAGAGAGAGACGAGGGAGGGAGATGGAAAGGGAACAGTGTCTGTCGCTCTCTCTCACGCTCTCTCTCTCTCTCTCTCTCTCTCTCTCTCTCTCGTCTCACTTTAGTTCCATTAGGGGATATAGGTCTGACAGTGATGCAAGCAACCAAATCCTGCATGGAGTGCCATGGCAACGGGAAATTTGTCTTCCCACCTCACCCCTCCCTTTCTCTCCCCTCCCCGCCTTTATTCATGTCCCCCCCCCCTTTCCATTCATCAGCTTGACTAACACCATGATAGTCATTTATAAGGTCACCTACTGCCTACTGATGTTTGTATCATGCTGCTAAATATAATTAACTGTTCAAGCACCAGTGAAGGGTGGTGGAAGCGAAAAGGGTGGAAAACAAGGATGGAGAATTTTCAGACAGGGTGTTCTGTACTGTTGCTTTCTACATGTTGAGATGGAACAGGAGATGTGAGATAGAGGGGGGGGCGGAGAGAGAGAGAAATATAGAATGGAGAGGGTGATTTGAAGGAGAGAGAGAGAGAGAAAGAAAGAGAGGCATGGAAGACAATCATGACCTAATCGGAGTCGCAGTTTACTGGGGCTCAGCCCCCAGAACCCCCTTTTTAATCCAGCGTCTTGGCTCAGCTCTGGACCACATGGCCTTATAATAAAGAAAAGTACCCCTGAGCATACACAAAGCGCATTTTCCTTACCATTGCAACAGAGTGCACTTTACATTCTTGTGGTGTGCTTTTCCATCAGTTGGACGTATCATTCTACATTGCTTGTGCTATCACTTTGTCTTATTGTTTTTGCATACAACCCCTTTCTTTAATTGAGGGAAGGTGTGCCTTTATGCTGAGTGTTCACCATGCCTGCTTATCTCTTAACACTGGTTGTCAATTAGTGCTGCTAATTCAATCTTGCTGAATCCTTCTGCTGTTCTCCATGGCCATTTGCTTTGCAGCGAAACGAATTTTGACTTGACTCACAAATGCCAGAGACAGTGTTAGAAGCTGAGGTATGAAAACTGGGAGCTAAATGGCACCTTAAGCCTAGGTTATGGGCACAATCAAATGTCTAGGCACACTTTTTATATATATAACAAGAATATGAAACTGAAAATGAATGAACTGCAGCCAAATTATTATGTTCATTTTTCACATGGTCTAGTCCTTCCCCTGCCCACCCCCCTAATATTCTTCTCTTCTCCAGTCTTCAGAGAGTAGCTGGAAGTGGGGAGGCAGAAAAGAAGCCCTCCTTACCTTCCACTCTGAAGTTTTAATCTGAAATCTTAGGCTCAGTACTGCGCCCAGAGCTCAGAAACTGCTTGCGCTATAATAAAATTCCCTCTTGCAAAATGCGCCTAGAACAGGAGTCGGCAAGGTTTACCTCGCCTGGGCTGGATCACTCCAGTGGAGATCCCTCCATGGTCTGGATCATGCGTGCTCGTGAGCACACATGCCCGTGATTTCCAGTGTCTGCATCTATGCAGACGCGATTTTTGGTGTCTGTGTAGACACGATTTTAGGCATCTGCGCATGCGCAGACGCGATTTTCGGCGCCGCAGAAGCAAGTCCCCGTACCATGCTGTGTCGGTTTAGCACAGCATGCGGGGACTCGCCGAGCGGGCAGCTCAGTTTGGGAGCAGCTTGTGGGCCGGTTAAATGACCCACAAGAGGCCCATGGGCCTTAGGCTGCCTACCCCTGGCCTAGAACAATGGGAGTTTCGAACACTGTCTGGAAAAGGTGAAGGACATTTGCCAAGAGGAAGTGTGAGCTGGAAGGCAAAAGACCATGAGAAAGACAGGGCTGACCCTACTTTTGGGTAAGGTGAGGTGCCCTGGGAAGTAGTAATGGCTATTGCCCTCAGTTGGAAGACAGAGTTCTGCTTGCCACTTGGGCTGTCCTGTTGCCCTAAAGTAGTCTGCTGCCATCCCTTATTGAAGTAAGGGAGATGTTTGAAGCAGTGGGAGATGTTATGCTGCCATCCCTTATTGAAGTAAGATTCAACTGCCAGACCAGGCTGCTTCTATACCTAGAACAGAGGTGGATGGTAGGAATGTAAAAAAGTATTATGTTCCATTTTCCACCCTTGTTGCATGCAGTGCTGTTTCTGTTCCACCACATTTGCCTTCCGCCAACAGCCTTATTACAGTCGTACCTCGGAAGTTGAATGGAATCTGTTCCGGAAGTCTGTTCAACTTCCAAAATGTTTGGAAACCAAAGAACATCTTCTGATTGGCTGCAGGAAGCTCCTGCAGCCAATCAGAAGCCGCGGAAGCCCCGTTGGACGTTCGGCTTCCAAAAATAGTTCGCAAACTGGAACAGTCACTTCCGGGTTTGTGGCATTCGGGAGCCAAAACGTTTGAGAACTAAGCTGTTTCAAAACCAAAGTATGACTGTATTTGTCTAAGTTACGCAAGTTACATTGCATTCACATTGTTCCACCCCGTTCATTTCAACGCAAAGGACACATGGCATAAATTGGGCAGAGTGGGGGAGAGAAACGTAACCAATTACACGTCATTTGCAGACTGAAATTAGGCAACAACAGCAGTGAATACCATTTACAGTCCCTGGACATGGGATGAAGAACACCCACAATTTCCACTCCCGTTTCTCGAAAGAGAGGAAGAGCTGGAAACGAAACTGTCATTCCCTATTTGTGAATCAGATTGCAAGCAAAGGATTCCCCCTGCCCCGCTTCCCTTTAATTCATATTTCAGTTGTATAATTCCTCTAGGGGGCTTTGAAAGCTATTCTGGTTCTGATTATGTTCACTGAAATTAAAATGCCTACGCTGAAAGTTTTGGGGTTTCCCCTTCTCTGTTGTCCACGTTTAGTTCTAACCCTGACTGCATAGACACTTATCCTTATCCTTATCATTATCATTATTATTATTACAAATTGGAAAAAAAGAATGACTTAGTGCACATGGCCCTTATTGGACAGAACTGGTTTTGAAAGCACCTCTTAGAAACTCAACACAGGGGGTTTCCCAGCTCTGAAACCAGGGCCAGCCCCAAGACATCTTGCCACCAGAGGAGAAGGACACGTGGTACTTCCCCACTGTTCTACATACACAAGCTGACTAGAGCCTTACTGCAGCACTGGCGAGGGGGCCAGCGCCCTCCATTATACCTGAGGGCAGCAGGCTGTGTGATGCACACAGTTCTGACCATTCCTTGCCTCTCATCATCTGCCGCCTGAGACAGCTGTCCCACTTTACCAAATGGCAGGGCTGGTCCTGTCTGAAACTACGGATAGCCCCATAACTTGGTTTTAGACAGCAGTGCTGCTTAGGAACGAATCCTGTGGGCATTCAGTAACACCAATGACTTCCGAGGAAAACATCCCTAGGATTGGGTGCAGATTCTTATAAGGGGGAAAAAACCTACTGAAGTCTTCAAGATTTGCCTGGGAATTGAAAATAATAACTGGGGAGCAATCTGTAGGAGCAAATATTTGATTCTTGATTAGAGTTTGGGCAGCCTTACCATGCTATCCATAACCATCGCCACTCCAAGTAAAAGATTCTGTTCCCCTTTCAGTTTCGGAACAGGAAAGGGTAATATACTAAGCTCGTCAGGGAAGAATCTATTGGGAACATCTCCCAAGCAAACCCGTTGGGAAGAGCAGACTCAAAGATGCTGTGCAGAAATTGCACTGAACATAGTAGAAGGTGGTCCCTGAGGGCAAATGGGGCATTTACCCACTAATCTCAGCCTGCCCTCCCCCAGCCCCCACCCGCCTGCCTTCTCATTTACCCTTGCTTTGGTCTGGGAATCTTAATGAACCGTCTGTGACATCACAGCAGCTCTGCCAACAGCAGAGGCTGCCACGTGACCAGCTAAAACACATAGGTCGTAAAAGGGTGAAAATATTCTGATGGAATATTATTTCATGATCTGAATAGACTGTTTATGCAGACAAATTGTTTCTGAATAATTTTTCCCTTGGCACATCATTTAAGGGGCACTTTGGTATAGAATGAATTGTGTTCTCAATCTGATTCCTGTTGGGAGACAGGAACCTGCCATTCAGTATTACACAAGTGAAACCATGCCAGATCTTCAAGAGATGTCTACGTCTTTGGGGGTCCTTAAAAAAAACAACCCAATACCAGATACCGGAAGACTGTGGAAGTCCAACTTAATGCACAGAGAAAATGCAGATGCCCTTTATAGAGAGCTATAAGGCAAGACTGGAGTGGAGAGGAAGGGAACAAGTCAAGGGTTAAAGTAGAGTCAGGTGGTAGGTAAAGGTAAAGGACCCTTGGACAGTCAAAGGTGACTATGGTGTTGCAGCGCTCATCTCGCTTTCAGGCCAAGGGAGCCAGCGTTTGTCCACAGGTAGCTCTCTGGCTGGCATGACTAAACCGCTTCTGGCGCACCGGAACACCGTGATGGAAACCAGAGCACACAGAAATGCCGTTTACCTTCCCGTCGCAGTGGTACCTATTTATCTACTTGCACTGGTGTGCTTTCAAACTGCTAGGTTGGCAGGAGCTGGAGCAGAGCAACAGGAGCTCACCCCGTCGCAGGGATTCAAACCGCCGACCTTCCGATCAGCAAGCCCAAGAGGCTCAGTGGTTTAGGCCACAGTGCCACCTGCGTCCTGAGAAGTTGGATGGTAATAGTAGACAGGTCAAGTGACCAGAAGGCTCTCCAGACTGGTGGTGGTGGATTTTTTGCACATGTAAACTGTAACATGTCATTGATACGATAATAGTACACTGGTGGTCAGTGTATCCTGTACTGTCCACACATCATTCTGTTGCTCCCCCAATGTTACTGCTGCGTTTTTGCTGTCTGGAGGGGTCCTCTTGAGCTATGGCGCAACAAAAGTAGGACCGAAAAGATCCCCAGAACAAGAAAAGTTACCGGATCTCAGCAGGAAGCTCTGAGACATGCACTGAGTAGGGAGTGAAATGCTTTAAAATCCATGATAATAATGTTACCAATCCAAAAGCCTGCCAAACCTATTTGTCAGAAACAAAGGAGGGGGGCACGAATGTGTACACCTCTTTCAATTTGTCTTTAGCCTTCCGAAAAGAACAAGCCTCTGTTTCCAGCCAGAGGGGGAACCTCCCCCTCCCCTCCCATAAAGCTTAACTCTGAATTTAGCCAAACATTCTGGTCCCTGAATGTAAATTGCTTTTAATGATGTAAAAGCCAAGTCTCTATATCCAACCCATTACTCTGAGCCAGCTCCAGTACATTGCACAGTTATACATCTATTATATGAAGATTAATAATTATGTTGTGCATTACGCCGTTTACTGCATGGCTGTTGGATTGTATCCTCTTTTTTTCTTTTTCTTTTTTTGCAAAACACACAAGCCCCAATTACTCCTGTTTTCATTCAAGGCAAAACCTGAAGCCTACTCCTCATCTCATCTAGATATTATGGGGTGTATGTTTATAGGAGGGGAAGCTTTATATATTTAAAGGTTTTTGTGGATAGGGATAATAACAAACAAACAATATACAGAATGTTAGAGTGTTCCAAGCATCTAAAGACCCCTCTGGGGGTTCTGTTTTAGGTGGTTAAGTTTTAAAGTTTTTTTTAAGTAGATAAAGACATGGATACATTTTTTTCTGTCTGCTTAAGAAAGAAAAGGGGCTTGGCTGTGATAGGGTTGCCATATTTTGAAGAGCAAAAAAGAGGACGCTACGACGGCCATTCAAAGCAAATAAATGCAATTTGTCTGAAATTTTACCCCTGAAAATGAGGACATGTCCTGGAAAAAGAGGACTCATGGCAACTCTAGATGATAAAAAAAATTTTGCTTGCTTACTAGAACGTTGTGGTTGGGGAAATTGTTAAGAATATAAATAAATCGCTTGGGAGGCGTTCTTGAAAAGTCTGACTAAGCAGAACAGCTGTTACACAGAACTCCTCCCAATTAGAATTATTGGGCATTCATCCTGATTTGCCTGCACAAAGCTCACGTGAAGGTTGGGCTATGTCCAGTCTTTACTGAGCATTCATTCTGATTTGTTTGCGGTTATATGACTAACCATTCATCTTTATTAGCTTCCATCTTCCTTGTAATCATTGCTTCATCCCACACTTTTTGGTGCATTTCCCCATAACTTTCCTAACCTCAGAAAGACTGGCCACCATTGTTTTAAGTGGATTGGCTGTGCTAGGGGTGCTTTAAAAACCACTTCAGCTGAACAAACCTAAATCTCCTGGTATGCATCCAAATCTCTCCTGCAAAATGGTCTGGAGGCTGCTAGAGTTTTTGCCCTTGCGTAGCTGTCTTTTCTTTAACAAACAGCCCCCCCTCTCTCTCTCTCTCTCTGTGTGTGTGTGTGTGTGTGTGTGTGTGTATGTGTATGTCCCCACTTTCATCCCATTGTGAGCAGCAGTTAGGGGTAGACAATTCTGTTAGGGTTGATGGTGAGAGTAAGGGGTTTGTTATGTACTGAAGTTCTCACCCTGGGCCAGCAGGGGGATACTGTAGTTTTCACTCAGGTCCACATATGCAAATAAGGAATTGAAAGTGACGTTCAGTGATTGGATAGTTACAGAAAGTTGTTACTGTTGCGTTGTAGTGGAGTTCTATATAAGCAGGCTGGCTGAACCCTTCAGTTCAGTTCTCTTCTGGCCTGTGAATAAACAAGAGCTGTTTGAAGAATTGCTGTGTCGTCTGATATGTTCACCCACAATTTAACAGGGTTAAAGCCCCCTTTCCTCCTCACCACAGTCCTAGTGCCCCACAGTCACCATGTCTGCTATTTTGGATTTGAAATGCCACTCAGGGGCTCTCTAGATGTCGTTTACATTGTACACTCGTGATGATATATGTGATCCCTCTTTCAGTACAGTTCTTGTTATTATTTATTAGCTTTCTATGCCGCCCTTCATCTGAGGATCACAGGGGTGGTTTACAATATAAAAGCACAAAAATACATAAGAAAGTACAGTCATATCTCGGCTCCCAAATGCCTTGGGAGTCGAACATTCCAGCTCCCAAACGATCAAAAACGGGAAGTGAGAGTTGTGGTTTGCAAACGTTATTTGGAACCCAAACGTCCGATGGGGCTTCCGCAACTTCTGATTGGCTGCAGAAGCTTCCTGCAGCCAATCAGAAACTGTGCTTTGGAAGTCGAACGGACTTCCAGAATGGCTTCTGTTCGACTTCCAAGGTACGATTGTAAAACACAAAACCAATACTGCCCCACCCCAGTTTGAAAGGTCATAGATTCTCGGCACATGCAAAGTTTTAATGGTGGGGCATACTGCTTTGTTGCTGATCTGTGCATGTGCTAGAACTTCCTGTCGAAAACCTGTAACCTTTTATATCACATAGGTTCCCGTTTATTTATTTATTGTCCTGCTATCATTGCACTATGGTGCAAGAGTGCCCCTTCCAGATAGCAGTAATGTGACAACATCATTGGAGAAGCATTGCAGGACAACTAATAAAGCGGATTGAGGTGTGGATAGTTCTGTATAAATTCACCACTGATGCTCTCTGATTGCATAAATGACATGTTGCAGAATACACCCAGAAGAAGAAAAGAAAAGAAAAAACATTAGTGTAGAGGGACGTTCAGTTTTAAAATATTAACGCATTTAATGCAACGTGCATATTGACCCCGAGTTAAAGGCACTGATTTCCACATATTCCTAATAAGAAGGGGTTGTTTGATTGAAGCCGAATGGGAGTTTTGCTACATCACAAGAGATGGAGTTCTAGAATGAAGAATGTAGTTGGGAAGAGTGGTTTTGACCTAATGTTGGGTATCACTCCTAGAAGTGGTGTGCTGTTGGTGCAGCCTTAAAATGTAGGATCTTGGGAGAAGCAGAGCCGTCAAAATATGAGCCTGGGATGACTTTTAAAGATGCTGGAACTAAGAAAAGACTCTACCATGTGGATGGACATAATCTGACAGCTAGTTTTTTCAGAGGGCTCTCTACTGGACTGAAGAAGCCTTGATAGAAGTTTTAGCTTTTTGCTGGGAGAGACGGTGTACAGAACAAAGTCTGTCTTCCCTCCCTTTGAAGACTAGGATCTATGGATCTGAAGGAGAAACCAGACAGGTGAGATTCTGTTTCAGGGGTGGTGGTACATATTGTGAAGACTACTGTACTACGATGCCCCTCTCCATCTCAAGAATATGGCCTTGGGTGTGAGAATGAGCGTCTCCACCCTTCTTCTGCATTCTGGCCAATCAGATGTGTATGGGGGGGGGGGGAACTTTTCTCTATCTACATTCTGCATACTATGTGTAAGTTTATAAACTTCCATCCTGTCACCTCTCACAGGCCTTTTCTCAAAGTTTTCTCATAGTGCATGTTATGTACTGAGTTGAATAGGATCCAAAATGCAGCAGTCTGATTGATCCTAGAACAATAGGATTCAGAATGCAGCAGTTTCATTGGTCCTAGAACAATGCAGCAGTATGATTGGTCTGCAGGAGCCACCCAATCCAGCTCCAGATGGAAGTGAATCCACAACCTGATTGGCCTACAGGAGAATTCCGGAATTAGCCAATCACGTGCAGCTCATTGTGAAAATAATGTATATAAAGCAGATACTTTGGGGGAACATTCATTTCTCTTCACCACTATGAAGAGCATGAAATCCACTCTCGACTCTGAGTATATTTCAGTGCGGTTGTATGCATTACAGCTGCTTTAGAGAGATAAATTAAACAGGTCCAAGATTCATGAGCATAGAGGTGAAACACTGAAGTTGCACCTTTGAATTTGAGGATCTTGTGCACTTTTAAGAAAGCACAGGAGAAAAGAGTGGCAAGCCAAGCTAGGGATTAATGGAGCACATGGTCGCCCAAATTATGGAACGAGGGTAAAGGGCATTTCTGAACATGTGCACAGCCCTTTTGCCACCAGGTAGCCTACTAACTATACTCGTACTGTAGCCTTTCTAGGCCTTTTTCACGGGTAGGAAAAAGGTTGCACCCGGGAGAGGGAAGAAGGAGTCAAACGACACCATAGGGATAAATCAGAGAAAAAGCTTTATTCTGCCATCCGGGGTGGCAGAAGGCACCTGCGTGATAAATTCACAAAGCAAGTACAAGTTCACAGCCATTTGCACAGAGCATATATTCCCCTTCCAGTTCCCTCCCCTTTCTCCTCCTCCTCAAGAGTCCTGCCCCATGACGAGTTTCCTGAGCATGAACAGAAAGCTCCTGTCTTGGGACTCTTTTGGACTCTTGGCACCCTTCCCAGGAAAAGGGGATGAGAAGCCAAGGGGGGTCGAGGGGCCTTGCGGTTCAGCGTGTTCAAGATGTGTTACAACTAGAGTGAGGTAAGAGTCAGTTCCCAGGCCTGAATATTCTTGGCATTGACAGAGTCTATTCATTAGCCTTTTTGAAGCTCTCTCGTACTGATAAAAGTAACGGTTTGCCTATGCAACAGCATCTTGTGAGAAAAGCAGAGGAAAACTTTAGCTGTGGATTTTTAGAAGAGATAAAAGGAATTTTGGACAGTTTTGAGGCCTGGTTGGGGGGGTGACTTCGGGCCTAGGTGGGGTCACCTGTCCTCACCTCCTTCAGTACTGTATATCTGAAAATATACCCTAAAACACATCTCCATCCCTAGGACTGAATGCTGGTTCAAGTCAAGCCCTCCCTCTTGACCTGGGAATGATAAGCAGTGGAATTATATTTTGATAGAGCCGGCTTCAGTTAGCATGGGAATAGCTTTAGAACCATTTTGTGAAACAGGAGCTTGCATACTCCACTATCAATCCCCATAGGTAGTCAAATATCTATTTCATTTCTTGCATTTATATCTCTCCTTTTTCTCCAAGGAGCTCAGGGTGGCATACATAGTTTTCCCATCCTCATTTCTTCCCAACAACACTGTGAGGTAGGTTAGGCTGAGAGCAGCGGCGTAGCGTGGGTTGTCAGCACCCAGGGCAAGGCAAGTAATTTGCGCCCCCTAACCCCTAACCTGCCGCCGCTGCCAGCTTCTTCTTGCTGCTGCCTGGTCTGGTCTGGTGTGGTTCTCTCCCGCGCTCAGCGCTGCGCTGGGCGGCCGCTACACTGTCCCTCCCCCAGATAGTCCCTTGCTCTCTCTCCGCACCGCACGCCTGGCACCCACCCCCTCCACAGTGGGCGGCGACCCAGCGGCTCGGATCGGATTCGCACAGCCAGCACTGCAGTGAGAGAGAGAGTGAGCCAGGTAGGGGCAGAGAGCTGCGAGTGCGAGCGCGCCCCCCCCCCAGATGTTGCGCCCGGTGCGGGCGGCCCCCCCTGCACCCCCCACGCTACGCCACTGGCTGAGAGGCAGCGAATGGCCCAAGGTCACCCAGTGAGCTCATGACTGAGTGTGGATTTGAACCCTGTGGGGGGGCAGAATATATATATATATATTTGGGGGGGGGGGGAATGAACGAATTCCTATGCCCCACAAATAACCCAGAGATGAATTTTAAATAAAAGCACACATTCTACTCATGTAAAAACACGCTGATTCCCGGACTGTCCACGGGCCGGATTTAGAAGGCGATTGGGCCGGATCCAGCCCCCGGGCCTTAGTTTGCCTTCCCATGCTCTCAATCATTAACCCATACTGACTCTTACATAAAAGTAAGGCTTAATCTTGTCCAAATTGCACAGTGTGGTTTAACTAGAGCCTACAATGAATACCAGGCGTTTGCCTTGAAATGTGAAATTGTAATGGGGGTGCCCCTGAGCATGTGCAGAATGCCTTTCCTTGTTATGTAGCAGTCATCACTTTAGCACAGTGAGGATTTGAGGAATTCCCAGTCACAAGGCAGGACTCCCAGAGTCTTTAACCCCTGCTGCTCTCACGCTGAGACATTGGTGTGGATAAAATATATGCAATTTTGCCTATTTCATATCTTTTGTTGTGGCTACCAAAAACAGGTGCCATTTTGCCTACTCTCACCTTCCAAGTCTTGTTGCTGGCCTGGGCCCACTGTGCTGCGGAAAAGCTGCATCCATGTGATTTCTGCCTGTTAGGTACCTGCGAATCAACAATGCATCAATCCCTAGATAGGGCTGCCATATGTCTGGATTTTCCCGGGTGTGGGTGTGTGCAATTTCCGAAATGTGGAGCTTTGTCTTGGGTGTTAGGCAACTTTTGAGTCTTCCTAATCGGGTTGAATCCTGCCAACCTAGCAGTTTGAAAGCAAGTCAAAGTGCAAGTAGATAAATAGGTACCGCTCCGGCGGGAAGGTAAATGGCGTTTCTGTGCGCTGCTCTGGTTTGCCAGAAGCGGCTTAGTCATGCTGGCCACATGACCCGGAAGCTGTACGCCGGCTCCCTCGGCCAATAAAGCGAGATGAGCGCCGCAACCCCAGAGTCGTCCACGACTGGACCTAATGGTCAGGGGTCCCTTTACCTTTACCTTTAATCAGGTTGAAATATGGCAGTCCTATAGTAGGGAAAACATAACTATTACAGGTAATGTGCCTTGGAAGAATGTGTATATTACTCAGAATATAGGTATATTTTAAAAAAGTAAAGTCCATCGAAAAATCGCGGTTTTTCGGCTCAAGAACTTTCGCGGAGGTCCTTTTTGAAGTATGGCAACCCTACTTTTTTGGGGGGGAATAGAAAAATTCCTTCCTGTAGCACCTTAAAGACCAACTAAGTTAGTTCTTGGTATAAGCTTTCGTGTGCAAGCACACTTCTTCAGATACACATTTTTTGGGGGGGTTAGTGTTAGGAAAGAGGGCGAGACTTTCCTTGAATGGGCTGGGTCTAACCAAGAGTCTGGCAGCATCGGCCGGAGAGCGCGGCTTGGGAACATCTGTTTGCATTCGAGCTTGGAAGGAACAGCTGGGACTGGGAGATAGTGCGCAGGAGGCGGAGGGAGGAGCGTCTGCGCGCGCGCAGCGTAGAGAGGAGCCGCAGCCGCGGACGGACTGGTCACATTGGAGAGCGCATCATCGGGCGCATCAGCGGAAAGGGAAGTCGGAGGGCGTGCACACCCACTGCTCGGGCGGGCCCCTAAGCGACCAGGCAAGCAAGCAAGCAAGCGAAAGCCTTGAGCTTTTTTGGACAGCCGATCTGGATCCGGGGCCGGCCTCCCGGTCCAGCTTGCTTGGCGAGGCCCGCTCGCCTTTTGCTCCATGCAATGCACCGCCTCCCTTAGCGCGATGCAGCGGGCCGGAGGAGGAGCGGCGGCGGCGGCGGCGGCGGCGGAGCCCGGAGGCGGCGAAGCGGTTGCAGCGGCGGCGGCCTCGTACCGGGTGCTGAGCCGCTTGCTGGGCTACGGCGGGGCCGAGTCAGCCGCAGCCGGCTTGGCGCTCGGCGGAGCCGTCGGGGAAAGCTCCGCTGCCGTCGCCGGGGATCGTGGAAGGGCTGGCGGGCTCCGAGGCTCGCAGCTCCTGGTCTTCCGCCCCGGCGAAGCGGGAGAGCCGTCGGGGGTTTCCCCGTCCGCCTGCCTGCCCACGCCTTCGACGCCTCGGCCGCCCTCGGAGCTGCTGTGCGCCAGGCACCGGTGCGCTCTCCTGGACGCGCCGAAAGGCGAGCCTGGAGGGGGACGATGCTGGAGCGGAGCGGCTGGCGGCCTCCTGTTCCCCCCGGGGGCCGGCCTGGAGTTGCAGCTGGCCGCCTTGGGGCTACACCAGGCTCCCCCGACGGCCCCGGGAGGGCCGGGCAAGCCTCCCGGAGATTGCCCGTGCCTGAGCCTCTTGCCTCCGCCGCCTCTAGCCCCTCCGCCCACGATGCCCTTGTTGCCCCCGGGGGAAGAGACCAGCGACGCCCTGCTCGTGTTAGAAGCTCTCGGCCCCGACGAGGAAGACGAAGAGGAGGTGGAAGCGGCTGTCGGGCAGGCAGATTCCTCCAGCCCGGTCGTCGCGGCGGGTAGCCGCTTCCAAGCACCCGCTGCTGCAACCACCACTACCCCGGGTTCTCCTCCTCCACCACCTCCGGCAGGCCCGGTGCCCGCCGTCGGAGCCAACCGCCCGAGCTCCTCCTCCGCCCCCTCGAGGAAAGGCTCCTTGAAGATTCGCCTGAGCCGCCTTTTCCGCACCAAAAGCTGCAGCGGAGCATCGTGCAACCCAACAACCCCCGCTGGTGCACGTCGGGCCGGGGAGAGGGAGCTGCTGCAAGCCGCAGCCCCCCGAGCCACCTCCGGCACGGCAGGGAGCCTCCCCGATGTGTCCCACCCTGGGTGTCGGGAGCAAGAGTCGGGCAGGTAAGAGGAAAGAAAAAAGGGGGGTGAGGAGAGGAAAGCTCGGGATCTGGTAAGGGACCGTCTGTTGGAGGACTATCCTGGGTGTCAAAGGCTGAGCCTGAGACTATGGTTGTAATAGTGGGTTCTCAGGTGCTTGTTTCCTGGCTATGGATTCAGGTAGGGAGTCTGTGAAGCAGGGGTGCCAACTTGAATACAATATGGGGGGGCCCAGGTAAGCCCCACCCTGCATAATTGAACACACGGCTTGCTGCACCCCACCATTTGAATGACAATGTCCATCAACTTTGGGGGGCCCTGCTCCCTCCAATATTTTATTGGGGGGAGTGCAAAGGAAACTCATTCTCCAGGAGTTGGCTCCTATGCTGTGAAGGATAGAGAATTTAGGTCTTGGCTTTTCTTGGGCAGCACCTCAAAAGAGAAGAGAGAATCTATTCTCCCCCCCTCCCCAAAATCAGTCTTCCTGGCTTCCACTTGGGATTAGGAGATTCCGCTTCCCACCCTTCTATCTACAACCACCAATGGTTTGCATGCAGAAGGTCCCAAGTACACCTGCTGCTCCATTTTTTTGACTGGAAAGAATCTTCTCTCCAGAGTCTGGAGAGCCACTGCCAGACATCTAGATAAACCAATGTCCTGAGCTGGTATGATGTATCTTTCTGTGTTCTGTTAGACCTGCTAAGCCAGGCTTCCTCAAACTCGGCCCTCCAGATGTTTTGAGACTATAATTCCCATCATCCCTGACCACTGGTCCTGCTAGCTAGGGATCATGGGAGTTGTCGGCCAAAAACATCTGGAGGGCCAAGTTTGAGGAAGCCTGTCCTAAGCCCTGAATACCAAAGGAGGACTTCACTGGTGACTTTGGAGGCTGGAGTTCTCTGGTGGCAAAAGGCTAGAAGCTGTGAACTGCCTGGGAAGGCGTTCACACTTGATTCCCTTTTCCTCATGGAACAGGAGAGGCATCTAACTGGATTCTCTCAATATGTGGAAAACCTTTGACTGCAAAGGAACACCCTGGTGTTGGGCAGCTAGAACAGGGGGAGCCAACATGGTGCCCACTGGATGTTGTGGACCACAACTCCCATCAGCTTCAATAGCTAGGAATGATGGGAGTTGTAGTCCACCGCATACGGAGGGGCACCACGTTGGTTACACGCAATCTCTAGGTAAGGGGTAACACACAGCAGGGGAACCAGTAGATAAACAATGACTGGTGGGTTTTCTGTTTTTAATTGTCGCTTCGCAACGTAACTAAAGGTGGCTTATCTGAGACCTAGTGTTGTGTTTTCCAGTTGTGGACTTTAAGGCTTTAAGGTTGAGGGAACTAAACATGGATTTTCTCTGTGAGGCATAGGAGTGCTTTTTTATTTAAAGGCCTCTGCTAATTTCACTCCCCTAAGGGGTTAAGAGTAAATACTCTTCTGTTCAGGTGTTGGATTAGTGGTTCACAGTGGCGGTATGGTGGATTCGCCAGTTTTTGAGGCCTAGATGTTTCGATGGAGAAACCGGAGTTCAAGGAGCATTGCATAGTAGGATGAGGCTGGCCTAGTTGTAATTTTTCAGTTACATTTAGCGATAGTTCTTTATAAATAATAACATTATTAGTATAATTGATGCTGTAGCACAGGTGTATCCTCCAGACATTAATGAACTACATCTCCCATCAGCCTTAGCAAGCATGGCCAATGGCGAGGGATTATGGGAGCTGTAGTTCAGTAGCATCTGGAGGGCCTTTGGTTCCCCACAACTGCTGTGCTGCAAAGCTTTCTTAGTATAATTTATTATTTTTATCCTTAAAGCAATATAGAGGGCATACGGCAGAGCATATAACCCTGAGGTTCACGAACCAGTTCTCAACTTTGTAGGTTACAGCTGGTGATTAGTATAAATTCTCTTTGGTCTGTTCTTTCACAGCTCAGTGGTAGAAGATGTGCTTTCCATTCAAAAGTTCCCAGGCATCTCCAGTAAATGGTGCTGGTGGAAAAGGGCATGGAAGGGCCTCTTTGCCTGATACCTGCCAGTCAGAGTGGAAAAGTCTGGGATAAAGAGACCAGTGGTTTGGTTAGGGCAGCTTTATTCATATACCATATGTTGCAACTAATGAAAAACCAAGGGTGTGTGTGTGTGTGTGTGTGTACGGTGGTACCTCAGGTTACATACGCTTCAGGTTACAGACTCGGCTAACCCAGAAATAGTACCTCAGGTTAAGAACTTTGCTTCAGGATGAGAACAGAAATCGTGCTCTGGAGGAGTGGCGGCAGCAGGAGGCCCCTTTAGCTAAAGTGGTGCTTTAGGTTAAGAGCAGTTTCAGGTTAAGAACGGACCTCTGGAACAAATTAAGTACTTAACCCGAGGTACCACTGTATGTGTGTGTATGTTTATTTCTTACAATTATTTTACACCCTGCCTTTCAGAATACAAACCCTTCTGAGGCAGTTTACGAGAAGTATTAACTACCACTACTTTTTGTTTTTAAGGCCCATGTGTGTGTAAATGGGTGTGTGTAAGACAGCAAGCAGGGGTGGTAGAGTGGAAAGACCCATAATTATTTGTTTACTTATAAAGCCATTCCTATTCCAATGGAAACTGGAGTTGGCTAGATTCCTGGGTTTGTATCTCTACTTAGACTTGAAGTTTGCCACTCACTCTTAGCTAGTTCTTGCTGAGGGGATGGGCTTGTGTCTGGTTCGTACCAATTCAGATTGTGTATGAGGTGTTGCATGATGGACTCCTCCTCCTCAACAATAATGCCAAAATGCTGGTTTTCTTTATGGAGGAATTGCATGTGTTCATGGAGGAATATTCCACCATGTTGACCTCTCCTTCCATGCTGTGTGGTTCAACCCAGGTACAGATTTGTCATCTCTGTGAGGGCTGGGCCATTGCACCTCCTTCTTCACAGGGGTATTGTGAATATAAAATATAGGAGGGGACAGGTATCCCGAACTTTTTGGTAGAAGGGTGAGAGAAAAACAAAATCAGTATAGCAATATGAAGAAGACGCCTTTTTGGACTAATGCTCCAGAGGGAATCATGCAAAGAAAGAACATCATATGTCTTTCAGACAGAGTTGAAGAGACTTGTGAAGGATATTTTGTTGAGTAAATTGGGTTTATGCCACCCTCCACACTCTCTAGAGGGGTAGGGTCTCACTCTTTGGGGGTCTTCATGGACAGCCACCTCTTGTGTATGGTGTAACAGCTCTAGATTCCCTGCATCAAGGACGGATTAGCGGGCCTACAAGGCCCCTTCCAACTTTGGCCACATCTACATTTGAAGCACATGCCCTCCCGCAAAGAATCCTGGGAGCTGTAGTTTAAAAGTACCAGGAATTGTAGCTCTGTGGTGGGTAAGCCACAGTTCCCAGGATTCCTTGAGGGGGAATTCATATGGATGTGATCTCTAACTCCCGGCATAGTTGGCATGGATGGGTTCCATTTTGTGTTCATGGGGTGACTGGCTTTCACCTCTGAAGTGTGAGAAAATTCCCACCCAAAATCAGATAGGATTTTTTTTTCTGGGCTGGACTTTGTTCATGCCTAGTTATCTATTGCTCTCGCTTACAAAATATGGCTTGAGTTATCTATAGAGGTTCCCCCCGCAAAGCATTTATGTCATTTTTCTCTGCTCTGCACTTACTTACGGGTTTCTGAACTTCAGAGGTTAATGGTGAAGGAAGGGTCCGAGAGTCCGAAAGGAAAATGCTCCTGTCCCATGTTAACAGCAGACTTTTTTTTCTTTTTAGGGGTTGAGAATGGGGCTCAAAACCTAGAGATAACTCCAACACAACACAAGCAGACTTGAAAATAGCCACTTTCTATAGAATTGATTTGACTTGCCCACATATAAAGAAGTTTTTATACTTTTGGAGGAGCTTATCTCATCTGCCTCCAGGCTGTTTATGAAACACAAATGTGTCTCGGGGCACAAAAATACCCTGTGATCTTTGCCCAGAGGTGCAACAAGGATGTTTTACAAACCAAAGAAGAGTTGGCTGACCAGACTGATGCCAAAATGGCAAAACGTAACGGGTGTAACAGGAAACCAAGAGGGGACAAAATTAATTAAAGAGTGGGGAACATTTGTGGTAATACCTGAAAAATTATGGCATGCAAGCAAGTGCCTTGGTAGGGTTAACTTAAATCGATCAGTTTAAATTGTCATCAAAGATAAACTGCAGAATAACTTAAAAATGGAGTAAAGTGGAAAATGCAGTGTTAAAAAATTAAATAAGACAAGAAACCACAAAAGGTGGGGAGGGAAGTCTATTATGTATTGGAATCATGTGATTGTAAGGTGTGTATTTGTAAATTTTTGAAAACTGAGTATATATGTGTGTATGCATATAACACCTTTTCATCTTAAGGCATTTCAGTTACCTCATATACACCACAACTTTAAAACACACACCTCCAAAGGAAAAATTCTGGGAATTGTAGTTTAAGGTTGCTGGGAATTGTAGCTCTGTGAGGAGTAAACAACCCTCTTCAGGGTTCTTTGGGGCTGGGTGTGTGCTTTAAATTTATGGTGCGTACTGGAATAATTTGTGGTGTGTGTGTGCACTGTGGTCTACACTTCTGTTCCACAGTTTGATTTTTGCTGCTGGGAGGAAAAGGTGGACTAAATTACCACCAATTTGTCAGCATGGCCCCTTGGAAAATTGGGTACTTAAAAATGTGTGATAGAATACGGTTTCCTGTTAACGAACGCTGACATAATTTGTGGCGTCTAACTACATTTTCTGTTTGTGGTTTCTGGGCCCAGAAAATGGAGTACCATTGCAAATGTCCCTTGCTCTGCCCACCCCCCATCCATTGGGGGGGAGGAGGTGCACTTTCAAATTAAGCACACCTGTGCAATGGCTGAACTGATGGTACGAACAGTGAGAGTAAAAAAAGGATAGAACCTCTTCACTCACACTTGTCTGTGGTTAAAGATGGGGTGGGAAGGGGTGTGTTTATTAGGACTGGGAGATATATCGTCCAAAACTGGTTTGAAGTCCATATTGCGGTAATTGGTTTCATAATTTTTGACTTGGCAATATATTGCAGATTATGGTGTATGTACTATGCAAAAATTACGATTCAGGAAAAAAACATGAAGCCAGCCAATGCCTCTACATAGCTCCATCCTTATTTTGGACATTGTGATGCATCATTATATTGCGATGTCTAGCTGGTGATATATCATAACGCTGAAAGCCAGATATGACCCAGCCCTTATGTGTATATCTGTGTATAGAGTGGGACGCGGGTGGAGATGTGGGCTAAACCACAGAACCTAGGGCTTGCCGATCAGAAGGTAGGCGGTTCGAATCCCCACGACGGAGTGAGCTCCCGTTGCTTGGTCCCTGCTCCTGCCAACCTAGCAGTTCGAAAGCACGTCAAAGTGCAAGTAGATAAATAGGTACTGCTCCGGCGGGAAGGTAAACAGCATTTCTGTGCGCTGCTCTGGTTCGCCAGAAGTAGCTTAGTCATGCTGGCCACATAACCCGGAAGCTATACGCCGGCTCCCTCAGCCAATAAAGTGAGATGAGCACCGCAACCCCAGAGTCGTCTGTGACTGGACCTAATGGTCAGTGGTCCCTTTACCTTGATGTATAGAGTGGGAAAGGGTGCCAGTTTAGTTTAACACAGTCAAAGCCACTCTCACCAATAATAGCGACAATAGAAATTGACCTTGAAAAACAAATGTGTTTTTTTTTTATTGTCATAAAAGTAGTTTGAAAAATCCAAGCATAAAGGGGGCAGAAGCAGTAGAACAAGAGCAGGTTGATGTTTCATGAGCAAGCAAGCATCATTGATTTAATTTATTTCCTGCCCTTCTAACATCTTTAAAACAGAAATCAGGTTGACTCTGTAAAGTGACCACAACTTCTAAGGGAAACCTTATTGGGGTGCTAATTCCCCTGAAGAATGCCAGTCTTTCACCTTGGATACTAGCAATTCCTCAAATCGCTTCTAGTTAGATTGAGTTTAATAACTGCCACCATGGGGTCTAGAAGCTTCGTTGCATCTTAATTCTTAATGATGGGGGCTTAGAAGCCAGATGACGGCGCAGCCTTCTGATAGCTGAGGCATGCAATTTTTTTTTTTTCTGAATTAAAGCCAGGAGCCTGCTTCATTCTTCCAGGTGGAACGTTATATTTAAGGTGTGTTTTAGAGTAAAACTTTCAACTCCCTAAATCAGCATCACGGGCTGAATGGACAGAATGATTGGGTTTGTCTTATTTACTTCAGATATTTTCACCCTGGCTCCCCTACCCTTTTTGAGGCAGCTTATGAGTTAACAATGCAGCACGATACCATTCATGCCTACTTGGAAGTAAGCCTCATTGAGCCAAATGACACTACCAGGTAAATGTGCATAGGAATGCAGCCCTATGAGGTTGCAAACCAGCCTGTGTTGAAATAGTGTCCTTGTTGCAGCTACCCTCTCCCTATGCTCCTTATAATCAGAGAATATAATTCAAAAGCAGAGTTTTTGAATCTCTTGAGGCAGCATTCGTGGGTAGAAGGATGGAGCCTCTGAGAGGTGAACAGACACCCAGCATTGTCTTATTTACAGGCTCATCTGTCCGTCTTTTTTATAGAAAACAGAGATTGATGCGAACGCAAAGTGCCTTTTCTCCAGTTGCTTTCGGTCCCCTCTTCACGGGTGAGTGTCAAGCTTGATTTCTCTCTCCTTTTCCCTTGAAGGAATTGCTTGTGGTTTTATTATTCTGTGCATGTATAATGTGTTGCTGTGGGTCTTTAAACCTAAGAATAGTACCACTTTTATTTTATTTTTAAAAAACCCATAACTAGCTTTGGAGTGATTCTGCCTTTTTTTGGGGGGGGGAGACTGGTGCTGTGCCCCTTCTCACTCTGCTTGCCCACCCCCATGCCATTCCATCCCCCTTTGCAATCCAGGTTTGTGTTGAGGCACTACAAATCCTCGGAAGGGGGCTGCGTGATGACATCCTTACATTTTTATTATATTTCAGTGTAAGCATTTAAAAAATACTTTGTGCCCGTATGTGTCTGTGCGTGATATGTAATAAAACATATTTTTGCAAACACATGGCAGGATGAGACTACTCCTGGAGCCCAGCTTCCCTCATCCCAGCCATCATAACCAATGACCATGGATGATGGGAGTTGCAATTTAGCAACATCTGGGGACCCAGGATGGGGGAAAGGCTGCTTTAGAGAGTCCTTCCTCTTGCATTCTGGGGAGAGGGGTGGCAGCAGAAAACACTTAGTAAATCAGAGGATGTCCAGTTGCTCCAACTTTACCCAGGATAGTCTAAAATTCACCACAATCAGTAACTATCCCTAATTCCTGATTAGAGTAGATCAGTCCCTTGTGGATTAAGGGACTTTATCAGGGTGCAAACAACACTGCCAACAACTCACCTATATATAACAGCCCTAGGCTCCTTTAGGAGGAAGAGCTGAAAGGAAATTTAATAAATAAATACACTAACCCTCTGGCCGAGTTGGGTTTAATCTCAGCAACTAGACTGAGAGGACAAAAGCATTAGTGTGGTGCTAGGAAAATTTACATAGGCTCACCCAGATCAGAGAATATTATTATATTAAAAAAATAAACCCACAAAATCAGAGATCACAGAGTTGCATCTAAGGAAATGCAGACGGCAAAATGTTGATTCTAACCTCTAGCAGTTCCCTACTTGGTGTAACAGCAAGTAGGTTGCAGTTCAGTGTAACTATGGAGGACCTGAAGGAAAAGGCAGTGCTTTGGAGTCAGACACCGAAAGTGTCTCTCCGCCCTTGTGGCAGAGGATGCATTTGAGAATCTGGGGAGCGGAGGATCTGACTCCATTCCTAACACCTAGCAAAAGGAGGGCAAGCCTACGCGATCTATGGCTTGTTGCGTTCAATGGAGCTTACTCCAAAGTTGCAATAGGAAGCATGGCTTTGACTTCAACGCTAGAGAATAACTTGATTCATTTCCTGGTTTCAAATATAGGTCAGGGCAAGTTTATGCTTGTTTTATCCATTGCGTATTGTTTGGGGTGGGGAGATCATCACCAGGTGTATTACACGCTGTTACTCAGCTGTTTAGAAAGGAAGGCAGGGTGGCCCATTCAGATACACACCATCCAGATGGTGATCGTTAATTTCTGCCATTAAAATTCCAGGGATACAGGGTTGCTTTCCATGCAAGTCTTACTCAGAGCAGACCCGTTGAAATTAATAGACATGACTAACTTGGGGACCATTAATTTCAATGGGTCTGCTCTGAGTAGCACCTAGCTGAATGCAGCTTGTGGTTTCTACGTTTGCCCTATTTAGACGGTGCACAGATTAAGCTCTTCAATTTAAATTGTGTGTGTTTTGGGGAGGCATTTCAGTGTTGTTCAACGTCATCCCTCTTCGAGATGTCTAGAAATCTTCTAAATTTGACGTCATGAAGGAGAGCTGGGTGCAGTTGCTTACTGGCAAGGGAAAAGGCACTCTGCGCATGTTTATAGGCAGCTGCATCAGATGATCGCAGGCCTGGCAGTGAAAAGTACCTCCTGGGGATTGGGTGCTGGTTTGAATGCAAGTCCCTGGGATGCTGTTGGTTCTAATATCTACTTTTCCCACATCTTCCTAGGTGAGACAGTGTCTTTGGTTGATGTCGACATCTCCCAGCGCGGTCTGACGTCCCCACACCCTCCGACGCCGCCACCTCCCCCACGGCGAAGCCTCAGCCTTTTGGGTACTGCTTGTCTCCTGAATTACCTTTTGCGAAACCGCACATTTTGCCCAGAGTCCTCCCTCCCTCCCTCCCTCGCCCCCCAGAATAGGCCCTGCCCCATCTTTTTCATCTGCTGCTTTGTAATGATCTTTTTCAGTGAACGGAAGGAAGCCTCTTAAAACCCATTTGGTGTGTAGCACTTCACAGCCTTCGGGTTTTTGTTCTCGGAGAAGCCTCCTTGTGTCATCTTCTGTGCTCTCTTCCTCCCCCTCATCCCCAAATCCTGCGCAGCACAACCAAAACCGGAGCCAAGAAGTTAAATGCAGCAGCCTTTATGCATTATGCAAAATTGCATGTTTGTTTTGCATAATTTCGCTGCTTTTGCTACCCATGGTGGAAGGGTAAAGAGTCAAATAGGTCACACTGATCTCTTTCCCTTCACTCCTGGAATTCCTGTTCTTACCCTTTTTGGCTTTTGAGATACTGCTTAGTGTTGCCCTCTCTCTCTCTCTCTCTCTCTCTCTCTCTCTCTCTCTCTCTCTGTGTATTTTTTTTAAAAACAAACCCATGTATTTACATAGTTACAACGTCCAGAAGCTGGCTTGCTTTCTAAAAAGAAAAGGATAACTGAGATTCTTGCAGACGGATCATTTGTGTGCATACTTGCAAACAAGTCCTTATATAATTATAAAATGGTGCAGCAATAGAACTGCTGGCACATTAGCAAAGCTAAGCAGGGTCCAGTATGGTTTCGCATTGGATGGGAGGCTGCGTGTTGAAATTCCTGCATTTCAGGAGGTTTGGACTTGATGACTCCCGGGATCCCTTCCAACTCTTATGATTCTATGATCAGAGATGGGGAACCTGTGGCCCTCCAAATGTTGCTAGACTCCAGCTCCCATCAGCCCCAGCCAGCGTGGTCAGTGATGATGGGAGCTATCTTATCCCTGCTAGATTTAAGCATACAGAGCTGCCTGCACCTGCCCATTTTGTTCCATCTAGCTCAGGAACTTTGGCAGCATTTATTATATGTGCAGCCTTAAATTCAATTTCCTTTCTAATGCTCAGAAGCAGTTGTGTCTCTTTGAACGGACTCCTATCCCCGCACTTGCGCCAACCTCTCGTTTTATGTTGGGCATCAGATCTTCCCCTTGAACGGCTGGAAATGCACTTGGATTTTGCCACCCTTTAGGATGAATGAACTTCCTGCATCGCGCTTTATGCGCTCCTTTTGTGCGTGGGAGGCTGGCGACAAGAGAGGGCTGGCGCTTTAACAAAGGAGATGGTACAAAGTGCATAGAAAGCTAGTTGCTGCAGAAAGTTTTAGGCTAGATCAGGGTTTCCCAAACTTGGGTCTCCAGCTGTTCTTGGACTACAACTCCCATCATCCCTAGGTAGCAGGACAAGCCGTCAGGGATGATGGGAATTGTAGTAAAAAATAAAAACAAACCACAGCTGGAGACCCAAGTTTGGGAAACCCTGAAGTAGGTGTTACAAGAGATATGGAGTCTCTCATCACTTGCTGCTACAGGTAGGACTATGGGCAGCATGGTATCATGTCAGTGTTACAATAAAGCAGGGACCTTTCACATTCCTTCCTGGTTGTGGGTGAGGCCAGAATGCACAGGGTGCAATGTTGTGTTCTAGCCACGCAAGCCAGAAGTTTCTACGCGTGTGTGCACATGCATATCTCTCCCATCTTCCGCCCAAGCGAGCAGCAGTAGGTATTATCCCAGGTCAAGGGCACTTTCCAGCCTGGCAAAAGCAGTCAAGGTAGGGGAAAAGCAGGCCAGTGATGAAGGAAGTAGTTTGGAGAGAGCCCCGAGGGGCCAGATGGACAGCTGTGTTTGGCTCCTGTGCCTGAGGTTTCCTGCTATATAAAGCCAGGCAGAGTGGCAGCATTGCCAGCGTCTAAAGTGGGGGTGGAGGGTGGGACTTGTGGTCCTCCAGATGCCAGGGATAATGCAACATCTGGAGGGACGCAGGTGCCCCATCTTTGAAATGAAGCTTCTATGCATTTTAAGCCAGGAAGCCCTTTTTCGGGGGAACACTGAGTCAGACCTGTTTGGCATGTCCTCCACCTTTGCAGATAGAACCAGCCAACTGTGGGTTATGGCTTGGCAGGTACTTGTGGGCTCCTCCTCCCCATTTTGCAGTCACAGACAAAGCCAGGAAGTTTTGCTGAGTCCCTTGGTGGGCCTGTCTGGTGGGCTGTGCTGGCGTGGCTGAACCTTCCAAGCTGTTACACCTGCTTTCTATAAAATATAGCTATTCTATTTAAAAAAAAAAACAACACCCACCAGCCCACCTTCAGCATCTCTCAGATTTAAACGGATTCCTTGGTGCAGCGATAAAATTGCCTGCACATTTGCAAAGCTAAGCAGGGTTTGGTATGGTTTCAAATTGGATGGGAGACTGGATTCTGAGATTCCTGCATTTCAGGGGGGTTGGCTAGATGACCCTTGGGGTCCCTTCTGCCTCTAGATTCTATGATCATGTTAAGACCTGGTCTTTCGAAGGATTTTGCACCCCGCAAGTCAATATATGAACTTTTGCATCTTCAGCGACACCAGTGTGTGTGTATATATGTGTGCATACACGTTGGGACACCTTTCTGCCTATGAGAAGTGATTGCTCACATTATTAAATGGTGATAAACAATCCCAGGAATAAACGGCTTACGGGCAACCATATTGACAGATGGCTAAGAGACCATCAAAAGATGAAGTATTGCAGCATCTGAAGTTGTTTCCCTCCCCACCCACCCAAGGAAACTTGTCCTGAAAGGGTAGCTTTTCATCTTAGTACGCAAGATAGCCAACGCTTTACAATCTGTGCATGCCACAAAGAAGTATGGATAAACCTTTGCTAAGCATGTGTCTTCACGCTTTTTTAAATTGATGTAGAAGACTCTCAAGGTGAATGTTTGGGTCTTGGAGAAGGTGAAGCTAATGCGAGCCGGTCTTACACCCATTTGAGTTTTTCTTAGTTCCTGGACATTTCAATTATTTTTTATGTTCTTCTTCTAGACGATATCAGTGGGACACTGCCTACATCTGTCCTAGTGGGTCCGATGGGGTCTTCGTCCCTCCAGTCTTTTCCTCTGCCTCCGCCGCCTCCGCCGCACGCCCCGGGTCAGTTTAGCTTTGATCCTCGTGGTTTCCAAAAAATTCCGCTGTAAATTTCCGCCTCCCCTCCCTGGAGCTGGGCTTTCCATTTGAATTATCGGATTTTTGGACTCAAGGCGGTGTGCAAGAAACAGAATAGTACGCAAAAAAATTCCATGGCACTGCACCCCTTCTCTTGGTCAGGCTGGAGATGCCAAGCCATGTGTACAGAATTCAGCTGAAACCCTCACCTCCTGGCCCCTTTTCAAGACTCCTGACAAATTTTGCCTTGCTCCTATTAGCTACTATGGGGTGGTCTGGAGCAGAATTTTGCAGATACTTTAACTTTCAAATGATTGGAGTAATTGAATATACGGTAGAGTCGTGGGCGTTCTGGGTTGCTATTTTTAACCAGAGCTGCTGCTGTCAGCATTGTTGGTCCTTGGTGCCATGGATTTGACTTGCTGGTAGTGAACTTGCCTGCACTGTCCTGACACTGGTGTAACGGGTGTCTGGAATTGGAGGGGGGGAGCACCACCTTAGCTGTGCTCTGCCTTCTTCTTTGCTCTCCCATAGAAGTGAGTGGTGGCTCCATAATGCTGCTGTTGCACAATGGCCAGCAGTGATACTGGTAACCAGTGAAGCTGCTATACTGGTGGACAGGGCAGCTAAGGGGAGGCAAGGTCAACTGGTTTTCTTCCCATTTTCCTCCCTCGCAAAAATTAAAAAATACAGCAGATACTTAAGCATGCTTCTTGGACCAAAGTGTCAGAGGGGGAAACTTGGACCCCTGGAAGTCTTGCATTTCTAGGAGTCCGCGTAATTTTTCAGCTGGTTATACCAAAAAAGTGGTGGGCAGAAAAGCCTCTGGAACAGAGCTTTCTGAACTTTTCATGCCGGTCACACACTTTTTAGACATGCATTGTTTTGTGACACAGTAGCTCGGTTTTGCATCATTTTGCGACACAGTAATTCAGTTTAAAGGGACGCAGGTGGCACTATGGGTTAAACCACAGTGGCTAGGATTTGCCGATCAGAAGGTCGGCAGTTCGAATCCCCGCGATGGGGGGAGCTCCCGTTGCTCAATCCTTGCTCCTGCCAACTTAGCAGTTTGAAAGCACGTCAAAGTGCAAGTAGATAAATAGGTACCGCTCCGGCGGGAAGGTAAATGGCGTTTCCGTGCGCTGTTCTGGTTCGCCAGAAGCGGCTTAGTCATGCTGGCCACATGTCCCGGAAGCTGTACGCCGACTCCCTCGGCCAAGAAAGCGAGATGAGCGCCGCAACCCCAGAGTCGGCCACGACTGGACCTAATGGTCAAGGGTCCCTTTACCTTTAATTCAGTTTTACTCGCAAACCGGAGGTTAAACTAACGCCTTTCCAGCCCCGGAAGGAGCATGGGGAGTTCCTGCCCTTACACTTACACTTACACACTGCAGCTGACACACTCACATGTCGCGACACACGGCTCTGCTCTAGAAAAGTTTCTGAATGAACATGACTCAGTGGGATGGTGAGGCATGGGAAGGCTGAGTTACAGCTGTGGATTTTGGGGTGCAGAAAAAAATAACAGTGGGACTCTGCCCCACATTGCCCAGTATAGCCTGCCTTGCCGAGTGGTATAACTCAAACAGTATCTCAACCGAGACCAGCAAGCACATTTACTAAGCATTATTAGAACCTGCCATTCCCCTTATCAGCGACCTCCTTAAAGGAGTTTCTTGCTACCCACGTAATATAGAATTGCTTCGGAATTGAACGGGCTTCCACTGAGATTTCCCGCTAAAGGTGGCCCCAAAAGTATATGACTTTGCTGCCCCTTGTGGCCAACCAGGGCTGTACAGTATTTAGAATTCCTCCCTCTGTTAGTGACTTTCTTTTATCTAGTGGCTTAAACCTCCCAAGATATAGGCACTTTATTACCCCTATAAGTTCCTTGAGGGAGACTGGGTTAAAATTTACTGAACTGAGCTATATTTGAAGGCAGCCTTGGCGACAGCTCCACATCTCTGGAGCTCTTTTTCCTGGATGGAATAAATTATACCCTGCTTTTCACCATCCGGGTCTCCAAACCAGTTTACAAAATAAAAGCGTAAAATATACGACATGTATGAAACATTGGAGGAATGTAACATCAGAGGAACATTTGCAGTGCAAGAGCATCCTGGAATAAAACTGTTCTAACCAAGCAAGGATGATTCCTGCCTGATTTATACTAGGAAGGGATTGCCAGTTTGTGTACCTGATGTGGTTTGAGGTGTTCATCTTTAGGTGAGTTGAGGCTATGGAATGGCTCATTTTAGCAAAGGCATGTTTTCCCGCCTCCTCATTTTTAAAAAGACATGGGTCATACAACAGCTTGTTTAAAACTGCCCAGTTAAATTAATAGCCAGAAACAAATTAGAAAGTCAGCAGAAGCCCTATTAAGAGCTGTTCCCTCTGTTGGGGCAATGGTGCAGTGTGTGTCTAGAGTGGGGTTGCCGTATTTCAAGAAGTAAATATTTGGAAAGTAGTTGGGGGTTTTTGTGTGTGCAGTTGCCCCCCAATACAGAGCCTGACCCCAAGCCACCCACGCCCCAGATTGCCAGGTTTCCCCTCCAAAAGAAGACATGTCAACCCTAGAGCAGTGTTTCCCAGACTTGGGTCTCCGGTGTTTTTTGGGACTACAGTTCCCATCATCCCTGACCACTGGTCCTCCTAGCTAGGGATGATGGGAGTTGTAGTCCAACAACAGCTGGAGACTCAAGTTTGGGAAACCCTGGTCTAGAGACTCGCTTTCCACAACTGGGAGTGTCCAGTGTCTAGCTTCTGTGTTGCCCCTCCTTTCCCCAGCCCCACCACAGCTTCTGCTTCCTGTGTGGTTCAGCCCCACTCCATCCTTCTGAGACCTGTGGCTGATGCCTCTTTCTTCTGCCCCCTGCGTGAAGTGAGATCTCAGCCAGGGAACAAATTAGGGATTTAGCCTTCAGTGGCATTTGCCTTATGGAATGCCCTGCCTGGGGCAGATCTGCCTCTAGAGACATCTAGGGTTCCCTTTCGCCAGCCGATGAGAAACTGAAGGTCTTCCTACACAGTGTTTCCTGGCTACTGGTGGTTGATATGAATGTTCTAGATAGCTAGCTAAAGAGAAGTGAGCACTGCAACAAAACGTTGCATGGAGAAGTGCTCCTGATCCGGTCAGCCAGCTAAGCCTGCTCCAGAAGTACTCCATTGCATCCCCCCTCCCACCTGGATTTCTGTGTCCCCCTACCCTCCAAAATAGCATTCTGTGGCCACTAAACTCGCTCAGTCCTCTTTGGGCTGTTTGGGAACCTCCGCAGCCCTGCTTAGCTTTCCCCCCGAATATTTTGTACCTCTGCCAGCCTTGGGGTACCCCAAGGTCTGACGATACCTCCTCCTTGATTGTAGTTACATTTCCAATGGCCTGAACGTCAGAAATAGAGGAAAGTTCTTTTTAGCTGATTTTAATATTGTGTTTAAGGTTAAAGATATCTGAGCATAGCTATCCATAGAAAGGAGATCAATCCAGCTAATCATAATATGCATTTGCCAGGTTCTTTTCCTATGTTCAAAGAGCTCCATTCCTCCACCACTCTGCCCTTCCAGAAACTTTTACCTCTCACCAGGAGGAAAGCAGGGGAGGAAGTGGGCCAGAGTTGGCTCTTGATTTAGTGGCGCCTCAGTTTCCCACAGCGACTCACACCAATTCTAAGTTTGGGGGCATTATGGGAATTTTAAAGATTGGCTAGATCCAGCTGCCTGATGCTGCTCAGAATGCCAGCCCAGGGGTAAAAAAACAAAACCAAGGGTGTTCAGGGCAGGTATCGCAAGTGGGTCCTGCTGAGGCCTTAGTAGTTGCCCAAGGATGCCCAGTGCTGTCTTTGGCACCAAGGTGAGCACACAATGGTTATACAGTGGTACCTCAGTTTTCGAATGTTATCCGTTCCGGAAGACTGTTCAAGTTCTGAAACATTTGAAAATCGAAAACTCAATAGCCAACAGCTAGGCCTCACTGATCTTGCACTCAGTGGAAGCCGTGTGGCATGTTCGACTTCCAAGGCGTGTTTGGAAACTGAAGCATTTACTTCCAGGTTTATGGCGTTTGAAAAACCGAAATGTTCGTCAACAGAGATGTTCAAAAGCTGAGGTACCACTGTAATAGTAAGAATTGGTTTGTGGAAAATGGGTAGGTCGGATATAGGGAGTGAAGCTTACTGTAGGATGCTTAGATTATACTGTATTAGGGTGTTATTTTTATAAATAAATTTTTATTAGTTTTACAATGTTTACCCAGGATTAGTACAATTTTGCCAATTACAGTGGTACCTCGAGTTACAAACACCTCGTGTTACAAACACTTCAGGTTACAGACTCTGCTAACCCAGAAGTAGTACCTCGGGTTAAGAACTTTACCTCAGGATGAGAACAGAAATCGTGCACTGACGGTGTGGCGGCAGCAGGAAGCCCCATTAGCTAAAGTAGTACCTCAGGTTAAGAACGGTTTCAGGTTAAGAACGGACCTCCGGAACGAATTAAGTTCGTAACCAGAGGTACCACTGTGTACAAATACTAGTTAATATCAAATTAATTCCAAATTTATATAATTTAGTCCAAGCGGTTTTCTTGATTGATGTTTTCATCCAGTTCTTATATTCCTGTGGGGTGGGTGTGTGTGTGTGTGTGTGTGTGTGTGTATGTATATATATATATATATATATATATAACTTCTAATTACATTTCAGAGAGTATATTAGGGTTTTGAACAGTTTCTTGGCAGCTGTAGGCCAGAGATGGGGAACCTGTGGCCCTCCAGATGTTGTCGGAGCAAACGTCAGTGGTCAGGGATGATGGGAGTAATAGTCCAACAACATCTGGAAGGCTGCCACTGCTTGTGGTGCAGGGTCTATACCAGGCATAGGCAAACTCGGCCCTCCAGATGTTTTGGGACTACAACTCCCATCATCCCTGGCTAACAGGACCAGTGGTCAGGGATGATGGGAATTGTAGTCCCAAAACATCTGGAGGGCTGAGTTTGCCTATGTCTGGTCTATACTTTCAGTAATTTCTCTTCATTGTGTGTTGGGAGTGGGGCGGTAATGTCCTGTTCAGGACCGGTGTAGAATTTTGCTGCCATGGGCAGCTGCCACCAGTCGTCTTGGCTTTTTAATTCCTTGGGTGGCTGCATGTCTTAACCCTTTCCTCTCCCCTTTCAGATGCGTTTCCCCGGATCATCCCGATCAGAGCACCAGAAGCGGTACACAGCCAACCTGCACAGCACCTCCAGTGCCCTCTCTACCGGCCTGACTCGAGCAGTTTTGCAGCTAGTTTGCGGGAGCTAGAAAAAGTAAGGCTGACCTAAACCAAATGAGTGTTGGAAGTGTAAAGAGAAAGAAGGTTCTCTTTATCGTATGTGGTGGTCTTGTAGTAAGGTTAAAGCTTACTGGGAAATGATACATAATGAATTGAAAAGGATTTTGTTTGTAAAAACAACAAAAAAACAACCAGAAGCTTTACTTTTGGGAATTACAGGGACAGAACTACCTAAACTGTATAGAAACTTATTCATGTATGCTACTACAGCAGCGAGAATGTTACTCGCCCCAAAATGGAAAGAAGTAGAAGTCCCAACAAAGGAAGAATGGATACAAAAACTTATGGAATATGCAGAAATGGTGAAACTTACTGGAAGAATAAGGAATCAAGATAACCAAACTTTTTATAAAAGAATGGAATTGGTTTATTGAATATTTACAGATGAATTGTAAACAGATTATTGGCAGGATTGTTGTAATAACCTGCAGTTTTATAAGAGTATATATTTAAAGTAAATGAATAAATGAGCAAATTAAGTTAATTTGGATATGCAGAAGATATTAAAATTAAATTTAAGGAACCACAGGAAGAGGGGGAAGGAAGTCAAAGTTTTGAAATGTTAAAATGATTGTAAAACTAGCAAAATGTATAAATTTGGAAAGCATAAATAATTTTTATTTAAAAAGAATTAGAAAAAATAGAAAAAGAAAGGCTGAAAATATATTTTTTGAAAGTTCAGCGGAGGTTCTTATGATGGTTCCGTTGTGATGATGCTCTGCTTCCATGGTGAGCACAGGGGCTAAAAGTAAAATTTCCTCTGTGTGTGGTAAATTGTGGATTGTCAGAGCTTGCACATAACCTGTGGTTTTGCTGACCCTATATTTTGCAGATGGTTAAAGCTGGTTTGGAACAGGCCTGTGCATGCAGGTCTGGCCCAAGACATTTTGCCACCTGAGGCGGGACCCCAAAATGGCTCCCCCGGTCCCTGCCAAGGAATAAAGGGCCAGGAAAGACCTGCAGCAGGAACAAGTGGGGCAAGAAACTTTTGCTCCTGTGAATCCTGCCACCTGAGGTGGTCACTCACCTTGCCTCATGGGTGGGCCGGCCCTGCATGCGTACACTGCAGTTTTGCAGTCCGGTGTGTCTTATTTTGTAATAACATCAGGGAAAATAAGTGACTCATGCTTCTCTGGTTCTATGCCAGTGAAATTCCTCTAATGACTTTACAGGGAACTGCCTACTTGCGTTATGCCTGGATGATTTAAGTAATCTTTTGCTTAGTGTAAATTAGTGCAACTCTGCTTTCCTTATGCTAAGCCAGAGAATAGGTGCTGGAGCTGGAATGTACAGCCACATGCTTGTAAAAGTTTGCTGTTTAATCAGATTGATTCCCATTTATCCCATGATTCCAAAAACAAAACACATAGGATTGTACATAAAACTGCTGTTCCGCTCATGCTACAGACTTCTGTTTGTGCAACCGACTTTCCCCGCCATCTTTTTTCTCTACTTCTGTTCCTGATCACCTTCAAAATCTGCTCCAGAGGGTTGAGGTGCCCTCTGGAGTAGATTTTGGGGGCAGAGGAACAGCACAGGGAAAGGATGAGGAAATCGCATTGTATGGAACATCACTTAGACTGTGTTGCATGGACAAATCATTATGCTGTGACAGTAAGCTACAAAATGTCCCCCCCCCCTTTTTTTTTTAAACCAACAGTGTGGTTGGTACTGGGGACCAATGAACTGGGAAGATGCTGAAATGAAGTTGAAAGGGAAACCTGACGGGTCCTTCTTGGTTCGTGACAGCTCCGATCCTCGGTACATCCTGAGCCTCAGCTTTCGATCACAGGGTATAACCCACCACACCAGAATGGAGCATTACAGAGGTGAGCCTTGAGGGCAGGGCAAGGGCATTAACCTAGGGTGGCACCCTACTCACCTTGCATAGAAGGTCAAGTCCACACAGAGAGGAATCTGCCCAAGGGAGCATCTGTGATATAGGTTGGACTCTTAAGCCTGATCTCTCTGTGCCAGCATTCTATCCACTCACCTGTGCAGATTGCCGTTATTTTGTAGAGTCTGGGGGGACACACATGCACATAACAAATGGATGCTCTTCCACCCTCTGCTTTTCTGTCCAACATGCCCCTTAATGTTCCTTCATTGGCAGGGACCTTCAGCCTTTGGTGCCACCCCAAGTTTGAAGACCGCTGCCAGTCCGTGGTGGAGTTCATCAAGCGTGCCATCATGCACTCAAAAAATGGGAAGTTCCTTTATTTCTTGCGATCCAGGGTTCCAGGTATGTATTTAAATGTGCGTGTGAAACATTTAGATGCTTTTGATTGTGAGATCCACTACACTCCTAACACATAGCAGATGTTAGGGCCAAGTCTTTTACTAGAAGGAGAGAGGGGGCTCAGGCAGTGGCTGGAGAGGCTTCCAACAAGTGTCCAATACAGGCAGTGACTGGGGAGGCTTCCAGTACTCACTTGGCCTTGTAACAAATATCTTTCTCAGATGTTTCTGAGATAGCTGCAGAGATATTTCCTGAGAAGTTCTCCCCCACTCCCAATGTATTTATTTACTTACTTTTAACTTGCAGGTCTCCCTCCGACCCCTGTCCAGCTCCTCTATCCCGTCTCTAGGTTTAGCAACGTTAAATCGCTACAGCACCTTTGCCGCTTCCGGATAAGGCAGCTGGTCCGCATCGATCACATTCCAGAACTACCGCTCCCCAAGTAAGGTTCCGTTCTGTGCTTTGTTTTGTGTTTTTTCCAACTCCATTTTAAGGAAGACCCTAGGTACAGAAATCTAACTGCTGCATCTTCTTCATCATTGTTCCATCTAATAGCAAAGCCAAGAGGTGTGCATATCAGTTTGGAAACTGAATGGGGTCATCCAAAGATAAGGCTTTTGAGTTTTTTGCTGCATGCTCAGGGGACTTCTAAGATAAGAAGAGGTATCTAGGTTTGTAAAATTAAGGTGTTTTTGTTTTGTTTTTTTAAAGGAAAACTTCTAAAAACAACTGTGACCTGCAGAAAGTTGGAAGGGAGGAGGGAGCTGTCCTGTGTGAGCCTCTAATAACTTATAGCAGGGATTCCCAAACTCTGTTCTGTGGGAACCCCAATAACCCCTCACCTTCATTTAGGCAGCTCATTGGTATCTGTGGTTGGGCATGGCACATCCATTGCAATAAATAGTCCTAGTTCAGTTGCATTTTTATTGCTTCTATGGAATTGAAACTGGAACGCAATATGCAAGAGCTAAAAGAAGCAATGAAAAATACACGTCGTGCAGTACCTAGTATAGCACAATACATTGGCTACCATGGGCAGGAAAATTTTCAAGTAGTCCACAAGGATCTTCAGTGATTTTTGAGTGGCTGCAGGGGGTGGGGGGGTGGATTTGGAAGCCACTGGCTTATTCTCTCCTAGAGATGTGATGCAAAACAGCATGTGATTAAAATGCCCCTCCCTTGCTATATACTGTAGAAGAAACTTGAGAATGGGATAACTTTTGGACCCTCTTTCTGCACAGCCAGTGGTATCAGGGATGGTGAAGTCTTTAGCCCGACAGTATCTGGGGAGAGACATAGGTGCCCCTTCCCTTCTTTGGGTGTTTGTGTCACTTAGGGTAGGTTGAGACGTAGCACATTGCTTACTCGGTGACTGCAGCATCAAGCAGGGAGTTTCCTGTGTGACTATAGAGCAGGGTTTCCCAAACTTTTTGGACTACAATTCCCATCATCTCTGACAACTAGGGATGATGGGAGTTGTAGTCCAACAACAGCTGGAGACCCAAATTGTGGGAAACCCTGATCTAGAGCATGGGTAGGCAAACTAAGGACCGGGACTGGATCCAGCCCAATCACCTTCTCAATCCGGCCCGCGGACATTCCGGGAATCAGTGTGTTTTTACATGAGTAGAATGTGCCCTTTTATGTAAAATGCATCTCTGGGTTATTTGTGGGGCATAGGAATTGGTTGATTCCCCCCCCCCAAAAAAAAATATAGTTCGGCCCCCCACAAGGTCTGAGGGACAGTGGACCGGCCCCCTGCTGAAAAAGTTTGCTGACCTCTGCTCTAGAGTATCACAGATGGAATGCTAGAGATTTTTTTTTTTTAAGTATCACCCCACATCACTCAAATGTGATTTTTTTGGGGGGGCAGGGTGGAGCTGGTTTGCACAAACACACACAAACTGCATGCCGTCAGATGGAGTGGAGTAATCCAGTGGTGGCAACCAGACCTTGGGCAATGGCATTCCAGACAAGCACTCCACATCAAACGGTGGCAGAGAGGGAGGGAGAAGGACCAACCTTTTTCCAAGCACCCGTAATGTCTGCTGCTGTTGCACTCTGGGATAATGGGATGTTGCCTGGAGCAAACGGCTTGCTTGAGGGGAAACATCTGGGGATTCCACAAACGAGTAGTTGCTCTGCAATTTTTGTTGTGCTGTAAATTGCCTGGAAAGGCCTCAGGGTAGAGGGGGTTGTCTGTGATACTCTCCTTCCCACACTTACAGGTTGAACTGCCTAGTGGCGTAAGCAAACTTTCTGTGTTGGTTACAGAGGGAAGCGTGTTGGGCTGGGGTGGCGTGGGGAAGGAAGCTGGTTCTGGCCCTGGAGCTGTTAACTTTTTCCTGGGAGAGGCAGAGAGTGAGTGTGAGAGAGAGCAGGGAACCAAGAAGTTGGGAACAGGGTGCAGAGGCTTTAGGATGGCTGAATTCCAACAAGAGTTTTAACATAATTAGATCTGGGGCTCATCTGCAGTGGAAAACAGTTTTAAAGTCTCTTCCTGTATGGGTCGGTCCTTCTCTTAGAGCAATGGTGGGGAACCTTGGGCGCAGGAGTCAAATCTGGCCCTTCTGCCCTCTCTGGGGTTCTTCCCAGGTCACCCCAACCCTCCTCCATCCCCTATTCCTAGCTGGAATGTGTCCCCTGAATGATATCCTCTGCTTGCCTGGATGATGAAGAGGAGAGGGTATTTGTGCTTGGAACCCTCTGACTCTCCTGCAGTTGAAACATTGCCTAGAAAGGGAAGAGTTGCACCCATCGCTCTGCTCACTTTTGCCTGTAGTCCTGCCCTGCCCCACTGAAATGTGGGCCCTGGCAGCTTTATTTTTGAGGCCATGCAGCCCTTGGCCTGAAAAAGATTCCCCAGACTCTATCTTACTGTGCCTTCCCTCTTTTTTCCGTCATCGTGATAATCCTCTTGGAGCGAGGGTGCATAGGGTAGCCCCAGTCAGTGGGTTCCAAACTCCTCCCCGTTGAAGATTGATGTTGTGTTTGCAGAGATAACCCCAATATTGATTTGCAGCCATTTTTGAGTCTTTATTTTTAAGTAAGAGGGAGGTGATTCACTTCCACTCCACAACCCGCAAGATCTCCTGAGTGTCCCTCGGCTCTCTGTTCCCGTAGGCCTCTGATCTCGTACATCCGCAAATTCTACTACTACGACCCCCAGGAGGAGGTGTATCTCTCCCTGAAGGAAGCTCAGCTTGTTTCCAAACAGAAGCAAGAGGCAGAGTCTTCAACGTAGCGAGGGCCCCCCTCCCGCCGTGCTGCTGTCACCAATGGTAACGTAAAAAAATATTGTATATACAAGGGTTGGAGCAGGGATTCTTCATCTGCAACTCCTTCCTAGATGACTATGGGGTCCCTTCCAACTTGACAGTTCTACAATGAGGAACCCGTGGCCGTTCAGATGCTGCAGGCCTGCCAACTCCCAGCATCCCTGGCCTATTGGCTGTGCTGGCTGAGGATGAGGGGAGCTGGAGCCCCTGCAATATCTTATTTCTCATCCATAGGCCACACCACGCAGTATTTCTCAAACTTTGCTGTTGTTAGACTACAACTCCCATCATCCCTAGCTAGCAGGACCAGTGGTCATGGATGATGGGAGTTGTGGTACAACAAGGGTCTTCCTTTAAAAAGAAATGAAGGCTTGGAGTCTGGGACTCGATGGGCCCCTGGTGGTTTGGGACTCTGGCTGTATCGATCGCTTTTGCCAATGGAACAAAGGGGTCTTGAGGGATGGAAGGATACTTGGAGGATAGGGCACTCATACTGGGAAATATTGTCCTTGGAAACTTCTGGCATTATTGCCAGACGTTAGAAAAACTTGTTTCATGGGGAATTTTTTTCAGTTAGTTTTTCCTCTTAGTGGTTTTGTCTTCTGGTTCTGTTGCCTTTATCATCTTTTCCTGGTGGTTATTTTGACACCACTGACACAGTCAGGTAATTTTTAGGCTCTAGGCTTCACGGTCTTACAGGCGCCTTTTGCCCAGGTTGGACTTCACAGAGGACAGCCCTCTGTTTTTGAAGGGCTGTTCGGTCCAAGGCTACTTTAAAAAGCTGTAAGGAAGGAAATCCACACAAGTCTGAAGCCTGAATCGGTGTCATGCAGGCGTCATGCTTACAAGCTCTTCTTCACAAATATAAAAGCTGGAAACTTCATTTTTAAAGCAATAGAATCCTTTGGGATTCCACACTTGTATCAATGCGAAGTTCTGTCCTGGTCACAGAAGCGCAAAGTATACGCAGCCCCCAGCCCTTTGGTCTTTTTGTTTTTGGGATTTGCAAAAGGAAGGCTCTGATGCCATTTGGCTCTGTCTAGTGGTCTGAACTTAAATGTTGTTCCCTCTGTCTTTCTTCACCCATCCCAAA
Source organism: Podarcis pityusensis (assembly GCF_964106645.2). Classification (NCBI taxonomy): domain Eukaryota; kingdom Metazoa; phylum Chordata; class Lepidosauria; order Squamata; family Lacertidae; genus Podarcis; species Podarcis pityusensis. Next base: position 22,491,499 of record NC_138038.1, read on the forward strand.
TTAGGAATTCGGTCACCAGTATCCTGTCGCTGTGGAAGCCGCGTTGGAGACGACTCCCGGCGCTTGCTTTCTGGCTGTTTCTTGGCCTCCAGAGAGGACCCAGGGCTTGAAAAGAAAGCACAGCTGTGCGCAGAGAAACAGGAGCCATGACCCCATCTGGTTCCATAACGATATTTTGGAATCTGCCGAAAACTGGACTACAAGCTCCTGGAAACATGGAGAATGTCATGATATTTTTCTTCTTAAATTTATATTTTTTGGTGCTTCCCTCTCCCTCCCTCCCCTTTCTTCCAGCATGGAAAATAGTGAGCCGGTTTTTACATTTTGTTGACCTGTCTGGCATTTGTGGGCTTTGGGGGCTGGGGTTGAAGGTGCAGCAGACTCTTGAGACTTAGCGAGCCAAGAAAACAAACCAACCCCTGTGTTTCCCTGTCAAATTGTACTTGTGGGAGAAAGCTGCTTTTGCAAGCAGGGCCTGAGCCCAAGGTATACCCAGCTGTATCTAGCGGTTGTGTTGGAGATGTAAGGCCAAAGGCAGAGGGGAGCAGAGTGAGGGGTTGGGGAGGGCAGCGAATGATGAGCTGAGCTGTGGCTTCCTGCTCCATAAGGAAGGCTGGGATGGAGGAGCAATCAGCCTGTTCAAACAATGGAAAATCGCCATGGCATTTTAAGGCGTGTTGGCTGGGCCTGGCCAGCTGGGCCAGAACGCTGTTGCCTTCCTTCAGATGAAAATGGGATGCGGATAGCATTGTGAAGCCCCCCCCCCTCCCCACTGCAAGTGCTGTTAGTTTTCTGTCTCTGCCTTTTCCCTTTCCCTCTCGCCACTATTAACACAGGAGCTCCAAGCTTCCTTATATCAGGTGGAAGTAAGATGCAAACCTGGGCACCTGAAGCCAGTCTCGGAGCTGCCCATCTCAACCTGTCACTCCAACGATGACCTGCTGGATAAGTCAGACTTGGCCAAAGGAAATGCCTCCTTGAATCTTCTTAATGTGCGGAAGGGAAATCTTCGAAGCACCTTAGCCCCAGGCTCCGCTGTGTGAGTGGGAAGGAGAGAACGAAAGTCTGGAGTGAGCTTTCCATGGTTTCCCGTCCAAGGAAGACTGATATTCTCATCTTCTAGCCCTAGTGGGAAACTTGCTAAAGACAGAGAAATATTGTGTGTTGTCTTAATGGTTCACCCCAGCAAGGAGTGGGATTTTTTAAAAATTTATTTATCATAGCAAACCAGCTCACAGCTGTTCAGAAATGATTTTGACATCCGAAAGGTGCATTTTCTGTGTGGGTTTGATAAATCCTCTTTCCATGTCCAGCTAAAGGTACTTGACATAATTTCTTGGTGATTTTTTTTTAAGCTGTGATACCTTAATTTATTATTGTTATTATTATTATGTTGTAAAGCTTGCTCCATATTCTGTGAAAAAAGAGTTTTACCTAGGCTCCAGCCTCCACTTCCGGAAGTCTACACGCTACACACTGGATATAGCAAACTGAGGTTTCATAGTCATTGAGACTTTGGAATATTCTTAAGAAGAACTAGAGGATGGCTAGTAGATTGTCTTCTAAAAGCTGAACCATGAAAGATCGCCTCTGTTAAAAACAAGGGGCTTCTAAGGAAAGCGGACCTCTCTTCTTTCCATTCATACTTGGTGCGTTTTGAGGTGGGCTCCAAAATTTAGTTCCTCACAACTTCTTGTGCAGGAGCTCCCAAAACAAACACACGCCCTTGGATCTCGTTCTCCTGCTTTGCTCTTCAAGTGGCTCTTGATTGACTGCCTCGGCATCCATGTTTGCTCTGCCCCCAAAGAAGGCTCTCTGTCGCCCATCTTTGCACGTTTGCGATCTAAGGGAACTGAAGATGCATTGAGCGGTGGAACCGGTGCCCTTCCCTGGAGGTCTGTTGTCTTGCAACACACGGTTCCTACAGCAGCCGAGACAACTTTGTGTAGACATGAGCCAATGAAGGTGTTGGGTGTGCCCTGCGATAAGAGATGGGAAAGCTATAAGTTCCTGGAACTCTTCCCCTTGACTTGTTCCTGATAACACTGGGGAGAGGTGAGAAGAAGGACCTCGCCCTCTGCTGCAATACATGTGGCCATGTTGCTTTTGGAGTTGTGCCATTATTTGTGGCAGCAAATAATGCAACGCTGGGGGAAAAGAAGGCTTGCTGACGTGCAACTACTGAACACTTTCCATGCCAGGAATGATCATAAATGAACCAGATGGCCCTTCTGCGTTTGCATTTGGATATAGAATGATGCACTGGAAAGACAATCCATTTTGTTCTAATGTGCTCGTAGAGCTTGTGTGTGTGCGTTGCTGCAAAGGAGGACTTTAAAAAGGTGCTGGAATTAAGTTTCAACTACCAAAAGGAGATTGAAGATTCTGCTCCTGTCTGCAAAAGAATGCCGTTGCTGCCTCTCTAGTGAATAGTGCAAAGGCCTGGGGCTGCATTGTAGGCTGTCTAAAGTTTTCGTGGTTTCCCAGCTCATCGTATCTGCTCTCCTCAATTAAAATGGCACACTTCCTGATCTTTGGTGGACTTGGAGAGTTTTTTCCTCTCTCTCTCTCCCCGCACCCCCCTGCCTTGTTTCCCACACCCCCTTGAAAAGTATTTGGTTCAAGGAAGAAGAAGAGACCAAAAGGTCTCACAAACCTGCCGCCTCCAATGGTGCTGGGTGGAAACGTTTCTTAAAATCCTGTTCAAACACGCACAAACCGTAACCCAGTGCCGGAAGCCTGCTATCTCCTCGGAGCCTCCCGCCATTTTGTGGAACTTGGAACACCTCTAGAACTCTGCTGACTGACTGCTAAAAGTAGCAAAGGCCAATCACGTGTAAATAACTTGCAGGGAGTCCTGTGGCTTCCCTTGGCCGCTGTTGCGTCCATCTTAGTCCACTGCTGTAATGGTTTTCCTGTGAAAGGAACATCTCTTTTTAAAAATCTCTCTTCCCCTCCTCCACCCATTTGGTTTAAATTCTTCCCTTGTTGGGGCTGCTTTTGATGAGTTTTCTATTTTTGGGAAATGTGTGAGTCGTCGTGGATGAGTGTCGGGCAGCGAGAATTGAATTCTGCACTGTAGCTTTCTGTCGTCTGTGCTCCTGACTGAATGGTTGCTTTGGTGTGTTTCTGACGGCACGTCTCATTTTTCCATTCTTCTGTAATAGCAGAAGGGGTATGCGTGGGATGAAAAAACTGTTACACTCCGGAACAAACTGGAGTGTGTTTTTGGCTTTGCTCTCTGTCTTAGAATCATTCACCCCTTTTAAAAAATATATTTATTTTTATTTATTTGTTGTGTTCAGGTTGGTCCTGGGAGTTTCTTGGTGTATCGCCTCCGTGTGAGGCAGCCTTTGGACAACCTGGTGCCATCCACATGTTTGAGACTACAGCTCCCATCAGCGATAGCTGGGGCTGATGGAACTTGTAGTCCAGGGTGTCTGGGGGGGGGGGCACCAGGTTGGTGCAGGCTGCTATAAGGTCTGCATTATATTCCTTACTTAAGTTAATTTACAGCTTCTTCCTCCCAGCATGTGGAACTAGGAAGTACACTGTGGGTACTTTTCTCACCCTTCTGGTCAGTGATGCCTCTTGATAAAATTTAGAATTTGGAGTGGGGGGTGGCAGGCTTATCAATCCGTGCTTACTTTGGCTGTGTGGAAGAACACTATGCCCATAGGCATAGCCACTTTGAGACTCCTCAGGGTAGTGATAAAGCGGGATATCAAATCCAAACTCTTCTTCTTCTTCTTCTTCTTCTTCTTCTTCTTCTTCTTCTTCTGGGTGAGGGAACCTTAAACAGAGGACCACATTCCTTTCTGGGCAACCCTGTGAGGGCCACATCCCAGCAGTGGGGGCGGGGGGGGGGCCAGAGACAAAAAATGTCAATTTTAGCTTTGTGCACTAGGCTGGTTTTCTACACATACTCAAGCTCCCCTTCTCTACCCACTATTCAGACAAACAAGAGGCTTCAAGAGCACACAATCCAGTCCAATGCTTGGGCTGTGAAGCTGGTCTAGTGAGAGGCTGTAGACTTGGGAGTCTGGAGGGCCAGGTGGAGAGGGCAGGATTCATCCATCCCTGGTATGTCCTCAGTACATTCGTACCTTGGATCTCAAACGCCTTGGCTCCTGAACAAATCAGCTCCCAAGTGCTGCAAACCCGGAAATGAGTGTTCCGGTTTTCAAACGGTTTTTGGAAGCCGAATGTCCAGTACGGCTTCTGATTGGCTGCAGGACCTTCCTGCAGCCGATCGGAAGCCGCGCTTTGGTTTCATAGCATTTTGGAAGTCAAACAGGACTGTACATCCAAAATGCAATGGATTCAAAATGTTACTCACTCTTACTGTCTCCCCGTTTTTTTTTTTTTTTTTTTTTTACTGTGGCATAAGTGCTGCTCTGGCCCACAAACAACCCAAGTCTAGATGCCTTCAATAATAATAATAATAATAATGATGATGATGATGATGATGATGATGATGCTTTGGTTCTTCAAGTTTTAGGGTTTCACAGATTTCTGCGTTGTGGAAATAATGCACGTGCGACCACCTTCGCCCTGGGTCAGTGGTGCAAGTTTTTCCTTCTGCACTCAGATGAACATAGAAAGTCCAAGGCTAGTTAGATACAAGTCTTTTGGGCCTGTGTGTTTGGATAGAAGTGCATTTTGTTGTGTTCCTCCTTGACCCGCTTGCAAGGTACATCGCTGTTGCCATTTGTCAGATAGGAAGCTGAGGTGTGATTAAAGATTTGCCCAAGACTACGCAAGTCTGTGGTGGGTTTCAAAACACCATTCACAGTCCAGCTGTCAATAGGCCAGGGTTGAGCTTTTTTTTAGGAAGACACCAAAACTGTTGAACATTATTATTATTATTATTATTATTATTACAAAAACGCCCCCCTCAAAAAAAAAGCTGTGTGTCAGCTGCCATCAACTACTTGGCCATAGTAGAGATTTTCCCTCTTGCAAATATGGCTTTAGTTTTGACCTTGATGGTGTCGCAAAAGCTGTGGATTCCTGCCCCCTCCAAACTTTGAAGTCTCAGCTGCTTCACCTAGTTCCATCCCATGCAACTTCTAACCTGCACTTCCTAGCGCCTGCAAGTTGAGTGCACCATATAGGTTGTGTGTATAGGGGCGGCCTTCTGGACCTTGGGCAATCCTCATATTCTTTTGCGAGCCCAGGAAGAAACAGCATAACTCAAATCAGTTCTCTTGGCTGGCTGTAATTCTGGATCGATCACTCGATCAGCTTGCGGCATTGGAAGCTGTACGGAACTAGAAGCTCTTCACAAGTCTTACGGAGAGGTGAAATGGATTAGCCCAGAAATTGGCCTTGTCAATTTCACTTCTTGGCAACAGCCCCATGAGCTCGTTTGGATAGCCACCTATCCTTTCAAGAACAAACGCTTTTGAAGGGACCGCAAAATTACTCTAGGCTTGTAAAATTACTAGTGTTATGACCTGCTGGGACAGTTCAAAAAGGCAGGGCAGAACGGGGGATGCCTCTTGTAGTTTTTCCATTGCCCATGGTAAAATGGTACTAAAAAGCCCTGCTAAAAACCCCGCTTGATCAGAGAAGGCTCGTGGGAAACGCAAAAGTGAACGTGTATGCTTTTGTAATAACACTGGAAAGCCAGCATTTGTGTACAACTTGAAACCTTGCGTATTCCTCCAGCAACGTTGATTCAGTAAGATTCCACCTGACTGCACTGAAAAGGTTTTTGGTTTTTTTTGTTAGCTATTTTGCTAAACTCCCAAGTTTGCGCTCTGTGTGTGTGAGTGTGTGTGTTTAATTTATTGAAATAGCTGCTGTAATTTATTTTCGAAACTATACAAAATGTTTTTAAAAAAACAAAAACCAACCAGACTTGCGGGCCAATCTTAAACGTGTGGGACGGGGAGGGGGAGATGCTTTTATATGAAGATAAATGCACTTTGGGTGTGTTTAAGACATCTTTTGGGAGGGGTTAGACTGTTCTGAGGACTGGGATTTGAATGGCCTTGTCTGTATATATTGTATCAATAGGCACGTTTTTGGTTTTTCATGTGGATACATTTGTAACTGCTGCAGGTGCTGTCTGGAAAACGGATGTACTGAATAATTTTGCCCCAAAGTTGGGGTGGGGGAATCCTCCCCCCCCTTTCCTTTATTGGGTAAATTTTGTCAACCATGGGAGAGAACTTTGCCTCTCCTGTTTGTATCTCATTTCTATTGTGGGGTTGGTTTTTTTTGTTTTGGTTTTTTTGGGGTCCCCCCCTTCTGCCTATGGGTGGTTGTTTGACAGGGGGTGGGGAGCGGGGTTTGAAATAAAATACTTAAATGGTCCCTTATGTGCTCTTGTCTTATTTTGCAGGGGTTGGAAAATTCACTTGGATTGTTCAAACTTGCCCTCTTAATTTTTCAAGTATTTGGAAGTTCTTCACTTTCTCCAAAATGCTTACAACAGTCTAGTAAGGTAGGCCACTAGAAATGGGAGCATTTTCGGTTCAGGGGCCACATTCCTTCATGAGGAAACTTCTGGGGGCCACATGCCGGGGGGGGGCAGAACCAGAAAGAAGCAAAAATGGGTGCAGAGCAAGTAAAGTGAAAGTTGTCCTTTTGGACAGTATCCCCCCCCCCCCAATTTATTTAAAAAGCATTTCTAAGCCACTTATCAAAATATTCTCTTAAGCCGTGTGCAACATACAAACATAAAAAAAATTCAATATTAAAAATCAACACCATAAAATCACAGGGCACAGAGTCCAGCATTAATATTAATTTTTATTTAAAAGCATTTCTAAGCTATATTCTAGCCATGCAAAGGGCAGAAGTTTCTCTTATCAGTGGTGATTTATTTTGAAAGCTGTCCAATCTCGTTTTACGCATAATCTTGTGTTGATCTTGTTGGGATTTTCTTGAATTATGCGTAGCATAAGAAAAAGGGGAATGGAAACATGAGAAGCTCGTGACGTTAGCTGAGGCTTGGCCATTCCTGAACATTTTGCTATCTTGTTTGTTGAAAATGTGTTATTTTTAGAAAATCTGTTATTTTTAGAACCCACCATATTTTTGTGATTTCAAGTTGTTTAAAACAGTTTTTGTTATAATAATAATTTATTATTTGTAGCCCGTCCATCTGACTGGGCAGCTTCCAGCATATATAAAAACATAGTAAAACCTTAAACCTTAAAAAGCTTCCCTATACAGGGTTGCCTTCAGATTTTTCCTAAATGTTATATAACTACTCATCTCCTTAACATCTGATGGGAGGGCGTTCCATAGGGTGGGTGCCCCTACCGAGAAGGCCCTCTGCCTGGTATCGGGTTTTTGTGGTGTAACCCACCCTGGGACCTTAAGTTGTAGGGCAGGTAATTATTATTGTTATTATTAATAATAATAATATTTATTAAAGATAAATGAATTATAAAGCAAAAGAAGAAAAGGGGAGAGTAAACTTGTTGAATATTATTATTCAACAACTGTAGTCTATAATGAAATAATAATATAAAGAAATAAAAATAATTTAAATAGAAGGGAATAAAGTGAAAATAAATGGATGAAATATGCCCTTAGCCCAGGTCCTGTCCTCTTCTGGCAGAAACTCAGCCACTTCTGGTTTGGCTCTACCCATTGCTGGCATCATATTCCCTACCTCTGCTCCAAAATTCCTGATATAAATAAGGGATGTATTCAAGCTAATGCAACTTGGGAGCAAGCCTAGATTTGAAATGTTGATTGTATTAGCGGCAGAAGGCTCTACCCTTCTAGGCAAAGCAATGGATGAAATACGTGGAGCTAGACTGCTTCTGAGCATATGCAGAGTACGTTTCCAGTGTAGTGACTGCAACAGCCCTCACATAGCTGAAAGCAAACACTGGGAATCAGGTCTCGCAGGCCCAAGCAGCTGCAGTTTCTCCCCAAGGAAACCCTAAAAATAAAAATCCAGGAACCTGGTGACTATTTTTAGAAAGTCCAGATCAGTGTGTAGGACTCATTTTCAAGCAAAGTTTGTGTGTCAAAGCTCTGGATTGGTTGCATGGCCTGGGCATCAGAGAGGACATTTCCAGCCCTACCTGGTGAATGAACCTGGAAAAATAAAATAAAAAGGTATTTTGAACTGCTGTTTCCACGATGCTAATTGCCCAACACTTCAGGCAGTAAGAAAAATCAGTTAAAAATCTAAAAACTCCAATGTAGATAGGGGTGGAATCTACACATAAAATCTGAAAATGCTTTAAAAAAATAAAAAATAAAAAGTTTTGAAAAATACATTGAATTTGGCGTAGTTCACTGTCGCCATCTAGTGTCACATTAGTATATTTACAACACACTTGAAATGATTTATTTGCAGATGTATAGCTGAGTCCTAGGTAAGTTCTCTAAGGCTTGTTGGAAGAAGGTGGTCTTCAAGTGGGTGCCAGGCAGACACCAAAAGGGTAAGTGCCGCAACACAAAAAGCCTGATTCCTAAATCCTAATGAACTGACCTCCTGATAAGATGGCACCTGCAGGAGGCCGTCTCTTGCAGAGCACTGTGTGTAGTGGTTCTAGGGGTTGCTCGTGCGTAAGCCTGGCTGGGTTGCCTGAGTGAACCTTTTCTGTCTGGACAGCCACTCACCCATGGCTGTCTCAATCGCTGGCAGAATCCGTCAGTGGGCGTTTCTTAAACTTCTTCCAGCAAAGAAGCTCTTTGACGCCTAGTCTCCTCCTACTCTCTCTGCATGAAAGCCTTCTGCAAAAGGAGGGCGTAGGCAGCGGAGGACCCCTACTATCCCCGCTGGTCCCCGGCAAGGAGTCATGGGACTGCCTCGCCGCTTCCCCCATCTGCCCCCCTTCTCCACTGGTGCTACGCTGATTCTCTTCCCCAGAAGATGGGCTGCCTCTCCCAATCCCGGGACGCTCTCTGGAATCCCTCTGGATCTTGCTCTCTCCCTCCGGCACTGATGGCAGTTCCCTGACACCGTGTGACTAAATGGCTTTATAACACATGAGGCAATCTTTCAGGTATCCTGGTCCTGGGGCTGCATCGTGCTTTATACATGGGTCATTCCATATCAAGTGGTCTAAACCACTGAGCCTCTTGGGCTTGCTGGTCGGAAGTGAGCTCCCGTTGCTCTGTCCCAGCTCCTGCCAACCTAGCAGTTTGAAAGCACGCCAGTGCAATTAGATAAATAGGTACCGCTGTGGTGGGAAGGTACACGGCTTTTCCGTGTGCTCTGGTTTCCGTCACGGTGTTCAGTTGCTCCAGAAGCAGTTTAGTCATGCTGACCATATGACCCGGAATCAATAAACACACAAGACGTAACTGGCTGCACATTTTATTAAATAAGGAATACTATTCATTGTATCAAATTGTAGATTTCAACGGAAGTCTCATAAAGTTCAGCAAAAACAGCAGAAGACCAGGGGATCAGTTCATTCTCTAGTCAGTTCATGCATAAGGTCCATGCATGTATAAGTGTCTATTCTACCTGTCTGTTTATAGAGTCCAATAATCCACACGAAGGGTTGTTAGACAAGGATTTCCGGAATATTAGCCTTGTTTCGCCATCCTAGGCTACAGCAGTAGAACAGGCTCTAGGTAATGCAAATAAATACAATATAATAATCTCACACATTTTAACAGCAAAATTAATATAAAAAACCATAAACAACTGTACATACCATATGTAATATTACAGGATAGTGGCTCTTATAAGATCCACTATCTACTGATGAAGTATACCTGAAGGAGCGTCTCCACCCCCATCGTTCAGCCCTGACATAGACACTGAGGTCTGGCTCCGAGGGCCTTCTGGCAGTTCCCTCACTGCGAGAAGCAAAGTTACAGGGAACCAGGCAGAGGGTCTTCTTGGTAGCGGCGCCCGCCCTATGGAATGCCCTCCTATCAGATGTCAAAGAGAAAAACAACTACCAGACTTTTAGAAGACATCTGAAGGCAGCCCTGTTTAGGGAAGCTTTTAATGTTTGATGGACTACTGTATTTTAATATTTTTGTTGGAAGCTGCCCAGAGTGGTTGGGGAAACCCAGCCAGATGGGCAGGGTATAAATAAATTATTATTAATAATAATAATATTTATTACTATTACTATTATTATTATTATTATTAATCAGTTGAAAGTTATTCAGTTTAAAGGTTTCTGAAAAGCTAGTCAGACTTTTATTTTAAAAATGTGTTCCAAAGCAGATTGATAGCTTGCTGTTCCCTGATAGAATCAACGCTTTGAAATGATTCTTGTTGGATCACTTGATACCCACACCAAAACCTATCGCCTTGCCTTTTGCCTGGTAGCTAACTGACAGCTGGTGCAACTCATTAGCAGTGCCATGACATAGTTGGCATTATCCTGCTCCAGTTCTTGTGTGCATCTTAAAAGATGCCTTATAGTACTCATTTTGACATGGTGGTATATTTATCACTTGGTTTATTTTGGAGCCAAGAACTGTTTTTTGTTTTTTTAAAAAAGATATTTATTAAGATTTTCAGAGTATTACAAAACAAAAAGAAAAAGAAAAAAGAGAAAATACAAAGTAAAAATAGTTAAAAACAATTCATTCCTTCCATTGCTTAGCCTTCATTTGCTTATTTCCAGGACCTCCTCACACCTCCCTTTTTTGTATTCCAGTTCAGTTATTAGTTCAACAAATCCCTCCCCTCTTTATGTATCCTAATCATTAATCATAAAATATTGTAATTTTAGATTTTTACCTATTAATAAACCATTTTTTCATATTCCCTTATAACATTTCGGCTAAAGACCACTTAGTTTCTATCCAACCAAGAACTGTTTTTAAACGTTGAGAAGTGTGAATTTTCTGCACAATAGTTAAGGAAGTGCAAACTGGGTTGGCTCACTGGGAAAATAAGGACCAGACTAAATCATCCATGGAGATGGAAAGGAAACCTTGCTACTATGCCTTCAAGTCTTTGGTTTTTCCCCCCTCCACATTTTTGGGGGTGCTTAATCCTGGCTTTGAGAACAGCTTCCAGAATTGTAGCCACCTGTTCACACTTTGCCCAGCACCTGTTAACTGTTTTGTCTGACTGTTTTCATATTTTTCTATTGAGCAAAGTCGTCTGGGCACGTATCAAAACAATAAATGATGGCGGGGATTTTTTTTAGCAGCACAAAACCCCACTGGAGAGAGATGGTTTTGTGCATGTGCCATCTGTCCTTGTGGACTGGCATTTTGCTCTCCTAAAATCATGCCCTGAAAAGCTCCATTTGATGACTTCTGCAAATCAAACCTTTGCAAATGAGGCAAAGGTTTTTTTGACAGCCCTCTCTAATTGGTGGCAGGGTGGAACTGACTCTGAGATCCATTTACAGTGAGTTGATCCTTCAGTGTGCAGATGTGCTGCAAAGTCTAGAGTTCCTTATTTACTGTTGACGAGTTTGCTAAGATCCTTGCCAGAATTTTGCTGGCCACAGCTAATAAAGAGATGCCTCGATAGTTTCCGCAATCAGTTCTAAAGAAGTATAAAGACGCTCTCAAGGCAAATCTTTAAAAAATGTAAAAACACTGACAATTGGGAAACACTGGCCTGCGAGCGCTCCAACTGGAGAACAGCCTTTACCAAAAATGTTGTGGACTTTGAAGACAATTGAACTCCTGATGAAAGGGAGAAACGTGCTAAGAGGAAGGCACGTTTGGCAAACCCTCACCGTGATCAACTCCCGCCCAGAAACCTATGTCCCCACTGTGGAAGGACATGTGGATCCAGAATTGGACTCCACAGTCGCTCACTGACTCGCTGTTAAGACCCTGCTCATGGAAGACGATCTTACTCGGCTACAAGTAATCGCCAAAGAAGAAAGAAGACTTCCTGTTGAGTACCCAGAACTAGCCCCCCAATCTCTGTGTATGTGGTTTTTAAAAGCCCACCCCCAAGCCGTAAATAAGCTTAAAGAAAGATGGAAGTTTTCTTACGTGGCCATGTCCAATCACACAGATAGTTTTCTCTGGACTAGGAAGGCACGTCAGCGAAGAAAAATAGATGAGCTACGCAGAGCTGGCTAAATTGATATACAAATTGCAGGACAAGGACAACTGTGACTTCAACGAAGAGTGGGAGCTTTTCACAATTTATCTAAAAAGACAACAAAATGAATGGGACTCCTTGGCAGGTTTTGAATAAACATACACAAATTTATTAGTTGGTAACATGGTAGGTAGATAATGTAAGGATATGTATAATTTTATAACATGCAGAGAATAATATGTGCTGAGAAATCAGAGAAGAGCTTAGGGAAGTCTCAGGGGGAGGGTTTGAGGGGAAAAATAATGAATATGATATGTTTCAATAATTTGTTATGTTGAAATTGTTAATAAAAACTTTTTTAAAGGGGGGGGGAGGAAGGCATGTCAGCAGAGTTGCTTAGCTCAGTTGGTTAGAGTGTGGTGCTGATAAAGCCAAGGTTGCAAGTTCGATCCCTGTATGGGACAGCTGCATATTCCAGCATTGCGGGGTTGGACTAGATGATCTTCGAGGTCCCTTCCAACTCTACAATTCTATGTGTAAAGCAATCCATGCAGTCACGAGGAGATTTCTCTTGTGCTGTTTTGCCACCTTGTGTCCAGTGTATGACATTGCAAGGATGGGACTCCTGGTTATGCTAACAATCATGAAATGTATTAGGCACAATACCTCTCATAGCGTTGAGGGGACTTCAAAGGTTGTCTGGTCCAAATACTGTCCCCCCCCCCCAAACCCATGTATGAAATCTGCGGCTACAGCATCCCTCATGAGTGGCTATTCAGCCTCTGCTTAAAACTCTCATATGATTCCACCACATTTCAAATAGGTTAGTTGCCCTGACAGACAGCTCGTACAATCTTGGGCTAGATGAAGCTTAAATCAGGATTTAGTTTTTATTTATTTTTTAAAAAAGCAGTAGCAGCCTCATCTCACTACTCAGAAAATAAGGGAAATGGAGCTTGGCAAAGTTGTTTAAATGTTTTCTCCTGTGCCCATCTTTAAATCCTAAAAAAAATAAAAAATCAAGTTGCAGCGATATATTGTATAATGTTTGTGGAAGTGGTACAATCGCTGTGACATTGGCAAAGCTGGTGTGATGGGCATGGAATGTTCATTAGTGTTGCCATATTTCAAAAAGTAAAAACCAGGACACCCTGAAAGTTGTTGAGCACCAAGGCAGTTTCCTGTGTTCCAGATTGATTGGTGGGCCCTTTTATTTTTCTTCTTGTTACTCTCTATAACAGCCGAATTGCAGTTAGCCTCCTCCTTTTCTCCTGGTACTGAATCAACATCCTTTGAACCTGTATGCGACTGACAGATTAAAGACTACCTGTTTGATCTCACATGACTCTGCCTGTACATATGCAAGCATCTGTCAGACGCCCAAAAACGCAGTGAGCCCCTATTATGCGTGAGAGTCTGAGACTGGGAAGGAAGAATTAAATTATTTAAGGCACTCCATTCTATTACCCATCCTTATTCTCCTTTTCTTCTTCTTCCTCTGAGCCTAGATACAGTGCTATTGTGGTTTTCTGAATTTTGTTTTATATTTTTGCAAAGTGGAAACCACTCCTTTAGGTCAGCTCTTCTTTCTCTCTCTGCCTCAGTCACTCCATCTGCAATATGAGAGATAATAACACGGACTTCTTTTATGCAGGAATGGGGGACCTTCCTTTTCAGACTGAAGGCTGCATTCTCTTCGGGACAATCTATCAAGGACCAAATTCTCGTGGTGGGCGCTGCCAGAGGCAAAAGTTGGTGAAGCGATGAATGCAAGTTCTGCCCTTTGTACAGTAGTTTCTGACAGTCTAATGCAATTTTCATCCTCTCCATTTTTTGTAGCTAGCTCGCTAAGGTAAAGGACAAGTTTCCTTCCGCCCTCAATTTGTTACTTTATTTTAAAACATTCATACTCCACTTTTCACCCTATCTGGGTCTGTCTTGGCTTCCTTTTTAGCCACGGGGCTGGGGCAGGGGCAGGGGAAGCCCGAGCTTCCCCTGACCCTAGCTCCCAGAACGGGTCCGGGAGCGGGAGCGAGGTTGTGTGCAACCTCGCCTTCGCTCCTGGAGCTTGCTGCTATCCGCAAGCCGCCTGAGCCTGGCGGGAACTCCCACCGGGCTCCGAAGGCTTGCGGATAGCTGCCCGAAGCCCGGGGTGCGCAGCGCTGCGCTCCCCGGGCTTCGGGCTGCAGGCTGCTATCCGCAAGCCTTCGGAGCCTGGCGGGCACTCCTGCCGCACTCTGAAGGCTTGCGGATAGCTTCCTGAAGCCCGGAGAGCGAGAGGGGTCGGTGCGCACCGACCCCTCTCACTCTCCAGGCTTCAGTGAAAGCTTGCATTCGCTCTATAGGACGCATACACATTTCCCCATCATTTTTGGAGGGGAAAAAGTGCGTCCTATAGAGTGAAAAATACGATAATTTATTAGATTTATAAACCGCCCTTCATCATAAGATCTTGGCGGTTCACAGAATTAAATACAGGATAAAAACAAAACAGCAAAAGCTTTTGGCTTGGCTGCTTAGTATATCTGGGCGTTCCTAGTGCTGTTAAATCTACATTTTCTGCATTATTTAAGTTTTGTTTTAAACTATTCACTCAAGACAACTTAAAAGTGACTGGAGAGCAGAACGTTTGAAGCCGCATTTCAAATACAGAAGCTGCCTGGATGTAGGGAGTTGAAGCTAATTTTGACACTTGTCTATGGGGCAGGGTCCTGAGGGAGTAGCCCACCTTAGAAGACACCTTGGCCTGTTCCCCATAAGCTTAGCGGCGGAACAGGGACTTTCCTTGTCCCTGCTTCTTTCCATTCCTTTCCTGACTCAGCTCTGTCCGCTGGCTAACATACACTTGCAATGCTCAGCAGGCACCAAAAGGGTTATTTAAAAAATCTATTTGCATCCCTGCCCCGACTCTGGTCAAACAAAGGAGATCATGAGATTGGTGGCCAAGGCCACTCCAGGCCCGGGAAATGCAGTCTGGTGGGCAGAACAGTCAAAGGAACTCTTTGTTCCCCCCCCCCACCACCATAAATATACATCTAGGGATATGGAGAAGTCAGCAACTGTGTTATCGACTGTGTTCTAAGGCAGTGAAGTAAGAACAAAAGAAAAGCTGCGCTGGCTTAGCTAGTGAGGGCCCATCGAGTCATGTATCCAGTAGCAACCACAATCAGCCTTCCTGAACCTGGTGCTCTCCTAGTTCCTGCCTGCAACTTTGAGCAGGCCCAGTCAGCAGGCATGATGGGAGTTGTGGTCTAAAATGGCTTGAGGATATCTTAGATAGGGTTGCCATTGCAGCCCATGTCGGCAGTATCGGTTTTGCCGATTTCCCTAAGGAATAGCTCAAAAACGGCCAATTTCTTTGCGATTTTGCAAACTCAAACACCTCAACAACTTTGGGCAAAACCTTTTTGAAATATGGCAACCCTATCTTAGATGTGTCTCAGCCCTAGGAGTGTGTGTGTCAAAATCCGATTTAGTTCTCATTTAACGGCGAGCCAAGTTTTCAAAATGATAACACAAACCAAAATGCAGCCATCCTTTGAAATGGATTTTGCAAAGCAGTTCTCCGGCCCAGTACAGTGGTACCTCGGGTTAAGTACT
This sequence comes from Podarcis pityusensis, assembly GCF_964106645.2. Taxonomy (NCBI): domain Eukaryota; kingdom Metazoa; phylum Chordata; class Lepidosauria; order Squamata; family Lacertidae; genus Podarcis; species Podarcis pityusensis. Next base: position 22,507,064 of record NC_138038.1, read on the forward strand.
TAATTCGTTCCGGAGGTCTGTACTTAACCTGAAACTGTTCTTAACCTGAAGCACCACTTTAGCTAATGGGGCCTCCTGTTGCCGCTGCGCTGCCAGAGCACAATTTCTATTCTCATCCTGAAGCAAAGTTCTTAACCTGAGGTAATATTTCTGGGTTAGCTGAGTCTGTAACCTGAAGCGTATGTAACCTGAAGCGTATGTAACCTGAAGCGTATGTAACCTGAGGTACCACTGTAATGTGTACAAAAATGCATATAACAGGGTAAAGTGTGCATAACTATGAACTATATTAGGGGAAGCTGTTTTGTTTAAAAAGCGTATCAAATATTATACAAACGTGTATATTAGGAGAAATTTGCGCTGAAATGCCAGTGGATTTTTCTGAAGGCTTAAAGGAAAACCACACAAACTGATGTGGGAAACTAAGGAACTGGGAGAAACCAAATTGGACATGTTTCCCCGTCCCTCCTCAGTGATCACTACCAGGCCCACAAAAGGACTGGCCCAATCAATTTCCTGTTTGGTTTGCAGAACATGAGGACCCCTTGCTCCAGTGTTTCACGTATGGAAGCTGGCCAGGCTGGCAACAGGATCACATCCTCTGTCACACCTGAGCACAGCAGGCTAACTTAGAAGGCACAAAGCAGACCACATGGCATTCACAGATCTATCCTCTTAACATCCTGTCACCATGATTCCCCGCTTTTGTGCCCACAATCAGGCCTAGTCAACAGCCCTCCCCTCTGTTTAAAGGTAAAGGTAAAGGGACCCCGACCATTACGTCCAGTCGTGGCCGACTCTGGGGTTGCTCATCTCGCTTTATTGGCCGAGGGAGCCGGCGTACAGCTTCCGGGTCATGTGGCCAGCATGACTAAGCCGCTTCTGGCGCACAAGCACAGCGGATGGAAATGCCGTTTACCTTCCCGCCGGAGCGGTACCTATTTATCTACTTGCACTTTGACATGCTTTCGAACTGCTAGGTGGGCAGGAGCAGGGACCGAGCAACGGGAACTCACCCCGTCGCAGAGATTCAAACCATCAACCTTCTGATCGGCAAGTCCTAGGCTCTGTGGTTTAACTCACAGTGCCACCTGCGTCCCCCCCTCGGTTTATCCCTCCGCAATTGCTACTGGAGGTACACTGCCTCTGAAACGGATAAAATCTGAGGGCCAGATTTAATGTGCAAATTTAATCAAACTACTTTGTGCCCTTTAGAGGAGAATTTCTTCAGTAACTGGAGTTTCAAGTCCTCTCTTTCCCTTTTTCTCTTCCTACCTGCCCCGTCGACACCAGTACAAAACAGCCCCTTTTGTCAGCAGGCAAACCTCCCAGCCTTGTCCCCCCAATGCACAGACTCTCATCCTCGAAAAGCATGGCAGCCTGCCTTCAGATCTCTTACTTCTAGCTTCCTCTTCGCATCTAAAAACGGAGCAAAGTTTCTACCAGCAGCCCCCTTGTCATTCCCTGCCTGCCCACCCACCCCCTTCCACTCATTTCCTGGAGAGGCCGAAAGCTGCCTGGGCTTGGGAGACAAAAAGCTGCATTCTTTTGGGCTCCGATCAAATAAAGAGGCTCCGTCTGCTTTATGCCAACCTCATAATAGCCTCCCTGTTGCAGTTCTCCGGCAGGACACTGATCCTTACAAAGTCCCTATCAAGAAATGCTCTTTACTTAAAAGTCCTGCAGGGCTAGAGCTGGGGTGGCTTAGATCAAGGGCAATCTGAAATTCGGCCTTATAACATTGCATGACTTCCTCTGCAGCCCCCCACATCCTCCAAGGCTTCCTTGTCTAGCCTTCCCACCCTGCCCCACTTCAGAAACGTAAGAAGCAGCCTAACTCAGATCTAACTCAGCGTTGTCTACACTGACTGGCAACAGCTCTCCAGAATTTCAGGCAGTGAATATTCCCAGCGGTACCTGGAGATCCCAGGCACTGAACCAGGGACCTTCTGCATGTGAGCTTTTCCTTGCTTCTCTTTCCTTCTAGAGGGCTTGTCCCATCATTCGGCAGGCAGAGACAATTGCTCCAAGCAGCTGTTCTGAGCATGAAAGGACATCACATTGTTAATTCCATTCCTCACCCCCATGCATGATTCACTTGACACAAAAGGAAGACTCCAAACAACTTAACAAAATTAAAAACAAAACAAAAGTAAGAGAAAAGAGCAAAGTTTGGCAAGCTGCTCTCTGAAGCACCTCCCCCTGCTAATAAAAATGGTTGGGGGTTGAGATGGGCTATGAAGGAGGAGGAGGTTGGGGCAAGTTGTGAGGGGGGGAGCCTAGGGGATGGGTGAGGTGTGAAGGGAAGAGGAGTTGGTCCAGTGTGGGGGACAGGGGGGTTGGTTGGTAGGTGGGGTAGATGAGCAGCGGCAGCAGCCTCTAGTGTGTGTGTGAGAGACTGGGGACTCAGCTATGCAGCTGCAAATAAAATGTTTTAAGTGTGTTGTAAAGTGCAATACACAAATGTGACACGAGATGGCGACAGTGAGCTATGCCAAATTGAATGTCTTTTTCAAAACTTTTTTATTTTTTTTAAAGAATTTTCACATGTGTGTAGATTCCATCAGGGACGAATTAGTTCAAGTTGAGGGCTGAGCCTTCATCCGAGAGTCAAGCTAAGGATGTAAAAATGTTCTACGCTAAACACTTCTGCGTTAACCAGTTTCTCTCTGTGTAAAAAAATTCAACTTTGTATATGTTGCAGAGGTATGTTAGCAATTCCAGTGCCTTTCTGAAACCAAATCATCTTTATACAGAGGTGAAAGCTGCAGTCCTATGCGTTGCATACTTACTGGGGGGGTTGCGGTTTAACAAAGTGGGACTTGACTTCTGAATACAAAAGCCTAGGATCATGTGGTCACTTTGTCTGGGGCCTACCCAGTATTTATGAGCCCTCCACTGGTAGAGCTACTTAGTTATAAAGGAAAGTGAATGAACATCTTCAACACCCGTGGTGTAGAAGGCGGGAGAGTGTTGGAAAACAGTGCAACTGTGCAAGGACGGCAGAGGCTCAGGATGGGTAGGAGAAGGTGTGTTGCTGGGGAGGGAAAATACAGAGGCGGCGGAAGATATGTGGTAGCAGCTTAGGACCAGAAAGCAACAACAATTTGTCTGAAACAGAGCAGTGAATACCCACCCAGTCAGTGCAGAGTAGCATCCAAGGCAGGTTGAGTTATTCTGGCTCCTGGAGCAGAAAATCCCCACAAGCGCCTTTTCCTCTCCTTTGGGCAGTAAAATTATTGTTCAATGTCATAACCTTCCTTATTGTGATTCTTATTTTGCTGTTTATTGATAGTGCAGTTTGCTGCTAAAGGTTTTGGTGCAATTTGTTTGAAAGCAGCCTCATGAAGTCTAAGCAACCCAAATATCTGTGCAGTTTTAAACAGTTTAGCCCCACTCTTGATTCAAAATGTCATGCAAACATAGACGAAAACCAGCTCCTTGATCTCAGGGACCATCGTGCAAAATGTGGACAACCTGCCAAAATATATCGTGGGTTGTGGCTGCGTATGCACCATATGTTTAAAGCACATGACTTCCCCCAAAGAATCCTGGGAACTATAGTTCACCTCTCCCAGAGCCACTTCCCAGCACCCTTTTAACGTATTGTAGATCCCAGGATTTTTTGGAGGAAGCCAAGGCCATTAACTGTCTGTGGACAAACGCCGACTTCCTCGGCCTGTAAAGCGAGATGAGCACCGCAGCCCCAGAATCGTCTGCAACTGGACTTACTGTCAGGGGTCCTTTACCTTTAGTGCTTTAAATATAAGGTGCAGGTGTGAGCATCATATAACCTCTTCACAAAGCAATCACAATTAAGTAGCCAACATCTAATCACCCTGTGTAAACACTGTGCAAGTGAAATCAGGATGAATGCTCAATAAACAGGCCATCTGGAAGAGCCTTTTCTCATTCTAACATCTCGTGTGTAACTCATGGGCTTGCTAATTATAACAAACTTGTGCCTTGAGCGTTTAATTCCACAGCCCAGCCTGCCGCTACTGCTGCCCCCACAGTTCTCTGGGATGGCGGCTCTTGTGCGATAGCTTTTTATCCCCACCTCCTGGGCAAGGGCAGAGAAATATTTCCATACCCAGGCAGCCGTGGTTCCCATGGCAGAGGGACAGGTCTTCTCTAAACATCTCGCTCCCCTGGTTTGCCGCTGTTGCGTTTTTGTTTTGTTTTCTGTTTTATTTTACAGCCGGAATGCAGAGAGGGCAGAGGGTTTTTTGGGAGCTCGTCCACATTGCTCAACAAAGCATGATCTGGGGGGAATCGGCCTGGCCTGGCGTTTGGAATGCCTGCTGTTGACGCAGCATTGTGTCTGATCCTCAGCTGGGCTGAGTGAAAAAGAAAGGAGATTGTTTCACCGAAAAGCACAGAGTGGGGTTATTTAGCGCTGCCATACATCCAGACTTTTGAAAGCTCAACGACTTTGGGGGTGGCAAACACTACCTCATGGGGACAGTGGAAAATGAAGAATCTTGGCTGCTGCAAGGAAACCCCACACAGCCACTGAGGGTTGGAGGCCTAAAAGAGAGAACTGATTAGAACAGATGTTGTTGGACTCCAACTCCCATCAGCCTCAGCCAACATGGCCAATAGTCGGGGTTGATGGAAGTTGGAGTTCAGCAATAACAGATTTTCCACCTCTAGTTTATAACACAGTTTCCACTTTTGCTCAAAAACCCGTTGAGTATTTTGGGTGAGTGGGGGAGAAAAAAATTATGCTACTTTGTGATTTGTCCTGGTTGCTGGCTCTCACCCCAACCTGCACATTGGTCAACAAAGAGGATTGCAAACAGGTTGTTTGTTTCCAAATGTTCTCTTTTCCAAAATGTCCTCTACCTGTTGTGTGGTACTTGGTGAGTTGTTCTGATTGTTGATGTTCTTTCTGTATACACTATTCGTGTGTGTGTTCTTTTGCTTCAGATATACAGTGGTACCTTGGTACTTGAACAGCTTGGCTCCCAAATGAATCAGCTCCCGAATGCCGCAAACCCGGAAGTGAGTGTTCTGGTTTGTGAACGTTTTTCAGAAGCTGAACATCCAACCCGGCTTTTGCTTCCAATTGGAAGCCACACCTTGGTTTTTAAATGGTTTCGGGAGTTGAACGGACTCCTGGAACGGATTAAGTTCAAGAACCAAGGCACCACTGTAAGTAGATCTATATTGATTGTTTTTCATTGCTATTAGACTCTATGAAGTTATATATTACATGTATTTATGTTTGGTATGTAACAATTTTTTCATCCCGTTTTTTAAATCACATCTGCAGTTTGTTGGCGATTTATTTCCTTTTTTTCTACCACTTGCACTGAGCTTCTCACCATTTGGAAGAGAGGAATTATGAATCTAATAGGAGCCTTGGTGGATCACATCAAAGGCATGTTTAGTTCAACGTCCCTGATCTCACAAGAGCCAACCATGTTCTTATGGGAAGCCAGCAAGCAGAAATGAGCATTATAGCCGTAGCCTGCTTGTAGTTCCCAGTAATTCAGTATTCAGGGGATACTGCCTCTGGACTAGCAGTCATTGATATACTTATCTCTCTGATCCCCTTTTGAAGTTGCAGACATTGCCATGTATTAGTGCGAAGAAAGGCTTCCTTCTGTCTGCCCTGAATCTCCCACCAATCGGCTTTATTGGTTGACTCCAGCTTCTAGTATGAGATGGAGAAAAACTTCTGTCTATACAGTTTCTCAACACTATGCATCTTTTTTTTTTTTTTACTTTTAAAATATTTTTATTACATTTTCTGTTTTACAATTTAAAGTACTCATTTTTAGATCCTTAAAATAACAACTTCCCTTCTCTTTCCATGGTTCATTTTACATATCATAAATCCCTGCATATTTTACAGAAACTGTACCATTCAGTATTCCATTATTACATCCATCATAACTTATTTACACTGTTGAATTTATCTTAATGCTGGCAGCGTTTTCAGCTGTGCATAGTTTTTTCTCATGTACAGTGGTACCTCCTGTTACAAACTTAATTCGTTCTGGAGGTCTGTTCTTAATCTGAAACCGTTCTTAACCTGAAGCACCACTTTAGCTAATGGGGCCTCCCGCTGCCAGCGCACGACTTCCGCTCACATCCTGGGGCAAAGTTTGCAACAAGGGGCATTTACTTCCGGGTTAGCGGAGCTCGTTACCCAAAGCATTCGTAAGGAGGATGGTACGTAACACGAGGTTCCACTGTATTCAATAAACGTATTCCAATCTTCTCTAAACGTATGTTCTTTTTGTTCTCTTATTCTATATGTTAAGTCTGCAAGCTGCGCATATTCTGTCAACTTAAGTTGCCACTCTTCTTTGGCTGGGACTTTGCTCGTTTTCCATTTTGGGGCTAACAAAACATGGGCTGCTGCAGTAGTAGCATACATAAATAACCTTTTTTGACACCTGGGAATTTCAGTCTCAATTATCCCCAACAGAAAGGACTCTGGGTTTTTTGGGAAAGTACTTAAAAAAATTTTTTTCGATTCATTATGCATCATTTCCCAATATTCTTTTACCCTTTTACAAGTCCACCACATATGGAGGAAGGTTCCCTCAACCTCTTTGCATCTCCAGTCACTATGCATCAGTTTATACCCCTCTATGACCCCCCACCCCTTATTTGTCATTTTTTGTAAACTAAAAAGCCTCAAACGTTGTAACTTTTCTTCATAGGAGACTTGCTCCATCCACTTTTCCAGCTCTGCAATATCCGTTTTGAGACGGAGTGGCTGGAATTGCAGCGAGAATGGATCTCAAATGGGTATATAACCATTTCCATGAAATCCACATGCTAGTTGTGGTTGCGGCCACCAGACTTGCTCTCACACATGCATATCACACTCAGCCCACGTGCTAATTGTGCACACACAAAGGCACACAGCCCACTTTATGACTCGCCACCCCCCACTCTGTCACACGTCACTCATCCCCATTATAGTGATTAGCTAACAGGAGAGGTTGAAACTTCTCTATTGCTCCCAGGTAAATTTGCATTGAAAGCAGTGAGAAAATAGCATGGAGAGAACTACCTACGGTTGAGGCACTGTATATTCTGCATTCAAAAAAATATATAAAGAAAAGACAAATTTCATAACCTATTTGCCTCCCCCCCCCCCCCCCCAGCAACAGACTTGTGGCAACAGAGCAGAGCAAAAGCAGCTGGTCTTCTGAGACCAAAGAGGACCATTATTGACTAGTCAGAATGCCTTAGAAGTGCCATTAGAGGGCAGGCTTCAAATTTTTGGCTTTAATGGTTGCTCCCGCTTCTGAAATTGATCTAAAGAAAAATCCAATTAATTGTCCTGAAAAGAAAGGTTAGCTTTTCATCTTCATTACTGTCTTTCATTTCAGCATTCTTGACATCCCATTTAGGGTGCTTTTGCAAGCATACAATGCTTATTAATGGTAATTAATTTGCAATGCAAGTGCTTTGCAGCCCTTTTAGCTACAAAGACCCTGAAACGGCTCCCTGAGGGTGATTCAATATTATTTCTTCTTTTACAGGTGGCCACTCTTCGTTCTCTTACAATACAGGTCCTGGTGCCTGGCAGGCCCTGCTGGAGGCAGGCTCTGCTTATTTAGTCGAGTGGGAAAAGCGTTCTGTAGATATTCGGAGGCATTTATGTTAGGAACACAGGAAGCTTCCTTATACTGAGTCAGACCATTGGTCTATGTATCTCAGTACTGCCTACACTGATTGGCAGCAGCTCTCTAGGCCAGGCTTCCTCAAACTCAGCCTTCCAGATGTTTTCAGACTACAATTCCCATCATCCCTGACCACTGGTCCTGCTAGCTAGGGATCATGGGAGTTGTAGGCCAAAAACACATGGGGGGCCGAGTTTGAGGAAGCCTGCTCTAGGGTTTCAGGCAGGAGTCCATCCTAGCCCTACCTGAAGATGCTGGCTTTTGAATCTGGGACCTTCTGCATGAAACGTAGGTACTCCACCACTGAGCTATGGCCGTTCCTGTCTCTGTGGGTCCTTGAGGAGGGGGCTCTTGGGGGCCTTCCTAGTCCTGCTTTGGTGGCGGGGGCAAAAAAGGACAAAGAATTGTACCACCATGTAATTTATAGAAATCAATGATTATTCCTGCCTATCTTTGTGCGAGATTAGCAGCCAAACCTAAGAAATGCATATTCTTGCTAGTTAGCATGAGAAGGGGTTAAGTCAACAGAGCTGTATTGCTGATAGCCAGAAACTCAAGACCATAGAAATACAATTGGTAGAGAGGTCTCTGTGTGATGTCATTTCCTCTCCTCTCCAGGAGAGGAAGGCGCATATAGAACTTGTTCCTTTCTCTCTCTACCCCTTTGACTAGTGCTAAATGCAGACATGCCTTTGCTTGCTCCAGCTTCAGGCAGTTATACTGTAAATAGAAGTATCTTGCCTGCATAGGTTTTACTGCTGCCATTGTTGCGGACCAATGCCTGATAATAAAAGTAAATCTTATTTGTAAGCTTACTTTACAAGTTGTTGCCTGATTCTTTGTTAAGCTGGCTTTCCCCTTCTTGCCCCGCTTACTTCGTAGCTGGACTTGCTCAGACGAAGGCTATACAGCCTTATTTCTATGCCTTTAATTTTGCTGCCGAGGATGGGATTTTGAAACTCTCTTCAACCCACACACAGGGGTGCCTGGAAGGATAAATTGCAATCAATATATCCTCTCCTATCAGTTAAAACCCATCCCAAAAAATTAAGTCCATTCATTTCGGTTGGTCTACTCTTGAATATGACGTCATCAGGAGTAACCCCATGTCTGTGATCATGCGCAAAGTGTTTTTCCCTTTCTGCAGCATATCTGCAGCTAGTCTTAACGCTGACATGAAAGCATGTGTTACTATACATGGAAAGCACATGGCTTCCCACAAATAATCATGGGAACTGTAGTTTACCCATCACAGAGCCCCCAGCACCTAACTACATTCCCATAATTCTTTGGGGGGAAACCATCTGCTTTAAATGTATACTGTGTAGTACGCAGTCATTGAGGCAGCATTCAGTCACATATCAGAACATTCTGGCTGTGCAATTATAGTTGATTTGACGCTCTAGTGCAACAAGCCTGCTCAAAAAACCTGGACGTTTTGTGATAAGAAGAGTGGAAATGCATTGCAAAACGTGGGATAATAAATTGCTTGATGACATGTCATCTAGCTTTCCTGCAAACCAATGCTCACTAAAGCACGTCATCAGGGAGTAATCAACATCTGACCTTCCCACTAACTTTGTGTGAACGAATCAGGATTAATGCTTAATTTATTCAAAGACATGTTTGTGTGTTTTTAATTTATTTTATTTAAAAAAAGGATGAATGCTTAATAAACAAGTCGACTGGAAGCAGCTTGATGCTCTAGTTGGTAAGTGTGGTTAGGATTGCAACTTAAGGCTGCAGATATAAGGCCCACTGAATTCAATGGGGCTTCTGTCTGAGGAGATCTGGGCTGGACTGTAACGCTACTTTAGTGGATCAAAAGAATTAGCTGGGGATAGAGTGTCAGTTGATCAAATGGAGCATTTCTACCTGCAGTTCGCAGCAGCTATGTTGATAAGGAAAGATTAGTGGAATACCCCAGGGTATATCTGCAAATAAACAAAGCGGCTTTAAATATTGCATTTAGACTATGAGTACACTTTGTGGTCCTGAAGAGACTTCACATTTGCCCCATAGAGTATTGAATACATGCTGAAGCTAGTTCAAATTAGTGCAAGGAAAGCTAGTGCGGTTTAGCCTCTACTTAATGAAGCTTCAGTCAGAGAGGATAATTTAATTCAAATCCTCCAGGGCCACAATTTGCTGCGTAGACTGTCGCTTCTTTAAAATGTCCACTGCCCTGTGAAGCTGTGGAAACCATCCCATATTGTGTGTGCATGGTTGTGCTTGTTAAGGTTAGGGTTGTGCATTGAAGAAGACACCAGGGCGTTGTTGGGGGCAACAATGTCTTAATGTAATTTCATGGGTAGCCAACTTGATGGCCACTAGAAGTTGTTATTGGACTACGTCTCCCTTCATCCCTGGCCACAGCATCTAGAGGGCACCAGGTTGGCATCTCCTGGCTCATTTGAATCCCAACACACCGTTCTTCAACCTTGCAGTTGGAGTCCAACTGTTGGATTACAACTTCCATCACCCATGGCCATTGAGTAAGCTGCCTGGGGTTGATGGGAGTTGTAGTCCAACAACATGGTTGAAGAACACTGAGCTGCAGGTGTATTGTAAGAACACTGGGGGTATCCTGGGAGGAGGAGGAAGAAGAAGAAGAAGAAGAAGAAGAAGAAGAAGAAGAATTTGGATTTGATATCCCGCCTTTCACTCCCTTTGAGGAGTCTCAAAGCGGCTAACATTCTCCTTTCCCTTCCTCCCCCACAACAAACACTCTGTGAGGTGAGTGGGGCTGAGAGACTTCAAAGAAGTGTGACTGGCCCAAGGTCACCCAGCAGCTGCATGTGGAGGAGTGGAGACGCGAACCTGGTTCCCCAGATTACGTGACTACCGCTCTTAACCACTACACCACACTGGCAGGTATTTCCTTTATAAGGTGTTTGTTCTACATGAGACATTGCAGGCTTTTCTGACTGCTGCTTCTACTGGAGAGCGAGATAAATGTGCAGATTGCTTTACTGCATGGGAGTGGGGGCTAGCTGTTTTGTTTTGTTTTGTTTTTTGCCTCAGGGGGTTGCCATTGAGGCTCCCAGCCTCTCTCTCTCTCTCTCTCTCTCTCTCTCTCTCTCTCTACACAAATATGTGTGGGTGGGCTGCCAAACTGGGTCTTTGACCCAGGTGAAATAAAGCCTAGTTTTACCCCTGCCAAACACTGGGTTGTATCTGATGTTAGTCCAACATAGAGTACACTAATTGAAATGAATGAATCAAACTTGGTTGGAGGCAACCTTGCCCAAATAATACCAGCTCACCACCACCACCACCATAGAGCTGAATGGATATGTCAGCAAATCCTGAACCTTACATACCTTTCATCTGAATCTGGCTTGAGGAAAAACAAAGGAAGAAGTGTTTATTATCCATCCTGAAAGAGCAGTTGCCTTGTCTTACTCTCAGACAGATCTGCAAAAAATGGGAAGCACAGTCTCTCACTGAGAGTACTGTAGTCTCACTGCTGGAGTGTTGGGCTGGGCCCACAAAGTCCTGGGTTCAAAGTCCAGCTGCGCCATTAAGCTTAGAGAGTGGCCTTGGCTGAGTCCTACTTCATAGGATTGTTGCGAGGATAAAGGGGTGGGGAGGAACCACCTGAAGGAGCGTCTCCACTCCCATCGTCCAGCCCAGGCACCGAGGTTCTCCTCTGAGGGTCTTCTGCCGGTTCCCTCACTGCGAGAAGCGAAGTTACAGGCAACCAGGCAGAGGGCCTTCTTGGTAGCGGATGTCAAGGAAATAAACAACTATTTGACTTTTAGAAGACATCTGAGGGGAGGTTTTTAATGTGACGTTTTATCGTATTTTTAATACTCTGTTGGGAGCCACCTAGAGTGGCAGGGTATAAATAAAACGAGGATGATAATAATAATGTACACTACCCTTGAGGTCCTGGAAAGAAAGATGGGGTACAACTTGTCTAGGGAAGGGGGGAATCAGGTGGTGACCACGCCAGGGGCAGACTTTGGTCATTTCATAATATGCAAGGCTAGAATTGGGCACCCCAAATGACTCTTCTCAGTTATAAAGGTAAGTTAAAGGGACCCCTGCCCATTAGGTCCAGTCGTGGCCGACTCTGGGGTTGCGGCACTCATCTCGCTTTATTGGCCGAGGGAGCCGGCATACAGTTTCCGGGTCATGACTAAGCCACTTCTGGCAAACCAGAGCAGCGCATGGAAACGCTGTTTACCTTCCCGCCGGAGCGATACCTATTTATCTACTTGCACTTTGACGTCTTTCAAACTGCTAGGTTGGCGGGAGAAAGGACCGAGCAACGGGAGCTCACCCCGTCGCGGGGATTCAAACCGCTGACCTTCTGATCAGCAAGCCCTAGGCTCTGTGGTTTAACCCACAGTTCCACCCTTCTTCTCAGTTATAGATCCTGTCAATTTTGCGCCCCCTTGGCTCGGTGCCCTGTGAGGACAAACTCTGTGGCAGCACCCTAAATCTGGTGCTGAGCACACTAAACTTGCATGGAGACCACCAGAAGCGAGGACGTTGTACTGCGGAAAGCACACCATATGGAGGTGATTTTCTAACTCTCCCCCATTTCCAAGCTACCAAGAAAGCAGCACACAAGACCATAACCGTGCCACCCCGATTTGTAAATACGCCTTCCATCAGGGAAAGCAGCTCCCGCCTGTTCCTCAATTTGGACGTGTGTGATACATTACTGAGAAAGGGCTACAGCTCAGCGGTAGAACACCTGCTTTGCACGCACGTTTAATCCGCAGCATCCCAAGCAAGGCCGGGAGACACCCGTGCCTGAAGCCCGTGACTGCTGCTGCTGCCAGTCAGTGCAGAGAATACTGAGAAACCCAATGGTCTGACTCAGTATATGGCAGCTTCCTATGTTCAAGGGTGGCCAAGAGGAGGCCTCTTAGCATGCATTTGGTTCCCCCCCAAGATTTGCAAAAAGGGCACGTGTTGATCTTTCTCTCGATTCCTGGGGGGTTGGGGGGCGCGCGTGGATTGAATGCAATCTTTGTTTGGGGTTGCTAAAGACGAGGTCTCAGGAGAGCCTATGTAGGGGGTAGTGGTGGGGTGTGGGTGTGTGCGCGCGCGCGCTCGTTGCATTTGGCGAGCGGGCTTTCTGGAAGCACCGCTTGCTTGCATCTGTATGGAACGGGGGAAGACAACAGCTTCACGGGTTGCTACTACAGGAGGGGCTGGGCAGCGTCTTGGAAGACCATGCGTTTTCTCTTCCGCTTTGCAAAAGATGTGGGGCAGCGATGACTGAGGTGGGGAGGGGGCTTTATTGCATCAGTCTTTATTGCATGGGGGGTGTTGATTTTTTTTGTACTACCTCCCCCTCGTTGTAGGTTCTTCATGAATGGGTTGATGATGATAATAGCAGCTTTACGGGTTGCTAAGGGAGGGGCAGCAATCCAACAGACCTGGCGTTCCCCTCGGTAGATTTGCAAAAGGTGGGGTGGGGTGGGATAGAGGGAGAATTGCATCAGGCAAGCAGACGGCGGAGCTGGGGTGGGAGGGGGCGCTGCCTGTCTTTCCCCTCCCTCAGCCGGTCTCTCTCTCTCTCTCTCTCTCTCCCCCCCCCAACCCCATTCCCCAGCGTGCAAAAGAGACAGGAGCCTCCTCACATGACCCTCTCCCGGCTGCGTCTTTGGATGGCTGCAAGTGGGGAATGGGCAGGGAGGGGCCACGGCGTGGAGACAGACAGACCGAGAGACAGGCGGCCACAAGGGGGAGGACCGCGCGCTCTGCAGCTGCGCCCGCCGCTACCGGCGCCGCTTCCCGGGGCTTCTCCTCCTCCTCCTCCTCTCCCCCATGGGTCGCCCCGGCGCCGCCCTTTGGAGACCGTGAGGGGTCCAGCATGGAAGAGGTAAGCGGGGCCGGGCGGCAGGCAGCTCTGCCGGGGGTGGGGGGCGGAGGATCGGAGCTGGCGGCAGGGCGTGGTGCTCGCTTGGATCTTTTCGATGCTGGGGGGCTGGGGCTGTATTTGCGTAGGACGTGGAGTGGGGTGGGGAGGTCAGTTGTAAAAGGGACCGCAGGGTGGGGTGCCTGACTTTTCCTGGGTGGGGGAGGTGAGGGTTTGAGAGAAGCGTTGCAACTCCGGGAGTAACGCGTGGGGCTGGCGGAGAGGAGGGTGCAGGGGGGATGCTGGTTGTAGGGCGTGGGGGTGGGCTGGCGCTTGGCGCGGCGGTGGGGTTTTAAACAGGGTGGGAGTCTAACAGGGAGGGAGCCGCGCGTTAAGGTGCGAGGGAGAGCGTGCGCGCGCGGGGGGAGGATGCGCCCGCGTTTGGGGCTCCGGGAGAAGCTTTCGCTCGGGGTTATGGGGCATTCCGTGGGGCCGGGCTGAGGCTGGCGGTGTGGCGTGGGTTGCAAAAAAATAAAAAATTAAAAATAAAAATAGAAAGTGGATGCGAAGAGAGGCCGGTTTGCTCAACGCTGGCAGAACCCGAGCTCTGGGTCTGGTTGGGATACAGGGCAAAAGAAGGGAGGGGGAGAGATTTAATTTTCTGGCGGGGTCTGCGTGCGGTGGGTAAAAGATTTTTCATTTTCTGGGGTTGGGCTGTTCCCAAGGGCAAAGTATCTTCGGCCGTTTTTTTTGGTTTTGTTTTGGGGAGAGAGAGAAATACCGTGGCGCCTTCTAAGAGAGGTTGTCACACGTTTATTCTGGCGTCGCCTCGTGTAGGCTGGCATCCACTTTGCCAGGAGAGTACGAGGATCGTGTGGGGCTTGGGGGGTTATTCAGGGGCAGGGTTGTGTGGGGCAGGGTTGTCTGTGCAGTAGGTGAAAGGCAGAGGTCCGTGGGGGCCGCCGTCGCCAAGGGAAGGAGCAAGGAGTTGGAGGAGGCAATGGATCTGTGTGAACGATTTGGGGTTACGCAGCAACCCTGGGTGGGTCTGTGGGGTGCTGAGAGTCAGGCAGTGCCAGCGGGTTAAGAGGTAGGATCCTTGGGGTGGGACATGTGTGTGAGTTGCACAATATGGGGTGCAGTGGATGTCTGTGTAGAGGCAGTGGGCAGGTGATCAAGATTCTGTGGTTTTGAGTGTGGGGCTGGTGCAGAAGGTTGGGGTACACAGAGCTTGTGTGCAAAATCACAGAAATTTGGCGAGTGGCAGAATTATTTGGGACGTAAGGTGCTTTATGTGGGGTTGGCGATCACCCTGAGGGTTACAGTGTAGGGTCTGGATATTGGGAGCCCAGCAGGTGCTTTGACAGGTGGAACTAACAGGTATAATTGGGAAAGCTGCAGGTCAGTGCCCAGCTAGCTCAGTATGACTGGCAGTGGCTCTCCAGAGAGTCAGACAGGGAATATTTCCCAGCCTTGTGTTAAGAAGCCAGCGAGTGAACCTGTGACCTTTTGGATGATCTGTTACTGAGCTGTGGACCTCGCTTTTATTGTAATGGAATGACATTTTTTAATCCCCAGACCAGCATTATACAATCTGATTCCCTTTAGATGTTTTTGACTACAAGCCCCATCATCCCTGATGATGAAGCTGATGAGATTAGTAGTACAAAAACATCCGGAGGGTAGTAGGTTGGAGAAGACCAATTTTTACAAAATATATGTACTGGAGTACAGTTGGCTGCCTGGGGCCACAGGATTCACCATAGATTGGTTGGCACCATGTGCAAATGCTGACCTGTGTATCCATCTTTTTCTGGCTCTCTGTGCCTCCACCACCATCCTTCATGTTTATACCTAATTAGGACCTTTGGTTTTGGTGCATGAAGAATTGGTCTGTTTGGTTTCCCTTTCAAGTCTGGAAAATTCCTAGTCTGGACAATTCCTACTCTATCAGTTTCCACACTGCCCCTTCAAAGTGCTAAGTGTGATCAGTTATTACTGGCCTGTTTCCCCCACCCTGTTGCCCCTAAATGTGTTTCTGGTCTTCTGTGAACCTTGAGGTCCCCCTGAGAACTTGCTAATGCCTCCCATTTGTGTGTGGATGGCCCTGTTTTGGATTCCGACTTGGAGAATGAGTTTGTTATTAGGACATGCTATATAGGATTAAGCCTTGGCATTCATTTACTTGAAATGGGTCCCTAAAGTGTGGCTGTTGGCTCCCATTTCAGTCTTTCAAATGGCCTCACATCCTTCTTAATTGTGCATTCGTGATGACTTGTGCTCATGATGGTACCCAGGGCATTTATTCGTGATCTCGCTTTCAGTGCTGCCTGCAGAGGTTTCAGGTTGGGAATTCGTTTCCAATTAGTCCGGTAACTTCCTGCTGAAATCTGTACCCATCGCAAATGTTCCAGGGTTCTTTTGTGTCTGACTTTTGTCACACTGTAGTGCAAGAGTGCCTCTCCAGACAGCAAACACAGGGAAGCATTGCAGAACTACTAATAAAATGGAACGATGTGTGGATTGTCCAGTATAAATCTACCTCGAATGCACCGTTGTTGCATCAGTGACATGCTGTGGAATTCATCTGCAAAAAGGCCGACAAGTTTGGAAGCACCTAAAATTGCAGATTACTCACTTGCTGAAATTTGTTGAGTGAGGTTCTTTAATTCTCCCTTCTCCACTCTAGGATGGATCCTTGAACAGGCCCACACCTTGGTGGCAGTGCTGGAAATTCAGATACAAAACCTAATTGCAAAACTTAGGTTACGGTCACCACAATGGAATGTCTTAAGTGCCTTTTTTTGCAGTGGGGTTTATTTCAGATCCTTCTCTTAAGTGACATTTTGCTCTCCCCAGTTGCCATCTGGGCATCCAGAGATCTCCACATGGTTGCAATTGGTCCTGCACCAGTTGCAAAACGCACCTGGCGCCTGGCTAATTTCTAACACTGCTCAGTGGTGGGGTCCCTGCCAATCACCAGAACTCTTGACCCTCTTCCTCACTGTTGCCGTCCACCCATCATCCCTCTTCAAGCAAACATAGAGGGAGGAGGCACTGTTGCTGTTTGCCTCCCTTCTCCCTTTCAGATAGTGGTGGAGACTGGTTCAAGATTGGGGGTGGAGGCAAGCGTGATGGTGGCTCGCTAAGGGCAGCTTGACTGACAGCCCCCCAAAACCTAAGTCCCATATTGCATCTCATCACCTGCGAGAGGAATAAGATGGTTGCAGATCCGCTGTGGTGATCCGTCCCCCTTCCCTGTTGAGGGCTACATTGACTCAGAGATAATATGTCAAAGGCGGGGTGCTTGCGGTGGGTGGGGTTAGGGTACTTCCTGCTCCATCCATCGGCCTGGTATCCCATTAGCTCCAGGAACGGAGCATCTCCCCTCCTGGGGAGAACATTGCCAGTCCAAAAAGCAGATAAAAACAATTGTAAACTCTAATGAAGTTATGCCACCAGGTGGCTTGGATGCTTCCTGCAAATGCTGATACACCACCCAGTCTGTTTTGGTCCATTCCCATTTTTGTTCTCCTTGCCCCTCCTGTCTGCTTTCTCTCTGTCCCTCCACCCAGAGGTTAGGTCCCCCCCCCCAACTTAAGGTAAAGATAAAGGGACCCCTGACCATTAGGTCCAGTCGTGACTGACTCTGGGGTTGCGGCACTCATCTCGCTTTATTGGCCGAGGGAGCCAGCTTAACAGCTTCTGAGTCATGTGGCCAGCATGACTAAACCGCTTCTGGCGAACCAGAGCAGTGCACGGAAACGCCGTTTACCTTCCCACCGGAGTGGTACCTATTTATCTACTTGCACTTTGATGTGCTTTTGAACTGCTAGGTTGGCAGGAGCAGGGACCAAGCAATGGGAGCTCACCCCGTCGCGGGGATTTGAACCGCCGACCTTCTGATCGGCAAGCCTTAGGCTCTGTGGTTTAACCCACAGTGCCACCCACGTCCCTTCTGCATCTTGTGCAAACAAGGGACACTTGAAAAGAAGTGAATGTGGTCTAGGTATTATATAGGGCAACTTCATATGGGGTTGAGTGAGGGGCCTGGGTCTCTAAAAGAGGTCTGCAGGCAGGGCAGGCATCTTCCGGGTCCAGGAACACTATTGGGCAGAGAATGTATTCCTTTCTTTGAATTCCTTTGCGGCTCACTGGGTCGTACTAAGACGTGGCATTTTCCATTATTCCGAGCATTTTGCATATATTGCCACAGTGACCCTTGCAACAGTCCTGTAGGAGAGGCTGGTGTTCTGTTGGAGCGGAGGCTGATGGATAGGGGCTCCCATAAGGCCAGCTATGTAGTGTTTTCGAGGCTTGAGATGAGACTGGAACTGGCCCCTCTCCCAGATCATAGCTTGTTCTCGTAGCCACAAGATGACCCCAGCTATTACCACAAATCACGTATAATGGTTTCTCTCCTGATCTCTGGGAACTTTGCTTCCCTGCCTCCTCTCCTTCCAAGCTTAGTTAGTTTGTTTATTAAATGTATATCCTGCCTTTTCCAAGAAACTGTTCAAGGTGGCTAATGTTCTGGTAATGGTGCAATGCCCGGTTCAGTGATAGAAAGAAAACCCTTTGTCCAAACATTAAAATTTCATAAAACCCTAGGAAGAATAATTAGACCAGCTCTAAAAATTACACCAACTCGTCACCCTTAAAAGCTTACCTGAATAAAAACACCCTGTAGCGGTAAGGAGGGGATGTTTGTGGTTTGCCTGGTGTGCGGAGGGGAGTGCACTTTGCGCATGCTCAGTGGAAATGCATTCCCGCTGCCAATTCGGCAGAGAGCGGCGTGTTCTGTATCCCAGCTGCTAATGCATTATATGAGAGATAATATGTAATTATATTTTGGAGAGCGGCTGACTCTGTATCAGCTTCTGAAACAGATGCCAGGGCCCAATGGCACTGAGCTCATTCTCCAGGGCGGCATCTGATGTCGAAATGCACGCTTCCTTGTCAAAGCTTCCTTGCAGATAATAATAATAATAATAATAATAATAATAATAATAATTTATTATGTATTCCCCAGCCACTCTGGGCAGCTTCCAACAAAGATTAAAAATACATTAAAATGTCACACATTAAAAACTTCCCTGAACAGGGCTGCCTCCAGAAGTCTTTGACATCGGATGTTTAGCTCTTTGACATCTGATGGGAGGGCATTCCACAGGGCGGGCGCCACTACCGAGAAGGCCCTCTGCCTGGTTCCCTGTAGCTTTGCTTCTCGCAGTGAGGGAACCGCCAGAAGGCCCTCGGCGCTGGACCTCAGCGTCCGGGCAGAATGATGGGGGTGGAGATGCTCCTTCAGGTATACTGGGCTGAGGCCGTTTAGGGCTTTAAAGGTCAACACCAACACTTTGAATTGTGCTCGGAAACGTACTGGGAGCCAATGTAGATCTTTCATTATGTTATGTGGTCTTGGCGGCCGCCCCCAGTCACCAGTCTAGCTACCGCATTCTGGATTAGTTGTAGTTTCCGGGTCACCTTCAAAGGTAGCCCCACGTAGAGTGCATTGCAGTAGTCCAAGCGGGAGATGACTAGAGCATGCACCACTCTGGCGAGACAATCTGCGGGCAGGTAGGGTCTCAGCCTGCGTACCAGGTGGAGTTGGTAGACAGCTGCCCTGGATACAGAATGTGTGTTGCTGTGTGTTCCACTACGTCAAACCCTGTCTGTACTTTTTTTTTTTGTTTTGGTAAAAAGAGATTCTGGGACTCTTTTATCTGGGCATCTAAAGCCCCACTCCAAAGAATACTGGCAACTTGAGTGTACCCTTCATAGAGCTACAATTCCCAACACCCTTAAAAAACTAGTTTCCAGGTTTCTTTGGAGAAAGTTATTCGGCAGAGCACGAGACTCTTAATCTTGAGGGTTAGGTGGATATTTCTTATCCTCATTTCCTGTTCCCATATCCCTTGAAAAGATTATTCTGTCTCTTGTTTATATTTCATAGACAATTTAAGGGTAGGGATCCTCAGACAATTACAGTGGGACCTCAGAAGTCGAACGGAATCCATTCTGGAAGTCAGTTCGATTTCCAAAGCCAAAGTGCGGCTTCTGATTGGCTGCAGCAGCTTCCTGCAGCCAATCGGAAGCCGCGGAAGCCATGTTGGACATCCAGGTTCCAAAGAACGTTCGCAAGCCAGAACACTCACTTCCAGGTTTGCGGCGTTTGGGAGCCGAAACGTTTGACTCGCAAAGTGTTCAGGATCCATATAGGTAAGTTTGTGTGTGTGTGTGTGTGTGTGTGTGAGAGAGAGAGAGAGAGAGAGAGAGAGAGAGAACTTCAACCCACAGACCATATCAACAGTAAAATACAAAAACAAAAAGGAATTGCAAATTTTGAAATAAAAAATGTAATGCTGTGCCGTGTGTGTACAAAGTTGCGTATATTTCCTTATTTCACAAACTTTACACTGCTTCCGCATCCTGAGGAGAGAGCTACTCCCTCTGTAACCACTGGAAATCCTGCTGGGCCTCCCCGCTTCTCTGCACATACACTTCTGAATGCTTCTGGAGGCATTTCTCAGCTACTTCCAACCCTTTCTAACCATGAGGACTAGACACTTAAAAACAAATAAAACAAAAACTGCTGAAATCTAGGGGATGCAGATTTTTATTGTGCCTGATAAACTCTGGTGTTGGAGCTGTCGTAGAACATTCACAGCTCTACTTAAAACAGTTAACTCAAGGTGATAGTTCTCATGTAACCATCGTTATCAAGGGAGTACGTTTGGAAGGGAAAATGTTTGTGGGAACGTGGGTGGCCGAACTGTACATCAGTGTGAGTTCATATCGCATTCCTCACATGCTTACAGGTGCTCCATTTCCTTTCTTCTCCAAAGGGAGATCTAATGAACAGGAGTTGTGATTCCTTCCCCTTTCTTGTATTGCTCTTCTGGGCTTTTTCTGGTGGACCGATAAGTATGGTCAGTTCTTTTGTTAAGACCCTTTGGGTGCGCTTGTGCCCATGAGCTTATTGTGATTTTGGAAGAGGTTTGCTGCAGAAAGGAACTCCAGAGTTGCACAGGTGTGCCCATTGACCTTCTCATATAACAAGTACTGCTATTTTAAATTATTCTGAACAAAAAGAAGAGGACGTTGCTACGTCTCCTGATTAAAGGAACAGCTCCTGATCAAGCTAGGTTTGATCTCTGAAATGAGGCATCGCTGCTCCCACCTCTCTATTACCTTGGCACCTAATCCCTGATTTGTTGAGAACTGATACACAGGTCTGAGCAAAATATGCTTTGCTCGTGTTCAAGGACACTATTATTATTTTCAGATTCTCCTAAGGCGTTAAATATGGATTTGGAGACTTAGGCTGTTCGCATGCTGCTCCATCGAAGTACATCTGAGGCACATTCTATCCCTCAAAGATCTCTGGGCACTATATTTTGTCAAGGTGTTGCTGGGAATTTCAACTCTGTAAACAGGCAGTGGGTTTCAACCAGTGTGCCGTGGCACCCTGGGGCGCCTTGAATGATGGTCAGGGGTGCCGCAGGCAATGCTGGCCTCTGTCCCTCTTCCCTTCCTCTGATTCCCTCTCACGTCTCTGCCTCCCAAAGGGCTTGCACAGCTGTTTGTTGCAGCTGCTCCGGCTACAAGGTCCCCAGGTGAATGGTGCCTCTGGGGCTGGTCAGGAGGTGCTGGTTGCCAGGAGCTGAGGCGGCCTTGGAGCAAGCAAGCAAGAGAGCCCAGCCAGCCAGTTTGCCAGTGCTTGCTATTGGGAATAGATAGACAAGTCCCAGGCACCTGTGGGACAGTGGGAAGAGGCACCACTCTTTGGGGAAGGGAGGTCAGCTCAGAGACCAGCGGTAGCAACAGCAGCTGCCCAAAGGACTCCCAAGGAGAGGGGAGACGAGAGGAGGCTGAGGAAACCCTCCACAAGGGAGGGTGTTCGAAAAGGGGTGAGAGGCTGCCAGCTCTGCAGGCGAGGGGTGACATAACTGGGCTCCTGAGCCCCACGGGGTGCCGCAGAAAGGATGTAGTCAGTCAAGGGAGCCGTGGACTCAAAAAGGTTGAAAACCTCTGCTGTACTCCAAAAATAACAGATTGGCAAATTAAATTACAGGAATTGGTGGAGACGGCTCAACTGACTAGTAAACTCAGAGGAAACTCAAAGCAAAAATTTGCGGAACAATGGGATGGTTATAGAAGATATGTTCAAAAATACAAAAATAGTTTTGACTCTGTGCTAGCATTTGAGTGATAAAGGAACTAAAAGGAGGTGGACAACAATTAAGGATTTATTATGTTTTTAGAATGTATTGGAAAATTTATATAGAAAGGTTTATTGTTTTGTGTACATTCGACTGTAAGATAAAATATATGCAAAGGGACTTGACAGGAAGTCAAAGTTGAAGAAAAGATTTTGGAAGATAAAAGGGGAAAACATTTACTTTCATTATTATCATTCTGTGTGGGTGTCTGCACATAGGTGTGTTTTTGTATGGAATGTTTAGGAGAAAATAAGACAGTAAATAACAAATAAACTAAATATTGATGTATGTAATTTTTATTTCTTAATTATATTTAGTGGTAGTATGGCTGTATTCTGTTTTGTAACATAAAATCATTCAATAAAAATTATTTTAAAAAAGAAAGAAAAGAAAACCTGCTGTAAGGGAATAAGCACAGAGCCAAGAATTCTTTGAGGGAAAGAATATGCCTCAAAAGGTATAGTGTAAACACAGCCTATGGCTGCAGTCCTAACCTCACTTAGCCTGGGGTTAATAGAACTTGCTCCTGAGTACGTACTGGATTCAATAGCATTTGCTCATGAGTAGATATGATTCGGCTTGCAGCCTGAGCTTGACTGGACTCGGAGCCTGGGCTCTGCTTTCATCTCAAGAAGCATATGCTCTCACTCAATCCCCTGTGTTCTTCCCTTATTATTGAAGGCCTGATTAATCTTGATGTCCCTGGAGATGCTGTGGGCGTGGTCTGCAGGATCTGCTGCTGTCTGCAGCTGCTCCTCCTCTTCTGGCTTTCAGACAAACAATTCCTGCATTCTTGCATTTTTCCTCCCTCCTACCCCAAACTCCCTGGATTGGATATTTATTGTCTTCATCCTAGCTGGAGACCACTCTCTTCTCTCAGCTGCATGTAGGGCAGCTCCCCTGCAACCCCAATGTATACTTTAATCCCTGTGCTCCTTTTCCTGGCATCCTTAGCTGCGACTTGCCCTATTTTGAAGGCTGTTTGCTGCGATTTTAGGCAGGGGTGGAAAGCGAACCAGCGCATCAGTGTCTGGGATCCATTTTCCAGATTTTTCCACCGTATGGCCTTTGCTCGTTTGCTTCTGCTCTTATACATATTATTCCTGCGTTTGTCCACAGACAGCTTTCCGGGTCATGTGGCCAGCATGACTAAACCGCTTCTGGTGCAACGGGACACCGTGACGTAAACCAGAGCGCATGGAAACACTGTTTACCTTCCCGCTGGAGCGATACCTATTTATCTACTTGCGCTGGCGTGCTTTCGAACTGCTAGGTTGGCAGGAGCTGGGACAGAGCAATGAGAGCTCACCCCGTTGCGTGGATTAGAACTGCTAACCTGCCGATCGACAAGCCCAAGAGGCTCAGTGGTTTAGGCCACAGCGCCACCCGCTCCCCTGCATGCTGATTACTGACAGCTCAAATGGTGGGCTGGGGTCAAGCAGGATCACGGTGCTTAACATAGTCCCAAACAGGTGTGAAACCTTGGCACTTGCTGATCCTGCCTTCCCGGTTTCTGCTCCTAGCTTACCACTACAGTGGTACCTCGAGTTACAAATGCCTCAGGTTACAAACGCTTCAGGTTACAAGCTCCGCTAACCTGGAAGAGTTACCTCGAGTTGAGAACTTTGCCCCAGGATGAGAACGGAAATCCTGTGGCAGCGGCAGCAAGAGGCCCCATTGGTGAAAGCACGCCTCTAGTTAAGAACAGTTTCAGGTTAAGAGCGGACCTCCGGAATGAATTAAGTTCTTAACCTGAGGTACCACTGTACCTGAAGCACCACTTTAGCTAATGGGGCCTCCTGCTGCTGCTGTACTGCTGCTGCACAATTTCTGTTCTCATCCTGAAGCAAAATTCTTAACCCGAGGTAATATTTCTGGGTTAGCGGAGTCTGTAACCTGCAGCGTATGTAACCCGAGGTACCACTGTACAAGGTTAAATTGCCTGTGAGGAGGAAAACTCCCCCTGCTTCTCTTTTCAGTTGTGTAAGTTGGGGTGGGCAGAGACCACCCCTTGGTCATGTAGCCCCACTCCTCCTCCTTTAGCTAAATCTAGCGAACTTCTGGTCAAGATAGCGTTGAGCCAGGTAGCCGGTCCCAGAGCTCCCAGACAACTCAGTTTTAATTGGGCTTAGCTTGTTTTAAATCAACTATTTTTAATGTCTAAAAAGTGGAGGGCAGATGACGGTGGAGCTAAATCTAGCATCCCACCCTCCCCTCTGTGATCATGTTACAGAAGCAGCCGTGGAGTAATATAATGGAATAATAAGCAAATGTGTCTCAGGGTGTGGCCTGGAAATGCAGGAGGCCACAATTGCCTTGCCAGAAGAAAAGCAAGGCCTGCGTCTCCGTCTGGTCAGTGCCTAGACGGGTGCTCACCAGGGACTCGCACATACCACAGGTTTCTAGCATGTGGTCAGCGGCCTGCTGGTGGTCCACAAGCTTCATTCAGGTATTGCATGGCACGTCTGTAAAATTACAATTAGGAAACATAATGCGCGGCACATTCCAATGGGTACAACAGGAGGGGGGAAATGTTGTTAGATGGGTCTGCCAAGACCTTTATATGTTATAAACTGAGATGTGAAAGCTAGGAGCTAAATGACACCTTAAACCTGGGTTATGGGCGCTGCAGTGGAGTGTCTAGGCGTGCTTTTTAATAACAAGAATACAAAGCTGAAAATGATTGAACTGCAGCTAAAATATTATGTTCATTTTTCACATGGTCTACTCCTTCCCCTGCCCAGTCCCTAATATTCTTAAGAGGGTCTCTTCTGCAGTCTTCAGAGAGTAGCTGGAAGTGGGGAGGCAGGAAAAGGTCCTCCTTTCTTTCCACTCTGCAGTTTTCATCTGAAATCTTAGGCGCAGTACTGAAATTCCCTGTCGCAAAATGCACCTAGAACAATGGGAGTTTCGAACACTGCTTTATCAATGTTCAAGTGATCTGTGAGGGGGGAAATAAAAGTTTGAGAACCACAGGCATAGATGCCTCACTGGGTTCTGTGGTGGAAGAAAAGTGGAGTCTAAATGTCATAAATAAAAAGAAATGAGGCAAAGTGGCTTTCCCTTGTTGACACTCAGAAGCTGCTGCCTGAGCCCTGAATTAAGAAGCAAGAGCTCTGCTGCCCTCAAGGCCCAAGCAGCACTCTTTTCAGAGACAACTTTGTGCGAGACAGCAGGCTTACGAAGTTATCTAGGTACTGTACGATAAGAAAATGTCTTCTGCAATAATCCTGAGAGATGTGTACAGCGCAAGGGGAGGGGGATTTGGGGCTGGCCTTCTCCCCATCGTGTCCTTGTAGGTTTTAAACCTGCTCCACCTATGCTGATGGCATCCTGAGAGGACACGTTTTACAGTTTATAATGGCGCTCTCGGATTGCTGCTGAAGCTTATTGCACAGCTCCATACTGCAGACTTCTGTTATTGTTATTAATTATTATCATTATTTAATGTGCATTTTGCCCTTCATCCGAAGATCCCAGGGCGGTTCACAACAGAAAAATACATAATAAAACAAAAACAAACCAGTAACCCCGCTCCCACGTGCGCATTTAAAAAGCCATATAACATTAATCAGCCAAACGCCTGGTAGAAGAGAAACCTTTTTGCCTGCTGCCTAAAGATGTGTAGTGATAATGCCAAGTGAGCCTCCTTGGGAGAGCATTGTACAAGTGGGGAGCTACCACTGAAAAGGCCCCGTTCTTGTGTTTTCATTTTGTGGACCTTCCATGGAGCGGGCACACTGAGAGGGGCCTCAGATGAAGATTGCAGGGTCTGGGTTAGTTCATATGGAAAGAAGTGACTCTTGAGATATTAGGGTCCTGAGATGCATAAGGCTTTGTAGGTCAAAACCAG
This sequence comes from Podarcis pityusensis, assembly GCF_964106645.2. Classification (NCBI taxonomy): domain Eukaryota; kingdom Metazoa; phylum Chordata; class Lepidosauria; order Squamata; family Lacertidae; genus Podarcis; species Podarcis pityusensis. Next base: position 22,532,615 of record NC_138038.1, read on the forward strand.
CATTTTGAATTGGGCCCAGAAACTAAGTGGCAGTCAGTGCAGTCGGGCCAGGATTGGTATTATGCGTTCAGACCATTGCTCCAGTTTAACCATCGCTCTTGTCTAGACATGCACAGAATTGGTTGGCCCTTCGGGGACAGAGACTGTGATTTCTGCAATTTCTACAACGGGTAGCAGACTACATCTCTGATCATCCCTCACCATTGGGCATGCTGGCTGGAGCTGATGGGGAGTTGAGAGTCCCAGGGACATCTGGAGGACACGATGTTGGCTGTCCCTCTGTATTTCATCTTGCAGATGCTTGGACCTAGCAGTTCCTCTTCATGGGAGCTTGTCAGCATCATCTGGGACCTCTCCAAACCGGGTTGTTTTTTAAAATCTCTTTGGCACGTGTGTTTTGCAACATGCCATTTACGCAATAATAGTGCATGAGTGGCTGCTTCTGTTTGTGCTGATGCAACAATGCCATGGTTTCCAAAGGTCTTTAGACCTGATCCTGTCTTGGTGGTATTGGTGGTGGTTTGGCTGTAAATAGATGCTCAGTAGTTAATCATCAGGCAGCAGCAATTTTCGTTAGGTCAAGAAAGCCCTCCAAAATATGGGTCAGCATAAGGTATACATAAGCCTTAATCCACCCTTGCCTTCTGTCTCCTGTAAGAGAGACCACTCTTAGCCTCCCATGCTCTTGTCAGCTGCTTTCCCTTGTTTATCCAAGATTGCCACTGATCTGAGCCCTGGTCCTTAGTAACCCTTTCAGAGCCATTCTGATGCGATGACGCGAAAAGAAAAGAGAGAAAAAAGGGTTCAAGCTGCTCAGCAGCTCCTTTACCCTGTTTTCCCCCCTTGGAGGAAGAAATTTCCATTCTGAATTCTTCCCAGCCTGAAATAAGGGCAGAGAAGATAGGACAGGCATGGTTGGGGTGAGGAGGAACCAGGCAAATATTTAAAAAGTCGGGAAAAGGAATGTGTTTGCTTCCTCCAGGCCCCATGTGGGTGGCGGTTGTGGCACATGGAACAAAAGCCCCAAGATTGTAAGTGGGAGCAACTTAGGATAACGTGCTCTTCAGTTTATTTTTATTTTATTTTATTAGCAGTTGGTTAGAGTAGTTTTATTCAGGTTTATGGAGAGCCCTTTAGTATCCCCACCTCTTGTGACAAACAATGTAAGACTTTGTTATATGGCAAGATAAATGCAAATGCAGAAGGCAATAAGAGATGTTGACTGGACTTGTGCCAGCAGTGCAGAACATCTGTGGACATCCAGATGTTGCTGGTTCCCAGCTCCAATCACCCCTGACCATTGGCCATGCTAGCTGATGGAGATTGGGAGTCCCACAACATCTGGATGGCCACAGATGTTCCCCACTCGGTTACCGAGAACAACAGTGTCTACCTGCCCTCTTCCTACCTTGCTCTTCAGGATGCTAGTTATTTCAGTAAGAAGTAATACTCTAAGGAAAAATAAATTCAAAGAGGAGGGATAGAAAAGAGAAGAGAGAGAGAGAGAGAGAGAGAGAAGGCACAACAGACACACAACCTAGCCCTTGTATGGGGAAGTTTTAAACGTTTAATGTACTTTATTATGTTTTTGTATATGCCAGAAGCCGCCCAGAGTGGATGGGGCAACCCAGTCAGATGGGTGGGGTACAAAATCATCATCATCATCCTTCTTCTTCTTCTTCCGCTTCTTCCTCTTCCTCTTCTTTTTACCTGGTGATTGACCTTAGCTACTGTCTGAAGCTCTAGTGCATGCCAGAAGTTTAGCCTGTGCATCACAGATACACCTTTGATATGTCGATCTGAAATAGTCTTGCTGCTTGTCTCTCCCACCTCAGAGATGCACTCATGGGCCATTACATTCCTTCCAGCGCTGTCTTATTTCCATTCCCTGTTTCTCACTGAGTACACACTGAGCTTGCAGCGAATGTCATCCCGCTTACTCTTTTGGAGTTGATAACCTTCCTTTTTGTTATGTCCCCGTTCTCCAAAGCAGTCTACTATTAAAACAGCTTGGGAGAGAAAGAGAGCATTTAAAGCCGCGAAGATAAGGCATCCACTGTTTCTATTTATTTATGAGTTTGTTTCTTCCAGAACATTCTTCTGCTGCCCTTCAAAGCTCCCGGGGCGGCTTGCAAAAGCCGGGAAAACAATATCGAGCGAAACGATAACACAGAACACAGCAGAAGAGTGAAACTCGGGCGAAGTGATTATAAACCACAAGGCAGCAAATAGCTGGCTTTTTGTTGGCCTGTTTCTCTGACTTTTAAACTTTCTATTGGCAGTGTTGTGTACTTTTTAAAAATGTTGTTTTATGAGGGGTGGTGGTGGTTAAAAAAGGAAAGCACTTTTGACATTTTAATAAACATTATAATAAGCATATAAGTGCTCTGACTGGCAGTGCCTCTACAAGGTATCGGGCAGAGCTGCTTCTAACAGCCCAGCAACCTGAGGTGGTTTCAATTGTTTGAGCAAATGGAGAAGCACTCCGTGAATTTTGCCTGGGACATTTACAAGGAACCCAGTGTTCTGCATCTGGATCTTTCCTGCCTGATTCACTCCAGCACAATGCTTGCTATGGGTATTCCATAGGAAGTTTATACTCAGTCAAGATCATCTTCCTTGTTATTGTCTGGACCCACGGATGGGGAACCTGTGGCCCTCTGGATGTTGTTGGACTTCAGCTCCCATCACTCCTGACTATTGGCCATACTGGCTGGGGCTGATGGGAGTTGGAGTCCAACAACATCCAGAGATCCACTGTCTTCCCAGTTCTGGCATACCCCAGCTTGGCGGCAGCTCCTCTTGGTTTTAGAGAGCAGCCTTACCCAGCCTGGAGATACCAGAGATTGGACATGGGATTTTCTTTTTTTACAAAATACCATATTTTTTGCTCTATAAGTCGCTTTATAAGACGCACCAGACCACAAGACTTAGTTTTTGGAGGAGGAAAACAAGAAAAAAATATTCTGAATCCCAGAAGCCAGAACAGCAAGAGGGATCGCTGTGCAGCGAAAGCAGCAATCCCTCTTGCTGTTCTGGCTTTTGGGATAGCTGTGCAGCCTGCATTCACCCCATAAGATGCACACACATTTCCCCTTACTTTTTAGGAGGGAAAAAGTGAGTCTTATAGAGCAAAAAATACGGTATTTTTTATTGGTTTTACAAACAGAAAATATAAATGAACACAAACAAGATTTGTAAAAAACAAATCTATATAAAGAGATTCTCTGAATCTTGAGACTTCCCCCCATCCCCTCCATGGGGTCTCATTTTAAGCATCTACAACTGCATATTCATCCGTACTCCAATTTTTATATCAAACCATATTGTCCATAATATTTTTTACACTACAAGTGAGTCAAAATCCTGCTCTTGTTTCCATCTGTTTACAGTGGTCTCCTAAATAATTTATAATTTCCCCCCATTCTTTTATAAAGTTTTTGTCCTCTTGGTTTCTGAGTTTTCCAGTCAGTTTTGCCATTTTGGCATAGTCAATCAGCTTGGTTTGCCACTCCTCTCTGGTAGGGACTTTGTTTTCTTTCCAACTCTGGGCCAATAACATCTGAGCGGTTGTTGTTCCATACATGAAGAGTCTTTTCTGCTCCTTTGGTATATCGGTACCTGTAATTCCTAATAAAAAGGCTTCTGGTTTCTTAACAAAAGTTATTTTAATCATTTTTTTCATTTCATTATATATCATCTCCCAGAAAGCTTTTATTACAAGTCCACCACATATGAAAAAGGTACCTTCTTTTTCTTTACATTTCCAGCAGATATTTGAACTTGTCTTATACATTTTTGCTAACTTAGTAGCAGTCAAATACCACCGGTACATCATTTCCATATAATTTTCTTTAACTGTACAACATGCTGTAAATTTCAAATCTGACTTCTATAACCTTTCCCGATCTGCCACCTGAATATTATGTCCCAAATGTGGGATTTGGTATCTTCTGAATGCAAAGTACATCCTCTCCCACTGATCTACAGCTACTCTTGTTCCCTCATTTCATAGAACCAAAATATTTATCGGCTTAAAATTCAGTAGAGTTCAGTATCTCAAAACACTTGGGACTAATCTGTACTGGTCAGTTAAAGCGTTATAAATGCGCTGCAAACATGCGACACTAGAAGGCGCTGTAGAGCAATGTAAAACCGTCAATGTAAAATTGCATTGAGAGCTAAATAACATTTTAAAAAGCGTTTTTATGATCAGCATAGATCCAGCCTTGGAGCTCAAGGGTCCTGCAGAACTGATTATCAGTAGCTGAGGCAGGGATGTACCTTGGAGGCAGGGTGCAAATTTGCATGCATAAGTGTCAGGGAACTGACATCGGAGCTAGAGGTGGAGGGAAGGCTCTCTAATGATGCTGGAGAAGGGCCCAGCAGGGAGAGAGGCAGCTCAGCAGATGGGGAAGCAATTCAGTGCAACACCAGGAATAAGGAGGGGCAGATGGGGGAATCGGCGAGAGGGCTCCCAGACTCTTCACCGGACACCAGCGGGGAGAGCACTGGCCCTCCACTACCCACGCCCTCCCTGCGCAGAAGACTTCTGCGCAGAGAAAGGAGGAGGAGACTGGGTGTCAAACAACTTTTATGTTGGAAAAGGTTTAAGAAACGCCCACTGACGGATTCTGCTAGCGACTGAGGCAGCCACGAATTGAAGGGCTGTCCAGACAGAAAGGTTTAACAAGGCAACATAGCCAGGAGAGGCGGCAACTTACACACGAGCAACCCCATACCATTATAATAAGGTTCCGGGTTCAAACTCTGGCATCTCCAGGTAGGGATGGGAAAAGCCCAGTGTGAATAATATTGAACTAGGCCAATGGTCTGACTCATTAGAAGGCAGTTTCCTGGCCGATCAAAGGAAACATTTCTTCACACATGCATTGGGATGGATTGATTTTTACTTAAGTGATTTAAGTCTTCATTAAATGACCAAGAACAGAAAAGACCTGACAGATCAGTGGGGTGCCCAGGTGGTGTGTGATGCAGCAAGCTTCCTGAAGCTACGCAAACATGGATATGGTCAGTTTCTGGTGCAAGACGACCAGTGTGCGCTGCCTTGAGTTCCACAGAAGAAAGGCTGGAGATGAATGTACTGAAGTTTAATTTAAAAAGACTGATCTAATATAGTTCCCCGTTTTATAAAATGTTTATTTCCCAGAGCAGCATCCATATTGAGTGCTTACTAAATCTACCCCCACCCCAGCAAAAAATATATTTAAAAAATGCTAGTTTGCAACTAAACAGGAACCTTATACAACCAAGAGTGTAATCCAAAACTTTTTGATCACTTAGCTTTTTGTAGTACACAACTATATCTCCTAAGAGATAAGGGAAAGCACAGGGGAAGATAAACGGATCTCTGTTCTGCCTTTTATCTGTGCACACACAAATAAATTCATTTTGCTTAGCATCCTTGAAAGCCACAAACTCAGCTTTATAGAAGCTTGGTAGTTTATGGAGTGGAGCGGTGTTTTTCCAGGAGATGGAAAAATAATTTCTGTCGTGCATAGCTGTTAGAACAGGTGTGCGGCACTTTTGGCCCTCCAGATGTTGAGACTCTTTGAGACTCTTGTTGAAGATCAGGACACTAACACACACCTATTTTTGAGAAGATGTTGGTGTACCTAAGATCTCATTGGGCAGAGGGTTGGATTTGATTTCTAAGTTACTGTTGCCTCTTTCCCCTTGAATAGGGTTTCTCTACCTTTTAATGTGAATGACAGGCCAAAAAGTGAAAAGAGATGCAGTGATGTGAAGCAGGATCTTATTTAGCAAGAGAATCTAATAACAAATGTCATAGTGAAGGTTCTGTGCTAATTAAGTTTTTCAGGGTTTGGGGTTTGTTGTTCAGTGGTATTCTTGAACTGCTTGTGATCATTGCATGGACTCGCATTTTTAATGCCTGTGCTGACCCAAGTAAAAACATTGCATTCTCTTGGACTGTGGAAAAATACAGATTACCCCCTGCTGACCTAGAGTCCTATGATATGGTCTTATGATGAATAAGCTGCATAGATGTACAGCATTGGAGAGGGGGCCCTTTTGACTCTTGTGTAGGATAGGAGTCTACCTTTGTACAGTTATGTAATTGAGAATGTGTGAAAGCTGTGTCCTCATCTCTATGGCGTGTCCACTTTTCTGCTCAGTGGGTTTTCTGTGGAAACTCAGTGGCGTGTCTTGGATATCCGTTCTTTAGAAACTACAGTCATAAATTAGGTGCACTTTCAAATGTGAATGCTGCTTACTTCTTATGTTGGAGTGTGTAGATACTACCCCAGAACCTTTAAAAATACAATGCACAGTCTTATTCCCATTCTCCCTGCCTCCCTTTTTCTATTTTAAGAACAAAAAAGCATTTTTAAAGCATATTTCAATGATGAAGAAGCATTTATATCTATAATTTCAGTTCTATAAGGCAGGCCAGTTATATCCCCATTTTACATCTGATTGGATAATGATTTGCTTAAGGTGCTGATGGGAGACTTGTGGCTTTCCAGGTGTTGGATCCAACTCCCATCAGCCCCTGCCAGCGTGGCCAATAGTCAGGGATGATGGGAATTGTAGTCCAGCAACTTTTGGAAGGCTACAGGTTTCCCATCCTGAGCTTGAACTGGGGACTGCCAACTTACATTCCTAGCCACTACGGCTAAGAAAATGTTGCCACAATCAAAGTGGAACATAGTAAAGGCATAAATCTAGAGACCATGGTTTCCCAAACTTGGGTCTCCAACTGTTTTTGGACTACAATTCCTATCATCTCTGACCACTGGTCCTGCTAGCTAGGGATGATGGGGGTTGTAGTCCAAAAACAGCTGGACTACTGGGCTACTTAAGCCTCCTGTTTGTGAATAGGCCCTGTCTGTAAAAGATACAGTACTGTTGATTGGTTGACATTTTGTAAAAAAATAAATGAAAATATAGATCCTGTTAGAGGTTTGCCTTTGCTAAGGATTCCCTGGGGCTGAACCAATACAGGGCAGCCATTGAATCCTAGGCCCCTTCTGTTATCTATAAATGATGGCTGATATAATCTTTGGCGATCACTCGTAGCCGAGTAAGATTGTCTTCCATAAACACTCTTTTAGCAATGAGTCTGTAAGTGACTGTGGAGGCCAATTCTGGATCCACACGTCCTTCCACAGTGGGGACATTGGTTTACGGGCGGGAGTTGATCACAGTGTAGTTTTGCCAAGCGTGCCTTCCTCTTAGCACGTTTCTCCCTTTCGTCCTGAGTTTGAGTGTTTTCAAAGCCTTTGGTAAAGGCTGTTCTCCAACTGGAGCGCCGGCAGGCCAGTGTTTCCCTGTTGTCAGTGTTTATACTACATTTTTTTTAGATTTGCCTTGAGACAGTCTTTAAACCTCTTTTGTTGACCACCAGCATTACGCTTTCCATTTTTAAGTTCGGAATAGAGTAGTTGCTTTGGAAGGCGATCATCAGGCATCCGCACAACATGACCAGTCCAACAAAGTTGATGTTGAAGAATCATTGCTTCTACACTGGTGATCTTTGCTTCTTCCAGTACACTGATATTAGTTCGCCTGTCTTCCCAAGTGATGTGTAAAATTTTTCGGAGACGCCATTGATGGAATCCTTCGAGGAGCTGGAGATGGCGTTTATAAGTGGTCCATGTTTCACAAGCATATAGTAAGGTTGGTAGTACAATAGCTTTGTAAACAAAGCATTTTGGTTTCCCTTCAAATGTCCCGGTCCTCAAACGCTACCTGCGAGCAGTCACTTGTAATAAGGTATGTACACAGTAAAGTGCTCTGTAGTAGAAAACATGCTAGAATATTTTTTTTTAAAGTGCACAGTATAAAGAAAGCTATAGGAGCTCATATAGCAATGGCATGGGTGTCCAAAGAATGGGACTGTGTCCAGTTCAAACACTTGGCTAGCGTGCTTCAGCCCCTGGCAGTAATTGTGCTTCATCCATACTCTGTAAATCTTGAAAGTGAATCAGTCTGAACATAGATTTCAGATAATTGCTCCCCCTGCTGAACTGTAATATCCTTTTTGGGAATGAAAACTGCCATATTACCAAGGTATCTCTATGTTTATCATATTTTTAATCTGCGGCTTGCTGCCTATTGTATCGGGGCGCCACTCTCTTTGTTATGTGAAGGGAAAGTAGCTCTCCCTCCAGGAAGAAAACTACAAAGGGGTGGCAGCCATACCTTTAGATAATCCAGCCTTGAACTTCTAGAGCTGGGAAGAGGTAGGAAGGTGATGCCTCAATTCACCCCAAAACGGAAGAATCTCCACTTTCCTCGCTACCTTGTGCTGCACTCCAGAGCCAGCAGAGGGCATAGATTCTCTTCATTTTTTGTTATTATTCCTCTCTCCCCCCCATTTCTAGATAAAGGGAGCTATGATCAAATAATACAAAATAGGATACAGTCTTACAGCTGTGGAATCTGAGCTACGTGCCGGCCCTCAGTTTTGTGAGGCTTAACTCCAGATGCCCACAGTGCGCTGAACTGATAAATCATGGTTACACCTTTTGTTTCCCCCCTTCTCAACCACAGCTTAGTTTTTCAGCACATGGGTCCATTTTGAAAATACCACTGCTCGTCAGCCCTGGAATGCATGGATTAGCAAAGACTCACTCTGAACACGTGCAGAGTGCTTGCTTGTCGCTCTGTAACAACAACCAGGTTCCTGGAATTGGAAGGCAGGAATCCCTTGTGAAAGGGTAGGGCTATTGCATAAGTGAGGGAACTTTTTCTGCATGGGGGCCACATTCCATTCTGGGCAGCCTTCTGGGGGCCACATGCCAGAGGCAGTAGTGGGCAGAGCAGTAAATGTGAATTTTACGTTTCTATGGAAGGCTAGTTTCCCCCACCCCCCATTTTGGCAAGCAAGAGGACTAATGGTGTTCTAGGAAACATCCCAGACAGGCGAAAAACACTGAAGGAGGTTGTTACAAAAGCAGAGTTGGTGAAGGAAGCGACTTGCAGTGCGAGTGTGTCCTGAGGGGAGAGTCTTGAGGCCCATGTAGCGAGAGCCCTTGAGGGCCTCATTTGACCCTCAGGCCTAAGATCCCCCATTCCTAGGATATTCGGAAGTCTTGAACCCAGAACCTGTTTCAGAAGGAAACTGCTGGCCTGAAGAAACTCAATCTCTCTACATATCCTACCATTTTGCTGCTTGTAGTATTTTAAAATTGTAAACCACCTCAGGTGCCTTGCCAGAAGGAGTATGTATATAAATGCAGCCAGCCATTAATTAAATAAAAATAAAGTAAGTTGCCTGCTCCACCCCCTGGTCCTGAATCATTCACTGCCAAGTTGATTGGCAGCACTCTAAATGAGAACAGAGAAAAGAGAAGACTACTTTGAACGGTGGATATAATTTGTCTTGGAATTAACTCTGTGGCGAGATGTGGTATCTGCTATTAAAAGTGGACCAGACCTGTTCATGGAGGGTGGGTTCTGTCACTGGCTATTGGCCGCAATGGCTATATGGAACCTCCCACGTTCAGAGACAGGACACCCTGAAATGTCTGTTGGTGGGGAAATGGCAAGGAAGGGCTGGATGAGTCTTTGGTGTGATCTAGCAAGGCTTGCTTTGCATTAGGGTACTGGCTCTCTCTCTCTCTCTGCCAGGGCCCTGGTAAATGCCTGAGCTGGCTGTGTCCCTCTTGACTTCTGAGGTTGCGCCAGACCTTAATCTCTGGACTTATCTTTAGATAGTAAACATGTATTGCTTCACTTCAAAATGTGTTAAGCCAGCCCTCCTGCGTTTTGGGGGGAAGGGTCTTCCTGCTCCTCTCTGGAGGTGGGGTGCTGGCCGTCTGCCCTAAGGCCTTGCCCCGATGGCACACTGCTCCTAGGATTGTACATCATACAGTGTCTACAAAGAAGGACCAGACTGCTCCTGTTTAAAAGCTGGGGAGATGGGGGAAGACATGCCATGCATCCGTATACCTACGTAGCTTCCCCGCTCCAGTCGTGAGGAGTTGATTGATTAACTGACTAGCCAGGATATGATCTCACATCCCCTCTTATGGAAGGACAGGAAAATAACTTGGGGCAGTGAAGGTCCCTGACGCATTGGGGAAATTTGCCTGGCTGTAGAAAGGGGGCAAGCTTGGTGGATCATTCCTGCCCCTCCAACACTACAATGGGGCAGGCGGGCGGGCTTGTGGTTGCTCAGTACATGACAACTCTTACTGCTTCTGTTCAGGGATGGGTCCTCCAGCCCCTAAAAGCGGACTCCAATCAAGGACGTTGAGGAGATCTGGTGTACAATGCTGCAGCTAAGACAGTGAGCTGGGAGATACCTGATTTCAAATCGTGCCTCCTCCACTATTTTCTGTGTCTCAGCTCCTTCACCCACACAACCTGTTTCAAAATCTGGAATGGTTCTGCTGTTCCGGGCTGTTGGACAGGCTGTGAATACAGTGTATGTAAAATGCTTTGATCACATGAAAGCATACCGTGGAAACACAAAGAATTCTTATTATCCGCTGCTATGCATTTCTGCCTTCCTTTGAAGACTGGTGCTTCTATATATTTTTTTAAAGACTTCCTGGGTCCAAAAACAAATCCCTCACACCACATCTCGAGCTTGCGTGTAGCTCCTCCTCCTTGCTCCCACTGGGGATGTGCCAATCCTTGCTGCAACCTTACACACACACAACACCCCGTGACCTATGCCTTGTGATGAACCTCCTTCAGCCTGTACCAGCGCATGGTTGGCGCATCCGACTGTCCGTACCAGGCTGCCCGCCCCTGGGTTCTCTCTGATGCCAGGCCTCAGATTGCCAGTTTTTTCTGTGCCTGGCTGTGACAGCCTGTTGTCTTTCTCTTTCTCCTGCCCCCCTCCCTGCCCACCCCACACTGCCCCTTTAGCTGGTCCTGTATGCTATTCTATTGGACTGTGGTGGTATCTCTTCTATTCTCTGGCCTTTGAGCTTCCTGTTCTGGGCCAGCCTTTCCCTTAAACAATACTTACTCCTCCTGTCTTGGGCTGTGTTCTTCCGCAGGCTTAAGGCATTGAACTTAACTTTAAACACAGGTTCAACATTGTGGGGGTGGTGGTGGTGCTTTGAGAGGGGAGTTGTGGCTGATCTCCCCCTTACTTCCCAGCCTTTGGGAACTGAAGTGGTCCTGCCCCTTAATGCTGCTGTGTGTCCTCAGATGTCACCTGGAAGTGTCGTTTCCTTTGCCCTGAAATGGAAGAAACTTCCCATTTTGGGAAGTGATAGACCCATTGAAGTGAATGCACATGATTAACTTCGACACCTTTATTTCATTGGGTCTACTCTTGAGTAGGGCTAGCACAGCCTGGCTGTGCCCTCTATTCTAGGCCAGGGTTTCCCAAACTTGGGTCTCCAGCTGTTCCCTCCGGGACTACAGTTCCCATCATCCCTGACTACTGGTCCTCCTAGCTAGGGATGATGGGAGTTGTAGTCCAACAACCGCTAGCGACCCAAGTTTGGGAAACCCTTTTCTAGGCGTCCCCTCTTCGTCTTTCTGCCCTGTTCATTTGTGTGTGTGAGAGAGACCACCGGCCCCGATCTCCAAGGACCCTCCCGCTCGTCGTCCTTTCTCTTGCGTCTCCCAAGCCTGCCTTTCTGCCTATGGGCGTAGCCAGGATTATTGTTGGGTGGCGGCAGGCCTTTTGTTGAGGGGGAGGCAGAACCTCAGTTTGTTATACATTTTTTATTGATTGGGGGGCAGCTGTCCCCCTGCCCCTCCTTGGCTACGTCCGTGTTTCTGCCCCTGCCTCGAGGGAGGGTCTCCTTCCCGGTTGGGCTGGTGGCCTCTTTCCCCCAGCCCTCGACTTTTCTCTCCCCGCTCCGTCCCTTTCGCCCCCTGTGTGCGCTTCCGTCTCCCCTTTCCCGCCCTTCTCTCCCTCTCCGCCGCCTGCCCCGAAACCCCCCCCTCCGGGGCGGGGGTCTCTCCCGACTGCTCTGCCGGTCCACCCCAGGAGGGGCTGGCCCGCCTGCCCGCCCCTGCTCCTCCTCCGCCCCTTGGCCGGCTTAGCGGGCGCGCGGCCTTCCCTTTTCCCTTCTCCCTCCTCCTCCTGCCGTGGAAGAGGCGGAGCCGCCTGGGCAGCCTGGCCCAACCGAGCGAAAGTCTCTCCAGCCTGGCTGCTGCTGCTGCTGCTGCTTGTTGCTGCTGCCGCCGCCGCCGCCGGCTCTCGCTTCCCGCCCCGCTCGTACGCCCCGTCGGGGCCAGCGCCGCGCCCGATGAATGGAGTCGCTTTTTGCCTGGTTGGGATCCCGCCGCCGCCGCCGCCAAGGAGTCCCGAGGTGAGTCCGCGCCGGGGCAAGGAAAGTGGGTCTGGCGGGGTTTGTGTGTGGGGTGTGTGCTTGTGCATCTGCGCTGAATAAGCTGGGCTGGCGGCCCTGGGTCGACCTGGGCAGGCTTGCAAGAGAAGCCTGACCCGGAGCGGAGAGAAGGATTATGCTGGGTGGGCTTGGAGGATCAAGAGGGGCTGTTAGGGAGACTCTTAATCCCAGGGCTGTGGCTTCGAGCCCTGTGTTGGGCAAAAAAGATTCCTGCATTGCTGGGGGTTGGACTAGATGACCCTGGTGGTCTCTTCCAATTCCACAATTCTGTGATCCCAGGGAGAATTTACTGGGAGGAAAGAGAGAGAGGTTATAGTGGGCAAGTCCTGGAAGCTCATACTGGATGAACTGGGGGGGGGGGGAGATGAAGAAGGGTGTGTGTTTGTGGTGAAGGGTGTACCAGCTTTGAGTGCAGAAGTTTCTGGGTTCAGTCTCTTGGCATTTCCAGGTAGGGCTGGGAATGTCCTGCCATCCTTGCTCCACTCAATGTGATTCAACTGTGGGAATGTGAACATATGCAAAGTGGGGATTCTAATCTGTGGTAGTGCCTGTGAATTTGGAACCCAACGTGGTTTAGTGTTTTGTTTTTAAATTCTGGAGTAAAACACAGCTGTAGCGCAGTGGCAGCACAGATGTCTTGCACGAGGTCCAATCCCTGGCATCTCTAGGTAAAACTGTGAAGGTCCTCTGCCTGGAACCTTGGCAAGTCGTAGCTAACAGGACCAGTGGTCAGGGATGATGGGAGTTGTAGTCCCAAAACAACTGGAGGGCCTATGCCTGGTGTAGACAATACTGAGTTAGCCTGTCTCAGTATAAGGCATGTGATGTAGGCATGGTGCTGGCATGGAAGACGGGACGTGGGTCAGAATGGCTTGTTTCGGTATGTTCTCTGGTTCCCTGCCTTTGTCCTTTGGATGGAGTTAATAGCTGGGTAGGGGTGTGTGGCCTTGATGCTTGTGGTTCAGGGATAGGCTTGGGGGGGGGATCTGAAGCTTGCTGGTATGCTAGCATCAAAGACTCTTGCTGATTCAGGAAAACAGGAAGGAAAATAGCTACTTGGGAGGTGAGTTTGGCTACTGGCTGAGATTGGTGGGATCAAAGAGGGTGTGGATCATGTGGCTGCTCAGTGCACTCAGCAGGAACCTGGGGTGCTTTTCAGGTGGGTCCTTACTTGTGGAATATACATGGTTCATTTGCTTGCATTCAAGAAGGGGATCCACATGTCTCTGACATCCTTCGGCAATACTAATTGCTGCAGGGGTGGATGTTCCGTAGAGCTATTTCCCCATCTTTTGAGGTGTTTATGGTTTTGACATGGGCACTTGTTGGGGATTGCCCCATATTGCAGTGTAACAGTGCCCCTCCTCAAATCCAGTGGATCTGCCTCTGAGCTTTCCTGATTCATTTTGTTTCAGGTCTCCATTCTTGCCAGGTATGCTTCCCCATCACCTTTCTCCATGCTAGCTTTTTGAATGTAAACCCCCCCCCCCATTTCACATTTAATAAGTGTCTGATCATGGCAGTGTTGGGCACTGTGCCACTTTAGACCACAGGTGGGTGATTTGTATTTTTTTAATACTCCCCATTGTAAAATGCATATACGTACAACTTCCCTAGAAAACCTGCAAGGGGAGAGGCTCTAGGCTTCCTGAGATTCCTTCCTTCTTTAACTTGCATAGAAGCTTTTAAAAAACAAACAATTCAGGGGATCAAATGCATGATCCCTCACTTGCTGCACAAAGCGCTAGAGTCTATGCCACAAGCCCATTCCCTCCTCAGTCTTCTGCCCATATGGGCCAGGCCCAAGGCAAGGCATTTTAAGGGCTCATGCTGAAAGTTAACTGCATGTTCTGACCAGGAAGCTCTGTTTGCCTGTCTTGCGATATGAGGGACCTGGTTGCCATTATGTGCATTCCTTCTGCACATGTTCTTTGATTATTTCCGCACATTATCCATGGTTAAGTCCTGGCTTTGGAAAGAGCTTCTGCTTTGAGGTCATCTTGGCCTTGGGAGCCATTGCAAAGATGTTGCTTGCTTAAACATTTCCCCTTGCTCCCGGAAAATCCCAGTGGATGCTCTTTTAAAAAAACAGGTGTTCCCCTACCTCATCCCAAATGTGCAATTTGCTTTTAAAACTTCCTGTGCTGTTGATGTAGCAATCTTTCCCATCATATATTTGCATGAACAGCCATGAGTTTATCTCCATCCTTCGTGGGCTGTATATTTTAAAGCTTTATTTCAACTTGGTCGCCATCCTGACATGTGTTCTTAGAGTAAGAGTAAAAATAGTGTGCCTCTGAGCATGTGTAGACAGCATTTCTATGCTGGACTTCTATGCTGCCATCAAAGGGCTGCGGCCTGCCTCCTACACATCTGGTATTGGGCTGTTTGACTTCTGGGCAGGTCCATTCCTTTTAAGACATATTCACTGCTGGCTCTAGCTTTCTGCAGCCAAGTACGGTACTTTTACCCAGAATGGGCCTTGTCCATCCTCCGGTTACGAATTAAAAAATCACCCATGCCTTTTCTTGTTCTTTCCTTTCATTTGAGTTTCCTTGTCAGCTTGGTCTCCCCCACAGGCTCCACTCTTCCCTGCTTATCTGCTTCCCAGTGTACAGAAGTTCCTGCCTGCCTGTCTAATTTTTCCGGTTACGCTGGTGCTTTTTTAACCGGATGGGATGTCCTTTCTTTCTTTCCTTTTTTCGGTTTTTTTTAAAAAATGTGGCGGAACCTTGCCTCTGGCTTTTGCTTTGCAATGCTCTTCAATTTCATTTCTCGACGCCACCCCCCTCCTCCCTCTAAATTTTAACAATTTGCCGTTGTGGGTGTAATTCCAACAGTGCGTTCTTATTAAGTTCCAGGTCAGTGCTACCTTCCGCAACCTGGTGCCCTCCAGATCATCCCCCGCCCCCCAGCCAGCACAGCTCTTCTGTATACACTGTTAGCTGCCCAGGAAATATAATTTGTTTTTGAAGGGGGAGGAGATGAATTATGTAAATAAGTTACATTTTGTAACCCCGGTTCCCTAAAATCTCATTTGTGTCGGGGGCTGTCTGTGGCTATTCAGACAGACCCTGAGAAAAGAACTCTTCGCACGTGTTCAGAAAACTTGTGTCTCTATTATCACTTTAGTCGATCCAAAGGCCGGGCTCTAGTGTTGAAAATATGATTCTGGGAATGATTCTGATGAGCCAGAGCATATGTGTCAGCTATCTTAAGTGCTTCCCAGAAAGAAACAAAACGTAATAAAGCCCAAGAGGCGGCTGACAAACTATGGAAACAAGGAGTTCAGGATCGTAGTACAGGTGGTGATCATTTTGCATGGGGGCTCTGTTCCTGGCCCCCCATGTGTGTCGGCGGAGCACGCGTAAGCCAGCCTCCATTCTGCCCTCTTCCGGGTTCAAAAGGACCCACACGTCAATTGGACATGCGCAAAATGATCACCACCTGTACATGGGACGTTTGCTAGAGGTTTAGCTTGAGACACTCTCGCCTTGAGAACTGGTGGCCCTGCAACGTGACTAATAAGGATGTCTCTGAGCATGTGCAGAATGCCTTTTCTTCACTACTGAATAAACACAGCCATCCCTGAGACACTTGAGATTTAAGGGAAAGGCTTTCAAACCACGCCCATTGCCTTTTATTTTCCAAATGGACATTGCTGTTACAAAGTTGAGGCAGGAACCGTTTTTGCCTTGGTCCCACATGCTTAGATTTCACTACTGTTGACACTGCTGTTCCTGTTCTATATGGATTCTGAGTCCGTAGTTTGACACGGGGTCACATCAGCATCAATTGGGTAGATCCTGTGGCCAAGTTCCTTTTTTTTTTCATACTTGCCTTCTCAAACAGCAGCGGTTTGACTTCCATGTGATCTTTGGCAGGAAGCGATGACTTCAGCAGGAATTAAGCTGCTTTCGTTCCTGTTTGTGATGTCCCATGGCTGAGAAGGAGAAAAACCTGCACTGAGTAAAGTGGGGAGGAATGGAGGCTGTCTTGTCTTAGAAGAAGAGAAAAGCTCTCTTGTTCAACTATTTCTTCTGCCCAGCCGAACTGGAGGCTTAATGAGAATCACCTGCAGTGGCTGTTTTACTGCTCTCCCTTCCCCGAAGGCTTGAAACTACTGCTAAATCTCCCAGCAGTAATTTAGCATCATATTATGGCTGATCAGGTGTAAACGTATGGTAGCGGGGGACACACCCGATGGTAGTTCAAGCAGTGAGTAAATTGCTAAGTGTGAACAGCCCATAAAGGGGAGCAGGGTGAGGAGCAGGTTGTGTTTGGGGTGAAAAAGCAAGGTTTCCGGAGTGAATACTGGTCCTAGGAATTCATCTCTCATGTTAATCATGGGCTCGGAAGATTTCCTCTCTCTAAACATACAGATGTGCTGTTGGAGAGAGCAATTCTGTACGGATGCAGAGTTCCGTCAATCAAATATTTATTACGGCTGACCAGCCATTAAAGAAAGTACAAACTGTAAAAATGCATAATTTCAACCTCAGAAGAACAAAAGGTGCCAAGTTAAGAGCGAACCATCGTGGCAGGTCTAAGAGATATCACAACATTCAGATATAATGGCACCTCTTCAGTAATGGATTCATTAGACCCCCCTCAGAGAAAATACTCAGAAGGGTCTTTAAGGATCAATCAGGAAACTGCTTCGTAAGGGGGTAAATTATGTGTTCTCTGAACCTCTTGGTAGAATCTACAGTAAAAATACACACAATACACAAAGAGACTGATTTGAGCTCTAAATGATTATGTGGAGAGTGCCTATCCTTGCTGAGTTGATACACCCAGTTTCTGTATACCTGGAGATGATACCTTCTTGAGTTCCTTCACCTTTCTCTCTCTCTTTGTGTTCTAATTAAAGTCTAGTTAGCTTTGGCCTCCAAGTTATGCTGATGCCAATAAAACGTCTCCATTGTGCCACAAGAAAAGGATGCCTTTTCCAGTGTGTGCATTGTTCAGATTGCTAGCTCTGGGTATGGCTAAGGTGTAGGCAATGGGTGTGGAGGTTTTACAAAGGGAACAGAATGTGAGGCGAAGGAAAGAGATGCTCGTGAGCACCAGTCAGTGGCTTGCAGTGGGAGGGAGAGAGAGCAACTCTTTTATTTCAACTACCTGGTTGGGCTCGAGTCTGGAAATAGCTGTGCTGAAACTGGATTGTTGGCCCCTAAGAATTTGGACATTTCTCTCACTCCCCACCAGCTCTGAGGAAGGGGCTCGTTCCTAAACAGTTTAATGTTTGGCTTTCTAGCTTCTAGAAATGTGAAATATTTCCCTGAAGTAAGATGCTAATGGACATGTGAGGGTTCTCAACATTGTGTGTGTGTGTGTTGGGGGGGCAGGGTTTCAGTAATCCTGAAATAGCATTTCTGAGGACTGAAAGCAAATAGGCCCCGGGCCGAAAGCGAGACGTAGCAGCGTCTTGTTAATTTTTGCATCACTCCCTCCTCCTTGCTTCAGGGTTCATATTAGTCTCGATCGCGTCATTTGCTGCATGTTTGAGGAGAGTTTTTGTGTCTGCAAAAAGATAATAATAATGGAGGGAGCGTGGAAGAGAATACTCTGGATACTTGCCTGGCCTCTTGGGACTTGTTAAAACGGCTTGGAGATGGGTAGCAGGCTATGCTGCAAAGAAATCCCCAGTGTTCTTTGCATTTTTACTTTTCATCTCTGTTGGAAATTTTGCCTTTATGGGGTGTGGATGCAGCGAGGCCGGGAAGGTACGCCTCTTAAATCCACGTGGTTCCTTGAGAAATCCTAGCTCATCATGCTGCATATGTGTGGTTCTTTAACTTCTTTTTTTAAAGTGCTATTTGTGGTTTAAAAGGACACTCCATCCTTGCAGAAGTCGGCAGGCCGCCAAGCAGACTCAAGCCAAGAGGAAAGTTTGTTCTACTCCCTCGCCACAACCGGCTGCTGTGCTAGGCCGCTGGAATTCTGCGTCCGAGTGTGGCATGCCCTTGGAATTTCTTGCCAGGAGATTTTAGAATATGGAGCAAACGTCGCAGGTAGAACGATCTCTGTGCTGTTTAGCACTGAACTGCGTTCACCGAGATCCACCACCCTCCTCGTTCACACTGTTTAGCTGATTTAGAAATTACTACATTGCTTTGTAAACGAAGCCTACAACTGTTAGCAGCCTGCCAGCCCACACATTAGTCATTTGTCATCTAATAGTTGGAGGAAAAAGCCAGCTTTTGCAAATTTCCCCTGTCTCGTTGCCCGGAGGTAATTCTTGCACACTACAGACCACCAGATGTGAGATCGTTCACAAGACTGTGTGGTTGTGACATCACCAAGTTTGAGCATCCAGTCATCTCTTGGAACGTGGCTACCCACCTCTTGCGATTTGCATGAGAGTGTGAACAGCTGCTGTACATCTTGCTGATAAATGTATTTGTGTTTACTGTTCATTGGCTCATATATTTCCTGTCTTAGATTATGTAGCTGTGTGTGTGCAAGCCAGCCTTAAAAAATTAAATTGAACTTTTGGTAGGGTGGAATGAGGTACCCCAGTATGGGACCTGTGGATTTTTCAGCCCACTTCAAATCTTAGTTTTCTTCATCTTTTTTATTATTATAAAGAAGTAAAATAAAGTTTCTAGACCTCAGCGTTGTGTGGGGTGGGTGGAGTCTTGCAAATGCACAAGCAGTATCTGATGAATGGGTTCAAGGAGTTAAACCACGGAATGAGGAGTCAAAGGGAGAAATGTTTAATGGGCTTCTGAATTCTTAACATTTTATTATCTTCCCCTCCATATTCTCCACATCTGTATTCCTTCTATAAATTGTGCTCTCTGGTTGCTGGTGGCTTTTTTTATAGCTTGCTGCTTGGCAGATGCTCGAGTTTCCCAGCTAGGTTTCCTTCTCTCTCTCTCTCCCTCCCCTTGCAACTGTGAACTTGAAATACCAGAAAAGTGTGTAGCCACACACCTAGCGCATACAAATGGTGAATTTGGGAACTGGCAAGGGATCCTAGCGCTGAGCTGGCAGCACTGAATTTGAACCTACAGTGCCAGCACCGAGCTGTGCATTCTGAAAGTTTTTTCTTTGTGACTTTTCAAAACGCCACAGGGTTCGACTTGTACTGAACTCTTGTACCGGAGCTCAGTTCTGGGACCTGTTCTCAATGCAAGTTCAACACTATAGAGTGTTGTCCTCACCACACAGTTAGCATAATGATCTGCTGCAGACAGATCATTCTGGGTCCAAACTAGTAAGCACTGTTCCTTTTCTTAAAAACAAAAAACATTATTCCAAACATTATTACAGTATATACTATAGGATGAAGCAAACAACAATAGGCTCGAAAGAAAAAGAACAAAGCAAGTTGTACAGGTCATGCATTATACCATTGTTCCTTAACCCTACCCTGCAGGAGTTTCCTGCAGCCAATTGGAAGCTGTGCCTTAGTTTCTGAACATTTTGGAAATCGAACTGACTTCTGGAACGGATTCTGTTCGACTTCCGAGATATGACTGCATTGATAATGATATACTGTCCGAACTAGTTTGAAGCCCATATCGTGATACTGGTTTCATAAAATTTGACTTGGCAATATATTGCAAATCATTATGCAAAAAATCACAGTGCGGGGAAAACCGTGAAGCCACTTGATGCCTCTACATAGCTTCATCCTTATTTCAGACATCGTGATATATATCAATGTATCACGATGTTTGGGGACGCAAGTGGAGCTGTGGGTTAAACCACAGAGCCCAGGATTGGCGGTTCAAATCCCTGTGACGGGGTGAGTTCCCATTGTTCGGTCCCAGCTCCTGCCCACCTAGCAGTTTGAAAGCACATCAAAGTGCAAGTAGATAAATAGGTACCGCTCTGGCGGGAAGGTAAACGGCGTTTCCGTGCGCTGCTCTGGTTTGCCAGAAGCAGCTTATTCATGCTGGCCACATGACCCGGAAGCTGTACGCCGGCTCCCTCGGCCAATAAAGCGAGATGAGCGCCGCAGCCCCAGAGTCAGCCACGACTGGACCTACTGGTCAGGGGTCCCTTTACCTTTACCTTATCACGATGATTTGCTGGTGGTCTATCACAGTTTTGAAAACCAGGTATCCCCGAGCCCTATGATGGTGTAAAAGAAGAGGCTGCCTTTTTTTAAAAGAAAGGACTCTCTGGGTGTCCTCAGAGAGTCCATATAGCCAGCCAGAACCCATCTGAGTGTAGGGTAGTCTTCCGGGGCGGGCCTCAAACTCCAACGCTTCTCATATCAAGAAAGTAAGCCCTGGTAGACATCTGGCCCAGTAGGCCTCTCCCAGCCCTAACCTGCTGCCTGACAATGATCGGACACGCCGTGTCCCAGCATGGTGGAGGCAGAGAGAGACATCAACAGTGGTCCCCTTCATGAGCCTTCTCATGAGGGAAAGGATTCGCGGAGGAGGCTGGGGGATGGGGAACTGCTACCCTTGCTTCTAGCACAGTAGCCCCATTGTGGTGCTTTTCGGTCACATTCTTGCCAACTTGGTAATGATTGACCACAGACCCTTTTCTCTCTCTTTTCCCCACCCCCTCCCCCATTCCGGGCCGGAACCTTACTTGGAGTAGACCGCCTTTTGTGGATCAATACATGTTGTTCTTTAGAATGGTGGGCCTTATTAAGGTTACCAGATTTTTTTCAATGAATCTGGGGACACTTTTCAACTTCAGTGGATTTTGTATGGGGACTGATTTGTAAATCCGGGGGACTGCCCCCTGGAAACGGGGACATCTGGTAACCTTACCTTAGGTTCAATTAACCTTAAGCTGAAAACAGCTGTTGGAGCAAGGGGACTGCCCGGTTTTAACAAGATGGGAGCGGGGCAAAATTTTCTGATGGGAGGTAGTGTGCTGGACTCCCAATTTCCTACCATCTCCAGCTGGCATTGCCAGTGATCAGGGATGATGGGAGCTGTAGTCCAATAAATTAAAGGGTTCTCCATCCCTTTAATAAGCCCTGGGTTCTCAGTTGTGGCCAGTTGTAGTCAGCAAAGAGGTGACTTAACCCCACAACCAGAAGGTTGTGTGTGGTTTTTTTGTTTTTTGTTCAAAAGTGGCGTCATGAGAGGGGGGAGAAAATCGGTACACAGGGCTTGGCAGTGGAACACGATACATGCTTTTGATTGGCATGGCGTGGACAAACAAGGGAGCTTTACATGCCGCAGGGTTGTGGGAAGGGGAGGCCAAAGAGTCATAGTTGCTGCTTCTCACCCCACCCCAAAGCAGGGCTCCTGAATGGTGAACAGCTGTGGGACGTGAGCCATTAAACAGAAAGTCAGCCTGGCCATCTAGGTCTTTGCATGCAGAAGATTTTGGGTTCAGTCCTTAGCACCTCCAGGTAGATGGAGCGATCCAATTCTGCATAAGGCAGCTTCCTGCGCTTTCTGTGGCCAGATGTCCATTAGCTCAGGGATGTGGTGAGAACAGGGCACTTAATGGCACTGTGACTCAGCAAAGCGCAGAGACCCACACATTTTTGGCTGGCTGTGCTTCCCAAAGACCCTGCTGGGAGTGTGGAATCTCATTTTTGGTGTTGTGCTGAGCTTTGGAGGGATAGCACTTTTGGATCGGAGAGAGCGGTCCATGTATGTATGTATGTATGCATGTATGTAATATACCTCCCTTCATCATAAGATCTCAGGGCAGTTCACAGAATAAAATACAGGTCTAAACCACTGAGCCTCTTGGGCTTGACGATCAGGAGGTTGGCTGTTCGAATCTGCACAACGGGGTGAGCTCCTGTTGCTCTGCCCCAGCTCCTGCCAACCTAGCAGATCGAAAGCACACCAGTGCAAGTAGATAAATAGGTTCCACTGCGGCGGGAAGGCAAACAGTGTTTCCGTGCACTCTGGTTTCTGTCACGGTGTTCTGTTGCACCAGAAGCGGTTTAGTTTTGCTGGCCACATGACCTGGAATGCTGTCTGTGGACAAACGCAGACTCCCTCGGACTGAAGCGAGATGAGCACCGCAACCCCATAGTCGCCTTTGACTGGACTTAATCGTCCAAGGGTCCTTTACCTCTACTTTTTAAAAATAAGTAAATGATTAAAAACACTAACAACAAAACAATACCCCTCCCTTCCCACAGACACATTTGAAAGGCTGTAGAATATTAATCAGCCAAAGGCCTGGTTGAAGAGGAACGTTTCCGCCTGGCGTCTAAAAATATATAATGAAGGTGCCAGGCAAACCTCCTTGGGGAGAGGGTTCCACGAATGGGGAGCCATTACAGAGAAGGCTTGTTCTTGTGTTGCCACGCTCTGGACCTCACATGGAGGAGGCACATGAAAAGGGTCTCAAATGATGAACACAGAGTCCGGGATGGCGTATATTGGGAGAGGCTGTCCTTGAGGATTAACTTTGGAGACACCTTGCTGCTCTCTGGTGCTAGGGAGAGCCTTCCTACTAAGTGTTGGTGCTGACCTTTAAAGCCCTAAACGGCCTCGGTCCTGTATACCTGAAGGAGCATCTCCACCCCCATCCTTCAGCCTGGACACTGAGATCCAGCGCCGAGGGCCTTCTGGCGGTTCCCTCATTGCGAGAAGCGAGGTTACAGGGAACCAGGCAGAGGGCCTTCTCGGTAGTGGCGCCCGCCCTGTGGAATGCCCTCCCTTCAGATGTGAAGGGAATAAGTAGCTATCTTATCTTTAAAAGACATCTGAAGGCAGCCCTGTTTAGGGAAGTTTTTAATATTTAATGCTGTATTGTTTTTAACATTCGATTGGAAGCCGCCCAGAGTGGCTGGGGAAACTCAGCCAGATGGGCAGGGTATAAATAATGAATTATTATTATTATTATTAGTAGTAGTAGTATTATTATTGTTACTACTACTACTACTCTGGAGCCCGGAAGAAGGGTGTGGGGCCTCTCCTTGGCCTTGCACTATCTTTGGAGACACTTGGCAAAACTGGAAGATGTATTGCTGCATTCCAAGTCTCCCTGAGAGGCTTTGCACAAGGTCAGGGTGAAATCTTGCCCTTCTACAGGTTTTGGGGAAGTATGATGGCTTTTATCTGATTAAATAAATTCACCTGTCGGTGGTGAGCTGGCCAGCAATCACAAATGTGGACTCTTGGTAAGGCACGTTACACCACAGAAGACTTCTTGTCGTGGACGGGGAAGTTAACAATCTTGGACCCTGGCTAGCTGTTGCTAGTTTTCTCTTTCTCTTTCTCTTTTCTTATGAGTCAATCGATTGTAGAATACAGAAATCTTCTCTCCAAACAGCGGTGACTTGGAATTTAGCCACACTTTCAAGGTCTGTAACATCCTTAACTGCCTCCACATTTTATCCATTTGTCGCTACAGATAGGGATAATTCCTGTTTTTGTTTTATTTAATCATTATTTACTGTAGTCACGCTCTGTGCAACACAGCTCGAACCAGGGAGGGCAGGGACTATGTACAAATTTTCCCATCAGTACGAAATGGAGAAACATAGCAAAATATAGAAAAACGTTCACAATCCCTTAGGAAACCCTTAGGAAAGCCACTTATAAAGCCATGGAGTCCCAGAGGCTTTTTGCCGCAGTGTAAGAAATTAGGTCCCACCCACGTGGCAGGGAAACGTTTTGGAATAACTCAGGTTTTATTTTATTTTTAACCTATTCCCTATCATCTCCCAGATATAAGGGTTCTCAATATCACACCCTCCAGATGCTGATGAACTGCAGCATGTACCGTATTTTTTGATCTATAAGACTCACTTTTTCCCTCCTAAAAAGTAAGGGGAAATGTGTGTGCGTCTTATGGAGCGAATGCAGGCTGCACAGCTATCCCAGAAGCCAGAACAGCAAGAGGGATCGCTGCTTTCGCTGTGAAGCTATCCCTCTTGCTGTTCTGGCTTCTGGGATTCAGAATATTTTTTTCCTTTGTTTTCCTCCTCCAAAAACTAGGCGCGTCTTATGGAGCGAAAAATACGGTACCACCCCTGAGCATTGGCTGTGCCGGCAAGGGCTGGTGGGAGATGTAGTTTGCAAACGGTTGGAGAGCAATGCATTGGCTACCCCTCTGGATAGGCCAGAATTGACTGGGGTAGGGGGAATGTGGTGGGTGAGATGTGTGATCAAAAGGAAAGGCCTTCAGCGAGATGCTCCCAGTCCTTGAGACTTGTGTATGCGTGTGGGCTGAAGTGGAGGGGGCGGAAGACGAGAGATGGAGAGAGATGAAAACAGTACTGCTAGTAATCTGTGGGAAAACATCTGGTAGTTTCTGAAGGTAGGTGGAGTATAATGAGCTCAGCCCGCTCTCCAGTCTTCCTCCTGCTCTTAGAGGAGAAGAGGGCCCCTGTGATTGTTGGTCTAAAGCCTTGTTGGGTTGGGTCTCTCCCAAGTAGGGTTGGAATACAAATCTCTGATCCTCTCCAAAGGGGAACGGCATTTAGAAGAGGAAAGGTCCATTTTAACTAGGTTGGGGCTCGGGAGCCTCTGACCCACTGGATGATACTGAACTACAACTCCCACCAGCCCCACCAATCGTGGCCAATGACCAAGGATGATGCGAGTTGTAGTTCAGCAACACCTGGAGGGCCAGAGATTCCACCACACCTGTGCTAGGTTTTCACGGTTATTGCTACACATAGGGCTGCCATACATCCGGATTTTCCCGGACATTACTGGGATTTCAAAGGCAGAATTGATGTCCGGGGGGAATTTCTGAAAGGCGGCACTTTTTCCTGGATTGTAGGCAAGTCAATCGAAAAATCAAGTTTTCAGTGGTTTCCTAAAAAAACAACCACTTGGGGGTCTTCCTAAAAAAACGCTCAACCACTTTCAGGGTGTCCTGGTTTTTACTTTTTGAAATATGACAACCCTAGCTACTCAACTCCAACTGTCGCACAGGCAAATGGGAGTCAGAAAAGCACCAAAGTTAATTGCGGTATCTTTTTTTTCATTTGTGTGCTCTCTTGGAGGATTGGGGCATGCACAATAGCTAGAAAATCCCAATTGAGGCCTATTGTGGAGATTTCTCCCCCGTCCCATATGATTCCACCTGTTTTACCTCACTCAAGCAGATATTTCTGCAGTAATTTGAGACTTTTAGGATATTTTTTAAGGAGAGCGTTGTGAAGAGTAATGTGTGTTGGAAAGGGGTGGGGGGGAAACATTCTTTCCCCACTGACCTTGTAAGTTAGGATATCCCACCCACAGTCCTAGGACAGACCAGAACGTGAGTTATGAGGTATCCCTTCCAGGCTTGCCGCAGGAAATAGCTCATTGTGTTTTGCTTCGTCTTTTATTTTATTTTTTGTTTAAAAAGGGAACATAATCACGAAGCCAGAATCTATTTCCAGGGTTCCATGCTTTAAAAGAAAACAGGAAGTCAAAAGACTTGCTTTTCTGGGGGAAATGCCTCTGATTTCAATGCTGTTTGTTTAGGGTTTTCTGAAGGAGGCTGAGGAAGGAGAATAGGATGTATGCTAGTGGGGGGGCCATTTCCTCTGTTTCTAGAAGTCTCCGTAATGCTTCCTCTGCAGTTCCCACAACCACCACCCCAGGAGGGGTTAATTTGACTCAGCCTCTGAACCTATTTGGAGTGCCTGGCCTCATCCTTGAGTTATGTGAAATAACCATGACACAAAGAATACCCATGTTATGCTAACTCCACACAATTTGCATGGAGAAAATCTCTTATCTCTTTCTCTCTCTCTAAGAAAAAAAGAAAGAAAGAAAAGAAATTAAACTATGCCCATTCTTTCTTCCCACTAGAAGATAATGTTTTTCCTTTATAATTTATTTCTGTGTTTTCCAGGTCTCCCTGGTGGTGGTGGTGGTGGTAAGAAGTAGGAAGGAGAGAGGAAGTGTTTTGTGACTTGAGAAAGGATATCTTGTGACTTTGGCTTTCAAAACAAGATAGCACGCATTTTTGAACTTTTGTTTTTTTCAGGGAGGTGGGAAGTGTTGTTGTTTAACAGGGGGAAGCAGGGTTTTTCTTTTTCTCTTGAGCTGTTTTCCATGTACTAAGGTCAGAAAAGGTTCCATTGTAAGCAGATTTTATGGTGGGATCTCATATCGTAGGTCTCATTTATACATAAAGCAGAATGAATGAGGTTGGACTATACCACTTCATGGACTATACCACTTCAGGAGCTGGATGTCATTTTGAAAGGCTTTTCTTTTTTTAAAAAAAACACCTCCCAGCAAATAGAAATTAGCACAGCAAGCGGTTGGCTGGGCTTAGAAAACACCTTTATGCTGTGTTAAATTCTTATATACTTTAATCTTGCGGGATGGTATTTAACTTTTGCCTTTCTCACTTTACACCTGAGGGGCATCACCTGTTTATGGCTTAAAGCTGTCTAGTCCACCCTACCACTTCATATTGCAGCATGCATAGAAATAGATCCATTGCTAGGTAGCATTGAGCATGTGTTTACGCCCAGCAGTGCCAGACTTCCCTGAAAAAAGGGCAGGTGTCTTTACCCTTGTGGGAGAATTCCATTGCCAGTTTGGCTGGGCCTTGCCTGCTGCAGCAAGGGGCTGTAAAAGATTTGCATACAAGGACTAGGTTTCCTGCTTGGCCACTTCTAAATTAAGAAGAAGAAGAAGTTTGCCCAGTTCTTGTAATGCCCTGGCACCATTGCATCCAGTCACCTGTTTTCTCTATTGATGCTTTCTGAACAAGCACAGGGTGGTACACCGAGGATGGACTGTGGAGTTCAGATGCTACTCAGATTACGACCATTATCCAAAACAAGCAACGAGATAAATGGGTTCCTGGCACCCTCTTAGAACAGTTCCCAGACTTTCTTGAAAGTTAAATCTGGAACAGATGTGGCTGCAGCTCACATGTAAAGGTTTATTTAGCATAATGATGATTTCTTTAAAAAATGGTAAGTAGAGTCCTACTGGATAATCCCATCCTGCCTATGGGAAATCTCAAAATAGGACCTGAGTGCAACAGTCTTCTCCCCATTTGTGCTCTGGGGTGTGCTGGAAAGTTGCGATGTGTCTCTGTGTGAATGCACCACCACTGAGGCTAGTTATTTCGGAAGCCACATGGCCGAGCATTCTGAATGTTGACGGCTGCTGCCATGTGAGTTTCCTATCCTCCTAGGCGTATTTAGCACCCTGCCGTGCCCCCTGCCCCTGGCCCATTCTCGTCCACGAGCTCCTTTTTGCCATTTCCCTTGCAGGAGCGCCTGGCAGGGGAATGGCAGGCGAGTAGCACTGTAAATTACCCGGTTTATTTACGGGTCAAGGGAGCTGGGCACTCGGGGACCAATGAGTGACATGTGCTAGTCCATTATTAGCTCTAAACGATGGGCCGACAGCTTCACACTCCATTAATTAGCACGGGAGGCGGAGGCTTTTAAACGAGCAAATGTTAGCGCTCTCCACACACACAACCCCATTCGGGAAGCCTGGATTGTAAGTCGTTTGGTCACTTTGAATGGGTGGTAGGAAGTAAGAGAGCCTGTTCTGTTCTGTGTGGCAGGAAGAGCAGAGCAAGGGGCAGCTGCAGAGGCCACCTTGGAGGACTCTGGCGCCTAACCACGTCATTCCAAAGAGGTAACTGGATTGGAAAACCCCTCACATTCCCATTTGCTGCTTTGGGCATAGCTGGTGTCAGTACCTGCATGCAAAATACGTCGCATTGGCAGCGGGACGAGCCAATGCAAAAGTATCCAGTGAGAATGTGAGTTGCTTCTTGATGCAACTCCCAGGTCATCTTCTGCAGTAGTGCAGAATACTCAGAGGTACTTTCTGCATTTGTCACACACGCACACCCCACACCCTCTTGCCACCTTCCACAGATCCACTGTGCCTGCTTTCACTCTCTGGAGGAAATGGGGAGCAGCGTTTGAAATTGGGCAGGCACCAGGCGCATTTTGCACCTGGCTATCGACCACTTGCGAACAAGTGAAGATGCCTGGACACAGCAGGGTGGCGCCTGACATCTCCCCCATCTGGTGTGCAATAAATCACAGCACACTGTGAGGATAGGATGCTGGACACAGATGGGCCTTTGGTCTAGTGTGGCTCTTCTTACGTCGTTCTGTGGGAAAGTTACCATTGCCTCAGGTTGAGTGATGAGTTGTGTTCTCAGCACTGCAAGCCCACTCTTCCTTTTGAAGCGAGGTGTTCGTAGAAGGCCAGGAGACCATGCAGAATGTTGAACTGTACGCACCTGGATCTGCGAAGGCCTGCGTAGTAGCACTCCTACCTGCTGGCCGTGAAGACTCACTGGGTGACTGTAGGCCAGTCATTGTCGCTTCGCCTTGGCTTACTTCACAGGATAAAATGGGGGTGGGGTGGAGAACGGATCAGGCACACGCCTTGGAGGAAGGGTGGGGGCACAAATGTAAACAGATAAACAGAAGAACAATTTGGGAGCGGCGGAGGAAGGAAACGGTAAGCTGAATTTTTCAGTGTTGCCCCATTCTGCACGAAATAACGGCGGCTTATTTCCAGAGCTGATTCCTGGAGTCTTGTTTACAATGCTATTATATACTGTATAGACCAAGGACAGAGGTGGGGAGGTGTTTTCAGCCTGTTCCCTTCTGGGGCAGGGCAAGGAGCAAAATTCAACAGAACAACGGGTGTAAATGTTGTTTTTTTGTATTTTTTTTTTAAATACAAAGTGAGTTTCTCCTTGAAATTGTACCCCCCCCTCCATCCTGCATCCAGAGAAACGATAGGCATTATCAGAATTCAAGGACACATTCCAGCCAGGCTAAAATGCTCAAGGACGGTGTGGCTTGGGAGAGTCCTGAAGATCCAGATAGAGAGGCAAGCGGGGGTGGTGGTGGTCGCATTTGACCCCACTGCTGACCCAGAATATGTGAAATATCAGTGAAAGGAAGCGTCTCTCTCTGCAGGTGTGCAGTGCCTTTCCCGGCTTGGCATTGAACCACTTTTTATGCACAATTAGAACTGGGCAGTTCATTATCTGGACTAGAAACTGACTTCGATGTGGGTTTGAGTCCCATCTCCCCCTTTTCTTTCTTTCTTTCTTTCTTTCTTTCTTTCTTTCTTTCTTTCTTTCTTTGTAATTCAGCCACGGTAAGCTCTTGTGCAAGGCTATCCACAGCATGTCTCATGGCTTTTTTTTTTTTTGAGTGAGGGGGAGAAAGCTGGTTGCTTCTCTTTGAATCAGAATTCTTGGGGTGGATCTGTAATAGATGCGAAATCGGTGTGTGTGTGTGTGTGTGTGATGGGCATCTTGGAATTTTAAAATCCAGACCCATTTCCGAAGGTCAGGCCTGCATCCCGGGGATGTTGTGCACTGTGTACACTTAACTGGGCCGAGAGCCCAGCAAAAGTGCCTCGCTTTCAAACTTAAAGCAACGAAAACAAAACTGCGCCTAAATTGGCAGTCGGTGCGCTGAAGTTTGCCACGGAAGATAGAGGTTCAGTAACGATGCAGATGAGCAGGGATGGGAGCCAAATGGGAATCGAGTATTGACTGACGGAGGAAAGGCGGCGAGAACTGGAGTGCTGCTGAGATAAAACATTTGCTGGCTTGGGATGACAAAAAGTTGGTTTCCTTCCCCACGCTGACACCCTGAAAGGAATGTCAGCAATCTAGATTGCTTCCTCCCTATCTGGCTGCCTTGCAGTTGGTTTGTTCCATTTCACCTTCGTTTTCTTGATCCACCTTCCCAAAAGGTTTCTCGGCAACCCCAAGGGATCAAAAAACGCATTCCTGCAATTTGATGCTGACCTGCTCCTCCACCCCCACCCCTCGTAAATTAAGGATGCAACAAATTTCTGTGGTTTTCAGTTCCAGCCGTGTATTTGCAGCAGCTGCAGAGTGCGTCCCAAATAAATCAGCAGGTTTTGAACAGGTGTCACTGATCCATGGAGGTGCGGCTGCAACATGTTGCATAATTAGACCAATTGGCCAGAATGGGGAAGGAGGCGCAGGAATCTAGCCTTGGAGAAGCAGGCCCAGCATCAAGTGCAAAAACTAGTTGGTTCACACTTAGTGGCGAGAGTGGGAAGCCACATCTTGGGGGTGGCATGAGTAGTTAACAAGCCAGTTAGCATTTTCAGCTGGCATGCTTACCTTTTTTTAAAAGCATGCATTTTAAAAAGGTGCTTGCAATTGGCTGTTTTCCTTTCTCTCTCTCTCTCTCTCTCTCTCTCTCTGTGTGTGTGTGTGTGTGTGTGTGTGTGCTTGTCCATTTAAATTGGGACCATCACAGCACATGTGGTGGTGCTTTATCCCTTCCTTCAGGGAACTTCCAAGTTGTGTTAATAGCTGTCTCGGAGAGATTGACATGTAATATTTGAGTGGCAAATCCTTCTGATTTCCCCTCTATTAAAGGGTTATTTATTAAATATATGATGCCACACGCGTGGCAAATCCCTTCAGAATATGGTGTTATTTGGCAACGTCGATAAACAGGCAAGTCCTTTTTCTTTGTTTCTGTCTCTTTCATTGTACAATGTAAGTTGGTAATTTTATAATCGTATCCATTTCGTTCACTCCTGATTTTTTCTGTTTCTTTTGACTTCATTATCAAAAGTTCCTTATGTTGAACTTATTTCATTTTTTGTTTTTCTATTTGTGCGTATTGTCTTGTCTCTGTTGTTCAATAAAATTAAAACTAAAAAAAACCCAGAGTTATGTAGCTCCCAGTGTTCCCTGGGAAGAAGGACTGCTTGTTAAGCTGCACTGACAAATGTAGCTCTCTTGGGGATATAAAGGGGTTTCCTAACAATTCTCAGCACCCTCAGCAAACTACAGTTCCCAGGTTTTTGTGGGGGTGGGGAGGCATGACTTCTTAAAGTGGTATGATACAGCTTTAAATATACAGTGCAGATGGTGCTTAAGTTTTATTCAGAGTAGATACACTGACATTAATGAATGTGATCAACTTAGGTTTACATCCTCTGTTACTAAACTCCATCCATTAATCTCATTTCTGTCCCATTTGTCTTCCTTAATCATAGAGGTTGACTTGACCATATTAAGGACAGTGGTACCTTGGGTTACAGACACTTCGGGTTACAAACACTTCGGGTTACAGACTCCGCTAACCCAAAAGTAGTACCTCGGGTTAAAAACTTTACCTCAGGATGAGAACAGAAATCATGCAGCAGCGGCAGCGGGAGGCCCCATTAGCTAAAGTGGTACCTCAGGTTAAGAACGGACCTCCAGAACGAATTAAATTTGTGAGCAGAGGTACCACTGTACTCCCATCCATTTTGTTCGGATTTTGATTATTTTTTTTTCTGGGATCTCCTGTAAAATAAGTGTTATAATCTATAGCAGCTGGGCTTGATGCCTTGGCCTTGTGCAATTTTTTAATATAGCTCAGTAAAAAGAACGAAGGGTCCAGTGGAATGCCTTGCCCCCAAATTCCTTTAGGCACAGTGGCCGCCATTCATCAGAAATCATATGCTTTTTACAGCATTTCCACCTGAGGTTGATAAAGTTACCTTTATCCTCCCCACAATGACAGCGCTTGCCAGCTTCTATCTTTCCCCATTTAAGGGGCATCCACGAAGCCCAGTGCCATTGATACAACATTGTACAGTGGTACCTGGGGTTAAGAAGTTAATTCGTTCTGGAGGTCTGTTCTTAATCTGAAACTGTTCTTAACCTGAAGCACCACTTTAGGAAATGGGCCTCCTGCTGCTGCTGTGCCGCTGCTGCACGATTTCTGTTCTCATCCTGAAGCAAAGTTCTTAACCCGAGGTAATATTTCTGGGATAGCGGAGTCTGTAACCTGAAGCGTATGTAACCTGAAGCGTATGTAACCTGAAGCGTATGTAACCCGAGGTACCACTGTAATGCAATTCTCTTTATAGCTCCTTCTGCAATAGGGAAAGACAATGCATAGTTAAAAAAGAAGTTGCCAGACTAACTCTGATGTGCTGTGATTTATTGCACACCTCCCATTTGAATTGCAGGACTCCTGAACCTTCTTCAAATTTGACCCTACAGTGGTACCTCTGGATGCAAACGGGATCCATTCCAGAGCCCCGTTCGCATCCAGAAGCGAACACAACCCGTGGCCGCGCATCTGCATGGGTCGCAATTTGTCAGCTTCTGCGCATGCGCGTGACGTCATTTTGACTGTCTGCACATGCGCGAGCGGAGAAACCCGGAAGTAACACGCTTTGTTACTTCCGGGTCACCACAGCGCGCAACCCGAAAATACTTACCCTGAAGCTACTTCAACCCGAGGTATAACTGTATTATATAAATTTGTGTGAATGCTTTGTCACTGTGTTTTTCTGTTAACAATTTTTCAAATTCTTTCTTATCTCAATGTATTGTTTGGTTCCAACTTAGAGGGATGTGTGTGTGTGTGTGTGTGTGTGTGTGTGAGAGAGAGAGAGAGAGAGAGAGAGAGAGTGCGCGCAAGTCCCTGTCAGCAAGACCCTTTCAGTTGAGGGACAGCAAACTTTTTCTGGTCCAGCTGGGAGGGGGGAAGGGGGCTGCCTTCTCCTCCAGCCTCTGTTTTTCCTCCCACTGGGGAAAAGACAGTGCAGTTCTTAGGTTGCATCCCTGCTGCCCCTTGGTTCTTTGGTCCTTCCCCCCCCCCCCCATCTGTTGCAGCAGTGCCTCTAGCTGACTTGCAAGGCCAGGACCAGGATGTTGCTGTGTTTGCTTTGCAAGTCACCGAATCAATATTTGACGCCCGTTTTAATGGGGTGTTTATGTCAAGCCTGGCAGAGTCCCTGTGTCATTTTCTTTATTGACATGACAAACAAGTGAGTGCAAGCAGGTGAGCTTGAGGTCCTGTTGCTTCTCCAGGCGCTTGGAAGCCAAGAGCCTCTCAGACGTAAAGCCTGGCTGTTCAGACACACCTTTGAAGCTTGACCCTTTTCCCTCACCAGTTTTATTGATACACAATTGATGCTTATACTGAAGTTATTGTTGTAGCATTATGTTTTCTATAGCCTGTTACAGCTGGCGGTGGGGACTTGTTCTTATGATTATTTTATTATGCTGTTTATTATTATTTATTTTAAAAGGGACATGGGTGGCTCTGTGGTCTAAACCACTGAGCTTCTTGGGCTTGCCAGTTGGAAGGTCGGCGGTTTGAATCCCCGCTACGGGGTGAGCTCCCGTTGCTCTGTCCCTGCTCCTACCAACCTAGCAGTTCGAAAGCACACCAGTGCAAGTAGATAAATAGGTACTGCTGCAGCAGGAAGGTAAATGGCATTTCCGTGCGCTCTGGATTCTGTCACGGTGTCCCGTTGCACCAGAAGCGGTTTGGTCATGCTGGCCACATGACCCGGAAAGCTGTCTGTGGACAAATGCCGGCTCCCTCGGCCTGAAAGCAAGATGAGTGCCACAACCCCAGAGTCGTCTGCAACTGGACTTAACCATTCAGGGGTCCTTTACCATTTGCCTTGTTGTTTGTTTTATTATTATTTTTTTATTATACTCCGTAAAATGTGTTCTTAATGTTGTACATCACCCTGGGATCTTTTAATGAAGGGTATATAAATTGAATGAATAATTGGAATAGCATAGAATAGAATTGTAGAGTTGGAAGGGAATAATAATAATAATAATATTCATTTTGTACCCTGCCTTGTTATATTTCTATGAATGTGCGGCATATATTTAAATAAAATAACTAAATAATCAGCAAAAAAAAAGCACACGATGATAGTTTAACAGCCTGATCCAGCTGTTGACCACATCAGCCTGTACATAGGGGGTGGAAGAATCCCAGAAGGATAGAAAAAACCCTTTTAAGTTGGGTTTTTTGAGGGAAGGGGGGTTGTTCCAGAAGCCGACTAAAAAGGCATTTTATTCACGCGCTGAAATGAGAGAAGAAAGGAAGGCTCCTCAGTTTTCTAGAAGAGGTCATTCCATAGCCTTGGGGGCCGCAGTCTAGCATAAGATGTAGGGATTCCACATAAACACGGTGACTGAAGCTAACTATAAAGGTCTTTTTACATACAGTGATATTTAATGGAGTCTGCAATGGGAGGGAAGGAGAGAAGGAAAGAGGGCACATTGCACAATCGCTGCAGCGTTCTTTTTATAAAAGAAATCAACTGCTTTCTCACAAAGTAGCTTTCCTGAGTCTGATGACCTAGGACACATGCCTAGCCCACCCTCCTTTGCTTTTCAAAGCACGTGCCCCACCCCAGAGTATCTCTATCTCTGGCCAATACTCTGGCTTTACAATCAGTGACTACTGCAACAAGTCAATCGTGCCTGGGTGCTAAGGGTGCATACCAAAGGCACAAATCCTTTTGCTTCAAGAAAAAGGCAAGTGGCTATCTTGTGCTATCTTGTCCTTGCAGCAGTTATTATGAGGTATGAAAAGGTCCTCTGCTCTGGTCCATGGGGTCACGAAGAGTCGGACACGACTAAACGACTAAACAACAACATGAAAAGGTAACTTCCGTCAATGCGTGGCCCAACATGGTGCTCTCCAGGTATTGTGCAACTCCCATCAGCCCCAGCTGGTATGGCCAACACTGTAAGGGATGATGGGATATATAGTCTAGTAATGTCTGGGAAGCAGCAGGTTGGATAAAGCTGTTTTAGGATATATATTGGTTGTTGGGTTTGGGTTTTTTTTTTTGGCAATTGCATTATAGAGGGACCACAGTTCAGCACTGAAACACATGCCTCACCTGCAGAAAATCCCATGTTGAAACTTTGGCTCCTCCAGTTGAAAGAATGACGCAGAAGAACTCTTGCTAGACAGACAGCCGCTGCAAGTCCGAGAAGAGTAGGAGTAGCCAACAGACTTTTCAGATGTTTTTGGAATAGAATGCCCATCATCCCTCACCATTGGCCATGTGGACAGGGGCTGATGGGAGTTGTAGTCCAGCAGCACCTGGCCTAGTAGCTATCTACCCATGTAATAGGCAGCAGTGGTTCTCATGGGTCTAGCAGCTTCTTATGGGCAGCTTCAAGAGCAGGTCTCTGAATTTTGCTACATGAATTGCAAAGCCTGTTTGAAATTGCTTTTAATATTGTGTAAATAAATTGTGTTTTAGTTTTAATGTTGAGTTTTAAAAGTTGTGACCCAACAGCTTGGGACCTTAGGTTGAAGAGTGGGTAATAAATTGCAGTACCAGTATTAGTTAACAATACTGAAATAATGACAAAAACTGTGAATCATTTGGAAACTGTTTTGACGCTTTTTCTTACAATCAAGCAGCATGCAGATTTTATGTAATAAATAAATAAGTCATATCCTCCCCATTGACACCCTTTCCTTCCCCCCACTCCCAAATTTGAAAGCTGTGTGATTTGTCTGCTGCTGTGGAAAAAGAGATGGGAGAGAGAAGCAGCTACACCTGCTCTTGCTGGTATTTATGCTCATTGAGCCTGGTCTGAACTGAAGGTATAATAAAAAATAAAAAATAATAATTTATTATTTATACCCCACCCATCTGACTGGGTTTCCCCAGCCACTCTGGGCTGCTCCCAACCGAATGTTAAAAACACAACACAGCATTAAACATTTAAAAACTTCCCTAAACAGGGCTGCCTTCAGATGTCTTTTAAAAGTAAGATAATTGCTTATTTCCTTGACATCTAATGGGAGGGCATTCCACAGACGCCACTACCCAGAAGGCCCTCTGCCTGGTTCTCTGTAACGTGGCTTCTCGCAGTGAGGAAACCATGAGAAGGCCCTTGGAGTTGGACCTCAGTGTCCAGGCTGAATGATGGGGCTGGAGACGCTCCTTCAGATATACAGGACCGAGGCTGTTTAGGGCTTTAAAGGTCAGCACCAACATTTAGAATTGTGCTCGGAAACGTACTGGGAGCTAATGCAGGTCTCTCAGAACCGGTGTTATATGGTCTTGGTGGCCACTCTCAATCTCCAGTCCAGCTACTGCGTTCTGGCAGGTGGGATGTGCATGAATTCAAGGTTTGCTAGTTGCTGTGCTTCACACTGGGCCCTTGTGTGAAATAGTACTTTTGGGGGGTAAAATAAAACCAAAGTGATTATTCACTCTTTGGAGATGACATCCGTCATGACATTACAGTGGCAGGCAGTGCTGTGACTCTCTTTGGCTCATGAATCCAGCTGGTGATTCATGATGAGATGGAAAATCCGTGCGTTGTGGTCCTATTGTCCCCATAGCCTGTGTTCCTCAGTAATGTTTTTTAAACATGCCAGATTGTAAGGATCACTAGAGTCAAGAGGTTGTGCATCATTTTTCCACAACGCTGACAGGGCCTTGGCAGAGCACGGATGTGGCTGAGACATGTAAGAGGTTTCTTTGTCTGAGGGCCATATTCCATTTAGGGCACACACAAAAAAGCATCCTTTAAAAAGAAAGAAAGAAAAGAGCAATATTAGTAACTTCCCTGATAAAACCAGCTGGCTTAAACCCCACACCATTGGTGGAATTTCCACAGCGTCATTATTTTAAAAAAAAGAGTATTCTAACTTCTCAGGCTGGTGGGTTGTGAGCAATAGAATGTTCAAGCACCTGTGAGGGAAATGTTTTTGTCAGTTTGGCTGAGAGAGGGGCCTTGAGAGAGAAGGGGATGCATACTGTTTCCATGGAGTCAGGCAAAAAGGCTGAGAAGCGGAGGTGAGCCATGGTCCAGGAGATAAGAGAATGAAGGGGAAGGGCGGTTCGAAGGAATTAGCGTAAAATAGCCAGTAATTAGAAGCAGAGGCCTTTGGGAAAATGGACCAAAAGAGGCAGGGAGCTGAGGTGATGGGAGCTGGTGAAAATTTTACACCGAGCCTAAGGGGCAGTAGGTAAGGAACCTTTTGGAGATTGGATGGCATTCCCAATCAAGGGGAGGCTGACGAGGCTACATTTCACATAATTGGTTTAAGCTCAAGTCAAAGACAAGTTGGTTTAAGAAAACAAAATCACAACCCAAGCTGCAAGTCTCAGGAAGCTTAATTTTGGCACCATCTTGCGGGTTTTGCCTTGAGTGCAATTTACATTCAAGTTGACCAGTAAGTGAGCAACTTTTAATTCTGCTGCTCGAGGCTGGTGGATATGAACGAGGGAGCAAGGGGGTAACAATATTTCCTGGTGAGAGTTCCAGCCTCCGCCCCCCCCCCAGCCGCAGATTTTTGGTTTGCAGCAAGATCTTCTGCTGTCTAAACATAGTTCAGGTGTATTTTGCCGTCCTGGGCTTGCATGGTTGAGATTCCTTCCCTGTCGGCATTCCAGGGTCTCATTTTTCAGACAGCTGATTTCTGAGTAGGGCGGGCCCTCTTTCGATATCGCCCGCTTCTGTTCTTTTTTTGCCTTTTTGTCCCACCACCTCTGTTTATAGTGTTTTCATCCCGTGAAAACCAATGGGTTTCCTTTCGCTGATGTGTGCTGTTTTGAGCTTTAAACGAGAGAGGGGAATTGGCAGTCGCTCTGTACAGAGATAATCACTATTAAAATAACAGCGTCATGGACGGAGCTTTAGAGCAGAGAGAGAGCTGAATGTTTGCAGTTCCATCCAAATAGGTTTGGAGCAGTGGCCAGCATGCTGTAGTGGCTAGAGTGCTGGACTAGAACCTGAAGGACCTGGGTTCAAGTCTCCATTTGGGCAGGAAGTTTGCTGGCTCACTTTAGGTAAAGGGTAAAGGGACCCCTGACCATTAGGTCCAGTCGTGGCCGACACTGGGGTTGCGGCGCTCATCTCACTTTATTGGCTGAGGGAGCCGGCGTACAGCTTCCGGGTCATGTGGCCAGCATGACTAAGCCGCTTCTGGCGAACCAGAGCAGTGCACGGAAACGCCGTTTACCTTCCCGCCGGAGTGGTACCTATTTATCTACTTGCACTTTGACATGTTTTCGAACTGCTAGGTGGGCAGGAGCAGGGACCAAGCAAGGGGAGCTTGAACTGCCGACCTTCTGATCGGCAAGTCCTAGGCTCTGTGGTTTAACCCACAGCGCCACCCGTGTCCCACTGGCTCACTTTAGGCCAGCCTAAAAACTCTGGGCCCAGCCTACCTCTCAGGGTGGTTGTGAGGATAACATGGAGAGAGAAGGACAGACACTTGCAGGAAAGGAGGGCTATGAATGCAATAAAAAACAAGGCATCTCCTGCAGAACACTAAAAGTGACTTGCCCAAAGTCCCGTCCTCTTTTTTCATTGCAGTGAGAGCTTCCTCGCTTATTTATTTTCTCTCTATTCTGTCCTTTATAACACATTGTTTTATTTGATTCCCACCCAGAAGCACTCACACCTAGTTTCATATGTGTTGGGAATCCCTGGAGCTGGTGTCAGAAGTTGGTGCCACAATATGAAAAGATCTCATGAGGAACGTCATATCGCTCTGGATTTAAAGAAATACTTAAACAAGGTTGACTCCCAATCCTTGCTGAGCCTCAAAGCTCTTTAGCTCTCCCCCCAACCCCTTTTCCAAAGAGATTTAAAATGCTTTTTCGCACTTGGCTATTCTAATCGGGGCTTAAATTCTGAGCCTGGGGGGCTTAACCCTGGATACGTTTTCCAGGCCAAGATTCAGTCCTGGAATTATGCACACTGTGGTAGGAAGTCCTCCTAAGCACACACAGAGTGCCTTTTGTCTGTCACTAGATGCATCCCCACAAACCTGAGATTGTTGGATGGTCCTTCCCACCCCAATAAAGGTTTGTGTGCGAAACACGGATGGGTAGAGGAGAATGGAGCTAATTTGGCATTATAGTTCCTTCCTGTCCTCAGCCTAGATAGTGCAGTGTAGAGTGGGGATTCACATTCTCCTTTCCACAAATGCCTATCTTGCACCAGGAAAGTCCCACTGTATGGCCGTTTGTGTTTCAAAAAGTGGGGTTCTTTTCACACACAACCAAAGTGACTTTGCAGTCTGTCAAATTTGGCTATCCTGCTTGAGTGTTGGTGCTTGGGCATAAGATGGTTCTAGGCCAGGGCTTAGCAACCTTTTTCAGCCGTGGGCCGGTCCACCGTCCCTCAGACCATGTGGTGGGCTGGACTATATTTTGGAAAACAAGAAGGAAAAAAGAATGAATTCCTATGCCCCACAAATAACCCAGAGATGCATTTTAAATAAAGGACACATTCTACTCACGTAAAAACACCAGGCAGGCCCCACAAATAATCCAGAGATGCATTTTAAATAAAAGGACACATTCTACTCATGTAAAAACACACTGATTCCTGGACCATCCGTGGGCCGGATTGAGAAGGTGATTGGGCCACATCCAGTACCTGGGCCTTAGGTTACCTACCCCTGTTCTAAGCGGTCAGTTTGCACCAGGGACATTAATCCGGCAAGGAGCGTTTTAAGTCCCATTGAAATTAATACAAGGCAGGTTAGTTGTATTTAAGAAAGGCTGATTTTATGCACACTGTTCCCCATAGATCCAAAGCCTTATTTTCTTCCCAAAACTACAGAAGAGTAAACTAGATGCCACAAAGTCATGATGCCACGAAGTCCCTGTATTGGGAAGTTTTTAATTTTTGACATTTTATTATGTTTTTATATTTTGCTGGCAGCCACCCAGAGTGGATGCCACCAAATATGGGTGGGGTATTATTATTAGTAGTAGTCGTAATAATAATGATACAGCCATACCTCATGTTACGTCCGCTTCATGTTACGTTCTTTCAGGTT
Organism: Podarcis pityusensis; assembly: GCF_964106645.2. NCBI lineage: Eukaryota > Metazoa > Chordata > Lepidosauria > Squamata > Lacertidae > Podarcis > Podarcis pityusensis. The sequence continues at coordinate 22,572,410 of NC_138038.1, forward strand.
ACGTCCCGTGGCAACCCGGAAGTACCGGAAAGGGTTACTTCCAGATTTCGCCGCTCGCGCATGCGCAGAAGCGGCAAATCGCAGCCCATATGTGCGCAGATGCCCCACTGCAGGTTGCATTCTTTTCATATTGCGAACGGGCCTCCGGAACGGATCCCGTTCGCAACCAGAGGTACTACTGTAATTAATAATAATAATAAATAAATTTTCCACATCCTGCCAAACTTTTCTCCGGACTGAATGGCTAATGAAACGGGTAGGGAGAGGGGAAAAGAGGAAAGCAGGGTGTGATGTTGAAGCACTAAAGCTTTCATATACAAAATCCCTATATCTGCTTTTCTTGTCTATTGCATTATGTGAAGGGGCCTATTTTAGCCTCTTACTGGACCCAGGTGCCATACAGTCTTAATAGTGGCCGGAATTCCACATGCCTTAGCATGGAAATACGATTGAACCAGGTAAATTGGACCTGAGAAGAAAAATCTGGGATCGAATGAATAGTATGAGTTACGATGATGTTAAATAACAAGGGAAGCTTAGATTATTGAATAAGTAATTGGGATTTAGTAACTCAGTATGTCAGTAGGGAGTTGGTCCACACCCCTTACTGATATTTCTATGTGCTGATGTAGAGGAATAATAAAGGAATAGGAATAAATAGTATGGCAGCCTGCTGTTAGGACATGAATAAGGATAGGGTGTGGTATTTATTCATGTTTCTATATACTGTAGTATACATGCTGTCCGTATATAGTGAGGTTTTGAAAGAATTATATTTTATATTACGGTATATATATTATATTATATATATATAATAAAGCTGAGATTCAAAGGTTTCCACAAGGGGGCAATCTGATTTTTGTAACCAGAGTTTCTTTGACTACTTCACTGCTGTTTCTCAATGTATCACTTGGTTTCGCCACCTATTGCATTTATCAGGTTGGGAATCAATTTTAAATGAAAAGCACCTGCGGAAAGGAGCATAGGAACTCAACAGAAAGGACTAGGCTACAGGGAAGGATAGATGTGGAGGAAAAAGGGGAAAAAGAGAGAGAAGAGACAGGGAGATTGCCAAACCTAATCCTTCCCAGAACGCTACGCAAGATTAAGGTCAGAAAAATGAGATTTTAATAGGATTTTCTGGCAAGATAACGCTTCAGTTGTAACATCAGCTGAATCCCGGGCCTTATACGGGGAAAGCAATTCTTCCTCCCACCCAAGATAGGAATTCCAGGATGTGAGGGGATGGGGAAGAACTCGCATCGGAGTATCCGAAGCTGATTTTCCCCAGTTACTGGAAAAATTGTGTAAGCAATATTTTCTCCTGTGCTGGGATATATGTGGACGTGTGTCCTGTGATGCATTAAAAATGTTTTAAGGCCTTGGTGAGCATTTGGTTTTTTTCTTAGCAGCTGTACCAACAGGACTCAGCCAGTAAGGCGGCATGATCCAGTGGGACGTGCACTGAAAAACCACACCTAAAATGGCAGAATTGAGGCACAATTTAGGGGTGGCAGATTGGCAGCACACTCTTGTTCTAAAGAGGCCCCCAGTTTGCATACCATGGGAGCTGTCCACTGGTGGGGATTACCGTATTTTTCCGTGTATAACACTCCCCCGTGTATAAGAAGCCCCCTATTTTGGGGGACTCAAAATTAAGAAAATGGGCGGAGATTGCCCATAGTTGTTGAGCTTCTTGGGGGGGGGGGTGTTGCCGAAAACTGCTCACCCACCAGCACAACACAGGCAACAAGCACAGAAGCCAACAATCGTATGCCCGTTCGCCGCCAGAAGCCCCCAAAGGTAAAAGGTAAAGGACCCCTGGCAGTTAAGACCAGTTGCAGATGACTCTGGGGTTGCGGAGCTCATCTTGCTTTACAGGCCGAGGGAGCAGGCGTTTGTCCGCAGACAATTTTTCTGGGTCATGTGGCCAGCATAATTAAGCCGCTTCTGGCACAACAGAACACTGAAACCAGAGCAGCGCACGGAAACACTGTTTACCTTCCCGCCTATTTATCTACTTGCACTTTTTCCACGTGCTTTCGAACTGCTAGGTTGGCAGGAGCTGGGACCGAGAAACGGAAGCTCACCCCGTCACAGGGATTTGAACCGCCAACCTTCTGATCAGCAAGCCCAAGAGGCAACAACAGCCAATCCACAGCAGCCCTTGCCGCAGCCACCAATCAGCCGCACAGCCGCCGCTGACAATATCCTGCTGGCGGTAGCAATCAATCTGCCGTCCCCACTCTGTACTTTCCATGTATAAGACAACCCCCAATTTTTAAAATTAATATATCAGTCTTATACACGGAAAAATACGGTAATTTCTGGATCACCATTCCTCCTTTTATGTTCTCATCTCTTCTCTGCCTCTCTCTCCACTGTCTTTGGAGCGTGACGTCACCTCTACCAGCCCCTTCGACTTTTGTGCCAGGAGGTCAGTGCATGTTCTTCTGCTGCCAAATGGGCCAGCTGCAGATGTCAGGACAGGATGTGTGCTTGGAGTGGCTTGCTGTGAGGTTTGTCCCTGAACCACTGGGGCAGGCGGCTGGGCAGCAGCAGCAGCAGCAGCAAACAGTGTATAACACAACAACAGCTGGTCCTTAGGGACAGGATTTATCTTTTGTTCTCTCAGTGGGGTGGGGAAATGCTAGCAATCTTGGTGCCTTCTACAGCAGATAATATTTTTTTTCTAAGCATGTTGGTCTTTCTTAAAGGACCTCAAGGATTTTTTTTTTAAAAAATCAGTATTAATTTCATCAGTATTAATGGCTGAAATGGAAGTCAGCCCTGTTGTTGTTTGTTGTTTATTCCTTTCCTCATTTCACAGTGGCTTGAAACGTACTAGTGACTGGGAGCAGCCACCCAGACCACGTAACACTGGTCTTGAAAGATCTACATTGGCTCCCAGCATGTTTCCGAGCACAACACAAAAGTGTTGGTGTTGACCTTTAAAGCCCTAAACTGCCTCGGTCCAGTATACCTGAAGGACCGTCTCCAGCCCCATTGTTCAGCTCGAACACTGACGTCCAGCTCCGAGGGCCTTCTGGCGGTTCCCTCACTGCGAGAAGCCAAGTTACAGGGAACCAGGCAGAGGGCCTTCTCGCTAGTGGCACCCACCCTGTGGAAAGACCTCCCACCAGTTGTCAAAGAGAAGAACAACTACCAGACTTTTTAATGTTTAACAGACCACTGTATTTTAATATTTTGTTGGAAGCTGCCCAGAGTGGCTGGGGAAACCCAGTCGGATGGGCGGGGTATAAATAATAATAATAATAATAATAATAATAATAATAATACAGTAGGGCAAATGAAGCACCGTGGCAGACAAAGCAGCCGGTGGTAATTCTTAAAAGGTCTTTTCCTGGCATTCGAAGGATAATAGTGCAGCCACCAGGCGAGAGTCCCCTTTGGTAGCAGGGGCACCTTAGCCAAAAGCCCCTTGCTGGTGTCTGCCTTGACTCATATAGAGGAGGCACATAGAAAAGAATTTCATCTGACGATGCTTTATTACGTTTTATAGTATATTCTGTAAGCCGCCCAGAGTGACTGGGGAAACCCAGCCAGATGGGCGGGGTATAAATAATAAAATTACTATTATAAATGAGGATGAAGAATTTAAAGTGTGGGTGGTGTTTGGTATGAAGTTAGGCATCATCCCTTCAAGTTGTGAAACCGGGTGAAAACCAGCAGTGTCCTAAGATGCGGAGGAAGGAACTGATAGATTGCCTCCCACTCTGAAAGTCTTAGTGATGGGGAATTTTCTCCATCCGTACATGCAAATGAACTAAAGAGTGATCCTTCGCCTGTTCTTGAGCTGGTTGGAAAATGGCAAGAATTTATAGAGGTGCTCCTCTGCAAGTGAGAATCAGTGGTTTAATGTGCAGCCTCCATGCCTTTTTCCATACAGAAGCTGTGCTCCTGCCAAACGGAATTCTGTTTTTGCGTCTTCTTTTTTTTAGGGGTGTTTTTCCAGAAAGATTTTATCCCCTACTTTTGCAACCTTGGTGTTACCTTCAGAAAGAAAAGGCGAAAAGGGCATTAAATGTCCTTCTGCCTAGTGGGAAGTGTTTGTGACTGGGGCATCCAGTGTCAGGGGCGCTGAGTTTTGTCCCCACTGCAATATTGTCCCTGCCCACTCTCCCCGGAGTGAATGGCAGCCATTCAGTTTTATAGGATATTATAAAGGATTGCACTTGGACCCCTTTGCAATGGTAGAGGGTCCTATCTCTACAGCCCCTACCTCCATATCTCTAGACAGCCCCATTTTAGTGTAGCCAGCAGAATTTAATAGTGTGATGCAATGCTGGCTTTTACAGATATATAAAATGTGATCTGTTGAGATTGTGCCGTGAGAACTTTCCAAAGCTCCAGCCGCATCAGTTTATATTTTGATGCTTCTGTGCTGAATAACTGCAGCCGGGGGAGAGTTTCCTCTGTTATGATCAGGGTTTTCCTCCCTCCACTCCCTCTTTCATCTGGAGGTGTTAGAAACTGCCCACAGATATAAACAGGAAGTGTGGAATTGCACCTCTGCACCAGGTTTTCCTTTGGGATGACTCAGTGGAAGGATACTCAGAAGCAACTTCCGATTTTTTTTAAATATTTGGGCCTGGAGATTAATTCTCTTGCGTATTAAGTTGATATACATGACTTGACTCACTGTTTTGAGTCATCTGGGGCTACGTGTTTTGCAGGCAACTTTCTGGATAGCTTACCTGCTCTCTGTTTGTCAGGGCCAGATTCAGGGATATGGGCATCTGTACCTAAATCAAGACCAAAGATGAGCGTTTCCCAGCTCAGGATCCTGCTGTTTCTTGCTGGCCCTCCAGCAAGGTTGGTCTATTAAAGTGCGTGGGACCCTGCCCCATCAACCTCAGCTTACTCTCAGCCAGCTGTGGCATCACCTCTTGTTGGGTCTCCCTGCCTTCTGCCTTCACACCAGCCACCGCTGCCTGGAACAAGATACTTGGAGCTGGAGCCAGAAGTACAGCAGACAGTAGATATTTCTGTGTTGACCAAGGAAGGGCAGAAGGCCAGGACCTGGACAATTTGACACAGGGGATGATACTTCGCTGCTCTATTGCCTTGAGTGTATGAATAGCTCTGATGCCTGAAAACACATAGTCATGGACAGTGCTATTTTTCTAGAAAAACAGGTGCCGGAACTCACCACGAACAGCTCCCTTGTTGTCTTAGGATAGCAATAGTGCCCACCTGAGGAGTTCCGGCTGAAAAAAACAACAACCCCTAGTCCTAGGTAGCTTACTAGGCTAGTCCTCACCTGGGAGTCCTCAGTAGGTCTCTCTTTGTAGGTTGGTCATAGGCTTTGGGTCACAACAAGGAGTGGGCAAGGGGTATGGTCAATTTTATTGCACATTATCAAGGGGGTGTTATCCAATAGGTACTGATGGCACAACATGACAGCCATATTACGGGCAGTGTTAGAAACAGAGATATAAAAGCTAGGAGCTAAATGGTACCTTGAACCTAGGTTATGGGCGCAACAACAGAATGTCTAGGCACGATTTTTTATAGCAATAATACAAAGCTAAAAATGATTGAACTGCAACATAAAACATTATGTTCATTTTTCACATGGTCTAGTCCTTCCCCTGCCCACCCTCCTAATATTCTTAAGAGGGTCTCTTCTCTAGTCTTCAGAGAGTAGCTGGAAGTGGGGAGGCAGAAAAAGGTCCTCCTTTCCTTCCACTCTGCAGTTTTAATCTGAATCTTAGGCGCAGTACTGCGCCCAGAGCTCAGAAACTGCTCATGCTATAATGAAATTCCCCGTTAACAAAATGCGCCTAGAACAATGGGAATTTCGAACACTGGTTACAGGCAACGTTCCAGATTGCAGCTATCCTGGGTGACAGCTTTACTGTAGATTTGTAGGAAAGTGTTATATCCATAAAAGCGACAAACATCTTGTCGTTGAAGGGGAAACAAATGAGCAAACCAACATTGAATTGTTGCACCATAAACATGGAATCTGAATCAGTTTATAGGTTCCCTTGGTTTCTCCCCCTGGTTCCAGGAGTTTGCTGCTTTGAATCAGCAGAGGGCTCTGCAGTCCATGGGGAAGCTCCCGAGAGAACAGTGTCTGTTTCTCTCTCTCTCTCTCTCTCTCTCTCTCTCTCTCTCTGTGTGTGTGTGTGTGTGTTTGTGTATACGAGGCAGAGCGGCCTGATGATGGGAGTTGCATTCTGGGAAATTTCTGCTTTCTCTCGGCATGACTGTCTATTTAGGGCGCTCCTGTGCAAAACTCCCAAGTATGTTGGAAGGAGTCCAGCTGCTCCGGCGTTCTTGCGTGTAGAATTTGCCCTGATGAACACTGCCTGACCTTTTTCTGCGTTTCAAGCTGTTAAGAACTATTTTGTAGGTGAAAGAGAACCCCACCTCTTCAATGTTTCACCTCCTGCTTTCTCTTTTAGTTAGGGAAAGATTGCAGGGCGCATTCCAGATTGAAGGAGGGGGTATTTTTTTAATGGTCGGATATTTGGTTCCCGCTTCAGTGATATATCTCAGTGAAATCAAACGGCTTTAGAGTCTCTGTAGCTAGACAGTGGCTGGGGCAACCCAGCCAAGATTGGCAAGGCATTATTATTATTATTATTATTATTATTATTATTATTTCCACCATCTCCAGAGCTGTGGTTCCACTGCCTCCAATCCTGAAATTGACGGGCAACAGAATATTTGGCTTCAATTCCCTTTCCACACTTCCCACACTTCAACTTTTAAAAATTAAATATGAGAAATAAGGGAAATGGCCCTATGTGCACATCACAATAAGCCAGGACTCCTGGCTTATTCTGGCTCAGTGTGAAAGAGCAGCATGTCAGTGTGTGCAGCCCATTTGTTCACCCTTTTGTGCAAGTGCGTAAGACTAACCATGAAGAACTAGCTTATTTATGTGACACGCAAAAGCAGCATCCTGATGAGTTGTTCCCAAACAAACCGAAATCGTAAACCAGAGTTTGAAATTGGCTTATGAATCCCGGCTTGTTTGAGAGCAACGAACTAGGGATTTTGGGTTTCCATGTCTCATAATAAGCTAGCTCTTCTTGGTTAGTTTCATCTGCTTGTGCAAAGGGAGTGAGTGTGAACAGGCTGTGGGTCCCGACATGATGCTCATTCAGAGTAGCTAGGATAAGTTCGGTGACCTGCAAACACAGCTATTGACTAAGGAAAGAATGAACATAGCAAGTTGCCTTATACCAAGTCAGGCAATTGCTCCATCTAGCTCAGTATTTTCTGTCTTAGTGCTTCCCTCCCAGGGACCACTTGGAAATTGATTTGGTTCTTGGCAGGCCACTTAATGTTTTTTCTCCCTGTGGTTGCAATTGCAGTTCACTGTGCTAGATGCTGTATTATTTTCAATTATATTTTTTTATTCCTTTTTATACATTGTGTTTTATTGCAATACACTTTGAATTCCTTGAAATTCAAAGTTCAATGCAATAAAATGCAATATAAGAAACAAAAGAAGCAATGAAAATGCAATTAATAGTCAATATGAATACTTAATGCAATGGATGGACCATCTCCCATCTTTAGCCAGAAATCCAGAGATGTGCCACAGATGGCCTGAATGAAACCCGCAGACCGTTGGTGGTCCATGAACCACAGTGTGGGAATCTCTGGTCTTTAATGACCGACAGAGATTCTCTAGGGTTTCAGGAAACATAGAATCAGGAAGGAGGTCTTTCCTGGAAAGGCCAGGGAGTGAATCCGAGACTTTCTGCATGCACAAAGCATGTATTCTACCTCTGAGTTAAGCTCCTTCCCCACACTGATTTCTCAAAGGCGGGGTACTGGTGCTCAGTTTTGCAGTTATGTTATTCCTCCTAACTTGGAAATCCCCTTTTCTTATGAATGATGTGCGGTGCTAATTATGGTTATTTAGTAATGAAGGGAAGACACTTTGCATGTATTTTGAATGCATTTTTTCCACAATTCTTTCTTCCTGTATCTGGAGCTGAGCCCTCTAGCACTGAAAACAAGTTTTCTGGCTCAGCCTTAAGCCCTGTCTCAAAATTAAGTCCAATCACCACACCTTAAATCCTCCCTCACATCACACTCTCCTGTCTCCTGTAGTTCCTCTGTCTCAGTAGAAAGCCAGAAGTGCACCTGCTAAATAATCTAAAATATTGGGTGGGATTTTTTTGCAATTAGTATGCCTCTTCCACACAAAGTGGTTTTCAGAGTTGTTGGGAATCTCCCTTGGCAACTGCTCCTTGTTACCTGCTGCAAGAGTTGTCTCCATTCCCATGCAAAGTGAGGAGTCAGGGCTCTCTCTCTCTCTCTCTCTCTCTCTCTCTCTCTCTCTCTCCCCCCCCCCCAATATACACATTTTGGTCAATAACCAGTTGTCAGGGCTAGTTTTGTTGCTGGAGGACAGCTGTGGTTTTGTTTCTTTTAAGATTTCCAGTGTAGTTTGTATTGCTACAGAAGATGATTGCACACAGCAACTGCGGGAAGTGGGGGCGGCGACACAAAAATGGCCTTTTTTTTTGGTAAACATCGTGTTTTGAAGTGGCACATCTGAATGTGGAAGAAATTTGTGACACATCTGGCATTGATGCCAAAGCACAACACGGTAGTGTGCTTACAACATCGCTGCTGTTCCCATCCCCACAGCAAAGTGTGTGTGGTTGAGAATTCAGATTTGTGATGTAGGAAATGTGCTTTCCCAGCAATTTCTCTGGGCAGTCTGAGTACTGGGAAATGATGGCTTTCCGGGGGCAACTGTGGCTTGATTCTTATTAAGAGTAAAAAAAACATAGCTCCTTGAATTGTATTTGGCTATAGGGAGCCCATATAGGCTCTAGAGTATGGCTGTAGCAGACTTCTAGTGAATATCCTGCCAACAGTTGGCTCCACACCAATTGGCAGAATCTGAATTGGCAGAATCTTCTAGATAGTTTGAAGTAAAATCCACCCTAAATGATTTAATTTGTTGTTGTTGGCATCTGTCTATTTTGGGAGACAATGGAGGAGTGCGCCTCTGGGGGTGAAGTCAAACCGATTTACAGCGTCTGCTGTGGCTGTAGAAACCGATACAGGAGAGCTATGTTTTGTTGCAGCTGGGGCAGATGAAGGCCTACAATTGTGCTGCTGCAGATGCATCCTGGTGTTTCTTCTTTCCGTGCTCCGCTTAGTGGACATTCCTCCTCTGGTCATTGCTGTGGATACACAACCTGACTGTCTGTCTCCAGGCACTTTGGTCATCCTGAAGGGATTCCCACACAAAGGGGTTGATATAGCCAGCCTTCAGATACAGTTGGCACAGTCTATATCATGCATGGTGGTCTTTCAGGATAATAAAAGAATTCTGGGAGATGGTGTATAATGAACTTAAGAAAATCTTTTAAAGAACGTTTGCCAAAAACCCAGAAGCGTTCCTTCTGGGAATAATAACAACAGAAATCCCCAAAAAAACCAAATTTAAGTGACCACAGCTGCCAGAATTCTGGCGGCGCAAAAGTGGAGAACAGATGCAGTACCATCAAGAGAAGAATGCCATTTTAAAATATTAGAATGGAGTGGTACCTCTGTTTTTGAACGTCTTCGTTGACGAACATTTCGGGTTTTCGAACGCCGTAAACCTGAAAGTAAATGCTTTGGTTTTCCAACACGCCTCGGAAGTCAAACATGCCATGTGGTTTCCGTAATGAGTTTTCTGTATTGAGACTTTTGTACAGAGTTTTCGGTTTTCGAACGTTTCAGAACTTGAACAGTCTTCTGGAATGGATTACGTTCAAAAAGTCTGGTACCACTGAATATAGAATTAGCCAGTATGACAAATAGATTAAGAAATAAAGATGGTAAAAGTTTAAAAGAAGACTGGACATTATATATAGATTATATGGAAAAATATTACAGCAAGAAAATAATCATAACAGACTGACAAAAAATACTCAGCAGTAGAAGGTGGAATGTGAGAGAATGTAAGGTAATGAAAATAATCTAGTAGAATAAGAAAACACAGTTAAAATGATAGCAAATAGGAAGCCGTGGAAAGAGTGGAAGGGGAGTAAAAGTTAAGATATATTAGTTAAATAAACCAGAGGAATAAGTTATGTTACCATTATTAATCACATATACAGTGGTACCTTGGTTTACAAACATAATCCGTTCTGGAACTCCGTTCTTAAGCCAAAGTGTTCTTAAACCAAGGCGTGCTTTCCTATAGCAGCGGCGGACTCAATTGACAAATGGAACACACTCAACAGGAAATGAAACATATTCTTATTCCAAGGCAAAGTTCACAAACCAAAACACCTACTTCTGGGTTTGCAGCGTTCTTAATCCAAGTTGTTCATAAACTAAGCTATTCTTATGCCTTATATTTATGCTATTCCTTTCTTATTATCTAATGTATGTCTGTAACACAGTATGTGTTGGTGATGTGATATAATAGAGGGGGTGGGGGAAATATAGCCAGCCTTCAAGTCTCATTTGCAGACATATTTATAATGCAGAATTGCTCTGGGCCTGGTGCCTGAAGCCACTTCCCTGTAGACCATGTCAATGGGGATCCCACCATCTTCCATTCTGTGGACATAGCCAAGGCAGTGTGGGTGTCGCTGAGACAGGAGTGTGAACATGGGTTCACACCCATGGGTTCATGGGAATATGGGTTTGGGAGAGCACATCTTTACTTGAGACCATGTCCTGCCATGTGACGTCCAAAATCTTCCTGACGCAGTGCATGTGGAAGGCATTGAGGCACCGCTCCTGGCAGTTGTAAGTTGCCCACGACTCACTTCCATAAAGCAGCATGCACAACACACAAGCCTACATTTTGGTATTGGTCATTAGCATCACATTCTCCCATACCAGGAGGGTGAGTATTGTATGAATACTTTCATACAAGGATGAAATCCAGGTGTTAATACAGCAAGTTTCTGGTGGGATGATAAAAGTGTTTTCTCAAGTGAAGCTGACAATGCTTTTTGGTCTCTAATGCGTCTGTCGTGAAATTTATAACACATTTTGCGATATTCCTATCTTACTCTTCTTCCATGAAGCTGCCTCATTTTATTCTCACAATAATCCTGTGACCTAGATTAGACTGAGAGAAATAGAGTGTGGTCCAAGGCCCAACCAAATGAGCTTTGTGGCTGAGCAGGGACTGGAACGTGAGTCTCTTCAAGTTAACATAATATAAAAAGTGGGAGAGAGCTGTTTGAAAACCAAAGATACATTTGATCAGTATTGTCCCTTCATTCAGTTTGTGAACATGGAGAAGAAATCTTTTTTCTTCTTCTTCTCCTTCATAGAGCCACCTGTGAAAACTCCTAGATTTTTTTGGGTGAGAACAAATAATCTGAAACGGGTCAATGGGTCAGCCTCCTGTTGGAACTAGAATGGAATTCAGTTTTCTAGAATGCAAAACAGGTTGGGCTAGCAAATTTGTCACAGCTTTCACAGGTGTATCTTGCATGCACCGTTGACTGTGCACACAAGGTTGCTTTATCTAAACTCCTCTTAAGTGCAAGCATTTATTTTTTTTACATTTGTGTGCTTGTTTATAGCTTTTACTGCCCTGGTTCACAGGACCTGCTAATCCAAGCCTTGGCTACAACTTGTGGATAGCGAGGAGAGAGTTAACCATAAGTTCTGGTTTGGATGATACGTTAAGACAAACCTTGGCGTAGTTTAGTGTAGCAGGGCAGCAAAAACAGCTGCAAACTCATTTCCAGGAGCCCACATGTTCATGCAGTCACACTAAACCAAGGACTCAGCTATACAGCTACAAATAAAACATTTTCAATGTATTGTAAAGTGCAGTATACAAATGTGACACTAGGTGGCAAGAGTGAGCTATGACAAATTCAATGTATATTTCAAAACGTGTTTTTTTAAAAAGCATTTTCACAGTGGTTTTTTTTTTTATATGTGTGTAGATTCCACCCAAGGTTTAGCTTAGCGTGTTGTGTGCTAACTTACCCATTGTACATTTTGCATTTGGTATATTTTAATATATTATTTGCACGATACAAATATTTATATACTTGGTTTTAAAGTTTTGTTTGGTCACTTTTCTTGAAAAAAGTGACTAAAAAGTGCAATTAATCTATAAACTAATAACAACAATAATATAATCACTTTTCCTCTTGTCGTTTTTGCTCCTTGTGGAAGCTTTTATATGGTAGTCAAGTTCAGCTTTCTCTCTCATACTGAAATAATTGGCGTGCGAATGCGACGGCTGATGCTGAACTCTGAGCCTGAGCTTTGGCTGTATAGGCAGGAAAAAGTTCCTCGCATTTCAAGTGTGGCTGGACTGCTGCATTTTTAAAAATAGTTTTATTGGGCAGTTGGGGAAACAAAGGCTTTTCTTCCTCATCCCCTCCCTGCTCAGCCCTCTTGTGTCACGGCTGACAGCTGTGCAGAGGCAAAGAGCCTTGTCTTGTTCCTCAGGCTCTGTAACTTGGGCTTGTTGAGACATGTGAGGAAAAGAGAATGCGGGTGAGTCTGAACAGGGCACAAAAATGCCATCCAGGATCTGGCGGGGAAGGGCCTGACGGACATGAAAGTGGTGGTTTCGGAGGATTTTTGTCATATTTTTTTTTGGGTAGCAACGAAGTGGAAGGCAGTGTGTATGTGGCGGTGCTTTTGAGGCCTGCTTATGACAGCAGGGCAGCCATGTTTGTTTTTGTGAGCATCTTTGGCAGCCCTCTCTCTCTGCTTGGCTCTGTGGAAACATCGTTGCAGGTTCATTGCGACTTGATAAAGGCTCACTGAGGTAATAAAACCCGTGTCTGGACCGAACCCTTCAGACTGTGCTGGTCGGATGACTGAAGACCCAAATTCCTTGCGCATAGAAAACCGTACACCTGGCTTTTTTTCAGTTTCGTACTATTTTGCTATGTGGGAGGGATTTGCTTATCTATATTTATTTAATGGAGAAGCATTCAGTCATGCGAGCTTCCTACAAACAGTCTGATGTGGTATGGCTCAGGTTATCATTTTATCGCCTCAGTAAGGACCAAACCCAGACACTACACAGCAGATACGTGTAGCATCTTCCTGTAAGGTTGCCATATTTCAAACTCTGAAAACCCAGAAGTTGTCGTCTTTTTTAAACTGTTTTTTATGGAAAATCGGCTGATATGGGCTGCCATGCATCCGGATTTCCCCTGACATTTTACTGATTTCCACTCGGGCACTGCTGCCGACTGCAGTATTCCCGGATATGTCCAGGAAATTCTGGGGATATGGCAACCCTATTTTCCTGACTTCTTAGAACGAAAGAAAAGAAAAGAAACTCTTGGGAGGCTGAGGTGAGAGTGAGGGAAAGGGTGGGGCAAAGGAACTGCTTAATCCTTTCCCCTCCACATATTTTCCCCACTCAAAATTCCCCGCCCCACTGCGTTTCAACCCATTGGAGTGGGTAGGTGAGAGATAGATACAATTTCCGTCTCGGGTGGAAAAAACAGGGCAAGTTTCGAAACATTCAGAGGTGAAAGGATCAAGCAGCTCCCTGGAGAAAGGCAGGGAAAGCTGGAGGAGATAATAGAGCCACTTGCCCTCCTTTAATGGTGGGTTTTCTGGTCTCTGCTAAGCAGCTATATGTCCCCCCCTCCCCAAACCTGTAGGGAAAATCAACTCAAGCAAGCACTCTGCGCTAAAGGTGATATAAGGTAAGCGCAGATAAACAAAGGAAGGAGAAATGTGACTGGCAGCCCACTGTATTACTTCAGACTGCCAGGGAGAGATGTCATTTTGAGTGCTCTTGTTTATTTTTTCCTACCCCCTGCATGTAGAAAACAAGCACATCAGGCAAAGGCTCTTTCCTTCTATCCTGATTTTCTACTTAGGGTAAGGTTACCAGATTTTTTTCAATGAATCTGGGGACACTTTTCAACTTCCTACTAAATAGATGGATTTTGTCAGGGGACTGATTTGTAAATCTGGGGACTGTCCCCGGGAAACAGGGACGTTTGGTAACCTTAATTTAGGGGACTATTATTTTTCACATAGTGATTCTCACATGAAGAGTGAGCACTTAAGACAGATTCTGCGGATAGCCCTATTCAGCCCTGACTGTACTTAAGATTCAGTCTTGCTTCTATGTATCATGAATAGATATCCAATATTGTCCCTGATACCTTGATACCCATTATGATGTGCTAATATCTCATAATGCATCTCTGTCCAACTTTACCCTCAAGTGTGCTAATTTTAAAATCCTGTTTTATTGATTTAACAAATCAAAAAGCCCGCACATTTCTGTTCCCTCCCTTTTTTCTTTTTTAAAAAAGGTTCTGTTGTGAACAGAAGGAAAGCTTGAGTGAGACATTTTAGATGCTTTAGATGGTATTGGCCTGGGATTTGGGAATTCTGGTCAATTCCTGATCGTTAGCTTTGGACAAAACCATATTATCTCAGAACCTGCCTCCGCACTCTCATAAATAAAAGGTGACGGTCTTTGAGTTGCTTTTGGACTTCCACAAATAATACACTAACCCAGCTTGGAAACTGCCACCTTAGGATATCCTGGGCACTGTGAGAGTTTCCAGACTCTTGCAATTTTCAGGTGAGATTCAGTCACATACCAGAAAATTCAGGTTGCACAAGTATAGTTAATTGGAAAGTCTTGAGCATCAAACACACTTCTTCAAAAGCTCAGACTTTTTTGCGACAAGGAAAGTGAAAGGAAAATGCACTGGAAAGTGTGGAATAACATTTGCTTTGACCCTAGGTGGTTTAACATCTCTGCAAACAAATCAGGATGAATTCTCAGTAAACAGGTCATCTGGAAGCGCACTGTGTCTGACCCAGCACTTAATTTTGACACAACTCAAGTGCACTGGCCCATGCCCATAATTGTCCATTGACTTCCAAATGAATGAGGGACTAGGGGTTTGCAGTCCAAAATACACCTTGGAGTGTGGCACAACTGCACCGCCAGGAAGGAAACTGTCTTGAACATTAGGCCTTAACATCATGTTTGGGCCAATCATGTTGCTTCCATGCCAATCCTTGCCAGTTACACGTATAAATGAATAAGGAACGCATGCACCACAAAATAAGTTTTGGACCACCCCAAATTATCCGCTCAATATGTGAAATTTGCACACAGCTGCTGTTCAGAAATGCAAATTTCTGTGCTTGGTCTCCCCTCTCTTGCCCTGAGTTTGAATATTTAGTTAGTTATATGCTGCCACAAAAGTTCTCTGAGTTGCTTGAATAAATTATGTGTATGTGTATAATACAGCTCTAGGTATATCTACTCAGAAGTAGGTCCCATTGTCTTTAGTGGCGCTTATTCCTAGGTAAATGTGTAAGATTGCAGCCTTCATGTGTGAAATGGCCCTCATTGTGAACAGTGAAATGTTAAGCACTTATGCTCAATTAATATTTCCGCAGTCTTGGTCTGTGTAAAAAGCAAAACACGTTCTTTGGAGCTGGGTGGGATATCCTATTCCATAGTCAGTTCATTTTTTAAAGACTCTTCTGGTATTTGAAATGGATCGGGATGTGTGGAGAAAAACTAAAAGACGAAAAGACACCGCAGGAGCCGGGGAGAGAATGTGCGGTGGGTGATAAAAGTCCTTGGCTCTCTGAGGACAGGGGTTGCTATCCCAACAATTCTTGGTATTTCTCCTTGCACGTTCATATATTTCTTTCTTTCCTTCCTTTTTTTTCCTTTTTGCATGCTTCTCCCAGGGCCTTTGCATGGCTGGAATACTTCTTAGGACCTCCCCCTAAGTAACAGCACCCTGTAGTTGGAGGAAGGGGAGCGGGTCCTGTGTAACTGGACAAGACCAGACTGAAGGTTTTAGTTACCCCCAGCTTCCAAAATAAATATTAAGCCAGCTTGACTAGTTTGGGGGTTTCTCCCTTTCCTCCCTTGCTGGGCTCTTACGCGTTCACCAAATATACCTATGATTCCCTTCTCCCAGTATCTATGGATGGCTTTTCCAGCTTTTGTTTCTGAAAGTTAAGCCCCATTTCCAGTGACGTGTACTACCAACCTTATTTTTCCGATGCAACCATGAGGGCTAGAAACTTTTCCTTGCAAGACAGATTCTGGGCAGGGTCTCAGTTGTTCCAGCCATGCTGCGGACATGTTAAATAAGAGTGACTTCCTGCTGGTTCTCGCGTCGTTGTTTACATCTGTATTCCACTGATGTTTTTCTAACATCTTTAGTTTAAAACGTGCCAGCCGTTTAATTTTGGCAGTTGCTGTAGCATAGTCCGAGTAGGAGTGTGAGCTGTGAACCAGGAAGTTGCTAGTTCCGATCACACCTTTGCTGCATACTCACTCAGCTTCAGAATCCTAGATGCAATGTGGGGATAATACACAACCATTGTAAGGATTACAGAAAAAATGTATGTGAAGCACTTAGAAAATTGCTAAGAGAAAACTGCTAACAGAGTAAAAGGTTGAAAATTGCTAGGAGTGGTAACTGCTAACATGAAAAGATACTGAGGTGTACGCATGCTGGAAGTAATACCTTTGGCCAGTACTTCTGATAAGAGAGTTACTCAGGATGAAGACTGGTGTAATAAAAGAGAGTTTATGGTGCATCCCTTGGCTGTGGGGTGAGCCCAGTGTTTTAACTGTAATTGCAGACTTGCATACAAGTGATATCAGCACCTCAAACGCTACTTCAGTTTAACAGTTTAACAACAGTGGCAGAGTTTGATCCTGAAGCAGAAATATGTGTTTGGATGGCAGGCAGGGTGGGCACTCCCAGATCAGATTGCTCCTCTAAAAAGCTTGTGCCTTTTTACACTCTCTGCATGTGCTATTGGATAATTCTTTCCTTTATTGCTAGTTGTGGCCAAGCTCTTTCAGAAAGAGCAGGCTCTAGCGAACTTAAATTAAGCCCTCACAGTGGATAAAAGCTTTCCGTTTACTGTGCCTTGCCAGCTTGTAAGTCTCCCCTCTCCAGGCTGGAGGAACGCTATCCAAACCGGGTTGGTGTCAGACGTGGATCCCATCCCATCTAGTTGCGCCTCTCCCCCCCCCGCACCCCCTCCTCCAAATGCACAGCCGGCTAATTCCAGCTCATTAAACAGGATTGCCTCCATAGAATTGCCCCCGCCTGCAGCACCAGGATTCCTTTGTTAGTCTCAGATTAGCATCCCCAAGGGTGCTGATTCTGCAGGAGGGCATTGGCGAATGGGTTAATTTATTCCTGTGTCCCCTCCCAGCAGCAAAGCTATTCCCTATTCCCAATTACCACTTAAAAGTGACTCGCTAGCCTGATACACTGGGATAAAGATTACAGAGGTAAGGGGGAGGGAACTGGGGGGAGTCCATTGTGCTTTTCATGCCCAGAGCTTCATCAAAAAGTGAAACATTCTTTATTCTCCCCCCCCCCCCCGCATTTTGAGGGGGGCTCCTTGCACCTGTCCAGCTTTGGTCTTGCCATATGTGTCTTGGGAGGGGCACAAGGGGACACAGGAAATCCCTTCTTTTGCTGATCCTCTTAAAACACTTTAGGAGGCATTTTATGTCCTCTCCTATCTCACCTCCTCCCTATCTTGCTTTAATTTTCCAGCGATTGTGAATTGTTTCGTTAAATCACAGTCTGCACCATCCTGAATCCTTAGGGGTTAGCAGAATATTCATTTGTACAAAAATCAGTTATGTGTCAAAACTTTTTTTTTTAATTGGAGCTTTTCATTGCACGTTTTGAAAATGTTTATAAATTGTTCGCCCCCGCCCTCCGCTGGTGCATCCCGTATTTTGGGGCGTTGTGTAGGTAACAGCCATTCAGAAGCAAAAATCTGCTGCCGGCTAAGACAGCTGACTAAAGAATCACATGGAAAATTATTATGAGCTTTAAATATCCTGCGAAAATTCTCTAGCAAACGGCTCCAGCAGTCAGAATTCCTGGCTCTCTCCTGGCTTAATGATGGCCAAAATAGAAAGACCTTAGGAAAGTGTTTGGGGCTTGAGATACGGGAAGCCTCTGCACTTGCAGTGGAGGTGCACACTACTCACAGACTTATTGCTGCTGCAAAAAAACCTCATTGGGGAGTAATGTTTAGATGCCTCTTTTGTGCACATGTGAATAAGCCCTGGTTTCTGCAATCCATCTGCTGCTTTCTCTCCCCCGCCCCGTAAGCAGATCATGCCTGCTTGTGCCAGCATAAACTTTATGCATGTATTATCAGGTTCTTATTATAACATTGTAAGTTTTCCATGTGGTGAGGAAGCATGCATGAACCCAAAGCTTGCTACCATGCCTGCCACCAGTATAACCAATCCACACAGGCTGTGTGTGTGTGTGTGTGTGAGCATTCCTGTCTCCAGCATTCTTTCCCTTTGAAGAAAGCTGAACGCATAGAACAGTGCTAACTGCTTCTTCTGACGGATCAGATAAAATGAGCCAAGCTGCAGATGTACTAAAATCCTCCCTACCAAAGACCTCATTTCATCAAAGTTCCCTGTGTGTTGGAACCTGTGGTCCTCTAGATGTTGCAGGATTACAGAAAACCAGTGTGGTGTAGTGGTTAAAGTCATGAACGCGGTCATGAACCTTACTGGGTGACCTTGAGCCAATCACAGCCACTCAGCCTAACCTACCTCACAGGGCTGTTGTGGGGATTAAATGAGGAGGGGGAGAACCATGTACACCACCTTGAGCTCTTTGGAGAAAAAGGTGGGATATAAATGCAATAAGTAAGTAAGTAAAGTTCCCATCGCTCTTGACCCATTGGCTGTGCTAGCTGTGGCTGATGGAAGCTGGAATCCCAACAAAATTTTGGAGGGCTGTAGGTCCTCCACCCCTGTCCTAAATGCATATACTCCCTTCCCTGTCGTCATGACAATGCACAATGTTCTTTTTGTTTGCTTTTTTGGCATCCCCTTGGACAGTTCAGTTGGAACACCACTGTCGTCTTCTTTCCCCACCATGGCCTAGTAATCTGGCAAATGAATAGCTTGTAGTCTGTTTTAATATTTTTTTTGTCTGTGTAAGAAGAGGTTTCTGGTGGTAGTTCTATGGGTCCACCTCCCTTGCCTAGCATGGCTTGCCTTTTGGCGGCTCCTGATTGAGAGGACTGCTGGAATGGAAATCCCACAGCACAGGGAGGACCAGGAACTATGGAGTGTTACTATGGAGTTGGATGTGGAGAGTTGGCCGGTTAAATCACCCTGCCGTGTGGCGTTCTGATTTTTTAAAATTTCTGCGGAACACGCTTGATATGTTATTGTTCGCTCCTTGGGGCAGAGACCTCTCTTTATAGTTGTTGTTACCCTTGCTTATATTATTCTGTCAAATGCCACACACACTGATGGTATTGTGTAAACAAACACAAACGCCACAATAATAGGCTGAGGTTTATATAAAAAAATCAAACTTGAGCTTAAAGCTCCTCTGTTTCTTTGCTTCCTCCCCAATTAGCAAGAGTTCTGTATTTCATGCATAAGCTAGAGTTGGCCAAATCTGGCCGTGACCCTGAGTTTCCCAGTGCTCAGGATTCAGGGAGCCAGGGGTGGGGGCAGAAAGGAAAACCGTCCCCCATCTCTCTCTTTCTGGCAAGTGGGTGAGCGCTCCAGCTCTCAAATAAGTTCAGGAAGGAAGGAAATTGTATGTTCATGCTGTGATTTAGAAGAAATGCAGAGGATTTAAAAGAACATAACACCAGCAAGAACACTATACCCCCGCCCCGGCGATGGAGTCAGCTGGAGTGGGCTGGGTCACATAGGGGTGGGGTGGGGCAGAGATGGCCTGATACCTCAGAGCAGCTGCAGGGCTGTCTGTGCGGAATGAACACGAGGGAAGCTCTATTCTCTTTCTGTCTGCCTAGCTGTCAAGTCACAACCTAGTCTCTCTGATTTGCATCCATCTCATTCCCACCAGGCAGAATTTGCTGCCACTGCTGCCGCCTCCTCCTCCACTTCTCCCCATGTAATTAGTTTTCTCTGTACAGTCTCAGGGCTTTTCCCTTTCTGCTTCCGCCTGTTGTAGGAAGAGGAGTGTGGTATTCTAAGGCCAGTTGCTGTTTTCTCTCTGAGTGTGTGTGTGTGCGCGGAGATATCTGGCGTGCCCGGACTTGGAAATCCTCAATGTTTTGCCCATGATACATGAGACGAGAGACTTGAGACAGAGCAACATCTTGGATAAGGAGGAAAAAACAAAATACAAGCTAGCAGATTTCCTACCGAAGTTGTCGAGAGCAGTCGAGAAGAACGTCCACTGTCCAAAGAGTGTGGATGGAACCTAACCAGCCTGGCGCCAGGAGTTAAAAGATCCAGTTTGAAATCTCTCTTTATTCACCTATCCCAAGTTTCTTCCGATCTGCCGGTTCTGTCACTTCAGCTTTGCTGCCTCTGTGCCAGGAATTTCCTCGCCTGGGAGTGCAATGGTAGAAGAAGGCACGAGCCGGGGGGATCGGGCTCCCTGTGGTGGCGGGCCACGGGGACCCCCACGCCCTCCAGCCCCGCCGCACCATGGCATCTCAGTGGTGGGCAAAGCCGTGTGGAGCGTGGCACGAGCAGGGAAAGGCTGGCGCTTTGAGCGAGCTGTCGGCGTCGATTGCAGCTTGCCCGAACCCCGTTGCATCTGGCTGACGAGTTTGCGGAACGACAACACCGAATGGTGGGAGAAGCGGTGGCGCCGTGCCGGGGCAGTGATGGCTCGGCAGAAGTGCCGTGCACGACCCAGAATAGACAGGAATTTCACGGTGAGAGAGCTATATTGCCTTCGTGCGTCTTGTTTGTGTGCATATGCATTCCCTTTCAAGGCAGCTCTAGGCAGGTCATTCCTTCTCAGCCTTGTTTCCCCAAATCTGTAAAATAGGGAGGAATAGTGACCTGCCTTTTGGTGAAGTGGTTGGGAGAGTGACTTGAAAGGGAAGACTTCAGATTGTTTTACTGATGTTTGTGGCCTGCGTGTTTCTCTTGCCTACTGGGACATGCTTTGAGCCAGAGCTTAATGCATTCTCTGTGCATTTAGGAAATGAGAAGAAGTAATAAAAAAGGGCAGCTTGAGCTTGTGTGTGGAGTATTTTCCTTGCCAGTAACTGCAGCCAGCACTATCTGAAATTGGGGAGTGGGGCAGCTTTCAGGTCAAAACATGCATCTCCTGGGCAGACTTGAGAACTGGCACCTCATTTTAGAAATCAAGGGCTGTTTAATTTCCACATCCCATGAACAATGATCCTAAATTTTCCTAGGGCACATATATAACAGGCACTGTGGTTGTGCTGGTTTTCTTTTGTTTGCGAATGGTTGTGTTGGCAAATGTGTTTGAACACCCATCCAAAGTGGATCCCTAAATGGCAGGATCAGGACACCGTGGTGGGTGAGCAGGCTGCTAGCCAGCACGGATTTCAAGAGGGCAGATACCATGAAAAGAATTAATCATAGTCTCACCGTCTTGCCTGCCCTTGGGGATAGCTTGCTCACAGCATCCGTTTCCATGCTATGTAATATGGGAATACTTTACATAGCAACACCCTAATGACAAGTTACCTTCTTGGGTTGTTCCTCAATTAGATAAGGATTTCATTCTGCTTGTCAGTTACTAGATCTTTAAGTAGCTTTGTGAGCCTGTAGGGTTAGAAAGTTGGACTTAAACCTGGGAAGTTTGGCATCAAATCTTTCCTTGAATACTGAGTTGCAACCTGCCCAGAATCTTTCATTTGTGTGTGTGCATTTGTATCCTATTACAGTATTCTATTATTCTTTGTACCCTATTATTCTTGTGGGGTGGCTTATATAGGGGGGCTTGGAAGGAATAGTCGCAGTCTCTTTGCAAGATATAGTTGAGTGCGAGGTAGTGACTGTCTCACAATAGCTTCTTGAGTTTCATAGCTGAATGGGGATTGTCCTAGCCTAGGTGTACACTGCATTTTAATAGAACGGTAGCATTAAAGTCCTGTGCTCAGGCAATCCTCCTTATGATGCAAGATAAAGCTGAGTTCTGCAACCCGTGAAAGTTGCATGCCTTGAGAAAGTTTCCACAGGTGTGCATATAATTTGTTCAGCAGGGTGTTTGAAGTATTTTGCATAAATTTATTCCAGTTATTGCTGGGAGGGGCAATGCATAGAAGCCCAGGTCCCAACCACTGAGAATCATTCTTCACCTTCTCCTCAGGCTTCTAAGAATTCACTAGTCATTGCCCAGCATATGTTCACAGCCAAGAGGGTCTCTTGATGTTTCTTTGTTTTTAATGAAAGCTGAGATTCTCAGGAAGCTGGAGTCTTTGTTTCCCCCCTGCGTATAATTGTGTGTCTTACCTCCACAAGTTCCATACTCTACCTACTGCACATTAGAAAATATATGATTTTCCTCCCTCCCAATTAAGGGCTAGAGTTGTAAGTGTATCATTAAGTGGAGTCTTTTCGCTTAAAATAACGTCTTTAAAATAGTGCGTATCTCTACATGCTGCCTTTCTGCCAACATGCTCAGAAGTTTGCAGCTGTTGGAGACGTACGTCCAAAGCAGGGCCAGTGTCAGAAGTCAGCATCATTGGGCATCTGCCAAGGCCTGCCCCCTAGCAGAGAGCCCACTGCCAACCCCGAGCGCTCCCTGCCAACCCCTGCTGCTCCTCTTTGCCATCACTGTCTGTTCACCTGCTCTCTCCAAGCAGGTCAACAGTGACAGCAGCAAGGAGAAGGTGGAGTAACTTCCGTTCACCTTTCCCTTTCCTTTTAGGCACAAGCTGACAGGGCAAATGAATGGGCAGCGCCAGTGATATGGGGCTACTTGGGGGCGAGCTGGGGCATCATAAGAGCATTAGAAGTGCACTGCTGGATCTAGTTCAGCATCCTATTCTCACAGTGGTCAGTCATATGCCCATGGGAAGCCTGCGAGCAGGCCCTGAGTGCAACAGCACTCTCCTCTCTTGGGTTCAGGGATTTGCTGCTGCTGCCTCTGACAGTGGAGGTAGAACATAGCCCATCATGGCTAGCAGCCATTGGTAATAGACTTGTCCGCCAAGAATGTGTCTAATTCTGTTTTAAATTTGTCCAACACGGCGACCATCAGGTCCATCACCACATCTTGGGGGAGCGTGTGTTTAAAATATGGCATATGGTGGAAGAATCAAAGGAGGAGCTCTTGGAAATATATTAAACCCTACATGACTGAGAGGGAAGGGTGGTCCTAAGGGTTGTGTTGTATAATGTACAGTGGAACCTCGGGTTGCGAACGTGATCCGTGCGGGAGGCACGTTCGCAACCCACAGCGCTGCGTCTGTGTACGCACATGATGTGATTCTGCGCATGCGCAAAGTGTGATTTAGTGCTTCTGCGCGAGCGCCGAAACCCAGAAGTAACCCGTTCTGGTATTTCTGGGTTCGGTGTGTCCGTAACCCGAAAATGCGCAACCCGCAGCGTTCGCAACCTGAAGTTCGACTGTATTCTGCTTCCGTGATTTAAGTTTTCAGATAATACGGGGGATGATCATTGAATTAATTATTCCCCCTTCCCACCCCCAAAAAACCTTATAAGATCTGCATACTTGCCTTTTCTGTTTATATGAAAACTCTGATTCTTAGAATACTGAATTCCACAAAGTGTTGTAAATAATCTCTCACCTGGTTACCTTTATGCAGCAGGTAAAGCTTCCTTCGAGAGAAATTTTACAGTGGTTGATTCTCTTCTTCCCAGTCTCCCCTTAGGCCACAAAGATACTTGCATATGTTATGCATATGGGCTAGTAAAACATTTTATAGGCTAGTGACTTTTCTGCATACACTGTTATTTGCATGTGTGTGTTTTGTAGGGTTTTTATTTTATTTTTTAAAAAGACATCCTATATCAGTTTACTAAGTTGATGGTAGCAGATGCCGTAGGGAGAGGGAGTTTAAAAAGGGGTAGGCTAATCTTGCAAGGAAAGCTTAGGACATAACTAAGGAAGGCTAGAATGATTGATTTATTTTAAACCATGCTTCTAAAGTGTGTGCATTGACCATTATAGAACATGTGAGCTCTCTATATGTTAAGGGCAGTGGATGTTGATTGATTCTCTGTTATATAGCACCATCTATATACATGACCCTTTATAGAGGACAGGTCACTGCGCCAGCAGATTGACACTCTAAACGCAAAGGATGCAACAGAGGAAAGAGATGAAAAGGGAGAGGCAAAATGTAGGTGGATGGGTTAATATCTAAGTGTCTTATAAATCAGCCTGGCTTACATGTAATGCTAAGCCATGGTTTGTTTTGCTTAAGTGTGGTTTGTTTGTATGTCTGAATTGGTTCAAGCCAGCTAAATCTGGGTTGTGGCCAACAAACCAGATAGTGAAATCATGGTTTGAAATTGGCTTATGAATCTCAGCTTGCATTAACCACAGTCTCTTGGTACACCCAAGCTGCCATCCTGGATGCTGATCGAATCCTGACCACTGGCCTTCTCCCTTAATTTCAGTTAGGGAACTTTTAAGCTTTTATCCTAAATTGGCTTGATCCTTGTCATATCTCTGGCACCTGAGGGTGTCTGGACTAATTCCTGCTCATCAGTGGTTGCTGAGTTTGCCCTGTCAGTCTTCTGGAATAAAGCTTGGCTCCTTTACGTACGAGGAACTTCACTTATCATTGTTCATGGGCTGTGGCAGGAAACCTGAGAGTTTACCTATATGTAACTGACCTTTTACCAGGCTGGATTGGGTTTATATATTAAACTGTGCTGGATTGGAGTGGGTCTTGCCTTTTCTGTTATGGAGAGAAAGAATAAAATTTTGGGGTAACTATCACCAAACGTTCATTTAAACAAAGGCAAACAGTGTTAGGCATTTTTGAAGCTGCTGTTTGGGAGGACATACTATAATCAGGGGTCGACAAGCTTTTTAGGCCCATGAGCACGTTTGGAGCTGTAATGGACTCTGGTAACTTCTACCTCCCCTCACTTCATCAGCCCCCGCCCCCCCCCCCCGCAGCTGTGAGACAGAACAAGAAGCAGCATACACACACATATTTTGTTTTTCAAAGGGATCTGACCAAAAGTTGGATCTCATAGAGTTAGTTTGAGTATTGAAAAGCAGGTAGAGGTGAAAGAGGAAGTAGGAAAGAGTGTCACTCTTCTAACTTCCTCCTTCAGTGCCATATACTGTTCGGGGCGGGGGGGGGGTGTCGGATAGCCACTCTCAACACCTCATGACAAAAGGTACACCAAGCGTGCAGGCAGGGGCCTCCGAGGCTTTGTGGGCACCAGGGGAAAACTTCAGGGGCACCATTATGCCTCTGGGCACCACGTTGCTGACTCCTGTAGTGTTCACACATGGTTTATATAATAGGGTAGGAACACAGGAGACAGTGGTATACCATGCTAGATCATTGATCCATCGATTCAGACAGGCAGCTGCTCTCCAGGATTACAATCAGTTGTCTATACCATCACTTTATCCTCATAACTGGTAGTGTCAAAGTGCATGCTTTTGTATTATTCAACGATCCCTGCCCCAAAATACATTCTCCACCCCCCCCCGGGAGGATCGTGTATTTATTTAAAATCATTTTAAACTGCTTTTTTTTTTATGTCTTTCAGTGATTTATACTATGCACAATATATAAATAAGAACAGTCACATCCTCTCCTGATTCAGATGAAACCGAGAAGTAGAACTGGGTGTTATCCGCATACTGATGACACCATGCCCCAGTTTTCGTAATGACTTCTCCCAGTGGCTTCATATAGATATCAAACGACATTGGGGGTTGTATAGTGCCCTGTGGTAACTCATACCATAGCACAGCTGCCAGGGGGCAGACATAAAGTCCCCCAAAGCAATCCTCTGAACCTGGCCTTGTAGGTAGGTAGGAGAGCCACTGCAACACAGTGCTATGAGTTCACAGTTCATGGAGATGACCAGGAGCATACTGGGGTCAATGGTATTGAAAGCTGCCAAAAGATCAACCAAGAGCAACAGGGTCGTTTCCCCCCGTCCTCTCTCAAAGGAGGTCATCCCTCAGGGCAACCAAGGCCAATTCTGTCTCGTGTTGTGTGAGGTCATGGGAGGATTATCCCAGCATCCTCTCTGGTTCTGCTTTTTAGAGAGAAAGTGATCATTGATTCTTTGGTAGACAGGGGCATTCTGGGAAGGGTCCTCACTCTGCTATTTTTTATGTGAGCTGAAATAGGAGTGCATATAGTCTTTTATTACAAGAAGCCTGTGTTCTTCCGTTTTCTTTTCTCAGCCAGATTAAAGCAGTTAAAACGTTTGTTGATGTTTGTTGATTGTTCTTGTGAAAATGGTTTGTATAGCTTTTGAATTTGTGGTGGGATTCATGCCAGGCAACATTACATCCACATCCACTGTATAAACAACAACAACAAAACAAAAAACGCACCCTTCCCATATTTTACCTCAGTAAAGATTTGTTAGCATAAGTTCTCCGGAGTCACTGTGAGATGGATGTGGAAACTCGAGCCATGAATACACAGAACCAGACCACACTCTGGAGCAGTGTGGCGTTTAATACCAGTACTGAAAGCACTCCTTCTCTGAAAAACAGTCCTCAAGCCACAGTTCTCTGAATTCCCCCTCCAGTATACCACTGGCACAGACATTTTAGTCTTACTTAGGAATTGCTTGAGTGAGAAGATTGCCTCGAGTAGCAAGACAGGTGCTAGTAGAAATTTTTGTTGTGCTGATCACTTTCCTATACAAGTGGTGCGGGGGTTCCTTTCCTGACCCCCGCATGCATTGGCAGAGCTCACATAAGCCCACCTTGTTCTGCCCCATTCTGCCTCACCCCCGCCCAGCCCCATTCCACCCTGTTTTTGGGCCACTTCTGGGAGGAGGCAGTGTGCATGAACGTGTATGAATTGGACGCACTTAAAATGGTTGGTGCCTGTACTTACTTGGGGCTGGGATGCATCTTGTGGGGTGCTGTAACAACTGTGGCCTGCTTCAGGTGTTTTGTTTTGTTTTTGCATGTCCCTGTATCATACATGCTATGTGTGTAAGGTTTAGTGCATTAGGAGCGTGTATTTGTCATGGGTGCGTGCCTCAGTAACTTAGTTTTGGTTGAACCTGCTGGCTGGTCACTAAGGAAAGGGTATATGTTTATCCCTCCTACCATGTGATTGCACCCTTTCAGGAGTGCTTTGTGGTATGTGCCCACATTAGACAAACATTTAAAAAATCATTATTGCTGTTGCTGTTGATTCTTCTTTCGCTCTCCTTTCCTCTTGTTTCCTCTCCATTATCCAATATCAAAATGGAGCAGAGATATCACTTAGGATACTCTGGAAAGCAGTCAGATATACTGATGCTTCTGTATAAGTCAGTAACAACAACAGCTGACACCATTGGCATGTGTGCTATAGATGAGCACTGAAAACCTAACTACGAATTTAAGGGGTGGTGTGGAAGGATGGGGCACAGAAATCCTCTGCACTTTGCACTGTGTCTCTACTTCCTCTGCAAATCTTTTGTTTCCTGTTGTCCGGAGCTTCTGCCTTTCAGTACGAATGAATGAACAAGAGGCTGCCCGTGCAAAAAAAAAAGTTTTAATCTGCGTGCTTGGCTTGCAGCGCATCCGCCGTCCCTTTCCGAGGGCTGCCGGGTCGCTTGACAATAGGAAGCAAACTGCCGAGCAGACAAAATGCACATGGAGAATGACCTCGGGGCCAGGAAGAGAAAAGGGACATGGGGACGGAGGCAGGCGTAGGGCGGGTTGGAAGTATTATTATTATTTGGTCTGCATTTTTTGAGCCCGGGGATCTACAAGAGGGTGAGTCAGTGCGGGCTGTGTTCCCAGGAGAGCCAAGTCAGGACAGCTCATTTGCAAAAAATGGGTGTTGTTTGGGGAAGGTGAGAGTGCATTAAAGTAAACCTGCAGGTCAGGCCACTTGGATCGCTCTCGCTTGGGCTGTTGAACCAAGTGACCCAGTTCAGAACCAAGTGACCCAGTTCTTAAAACTGTTCTAATATTTATTTAATTATACTTTTATTCTACTTAATATGCAGTATCTCTAAGCAGTTTACATCAATTTTAGAGGGACATCTGTTTCAGTTTAAGAAAGCTCTGCTGGATCACACCAGTATCTTGTCCAGTATTAAGTTTTTTACAGTGCCCAACCAAATGCATATGGGAGAGAGAGTAATATTCACGTGCTTTTAGGGCAACAGTAGGCAAACTGTGGCCCTACAGGTGTTGTGGGGTCCCATCAGCCCCAGCCAGCATGGCCCAGTGGTCAGGGATGATGGTAGATCAGCAATGTCTGGAGGGCCACAGGTTCTGCCATCCCTGTTTTAGGGTTTTAATTTTGATCATCTTCCTGACAGCTTTGCAAGATGCAGTGTAATCCTTCCCCTTCTCTATACCCCTTTTCACTTGGCACAAGCTCAGTAAAATATATCAAATTCCTAAGTATTGGAAAACAAACTTCTAGTATCCAGTGTTTAGGGGCCTGCCATGGATAGGGATGGGGAAGAGATCTGAATTGTGAGGTGCCAGTCTCAACATTTTCAGATGCTTGGAATTTTGCACCTGCTTTTTCATCACCTTCTTCTCCTGTCTCCTTTTACCTGAAACAGCTTCCCCATTCGTACTCCTCAGCCCTCTACCCTATCCTCCGGGGCGCTCTGCTTCACCAGCAAAGCCTGCCTACTAGAACCCTCGAGAGCAGCGCCTTGCCTGCTTTTTCACTGCTGCTTTAACTTCTTCCCCCTCACCTTCGCTGCTTCCTTTCAGTCCCTATCCTTCAATGCCTCGTCTTCTCTATACAGGCTGTCAGCCCTACTGAGAAGGAACAGTGTTGCTAGAATGCTGGTGTCAGCACTGAGCTGTAGTCAGCTGCAGAAATGCAATCCCTGGCAAGATTTGGTATGGAGTTGGATGGTGCCCTGGAGCCGATCTCTAGGTGGGTCAGTCTGCGGTCAGGGATCAGGTGGAAGCCTAGGATCTGAGCCAAAGGGGAGCTTGGCACCAAGTTGCAGGAAGGGAGCATGCAGAAGGGCAAGCAGACTGGGAAGAGAGCAGTTAGGCGGCGAGACGTGTGTGTCCGCTGGATCCTCCTCTAATAAGTTAGGAAGAGCCTTGCTGGTCTGTGCATTTTCCCTCATCTTTGAGAGTTGAATTGGGTTTGCCATCAGGAAGCTGCTAACTGGAATGCCCCCTGATCCCGGCAGAGAGTTGTGAGGCATCGGGTTCCAGTTTGTGCAACTCGGATCAGAGCATCGGCCTCAATTCTCCAGTTCTGAAAGTGGGGATAATTAAAAAAATAATAAGTGGAACCCTGAAGCTGACATCCTGTTCCAAATTGCACAATCCCAGAAAGCAAGTCCCAGTGACTTTAGTGGAACTTCCTTTTTCTCCAACTCCACCCCAAGTGTGTTCTTTCTGAAGTCTTGTGTGTCTTGCAAATGTGGGTGTGCCTTTTCATTTTTCTCTTGTTTTGACCAGCTGTCCCTCTCCGCCTCCCTTTTGCACCTGAGCGGCAGCCATAAGAGAACTCCAGGAGCTGATGTCAGAATCTATCTATCTATCTATCTATCTATCCAAACAAAAAGATGCACAGGGAAGAATTTATATTGGACTCTTCTCCCATCAATCAGAAAGCTGCATTGTAACTTGATCAGGACTTAGATTTATTTGAATCCACATAGAAAAGTGGCTGGATGATTTTAGGCTTTTGTTTCTGGACTTAAAGGACCCCCTTTCCAGACCTGGATCTAATCCTGCTTGTGTCTACTTCTTGTTTTAATAAACTTGGGCGTGTGTGGATGGTCTGTGAAGAGGTGTGTTTCCCATACAAGATGCATGTGGCTTCCTAGTTATCTGATACGCAGGTGCCTGTTAACCATTCCAGCAGGGCATGATTTTCATTCACCTTTTAAGAACGAGATGTGAATATCCAGGGCTAGATTGAAACGCAGCTGCAGTGTGTTGATGTGTGGCCCAGGACACACTGCTGTGCTACAGGTGACAACTGGGGTGCAGTTCTTCACTTAACACACTGCAGCCTTGAGGCTGCATGGGCGGGGGTTGCACAAAATTATGGATTTCACATGACTTCCAGTGTTGTCTTAGTTGTCACAGGGGATCATGTGCCTTTTAGATTGCATACTGTGAACCCTTCCCTTGCGTCTGTTTCACACTTGAAATGCACACTTGTTTTTGAACTGTACCACTTCAGGGTCAAGGGGGAGGGGTAATGGGGAGCTCATGCTCTATTATGCATGAACACAAAATGACCTGCGCATAGAGAAGCAGCATGTTGGCTAAGAAGCTAGGCAAGGACCCTTCTTTCTCTGATATGCTGATTAGGGATGCACAGTTATGTATGTATTTATATTTGAAGGAAGATTCTGTCATCCAAGCACCCATTTGCCAAATGAAACTTCCGAGGTCAGACAAAGATTAACCAAAAATCAGCTTTCAGTCACCTTGTTCTAGAGAACGGATATTGCCCAAAGCATCTTTTGGAATCTCTGTGTGGTCAGACCATCCCTGTGCATGCCAATGTCTGATTATAGTACTGTGGAAGAAGCTACCTTTTTCACCTGTGAACATTGTGCATAGTCTTGGTTTAGGTTGCTCTCTGTCTGAGCCTCAGTGTTTCATATCTGTGCAATGGGAGCAGTTAGCAATTCTTGTTTTGCTTATTTAAAAATTATTACTGTTCTTCCAGAAGGACTTTATCAGAAGAAAAGAAAAGGGTGGGGAAAATATTGTATTGCAGATACTTAACACCGTTCCAGAAACTACAAATTATTTCTTTTATTTGCTAAAACATTTTTGCCAAGCTTTCAGGGTATTTGGTAAGCTCACAAGGCTCTGGTATCAGTATTAAATTCAAATGTCACCTGTCAGGACTGTTGTGTTATCGGGGAGATAAGGGTTGAAAAGCACCTTGCAGAAATTATGCTATTGTAAATAAGGAAATCATAATAAGAAAGATTTCTCAGATTCCGATTCTGCTCAAGGGCATAGAGGAGTGTGAGACAGAGGCGTACTGGTACTTCCGGATTCTAATTCTGGCTTTGTCCATCATTCATTATGTGACGCATGGCAAATCATACACACCTGCTAAACCCTGCCTCAGTTTCACTATCAGGCTGTTTATTGGGCAACGTTGTATGAGCTGTGGGTAACTTAATTTGTTCTCTCTCTTTTTAAAACACTGGCTTATGGAAGTCAGTAGTTTATTTTGTTAAGCTTAAGTTTCAACTCACTTTGTGTTCTTTTGATGATGATGATGATGATGATAATAATAATAATAATTTATTATTTATACCCCGCCCATCTGGCTGGGTTTCCCCAGCCACTCTGGGCTGCTTCCAACAGAATATTAAAATACAATAGTCTATTAAACATTAAAAGCTTCCCTAAACTCTGGGCTGGAGGTTGGGGCCACCCCTCTAAGTCCATGCATTAGTCTCACCAGGATGAAATGACTGGTGTGTGTGTGTGTGTGTGTGTGTGTGTGTGTGCGCATGTGCATTTTCACAGGTTGCTAGATAGTCAGCAAGTACATTGAAGTTTCTAAACGAAAAGGGCTTACAGGGAAAACCGCACACAAAATCCATTCAAATACATGACGTGTACATGTGCCAGGATAAACTCCAATTTTACCATGTGTTAGATAGTTCTTGTGGAATGACCTACACTGCATGCTCCCCTCCTACACAGACACTTGTTGCATGCCAATTTCAGTGTTTCATGGTGGCCCTGAAACTAGTGGTGCAGCTACAGGTTGACTGTTGTTAAAACCTTACGCTTTTGTATGCTGCTGCCTACTTCATGACAGCCTAGTGCTGCTTCTTTTCCTGGTTCCTTCCTGAAACCAGTAAAATGAGTGACCCGGTGGCCTGGTAAATGGACATCTGACCCCAAACGTAGGAGAGGGAACAGGGTGTTCTATCCACATGGAGGAATGAGATGGCAGAACAGACTGTGTCACTATTGCTTTTTTTTGTTTTTTGTTTTAACTTGCAGGAAGTTTTCTACATAAGGGATTGTTTTAAAAAATGATACCGTCTGCTCAGGATTCTGCCACTTCATTCTTAAGTGTCACCCTGTGTTAATATTTAAGTAACAAAGGAGAACTCCCTGATAGCTGGCAGGAAAAAGTTGATGGGGTAGAAAGCTCAGATAGAGTGATAGAGTGGAGATGGGGGTCAACCTGGAATGACTGGCTGCACAACTGAAAGATGGAAAACAACTGGTGTGGAGGCCAACAGATAACTTGCTTCTGGGCTTCTTCTAACATCCATGTAACTAGTAATTGTTCATAGCCTCCCTTCAGGCGCATCATTTTCCTCTTTCCACTGGATTTGAGTTCCTTTGCGTATGCTGTGGTTGTATTAGCAGCAGCATTGATATACATGCCTATATACAGTGGTACCTCAGATTACAGACGCTTCAGGTTACAGACTCCGCTAACCCAGGAATAGTATTTCGGGTTAAGAACTTTGCTTCAGGATGAGAACAGAAATTGCGTGGCGGCAGCGGGAGGCCCCATTAGCTAAAGTAGGACCTCAGGTTAAGAACAGTTTCAGGTTAAGAACGGACCTCCAGAGCGAATTAAGTTCTTAACCCAAGGTACCACTGTATTTATATAAGTATTTGCATTGGGGTACCTGATCCATTTCAAGGTGTAGTGCAGTTTTTACAGTGGATGGTAGTCATTTTCCATAAAACTCAAGTGGGCTATCATAAGGAGAGTGAGAGGTTTAGAACAGTGAGATGGATGTGAAACGGATTAGAGAACAATTTGTATACACCTTGAGCCAGGAGAAATGAAAATTGAGGGGAGGACCTTAAGAGCAGCTTTCAAATATTTAAAAGCAATAAAGGAGACAGAGGACAATTACTCTCTCTTACCCCTGAGGGCAGAGGAAAAAAAGAAGAAGAACAGGAATGTACAGGAAGAACAGGAAGTTAAATCTAGGTTAAATTGAACATACCCTTTTATGCAAGATGATGAGTTGGTATGGTTGCTTTTCATTCCGGGTCAGAGGTGGGGCGTGATTGCCTTGCCCCTTGCTATAATTGTGAACCAGATACTAAAAGCTTGCAGCTGCTAGTTGCCCACAAGCCTCCCTAGCTATTAGTTGACCTGCTGTGATGTCGTGCTGAGGAAACAGTTAATCCCAGTCAGTGACTTGTGTTGATGGAAAGAAGGAAAGTCCTTTTAGATCTAAGGACAGGAGAGAATTGGGATTTGGAACCCAGAGACCATTTTGGAAAACTCAGGCTTGAACTGTTGGTTGTTCAACTTATGCAGAGGGAAGTTTTCGAAAGTGAAAATGCAGTTTGAATTTTTGAATTGTCTCCCTTTTTGTGTTTACTGTGCATAAAATTAGCATGGATTCTGTGTCTGGAAGCTGAAATCTGTGACTTGACTAAAGTTGTCAAGCAAATTTACATGTATTTGCTTGTTTTGGCATAATTTTCCTTCTGTGGTTCATTGGGGGAGACTATGCAGAGCACCCAAGCTCCATTTCCTGAACACTGCAAGTCTTGTGGAGCTTCCCTCTGGTTCCCAACACCAGGTGCTGCCTGTGTCTGAGCTGATCCTGAGAGCCAGAAGTGTTATCAGCCTATTGCTCTGAATCTTCAGAAAACTCACCTTGCTTCAAGTAGCAGCGCCTACGTTTAATGCATCGCAGCATGTCAGCCAATTAAAAATGGCTAGCTGGCAAAATCTTGTACTAGCCCACCTGCCCACATATACTTGTGCTTGTCCTTCTTAATATGAACCAGATCCTATGATGTTCATCTTGTGGTGAAGTGGCACTAGGTTGCATCACACATCATTTCTGCAATTGACACTCCACATCCAACAATCTCATGAGGCAGTGCTCCTATAATCTGCTGCATAAATGGGAAAATAGTGTGGGGGTGGGGAGCAATTTTGAGCAGGCATATTAAAAGAAAGTGTTAAGCAGCTCTTCCTCCTCCCCCTGGTCTTCTTCTCTCTATTTCAGCCTCCTAAGGCTGCATATATTTTCACACACACACGTGTTAGGAGGAAGAGTCACAAAAATTCCCACCATGCCCATCTTGACTCTAAATATGTAGCAGGCCAGATGTTGTGGCAGGATACAGCTAGGATGATCCTGGACCTTTAATAGGAGAATGTAGGGAGCTCTTCTTGGGTTTGAGTTCCTGCCCAGTCTCATTTCTCATGTGATGTTGGGTGGCCCATGGAGCCAGCTGAGTCCAGTTTCCCAACACTGATCTACACCTACTCAACAGCCTGTAAGATCCCACTACTGTTTCCTCTCTCCTTAAAAAAAAAATACTTTCCTGTTTTCCCCTTCCAATGCAACAGCAGTACAGCACCTGAATTTTAACACCCTGGGCAGCTTGCGGAATTTCTTAGGCCCATTAGTTGCTTTCTTAGATGCCAACTGTATTCACCTGCCACTCAGCCTCCTGTGCTGAAGACAAATGCCAACAAAGCTTCCAGTGGAGGTGAGAAAGGAAGTGGCATGTTTAAACCCACCATCCCTTCTGTTTCCCTGCACTCCCCGCCCAGCCCAAAATCTCAGCCTAGTCTTACTGGCACAGCTCCTGGCGTCCTTCAGGCTGGGGCAAACCAGCTGATGTGGCACAACTGGCGACCGCCTCAGGGGCTGCTTGCTGGCAGACGGAGTTGTCTGTTGTGGTAAAATATAGCTTGTTGTAATTACCCAGGGTCCCCAAACCTGCCATTTTCTCTGTTTTTAATTGGGCTCCTGGAATGATAAACAGCAGGCCTTTTATGGTTTCTCCGGCTGTGAGGCAGCGGCTGTCACCATTAGTATCTTGTTGTCCCAGGGAAAAGAGTTCCAGGTGCCTGACTTGCACTTCCTACTCAGAGGCTGTTAATACAAGTGATGCTTAAATATATGAACATGCAATGCTTATAATTGCATCCCCTTAGTGCCCATACTTCAAATGCAAAACCTCCTTAGTTGGAACTTTCATTTGCTCCAAAAAAATAAAAAATAGCTCACTTACTGTCACGCTCTCTCCCACTGTGCCAATTATCCATAAGTAGTATAGCCAAGGGACGCGTGTGGCGCTGTGGGTTAAACCACAGAGCCTAGGACTTGCCGATCAGAAGGTCGGCGGTTCGAATCCCCGCAACGGGGTGAGGTCTCATTGCTCAGTCCTTGCTCCTGCCAACCTAGCAGTTCGAAAGCACATCAAAGTGCAAGTAGATAAATAGGTACCGCTCAGGCGGGAAGGTAAACGGCGTTTCCGTGTGCTGCTCTGGTTTGCCAGAAGTGGCTTAGTCATGCTGGCCACGTGACCCGGAAGCTGTACGCCGGCTCCCTCGGCCAATAAAGCAAGATGAGCACCGCAACCCCAGAGTCGGTCACGACTGGACCTAATGGTCAGGGGTCCCTTTACCTTTATCTTAGTATAGCCAAGTATAAAGGTGGCCTTTGCACTCAAGTCAGTTGCTTGATACAGATGGGGCTGAATCCTGAAAACTGAATCCCTTGCTCAACTTTTCCTGCCATAATATATTTGTAGGACCAGAAATACACAACCTGATGACATCAAAACACTGGGCAAGTGAGTGCACACGTTACTCTGCTATAAAAGACACCTTGTGAAGAGGCATTGTTTTCTCCAAGTCCAAGCCCAGTACAGTAGCTGCTGCACAATGTTCTCTCCTCTCCCCCCCTCCTTCTTCCCGCCCCGCTTTGTTTTAGGGTGCTGATCTCAGAGGACCCAGAAACAATAAAGGCTGTGTTCTTTTGGCAGAGAAAATAGTTTTCAGGGTCAGGGAGCCTGGGCAGACAGTCAGGTTAGGGGCTGGGGAGATGGGCCCAAGAGGGAGCGATGGATGAGGGCCTTAGAGGAAGTGCAGTTAATTATTTTTTATTTTATTTATTTATTTATTTATTTATACATACCCTGCCCAGCTGGCTGGGTTTTCTCCAGCCACTCTGGGCAGCTTCCAACAAAACATTAAAATACAATAATTCATCAGATATTAAAAGCTTCCCTAAACAGGGCTGCCTTCAGATGTTTTCTAAAAGTCAGATAGTTAATTTCTTTGAGATCTGATGGGAGGGTGTTCACAGGGCGGGCGCCACTACCAAGAAGGCCCTCTTCCTGGTTCCCTGTAACTTTGCTGCTCACAGTGAGGGAACTGCCAGAAGGCCCTCAGAGCTGGACCTCAGTGTCCGGGCAGAATGATGGGGGTGGAGACGCTCCTTCAGTTATACAGGACCAAGGCTGTTTAGGGCTTTAAAGGTCCACACCAACACTTTGAATTATGCTCGGAAAAGCAGTGCAGAGCAAGAAGCTTAGGCCTAAGGGGAGGATGAATTGGGGGGACAAGACATTGAGGAAGAGGACCAGAGAGGACAAGGAAATGAGGGAAAGAGGGTGAGAATGGGGTAGGGCAGAGCTAAGGAATCGTGGGCCGGGTGCTATGGGTCAGCAAAGGAGCTTGCAAGAATTGGGAGTAAGGGAAGGAGCCATGAAAGGGAGGCGATGTCAAAGAGGTGATGGGTGGCATCGTTTGTGGGGTGGGGGTGGGGTTACACAAAGATATGAAAGGACTGGCCCGATCTTTTTCCAGCTCCTTAGTGTGATTATGTAAATAGTCAAGAGATGAATGATCAAACAGTGGGTACGTGCATGCGTGTGTACCCTGTGCCCCCCTGGGGGTGGTGGCAGTGCCCGTGAGTATGGCGGCATCATCTGTAATTTACTGATGGAGCAGCACACTTTTTTCCGCTCAGGTTATTACCGCTAGAGCAGCTGCTTGTGTTTGGGTGGGAGGCTTTCCCTGGGGTCGAGAGGGGGGTGGTAGTGGATTATAGAAGCAACGTACAGTGTGTGTGTTTGGAGGGGGGGATAATCACACACAGTGTTCCTTTGTCTGGGGGGGGGTGTCTGGTTGATTTGCCTCAATTTTCAGCTATTGGTAGAGAGCATCCCCCCTCCCCCCCTCAGACTTTGGTTGGGGCAAACAGGGATAATTCACAGATGATCACAATGCCCCCCCCCCGCAGCCTATTTCCATAGTTCATTTGACTAGGAGAGAAGAAAAAATGCCCGGGGGGGGGGGTGTTCCCTGTATCAGGTGTGTCGAATGTAATTTAAATTATGTACCATCTTTTACCCCATGAAGGCTTGTTGGATATGCTTCTTGCTTTCCCCTGCCCCTTTGTGTGAATAAATGAACTGTCTCCCTTCCTAATCCCCACCCTGTGTATGCTTCTCTCCTTATTTTGCTTTTCTCAGGCCCCCCCCCATCACTTGTTCTCTGCCCATTTTCTTTGGCCAGTGGCAGCAGAGCAACTAAGCTTACCCCCCCCCCCAGTTTACCATATTGCAGCTGACCTCCGATAACCCCTCACACATGCCGCTCCCTGCCTTTTGGCTGTTGTGGCAAGGAATATCTTAATAATAATAATTTGCCTGTACAGCTGGATCTTTGCCCTCTCCCCCCCCCCCACCGTCTGCCAGAAAGGTTGTGACTTTTGAATTCTATATTTGCTCTCCATGAGCTTGTAACAGCCTCCTCTTAAACATGTTCCTTCGTTGCCATCTGACTCTTGCAACCTTCGCTGTTTGCTACTCATATATCAGATCCCCAATCCTCAACGCTTGTGTGTTTGGGTGCGTTGTGTCGAGGTTTCAAAAAGAAAAAGAAAAAATGAAATCCTGCTGTTCTGTCTCTCCCCCCCCCCCAACAATATGTTAATAATTAAGAAATAACAATTAAGAAATGTGTTATTTGATATTGCTGATTATTATTACACTTATATCCCACGTTTTATGGTGGTGGATCTGGTTCTCCCCCTATTTATATTATCCTCAGTACAACCCTTCGAGGTAGGTTAGGCTGAGAGACTGTGAGAGGCCTGAGGCCCACCTAGTGAGCTTCATGACTGAGCAGGGATTTGAGCTCTTGTCTCACAGGTCCTGGTGCTGCACTCTGACCACTAATTTATTTATATATATTTTTTATACCCCACCTTTTCCCCTGATGGGGCTCAAGGCAGCTTACAGATAAAAAATAAGAACCTCTAAAAACATAGAAAAAAACAATCGAACGCTGATAGAATTAAAACTATATACATATATAAAAATCTATTAAACCCATACAACTAAATGCAATAAAAACCAGCACGGCACCAGCCCTTTTATTAAAAGCAGTCAGTTCCTAAAGGCCTGTTGGAACAAGGAAGTCTTCACCTGCCGGTGCAAAGACAGCAAGGAGGGAGCCAGTCTAGCTTCTCTAGGGAGGGAGTTCCAAAGTCTGGGTGCAGCCACCAACGAGGCCCTCACTCAGGTCCTCACCAAGCGTGCCAGGAACTGAGAGAAAGGCCTCCCCCAAAGATCTCAGAACCTGGGCGGGTTTGTATGAGGGAATATGGTCTTTCAGATAGCTTGGACGTAAGCCGCCATCACGCCGTGCGTTTCCCTTCCTTGTGTCGTTGGTGGCAAGGATAAGCAAATACATAGCAGGACAAAAATGTGACATCATGGGTTGTGTTATAACAGACGTTAAGAGGAAGAGAGGGGGGCGGGGAAAGGCAATCATTCCATGCTCATTATTTAGGGGAGGAGCCATATCATTAGGGCTGGCCACCTGGTGCCCTTAGGTAGCTGGTGTTGCCTCAGTGCCTTGGCAGGACTCACCGCTGACTCCTGCCCTGGGCCATCTCTTAGTTCTCCTGCCCCAGCCCAGTACTCTTTGAGTAGCACCTGGTAGCTGAATCTAGCTCCCATGTTGAAACCCACATGATGCCCTTGGTGTAGCGTTGCTCAGGGGGATTGTGGGGAATTAAAATGGCAGCCCTGAGCTACTAGGCACTGCTCACAGTGCTGCTGGCTGACGCCACTTGCCAGCCGAGCCAGCCTGCCCGCCAACTGAGAAGGGGCCCCACCAGATTGCCTTTAGTCCAGGTGTCTCCCAAACCTAAAGCTGGCCTTGTAGAGCACGTGCTTTTCATGTAGGCGCTCCCGATTCAATCCTCAGTATCTCTAGTTTGAAATGTAGAAGAGGTGCCACTGGTCAGAATAGACAGTTGTGTGCTAGATGGGCAAATAATCTGACATGATATAAAAGCATGTACTGTGTTTGTATGTTGGTGTAGTTCAGCCTTGGCCAATCTGATACCCACCATATGTTTTGGGTGTTGATCCCATTCAGCTTTCCCCAACCTGGTGCCCACCAGATGTGTTGGCCTGTAACTTGCATCAACCTGACTATCCTGGTTGGGGCGGATGTGAATTGTCATCCAGAACAACTGGAGGCCACCAGGATGGTGAATGCTGGTCGCTCCATCTTTACACTCCATCTTCAGTGTAGGACTGAGCTATAACATTATGCTACCATTATGCTACAATTACTTACTTACACACACAAAGAGAGAGCATCAGTGCCCAGAGAAAAGAGGCGAGGGAAAGCTTGTCAATATCCCATCTCTTTGTCACATGGAAGTGTTGATCCCAGCTTTCAGAGGGGCCTGGGGCGCCTGGCGCTGGTATGATACTGAGGGAGATTAGTCTGTGAATACGAGGCACCCTCATTAGCATCCTGATCCAAACGGGAGGGCAGCTTTGTGACAGAAAGATAAGGATTGTGCACTGGTGGACCGTGAAGGGCCCCAGAGGAGAGTCGGGAGCAGATAGGCTTTGTGTCCCTGGATAAAACGGCTGGTATCTTCATTAACTCTGAGTCGCCTGCAGAGGCTGTCTGGAGGCAAGGTGGCTGGAAGGGGCAGAGGGGATTACGATGTCTCCCCCACCTGATCTGCCTTTCCACACTTGTTCGGAATATTCTTCTTGGAGAGACACCCTCAGGGTGGTTTGAAAGCGGCTTTCATTCGGGGTGGGGATGGGGGCCAGATGGCAGCAAAGAGGGCACCACTTCAAAGCCTTCATTTGGTGTTGCGCACCTGCTTAAGCAGAAGTAGGCAGCGCTAACATTGCATTGCAGACTTTCGGTTCAGAGCAGCGTTCCGCGCCCCACTTCCCTGAAACTGGGATCACATCAACCCTTTCCTTTAGTCTCTCCATGTTGCCTTCTTCTCACGACCTTACAAGCTGCTAGTCCTTCGTTTTAAATCCCTCTCCGCCCCGATTGTATCTCCTCCTTTGTTTTTCCTTGCACTTTGCTTCCTATTTTGTTGCATGATCCAAATCCACAAATTTAAAATGCTGGGGTGGTGTGTGTGTTATTTGTGACAGTTGAGAATACACCTTGCATGAGACCAGGCCGGTCCAGCTCCAATGAGAGGCTGAGCCGAGTTGACGGATCCCCTACTTTTTCTGGGGCCCCCCTTTTTTGGTGCCCACATCTTAGCTGCTGTTTTGAAGGCTGCAGGAGGACATGTGAGGCCTTTGCCTCTCTGTTCAAGGGCACCTCTAACCTGAATCTGCCCGCTGTGTGTGTCTGTGGCTGGTTGGGGATGTCAGTCTCGTCTCCAGCTCTGCATTGCCTTGTTTACTGAAGCTGTCCATCCAGATACACTTGCTTGAATTACCGGGGGGCGGCGGGAGAGGGATCCTGACCCCTTAACTTTCGTTAATTGCTCCCTTAGCTATTATTTTTAGAAAGCGGTGGGGGAGGGGGTAATGAAATTGAATGTAGTCAGGAAAACAGGGGTTTGCAGATTTACCATATTTTTTGCTCTATAAGACTCACTTTTTCCCTCCTAAAAAGTAAGGGGAAATGTGTGTGCGTCTTATGGAGCGAATGCAGGCTGCGCAGCTATCCCAGAAGCCAGAACAGCAAGAGGGATCGCTGCTTTCGCTGCACAGCGATCCCTCTTGCTGTTCTGGCTTCTGGGATTCAGAATATTTTTTTTCTTGTTTTCCTCCTCCAAAAATTGGGTGCATCTTATGTTCTGGTGCATCTTATAGCGCAAAAAATACGGCAATTATTTATTCATTTTAATTTGTGTATGGGTGCATGTGTATCCTGCTGTTGGATAGTGCAAAAACTTTACAACAGCAGTGTTAACTTCGACTTGATTGTGCAAAAAAAGCCACTAGAAGCAAATGTCAATGGTGGTGGCAGGAGGGAGGAGCCTCACAACGGGAGCTGGGGACCAGATGGATTGTGTGCTGTTGAATTGAGAGTGGGAGAGAGAGTCCACATTCCTCTTGGTGAAATGGGGGCTCCACCTATAAGACATGGTGTGTATATTGCAGATGTTGCACTGTAACTACTGCTTGTGTTATTTGGAGGAATGGTAATGATCTGGCATCTCCCGTTAAAACATATTCAGCATATAAGGTTAGAAAAATGCTTAGCAGAGCCACAGTGCCAATCATATTACACCAGTAAAGCAGATCCTGGGGCCTTCCAGAAGTTGTTGGGCTCCCCTCAGCCACACCCACCCAGCATGGCTAGTGGTCAGGGATGATGGGAGTTGTAGTCCAGCAGCAACTGGAGGGGCCACAGCTTCCCCATCCCAGCGACAGACAACATGGCACTGTGATTGGAACAAGGCAGTTCTGCACACCCTCCAACATTCCTCAGAAAAGAGGGACATTCTACTGATGTAGAACAGAATGTCCCATTGTTAATATTTTTTTGAAGGAGCATGGAGTGTGTGTGTGTCTGGGATACACCAGGCAGATGTTGTTTAGTACAGAGAGGGGATCTCTCTTTGTGTAGTGATACCTTCTGCTGAGTGGAGGAAAGGAGCTGGAGGGAAAGGAGAACTCTGGGATTGTTTTGCTCTGCAGAAGCAGCAGCAAGAAGCCCCTGTGGCTAAGTAATTGCTAAGTGAAATTACATAATAAGTTTTCTTTTCTGCTGCTCTGCCTTTTGGCAGCTCTTAGGAACATCCCATTAACTCCGGTTTTACCTCCTCCTGCATTCAAGAAGGTAAATTCATGACTTTCCCTTCAGGGACATAAACACTATGAAAGAGAGAGGAGGAGATAGGAAAGCCAGTGTCATTGGTAGGCTGACAAATAGCCTCTTTAGATGTTTGTGGATTTGTCCTTCCTTCCATTTCAGCTGCACACAGTTTCTGCTCTGCTCATGCTCATTACAAGGTTCTCCCTTTTTCCTCTTCTAGTTGTAAACTGACATTCAATTTCCACCACTGAAGCTGCACCATTGGTCAACATTATGCTGCTGGCACCTTCTCAGTCCATAGCTAGAACATCTGTTTACAGAGCAGTACAATCCCGGTAGAGCTATCGATCAGCTAACTGATCTTTCTTTTAACCACTTTATAATAAGATATTTCATTAATTGTAAACACAACTCTGTAGATTGCACAATTCTATGAGCACAAGAGTAGAAAATAAGGGCAAATTGGTGATATACTTTAAAAACGATAGTAATGGGCTTTCCAACTCATCTTCCCAAGAATTTCAGCTTTTGCTTTAAAGAAGAAGAAAGAAGCGAGTTTCTAGTCTTTAGGATTGTGAAGACAGGCTTGCGAGTTGTGTGTGGCAATTCTGAAAGCCAAAATTTGCATTCAACATGATTTTCTAGGGATCAGTGCCTATGTTGTGCAGAATAAATTATGTTAAATACAAAAATCCATGCAAATATGAATAATTTTATGGATTTGTTCATGGTGGAGGAACACCAAGATTTGGTCTGTTGTCCCATTGCTGGAGGCAAGACAGCCAGCATCTGAGTAG
This sequence comes from Podarcis pityusensis, assembly GCF_964106645.2. Taxonomy (NCBI): domain Eukaryota; kingdom Metazoa; phylum Chordata; class Lepidosauria; order Squamata; family Lacertidae; genus Podarcis; species Podarcis pityusensis. The sequence goes on from NC_138038.1 coordinate 22,614,919, forward strand.
CCAGTTAGGCATAGGTTGAGAGAATCTGTTCATTAGCTCTTGTGTGGAAGCTCTCCATGTGGAAGCCCCAAACAGCTTCATTGATACATGCCTATAAGCCTTCTTGTACTATGTAAACCTCTTTGAGGATTTTTTGCTTTCAAGTGGTGTGTGTGTGTGTGTGTGTGTGTGTCTGTATGTCTGTCTCTCTCATCTCTCTCTCTTTATCATATCTATCTATCATCTATATCTATCTATATCTATCATCTATCTATCTATCTATCTATCATCTGTCTATCTATCTGTCTATCTATCTATCTATCTATCTAATCATCTATCTCTCCTGATGCCATTGTTGATTGTTTTAGCCCAGATGACCTTCTGGCTGCAAATGCATCATATTATAAAGCCTTGTTGTTCATTCCCGTGTAGTTATTGCAAGCCCCAAAGCAATTGAAGGCCATCTGGTTTTGAGCTGGCGAGACGGAGAGGTGCATAATTCCCTTCTAAAGTATAGAGTGTCATGTTGCAAACCTTGGGCATCCCACAGGGGTTGACAGGAGGGAGATGGAAAGCCTTTAAGATTACATGTCGGACTTGGATATTACATTCCTCTGGGTTACCAATGGAATGTAGTTATAGGGGGAAGCTCCCATGTGGACTTGCTGTGTCAACGTCTTATGCGCTGGTGGTAGGGAGGCTTTTACAGTAAGAATTGGAAGTGTGGTTAACTCAAGGAGCTATAGCTTGCAAATAGTGTGAAATCCTTCTCCTTTTGCTTCTTGTCTCATGCTGAAACCTGTCTAAATTAAACCATGATGGAGATCTTTTTCAAAGGACTCCCGTTTTTTAAGGGTTGTGCTGAGGTGCAGGTGTTGGAAAAAGTTCAAAATGCATTCCTTTCCTCGTACACATACTCAAAGGTATTTTCTCCCTCCTTTCCCCCCTCCCATTCCACTTCCCCGTGATCAGTTAGGGCTTTGTTCCAGGGGAAATGGGGGAAGGAAAACCTCAGTGCAACTTCTTCTCTTTCCTTCCAACCTTCAAGAATGAAAATTGAAATGAATTTTGGGGCCGGGGTGTGTGTGTGTGTTTGGTGGAATAATGTGAAATGGTTGCTTACACATCACACCTTTAAAGTGCCTTTGAAGCACGTCCTTTCACGCAAAGAATTCTGGGTGCTGTAGTTTTCCCATCGCAGAATTACAATTCCCATCAGCCCTTAACAAGCGATAGCACCAAGAATTATTTGAGGGAGTAAATGTGCCTTGAATGTGCTTTAAAGATATAGTATGTACACATTGTCTGCTGAATACAGAGGAGAAACCAATGAATAAAAAAAGATCCCATGCTTATTTTCTGCTTTCAAGAAACTTCAATGACCCCTGACTGGTTTCACTGAAAGAAAACCCAAGTGTTCAAACCCAATTTTCAAGCGGAGCGTATAATCTAACATGGCTTTTCTCCCTTTCCATACACTTGCAAATACTCTTCAATCTGTTCTAGCATACTGGGGAGTCTACAACAGTTTCTATCTCTAGCTCTTGCTCAGCAGTCACAGCGCCAGATGCTGTGGATCAAGCAGAGACAAGATGCTTGGCTTCTGGTACTTATACCAGGCCTGGCAAATCTAGAGACTTCATATAGCTCGCCAATCAGAGACTGATGTTGCACATCCCTTCTGTGCCTGAAGAGAGTTCTGGAGACTGAGTGCATATTGTACCCAGTAACTCACTGGTTCCTCAGCCAAACAATCAGTTTTAAGAGAGTTGAAGCTGGTGTGGTAGAGGCGCACTTGTTTCTGCTCTGCTACCGTCTCTAGTCAAATATATTTCATTGTGATTTTTGTCAGCAGCAATGCAAAGAAACATGTATCCGCCAGATGCTATACAGTATGTTGTTACTTATTTCATTTATATCCTTCCTTTGTCCAACTTGACACTCTTCAAAGACGATCATTTTCATTGGGGGAAAAAAATCATAAAACAGTGGGGTGTATCTATGAGAAGCATAATTCCTCTTATCATTACATTCTCAACACTTTGGGGAAAAGCTGTAGTCTGTCTCCAGCTGAGATTTCTCAGCTTGAGAGCGGTCCAGGTCTGTTGACAAAGGGTGAAGCTTGCCTTCCATCAGGAAGGAGACACTGAAGCCCTCTGGGAAACTAAATGGTCTCCAGGGAATATCCAGGGTTATAGGCTTTTAAAAACTTTGACAGTCTCTTTATCCTCATCCTCTTTGGAAAGGTCCTTCCAAACACCTGTTCATGTGGTTGGTGTGTGTGAGAGAGAGATTGGGGAGGGAGGGGGCTATTCATCCTGCTCCAAATTCCAGCTGAAATGTAATAGTTTGCTCACCTGCCTCTTTTTATTGTTCATTGACAGCCGAAGCTGGGCCAGAGAGATGGTACGGCCACAAACGCCAATGCCCCCCCTGTGGAGTCCTTCCCCTGGGTGGGGCCGAAGACAGTGGTGCTGCACAAGAATTTGCAGGGGGGTTACGGCTTCACCCTCCGGCACTTCATCGTTTACCCCCCAGAATCAGCAGTTCATTCCAACGTGAAGGTAATGTCCATTCTGAGTTTGAAGACTGGGCAGGGTTCATTCCAGAGGTGTGTCTTATAATGATCCTGGGCATAGTCTGGAGGCACAATGTCCAGTAACCTTGCTGAAGCTAAGCTAGTCCAGGTGTTGTCACTAGCTGGATGGGAGACTGCAGGGAACGTCCATGTATGGTGCTGCCTGTGTGCATATGTATTCCTTAGTGATCACTCTTAGCCAAGTAAGATTATCTTCCATGAATGTGGTCTTAACAGTGTGTCCATGAGTGATTGTAGAGGCCAATTCTGGATCCACACATCCTTCCACAGTGGGGACAAAGGTTTCTGGGTGGGAATTGATCATGGTGAGGTTTGCCAAACATGCCTTCCTCTTAGCTTGTTTCTCTTTTTCGTCCTGAGTTTGTGCATCTTCAGAGTCCATGAAGTCTTTCATAGAGGCTGTTCTCCAATTGGAGTGCTTGCAGGCCAGTGTTTCCCAGTTGTTGGTGTTTATACAACTTTTTTTTTAAGATTTCCTTGAGAGCATCTTTTGTTGTCCAACGTTTTCCGAAACATCTGGGCAGCCCCAGGTAGGGCAAGGCTGTGCTAGGTGATGCATAAGCTTGTCTGACATTTCATTAAGAACATAGACCTTACACCGAGTCAAGACCATTGCTCCACCTAGCCTAATCTTGTCTACATTGACTGGCAGCAGTTCCCCAAGGTTTCATAGAATCATAAAATTGTAGAGTTGGAAGGGACCACAACGTTCATCCAACCAAAAAAACGTTTTGCCCGATGTGGGGCTCAAACCCACGACCCTGAGATTTAAGAATCTCATGCTCTACTGGCTGAGCTATCCCTTCACCACAAAAAAGTGTTTCCCAGCTCTAAGTGGAGATGCTGAGGATTGAACCTGAGAACTTTTGCATGCAAAAGCGCATGTTGAGCCACTGACCACTAGCCCTTCCCAGCACTACTGGGTCTGTTTTAATTTCTGATGAGCTGACTGGATGTGGTGGTTTCATCCTTTGTTTTTAGACTTTGATCCTCTTTGACCCGCACAACTTTGCTGAGCTCTTCTTTGATTTATACTTTTCCTCCGTGGCTGCACATTCCACAAGTTTGCTACAAACTGCCCAAAGCAAATTCAGCTGCTAACAAATTTAACAGCTTTTAAAATTATTACCTGTCAGCCTCCAGGGGATCTTTCTTTCCTGATCCTTCTTTTTTCAGAAAATAACTTTTGTTGAGTTCTCTGTTTTCCTTTAAAAGCTATTCCATCTCATACCTAATCTCTTGCGGGTGATCTCTTAAGAGTCTGATGTGCATAAGTAAAGCTCGCTTCTACTCTCCCTGAGTGTCCAGAAGCTTTCCTTTCCTCAAACACAGAAACTGTTGGGTTTGGAATCCTACAGAATTTGCTGCCTGAGATGGGATTCCTCATTGACCCAAATCCCCCGGTTGCCCTGCCCTAAGCAATAGATAATGCAACTAGCTGTGTGGCCTTTCCCTTTTGAATCTGAAGAGCCTGCCGCCCAGTTTTAAGGAGGCGCCATTATTTAAGGGGCCAGTAGCATCCCAACATGGGGTAAATACTTGATACCCATTACAATATCAAGGAGGCTGCTGGGCTGACCTCCATCTTTGGAAGTTGGAACTGACATCCCTTCCTCCACATGCGCATTCCCAACACGCACCCCGAGTGCAGTTCCAAATTCCTGGGAGCTATTTGCTGACGTCCCATTCCATTCTGATGAAATGTCTGGCATGGAAGCACTGTCGCTGCAAGAGAGAGCCAGCTTTCCGGCCCTCGCAGACCAGAGACCTCACCCTCCCTTTTTTTCTTTTGTCATTTCAGAAAGGGAAAATGGGTTCTTTGCCAGATAAGTTCAAAGGCGCAGAAGGGTTGGCGGGAGGAGATGGGGTGGGGGTATGCATTAAACCGCTCCCGGTCTGTCCCCGCTGGTTGGGTGTGTTTTTTTGCAGTGTCAGCTTCATCTGTATAAAGGGTGACTGTTGTGTTTCATGGTTCGGACAAAAGGCTGCCCCCACTCCCTCTCCCTGCCAAAGTTGGCTCTGTTCACTTCCCTCTGCTGGTCCCTCTCTCTCTACCCCACAACCAAGATCATGCATTAGGGATCGTTCTTGCTACGACATGTACCCTGAAACTTTTAAGATACTCAATAAGTGGCCTGTTGGTCCTGATCCGGGTCTGTAGTAAAGTACTGCTCAGGATCAGAGCCACAAAGGGAGATAGTGTCTGGGAGGTGGAGACAGATAGGCTTACCGTCCAAGCTGCAGGTAATGGCCTAGTCTGAGCAGGGACTCCGTGAGGTCAGAACAACAAAGCAGCTGGCCGCAAGGGAAGAAGGTGTTGAAGGCATCTCGGATGGATCTGGTGTCAAGGCAGGAGGGTTAGCAAGGCTAGGCGGGTGTTGGAGCTGAAGTAAGATGGTATAGGGAGGGTAGAGCAAAGCAAGCTATCTTTAACCATATTGGACCATTGCTTCATCTAGCTCAGTATTGTCTGTACTGACAGGCAGCAGCTCTCTAGGGTTCCAGGCAAGTGTCTATCCCAGCTCTATCTGGAGATGCCAGGGACTGAACTTGGGACCTTTTAGTCATAGAATTGTATAGTTGGAAGGGACCCAGAAGGCCTCTATTTCAACCCCATGAAGTGCAGTAATTGCAGCTGAAACTTGGGTGCCTTGTTAGAACGGTGGTCCGAAAAAGGAATTAAATAAATGTGCTTGATCACTGAGCTGTGGCAGCTCCAGGAGCAGTATGGGATGGAGCTGGTAGAATGGCGAGCAGGCTGCTGTCAAAAGAGAAGGCAGAGTCCCTAGTGACATCTTTTTGGTTTGCTGTCGCTCCTTGAGCGAATGATAGAAACCACAGAGTGCATATGTGAATTGGGAGCACAACTTCTGGTTGGCCTTGGTAGTCAGACAAAATTTGTGGTCAATACCAGCCTCACCTCTTTCCCGGTTTTGGAGAAGGGGTGGGGTCTTCTGTTTGACTTCATGACAAGCTCTGGAGATGTTGAGACACAGCAGTGCATTTCCAATGCAGAATGTGGCTGGAGGCTTGATTGACCCTGGACTTGCCCTGGACTTTTGAAGGCTCTTCCGTTTCCAAGTTCTTCCAAAAGCTTATGTGATGTGCTTGCCAGACTGTAATATTGGTCTGCCACTGGCAATCTGGCAAGTATATTTGTGGGCTCCTGATTTATGAGAAAATTTCCAGCTTTTGTTTTCATGTCAAAAATAGTTCAAGGAATTCAAAATATTTCTTCAGAAGCATTGTGTGCAGATACTCACTTTATAAAAAAGTCATGTCTCGTTTCATCATTTTCCCTGGCAGCCGCTTCTCTGGCACATTTGTTTTTCTCTTGATGGCTGTTTCTTTTTTTACTTCCTAGCTGCATCATGCAAGTTATCCCAACCAATCAGGGATCCTGCAGTGAAATGTGTGACATCCCCGTGTTACACAGCCAATCATACTTGCACAAGTGAAGTCATTTGGGAACTGAAGTCAAGAATGGGCAATGTAAACGAATTGGTGGAATTTTTGCAGAGTGTTGAAAAGTTACCCAGAAAAGGAGACGGTTGAGGGTGGGTTTTTTCAACTGCCGAAATATTTGTGAGAAGCTGCAAATAGTTTCAGCGTAGTGCTGATCTTTTCTTCTTCACAAACCGAATGCTAACCCTTTACCATATTTTTCGCTCTATAAGACACACCAGACCACAAAACGCACCTAGTTTTTGGAGGAGGAAAACAAGAAAAAAAAATTCTGAATCTCAGAAGCCAGAACAGCAAGAGGGATCGCTGCGCAGTGAAAACAGCAATCCCTCTTGCTGTTCTGGCTTCTGGGATAGCTGCGCAGCCTTCATTCCATAAGAAGCACACACATTTCCCCTTACTTTTTAGGAGGGAAAAAGTGAGTCTTATAGAACAAAAAATACGGCAAATCTTTTGTTAGTGTTTTATAGAGTGCCATCAGTATATATGGTGCTTAGCAGAATAGTAGGCAAAGAAACATATTCCATGGAGATTGTAATGCCATATAACTCCAGAATGAGAAGACATTCCTTGAGGGAGGGAAGCCAAAGGTAACGCTAGATGAATGTAAGCAAATGCAGTTTACGTGTACTTTGGCTTTGTTCATTGCGTTAAAAATTCATATTTGGCACCACCATTCCACTCTTCTTCATGTGGTGGCGTAAGCAAAGCAAAGAAGCAAAACCCCTCAGGGGAATTTCAGCAGCCTACTTGGGACATCCCCATCTCCAGGGCAAGGAGAAGAAGCTTTGGCAGGGTGGGGCGCCAGGTCCGGGGGCTGGGTTTCGGTGGAGGTGACTCACTGGGGAGGGAGCAGGGAACCATGTGTTCCATGCCAGGCATTCTTTGGCAACCGTTGGCAGATGACTTCATTGCCTCCTTGTGCCCCAAGGGGAGTTAGGCACTGCAGGTAACCTCCCGCGTGCAGAGGCAGGATGCAAATTAACCTATACAAATTTTGGGAAACTGGAATATGGCACTCTCAGAAGGCACTACTTTGAGCCATAATGGGAGTCGTTGCCAGAGTGCAAACGAATGGGCTGAAGGTATGGAAGGAGGCCGAACAGGAAGCAGATTAGAGCTGGGTCAAACACCAGGAAGACAGATCAGCTGCAGTTCCTGGTGATTCAGAGCTGGGGCTGGGTGGAGACCAAGTGTCAGCTGGTTTGGGTATCCGGGGGATCTGGGACAAAGTCTTGAGGCAGGGCGGGAGGGAGGGAAGTTCAAGCACAAGGCCAGGTGGGTTATTGCTCAAATGGAGGCCTGACCCTGACCTGGAAGTTTTTAGCATCAGAAAGGTCATTTGTGTCCGGTCAGGGGAGTTTGGGGTGAGGTCAGCCAGATAAGGCAGAACGAAGCCCTCTGCTGGCAAAAGCCATCTCTGGAAGTACCTAGCTGCTTGAGCAAAGTGTGATAGTTCAAAACATATTCCATTTCAACTTGTGGATTGAAAGACGGCAAAAGGTGGAAGTCTCTGCTCTGATATTTGGGGGCTCTGATTTATTTGGTTTTATCAGAGAAGTCACTTTGACTTGCATATTTCAAACACAGCAGCTCATGATTTTAAAGAGTTTCCCCCCCCCCTTCTCTCTTTTTTAAAGGATATATTCTGGATAGACCAGTGGAGGCTGGTGCCCATTAGGAATGGTAGGGTGGAAGATAGGAAGAGCAACAGTAGGTGCCCTCTCCTGGCAGAAGAGCCACAGACAGAACATATTTGGAACTCAGTTTCCCAGGCTCTTCAACAGCAGCCACTGCTCTGCACAAGGTTCCAGCCTTAAAGATGCAACCACTATCACTAGCCCTGTCTGCCGCTGCCCTTGTTTGACAAGGGCAAGCCTTGAAGAAGGGAGGGAGAATTGATGGGTAGGGCTGATGGGGGGGGGTTCCTTAATATTATGCCCCTGGCAGAATTCTCAAAGGGGAAACCCTCCAAACATTTCTTAAAAGTTTTCTGAGAGCTTGTTAAAACTGGGCTCATTTCCTTAAGATCTGGATAGCACACAGAATGTAATTCTGATGTCCTTATAACCACCTGTGCCATCTCAAGGAATCCTCACAAATCATGTGCCCTAAATAGAAAGGAAGTTTGCAGAACAAACAGCCCCCAGTGATTCTTGCGAGCGAGTCAAACTGCAGTCTGAAGGGGAAAGATAATATGCTGCTTGGAACCTCCACCGAGCACCATCGGGGTGGGGATGGAAGTGGTTCTCTGCATGTTCCTACTGAGCCTAGAAGAGTTGTCCAACCCCCCACCCCATGCTGCAAGCTAGCCTCTGTCTCACTGGGAACAGTCAGTAGCTTCATACGTAGCTATATTTAGTGCCTTAATTATGATCCAGGGCCTCTGTGTGCATGGGGTTGTGTGCGAGTGAATTCTGGCTGGAGGGACTGTCCTTGAGATTTTGCCTTCGCCATGGCGTGATGTGAGTTGACAAGACCCAATGCTCAGAGGAGGAGAGGAGTGAGTTAGGGTTGCAGGAGGGTGTTTTTGTTCCAGTCCTGTGTGACAGACAAGGGGACACTGTGATATCAGGCCCTGGGGAGAGGCCCTTCCTTGTTCTTCTCTCTCAGAGGTGGTTCTCCTGCTGCAGCTCCGGAGATGGACATTCACACCCATGAACAAGAACGAATACATAATTCAGAGTGCCGTGGGAGTCTCTGTTAGGATGAAGGTTAAACTGCATGTGTAAGGAAAGCTAGCAAGCTGCTACTTCCCCCCCCCCCCCACTCAGTGGAAGTTGGTCCACCAGGTCAATTGGGGGCACTTCTCCACCAGCCCCAGTCTGTTCTCAGTGAGCCAGCGACCTGGCTACTTAAAACCACTCCAAGATCTGGCCCTACCTTCCAGCGTTTCCCTCCTTTTTCACAATGTTGCCCTTGTGCAAGTAGCAAGGAAGGAGGATGAAACTAGATTTAGTGCCTGCCATTGGCTCTGGCGCCCCCTAGTGTTAGGCTCCCTGCCTCCCACCCTACCAGTCCAATGAGATGGGAGGCTGAGTTCCATCCTGCCTGGGAATGCAGCAGTGTGGCTCCTTAACTTACGTCTTCACTATAATAGGCAGGGGAGAGCTTTCTCTTTATTTCCTTTGCCAAAATATGTTAGAGTGATTGATGTAACCACTACTGTTACTTTTCTCTTCCTCCCTCCCTCTCTCTTTATGTGTGTGTATGTGTGTATAGAGAGGTATTTCATAATACTGAATAAACTTGGGCTACCCTTTCTGAACACTGTATTCACACAAATGGCTGTTTTGCATGAAGACTGTTGCCTGCCCAGTCATCGAAAAATGATGACACAAGTGCACATTTCAGTTCTCAGGGGTGGTATCAGCTCTCAGCACTTTGCATGCACCCCCTCCCATACTCTCCTGGAGAATCCACTGGGGCTCACACTGCCTACTCCTGTAGAGCCTTGCCATCACTTGAGCCCTTCTAGTTGTGGTGTGGTTGTGGCCATCAGACTTGCCCTCCTTCTAGTTGCACACATGTGCAGGCATATCTAGCAGCAGAAGCGTTGTGTTTGGCTGGGAGCTGAATGACCACTTGACTCCCATTACAGAGTTGCTGCCACTTAAGCCCATTTGTGAGCAAGCAACAGGGGAGAGAGAGGTGTGTGGCTGCAGCAGCACTAATGCTGGGGAGCCCAACTGGTGGAAAGTGCTGGGCGTGTAGGGGGGCAGTGGAGGAATGACCTGGTTGGTAGCTGAGCTTTTCGATCCTCATTATGCACGAGAAGTTGTTTTATTAAAAATACCCCTGCACCATGATTCCCACGTTACGTTTAGTAGTACGTGCTGGTGAGCTCTTTCCTGCCTTCCCCAGAAAAGGCACTTCTCTCAAATAGTCCTGGGAAGTATGTTTATGTGTTTGTGTTTATGTGGGTTTTTATTTATTCATTATTTCCGTCATGAATCGTTTCCCATAAAACCTCCCCCAAGCAATTTTTGCAGTAAGAAAAACAACAATAAAAACACATATAAAAACAGTTTCAAGTCAAAGAGACTGGGATAAAGATCTCCACTTAAAAAGGCTTATTGGGAAAGGAAGCTCTTTTAAGGAGCTGCTTAAAAGATGATAGAGACCTCACCTGTCTAATATGTAACGGGAGGGAGATCCACAGGGGTAAGTGCTGCCACATGAAAAACCTGAATTCTACATCGTACAGAACTGACCTGTTGAGATGATATCTGCAGAAGGGTCTGCAGTGGTAGGTTGGATATGTAAAGAGTGAGAGATCATTCAGAAATCTGAGTTTTTGGAGTAGTGGGGTTGTCTGTCGACATCTCTCTTTCTCAGATATAAGTCTATGTTTATGTTCATATTGAAACTCTGTAAAAAAAAATTTAAAAATAAAAACCCAGTTCTAATACTGAGTGTGGGGTATACATTCTCAAAAAAGGGAAAGGGAGTGCTGGGAGCAACCTTTTTTCCTTTTAAAAAGTTCACAGCTGTGGGCATCTTGGGGCAGCATCCTTCAGCAAAAAATGCAGGTTGATCAGCACAGAAGGGGCACTGCAAGGATTGTCAGTAAGGTGGGGCAAGGCGGGGGGACTTGGCCAACCTGGTCTGTGTCCTTTGGTCCTGAATACTGAAGAAATGGGAGGTGGATTGCTGCTTCCTCCTGTAAGAGCTGTGACACGTCATCAGCTACACAGCCAAGCCAAGCTTTGGCTGTGTGCCCCTTTGCAGAATCTTGTTTGTGGGTCAGCTGGAAAGGAATGGGTTTGCTTCTTCACCCATCTTGCACTCATTTTGGGAAAGGACCTTACAGCAAAGAACAGAGAGACCTGCTTTGTTGCGAGTTCAATACTTACCCAGCGCCATGCGTGACCATAACAATCCGAACCCTCTGTCCAGATAGGACTAAGTCTGCCCTAAAAATTAAACTATGCAAATGGATAAGTTGCTTGTAGCCATGCTTCTTCTTATTCTACTTCCTATTTTTCTTGTTGTTATTTAAAAGCTGTTCGTGCATTTGCAAAACTGGGTTCATACTGATGTTTGGTGGTTCGGAGAGGATGTCAAGTGAGTTGTGGGGAGGCAGATTTTCATCCCCACCCCTAGACAAGAGGTGTTTGTGGGGTCCCCCCCCCCTCAGGACATATCATGTGCTTGCAGTGGTTAGCTATTCTATTTCAGGGCTGCTTTGCATTATATGTAATTTTATGCTTAGCATAACTGATACTATCTTAAAAGCAAAGCTGGCCAAGGTTTACATATGGGATAGAAAATTACAGGAAATATTTGGAGGTGGGATATGTATGGCATGGTGTTATAAAGCAACAGGACAAACAAGACCTGCTAAGATGGGAATTTTGCCAGGGGAGCTGTGGTTCAACATTGTGGGGAAAGGGGCTAAACTTAAGGTGCAATCCATTGAAAGCAATTTCGTTTACAGGAGAGAAGGCCGCCTAACCAATGTGGCTTGGAAGTGCTTAACTGTGGCTAGATTGTGACCTTTGTTGTTTGAACTTCTTTAGTGGAGATAACAGAGCATTGCAGAGTCTTCATGAGAGCCTAGTGGACGTAGTGGTTAGAGGGTTGGACTTGGACTTGGGAGACCAGAATTCAAATCCCCACACAGCCATGAAGCTCACTGTTGGGCCAATGACTGCCTCTCAACCTAACCTACCTCACAGGGTTGTTTTGAGGAAAAAATGGAAAGGGGGCAAACAGTATACACCTCCTTGAGCTCTTTGGAGGAAAAGTGGGAGATCAGTGTAGTAGTAGTAATAATAATAATAATAATAATAATAATAATAATAATAATAGGAGGCTTAAGGTTCAGCCCCCTGCAGCTCCAGTTAAAAGGCTCTCCAGTAGCAAAGCTTGAAATGACCCCTGCATGAGATCTATGAAAACTATTGCCTGTCAAGAATGGAGAGTACTGGGGTAAGATAGATCAGTGGACTGACTCAGTATAAAGTATACCTTATTCATTTAGGCACTTAGGAATAGAAGGAATATGTAAAGTAATAGTTCCAAAACTAGCCTTCAGTTGTAGCTGCAGATGCGGTTATAGCCTAGTCATATATGGGAAGGGCTGTAAATCAGAGATAGGTTGCACACCACTTGCGTGGACAACACTGAGCTAGATGAACCAATGCCTAGCTATAAGGCAGCTTCCTATCCCATCAGATAAACCATCAGAGCAAAGCAATACTTCAGTAGCTACATGAAAGGCTACTGGGTGGCTATAATTTGAAGAGAAGAAAAAACCCAGCCATGTCACAGTCAATGAACTGAAGCATTTAGTCACTTGAAAAATCAGAAGAGACCTTTTCAGATAGGTGGGTTAATAACGAAGAAACAGTATAGTCAGAGAGTGAGAGTATTGAAGCTTAGACCTAGTTTATTTTTCACTTTACTGTGGTGCTTATTTCCCCCCCTCCCCCAAATCTGGAGGCGTTTCAAAATGAAAACGGCATGCAAGATGTATCACAATAAACAATCTATACTGTTTAATTGTTAACCAGTGAAAAAGCTTATACCTATTTTTAAAGGTCTATATCGAGAGCAGGAACATATACAGTATGTCTATGACACGTGGAATTCATAGACATATATTGAAAAATCCATAACTGCACTCCTATCATCCACCCTAATAATCTCACTACATGCAAAGTCAGGAAAAGCTTGCTGTGTTGTGGCAGTGCGTAACCAGTTGGGTGTGTCCCCCCCCCCCCCAACATCTATTTTCTGTTCTTCGGGGCATAAAACGACGACTTGAAAATATAGATCTGTTCTTGGGAATGAAAATTTTAATCAGTTAACTGTTGATATAGATAATGAAAGTGAAACATTTTGCTGAACTTGGTCCCAATTTTTGTGAGGTTGTCATTAGCAGGATATTTATGCTTAAAAACATTGGGCATTAATCCTTAAAATTTTGTAAGATAATGGTAGTCATATTTGGGCAATCAGTTCTCTCACATGACAGTTACATGAGGGCTCAAGGAGGCTCACTGCATCTCCCATTCCATGGATTCAGAAAAAGCCTTGAATGAAAGTTTCTCATATTTTTGGAGGTGCATAAATTGGCGCTGCATATGATAAACTTAAAGCAAACTTATCAGCTAATGGATTATAATCAGAGCTTTTTAATGTGGGGGCAGGGGCTGTCAACAAGGGTGCCTGTTATCAACATTTTTGCTAATAGCAATGGAATCATTTTGCAATTTGGGAATTTTGACCTAAGGGAGAAGCATTAGATAGACAAGCATATATGCATTTATATGAGGGGTAATGCCGTAAAATCTTTGTGAGAATGAATGGGCAAGTTTATATGCCCTTTAATCAGTATCTTCCAAGTAAGGGCCAAACAGTTCATTATGTTCAAAGAAAAAAATCCAGCCACTAGTGGCTGTAACCAAGAGTGGATTTTTTTTAATGGGAAGGGAGGAAGAGGAGGTGATTAAGGAATCCTGGGTGGTCAAATTTTCTCTGTTCTCTCTTTTGTAGGAGGAAGAAAATGGAAACAGAACAGGTATGTATCTGTGTTTCTTTTACTCTAAGTTAGGAGTGGGATTCAGTCTTTTGTGTGCGCAATCAGAATCAGATTTTTTTTAACTTTTCAAGTGCAAGAATTCACGCCCACAATATTTTAACAGTTAAGACATAAGGGATCCTGTTAAGGGATCCTGAGTGTGCATTATTGTTTAAGAACATAAAGAAGTACCTTGCTAGAATAAACCACAGACCACCTAGTCCAGACTGCTTTGCAATGATTACTTTGAGAACAGTAGACGAACAATGACATGCACTCTAAACAGGAATGTGTAAAGAATAGCAGTGCCAGCAAAATAGCTAGTGAGGAAGCAATCTGTGCTGTTCCATCTAAATTGTGACTTCCAAATGGAAACAGAAAGTTGTGGATTGTCTTGCTCTAGACTTTTTTTTAGCTCTCTGGTTTGTAAGGAACCGTGGGATTTTAAGAAAACATGTATGAGACCTCTCAGACATTCCCACAAGACTTTCATTGAACTCGTATCTTCCTAACTTGCTGGGAAATGAATATATTCCTGTATGGCTGTGCCGTGAATGGTGAAGAAGACAGGGATGGCCTCCAGAGTAAAAACTGAAGGGAGTTCAAAATACTGGTGGCTTTTGTTCCATTGTGTACTGCACCTGTGGCCTTCTAGAAGTTTTTGAATTCCCATCGGCCTCAATGGAAGTTAATTACAGTGGGGCTTTTACAGGAGAGCATCCAGTGGATTGTGGGAGTTCTTTGTGTCTCCCACTCTGCTCTCCCTAATGGCACCTAAAAACTGCTTCCTGAGTTGGCTGCCTTAACTTGCTCCATGCAGAGGGCTTCCTTTGCATCTTACTGCTAGCAAATCTGTGGTGTCTCTGCAAAGTAGAACCTTGGCAGGGAAACTTTTGTGGTGCATTGCAAATGCTGATTCTCAGGTCCTCTTTGCATTCTCCACTACTGGAGGCAGAAGTGTATAGCATGACAGTTGTGGATACGGATAGCTTAGTTACCATGATCAGCCATTGCTATTATAATGTGTTATACATGGGGCTGCCTTTGAAAATAACACAGATGTTTAGTTCAGAATTAGGCTCCAGAAATTCGGTCTTGTGTGGGCAGTTCGAATGGTAGAATGTCTCCAAGCAATCCTCACACCAATTCTTAAAGAATTGCACTGGCTGCCTGTTTGCTTCCTGGCACAATTTAAGGCGATGGTGCTTGCCTGTAGAGCTCTAAACAGCTTGCTACCCAAATACCTGAAGGCATGCTTCCTCCATCACTGCTGGCTAGCGCCAATGGGAGTTTCGGTCCAAGATATCTGGAGGGAACCAGGTTGGCAGAGGCTGCTTTAGTCCGTTCTCATTTGCAATTGGTGGAGCCTGGTGCCCTTTGAGACTGTTAGATGTGAAGGACAGAGATGTAAATAGTAGATGGAGCCAGAGCCAATGATAGGCAAAGCCAATGAATTCTAGCCTTCTCTGTCTGTCCCCCTGCCGCCCAACCCGCCCTCCTTCCCTGCTGAGTTTGACAAGGAGAGTAGTAATGAGATTGAGGAGGAAGAAACTGATAACTAGTGCCACCCCTTGGACTGGATGCAAATAAGAAGGCAGGCAGATGGGGGCAGGCTGAGGTTTTGGGGGCAGCGCCTCACTTGCTCTAATGAACCAGACTCCATTCTTGAGTGAATGACTGGGGTTTCCTGGCACTGTAGTTTGAAGGGCAGTCCCAGGATTTTTTCCACGGTAGCTCTAAGGGGGCATAGTCTGCAGATAGCTGAGCTCCAGTGAATAATGCCACTCTTGGCTTCCTTTCCTAGTTGAAGGACAGGTCTGCGACTCTGGTGCCTTGAGGCGGGATTTTGAGCTGAGCAGATCTGATGCCGTCGGAACGCATCACTGCTCTTTATCCTTGATAGAAAATTTTGCTTTTCTGGGAGCTGCACTCAGTCTCATCCTTTAAGGGGGCAGGCACTGAGGGTTGTGCTCTAGCCAGCTCCAAGGGCTGCTGGTAGTCATGGATGATATGACCGTGCATCCTTTTGGACTGTGTCACGCCATGGCTGTTTTCATGGTAGGTCAGGCCTAAGCTCCCTGGTGAATCTGTCTCATGGGCAACTTCCCAAACCACCTGGGACTTGTGGGCATGATTCCACTCCCACACAGAAGACCATGGAAATAAGTATGAGAGCCATCAGGACTTCTAGCATTTCTTATTTCAAGTGCTCATATAAGTCACTTAAAAGATGTTCTCCTCCTCCTACATGTATGTACCCAATCCTGAAGATCCTCTTCAGAAGGGAGGTGAAGGGAGGTGGGTGACTACAAAGGAAGAGGGCCTTCTTGGTGGTGGCACTGTAGTTATGGAATAACTCCTCAGGGAGGATTGCTTGGAGACATTCTACCAGTAGCAGATGATCTTCCAACAGCCGACTCACTGCTGAAGAAGAGGGGGAGGTGGTTTAGAGGTTGGCACAGTGGAAATACACTAGCAGGAGCACCAGATTGGCTATTGTTTTATGGCCTTTTCAGCACGGAGCAAATACATTTCCATTCACCCAGGCCAAAGCATCCCTGGCTGGCTTTAAAGTGGCTTTAAATAAACCTTATGCTCTCACTGGTTCAGCGTGGTTTTACGCCAAGCTGTTTCTGTTGCTATAATAAGCAATTAATATGATTGTTTTTGTTTTATGAGCTGCCTAGAGAATTTTGTTGAATTACCGGGCATCCAGATTTAATAAATAATAACATCAAAAGCACTATCTCGCGTTCTCTCCATCGCTTAAGGCCCCTCCCGGAACCGTCTGGAACCCATGGACACCATCTTTGTGAAAAGTGTGAAGGAAGATGGGCCAGCACACAAGGCTGGCCTCCGAACAGGTGAGAGAAGGGACTTCTTTTTGAATACATACTTATAGTGGTACCTCGAGTTACAGACGCTTCAGGTTACAGACTCCGCTAACCCAGAAATAGTACCTTGGGTTAAGAACTTTGCTTCAGGATGAGAACAGAAATTGCAGTGCGGCAGCAGCGGGAGGCCCCATCAGCTAAAGTGGTACCTCAGGTTAAGAACAGTTTCAGGTTAAGAACGGACCTCTGGAACGAACTAAGTTCTAAACCCGAGGTACCACTGTACATTGTTTTATTTGGATGCCACCTTTCCATAGTTCAAACTACTCTCAAGGAGACTTACGACATGAAAAAAAAATACCCAATTACAAATAACAAAAGTAGCCATATACAATAAATTAAAGAATCAAAAAATACGGAACTGATCCAAACAATTTCCACACAAATAATAAGGGGGTTTAAAATAATAAAATTTAAAATCAATAGCCGCAACCCCCCAATTTAGGTTACTCCCCTGATTATGTCTGCAGCAGTACCCAGAGATCCATTTTCATTGGCTGGCTAGTTTTTGACTGATTCTACCCATTTTCTTTTACCTGAGCCATTTCTTGGTTTTGTGCATGGCCCTGTTCAGCCTGAAAGCATGGGAGCACAAAGTTTGTCGGGCCTGGAGGGTATGCTGCCTCCACCCTAACCCTCCTGCATCAAGGGGCAAGGTCCTATGTGGGTTTTGGCTAAACATCCCTGCAACTGAGAACCTCGCCTTAACAGGGTTCCTGATCACTAAGAGACTTCCAAGTGCCTAAATGTGCTTAGAACCCCCCTCAGACTTTCCCGCTCACTGCAGCCCTGTTTAGGGAAGTTTTTAATGTTTGATGTTTTATTGTCTTTTTAATATTCTGTTGGGAGCTGCCCAGAGTGGCTGGGGAAACCCAGCCAGATGGGCAGGGTATTTTTTTATTATTATTATTATTATTATTATTATTATTATTATTATTATTATTTAAATGGGACTCCCCCCAAGGACACATTCTTTCCTCATGGGTGTCCTCATTCTTTCAGACTGAATGGGTGGCTACAAATGCATAGGTCACTCACCTGCATATTTTTTTCATAATCGATCCTGGTTTCAAAATCCAGCTTTTCTTGGTGCAAGTCACCTCAGTAAAGACCCTTGGTATTTTAGACGTCTTTCCTTTTTAAAAACAAACCTCTCCCTGCTCCCGTGCCTTCCGTACAGGGTGAGATTTATAAGAAAGCAAAACAAATCCTGAATTGCTTGCCTCCTGTCCGTTTTTGTGTTGGTGGGCCTTTTTCTGTTAACCTGTCCTCTTCTGCAGGAGACCGTCTTGTCAAAGTGAATGGCGAAAGCATCATCGGGAAAACCTACTCACAGGTCATCGGCCTCATACAGAACTGGTGAGTTAATCTCCATCTTTCCCCTTACAAGGAACACAGGCTGGTCTTTGAAACTGCTACCTCTTCTCTTTCTCAAAACGTTTCAGGTGGTGGGGTTTTTTTGGGGGGGGGGGTATTTTGGCTTGAGAGAGAGCTTAATTGAGATACTTCACCCTTTTAATTTATTTTAACACATTTACAACCTGCTCTTCCATGGTAGCCATGATGGCTCTGTTCTGTCAACGCTATCGAAGGCAGTACAGTGGTACCTCGGGTTACCTACGCTTCAGGTTACATATGCTTCAGGTTACAGACTCCACTAACCCAAAAATATTACCTCGGGTTAAGAACTTTGCTTCATGATGAGAACAGAAATCGCACAGCGGCGGCTCAGCAGCAGCAGCAGGAGGCCCCATTAGCTGAAGTGATGCTTCTGGTTAAGAACAGTTTCAGGTTAAGAACAGACCTCCAGAACGAATTAAGTTCTTAACCCGAGGTACCACTGTAAGCCTCTGAATACCAGTTCTTGGGAATCACAAATTGGGATGATGCTGCTGCGTTCGGTTCCTACTTTTCAGACTTCTCAGTGGAACCTGGTTGGCCGTTGTGAGGAAAGAAGGCTGGAGTAGAAGGGCCTCTGGTCTGATCCAGCTCAGGGCTCCTCTTTTGATCTTACATATAATTCCTGGGTGGTATTTTGCCCTCTGGGTGAGCTTCTGTATAAACTCAGATGGTTGCTGAAATGATTTAATAGTGTACACACACACAAAAGCATGAGTCTCTCCTTTATTCAATTTTAAAATGGGCCAGTGTCTTTGCCTTGGGCGTCTTGCCCAAGTACCCCTCCCAAGCACGTGTCTTCATTGCTCCAACTTGTAGTGCTCTTTATAATCCGTCTGTCGTCTTTGCCACATTCTCTGCTTTCTCCACCTCAACTCCGCTCGTTCTGATCGTCAGGCGGGCAGCAGCTGTTTTATATCCCCTGGCACTGCAACTGGTTTTCTCACAGGGACGTTGTTTGTCTGGTGATAACCATATGAGCCCCCACTTCATTGGGCCTTCCGGGACAAACCTACCATTTGAATCCTCCTCTCCCAGAACTCTTTCCATCAGCAGCCATTTCCACCAGGCTGCATTTGAGGGAGAGGGACAGACAGACACCTGGGACCAACAGCCATTTTGGCTCCCGGAACTGTCTCCTTGGTTTTAATTCCAGCTAGGAAACTAGGTTCCTGAATTTCTTTCCTTTCCTCCGCATTCCCTTTTCTCATTTGTATTGTGTTTCTTGCAAGATTGTAAGCCTGTGGTCAGACATGCCTTAAATAATAACAATCTGTGTACAGTGACAATAGGAACCCTGCTCTAGAACATTTTGCCTGGCATACTGTTAGAGCAGAACTACACGGGGCTGCGACTGAAAATGACATTTTTGCCCTCGGTCTCCCTGTCTCGCCTTTGTTCAGCACCTGCTGTTGATGGGCAGGGTAATTGGTGTGGTGATGTCAGCACAAAGAGGGAGGAATCCAAATCCCATGTTTGTTATAATGTATAGTTTTGTTCAGTGCTTTTTTCTTGGGGGGGGGGCGGACGCAGGGGTACACATACCCCTAAACATTTTGTGAATCTTTGTACTTTTTTCCATTTACTGTGTTTATTTTCCCCGATTTGAACTATAAAATGGTGATTTTCTTGAGTCAAAATGAGAGTACCCTTAAACATTTTTTTTAAGGGAAAAAAGCACTGGTTTTGTTCTTGTAATCTATAGATTCTAGTTCCTCAGGTGACTTAAGTTAGCTGTGTCTGATGATGTTTACAGGCACTTCTCTTAAACAGCTCTTGTGAAAATGTATCACTTCCCCTGACCAGGGGGAGGCACTGCATTCAGCACTTAAAATTTGGCCTGTTCCTGAGGCAAAGAGAAAAAAATGGCCTAATAAGAGGCACTGCCTCACCGTGTTTTGTAATGTGGCATTGAGATCTATTAGCCTTCAGAATTGCGTATGGGACGTGGGGAGGCCAGACTAACCTGAGAAGGGGACCTAAATATAGCGAATAGGGAACGTGTAAAACGAAATCAATCCAGCCAGGAACTATATATATAAAATGCCTGGCCCAGAAGCATCAAAGGCGTGTGGAGGGGGGGGGGGACCTAGCCAGGGGAAAACAGAGAGAGACACAGAGAGAGGACAACTCTGCAGACAAGCTGCAAAAAGCAATCGTAAAGGTTGCCCGTCAGATGACTTGCAAGCCTTACAAGAAAAGTTTGGTAAGAAAAGTTTCTGGCTTGAGGCCCTCTTCTCAGTTGTCTGGGAGTGAATTGACGGGGTGGGGGGGGTGAGGAACTGGAAAATTTCTGAAAGCCTGGCTGCCATGAAATCTAGGGCTGACGCCTGAAATTTTGGAAATATTTTCCCCCATCTCTGAGGGAAAGGAATGGCTGTCTTTTTCCACCTGAGGTAAAGGGGAGGGGAAATAATTAACTGGGTGTGCAAAGAACAAAGCTTAAAATGGGCAAAACTAGGACCAGCCTGGCCAGGCCGCAGTGGTTCATGGAAAGAGGCAATCTTGCCAATGTGTCAGATTGATTAAACAGCTATTAATTATTCTGGACTGCTCATTGAAGAAATAGTTTGTATTGTGGCCTTGCCCTCCAGATGTTTTAGACTGCTGCTCTCCTCAGCCCCAGCCAGCACAGCTGTGGGAGTTGTAGTTCAAAACATCTGCAGGACGCCAGACTGGGGGTTGTAGTATAATGGGTCGCGGAAGGCTGTTGCAGCATTGAGCTGTGAGCCGGGAGATCCTTGTGTTTGATTTCACCTCAGCTTTGGAGTTACTAGGCCTGAGGACCTAACTAGATATTGTGGAGGGCATGTGGCTGTTGCTGACTCATGTCTGCCCCCCGCACATCCCCCTGGTAACTTCTAGTAAAAGAAACATGAGATGTGATGTCAAAGAGTCATCAGGGCAGAGACTCAGCCCCTGGCATTTCCCGTGGAAAGACGTCACATGGCAGGGCTAGGAAACAACTCTTGTGTCTTGAGGGGCTGCTGCTGAGTCGGCCATTGGGCTTGACGGGTTGCTCTTCTGACATGGTGTGAAGCAGCTTCTTACAGCAGAGACGAGAAACATGTGCCTCCTCCCCAGATGACACTTGTCTGCAGTTCCCATCAGCCTCAGCCAGTATGGCCAATGGATGGTGATTATGGGAGTTTCAGTCCAACACCACCAGGAGGCCACCAGGTTCCCTGTCCTTGCTTTACAGTTTAGGTTAGGACCACCTTCCTCCTCATCTGTGCATTAAAAACATCACTGGAAGCCTTTCTCTGGGTGTTTCCCCTTTATGAAGTCAGGCTTTTAGCAACCACCAGGAAGGCCTTTTCGGTGGTGGCACCGCATTTATGGAAGGCTTGTTTGGTGCTCCTATTTTTGCACCAAAGACCTTTCTATTTTCTCAGCTGCTTTTTAAAACATGAGCCAAAATTGGTTTCAATCTGCTGCCTTGGTTCTAATTCTGTGATGCTTCTGTTGGCTTTTTTTTAATGTCTGCTGTTTAAAATCAAATTTGTTTTGTTGATTATCTTGCTTTTAATTGTTTGGATTCCTGAGAGTATTTAGTCTTGAGGATGGGACTTAAAGTTTCAGCAAACACACAGCAATAAATAAATAAAAACTGTTAAAATTAGCTTTCCAGTTTGATGAGGGGGTGGCTAGAGGTGCCCCCTGGTGTGGCTTCCTTTTCCACCCCACCCCACCGCATGGCATTGGGCATTTTCACTTTTCAGTGCCTGCTAAAAACATTTGTGTTTAGGCAAGCATATTCAGACAAGTAAAGCCCTAAATGGCTTCAGCCCTTTATATCTGAGGGAGCATCTCTATCCCCATCGTTCAGCCTGAACACTGAGGTCCAGCTCAAAGGGCCTTCTGGCAGATCCTTCACTGCGAATAGTGAAATTACAGGGAACCAGTCAGAATGCCTTTTCAGTAGTCACCTCTACCCTGTGGAGCCACCCTCCTGGCAGATGTCAAAGAGTTTTACAACTATATGGGTGTGTTTTTTGTAGACATTTGAAGGCATCCCTGTTTCAGGAAGCTTTTAATGCTTGATGGTTTTCTCCCACCTACTTTAGGAGTTAGGTTGGGTGGTTTGAATACATTTAATTCCTATTCGTCACTAAATTGTGTTTGTTTGTTTTTTTCCTTTTGTAAAATTCTGTCTCCTCATTGCAGTGAAGATGCTTTGGAGCTCTCCATCATGCCCAAAGATGAGGATATTCTACAGCTGGTGAGTGTCTTACTGGATGTTCTCCTGGTGGTGGTTTTTGCTGAGCTGCATGAAGAGCAGCTTGGACTTGCTGAAATGTCCCCATGTTGATTAAGGAGCTCAGCACAGAAAACCAAAAGAGCCTGTGTTACTAAAGTGCGGATCATTTTATTCTCACGGTGCAGTCGTACCTTGGAAGTCGAACGGAATCTATTCCAGAAGTCCATTCGACTTCCAAAACGTTCAAAAATCAAATTGTGGCTTCTGATTGGCTGCAGGAAGCTCCTGCAGCCAATCAGAAGTCACAGAAGCCCCGTTGGATGTTTGGGTTCCAAAAGAATGTTCACAAACTGGAACAATCACTTCCAGGTTTGCAGCATTTGGGAGCCAAAACGTCCGAGTTCCAGAACCTTCAGAATCCAAGGTACGATTGCACTTTTCATTATACATATGAGCAACATTTTATTGATTACAATTTTGAAAAGTGTGTGTGTGTGTGTGTGAGAGAGAGAGAGAGAGAGAGAGAGGAAGGGAGGGAGGGAGGGAGGGAGAAAATTGATAAAGCTTGCCAGCTGTAAATTGAACATCCTCAGTCTGAAGTGTGCAAGGCCCAAGCCTTTTAGGGCATTACAGGCTCAAAGCAGCCCCTTGAATTATGCTGGAAAGACAACAATGCTGATGTAGGAACATGGATGCTGTTGGTTCTTGGTGACCTCCAGAATTGGCCCAGGGCAACTTAGGAATTGTGCTGAGCAGCTCTCTTACAAAGTTCAGCACAAAGGATCACAGCCACAGAGGCAGTTACTCTCAGTTGAGGTGTAAGGAGCCGGCCACCCGAAGTTGCTTTTGCTTTTTCCACATCTCGTACAGCAAAGGAACCTTTGTGTGGGTTTCCCTCTGCCCTGGTGCCTCACAGGGGTGTGTCAGCATTCCTGTGGTGCGAAAGCCGGCTGGGCCAGCCAATGGGAGAACCCTGGGCTACAGAGTGACTCTTGACAGGATGCACGGAAAGGAATTCTCTCGGCTCTCTATATCCCTCCCACATCAGGACGTCCCCCAGTTCTCTCTCTCTCTCTTTTAAAAAAGCAAAACTTAAAAGGAAAGATTGAGAAAGAGAGGAAATATTAGCTTGGACGTCAGAGATTCCCAGGGGAAGGGAGGACTGGTCTTTTTTGAAGAGACAAGAGAGAAAAGAGAGAGCAACAAAAGATACAGGACTATAAACACAGCGGCGAAGGAAGCAAAGGTAGTAATTTTATATTGCGTGCATTCTGTCACTATTAAAAATAAACATTGTGGGTATCTTTGGTCAGATCTATTGGCCTGAAAAATGGAGCAGAGTTTCTTTGGCAGGCAAAAATGTCCTGATTTTTAGCTAAGTGGCAAGAGGGTGGCATGTCATCCCTGCTCCAAGTAGAAGGCAAATGGATTTTGCCTTGTTTGCCACAGTGCCTGAAGTTTGGCAGGGGATGGGGGCGAAGGGTTTTGTTAGCGCCAGGCAAACTGTTCTCTAGCAGCTGATGAAAAACATTTTATGGCCCACAGTAACACTCTTCTTTTTTATTCTATTATTTTCTTTTCGTTCACTCTTGTCATCGGCTGCCTTAACAAGGAGGCTCTCGCTACTGCTTTCAGCCGAGGCTTTGTTTCAGACATAGCTCCTTTTTTGGATCTTGGCAAGACCTTGGCCAGAAATGTGGTTTCTTCTAACAGAGGCAGGATTCCAGTGTGACAGGAGGGCTGGGACAGGAGCAGCTATGAACCTTTGGGTCCTTAGCGTGGTGTCCAGATGTAGATTCTAGTGAAGGCGCCCTAGCAAAGGTTTAAGGTGGGAGGGTGAAGAAAAGGGGCATCCATATATGCTTGAAATGGTGAAGGGGAAGAATGGGAGCTCTTTCTCTTTACCCTTCCCACCCATCTCTGTTTGACTCTGGCAAGGCCTCTCTCAGTGAGGAGCAGCTTGTTTTTCCTTCTGCACACAAATTGCATTCTGGGATTCTATCCTAGCTAGCAATGCTTCAGATGTGGGCATGAGTCAGAATAAGTATTTTTTTTCCTTTCATGCTTGGACACACCAATATCTGCAATCCCCCACCCCCACCCCAATTTAAGACATAACAAATTCAGTCCCCATCCCTAGCTTCTCCACTTTCGTTTTGTTTCTGGAAAACCTTCCATTTTTATTTCTCAACTTACCTTAAACTCAAACCACCAGGGAAGCCTGGTGATTCATGAAAAGTGAGCCTGCTTTAGCGTTAGAGGCATATTTGTGTCATTTCATGGTCGAAGGAATAAAAGAAATGTGCAGTCTCTTATATCTGAATCCTAAACATTCTTACCTGCAGCCTCTCTGACGGCGTTAGAAGTTAACAAGGACACTTCTAGCAGGTTCAGATCCAGCTTTTGGGTGGCCACCCTCCTGTCTGGTGATCCCCACTCCATGTGTCCATTGGCCAATTGCTTGCCCAAGAACTAGCAAGGAAGCAACCTTCAGTGGTTTTTAGCTTGCAGACCACTGCCAGCTCACTGGCCCAACCAGTGGAACAAGAGGGCAGGTTGGGGGGGGAGGGCCGTAGTCCTGGGTCAGAGGTCAGCTCGTGTCTCCCCAAGCCAGGTGCCTACCCCTATCTTTGTGTTTCCTCAGCAAACAAAGCTTTGAGGACATGCGTTTGCTGAGGTAATGCCTAGATTTTGAAGAGCCAGGTTTGTAATGTGGGGAGGGGCAAAGAAAGGCTTGGCTGAGATACACACCTGCACAAATACATCCTTTGTATAAATACTTATATGGGCTAAAATCCCCCTTGCTACTACCATTGACTGAAATGGCTGTGATTGCACAGAATCTTGTGGATTTGCAAAGATGGCTATAAGTTAGGGGCAGGGAAGCTGTGGCCCTCCAGATGTTGTTGGGGGACAACTCTCATCAACCCCTAGCCAGCTTAGACAACAGTTGGGGTAAGGGGAGGTTTAGTCCAGCAATGTCTGGAGGGTCACAGCTCCTGATTCGCCGCTGTAATCAAAGTAGTATTTTCTCTCTTTTTTCTATTTTTGGCTGCTGCTGGTGGGGAATTTCTCAAAGCATCTAGAAACTGGAGAGGTTCTAGTTTGGCATGGAGGCTGCAGATATAGAGTAGTTTAGGAAGCGGTGGAAGAGTGCAAGGGAACCGAAGTAATGATGCTTATGAACGAGGGGGAGAAACTCAAAAAAGAGGGGCTATGGACTGTTGATAGGGTGTGTGTGTGTGCAGAGTGTTACAAAGGAGTGAATATCACTTTTTTCTTCTAAAAATATGCTTGATCATTTGCTACAGGGCTCTGGAATGTGTGTAAGGTCAGCATCTGGTTTTGCTAGAGGGCCACTTTGAAAAGGGGCTGGGAGGCGATTAGCCAAACTTATGAGCACTCTGCCCGCAATTTCTGTTTTTATAGCCCCAACATCCCTCCAGGTTCCTAGGTTTGCAGCTGGAGAACAAGGCAGCACACTTAGGGGGGAGGCAGGGAGAAGACACCATCAGTTGCTAACCCTTACCATATAATAATGCTAGTGTACTCAGCCACATATATTAATTTCTCTGTTTTGTGGGGCACATTTAAGGACCAACTCCTTGCATGTTGTATCCTGTTTGCCTGTGTAGATAAACAGTTGCCTTTTTAAAACAAACAAACAAACAAACAAACAAACAAACACAAAACACCAACCAACCAACCAACCAACCAACCGTGTTTTTATTTATTTTTCAAGGTACAGAAGACACATTTTGAGAAAACATTCATTACAACAGTAAACAAGAAACAACTTGTCCCAATAAAATCATACACTTTTGTCATGCTGTGTGCTAGTGTTTTGTTTATTACCCTAAAATGCATATTTCCCATGAGTGCTGGGTGGATCCCTTCCGCAGTCTGAACAATTTATGTGTTCAATAAACATTTGCCATAAAACAGTTCCCTCTTGATAGGGAACTGTTACCTGTCCAGCCCTTACCCATTTTTCCCCTATTTTCCCTTCCTTTCCAGGCATATTCTCAAGATGCCTACTTAAAGGGCAATGAACCATACTCTGGAGGGGCCCAGAGCATCCCTGAACCACCACCCATCTGCTACCCTCGCAAAACATACCCGTTCCAGTCGAAGGCCTCTCCTCGGGATGTCCCAGCAGCTGAGACGTACCAAGGACAGCAGGTGGACAACAGACAACCCTACCATTCGGGGTCTTCAGGCCCATCTTCTCCTTTGAGCAGCACTGCGGTCCAGCGTATCCCCCCCACTGCTTGGGCTGAGTCCCCACAGAACTTCAGCAGCAACCATTCCAGCCCCGCCCACCGCACAGAGGAGGTCCAGTATGGAATGACCCAGAGGGTGCCTGTCACAAGGCCCATCCCAGCTTCCGGCTCCTTTTCCCGCTACTCCAACAGCAGTTGCCCGGGTTCTATAGCCTCCCCCTTGCCCGAGAGGTACTGTGCCCCCCCTGCTCCCTCTATGCCCAACCACGCCTGCTACGGACCCCCCAAACAACTCCCCGACCACCGCGCTCATGGCGGGTTGAAGGATGCTCCCCGCGAGGGCCGGCCCTCCCGGGACTGTGCCGGAACCGGCCCCAAATCTGTCAGCCGCCTAGAATGCCAGCAGGCCTTGTCCAACTGGATCTCGAGCCAAGTGCCGCGGCGAAGCTCTTCGGAGGAGCGCCGCTGCGCCATGCCGCCTCGCTACCGGAGCGTCTCGCAAGACCGGCTGGGGGACGCCCCGGCCTCCCGGGGCTGGCCTCACAGCGCTTCTCAAGACACTTTAATTCAGTCCTCTGCACACGACAGCTGGAGTTACCGAGCTCGATCGGATAACTACCTGGTGAAATACGGGCAATCCTTGGAAGCTCTTGAACAAGGTGCTTTGATTTCTCCTAGATATGAGAGGTGTATGTGGTCACCGGACAGGTTTTACCGGCACGGGCAAGTTAATCGAGCCCAGCCTAGCCACCCAGGTTCCTATATCCCTTCTGCCTCTTCCAGGGATCCGCCTCCTGCACATGTGCAGAAACACCCTTCCCAACCCAACCTCCAGAGCATCAATGACTCTGGGTATATTGGTTACCGGAGCTACAGCCCTTCGTTCCAGCGCAGGACTGGCTTGCTCCATGCCCTGTCGTTCCGGGATGCTACTTTTGGTGACCTTCCGACCATTAATATTTCCCAAAGGCAAGGAAACCACTCGACGCCACCTTACGTCGAAAGGCCTTTGCCCACTGCCGTGCTCCCAAGTGCCTCTGCTCCTTGCCCGGACCCTCCCTTGGGCAGTAGCCCAGAAATCCCCATGGACCAAAGACCAGCCAAGCAAGAGAACGGCACGAGGCCTCTGGAGCGGGCTTCTCCACCTCAGCCCACGGAACGGTTGCAGCCCGAGGCCGAGGAAAGGAGGGATGAGGTGGTTCTCCGGCAAAAGCCCCCAACTGGACGCAAAATGCCTCCTCCTGCGAGACAGATGAACTTTGTCTTCCCGGACGACATGAAGGAAACAGACATTTGCGATCCCCCTCCGCCGGCGCTGGCAGCCGGTAAAGAGAACAAGCGGGGAGTGGCCCCATTGGCTACGCCAGAGGATTCCCTAGCGTCCATTCCATTTATTGGTAAGTAGAGAATGCAGGTTGCTATACTTGGGGAAGGCGCTCTGTGTTAGGATAAGCTGAAAAGGGCTAGAGGCTTCAAGGTCAGCCACCTGCAACAAGTTCCTCCTCCTCCCCTCAGAGGGGGAAGACACTGAAGTTGAGGATGATTTAGCTGGACCCAGTGAAGCGGCAGGGTCACCAGGACTCTGGACCAGAGTAGAGTTACTGCGGAGTTTTCCCTAGTGCAAGAATGGCAGGGCAAGTCTGAAGTTTCGGATAAGTCAAATGAAGTCATCTAAGGAGTATTCATCACATCCTTGGACTGGTGTTTGCCCTCTCTCAGCAGATAATCCATTCTGTTTCCTCATTCCGAATGAAATCTCCATTAGTGGCAAAGAGGTGGTGAGCAGTTCACATTAGGCAGCAGAAAGCAGGGTCTGAATCTCTTAATTCCTTTCTGTGATTCTGAAGTGTGAATCAAACCCCCCCCCCCCCGGACCCCACTCCCCAGAACTCATCCTGTTGGTTAGGTACTGAGGAGCAGGTAGGCAGGAAGGAAAAAAGGAAGGGTTTGTCTATGCTGCAATGTAACATAGCACAGTCTCTGAGCAAGGTAGATTAATAGGGCTCGCACCATCTTAGCATCAGACTGTCTGCTATTTGTGCTGCTGACAAAGCAGGAGCAAAACCTGTGTTAGCACAGCTGTGAGCTGTCCTTGGGCCAGAAGGCGCTGTTCTCTTCCCCACCCACCACCCCCGTCTTCCTTGGTGCTGTTTTCTTCTACCTGGCAACTAGTTACTGTCATTTTTGCCTCCCCACTATTAAGATTCCTTTTCACAACCAATTTATATTTACAAGCTGGAGGCCTGCGAAAATATGTGAATCCGTTAGGCAGCCACATGCATTGGAGTCTCGGAGACCACAGAGTACATAGCCCAGTTAAGGCACCAACTCTCTTTAATACTTCGGGGTCGGGGTGTGTGTGTGTTTAGGTGTCGTCTGTATTCTTGGGCACCACACGGCCGCAGACAGTTGAGTTGGGTTGTGTGAGTAATTCCCAGTAACGGATATTTTCCTGCAGGTCCCAGGCTTTTAATTGCAAAACTCCCAGTCCTAGCTATGCTATGCTGTGAAACTGCTATTGGCACATCAGTGTGCAAAACAGGAACTTAATACAGAAAAGGGGCCCACAATAACGCAACAGTCGTTGGAAGGGGCAAGGAACAGGGTGAAGGAGAGTCTGCTTCCTTCCCTTGTATTAACATTTCGTTCCCCCAGCTTGGGTCCCTCCCAGCTGGCTCTGTTCACTGTCAAGAGGCCGCACCCTCCGGGGATGCCAGGCTGCGAATGGCGTTGTGGCAGTAGGGGGCCCTTCTGAGCTGGTGTTCAGAAATAGCCTGGGTTTCCCACTGTGGAGCAGGCAATTGGACCCAACAATATCCCCTTCTTAAAGAGCAGTGTCTGCTCATAGAGGCTCTTGCTTTTTACCTGTGCAGGTTCTCCTTCCCTCGGTATGTAGGGCTGTCTTCACAGTAGTAGGAGGTGCTTGGGCATTCTCGCTAGGACATAAATCATATCCCTATCGTGTACCTTTTGCTGATGCTGCTGTGGGGGTGGAAAGCTGGTGTCTGGGAAGATAAGCATAACACACACACCCTAAATTTACTCCCAACTCAGCACTTCCCCTGTGGTTTATGCATATAATACAGACAAGTGCCTAAAATGTAAACAAAGGAGCAAAATGGGAGATCTTCATCTGTTAGGCTCCTAGCTGCAGTCGGCAGGAAGGGGAGACTGAACAGGGTTGTTTTTGGCTGAAGAGGCCTCTGGCTTCTGTCAGTGCGAAGACCCAGGAAGCAGGCAGTAGCAGGGAAGCAAGAGCAGCAGCCAAAGCCACATTTCCTGCCATGGAACAGTGCAGATTTACTTACAGTGCAACTCCTTGCAGTTACGTGGTGCTGCATGAGTGAGACTTCATCCAGCTCTTCTCTTCATGCTAGCCCTGCTCACTTTCTAGTGCCACATAACATTATACATTTGTGTCACACCACATGGCACACAGTAGTCTGGCTTGCATGCCACAGTGAGCCAAACTCTGGCTTATCAGGACTGCATGAATGTTCTGGCTTCCAGAAAGAAACTCACGCCAACTTTGCTCCTCACTGTTTCTTTTAGCTCAGTGCAGCATGGCAGCTAAGCCAAGGTTTATCTTAGCGTGTCGTCTGAACCTGGAATTGCAAGCTAAATTTCTCCTTAACTGTGATCTGTAGCCAAGAATAAATCATGAGTTTGAAGGACCAAGCCAGAACTGAGCGACTTTCATCTCTGCCCAGGGAGCCAACGCCTTCCCATGTTTGCTCTAGGCCATAGTTTGGCATGTAGATGTGGCCAGTCTCTTGGAAGTAGCCAGAACAAATCCACTTTCAGCAAAAATCCAATGCAGGGTGACAGCAGGCCATGATGTGAGCAGAACTACAGGGTTGGCCTCCTTGGCTGTTGTTTTCACCACCTGCATCCTGCCCACCCTGTGGGGTCCTTACCTGAGCTAGGTGGGAGCTGGGGGTTGGGCATGAACCTCTTCTGACAGCTGTGATCACCTCTGTTATAAGTGGGTAGGGGTCAGTTGCATGGGTACTTGGCAAAGAATTGCACCCTTCTCTCCTGGTGGGATGTTAAGTTCTTGGGGGTCTCCCTAGGCTGCATCGCCTCCTGAGCTGCACCCGTCCTCCCAGACTATAGCCCTCGCCAGCCTTCCTAGGGTGCTTTTCCCTGGCTGGAATATATCCTTGAACTCTGACAATTCTTCTTGCTTGCCAGGATGGAGGATTGTGGGGTGGGGTGTGTAGAAACTAGCCTACTGCACAAAGGTGAAATTTGCATTTGTCGCTCTGCCCACTTTTGCCTCTAGCCTCTCCCACTGTTGGCATGTGGTTGCCCACAAAAGAACTCAGCCTGACTCAGACTGGAAAACGCTCCCCGCCCCTACTCTCTGTTAACCACTCTAGCCTCTCTTAAGGTGGCCTCCTGTTGCTACTACTACTCCTCAGCTCTCCCCTTGTTTGCCAGCCACTGCTGGACTCTTTCCCTCCTCCATCTCCCAGTGTCTATTTAGTACAAAACCTCTCATTTAGAGAGGACTCCCAAGTGCCTGAAGGGACCTGGGCAAGAGCCTTACAGGCTGTGGCAAGAGACTCATTCATCTCCCCATTCAGAGAGCTGCAGTCCTTAGTCTGAATGCTGTCATGGAGGATAAGGCTGTCAGTGGCTTCTAGCCACAATGGTTCAGTTCTGCCTCCGCCATTGGAGGCAGTGTGTCTCTGAATGCTAGCTGCTGGGAATCCCCAGTGGGAAGAGTGCTATTGTGCTTGGGTTTCTGCTTTGAGGCTTCCCATAATAATCTGGTTGGCCACATGCTGCCTTTGGCCTGATCCAGTCTTAAGTTGTTAAGGTTAGGGGGGTTAGAGCTTCCCCCTCCTCTTCCTGTTCTGCCATTTTATGGTGTTCTCTGCTATTCCAGATGAGCCGACGAGCCCCAGCATTGACCTGAAGGCAAAGCACATCCCCGCCTCCTCTGTCGTCTCAAGCGCCATGAATTCCGCCCCTGTGCTCTCCGCCAGCCCTTCCTCGCCCACTTTCACCTTCGCCATCAACCGCCATTATTCCCAGGATTGCAGTAAGTACCTTTCCAACCCTGCTGCCTTCTGGCTCCGAACATCTTCCTATTGGGACTAGAAATTGCAGGCAAAAGGAACATGCAGGTTTCCCTTTTACAGAATCAGACCATCAGTCAGTCTCACACAGTACAGTGGTACCTCTGGTTGCGAATGGGATCCGTTCCGGAGGTCTATTCGCAACATGAGCAGAATGCAACCTGCATCTGTGCGTCTGTGCATGTCGCGATTTGCCGCTTCTGCGCATGCGCGTGGCATCATTTTGCGCGTGCACAAGCGGCGAAACCCGGAAGTAACTCTTTCTGGTACTTCCGGGTCGCTGCAGGACGGAACCTGAAAACGTGCAACCTGAAGCAAACGTAACATGAGGTATGACTGTACTTGTCTACCTTGACTCCTAGGATTTCGGATGAGCGTTTTCCCAGCCTGCCTGGAGATGCCAGGAATTGAACATGGGAATCTTTCTGATGCTGTTCATGTGCTCTACCACTGAGATATGCCCTTCTCAAAACGTTAGCAAGCCTGCCTGAAACACTCTCCTAGAGAAGGGAGCCCCCACCTATTGTCAGATTCAATTGTTTGGGTTGTTTTAAAGACCAAACGTAACTTGGACATTTAGCAGAATTTCTATAAGGATTTCTCAGTTTCAAACTTTTTGGAACTTTGCATTCAAAATGAGTAATGTTGTTGTTTTGAAAGCCACGTTTCATTCTGAATTCTGGTTCATGAATTTTAAGGCAAGGACGATAAGTACCAGTTTGCTTAGTTTTAATACTGGGGGAAAGAGTTCCGTTCCCAAACACGTCCACCAAGATTCTTAAACCAAACTCCAACCTTCTCATTAATGGCTGCTGTCCTTTTCCCCGCTTTTTTCAAATTTGGAAAAATATTTATAGATGGGGTGAGGGGTGAGGAATTGAAAGAAAATTTTGAGTTCGGAGAATTCACTTGAGAATTGTTCTGCTCAACAGCTATGGTGCAAGAAAGGTGGGGGTGGGGTGGTGCAGAGAGAGGCAATGGTATGTTTTATAATAAATTCCACTGAAGCTGAATCATGAGATGACGGGGAAAAGAGAGTTTGAAAGCCAAGTCTTTAAGCCTTAGACTTCTAAGGCAGTAGCTCTCAAACTGTGTGCTCTGAGGGAATTGCTAGTATGATGCTGGACCTGTCAGTGCTGGTGAAATTAAATAATGAAGGGCTCCCACAAGCCTAAATTACTCACCCCGGGAAGAGGCTGCCTACCATGTCTGTGTGATCCACTGCTCTGGCCTTTCCTGCTTGTAGGCAGGAAATACATTCAGGACAGGGACTCGTGCAGAGGCACAGAAGGCGGATTCCCCTGAGGACAGGCAATGTTTTCTCTTTTACATTTGAAAAGTAAACATTTTGGAGCCATAAGCATGACACAAGTCTCCTAATTCTTATTCGGGGGAGATGAAAACTGTGCCTCACAGCTACCAGATATTTGGGGGGAAACGGTCTGGGGAACAGTGGTCCACAGTCTGTGTTTGCTTCTAAGAAGATACACATTTGTTGGCATGACTGTATTGATACAAACACTTCTGAATCCCAATAAGCATATAATCCGTGTAGTCAGCCTCTTGCCGCTTCCAGTCTGTCCACCTTCATGGGGGAAGATAGGATAAATGAGTGCCAAAATCCCAGGTGGAACTTTGCTTTGTGCCTTTGCTCCAGACCCTGTTCAAATATGGGTGGGCTTTTGAGAAGATGAAATACAGATGATAAATTGAAAGTGGGAGCCAAGGTAGAACATAGTTTAAATTTTTCCTGTGCATGCCATCTGTTTAACTTTCCTGCTGCGAAGGCTCCCCCTCTATATATCAATATAAGATGCCTGCATATATCTAAATCCAGATCTCAGGGTTACAGCCCAGTCTAGTGTCACACAGAAATGGGTCACAGGGTGTGGAATATGCATATGGAGGTGGTGGAGCTGTGCAAATTGGAACTGGCTCAGTGTGGATTCATTTAAATCCTGTCGGGCAAACTATACAGTCTATTTAATGTGAGATGCAATGGAGAGGAGGCAAAACATGTCTCCTTACCCTGGATATCTGGAGTAGTGGGGCAGGTTTAGCCCTGACCCCAGTGTTGTCTGCAAGTGTACCCCTGCACCTTCTTCCGTATAAGTGAATGGCTGCCTATGTGGGAATAATGAAACATTGAACCTGGAGATAATATGGTGGGAGCAAAAGCTGCCCACTGTTCCCAACCACTGTTGGGCCAGGCATTGTGACCAGAAACCTCATGGCAGGGGGTGAGTTGAAGGGGATCCTGGCCATATGCAGACTCCCAACTTAACAACAGTGACAAGCACCTCCCTAGTTGCTAATATCCTCTCTAGCTCTTTAAAATGTGCATCATCTTGTTTATCTTTAGTCACGTTAGGGTGAGTCTGTGTTTGACCTAGTTTTTATAGGGAGATGTTGCTCCTTTCTACAAATCTACCTACACATGGCCAAATGAAGAGAGATCAGTTGCCAAACTCCGCCCTTGTTTGAAAGTTTGCTTTTGGCTGTTTTCAGTTTCACTGTTTTCAGTTGCCCCCCTCCCCATATACAGTCAAACCTCGTTCTGCGTCCACCTCTGCTTGCGTCCGCTTCAGCGAACGTCCGCGGCAAACCCGGAAGTACTGGAATGGGTTACTTCCGGGTTTGCCGCTCGCACATGCGCGGAAGCGCTAAATCTTGCTGTACGTGCGCAGACGTGGCGTTTCGATGTGCGTCATTTTCGGGTTGCGGCGGAGCTTCCGGAACGGATCCCCACCGTAACTCGAGATTCCACTGTAGTCACATATCCTTGATGTCAGGGTGTTTCCCTCCACCAGGCATTGGGAACTGTCACTGCTGGACATTGGGTGTTGGGTGGCTTGGAGATGCAACCTGCTGAACTTCCCTTGAGATGACTCAGTGGGCTTTGCTTATGCTCAGAATCACTTGACTCATTGCCACGCTTGGAGTCAGGAGCTAATTGTCATTCCTGGGCAGTTTTCCCATGCACCTGAGTGCATTTTGCCATTCCTATACAACCTGCCTAGCCTCAACAACAACAACAACAGCACCCCTGTTTCTTTCCACCAATGCACTTGCTCCCTGCAGGTTCCACACCCTGGTCCTCTCTCTGCAGGCTGGTCCCTGTGGGTAACAATAAAAGACTGAATAGGGTGGTGATACAACAGGGTGTCAATTACAGTGGTCCCTTTGGGGGCAGGTGATTGGGCTAAATGGCCCTTTTCTAGCCCCTTCGACCTCCGCCGTTTACTTTTGCTGACCTTTGCTTACCTTCCTCTCCCCCCTCCCCACTTTGTCACAGGCAACATCAAAGCCAGTCGCCGGTCTTCCTACCTCTTAGCCATAACCACAGAACGCTCCAAGTCATGTGATGATGGTCTGAACACATTTCGGGATGAGGGGAAGCTTCTGAGGTGGGTTTGGTTCTTTGCCCCTCCCCGCCTCCCCCCAGTTCCTTGTAATTAGCTGGTTTTGGGAGGGGGGTTGGTGACTATTATGCATTCTTTCTGAACTGTTTTGATTTGTTTGGTATTGGCAACACATTCCAGAGGAGCAGCTGCATTATGTGGGTGGAGCCAGGCAATGCCTTCAGCCTTTCAAAGGTTTTGGCAGCAAAAACAATCTAGAGACCACCAATCTTGGTCCAACCAGCTCAGTCTTGTCTACTCCACAGTTAGCCAATGTGGTGCCCTCCAGATGTTGTTGGGCTTCAGCTGCCACCAGCATCAGCCACCGTGGTTGGCCCAGTGGTCAGGGATGGTGGGAGTCAGAGTCCGACAGCATCTGCAGGAAGCCACCTTGGCTTACCCCCATTCTGCTCCAAAGGGGCAGTTCTTCCAAGATTTTCCAGCTCTGCAGCATGAGATCCTTCAGCTGGAGATGCCAGGGATTGACCCTGAGACATTCTGGATGCCAAGCGTGTGCTCTTCCACTGAGCCTTGGCCCCTCTCTCCATATGTTTGTATTTTGCGCAGTTATATCTATGTGGAATCACTGGTATTGGAACCCTGCTCCCGGGAGTTGTTATCTATGACTTACTGGTTCTGTATGCAGGGCTCCCAACCTCTGGGTGATAGTGTTGGCCACAATTGTGTTGTGGTGTAAGCTTCTGTACACCAGAACCCATTAGATGCATTTGATATAATGTGTTGCTGAGTCTTAATCTTCAAAATATGTTAAGCTTTGTACCATAGAATTCTTCTTTAGTCCCCCCCACCCCGCTGCTGCCTGCCCCGGTGGCATGATGTGTGCAACCTATGCAGCATGGAGTGTGGTTTCTTCCTCTTTTGTTCTGAAATGCAGGAGATGGATTAGAGTTAGTTGCACTCTAGAGTTTGGTGTGTGTGTGTGTGTTATGTGCAGTGACGTGCCTGAGTGTAAGCAGGGCTCGTTCCCCTTTTAATTTGCGTAGCTCATGTCAACTGTATTGATGGTTTCTCCTTAGGAGGCTGCCGAGCCGGGTGCCAAGCCTCCGCATGCTAAGAAGCTTCTTCACTGATGGGGTGAGTATTGTGGCTCTGTGACCCTCCTTTTCTTAAAAGCGGGGAGGGGAAGTGGATCAGTAGATTCTGCCTGTCTCAGTCCCTCATCACACTTGTGTATTGTGACTCTAATTAAACAGAAAATAAAACTTTAAAGCACACCCACCGACTATTCCTTTCTAGTTTCCTTATCTGTTTTTTTTTTTTTTAAAAAGAAGTAACATTTTCTGCATTTGTAGCTAGAACAGGTTCACTTATCCTTCCCTCCCCATGCTTCAGCAATGTGCTCTCCTCCCCTGGTTCTCCAGAAAAATATTCTGAACCTCTGCCTGAGCAGCACTTCCTCATTTTGTCTGCTCTAACGGCGTTTTGCCTGTACGTAAGCATGCCATCTGTTCCTCGGCCTAATTTGAGCAACTATTTACCTATACAGTAAATAGTTTTTACCTATATTTACCTATACTAGTTGCGGACTTAATCCATTTTGGGGTGCTGTTCGCACCTGAAAAGTCCGCAACTAAAGTGCCTCTTCTGCACATGTGTGCGGTGCAGCTCGCTCTGCACATGCACAAAGTGCGCAGATCGCTTCTGCGCATGCATGGGCAGTGAACCCGGAAGTAAACACTTCCAGGTTTGCCGCATTCATAAGCTGAAAGTCCGTAACAAGAGATGAACACAACACGAGGTGTGACTGTATTCAAGCTGCATTCTGGCCTCCTTTAAGACTAGGGTTTTGTTTTGTTTGTGGGTGTATTCTGCAATGTGCCATTAGTGGTGGATTTCTACTGGAGTGTCCACACACCACTCTTCTTTATTAGTAGTTTTGTGATGCTTCCACAATGTTATATAGTGCAACAAAAGCAGAACAACCGGGAACATTTGTGGTATGGAAAGTTATAGGATTTCAGCAGGAAGTTGCAGGATGTGCACTGATTAGGAAACAAAGTAGTCTGTCTGCCCCAGGGGCAAAACAATATTGAAAGCAAGATCACGTATCAACATCCCAGTACCACCATGAGCACAAACCATTGTGCATGCACAATGGAAAGCGTGTCTGGAGGGGCCTCCCCTTTCTCTCTCCTTCCCCAGTGGTTGAGCAGCAGTCGCCTTCCCAGCCATGGGTGCCCAACAACCTCTCTTTTGTTTTCCGTCCCCTTGCAGTCTTTGGATAGCCTGGGTACCTCTGAAGACACCCGATCGAAGCGGCATTCGACCTCGGACTTGTTGGATGTCACTTTCAGTGACGTGAGGAAAGAGGGCTGGCTCCATTACAAACAAATCCTCACAAAGAAAGGCAAGGTATGTTGTACCTTCCGCAAGGATGGAGTAGTGTGGGTGTATGTCTTTGTTTGGGGTGGGCTGGTAGGAAATAATTCTGATATATACACTGGTAAGCACTGGCCATCACCAGTCAGGATTTTTTTTTGGGGGGGGGGGATGACAGTAAACTGAATAGTCTGCTGTGTGTGTAGTATTAAAGGGGGGAGGCAGTTGGGAATGTATGGCCCTTCAGTAGCTGGGACTCCCAACTCTTTAGTCCCAGCCAGCATGACCAATGGTCAGGGATGCTGGGAGTTGTAGTCCAGCAACAACATCTGGAGGGA
Source organism: Podarcis pityusensis (assembly GCF_964106645.2). Lineage (NCBI taxonomy): Eukaryota > Metazoa > Chordata > Lepidosauria > Squamata > Lacertidae > Podarcis > Podarcis pityusensis. The sequence goes on from NC_138038.1 coordinate 22,652,372, forward strand.
CTGCAGATTCCCCACCCTTGCACAAAAGCATAGTTAAGCACTACAGCAGACCCACGGCTTACGCACGATTTACTTACGCAATTGCAGCTTTGCGCAGGTGGCAGGAAAATGAAAATAAATGGAGACAGGGAGGAGGGAACAGTCCAATATCTTGTGTAACCTTCCCATAGCACAGCAAGCAAGGTGGAGGCTTAAAAAGCTCTTTCTGCACCAGGTTTTCCTGCCACAGAAAAATTTGAAGCCCTCCATCTTGCTTGCTGGGCTCTGGGAAGGTCACATAAAGCCTCTGTTTTTATATCTGTTGCAAGCTGCCCCCCAGAGTGGCTGGGGCAACCCAGTAGGATGGGTGGGGCATTACTACTACTACTACTAGTACTACTAGTACTATTTCGGGTGGCCTCACAAGATCTCGTGAGAACCTCCCACAGCCTTCCAGAGGCCTTGTGCAATGTTCCCAGGGGCAGTTCCTGCAGTTTTCCTGACTTCCCATGATATTGCCTTTGCATACGAGCCCCCTGCACACAACCCCCACCCCAGTTTAAAAATAATGAGTCTGATAGGAGTTGAACTTTAAAAATAATAATGCAGAAACAACCCAGCACTTTGGTTCCAGTGCATTACTGTAGTGTGTGGAATGCTCAATGTTTCTAGATTCCTATTCCTAAGCAGATGAAAAAGAAAATTTAAAAACAGCTTTCTCTGCTAATAATGAGTGGTGCTGTCCCATCCTTTGTAACCCTCAGAAAGGGAGCTATGTTTACATTTCTGTACTATTTTACTTAACTGTGGAAGCCAGGTGACCGATAAGAAATCCATAATTGTTGGACAATGAGATAAATAAGCAAACCTGCACACGTGTACTAAGTTTGGACCCCGTCCCCCAGTTTGAAAGTTTGGTGTTTCTTCTTGTAAGTAAAGGTGCAAATATAAATCTTTTAAGTATTGCAACATGTTCTTGAGTTCTTGAATGCTCTTCTTTTTTGGGGGGAGGGGGTGAAGGTGGGATTTCACTCAATGTTTTCTAGTACTGTAGCTGGAGGAAACCTTGTTGCCATTAAAAAAACCCAAAACGCAGTGCTAGAGCTCATGTGTTAAATGTGAGAGCGCCAAGGTTCAATCTCTGTCATCTCCAGGTAGGGCAGGGAAAAGACACCTGCCTGATGTGTTAGAAAGCCACTGCTAGTGCCCTGTAGATAATTTAGAATTCAACTCCCATTATCCTTGATGATTGGCCATTCTGGATGGACTTGATGGGAGTTGTAGTCCAACTTCATATGAAGAACATCAGGTTGGGGAAGGCTGGTGTAGGCAGCACTGCATGCACATACCAAAGCCTTACTTGGTATAAGGAATCTTCCTATATTTAGCAAATAGGTAACTTAGGTCTTGCCCAAGATGATGTAGGGTATTTTCACATGAGCGCCTTAAAACACAGCGAGATCATCCCCACCTCCGCTGCGTTTCAAGCTGCGTTTGCACAGTGGGGCTCACATCAGAAAAGTGGGGAGGGGGAATATCTTCACCAGACACACATAACCATTTGGGTTGCTCCCCCCACCCCCACTCCCTACAAACTCTTGCCCATTAAGCTTTCATGTGCGCATGCGCGCTCATCTGTGCATGTGCGACGGCTGCTAGGATACGTTCACATTTTCCGGTTTTCTAGTCTGATTGAAACTGGTTTGAGCAAAAAATAATAATGCATCAAATAGCAGTGTTTGCCAAGAAACTACAGGATCGATATGGACTGTGGCTGACATCGTGTGAATACAAAATTGAAAACTAGCAGTAGAAGTACGCTGGATGCAGAGCAAGCAGTAATGTGAACATGCCCATATTAAGCCTGAGTCAGCAAAAGGGCTTGATCCCAGGCACTACTGAAGCTGAAGTGTTGCCTATCAGAATTTGGTGCCCCAATACATCTTTGCAGGAAATCTCTCTCTCTCTCTCTCTCTCTCTCTCTCTCTCTCTCTCTCTCCCTCCTTCACCGCCCCTCTGTCTTCCTCCTCCCTCAACATGCGCCCAATTCCTACTCTCGTTCTTTCTCCCTCTACAGAAAGTTGGCGGAGGCATTCGGCAGTGGAAGCGGGTCTTCGCTGTCCTACGTGCACACTCGCTCTACTTATGCAAGGACCGGCGGGAGGCTGTGGCCATTGCCCCGCCCCCAGGTGAGGAGGAGCAGCCGCCAATCAGCGTCCGAGCGTGCCTGGTAGACATCTCCTACAGTGACACCAAGAGGAAGCACGTCTTCCGGCTGACGACCGCTGACTTCTGTGAATGTCTCTTTCAGGCCGAGGATCGGGATGACATGCTGGCCTGGATTAAAGTCATCAGGGAGAGTAGCAAAGCCGAGGGCGAGGTGAGAACTGCCCTTGGCTGGCTCCTGGGCCACTGGCTTTTCCAAAACATCTCTATCGGCAGTCTCCTCTGTGCTTCTCTCAGGTGTTTGCCCTTTTCCCCAAGGAAGAGGCCACCTGCAAATTCTCAAGCGTGCCTGGTCTTAGCACACACATTGCTGTGAGCATCCATGGATCTCCCATGGCATGTTGGGATCTGCACACATTTTGTGGCCTCCATCCAGGCTGTCTTCCAGAGAAGCAATATACACATAGAAAGGGGGGGACCTGTGTCCATTACCAGAGATTTCTTTGAAAATGCTGCTGTCTCAGCAGCTTCTACTGCTGAAGAGGCAAGCCACCATTCTATTTAAAAAGCAGCTTGCCTCTTTGTAAATCAGAAGTACACTGAAGAGAAGCCTCTGCCTGTGCATGCAGTTATTCTACATGAAGTTTCTTTGTATAGCAATCCCACAGCATGAACATGCACTAGTGTGAGGATGTATACACAGCAAGGTTTCTTCCCCCCTCCCCCCGAAAGTTTCAGCAGTCCCTGAGAATTCCATGCTAGTAAAAGCTTAAGGCTTGGGAGAGCTGAAAAGTCAGTTTGGTGGTTCAGCCACAAGAGCTGCTGGAAGGCGAAAAGCCTCAGCCCACGCTTGGATCTTGGCCTGTGCATAATTCTGAATTTAGGAGGCAGAGTGTGCTCTCAATTTTATGACCATGCAATTGTTCATCTCCATACTTGGGCTTCTTGACTTTGGGAGGCACAGAAGTTGCTTTGTCCAAAAATTGGGCCTGGCTGTCTTCTGCCCCCTTTGGCTGGAGGTGATAGGAAGGATAAACTATCCATATATGTAGGGAAAGAAAAGGTTCTGCCCTAATTATTATATATGCAGAACATCCCTTCACCCCTTGATTCCTGTTTGAACGTATGAGCTGTGCAGGCAATTAATTGGTTCAAACTCTGATTTGACCACTTTTTAGCCTGTCCCAGAATTTTGATGGAACTGAAAGGGGGAACTTTATTCAGCAGAGTAACGAGATACTGTTGAAACCTGTGTGGCTTTGAGCTGACAGTTAACCTTCTTTCTATATCTTTTCTTTCCCAATAATCTCCAGGACCCTGGGTTTGCAAGCCAAGCACTGATCAGTAAGAAGCTAAATGATTACAGAAAAGTGAGGTAAATTTCTGACCATTCTTTCTTCTTTGCTTCTCCCCACCCCATTGTGTCAGTCTACGTCTAGTTCTTTCTAAACTATCTGGGCTGCACCACTTTAGATTGCTGTTGGGGACTCGTGATCAAGTCTCTATAGAACATCTTCCCCACCCCCACACACATAGAAAGCAAGCTTGTGAACGAGAAGCTGGGCATACTAGTTTTCTAGATGGAGGGGTTGTGGGTTTTGTGGGGCAGGGGTATACGAAGGAACATCCTATTAGATTAGACACAATCTGCAATCAGACACAGGTTACCTCGGTCAGGCATGGCTAAACTTGTCCCTCCAGCTGTTTTGGGACTACAGCTCCCATCATTCCTAGCTAACAGGACCAGTGGTCATGGATGATGGGAATTGTAGTCCCAAAACAGCTGGAGGGACAAGTTTGGCCATGCCGCCTCAGATAGTACTTTTGGGGCAGGTATCTCAGCCTGCTGGTTCACACATCCTATTTCTTCCCTTGTTCCTTGTTAAGTGCAGGGCTAGGTTAAACTTAACATTTGCCAGAAAACTCCCTCACAATTATATAGCAAATTGAAGCACGTGTTACCTCACTCAAGATGGTGCCACTTTCACTGGTTGGTGTGCAATACCTCCCCTCCTCTCCTCTTGGTTAGTTGACTTGCTGATAACAGAGTTAACCCTTAAGCTGCAAACTGAATGATCCCTACTGTTGCACTTCCAACACCCTGCTCTCATGGGCATAGCCGGGGAGGGGGCAGATGCCCCCCTAAATAAATAAAAATCAATCCAAATACTTAAGTAACTGAGGTTCTGCCCCTCTAACATAAAGCCTGCTCCCCAACATAAATCCCGGCTACGCCCATGCCTGCTCCATTCATTCAAGCCTGCCTGCCTAGCTGTGGACATTGGAGTCCAGTGTGGATGTCAAGTGTGTCACACTCTTAGCTTGCATTTACAACTTTACACACCCTGCTGGTTCAATAATGGCGCCTCTCATCAGTAGCCTTTTGTCTCTCTGATTGACTTGGATCAGTCTCTTTAGTCACCTCTGCAGTTTAGCACCTTATTCTTCCCAGAAATGGATGTCCGTAGACAAGATAAAAACCAGCATCATGAATCATTCCTGCAGCTGTTAATATTTGCTTCCATAAAATTATAGTACAGGTGCAGCTTCCAGTCTGTTATCTAGGGCAGCTCCATGCAGAGTGATAGTAGAGTAGTCTAGCATTAGGGTGAGATACAATATGAAAGGTGAATTATGTGTACAGTAGTACCTTGGTTGTCAAACTTAATCCGTTCGGGGAGTTTCCTGCACTCAATTGGAAGCCACAGAAGCCGTGTCGGATGTTTGGCTTCCAAAAAACATTCGCAAAGCAGAACACTTCCAGGTTTGCAGTGTTCAAGAGCCGATTTGTTTGGGAGCCAAGACGTTTGAGAACCAAGGTACCACTGTATAAGTTTGCCATCATAAAGAAAGCTTTGAAAATTCTCTCTTGATGGCAAAGACCAGTGGCAAAGAGTTGATGGCAAAGACCAGTGTTTTATATGTTTGAAGTTGAGGCCTTGAGTTGATACATTGCATGTTCCTTTTCCCTTACAGCTCCTCTGGGACCAAACCAGACTCCTCCCCAAAAGGTCCTCGTGTGCCGGGGGTGAAGTCAGAATTGCAGAAGCAACTAGGAGCAGGGCCACCCCGTTCCCCACGGCAGGATACCATCACGCTAAGAGGTATGAGAGCCTTGAGTGCATCTCTGTCTGAGTCTTTGTGAGCAACAGGGTGAGAAGACACTCCGTGTACTTTGCACCTTAATATCCAGAGGGAGCACACAAATCTGTGAATAGTGCCTAATTTTTTTAATCAACAGCTTCAGGGGCTCAGATTTTCCCAGATGTTCTGCTCTCTGAGGTCCTGCTGCCTCATTCGAGCTGCAGCAGCAACTGTTTAATTTATCCCTCTATCATTCTACATTAACATGTCCTCAAAGCTGCTTATATTTGTTTTTAAGGAGCAATATAGGATGGCAGGGGTTGCTGGTCAGAAGCCAGAGTGACTTATTGGATATAATATAGGATCTCTGGGAGGCTTGGGTTCAAATCATATCTCAGCCAATGACGTGCTGGCTGAGTTGGGTTATGTATGTATGTACAGTGGTACCTTGGTTTACAAACAGTCTGGTTTGCATATGTTTTGGATTACAAACATGTCAAACCCAGAAGTGTGTGTCCCGGTTTGCAAACTTTTTTTGGATTGCAACCCATTTTTTTTCTATTACGAACAAATTGTTTTTGGAGGCCCCATTGGCGAAAGCGTGCCTTGGGTTACAACCTGTTTTGGTTTACAAACGGATCTCCAGAACGGATTATGGTTGTACACCAAGGTACCACTGTATTTAAGTGCCATCAATATACAGTCATACCTCAGAAGTCAAATGCCTTGTGAGTCGAATGTTTTGGCCCCCGAATGCCACAAACCTGGAAGTGAGTATTCGGGTTTGCAAATGTTCTTTGGAGCTTCCTGCAGCCAATTGGAAGCCGCGCTTTGGTTTCTGAATGTTTCGGAAGTCAAATGGACTTCCGGAATGGATTCCATTTGGCTTCCGAGATACGACTGTAAATGGCTCTGTACAAAATTATTTAAATTTTCTAGTTTTCTTCTGCCTCAGTTCCCTACCTGGAAGTTATTTGTGTGTGTCTCCATTAGCCAGGCTTGTCACTGTCAGGCTAGCTTTTCACGTGCACAATTATCATTTTTTAATGTGAGAGAGAAGAAAGGAAGGAAGGAAGGGTCAGCCACCTGACAATGACATCACAACGACCCATTTTCATATGCTGGCGTTATTTGAAATCAAACCATGCTGACAAAGGTGTGGCTTTGCTGGTACCAGTTACCAGCTGATCAGTGGTGCTTGCAAACCCCCACTTTTGTCACTTTTGTCATCTTTACCTGCAGCACACCTGATGCTCAGGTGTATGGCAGGTGGATAAAATGGTCTGTTGGGCCAAATGAGGAGGAGGACTGATGGGCCTGATTATGCCTGCAGACCTGTGGTACCCCCATCACTGCTTTAGGCAGGCCACTGGGTGATAATTTTTCGTCTGATTTTGGCCTGTTATGTTTCTCAGCCAGTGAACTTGCTTTTGTTCTTCTTTCCCCCTGCCCAGATGACAGTGCCCACCAGAAAGCTCCTTGGGGTATCAACATAATGAAGAAAAACAAGAAGCCTGCTCCAAGGGCCTTTGGCGTGAGACTAGAAGACTGCCAACCTGCCCCTGACAACAAGGTAGACCCTTGCATTTCCCTGCATGTGCAAACCTAGTGCATTAAATTGTAAGAAACCCATCTTTTCATGCTGCGGCACCTACACTTTGGAACTCCCTTCCTGTTTAAGGCAGGCAGGTGCTGGACTTGTCGCTGCAGCCTTAAAACATTTTTGTTTAGGAAAGCCTGTCCAGACACAAAGATGTGCTGCTACAATCAAGCAGAATATGCATTTTGTTAACTAAATAAATATTAGAGAGGAAGCACCTTGAGCTTTCCTAAGGGCCAAAACCCAGTTAAAATATCTGGTAGGCTACCTTCCCCAATAATAACCTGTCAGTCCAAGCTGCCTTTGTGCTCTTCCTGCTTGCAGCCTAGTCACAGACAACTGTGTGTTTGCTTTAGATAGCAAGTACCTGCAAGCATGCAAGTGGAGTCACCACATGCAACGGAAAAAGGTGTGTTGTGGGGAGTTGAAAGTGAGGAGGAAGTTGAGACCTATTAGCCTGGTGGAAAGAGAATAATTTCCCAGACATGGTCTACAGCAGGGGTAGCCAACCTTTTTATACCTATCGCTACTAATGCATCTTTCTTGATGGTAAAATTTCCTTACCGCCCACCAGTGCTCGGTGGAAGGAGGATTCAGCTTGTGCCGTAGAACCCCCTACCGCCCACCTAGAATCCTGAAACACCCACTAGTGAGACCAGGTTGACAGTCTCTGATCTACAGAGTTCCAGTTGAGGGGGCTGGATGCTAAATGCCAGTGTGGTGCAGTTGGTAGAGTGTCAGACTAAAGCCTGGAAGATTGGGGTGCTGTTCCCCACTCAGCCATGAGACTCACTGGTGACCTTGGGCCAGTTACTGTCTCTCAATCTAACTTACCTCACAGGTTGGTCTGAAGGTAACCTTGAGAAGAGGTGAGATATGTTGTTGGCATCTGTCTGTCTTGAGAGACAATGGAGTGCACCTCTGGGGGTGAAGTCAAACCTCTGCGTTAGCTGCACCGAAGTGACCTTCCTGGGGTGCAAGCCTGGGCAATGTGTAAGGAGATCCTGGGCTGCCCAGACAATAAGACTCCCCTCTCAGCCTCACAGCTCTCCTCCAAAGGAAAGCACAGCAATACGTTTGGCACCTGCTTGGCTGCAGGAGTTGCTGGAAGGAGGCATACAAGGCACCACCCAAGCACCTAAGGGACTCCACTCCAGATTTGTGTAGGGCAGCGGTTCTCAACCTGTGGGTCCCCAGATGTTGTTGGACTACAACTCCCATCATCCTTGAGCTCTGGCCTTGCTAGCTAGGGGTGATGGAAGTTGTAGTTCAACAACATCTGGGGACCCACAGGTTGAGAAAGGCTGGTTTAGGGTTTACTTCTTAGCCTTTTCTTCTCCTGAAGATATCTCACAAGGCAGCAGAGGTTTTCCTTCTCCTAGATTAGCTACCTTCCCAGGTTGATGAGCTTCACCTGCCCCTAAAGGTGGGATATAAATGTACTAAATAAGTAAAGCAATACAACACATTCCTGTTCAGGGAATGTGCAACATGCTGCTTAGAGGAGCATCTCGGCTTAATTGTGATACATGCCAGTCCTGTGTTTTCGGAAGTGTAGGGACTTACTCTCGCATCTCATGCCCAGTTAAAACACAGTGCCCAAGTTGTTGATGTCCATATTCCAACAGTCGCCAGAAATAAATTGAAGTTCAGACTATGTGGATTTGGCTGCAGGCAAAGTTTGACGTTCCAGAAATTTATATGACACCCTTGCAGGGGATATGTATTGGTCATGTGCATGTTTTGGGACTGGCCAGCTATTTAAGGCCCTTTAGACCGGGTGTGGCACCTTGTCTGGCACCAGCCCATTTGCTTCTGCAGCTTTAAATGCCGCCGCCACACTGCACTCGTGCCTTTGACTTGTGAAGGTTTCTGAGACTGCCGCCAGCCTCACCTCCGCACTTCACTTTCTGCAGAAAGTCCCCCTGATTGTGGAAGCCTGCTGCAAGGTGGTGGAAGACAAAGGCTTGGAATACATGGGCATCTACCGCGTCCCTGGGAACAACGCTGTGGTCTCCAGCCTCCAGGAGCAGCTCAACAAAGGGTCTGCAGAAATCAATCTGCAGGAAGAGGTGAGAGCAGGACCACTCTGCCCCTCCCTGGCTCCTGCCAGTCTCTCTGCCTCCTGTCAGTCTCCCCGTTTCCCCTCTTCGCTACTGTTGAAAACTCAGCGTACAGTATGCTGCTGCCACCTAGCTGCCACTTAGCTGTACTATAGGCAGTGCCCACGCATATTTGCAGAAGGCTGTACCTGTTGCACACTGAACACTGGGCCAGTTCACAAGCCTTGTTTGGGCTTCTGACTCGTAGAAGCAAAGAAGTGGCAGCAAAGAAACTAAGCTAAAAAATCAGGAACTCTCCGAGTCAAATCATGCCTCAGCCATGAAACCACTAGCTGTACTTTGGCGAGCTTGCCTCCCCCCTCCTGCCATCTAGTGTTATAATGTAATGATTACAGCCTCCTTTTTCTGCTAAATCACCTGTTTTCTGGAGACAATAAATCACTGATGGAAATCTAAGGTGGCCCCTTGGCCATTTCTTGCCAGCATGGCTACACGATTTACGATAGTGTTGATGTTTCTCCTGTTCTTCTGGGATCTGGTCTCTTGCCTAGAGTAAAAATCTTGGTGAGATTAGAAGTGTGATTTTGAAACATCCCAAACTTTAAAATTACTTCTTTCTCTCTCCATATATGGCCAGAGGTGGCAAGACTTGAACGTCATCAGCAGTCTCTTGAAGTCGTTCTTCCGGAAACTCCCGGAACCACTGTTTACAGATGGTGAGTGACTCTGGCTTCACACCCTTAGCATTTAAGATAGCGTAAATCTACATTTTCTCTTTCGAACGGATGGGCAAGTGGAAAGGCAAAATGCTCGGATGGTTGGGATTGTGGGGTGGGCCACGTTTTTGGTGCATTGGATGCGGGTGGGAAGGTCTGACTATGTGTCTGCCTTCTGGGTCTAAACCTAGGCGCTCCCCTCTTTCAGCAAATGAAATTGGTCTTGGCAGTGCAGGGGCAGACATGGATTGCGAGAGAGGAAAGAGGAGCTTAAGTGCCCGGAGAAAGGACTGGGGCCTCTGGCTGGGCAAGTGACTATATAATAGCAAAGCTCTCAGGAAGGCCTTTTGAATTAATTTCAGGTTTTTGAAGGGAGGTATTTCCCCAACAATGCTCTTTCTTGTCTTCAGCGCCTTAAGCTTGCCCCTATTTCTTTTCCATCATGAGCAAAACGCTTGCCTTTAAATGAGCAGGGTTGTCTCTAACAGTGGAAGGAAAAAGCCATCAAGTCAGCTGTCCCACAAAACCCCTATCATGCAGGAGCAGGAGTGCATTTGAGTGCTCACCTGGTAGGTTTAGGTGACAAGGGTTTGCAGGCAAGCCGAGTGAGCAGGAGCCAGCAGAGGAAGAGATGAGGCAGAAAGCTGTTGGAGGAGGGATGGAGCTCTCCATCTTCCCACTGCCAGTTCAGTGGCAGGACACCTGCCTTGTGTGCAGAAGGCCCCAGGCTCAATCCTCAGCATCTCCAGGTAGGGCTGGGAGAGGCTCCTGTGCAAAGTCTGGGAGAGCTGCTGCCTTTGTCAGGCATTCTCAGATCAGAGCATATAACTCCAGGCTTTGATCTCCTTTGGGAGCCTTGAGACTCCTTTGGGTTTTCTGTTTGCTTTCAGACTCAATTCAAAATGCTTTGGAGCAGGTTACTTTAAGGAGTGCTTGCTCTCATAGAGGCCTACCTGGGAATTGAGATCAGGGTCAGAGGTCTTGCGCTCAGTGCCATTGGTCTGCCCAGGTAAACTGCCACCGTATCACCTTGCGCGGGACTCCCATTTCCTCTGACCAGACAGTGCCTAACAATCACAGATGAATTTCTTCTTTTTTACAAGATAAGTACAATGACTTTATTGAAGCCAACCGGATTGAAGATGCCAGCGAAAGGATGAAGACCTTGCGCAAACTGGTACGCAATTTGGGGAGGGGAAGTTGTCCTCTGTCAGTGGATGCTTTTTTCTTTGCAATGCAGTGGGGAAAACACAAACACATTTCCTCTCCGCCTTGTTGTAACAAAGCTTTTGAGAGGGCAGGTTGTAGCTCAGTGGTAGATCATCCGTGCCGCAGGTCCCTGGCATTTCCAGGTAGACCTTGGGAAGGACCTCTAACCGAGTCCTTGGAGAGCACTGGCCAATTGATGTAGATCTGGGGAGGCTCAACGGCTTCATGGAAAGTTGGTCAGACCTCTAAGACCTGGTTGCCAGTGGCAGAGGTGACCAATGCACACTTACGCATGCACGCACACTTACCACACATAGAGCACATGCACACTTACAACACATACAGCAAACAAACCTGTACTCAAACTAACCACATATATACAGACATATGGCACTGCCCACCCCCCGCTATACAGTTATGCAGCCATACATAGGTATACTTTCTCTCTCATACACAAGCCCCTATCACTTTGTGATGGCGGATGGCAGGAGATTTCATGCCCCCTCGTGGTCTTCAAGGAATGATACCTGAAGTTCAAGAGGCAGCGTTTTCACACCCACTGCAGTGCTGGGGGGTGGGAGGAGACTTGCCACTCTGGGTTCACCAACCCTAATGTAGACTATACTGAGCTAGGCAGCTCAGTGGTCTGACTCAATATGAAACCACTTCCTGTGTTCCAGTTATGCTAAAGTGGTGGCGGCATGAGTCAGTCTTCAGCTGAAATTAAAAACTTAATATTGGTGTGGATAACAGACGGGTTAAAGCATGTTCTCTACAGCAGTTATGTGTTGGGTCTCTAGGTAGAAAGCTGGATGTGGCAGGGAGAGAGAGAAATTGCCAGCATGGGAATGGAGAAAAGAGGAAGCCTTAAATGTAACATGTTAACACCCAGAAAATTTCAAGTCAGAGGATACTCCAAGAGCATCTATAAAACAGACAATTTACTTAACTGCCAAGCCAGTTATAAAAACACTTATGTCTTTAACACATTGAATGGCATCCAAGTCAACAGTGAAGCATGAAATTATTCTTAATTCTGGAAAAACCAGTATGCAGAAATGATTTCTCTCTTTAAGAACACCGATTTTATTACACAAAGCAGAGCAAATTATGTAGCACTCCTCTCCAAACACACTTCATCCCTTGGCATAGGAAGTTCATTATTTAAACATAGTTTTAAACAATTAAAAAAATTGTTTAAACAATTTAAAAAATCCTCCCTTTATAATCTTAAGCGTTCTCTTGCCCCATTTTACATTTCATAAAACAAACCAACAGAATCGCTCTTAAGGGTTTGTTTTTTTAAAAAAATACTTTCTTAACCCTAAAGGCAATTCTTCATGATGTCTGCTAAAGTAACCTCTAAAACAAAGGCCACAGGCAGCTTATATAGTCCTGAGTACAAACCAAAAGCCTCTTAATGCCAATTACGGAAGACTAAAGGGGGGGCGGGCGGGGAGGACTGGCTGAATGAGCCTTATATTTGCATGCTGACTATGTAAAATAATTAACCTTGAACCAGTGAAGAGGGAAAAACATGTAGGAAATAAGTACATAGGGAAAGTGTAAGATGTAATTAACTCCATATTGACAAATCCTGTAACGAGCCCCGTTCATGCTTGTAACTTACTCTTTTGCTGCACGTAGAATCAGAGAACTGTAGAGTTAGAAGGGACCACAAGGGTCAATCTAGACCATTCCTGCGGTGCAGGAATCTTTTGCCCAACATGGGGCTCAAACTTACGAACTTGAGATTAAGTGTCTCATGCTGAGTTGTCTCCATTCCCTAAATCTGGGTTCTTTTGCAGTCGTGAGCACTACAACACCATAGCTAAGCTGTTGCTGATTTCACGGGCAATTCAGTCACATGCCGGCAAATTCAGATGGTGCAGTTATAGTGAACTGGAAGGTCTTGGGCAAGGATTACCTGTCCACGCACACACTTTAAGCCTCCACATAGGTGAATTCCTGAGCATAACTTATAGAGCAGGTACAGCTATATCTTTTAGCGTCCAGCTTTAGTTGATGTAGGTGATGGTAAGCTTTTGAGTTTCACAGGTTTCTGTGTCTTCCTAAATTCAGAAGCTTCTGTATCCCTGCAGTTCGAGTGCCAAATTCATTTCACCAAAATTTTTGGAGAAATCTGGAAGAAGAGAGGGATTGGAGGAATTTTCCATCTTTCACAGATGTCCCAAGCTCTAATTGGTGGCTGCTGTTTTTCTTCCATCTGTTCCTCAGATCCGGGACTTGCCAGGCCATTATTACGAGACCCTGAAGTTTCTGGTGGGACACCTGAAGACAATTGCTGATCATTCCGAGAAGAACAAGGTAATGTTTGCCGAACCGAAAGAAATACGCAGTATGATATGGTAGCTTCTTCATATGGAAGAAGATCTAGGTAGGTGCAACGAATAGCACAAGCCATGGGTAAGCAACACACTTCCACAACAACTCTGCTCCCAGAAAACAAAACCCCAGCATCCCCATGACAGAGACATTGTATAGCCTCTGTGCAAGTTATGTGAAAGCAAATCAGGACAGTTTCTCAGTATATATGCTTCATCTGGAAGCAGCCTTAGGCTAAGCAGTGGTTTGATCTCAGTGCCTCGTAAGCAGTGTAATAGGTCAGACCAAAGTCCAGTGTTTTGTCCCCACACCGGCCAGCCAGATGACTGTGGAAAGCCTGCTGGGGGGACAGGAGGGCAGCAGCCCCATTCTGCTCTCATTTCCCAGAAATGAGAGGTATGTTCAGAGGCAGGGTGACTGATCCTAGAGTTAGCCATTGTGACTGTAAGATGTTGATAGTCTTATCTTCTGTGGATTTGTCTAAGCCCCTTTTATTTATTTTTTATCTTTTTGTAATTTTATTTATAATTTTCAATTTTGCAAGGATTCCACATTCAACCAAATGCCAACATTTATACGTTTAACATCGACTTCCCTTCCCCCCTTTCCTTTGCGGCTGCATATTCTAAGTATTCCATATTCTGTCTTTTTCTTTTTTTTCATCTCAGTTTATTTTATACGGCTGAATTTAGTATAACCCTGCTAATGGTTTGATTTGTTTACAATGATCCCCCCCCCCAAATATCCTACAAACCATTTCCAGTCTTCCTTAAAGACTCTTTCTTCCTGGTCTCTTACTCTGCTAGTTAAACTCACCATTTCTGCATACTCCATCAACTTCATCTGCCATTCCTCCTTTGTTGGAAATGGGCCTTCTGTCTAAGCCCCTTTTAAAGCCATATAAGTTATATATCCATCTCTACCGTCTTCATAACTTCCACCACAATCCTAGTCACTTACCTAGAAGTAAGCCCCAAACTTCCCAAAAGACAATTCTCGGATTGCACAGTTAGCTTGCAAGCTCCTTGGGGCCAAAGACCTGTTTACAAAATTTCACAAGCAACAGCAAAGTGTCTTGTGTACAGTGCAGGTGTTTATATAACTATAACAACGAATGCAGACTGAAAGCTGAGATGTTTGCGGGAAACAGTCTTGTAGCTTCCTTTGCCGCCTTGCAGTCAAATGCCAGAATAGTCTTTTTTCTCTTTTTTTTAAGCCTAAAAACAACAATGGCTTGCATTGCAGATGGAGCCCCGGAATCTTGCTCTGGTGTTTGGTCCCACCCTTGTTAGAACGTCGGAGGACAACATGACCGACATGGTGACACACATGCCTGACCGTTACAAAATCGTGGAGACCCTCATACAGCACGTAAGGGGCATGGAGGTGCCTGCAGGGGCATAGCAGGGGCTGGAGGGCAACCAGGAGAAGAATGGCCCTGCCTCCTGGATGTGGGATGACCACCACTTAATTGCTTTTTAAAAGTCATCTGGATATCTTCTTGCAAAGAAATGAATGCAAAAAATTTTCAATCCATTATTAGTTTCTGAAGTGGTTGCTGCGTTTTGCATTTGCTCCCGTCACTGTAGATATATGTGAGCATTTCTCAATTTATTGAGGTACGTTAGCTTAACCATATAAGAAGAACTTTCACAAGATATAAGGAATATCTCATGCGTTAAATCAGCAGTAGACACTACTGGTCTCTTCTTGTTCCAGTATTTTCTATAATCGCAGCTAAGTCTATTGGCCGTTACTCTGAACTGGTTCTTGACCAGTGAATCAGTTGTGGATAATAATAATAATAATAATAATAATAATAATAATAATATTTTATTTATATCCCGCCCTCCCCAGCCGAAGCCAGGCTCAGAGCGGCTAACAACAATAAAAGTAACACAGTTTACATAAAATCACAATCAATTAATTGAAATGCATTCTAAAATCAATTCATTCTAAAATCAAATCAAAATCAAATTAATGGCAACCATTGGGCTAGAGTTCTGTGAGGATTACCAAAGGAGGGCGTCAGACTGTGCCTTGGCCAAAGGCCTGGTGGAACAGCTCCATCTTGCAGGCTCTGCGGAAAGATGTCAAGTCCCACAGGGCCCTAGTCTCTTGTGACAGAGCGTTCCACCAGATCGGGGCCACGGCCGAAAAAGCCCTGTGGCCCGGGATCTCCAAGATGTTTTTATTTGAAGACCATAAGGTCCTCCGTGGGACATACCAGGAGAGGCAGTCACGTAGGTATGAGGGTCCCAGGCCATATCGGGCTTTAAAGGTTAAAACCAGCACCTTGAACCTGAACCTGTACTCCACCAGGAGCCAGTGCAGCTGATATAGCACTGGGTGAATGTGATCCCGTGGCAAGAAGTACTTTCACTGTTCTTGCTACCTGCTGCTCAGCAGGCATAGGGTTGATGGGAGTTGTAGTCCCATCAGGAGGGCTTCTCTTCCCTGCCATAGGTCACTGCAGCATTTATAAAGCATTGTGGTTGCTTCAGAAGCACCCTCACTGAGTTCAAACCAGATGTGTCTTTTCCTGTTCTACAGGGATAGAGGGCTGGTAAGGGGGAGGAGAATGGTTCTGCAAGTTTGAAGCATGAGCTGGGTTTAGGGAAAATAATAGCCAGTGGACTAATGGCTAGGCTGTCACAAATAATTCCCTTCCTTGAAGCCACATTCTGGAAGGACTGAAAAGGTGCAAACTCAAATGCTTGATACAGGAAAGCATGGTGTGTTGCCCTCCCAGGGGAAAATTACACATTAAGACTGGCACAAAGCATAAAGAAACCGTTGTGGGAGAATGGTGGAGCTTTATTTCATTCAGAAATTCTCCAGAAAACCAAATATCAATTCCAAAGGTTTACGCTAACATGTGGATCACTTAACCATAATGTGTTTTACAGGCATGCACTGTTGCATGTTGTGGTGTATGTATGGAAAAATAACCTGTATTGGGGGGGGGGTCAAATTAAAAATTCAAATATATCCTTCCTGCTTCTTTGAAGCCAGTGAAAAGCCAATACACAGAAATGTTCCTGTGTTGTGATTTTTTTAAAATAATAGTAGCAACAGAGAGGGCGAAGGAACATACAACTGGCTAAATATACATACAACAGTTAGAAATTATTATTTGCAGTAGGTGGGAAGCCCTCCAAAAGCATAGTGAGGAAGGAGGAATTCTGATGACTAGCTAACCCAGTGCCCAGCTTCACAGAACGTACGTCTGTCTTGTGAAGTGAAAAGCCAGGAAGAGTCCGTGTTCGCATTTCATGGGTGAAGAACCTGCCACGACACCCCTTTAAATCCAGGGCAGGCAGCCTCTTGGATTCCAGCCTTCATCTGCCCAAACCAGCCTGGCCCAATGGTCAGGAGAGATGGGACAGGTGTAGTACCATGACACCTCAAGAGCAACAAGTCCCCCCAGCCCACCTTTAAACTTGCGAGTCTTAATATGATGTTGGCTTTGACTGGTTAATGTTAGCAACTCGACTCTGCTTTGATTCCTCTCCTCTGCCTTTTCCCTTTCACAGTCAGACTGGTTTTTCAGCGACAAGGAGGATAAAGGTGAGAAGGTGAGTCACTTGGAAAGGAGGAGGATGCCTGTACCTGAGACTGCAGGGGAATGCAGGGTGTCAGCACAGCCCTTTCCCAGCCATGCTCTGTAGACAGTCTTTCTGCTGATTCCTGTTGGTAGTCAGAAAGGACAGCCCTGCAGCTAGGGTGTTGTTGCGGTAAAAGAGCCTAAGCTTTATTTTGGGGCAAACCAGATGCCTGTGAGGACTAGCAGGACAGGAAGGCAATAGCCCTTTCCCAACAACTGGTCCTCAGAGACACAACGCCTGTGATATTGGATATAGTAAGGAACCATAGTGTGACTGGTAGCTGTTGATAGCCTTGCCCTCCTTAAAGTTGTCCCCTCCCCTTCAAAGCTGTCGTCGCTGCATCTTTTGCCCATGAATTTGATAGTTCTAATAAGGAGCTGGGTGGAAAAAAATACTTCTTTTTGTCTGTCTGGAATCTCCCACCATTTTCTTTCGTTGGATGATCTCAGGATTCATGCTGCTCGCAGATCTGTTTATGCAGGAAAGACAGGAGGCAGGCAGTCTTTTTAAGAACGCTGAAAGAACGTACGAAAGAGGTTTTGCTTACCAAGGTGTACACATGGCACTTCTTTTGACCCCCTGTTGCTTCTGCCAGACAGGCGTCGCTGGCTTTTGGAATTATATGTTTATATGCATGTGTGCGTGTATATCTTGATTTCTAGAGGTGATGAGCATACGGATAGTAACTGCTCTCTCTCAGTCCGCCACCCCCTGCCCCAAATGTATGAGGGTGGTGGACGTATAGGAGGGGCCCCTCTGCCACTCTTAGCACCGGAGGGAGTCTGTAGGAAAGGAAGTGCTCTTTCAGGTATTTAGGGCCTAAGTCCTTTAGAGCTGTAAACATGAATGTGAGTACTTTGAATTGTGTCCATTAGCGAACTGGCAACCAAGGCAACTATTTTAAAACTGTGGTCTAGGTTTCGTAGGCTTGAACTGTGGTGTACTGTTGAGTGGCTGGTCTTCCCTGTTTGGCCCAAGGTCAAATGAGATAATCTTTTAGTTCTTTTCAGCTTTACTCTTCTGTGGAACATTATGAGATGGGAGGAGTGGTTCTTCCCTTCCCTTCTCCCCATTTCCCCCCAGGTATAGGA
This sequence comes from Podarcis pityusensis, assembly GCF_964106645.2. Taxonomy (NCBI): domain Eukaryota; kingdom Metazoa; phylum Chordata; class Lepidosauria; order Squamata; family Lacertidae; genus Podarcis; species Podarcis pityusensis. Next base: position 22,670,234 of record NC_138038.1, read on the forward strand.
CAGAAGGAAGATAGATGACTGGAGAAGTCACAGTTTTCCTATACTGAAATACTGAGACCTCCACAGTGCAGCCAAGCACACCAATAAGAGAGTTGATCGAGGAGAAAGAGAAATCCATAGAACACTGTACATCTAGCAGATGGCTTGAATCTTTCCCTCCTAACCATAAATGCATCCATTTTGCAGACCCCTGTAGATGAGCAGGAGGCCCAATCAGTGCCGAATATTGAGTACCTTCTGCCCAACATTGGGAGGACAGCAGCTCCGGGGGACGCTTCAGGTGAGTGGACATTGCTTCATCCCAATGGCTGTGGAATTCCCAGAGTGCAAAGTTCTGACTGGTGTTTTGCAGTGTTGCCTCTCTGTAAAAGTTATTCCCGTTAGTTCCAGTATTTAAGCGCAACAAGCAAAAAAAGAAAAAGAAAAGTCAGTCCACTTCCCTTTCACACTACACATTTCATACATACGCCCAGATCTCATTTCTCTTAGCTTTCCCATAGGCCAGTAAATTGTCTTTAGCTCCTTGTTGTTGACCTGTCCATCTAACCCCATCCCTCGAGTGCACGATGCTCAACATCCCTTGCCAAAGCCGCCTGCCTGCTTCTGAAAAACATTTGTGTTTGGGCAATTCTCTGATAGCAGAGAAGTCTGTGTTTGGGGAAAAGCCACTGGGATTAGCTCCTTCCCTTTGAGGCTGCACTGTTAGCAACAATGTGCATCTCTTTCTCCCTGCCCCGCTTTCTTGCAGTTTCATAAAATATAATGCACCGCTTGATTGGAAGCAGCTTCCAAACAGTTTAAAAAGAGATGAAACAATAAAACTGAGAAAAATCTACAACCCTATTTTAAAACATACCAAAGTTAAAATGCCAAAGCAGATTAAAATTGCCTCAACTTTCTAAGCATCAGGGTAGGCTTGTCTAAACAAAAATGTTTTTAAAAAAGTAAAGGTAAAGGGACCCCGGACCATTAGGTCCAGTCGCGGACGACTCTGGGGTTGCAGTGCTCATCTCGCTTTATTGGCCAAGGGAGCCGGCATACAGCTTCCGGGTCATGTGGCCAGCATGACTAAGCCGCTTCTGGCGAACGAGAGCAGTGCATGGAAACGCCGTTTACCTTCCTGCCGGAGCGGTACCTATTTATCTACTTGCACTTTGATGTGCTTTCAAACTGCTAGGTTGGCAGGAGCAGGGACCAAGCTCACCCCGTCACAGGGATTCAAACCGCCAACCTTCTGATCGGCAAGTCCTAGGCTCTGTGGTTTAACCGACAGCGCCACCCACGTCTCAAGAATGTTTTTAGCAGACACCTAAAAGAGTACAATGACAGGGACTTGGTTGATCTCAGTAGGCAGGGAGTTGCAAAGTGCAGGTGCTGCCACCCTAATTGATCACATTCTTAGAAATGTGGAACAGATATTAATTGGTACCAGCAGTAGTTAGTGCTAATTCTACCGATCAAAGCGTTTGAGTGGGCACGTGTTGGGTAAGGTGATCTTGTAGGTAAACTGGCCCAAAGTTGTTAAGGGCTTTATATGCTAACAGTGATGCCTTGAACTTGGCCCAGTAGAAAATCAGCAACTTGTGCAGATCTCTGAGCACAGGTGTTATATGCTGACAAGGCCTCACTCCTGTCGGCCACTGTGCTGTACCATTCTGCACTTAACTGCAGCTTCTGAATCGAGCGCAAGGGAAGCCCAACATTCCTTGCATTGCTAGCCCCAAAATGGAAAACAAGCTAAAGGTCCCAGCTAAAGAAGAATGGCAACATGTTGACAGAATATGCACAACTCACAGACATAACCTATAGAATAAGAGAAGAAGAAGAACATACGTTTAAAGAAGATTGGAAAACGTTTATTGAATATATAGGAAATAATTGTTTACAGCTGAAAACGTTGGCAGCATTAAGATAAAAGTGTAAAAAGTTTTGATGGAAGCAATAATGGAATACTGAATTGTATAGTTTTTGTAAAATATGCAGGGATTTATGATATGTAAAATGAACCATGGAAAGGGAAGAAGGAAAACCATTGATATCTTAAAGATGTAAAATGAGTATTTTAAATTGTAGAACAGAAAATGTAATTAAAATACACACACACACACACACACACACACACACACAGCGTTGCCCGCATTACCGTAATCCCATCTTGAAGTAACCAATGCACAAACTACTATGGCAAGGCTTTCCTGATCCACGAATGGCCGTAGCCGTCGAACCAGCCGCAGTTGCTAAATGGTACTTGTAGCCATTGAGGCAGAGCTGGATCCAGAAGCCCCCTCAAACTGCCAACCTGCTCCTTCGCAGGGAGTGCAGCCCCATCCCAGGCTAGTCAGCTGACCAATTTCCCGAATGTAGGAGCGACTTATACACAGTTCCTGCGTCTTTCTGGGATTCAAGCTCAGCTTGTTTTTCCTCATCCATTTCACCGCTGCATCCAGGCAGTGGCCCAGGGACTGTGCAGCCTCTCCCCATTCAGATGTCATGGAGAAATAGAGCTGAGTGTCTCCAGCATACTGATGGCACCTGGCCCAGAAACGCCGAATGACTGCTCCCAATGGCTTCATGTAGATATTAAATTGCACTAGAGAGGAGAGCCCCTTGTTGCATCCCATAGTGTAGCCACCAGGGGGCCAAAGGCACTCTTCCCACGCTGCTCTCTAGGCTGCCCTGATTGGAACCATTGTAATACAGTGCCACCAATTCACATTTCCCAGATTGGGTCCAGGAGGATGCTGTGGCCAATGGCCTCCAATGCCAAAGAAAGATTAAGAAGCAGGCACAAGGTCATACTTCCCCCTCTGAAAAGGGTGAGCAAGGCCAGCTCAGTTCTGAGGCCAGGCCTGAACCCAGATAGGAAGGGATCTAAAGAATTGGTGCCCTCCAAGAATGCCACCATGACACTCTCCACCACCTTCCCCCCAAAGAGGGTATTGGCAGCTGACCGATAGCTGTTCCGATCCAACAAGTTTCTTTAGGAGCAGTCACACTGCTGCCTCTTTTCAGTGCAGCAGGGGCCACCGCCACATGCAGTGAAGCATTGAACACACTCTGGGCCCAGCCAGACAGCCCCGCCCGCTAGATTTGATAAGCCAGGAGGAACAGAGGTTGAGGGGGCATGTGGTTTGACGCCCTGCCACTGGCACCATGTCCACATCAGCTGATTGCATAAGGTGAAACTGGTAGCACAGTCCTTAGAAAAAAGGCATGCATAGCCAATGTCACCTACCCCGCCCCTTGGCCAGTGGCAAACAGAGCCTTTTAAGTTGGCAGAAGAGAAACCATATTTTTGGCACTGGAGGGGAACGGCTCTTGCACTCCAGCTGGAGTTGCTAATATTGATGGGAGGTATTGTTTAAGTGGGGGTTTTATTTTGTTTGTTTTTCTCTCTTTCTACTGTTTACAAACTTCCTTAACCTTTTTTGCTGTCTTACTCTGTTCCTTCTCTCTCTCTCTTTCTCTCTCTCCATCTCTTCCCTCTTCCTCCTCTTCCGTACTCCAGCGGAACTGCCGGAGCTCTGAGCTGGTACGGTGTGGTTGTGCTCTGGTGTACATGCACTAATTCCATTGGGTAATTACGAGAGGTTGAGGAAAACAGGAAAGCGGTTCTGGTTCCTTATTGGTCCTTCCACGCCGACGAGCTACAACATTGGCGTATACTATGATGAGACACGACATCCGAAGTCGAGCTCCTTACTGTTAAAAAGTTGGGAGTGAAAAATGAGGGCCACTTCATGGGCCTGTGATTTGCTTCTTAAAGCCAAGCATTGGGGGGGGGGTCAATTTAAAATCAGTTGTGAAAATAGTTTAAAACAAAACAAATCAGTAGCTTTCTAAGCAAGTGCAGAACATCCCCCCGCCCCCAGAATGGAAAGGTAGTTAATTTTTATCTTTAACAGCTCCAGTAATATGTAACTTTATTTTGTTTTATTTAGTTAGCATTTATATACAGCTTACTAGAACAAAAGATAACGACTCATTATAGACAAGTCTAAAATAATATAACTTGCTCATGCAAACAGTCTAAATCCCAAGATTTAAGTTGTCTCTCTTCTCTGCCTGATGAAGAGTTCTGTGTGATTTGAATGCCTGCGTATATGTTTGCACCAACTAATATTGGATCCCTGAAAATAATTGCTCTGGCTGTTTTGTATTCAGTTTTTCCACGGGGAAGCAAAAGGTGTCTGTCCTTAAAACGTGGATGCCGCAGCCTAGAGACCAGAAATGTTTCCTTCCCCACCTTCAGAGGTTTTGCTCTTTCAAGGACTTTGGGGTTGGGGGGGGCAGACTCAGAGCGACTTTCCTGCCTTTCCTCACTCTCGTTATTGCCAGCCACTAATTCCATGTTGTGGGTGGGGAGGAGGCCTTGGTTGTCAAGAGTGGGCCATTGTGACCATCCATTATATTGTCTGTTGGTTTCATTGCCGCTGACGTTGCTGTGGCGGATTTTGTGTGTGACTGTGTGGAGGCGGGGGAGCTATTGCGCAAACGGCTTGGCTGGTACCGTGCCCCTGCGAATTTTCTGTGGTTTTCTAGCCATTGTTCCTGCCTGTGCTCTTGCCCCATGGGGTTTGCCAGCACCCACCTCTGCCCCCTGCTTCCTCTTTGCTGGATCTGCCTGGCCTGGCTTTTAATTTTGTTAAACTTCGGGGGGGGGGGGGGGCTGCATTGCCACTACTTTGATTTAAGTACCCCTTAAAACATCTGGGCAACATCTGCCAGCCATTTTCTTAGGTGTGGCTCTCTGAACGTGGCAATAGCTGAATGAGGCAGAAGCGCAAATCTTTTATTTTTTTGGCTGGTTGTGAAACTCAACCCCACCACCCTCTATTCATGGCTCGCCTTCAGCTGTGTGGGGTGTAAGGTATGAGCCCCACTTTCAGCTAAGGCAGATCCCCTCTAGGACAAAGGACTAAGAATTCCCAAAACACTGACTCTTAAAACTTTGGTTGTGTACACTCTGTACGGTAACAGCACATCTGTTCCCTCAAAAAAATTCTGGGCACTTTTTAAATTTTTTAAGGCTTGTGGGGAGTTGTAACCCTGTGAGGGGAAAACTACAGGGGCATTTAAAATGTGCTTTAAATGTACAGTATGAACACAGCCTTCGTTGTACTGCCGGGCATTAATCTGGTTCATTGGTTGTTTGTGGGCCTCTGTTTCATTTCAGCGTTACTGCTTGAGCAGCTTCTGGTTAAAAACGCCAGTTCCTTCTGCACTCCAGTGCACCTGTACTGTACATTCAGTACGAAGGGGCAGGGGAAGCATTTTGAAGCATTCCGAACTCTGCCATGTTTGCCACATGCACAGCAGACAAGATGCCACTGATTTCAGAGGTGATTCCACCCTGGTGGCACCTGCTCTTCCACATCCTGACGAGGGTCAAAAAAGAACAGCAGAATTCGGCACCCATCGCAATTTTTGGGGAGGAACGACTTGAGCATTTCCTTTTCTTTCTTTCGCCATTGCATCCTGTCATGCTTTCAGAACCCATCCTCACATTGCTGACCATGAGTGGGAAACAAGACCCTGTTTCAGAATCGCTGCTCAAGGAGATGGGAGATCAGCCCTGTCCCTAATCCTGTTAACACTGAGCTCCTGATAAACTCCTTATGATCCACGAGGCCAAATCCAGCCCCCAGTCATATATTGTGGCCTCTTTGGCCACCTCTTTTTACAGTCCCAGGCCGGCCTGTGGGGGACTCCATATACCTGACCGATGAGCTCATTTTGCTTTTGATGGGTCACATGCCTTACGAATCTGGCTTCAGTCTTGCTCCTCTGGGTGGAACTGTGGCGCTTTCCCTTCTGGGACTAACTGCGCATGTATGTGCAAATGCATTGGATGTTAGGACGCTGTGCCTTCCTGCCATGTTGTTAGTGGGCCCATAAAGCAGGAGGCAGGCAGCTGTGTCTGGCGACAAGTCAGGTGTTGATCAGATGTTCCACTGCCTTCCCCCTAACCGCTCTGTGCTCAATCTGCCTTTCTACTTCACTAATTCCACTGACTTTGCTCCACTAACCTTCCTGACAGCCTTGTCACCATCACTTGAACAAATGTGCCTGATTGTGGTCCCCACCCTTACAAGGCCCCCATTCATTCATTCAGGATACTCTGCGTGTTCTGGGGTGCTCGATCTGTTCTTGTTCTTGATTTCCTCCCCTCCCCACCCCTTTTATTTTGCCACCAGTTCATTTAGTTTTATTTTCCTTAAGTAAACATAAGACAAAATGAAATGGTGGCTTGTGGTCCAAGGTGGCATGTTTGTAAACACCCAGGGTCAACTTCCCTTCTCTGGACTATTAGTTAACAAGAGGGAGCCCCCTGCTCCCAAACCTTCTTCAGTCTTGGCTTACTTTTTAGTAAGGGCCCAAAATATTATTGGTGTTTTGCTCAGAGATGTGCTAGGATAAAGAAATTTGCATAGAGTCCCTCACTTTAAGACAATTTCCTCTGGCAAGAAGCGATGTGATATTAGAAAAATGGTTTGCCTTAGTTAGATGTTTATCGGAAGAGCCCCTGAATTTGGGGTACCTAATCTTTTAATTTGATTTTCGTATTGGGAGTGTCCTTCCCCAGGACACCACCAGGGGGCGCAAACGACCTTGTCATGTCTCATTGGTGATTGGGCCATTAACAGCCAATGCTCTGACCCACCAAAGTACAGGCTGTGATCCTAATGAGATTGCTGAAGGGAAGAGTGAGATTCAGGAGTCCCTGACTGCTCTGCGCACAAGTGTGTGTCTTACGGAGCCAGTAGCAGACAAAGGAAGGGGAAGTGCAGCTCTGTGAAGTTTCACAGCAAACACAGTTACATTCACTGCAAAATACGGAGGCCCCCAGATCTGCCAGCAGAAATGCATGGCTTGGAAGCTTCCTCTTGTGTTGTCAGGAAGATGAAGAAAATAAAAAAGGCTTATTAGGTTTCTATTTGGAGGGCTTCATAGCTGGCCATTAGCTGAACTCACTATTCAGACTTTAGGGGAAGGTGAGTGAAGTCAGCCCTGGATGCCAAAATAGCACCTCTTGTTGCTTTGCATTGTTTTTTACACTGTCCAGAGAGAGAGAAGCCTTTAGACTTCCATAGTCAGAACAGAAGAAGCATCTGCTGAGTCATCCCTTCTTTTTTATGGGGTGCCCCTTTCGGTTTAGCTCTGATGCGCTGACTCGGGAGCATGACATACCTTTGCTGCAGGGAAGCCATGGGGACGTGTTCCCCTCGGCAGCCTCACGACCCACCCGCTTTCCCGACACTGCCCCATGTCTTACTGATCCTCCTCTCTCTCTTTCCTCTTTGTTTGTTAACAGATTCGACCAACAGTGGCTCAGCTAAATCAAAGGTAAGGCTCCTTTCTGTGTCATACCTGCCCGTTGGGGAGGAGAGGCGGGAAAAGAGGCTTCAGCTCCTCTTAAGGGGTCCCTGCACTCACAATTTGCACTGGGGGGGAAGGGTTCCATTATTTTCAACAGGACACCCCTCCTTTTTTGCAATGCCATATCTGGAGGCAAAAGCCCCTATCCCCACCCCATGACTGATCCAATCCCCCACTCGACTAATTTGTAAGGTGGGGGGAGAACCATACACACAAGGGCACATCTACAGGTAAGGTCATGCATTTCTTGGCCCATAGGTTGTGTGACTCACCCAGGTAGCATCTCCCAGTGATATCAGACTTTCCCGTTTTATACTTCTGCCAGGGCAAATGTAAAAGCACTTGTGAGAATTGCGAATCTGCATTAATGATACTGAATATGATGCTCTCTGTTAGGGCATGTAAACAGATCATTGAGTTAAGGGGTTATTATTCCAGGGTTGACCAGTCTTGTAACCCAGGGGTTTCCTAACCGTGCTCTGAGGGCCCATGGTCTTCATTCAAGTGGTCCACGGCATGTCCCCATTAAATATTTCTATTGGTTTTTTTAATTTACTTGCATTTTTCTCCCTTTTGTTTCTTTCATCGTATTACAGTTTGATTTCTGTGCAGTGCAAATCCGAACACAATAACATACAATGTAAGAAGTAAAAGAAGAAATGCAAATAGAATTAGAAATAATATAGCATCAGGCACGGGACATGGCAGTTGCTACCAAAGGCAGAAAAACCATTAAGTGGTCCGCCAAGACCACCAGCAAATTTCAAGTGATGGGGGGGGGGTGGAGTTTGGGGACCACAGAACCTGAACATTTCTATCTTGTCTCTGCTTTGGACAGCTTTCCCCAGGCATAACTCTCTCCCTCCCTCCCCACCCCTTTTGCCCTTGCTGCAGGCTTCGTGGGGCTCCCGGAAGGAGCACTATCACAAAGAGATGCTTGCCATCTCCTTCATCTCAGCTGTCAACCGCAAGAGGAAGAAGCGGAGAGAGGCCAAGCGTTTCGGGAGCAGCACAGATGACGACTCTGAGCACGAGTCGGCCACCAAACCAGCCGCCAAGAGAGACGAGGAGGAGGTGGGGGCAGAGGAAGAACCCAGAGAGGCAGAGGAGCTTGGGAGCAGCAGCGGCAGCAGAGGTCCAGAGCCCAGTGGGCAGAGTGGCCCAGAGGGCTCTGTGAAGCTCGAAGTAGAGTTGGAAGAAAGGAAGATGACGGTGCCTCAGGGCAGCCCAGAACCGGCCCACGATGCCCGCTCCATTGTGTCGGGTTACTCCACGCTGTCCACCATCGACCGCAGCCTGTGCTCCGAGGTGCAGTCCGTAGCAGAGAGCCGTGGGGAGGAGGCAGACGATGAACGCAGCGAGTTTAGCCACGTGGAAACGGACACCGAGAATGGTTTTGTGCCGGGGCAGGCCGGGATGGTCCCGAAAGGAGCCGGGCTGGAGGTGGCGGCAGAAGGTGGAGCTGCCGCAGCCGACAAAGCGTTCCATAGCCGAGCCTCCTTCAGCTCCCACCGCCTCATGCAGTGCGACACCCTGGCGCGGCGCAAGCTCTCGCGGCCCCGCTACAGCAGCGAGGCCTCCTCCAAAGGCAGCACGGAAGGCCCCAGCTCCAGCTCGCCGGGGAGTCAGGAGTCGCTGCAGCCCACGGGGGTCGCTGAGGCCCACAGCCGGCCTTCCCTCACGGAGCAGCTGCGCCTGCGCTTCCGCGGCTCGTCGGACGACATGCTGGCGGTGCGGCTGCGCAAGCCGCACTCGCCCGAGACTCGGCGCAAGAGGAACAGCTGGCGGCGCCACACGGTGGTGGTGCCCGGCGGCCTCAAGGACCTCAACTACAACGAGTGGGAGGATCAGCATGTCTTGGGGGCCTCCGAGGCCCGTCCGCTGGACGCCACCAGCAGAGCTCCCCTCCGGGACAACAAAGACTCGGGGCTCTCCAGCCTGGAGTCGACGAAAGCTCGGCCTTCCTCGTCTGCGCTGGGGAGTGCGGTTGCTCCCGGTGGTGAGCAGCAGCGCCACAAGGCCGGCTCTGAAGGGCGCTCGGCTCCCCGGCGCACAGCTTCCTTGCGCTTCCACCAGTGCCTCTAGGAGGCAGGCGGGGGAAGCCCCTGGTTGGAGCGGCAGGGGAGGAACCCGGCTTGGCCACGCCAGCAGCCTCAAACGTCAGTGGAGCAAGAGTCTCTTCCCTGCCCCAGCCTCGCTTTCTGACCCCCTTCCCCCTGGTCTTAATTTAATGACTCTCCTGTTTCGTGACTTGTGAATTTATTTATTCCCCTCCCCTCCCCAGGGCGGCAGTTGGAGAAAAGGAAGGAGAGGCGGGTGAAACGAGGGAAGGGGCTCTTTGGCCAGCCCATAGGAAGCTCTTGCCTTGGTTTTGCTGCTGGGAGGCTACCTGGGGCAATGGGGGGGTGGCCAGCCCCCATTCCTGCTTGGAAAAGCTTCTCTGGCTCCAGGGTGCTGGTCTGCAGGTTGGCTTTCAGGGCATGTGTGTGAAGGAGAAGCCAGGTGGAGGGTTGTTGAGCAGGAGCCTCTCCCTGCCCATCTCTGCCTTGCTGGCCGCCCCACATTTTGTCTCTTTTCCGAGGAAGCTCTTGGGAAGTCAGATCAGAAATGCTCATGGAGACCAGCTCATTCTTCCCCTTGACCACTGCCAAAGTTCTGCCGCTGATCAAGCCCCTGCTCCAATGCCATTCTGCCTCCAAGTCCTCCTTCCCAGGGCACAAGAATGTCTCAATCTTGTGGGGGCTCTGAATAGGTCCCTTTAAAAGAAAGAAAGCAAGCCACCCCACTGCTCCCTCTGTGCCTTCTCCCAAGATGAGCAGGTGGGCAACCAGCTCCCCAGTTTCCCACCTCCCTTGGCTTGGCCTTTGCAACACGCCTGCAGATTTGGCTGGACCCCCTTCAGTTGCAGCACTTGTGCCCTGTGGGCATGGGGTGGACTTGGCCCTGTACTTGGAAGTTGCCCGTGGAGAAACCAAAAACGACAGAGCCAGAAACACCCTTTCTAGAGGCATTTTCCACGCTGCTCTCCTCCTGCTATAAGTGGCACCGTCCCGTTTCCCCCCACACCACAGAAGCCACAAGGAGTCCTGTGGTTTCTGAAAGGCCAACCAATTCACTGCTAGTCTTCAAGGTGCCAGAAAACTCATGGTCTTTTGGGTGTTTTTTTTACCGCAACAGGCTCCCATGGCAACCCCTCCTGGCAAAAAAGTAAGAATCAGAAGGAACCTGTGGAACATCTGGGTTCACCTTTGGGATTAGACCTGTCCTTTGCCCTTCTTACCTACGGGTTCATGCTGCCTGAAGCCTTAGAGGATGCTGCCTTGCGCTGTCGGCGTTTGTGAACCTTTATACAACTTAGCTCTCCCTCGGCCACTGAGAACGTGGGTGGGGGGGAAAGTCTTGAGGGCCTACCTGTGTCTCTGCCCGACTCCTTGCCGCTCTTGTGACAATTTGTACAAACCACGAGGAAAAAGACAGTGGCTTCTGGATCAGCCAAGTCCTACCTGTGTTGGGTACAGTTCAGGGATGCAGTTGTTTGGAGAGTAGAGGATAAAGACCGTTAGTGCAAATGGGAAGTTGCCTGGCTGCTTTTATGCCTGTGTAACATTTCCCAGTAACTCTTGGTGCTAAAGAGGATGTGGAGCACCCACTTGCTGCCTATGGGGAGGATTTCTAACATAAATCCTTTCTATGTAGATTGTTCTGCTCACACTCAAATCTACCGTGACAGCCCCCCGCCCCAAATCTGCAGTGCAGAGAGGCAAGTGATAGGCTGAGTGTGGGCCTTGTGTGAGTTGTATTGTGGGTGAGAAGGATGGACATTAGGTACGGAGGACAAGCACAGCTGGTTCCCTCCCTCCAGTGCCCTGTGCAGGTATGCCAGTAAGAGAGTCTGAGAGATTCCTTAAATTTGCTGTTACAGATTCCCATGATAACATATGTTGGGATTCCATTCCAGCCTTCGTTCCAGCAACAGCTGAAATGCCATAATCCTACCATCTTGTGCTATGCAGTTGCCCTCCAAAATCCACACAAACTTTGATTTTTGCTGGTGCTACATTTCTTCTTAGCAATGTCTTTCCCTCCTTAGTTTTCTCAGTATGTTGGGACAGAAGTTAACCAAGGGTGCCACTCGTTTCTCTGTTAGGGCAGATACTCATCCTTCCTGCCCATTTTTATTTTATTTTATTGCATTTCCTTCGAGATGAGAGGCCTCTTACAGATTTGCTTTCACCTTGTGGTGTAAAATGTTCCTTCTAGCCCCTGACCTTTGTAGAATCTCATTTGTCCATATGGCATGTGAGAGAAACCGGAGCGGCTCTTTAACAAATAAATAGGCAAGGTGCTATTTTAATATGTGAATGCTCTATGGTGAAGTGTAGGAGCTGCTTCTGCAGAAAAAAGCTGCATAGTCAGAAAATAGCCTCACTGAGGTAGTGGCTTTCCCCTGTTGCACCCAAGCTATAGCAAAAGTATCTGGTCATATCAGTAGTTAACCACATTCAAGCAAAGTGCTTTTGTTTCAGCAGTTTTCCTGGAAGCACCATTTCCAGCGCCCATGAAGTTCAGTGGGTGGGTTTTGAGCAGATTGCTGCATGCCAGCCTAACCTACTTGCCAGTGGTGTTAGCAGGCTTAACTGCTATATTGAGCTCCTTTAGAGGGCAAGGCAGCATTCAAATGTGTTGGAAAGTGGCAAATGCTGGATTTCATCATTTGGAGGTGACATTTAGAAAGCCATCCTCATCTCCGCAGAACGAAAGGCAAACATTGCTATCACTGAAGATGTTTCTAGTCTCCATAGCAACTTCTTGCTGCTTGCATATGTCTGCAGGCAAAGTGACCTTGAAGTTTGCTATGAGAGCTTTATCTTGCCCTGCCTGTGATGAACTCAGGGCGGCGTGTGTCATTCCTATCCCCGCTTATTCACACAGCAGCCTTGTGAGGTAGGTTAGCTTGCTTCAGATGATCTTGCCAGGCTTCATAAACCATGGACTAAGCACTGCTCCCTCGACGGGCTCTTCCTCCTCTTTCACACTGGCTTTAGCGCTTCATTCCTGACTTGCATTGAGCCAAGGTTCATTGTTAACACCAGAGCCAGGGACTGGTGCTGCTCATCAGTTAACAAATCATGATGAGAAACGGAAGCCTATGCAGAGGGGAGGGAAGGCAGCATGTCTGAACCAGGCCAGTAACTGGCCCAAGTTTACCCAGCAAGCTGTTTGGGCTGAGTGGGGATTTCAACTCTGCTCTCCCAAGTCTTCACTTTAGCTCTCAAGTGTAGGCTAGTTCATGCATATTCATGTTTTAATGAGTGCAACATTAAGGTGGTGATGTGTGTACCAATGAGCCATTGTGGAACAAGTTGCCAGGCGTCAATCCAAGGGTGTTTGCGTGGAGCCGATTCACAGCTGCAGCTTTTGAGTTACCCAGTGTTTGGATCAGAAATTAAGTGCTGGCTATGCATGTGTGAGAGGAATCTGACCTGTAAGGGCTAGCAGTGTGCAAATTCTCAATGTGTCATAGTTGCAAATACTTTGGTGAGAGGTTCAAGGCACAGATGGCTTGGTAATCACCAACAATGATTATTTAAAAATCTAGTTTTTTAGTGTCCAAAGTGCTTTATGTTATGTACCTTCATAACCACCCTTATAATTACTTCTGAGAATGTAGTGATTGTAGAGAAGCACAGGCAAAACCTGGTGGAATTCCACCATGAATTGTGCTGTTTACCTTGACACCAGGACTCGAAATATCTGGCCTGTAGGATCCCAGTTCACCATCCTTGTGCTTCCAGGCCTGCTGTCCTCTGCATTATTCACTTCCCATGCCATGTATGCAGCAGCTACATGTACTACATAGTCCATGATGCAGCACAACTCAGAGTTCACAAGGGCATCTGGGGGCTAGCTAATGTTAAAAATGTGCACCAGAGTATAGAGGGGACTAGCAGAAGCCATGCAGGTTCCTGTACGCTTTCTGCTCAAATTTAGCAAATTGATTCCACCAAAATCGCATACCCCTAGTTCCATTTTGGGTAGAATTAGGCTGCAACCCTAGCTGTAATCCTAAATGAGATGTGGCGTGCTGAGAGTGGCAGGCTTGAATCTGGAAATGGAACGCTGCTGGAATTCTTACATTTGTAGTTTCCCTCTCATTGGGAATGGACTCTTGTTTTGAAAACCATAGAATTCTCTGTACTAGAGCAGAGAGACTGTCACAACTGGAGATTTTATCCATGCGTCGTAGTGTCCTTTTGGTCTGGCAGTGGTTGCAGTGTTGGCCTCAAGTGTCTGGTAAATGCAGAGTATAAAAAAATTATATACCTGACTGCTTTGAAATGTCTATAGGAGTTTTAGAACGTCAAACTCATCAGGCACATTGATGACCACTTTTGCTTGAAATGTGAAGGTTTATATAGGCTCAAGCTCTGTCAGATTGCGGATTCGTTTCTGCAATTGGAAGCGAGTGGCGATTATTAGCGCCTGCGCCCTCCAGCGCACTGACATGCTAATGGATTCTGCGGGGTTTCAACAAAGGGGGATTTTTCATAAGACAAATTCCAAAAAAGACTTAAAAGGACAGAAATGTTGTTCATGCTGATAGGGACATAAAACAACTGTAACACAAAACACCAAAAAATGGAAATGCCTATAATTTGTGATACAATTGAATTAGCCACAAATGTGCTGTGTGCTCCACACTCCGCATTTTCTAATGCACATCTTACAGCCATTCCATTGAGGCCTTGAAAAGGGGTGTGTGGAGATGTGGAATTTAAAACTTAGCAAAGCTAAACTATTTGCTACACTGTTATGCATTGTTCTTTTATGCAAATATTTGCTGTAAAGTTTTATTTTTCACTTTATTTTGTAAATAACCTTTAAATGTGTAACATATGATAAAAGAGTTTATAAGGATTTTTTTTTAAATGAAGACTGTTTTGTTTTGCTCCTTTTAAAAACCCAGTTATATTGACAGTGTTGATTTTTTTTTTTAAAGCACCTGCCTGCCTGCATGGTTTGTCCCTCTTCCCACCTTCACTGTGTTGTACAATGTCAGACATATATATATGGTCAAACGAAACAACTGAAGAAACCCAAACTCTGCTTTGAGGATCTCCTCAGATTTACAGTGATATACATATTGGAAATAAACTGGCTTATTCAGAGAATGTTTGCTCACTTTCTTTCTTTTTTCCAAAACAAAGAACCATAACCTGAAGGCCCTTTTTGGCCTGAGAGCCACATTCATTCATAAGCAACCTTATGAGGGCCACATGTCCCCAGTAGGTGGGGCTAGAGACAGAAAGCAGATGAAGAGGCAGATGTGACTTTCCTTTGGAGACTAGGCTGCATTCCAGCCGTGCAAAGAACAAGATGCATGTGTATCTACACAAACACGCCATCATCATCTAGGTATGCAAGATATACCAGCAAAAACACTCTAGGAAGGCTGCTGAGAAAAGCCTGTGGGGCTGCATTTAACCCACCAGAAGAAGAAGAAGAGTTTGGATTTGATATCCCGCTTTATCACTACCCGAAGGAGTCTCAAAGCGGCTAACATTCTCCTTTCCCTTCCTCCCCCACAACAAACACTCTGTGAGGTGAGTGAGGCTGAGAGACTTCAGAGAAGTGTGACTAGCCCAAGGTCACCCAGCAGCTGCATGTGGAGGAGCGGGGAAGCGAACCCGGTTCACCAGATTACAAGTCAATCGCTCTTAACCACACCACCACACTGGCTCTCACCTCCAGGGCCTGATTTTGTCCACCCCTGCTCTAGAATACACCGTATACTTCACTTGGCCTGCTACACAAGTATACAGAGACTGCATAGGGAGTGGGGAGAAGAGCTCTTTCTCACAGTCTGTTAATTTCACTGCAGCTTGTTCTGAATAAATTTAGGTGCCACCCTCTCGGGTCACATCACTCCTTCCTTCAGCATTTCAACCCAGAGATGGAGAGGGCATGTGCCACCCACACAGAAACACTTTGCTTTTCTCAATATTTTTGTAGAATAGAATCGTCTCCAGCAGAATTGACCCAAGACTTGAAAAGTACATAGAACGGAAAGAGCATTTTTCCAATATCCTCCATCAGCTTTATGCTCTTTTCAAGGGAGAAAGGGGTAACCAACCTCATGACAGAGGGGGACTGGGGGGCGGGCTCAGAGGCTTTGAGGGCACCAGGAGAACATCTCAAGTGAGTCATTGTGATGACAGGCGCCATGTTGGTGATCCCAGACCGTCCTTGAGTACACACATTGCCCCACAAATACCAAACAGCACAATGGAATATCTGCCGAGTTTGCTTTTTAAAGAATGGTTTTGAAACAAAGCTTTAAGAAAAGAAGTGTCACGGGAAGGGGGGGGGAGAGAGTATTTTATTAAAGTCAGACACTCTGATAGGAAACAAAACAAAAAAAGGGGGAAATTAAAAAAAGCAACCTTCATTTGGAATTTTTGACTAACAATGATCACATTGTTCACAGAAGAAAACATGGCATCCATAGAATTTATACATAGAACTCTACCTACAGATAGCAGCAAAAAGATTTACAAAAGTTACAGATTTTTTTTAGAACTGTTGCTTTCTTTTATAACCAGTTTTGGTGTGGTGTCATTTATAGCGTTGGTTTTTGTTTTCTTTTAAAAAAATCAGTTCACAATAAAATCCATGCGAAGAGACACACAACATCATCATCAGTCCTCCCTACACAGTGCCTAAAGGTTTCGCTCTCTTTTTTATTTTTATTATTTTATATATATATATATATTAAAAAACCCTTTCTTATTATTTTTTCTTAAAAAAAAAAATCTGAAAATAACAACCAGACAAGTAAAGCGAGGCTCGTGGCATGCAGTGGTGATTGTTTTCCCCCCCAAAACACACACAGACACACTCACTCACTCACTCACTCAATAATACATGCATAGTTTGGTGCTTTATAATTTACGCATTTGGGGAAAAAAAAAGTTCAAAACCTTTTTCAAAAAATAAAAATTGTGGCACAATCGTTGCTCACACAGCAGTTGGATGATGCCATGACAGTGACACTCACACTCACACACTCCCAAGTGCAGCAACACACAATGAAAGGACAAATGTGCTTCAGACAAGGAAAATGGATGGAACTTAAAAGGGAATGGTTTCATGAAACCACTGTCTCCCTTACATCGTCCCTTTTTTGTCCTATTTTTCATTGGTCTTTGATTTGTGACAGTGTGTCCATGTTGCAAGCCTAGGGTGATGCAAAACACTTTTTGCTGATAAGGCAGAAAATCAAAACGATTTCCCGCCGCCCCCTCCAAATATTCATCAAAGTGGGAAAGCATTCCCCTGCACAAGGCTTGCTTCAAATGAGCAGGATAGCACCTCTTCACTTTAATGGTGCTCTGTCTGTCTCTCACTGCTACTTTTATTAGGGACAAAAGGCTATCACTGCACCTTACCACGCGATAAGGCTAGCCCGTGCCCATGTATGCGCCATTCCCTGCATATGGTAGTCTGCACATCACTACGCGCAAAGGCATAGCAACATGCATCTTCCCTTGCTCAGAGGACAAAACAATGGATTCTCCAAGAAGGTCTGCATGGATCCTAGGGTTGTGCCCAACAAAGTCATCCCGTTAGTGGAAGGACTCCCACCAGTCCAGCGTGATTTCCTCTCCCTCTCTTCTCCCTGAATATCCCCTAAGCTCCTCCCCCAATCTGCTCCAGAGGGTCGGGGAAAACTCCAGAACAGATTTGTGGGGGGAGGCACTGGAAGAGGGGGAGAGGAAGCCCAATTGAACAATCAGTTGTTCTTGTGCTAGTGGAGTTAATGGGAACATTTGGTTTCCCCACACATTGCTAAACTCCAACTCCCATAGCCTGGGTTGATAGGAGCTGGGGTTCAGTAACATTGCGGGGGGGTGGGGAGATTCCCCACACCTGCGTTAACGTGATAACTTTGCTGGATACAACCCCTTTGTGATCAAGTGCAGCCCCAACTGAGCTTTGGCAAGGCTGCATCATCAGATAATCCAAGACCTGGTAAGGCTAAAGAAGGTGAAAACAGTGCATTCAGAATGACTGTAAAAGCTATTACCAGAAAAACAGCATTCTCTCTCCCTTTTCCACATCAACAGAGCAGGGATCTAACAAATGCTAACACTTAACATCAACTGGACAGTTACAGCCTCTGTGTATCGTGGGCAAAATGTGGGGGAACATTTCCCACTGTTCCCCTGTAAATTGGGTACTCATTAACAAAGTTTTGTATTTTTTTCCTACCCTTTAGTACTCACTCTCACTCAGCACTTAAGCATGTGCTGGGTAGGGATTTTGATTCATGCTAGGACCATGTGTGTAGACATAGCAGATGAGGGCTGTATTGGCTCCCCATCACTTTCAGTCTGAGTCTGATTTTCCTTGTGTCCTGGTGATTATGTGCATTGACTAAAAACACAAAAAGGAATTCCCAGCAGCAAGCTGCGCATGTACCGCCCAAAATAAATTACAGAATTCTCCAGATTAAATCTGAAGAGAGGTGGAGCAGAAGGCAGGAGTGCAGAGAGCCCGTGGAGCAAGAACGGACTGAAATGAGGGGAAATCCACTCATCCCTTAGTCACAGCAGCTGTGGTTAAGTGAGCAGAGAAAATGCTGAATTTCCCTCTCCTTCCAGTGCATGCTGATGGGTTAACCGGGGTTTCTACATCCACATTATTGAGTGTGAGTAAATAAACCAGAGCCGGCAGATGATAACTCTTAATCCAGATTAACTGTAGCAGAGTCTGAGTGATCCTATGCTGTAAAGGCTCTCAACCCTAAAGTACCGTCTGTGCTCTAAAACCCTGTGCTTTAGATTTTGCAACTCTGCAGAACTAGCATTGCCTCCAATGCATCCCTGGTTGTGAAGTGTATCTCCAGTTTTGAACTAAAGCGATTGATCGTTTTTCTCCCAGTCCCTTGGATTCTGACCCCGTGTACCTGTTCTGCAGATGAAATGGCTGTTTACTTCCTCCCCTTCATATGCCACTCTCCAGACATTTTGGACTACAACTTCCACCAGCCCCAGGCTGTGTTGGAAGGTGCAGTCTGAAATATCTGGCGAGAACCAGATTGAGGAAGTCTGCCTAAGAGGTGTTTGGCCACCTCAAGCTACTCCTTATTATGTGAGTGCATAGCTATTTGGAAATTGGTCTTACTCCAGAATCATGTCTCTGTGTGTGCCTTAAACAAGCATCCCTTCTCTTCTGAAGCCTCACAGAACAGACATTGTAAGGGCAATTCTACACACTTTTTTCTACCTCTTTAACTGCCATGGAGTCCTCCCCAAAATCCTATAAAAGATAGTTTGCTGAGCTGCTAAGAATTCTGCATGAAAGATCCCTACCCTGTCTCACAGAACAGGGTTCCCTGGGGAGGGGAAAGGCCTTTAAACCCATGAGGCAAATGCCAACACAACAATGCCAAGGCAACTCACACATTGCCAGAAAGGAGGAAATGCATTCACGCAAAAGGGGAGACGGGTTTTCACAAAAATGTGCATGTGTAGATATAAATTTAGAAACAGCTGTTATAATTTCAAATAGAAATGCAAAGCATCTCACCATGATGGGGAAGTCGGTGACCAGGTGGCCCGCTCTGTCTCCGCTCTCCTCTCCAGGCAGCGACTGAAGATGGGCAACTTTTAGGCCCCTGCTCGCTCTCCCTTGCAAGGATTCTTTACCTTTAAACCTAACTTGGATGCAACTGCCCTGTAAGTAGAGGACTCCTCCCAACACTGTGTAGAGTAGGCCACCCTACTGGGGTGGGGAAGCCAGTTATGAAGCAGACATGCCTTTAAAGCCCCTGGTCAGTGGCTCAAAACCCTGCCTCCCCTCCCCTGCTCTGTCAGGCCTTGGTCCCTGAGGGCTGCAAAACAAGAGAATTCTCACGAAGAAAGATGCAATGGGATAGGGGACACTGTCGGCTCCATTCATGCCAGTGATGGACATAGAGAGGGAATATGAAAATAACAGACAATCGGAAACAGACAATAACAAGCCCCAGAGATGGAATGTTAGCTTTGCGGAAGGGTTTCTAAACTCTGAAAGGCCCAGCCCAGCAGGGAACGACTCTGGCGTGAGCCCCATAGACGGGATTGGAGCTGCCCAAGAGCAAAACGCTTCCCTGTGGATCGTGGCCTATAGCTCTATTTTGTACCATCATCATCACCCCAGCCACCTTTGATAGTTTCTAAAAGTACAAAGAGCTACATACATAATTTAATCAGGGGAAAAAACACACACCATTCTTCCTCCCCCCCTAAATATACTAGACACAACAAGGATTTTCTTTTCTTTTTTCCTCAGTATTTATATATATATATTTATATTACGTATATTATATATATATAATATGTAAATATATTTCTTAAAACAAATATATAAAATGTTAAGACACTTCACTTAAATGTAAAGAGGTTGCTTTTTTTTCTTCCATGTTTGTTTGCTGCAATCCTAAGAAATTGCATTTATGGACTGTTGTTTGTTGCTGTCTGTTGTTACATATTTGATTTTTTTGACTTTTTTTAAAACTTTGTTATTCAAAAAAATGCTCTCTTAAAATCTTTATACAAAAATGATTGATTTACAAAAAAGAAAAAGAAAAAAAGAAAAACCATAAAAAAACAATTCCCCGCAGCGTTCCCCCCCACCAAAATATTCTGAGAATAATAGAATTAAAAAGGACGAGCTAGTCAACAAAACAAGGAGTGATTACATCTTGTATTATGTTGCATACAGACTCATTTCTTTTCTTTCACTTTTTACAGTAGCACGCCATTTTGCTATACATGTAGAGGCACGTTTTCACATGTGCACCCATGCCACATTAATATATTTCTTCATTTTCTGCCTGTGCTTAACGTTTTAGGCCAACCAACCTGCTCCAACCTGGCGAGCTGCGGCTGTTTTGGAATACAACTCCCATCGGCACGCACTGGCTGGGGCTGATGGGAGTTGTAGTGCAATACATCGGATGGCCACCAAGCTGGCGAAGGGTGTTTCCTGTTCATTCAATGACTCTTGTGCAGGATGACCTTGCAAGGAACATCCTCCCACCCCGGACTGCCATTCCGAACACACACCTACGTATTGTACTTTTAGCTGAAGAAAGCCTCTACGGCTACAAACTCTCCCCGTCTTTCTCGCTGGCCCCGACAGTGTTTCACGTTCTGCCTTTGCGACTCAGCTGTTGACATACGACATCCTTTCCTCCCCCCACATCCCCATGCCTCACTTGTATCTCCCTCCTTGTGCTGTCATCGTTATCCTTTTTCAACTCCTCGCTGTGCTTCCCGCAGCCCAAATGCCACGCGCAACCTTACAGGGGAAAAACAAAAGCTTCCACCTCTCGCAGATCGAGAATAAACACAGCTCTAATAACCCACCGAACCTTTCGCTCAAAGCTGTTTATCCCCACTTTCCAAGCCCAAGAGAAAGGTCCCCAGAGGTATAAACTTGAGCTTCGTGGCCAATCACCCCATCGGCAGGACTAAGCCTTCTAAAGAACCCCCTCTGTGCCAGTCTTATTTAGGGGCACTATCCAATGGGGAATTCTCCTGTGCAAACCCCACTGAAACAAAGGACTTTCCCAACAGTCCTTTATTTCGCTCTACAGCCCTGCCATCCTTTTCTCCTGGCCTGGAAAAAGCTCCACAGGCGGTTGGGTGTAATTTCTGCCCATGCCAGCCATCCTGGCTACGCAGTGCTTTTCTTTTTCCAGCAAGGCTCCATAGTCCATCCTAGGAGGAACCTTTGCAGGAACTGAGCAAAGGAGAGTTGCCTGTTCACCTGCCTCCACTGTCTTTTGCCCACCAAAACCTCATGCTTAGAAAAGGGCCTAATTTCACCTCCTTCAGCCTTCTCCAAATTCTCCCCAAACTCTCCTTCACCGCCCAGTTTCTTTGATACCCTGACACCATGGTCTCCCTGAAACCTGCCTCCTCTATTTGGTATTCCACACGTTTTGAGGGCTCATCCCCCCCATCTCACATATATAGTAACTCAACGGACATTTAAAGTGCTACATTATGTTGATTAATTCCATAGGAAGCTGGACTTTTCTCTTTCCGGACCCTGTTCTCAACATCGTTCTGCTGCCTGCTTTGGCTCTGTGCCCCTTCTTATAACAGTCTCCTTTCCCCTTTCTTAACAGTACGTTGCTTCTGCATGGTTGAGAAGATTGTGAGGGGGCAGGGGGAGCATTATTACAGGCTCAAAATTCAGTGCTCCCCCCCCCAAGTCTTTTCTTTTCTTCCAAATTTAATCCAATGGCTTGGAAGAAAGAAAGAAAAAAAATACACAACACCACACACAGATATTTCGGTTTGCGATGCGCACGCACACACACAAGTTCCGCCCCACTTTCCAGAACAGTCTTTGATACAGCAAGTAAACAACAGAATCCCACAAAATGGAAGCATACACATGTCCCAAAGTCAAAACACCATTGATTCATGAATGACTCAGCACACACCTACAAGGATCCACGTTAATCAATTAATTACAACTTTTTTTCTCTCTCTTCTTAAATGTAAGGAAAGTTGAATAGCAGCAAATGTCCATGGGGTTCTGAGGCATCTTCAGAAATTGGTTGCTCCCCTCCCCTTTTATAAGCCTCTGTAGTGATTCTGCCCCCTTTCTCCCACCCCCTCATAAAGGAATAACGAAGACTGGCACTGAGCAGTGTCGTCGTTGCTTGCAGGCTGCGGCAACTGGCAAAAATATAAATAAAAATAATTCTTAATTGTTCTTTATACATGAACAACGCTAAGTTGTTGCCAGAGTAGAAAAGTTAAGTTTGGGATGGATGGGGAGTGGGGCAAAGGAAGGGGTTGGGAGATCTGAGGGGAAACAGAAAACAGATGGGCAGCCATATTGTAGCAAGAGGGGAGGAAAAGAATAAATAGG
The DNA here is from genome assembly GCF_964106645.2 of Podarcis pityusensis. Lineage (NCBI taxonomy): Eukaryota > Metazoa > Chordata > Lepidosauria > Squamata > Lacertidae > Podarcis > Podarcis pityusensis. The sequence continues at coordinate 22,692,551 of NC_138038.1, forward strand.
TTGGCCAATTTGGGGGAAGAAGACAAGAGAGCAAACTAAATTGGCCATTCTGGATATTGGTAGGCGGCCCTGTGGGGAGCAAGAACCAAGTCCCAAGGCTGGCCATTTTGTAGGAGGAAATGAGAACCGCAGGGCGGCCATTTTTGAAGGAACATTTTAAAACGCCTGAGGGGAGGGACTTTTCTAGGTGCCTCAGTGAGACCTGGGGAGGAGGAAATCACAAAGAGAGACAGCAAGCACTCCCCAGTCCCCCAGTAGCAGTAGGTTAGGAAAACAACCAAAGGAGAAGTTGGCAGAGGAGCTTTTAGAATGAAATGGAGGAGTTCCGTGACCCAAAGGAAGTCAGTACTGGGATGGAGGTCCTGCTTGAAGTAGGCTTTTCTGAGACTGGGCTTGAAGTCTCATTCATCGTGTTAGGGTCCTTGGTTGATCTAGCGGCCTAGAAAGAAAAGCAAGATTCAGGGAAAAGAAGAAGGAGGAGGGAGGAAAAGGAAGGTGTGTTGGGGTTGTGGGGTTGGGGAGGGGGAGAACCAAACATTTTCTTCTCAAAGGATTGCGAGACAGAAAGAAAGTGCAAAAGAAAGTGAGATAGAGAGAAAGAGACAAGAGTGGGAACTAAGTTAGGAAAAATTTCTATCAGAAACAAGCAGCATTGGCCAGGCCTGAGGCAAAAGGTCCGTTGGACAAAAACAGAGCACGAGATGAGCTGGTTTCTACAGGTTTACTGGACGAAGGGAAGGAGTGATTGCGAAAGGAAGCGGAGGAGACAAAAGAAGGCCAAAAAAGAGACAGAGCAGGGAGATGGGACGAATACGTAGGCAGGCAACGGAAGGGGGAGATGGGGAAGGGGGTGGGGAAGGGACAAGAATTGAAATGTTAGTTTGTGGCCATGGACACCATGTTAGAACGACAACAATATTCATTTAGCTGGGGTGAGGAAGGGAGGGTAGGGGCAGAGTGCAGTTTACCACAGAGGTGCTGTTTATCAGAGGTAGCCTCAAAACATCTATTCGTTTTATTGTTCACCTATGGGTACCATTTTGTTGTAGACTGCATCCGTAGCTAGCAGGCCAGAATTTGGACTGGGATGGATAAAGGGAGGCAGCTTTCCATTTTAATGATAAATCTTGTTAAGTATGTATCCCTCATAGTTGACATGGGGGTGGGGTGGCAGAAGGGAAGGAACAAATTGTGAAAGACATGTGAAAATAAAATACAGCCTAAAGCCAATCTGAGCAAGCGGGCTTTCATAGAATCATAGAGTTGGAAGAGACCACAAGGGCCATCGAGTCCAACCCCCTGCCAAGCAGGAAACACCATCAGAGCCCTCCTATAGAATCATAGGATTCTATATTTCTTCTCCTTGTGGTTATTTTAAGAAAAGGTTTTAGACGTGGGCAATACTTGAACCCCAGAGTCCCTGCCTGAAGGAATGGCTCCATCATAACTGTTTTCCTCCACAAAGGAATACACATGAAAGTTGGAAAATCCTTGCGGGTTTTGCACAAAAGATTGGTGAGCAGGAACAGGCAGGAATCTAGTTGCCTGCCTGTTGCTCTTTGTGAAAGAACCAAAGACCAATGAACTATAAGGAAACTAATGCTTAAAGTCCAATGCAGCAGGAGGAACCCATAGCCTAACACCCATCCATTCTAGGGATGGATATATGACTAGAAGTAACCCTAAGAAATCCTCCATTCTCACAGATATAGGTAATCACAATTAATTGAAGCGGATATTACTCCAACCTGCTTGTAAAAGACCTCCAAGAATGAAAGTTCCACAATCCTTCATGCATGCTCCTCCAAGCACATTCCACGGTGGAGGAAATTGTTTATAGCCGAACTAACCTCCCTTGTTGGTTCTAAAACTGCTGGTCATGCCAATTGTGTGCTCACCTCCCACTGGCTGCCATTTTGATGCAAAGGGGATCCAGAAGAAGAATCGCAAAGTACTGCGTACTTTGTCATAGGAAGTTCCCAACAGCTCGCTCCTGCCATCTCAAACCCAACTTCAGCTCTAGCTGCACGAGGCATGCGTGGTCCTTCAGCACCCTGGCATGCAGATGCAAAGCAAATGCGCAACCGGCTCATGAAAATATTATCGGGGAAGGCGTACCCTGAGAAATGTTCCATGGCTTACCACTTAAGCAAACAGCACCTCTGCTTTGTGGCAAAGGGGGTACAGACTGCGGTTAGTATCAGGATGCAGGGACTTAGGGGGAAGGGAGTTGTGCAGGAAGTAGGGTTTGCATTTTATTCATTTATTCAGTAACAGTCCCATTTTGCTCACAAAGCGTGCTTCAAAATAGACCGGAAAGCCACAGGGTGGGAAGACATGCTCACAGCCAGACATCCACTCCCCCCACACTTGTGGAGAGGAGGGGGTGGTCCTCTGTGTGTGCATATGTACCACAGAATGAGGAAAACCAAAGGGCCCTGCAGACAGGCAGACAGGACGTGGGAAAGGGTTCATGGTCTATGCCATTCGTCATACAGATCTGGCATGACAAAAATAAAAAAAATAAAAAGCCAGGAGCAGCAGGGAATTCTGGGAGATGGGCTAGCATATCAGATGCGCTTGGGAAGTGAAAGGGGAGGGAAGAATAACGAGATTTGTGTGGAAGGGGGTCAAGTCAAGGCTTGAGAAACAAAGGGAAGGAGAGAGGAACAGGTAGAGATGTCATTGTGGTTTAAGGGATGAAAAAGTGGCAGTTGTTACCTTGCTTTGTGGCCTCAGAAAGTTGGCAAGCCACTGGGCGCACTGTTATAGCGTCGACAAGAACACAGAAGTGTGTGAACCCAGCTGAACCGTACTGGCCTAACCATTAAGACCCCAACCAATGCAAATGCACATGGGGCATATCAGGGGGCAGGGGGTGGGGACAGGAAATGGTGAAAAGGGTTTCCATGGGGAACAGGGGACTACCACTGCCCAATGCACACACCTGTATTTACTTATGTAAAGTACAGATATAGTAAATGGCCAGTTACCTACGGTTGAGACACAGCAGGGCACAAGTTAAACATGTGCAGAGTCTGATAAAAACAACCTAGCCTCATGGCACTTTAGAGTAAGCGATTTATTGCAGCATAAGCTTTGGAAAACAAGAAGCATCTAGTGCACCAAAACTTACATCACAGGCAATTGGCAAGGCTGCAGTCCTGTACTCAGTTACCTGGAAGAATGTCTTTTTGATATCAATGAGACGTGCTTCTGAGTAGACATCAACAGGACTGCCCTGCAAGGACTTTAAGGTACCATAAGACTCTGTTGTTGTTGCAAAACAGAGAGCTGTTTCACTGGAATGTGCCTCTGATAGATTTGAACATAAAGGTGCTTAACAGTGTGAAGGACTTTGAATAATAATAATAATAATAATAATAATAATAACAACAACATTAATACAAAGGAATTCTGATAATGACAGTTGCAAAGGCATAGATCTCAAACAAGCGGTTTGATGCTCTACAAACAGTACAAGCAATTAGATATAAAACAGTCTGTCTTTCAATGTTATTCCAACATATTTTTTAAAAATGATGATTGTTGTAATAATCTTTTGAAAACTGATTTTGAAGTCTGGTTGAAAAGTGGTGCATGCAGTAAAATGGGGGGTTGGGAACCAACTTGCCCTTGTGCTTTACTTTTGAGTTTTTCTCCAGTGTGTTCACATTTCTAATGGTTTTAAAGGATTATAGCTTTTATAAACTTTTTAAAAAAATTATTTCTTGTTTCCCAAGTATGTATGGAGTATATTGTAAGCCTAGAATCACCACTGATCCTTTGCTGAAGAGGCTCGCCGATCTTTCAGACAAGTCTAAACTTAATTCTCTCCTCTTAGGCAAAGGTCATAAGGCTGGTAGCCAGATTCTGCGCTCAGATTTGTAGGCACAGATCATCCTCTAGAATAAAATAGCTTACTAGGGAAATGCTGAAGTCGCCCTTTGGGGTGCCTCAGGGTCAATTTTTAATGGTAGCCCAAATCTCAGCTGTACGGGTGTACGTATATACCTCAATTCTAACTCATGAGCTATTGCTGCAAACTGCTTCAATTGTATATTTTATCTTTATGAACGTTCTTTTTATTGTTATGTTATGTGAGATGGTCTTTGACCATAATAAAAATTATCTAAGCCTAGAATCACAGACTTTAGAGTTCGAAGGAACCATGATGTTCATCTTTAGCCCAATGTGGGGCTCAAACCCACAGCCCTGAGATTAAAAGTCTCAGGCAACTTCAGCGGTTAGGAGTGCCTGCTTCTGGTTTCCACTGATTTGCCACTGTTTAGGCCTTTCCTAAACAGCTTGGTTGCTGTGATCCATGCTCTGGCATGGGAGCCAACTCCTAGGGGCCGAGGTCCCTTTGCCCCCCCCCAATAAAATATTTGAGGGGGCCAGCCCCTCACCAAAGTTGATGGGCATTGCCATTCAAATGGTGTGTGAGATATTGTTTTAATTATGATCTACACTGATTTAGAATACTATGTAAAAAGTGGTATATAAATATTTTTAAATAAATTGTTATTTTTATGTCTCCACCCCCCCTTAACTTCTTTGTTCATTTGGTTCACATAACGATTGCAAAAGCATATGTGGGTTCTGGGCCAATGCATCGGTTTTACTCCAAAAAAATCCCAATACTTTTGTCAATATATATCTTATTTTAAAAATCCAGCAGTAATTTATATAAACTATACTTATGTTTTAAAAACAAGTCTACATTTGACAGAACATGGTGTTTATTGGGATGAATTTATTATTATTTGCCAAGATAGCATCTTAATGCCACACTGAAAAACCTAATTTCTCAAAGTAATTGTTATGCTTCTTTTGCAACTGCTCAAGCATCCCGCTCCTTAATGATCTTCCAGCCAATAAATCTTCCACAGAGCTGTTGAGACCAACCTGACCCTTCTTGTAACCAACTGTGCCAACTGGTGTTTTTTTATAAGGACGTCAACATGGGTAAATAAAGCCGAATGGCATTTGGCTTTGGCTTGCGAGCGGCTGGAGGGGGCCGCTTCCACTTTTCAAGAGGACTCCGTTAATAATATAGAGATGTGTCTTGTATCCTATTCTCTCAAGAATCCCGTATTGCTATCTGGAGCCTCTTATGAACTCCTACCATGAACGTGGAGGTACTGGACATGAAAACAGCCCCATTCACTTCAATGGTGTGGGCAGCTTTGCATGTGCACGAAGCTCTCCTTTCCCTCCCCACAGCTGAAGCCAACGAGGCAAGTGAGCCCCACATAAACATTAGAACTCCTATGTCGGCATAGCAGGATGCTTTGGGTTTCCATTCAAACACGGTCAAGCGATCTGATATAATTTTCTTCTTCTTTCCCCTCCCCACAAGGCGCCCTCTCTTGTCTTTTCTCTGCTAAATATGCAACACTTCTCTGTGTGTGCCATGGGCAGGAAAGGAGTTGGGGCATACACACATGGACATGTTGTGAAATGCTGGGTGGGGGGGTGAACATGGATTCGATCACAACCGATACCACTGCCTTTCCTGGCAGGGAAGAGGGCCTTTGACAATTTGTTGGGTTGCGCCTTCACAAGTAGGCCTTTTCCTTCTTCTTTTCAAAACACTGCCATATTGATAGCACAGCACAGGAAACAAAAACTACTTGCCCACCCCAAACAAAGCAAAGCTTAGCCTTACAGAGACATAACTGGGCAGGGGAATTCTTAAACAAATCAAGGGGGTGGGTTCCAGTTGATGCTATCTGGAATTCAGGAGATTCTTGAGGAAGTAACAAGAACATGGAACTTTAGCGACAGAGGACTTAGGTTTAGGTTTGAGGGAGATGGGAGTCCTATCTGGACCTCACAACATACAATTTTTGCTGGGTTTGGCTCCAGCTTCTGACGTATGCCTGTGGAAAGTAGCTCCCCATCTCTCTCTACATTCACTGCCATGTCTTCTGACAGAAATTCCCAGCCGTAATTTCTAAAATCACTTCCAATGGGCATTAGGAATTTGTGTTCAAGTTTATGCAAATATACCTGCCCCTGACCCCGGATCAACAATCCAAAGCCAACTCACCACTCACCTCCACCACTCACCTCCACTCAAAGGCAAAAACAAAGGGATCCTAACTCAACCTGCCTCCACCCAAGTGCTCCCGTAACAGAGTGGTGTGGCTGCCTACAGATAGACTACCTGTTGTTGTCCCTGGATGCGCATGTACTCCATGCGTTGCTTTATGTGCTTGCTCTTGTCGGGGCTGCCTTGCTGGGTTTGCTTCAGCCGTGATGCAGGATTGACCATCTTCATGGCAGGGATTGAGACGCCACCGCCGCTCTGGAGGGAGAACAGAGGAAAGGATGACTTTGAAGAGATGCTAAGGAGCAAGGCTTAAGTTGGCAACAGGTTAAGGGCTTGCCACCAGCTCTGCTACTGCTGCCAAACGCATCTCCCTTCACTCCCATTGGCTGACCTGCCATGGTGTCATGGAACGTTCACAAACGTTCAACCACTTAGGAAAAACCTATCTTCAGGAGAATTTTGATACATAGTGCTGCTTCTATGGAGGAGATGAAAGGGCTGTTTACCTCTTGCCAGGGTTCTCTTGCTATCTAGCCTGCTCAATGTATATTGTACACATGTCTCCAAGCTCTGCTACAAACCACAAGAACTTTTGAAGGCAAACAAAATATCCTCGCACCGAATATAAGGTAAAGGTAAAGGTAAAGGTAAAGGACCCCTGAATGGTTAAGTCCAGTCAAAGGCAACTATGGGGTCATGTAGCAAGCATGACTAAACTGCTACTGGCGTACGAAGGACCGTGACGAGTGCAAGAGCGCACGGAAATGCCATTTACCTTCCCACTGCAGCGGTACCTATTTATCTACTTGCACTGGCACGCTTTCAAACTGCTAGGTTGGCAGGAGCTGGGACAGAGCAATGGGAGCTCACCCCGTCGTGGGGATTCGAACTGCCCACCTTCAGATCAGCAAGCTCAAGAGGCCCAGTGGTTTAGACCACAGCGCCACCCATGTCCCAATATATATATCATAGCTACGGAGCTCCTTTCCCCTGACAGAAAAAGAATTATTTGTTGTTGCTACAAAATTACAGAACAACAGTCTTACACGATCACAATCAAAGCACAATAGAAATTGGGGGTTAATTACCCATTTGATCTTCTTGCCCCCCTTTTCTTTGCTAGCCTGGAAATTCATTAGAGGTTCAGGGAGCAGAAAGCACTGGATGAAGGGTTAGAGAAGGGTCTAAACCAGAGAGCTGAATAGCCAAAAGTAAAGGAAGAATGGGAAAGGGTTTTATTTTTAGCATACTGATTTCTCCACACATTTGGCCTGACCCAGCACATGCAATCCATATAGGGAACCTGGTCGCAACCCACAGACCAGCTGTGCTTAATAATAAAATCAGTTAACCACACCTCACCCCCACGTTAGAGGCCTGAACCAACTAGTTGTAAATATATACCAAAAACCAAGTGGCAATAGAGTCCATGACGAACAATTTAAAGCAATACCAAAGCAACACCAATATCAGACAAAGCTTTAGTAAAGGATTCCAATAAGAGGTGTCAGAACATTATTATATGGCCGTTCAAGTCTGGAAGGAAGTGGAATGGCTTTACCTCATCCTCCCCCAAATCCTGAAATTAGCTAACTTGGAAGCTCAATGCCAACTCAAGATATGCTGCTTTAAGGAGAGCCCAGATGAGCCCTCTTCAGTTATGTACAACATTTTGAAAAGTCTTGCTGCACCATTCAGACACAGAGATGCAAGAGGGCATTGTTTTTAATTCCACCCTGCAAAAGTCGCAAGCAGCAGTGTTTCTGTTCCACTGCCTTTCATCTTCCATAGCAAACTATGCTATTCACCTCACTGTCGGCTGCGGTGATATTATGTAGCTTACATACTTTAATTGTATAAATTACGTTGCAATTACGTTATTCTACCCCATGCATTTCAATGCAAAATAAACACAATGTAAAGCGGGCGGGACAGGGATATGATTAATTACATTTGCAGACTGAAAGCAACAACAACAACAGCAAATACTGATCGTATTTGCCAGATTGATTTTCATTCTGGACAGGGGGTGAACAAGCGAACATTGACCATTTCCGCTCCTGTTTTGCTGGGATGCACTGACATCCCGAATGAGACATGGGTTCCTGCCTTCATCAGTACCACCACATGTCCTGGGAAGACAGGGCCAGCCCTGCATAATGGGTAATACAAACAAGGGCACCCCCCCAACTATTTTGGGATTTTGCGGAAGCTATTCAATCACATACCTGAGCTTTAGGCTTGCAGATTTAAAGTGGATTAAAGCACTCTGTTGCCCTAGCACAACTAATCCACTTAAAAAAAAGAAAAAGAAAGCAGACTTTTTTGCAGGTTAGAAAGTGATGGAGAAACGCATTGAGAAGTGTGGGATGAACGAATGGTTAACAGGAAAATGTGTAAGCATCCCACTAAGTGAATCGGGATGAATGCAGGATGAACGCTGGTTGTTGTATAACCACCCGACAAACAAAGCAGAAGTAATGCGCAATAAAGTTTGGCTGTAGGAGCCCTTCTATATGTCCTTTTTATTGTACATTCATGATGATTTGTGCTCATTATGGCATCAGGACAGTTATACGTGGTCCCACTTTCAAGACTGTTTGCACCTGCAAAAGTTTGAGGACAGTTACCTGGCAGCAAACTTTTGTACATCCAGTAGCGCAAAGCCCTGTGAACACATGCAAATTTTACATTTTCTGGATTGGCCAACAGCTTCCGAAGCTACCTTTTATTCCTCCAGATGTTGCTGAATTACAACTCCCATCATTCCTGTCTGTTGGCCAGGCTGATTGGAGCTATAATAATAATAATAATAATAATTATTATTATTATTATTAATACCCCGCCCATCCGGCTGGGCCTCCCCAGCCACTCTGGGCGGCTTCCAACAAAACACTAAAATACAATAACCTATTAAACATTAAAAGCTTCCCTAAACAGGGCTGCCTTTAGATGTCTTCTAAAAGTTTGGTAGTTATTTTTCTCTTTGACATCTGGTGGGAGGGCGTTCCACAGGGCGGGTGCAACTACCGAGAAGGCCCTCTGCCTGGTTCCCTGTAACTTGGCTTCTCGCAGCGAGGGAACCGCCAGAAGGCCCTCGGCGCTGGACCTCAGTGTCTGGATAGAACGATGGAGGTGGAGACGCTCCTTCAGGTATACTATTCAGCTATTCATAAATATCTGGAGGGATGCGGGTTGACCATCCCTGTTCTAATGATTTGAAAGTATTCTGGGCACGATATAGTCAAATTTAAGCTTTTTAAAGTCACTAATACTGGAAGGAGAGACCTAAGCATCATGCAGGCTGTCTCTCCCGTTGCATTAACTGGATTAGAAGCGTTTAACTTCAGCTGGCTTGTGCTCTTGATTTGTGATTATTAGTCCCAAGGCTCTTGGTTATCTTGAATTTTAATTGTTCACAAGTACCAATCGATCTTCATTATTACAATCATGGACCTGCCACTAAATTACAATCAAAGAAACGCAAAATTACAGTTTCCAGGCCAGTGAAAGACTGGAATTAACAAGATGGCAAAGGGCTAGGATATGTGAGTGCATTGATGCACATTCGTACTTAACTGTCAGGGAACTGCCATCAGTGCCGGAGGGAGAGAGCAAGATCCAGAGGGATTCCAGAGAGCGTCCCAGGATTGGGAGAGGCAGCCCATCTTCTGGGGAAGAGAATCAGCGTAGCACCAGTGGAGAAGGGGGGGCAGATGGGGGAAGCGGCGAGGCGGTCCCATGACTCCTTGCCAGGGACCAGCAGGGAGAGTAGAGTTCCTCCACTGCCTACGCCCTCCTTGCGCAGAAGGCTTTCGCGCAGAGAGAGTAGGAGGAGACTAGGCGTCAAAGAGCTTCTTTGCTGGAAGAAGTTTAAGAAACGCCCACTGACGGATTCTGCCAGCGATTGAGACAGCCACGGGTGAGTGGCTGTCCGGACAGAAAAGGTTCACTCAGGCAACCCAGCCAGGTGCTTGCACCGGCTTACGCACGAGCAACCCCTAGAACCATTACATTAACACTAGAGTGAATTGTTGAAGGCTATTTGGTTACTAAGGCACTTTAATCATCTGGTTCCTAGTAGTACATGCTGATGCACAGAATCTTGCCGCTTTGATGGCGATCTCCATGATTCTTAATCCAACCCCTAATTAGATTTCAAACAAATACATTCTGCTGAAAGCAGAGGATGTTCTATGCAAGCCTACTTCTTTTTTGTTATATTGAGAGATATATTCCAATGTCTTACGCTTGTCCTCTTTGCGTCTGTTCTTCACTCCCTCTTGCTGTGAACATTATCTCATCAGGTCCTTGCTGCCATCATCTCTTTACCAATATTTGTCTGCTTCTTCCCTCTTGCATTCATATGCCTCTTCTCATATTGTTCCCCTCTGCTTTTCTTCTTCCGAACTGTCTTTAATTCCTTGTTCTCTCTTCTTTTTCCTAGTTTCACCACTCAAGCCACTTATCTCTGTCTCTGGCATTTAGGTCACCTTTTCCTTTTCCTTCCTCTTACTGCTGGAATTCTTCGCCTCTTTAATAACATACATCGTGTTGCTAGGCTTTCATGAGACCTTTCCCTCCTGAATTTTGGTAATTGTCTTTACATCTGGCAATTGGTTAAAGTGCCCATCTACATTACATGGCACTTGTCAAAGTATCTATATTTTTCTCGATTAATGTCTTTTCCCTCCCCCTATTGCTTCTGTAACTTGTGTTAACAGATGGTGAATAATTGGCCGAGTATTTTCTTTTTAAGAATGTACATTACCTGGCACAACAATAGACTATCATGATTATTTAGCCAGCTCAATCCCGAAGATCCTGAGCAGACTTTTTGTGCAATCAAATATTTCCTCTCTTTTTTCAATTATCATCTATTGGCCTTCTGCTACTCTAATCCCCATGCCTGGATTAATATCTTCTTCCTCTGATCATCTAGTCATACCCCTAGCGTCCTACAAACTCCTTCTCAAGACTTGCGCCTTTTCCAGATTTTTCCCCCCTGGATCCCACTTTGCCTGCACCTCCAGTGCTGCCAGACTTTGCTCTGCTAATCATGGTTTCTTGCTTATTAAAGTGCACAGCCTCTCTCCTCTGCCACTCTGTGCATCACGGCCCTTCACACAGCTCAACCCCCCCCCTTTTTTCATCACAAGGGGAATGGGACTGCAAACATCTTATGACCAAACTTTCCCCCTCTAAACAGTTCGGATGTTCATGAGCAGTCCATGATGTCACAGCATGTCAACTAATAGCTGAAGAGAGGACAGTCACAAGGCCTATCAGCTGCCTAGCCGTTTTCAATACATTACTGCTGCTGTATAAAATCCTAAATAATTTGGGACTGGGATATCTAGCAGATTGTCATCCCATTATATCCCTGGTTGATCTTCCAAGGAAGCCTTGCTGATCATACCAGAACTGCCAAAATGTCATCTTATACAGATTTTGCTTCTTTTTAAGTTTGATATGGGCATCTTTTACTCATTGCCTGGGCAACATCCTTCTCCTGGAAAAATTTGAGGCTAGCAGAGACTGAGGTTAAACTCTGGCTGCCAAGCATCTCCTGCGAGTTCTGCTTTTGAAACTGCTGCTAAGAGTTTTGGGAGGCGCTCGCCAAATTAACAACCTCGGTTCTCATTTGCCCATTATGGCAGTACGAAAGAAACTTAACAAGGGTGTGAATTGCTCCAGGGCCTCATGGTTAAACGCAAGTCACCAAAAAGAATCTAACCAGAGGCCCCATTTGTACTGTACCTTTAAAGCAGTATCATGCCACTTGCAAAAGCGATCACTCCCCCCAAAGCATGCTGGGTACTGCAGTTTGTGAAAGGAGAGAGAGAGCCAGTGTGGCATAATGGTTAGAGTGTTGGACCTGGGAGCACACGGTTCGAATCCCAACTCAGCCATGAAGCTCACTGGGTGACCTTGGCCCAGTCACTACTTCTTAGTCTAACCCAGTGTTCCCCAACCTTGGGCCTCCAGCTGTTTTTGGACTACAATTCCCATCATCCTTGACCACTGGTCTTGTTAGCAAGGGATGATGGGAGTTGTAGTCCAAAAACAGCTGGAGGCCCAAGGTTGGGGAACACTGGTCTAACCTACCTCACAGGGTTGTTCTGAAGATGAAATGGGAAGGAGGAGAACTATGTACACCACCCTGAGATCCTTGGAAGATAAAGGTGGTATATAAGTGTAATGAATGAATGAATAAATAAATAAATAAATAAATAGTGCTCAGAGTTGTTAGGAGACCCTTATTCCCCTCACAGAGCTACGATTTCCTGAGTTCCATGGGAAGAGAGGTTGATTGTTGAAACACTGCGGGAAACCCCTTTACAAAAAAAAGTCACTCCCCCCCCCCCAGTTTCTTGGCTGGGAGGCAGCAATGACAGTTCAACAACCAGCCTTTGTGCGGCTAGTTTGCATTTGTGGTTCACATGGCTCAAAGACAAATGCAAAGAGGGTGCTGCACTTTCGTTCCTGTTAAGAGACAGCCTTCCCTACATTTCAGAGACAGATTCGGTGCCAGTGGTGAGGAAGAAGAATAAACTAGCATGAACAGAATGAAGAAAGTAACAGTGAATAATCAGACTAAGACATGCCATTACCATAGCCAGAAAGAAAGAGTAGCTCAAACAAGTGGCAGGCATCTCATTTGGATTCCTAGAGAGACTGGACTTGAAATTCCACTTAAATCTACAATTTTGCAGAGACCTAAGATGGTTCACACCTTGTCTCTTAAGAGCAGGTCGAATCTTGAGAGGACAGACAGGAGAGAAGACTTTCAGGGAGAAATCAAGAGGTACAGCAGAACAAGAGGAATGTTTAAAACAAATGAACCTGTGGGTCGTCGTTCAACAGGAACCGAGGTTTGGGCAGCAGAGGAGGCTTAGCGCTGGTTGGAGAAGTCTTGGGTGTGCTGTTGCTTGCTTCATACTGTTTTAAATCATGGCAGTCAGGCTGCACAACGACTGATCCAGCATGGCTACATTCGGGCACATGCGTGCCCACCTTCCATTCTCCATTTTTGCCATTTTCTGAGCCCAGAGGCCCAATGTGATTTTGAGCAAATATAAGCTCAGTAGATGCCTGGCAGCTAATTTCACTGATAGTCATTTCGAGTTCTCTGATGGTCTCTTCCAGGTTGTCCAGCCTTTGGTAAGTGTCTTTGCAAATCTCTCGGCTTCTTACGGTCATGTCATCAAGAGAAGTGCTTTCCTTTTGCTTGTCTTCTAAACCTGTGTCTATCTCGTCCTTGTCTGTGCTGGCACCAACAGGAGCCAGGGATGCTGCGTCACACCCAATGACTTCTCTATTCCCAGGGGATTCTGGATGCTGCAAGGGAAAATACATTTCTGAAGCATCTGTCAGATGACCTCTCTGCACTGGTACAATAGCAACATCAGGGCCTTTCAAAGCTATTGGAACATCTTCTGTGTTCTGGTTGGCTTCTTTGTTTTTTGATTCTGCAGTGTCGCTTCTCTTATTCAACCCTATGAACACGTCACCTCCTTCTGTTGGTGAAGAAAATGTCTTGTAGTCAAGTGTGACAAAAGGTGCTTCATTTTCTTTTGAATGGGCCCCAACCCCTTGGACAGTTGTCTGTAGACTACTTGCTTGCTTGCCCCAAACTTTCACAAATATAGCATCTTCTCCTCCAAGTTGAACAATTTCATCTTCCTGTAAAGTTTTTGTTTTTTCAAATGCTACCAAGCCTCCTTCTCCCCCATGATCAGTGTCACAAATAAGACCAGTTCCAGGCAGATATCTACGAGATTTCACTTTAGCTGGCAGAGAATGAGTGCATGCTGAGGCCTTATTGGATAGGCCTCCTTTCAGCTTCTTTTCATCCTTTTTCAGCTTTCCCAACATGACCTCTGGGCTCTCCCTCGTTTCCACCCTAGTCCGTCCAATGACTCCTGTCTGTCCTCTGATGCATTGGTGATCACGGGTATGAGGGTTGCATATCCCCTTATCAGCTTCTGGCTGAGATTCAGGAAATGTCAAGCTGGACACCCACTCAGAAATGGCAATATGAGGGAGGAGGGAATTGTAATCAGATGGAGGTTTTGAGAGTCCTGACTCCTAAGGGAAAATTCAGACAAGAATTATTGAGGCGGGAGAGTTTGCTGGATGAAAAACGCTAACAACTGTCTTCTCGGCTCAATATTCAAATGAGTTCTTAATAGTGGGCCTGGATCGACCTGTTTGGCCATCTGGGCTACTCTCTTGTTTTGAAGTGCAATTCCCATCACCCCTGAACACTAGACATGCTGGCAAAGGCTGATGGGAGTTGCAGTCCAAGACATCTGGAGGGCAGCACATTGGAGAAAGCTGGTCCACCACAAGAACTAGTCTGAACATCACAGATGTTTTAGGCATCAATGTGGAGGTGTTTCCTCCACCAGATCTGTTGAAGTCCGACCCCAAATGAAGGATATTTGGCAAAACACCATTCCAAAATTTGATACCTGTGGATGGCAGCCCAAATCTTGATGTCTACCAAACAAGAAAACCCTGTCAGTCACCTCAAAGTATAGTTTATAGGCAAAGCCAAATGGCTAATTTACAATGCAACATCATTCCAGGTTAACTGTGATTGCTTCCCCCAAATAGTCCTGGAAACTGTAGTTTATAGATGATATAGATAGAAAGAAAGAAAGAAAGAAAGAAAGAAAGAAAGAAAGAAAGAAAGAAATAGATAGAAATATCTGTTGCGGATCTCTATTTTCTCTTGCAAAAATATGATTCCTAGGAAGCTGGTAGTACGATGTAGTATAAGGTTACCAGATGTCCCTGTTTTCCAGGGACAGTCCCCGGATTTGCAAATCAGTCCCTTGACAAAATCCATCTCTTTAGTAGGAAGTTGAAAAATGTCCCCAGATTCATTGAAAAAAAAATCTGGTAACCTTAAGTAGTAGGTGTGTCCACAGAAATGAAATAAAGTCAGAAGCGATGAAGAAGCCAAGTATGCTAACCCCTTGCAGATAAAGCAAATCCAACTCCCCACAAGCACTTTTGCCCGCAGAATCCAACCCACAGCTTACCACAAGCAGAGAGCAGGCACACACCCCAGGAAAGTTATCTGTAGAGCAGAGGGCTCAAGCACGACAGTCACGCTACAAACAGTGAGGGGGAAGATAAATAAAAATCTCCTAGGACAACTGCTAATGTGAATTGCAGGTACATGTCCTCCCCCATGGGATCCCAGAGCGTGAGCCACACCCATCTGTCAGTCCATGTCAATGTAATTTTATCGGCTGCCACTTCAGCTCACTTAACATTTGGTCTCTACTTATTGCAGCTCCTGAAGGTGCCAGAGGTGGTGGGGAGGGAATCACAAGATCCTGTGCTAGAGGAGGGTGTGGCATAAGAAGAGACTGCTGGATGAGGCCAATGTCCCATCTAGTCCAGCATCCTGTTCACACAGGGGCCAACCAGATGCCTGTGGGAAACCCAAAACCAGGATTCATGCGCAACAGCACTCTCCTCTCCTGTGGTTTCCAGCAACAGACATTCAGAGGCATTGCTGCCTCCAGTTTCTTAGCTCCCCTGGAGCACCACTGAGACAGTTTGAGAGAAATCAGCAAATAACAGTATCCCACTCTCTTCACCAGAGGTTCTCAACCTGTGGATCCCCAGATGTTGTTGGACTACAACTCCCTTCATCCCTGAGCTCCAGCCTTGCTAGCTAGGGGTGATGGGAGTTGTGGTTCAACAACATCTGGGGACCACAGGTTGAGAAAGGCTGCTCTACACTGAACCAAATCTCCAGAACTCTTCCAGATATTGCATACGAACAGTAATAAAAAACTTTTCCGATTTCGTAGGATGTGACTCAAGCCACAGATAACACCAGAACGGAAGCCTTGTCGTTGGGGGAGATAAGAATGTGGCATTCTCCGCCCCCTCATCCCCCAGGATCCATGCACTTGGAAACGAGCAGTGAGAACAAGCACCCAGGCTCCGCCCAAAAGGCGTGGCATGCATTGCAATCAGGAAATCCCTTTGTCTAGAAGTGCAAGCGGAATAATAGCGCAAGCAGAACAAGTGAGTTACCCCCAACTAAACAGTGATCGGCACTCCCGGTTCCGCCCCAGTCCAAACTTGCCCAGCATTCTTTGGGGGGGAGGCCCCGCAAATCATACACCTGTCCCTTCGAAAGAGTCACACAGGGTTAGTGCCGGTTGGATCCCGTGTTGTGTCAGGACAACGCACACTACTTGTGTCAGGTGGGTGATGTGGGGAAGAGCCGTTAGTTGGTTAATGTACGGAGAGGTAGAGAGTGAGAAAGAGAAAGAGAAAGAAGAGTTAACAAGGGGCTGCAGAAAAGGAAGAGGAATCCTGTTAGAGGTGCTATGGCAGGTAGCCAGTCAGATAGGAAAGGAAGAGAAGAAGGGAGTTGTGATCCGTCCGAGCACGGCTGTGTTACCTTCCATCCTTCGGCTGCTATGGTGGCCCCATTGGGCCACATGTCTGCGGCAGGGGCGAGCTGGTCGCAATGGAACTTAGGAATAAATGAAGAGCTTCTCTGAAATACCTGAGGAAGTCAGAACATGGAAGGTGGTTGTTTTGGGTTTGGTTTTTTTGAGGGGCTGTATACAGACAGAAAACAAAATAGTGTGGGTTGCTAATTCCGGCTCAAGGAGGATAACCACGAACTTATGGGGTGGTGTGGAACTGACAACCAGGAAACTGACCACAGGGCTTGGCCATACCCTTGGTTTCAGAAAGGATCTGCAGGCAGATATTTTGTTAAAAACTGAAATCACGAGATGTACCGTTATGAGAACACCCACTTTTAGCTGTGTAACACATAGTATACTGTGATACAGAATGACAATGACACACAGAAATAGGAATACGATATACCCCTTTTATGCCCTCAGTGTTGCTGGACAGGAAACCTTGAAATTCAATAGTAGGAGAAAACTACACTGGTTTGTTTGTTTTAAAAATACCAACCATAAACCTTTCTTGATTTTAAGCCCACATTCACCCAATTGGCCCAATTGTACTGACTAGTGATAAAAAAGACATTGCAGTGATGTTTCGGGGGGGGGGTGGAGACAAAGGAAGAAAGTTGATCTCGGGGTCCTTCTTGGCACCCACAAATCTACTGCCATTTTTGCTTCCAGATCTGCAGTAATTCTAAATTATAACAAGCTTCGCTAAGGTGAAGGAGAACTTCATTTCTATATCACACCAAGCTACATATTACACTTAGCTCTGCTTTAAAAAAAAATCAAAATGAAAATGTATAAGGGTTTCAGTCCCAAGTCTGTAAGTCCCCCTTTGGAGGTTTTGGCTGTTACCATAACGATGGTTCAGAGAATATGTTAAAAGCATAATACTCAGAATTGAGTTGGATAGTGTAGTTCTAAGCATGCCCACCAGGAGGCAACATTTCCCCATAAACTGCTTCTAAACTCAGGGACCATTCCAAGTTGATTACTATACTACTACATTGCCAGCATTTTACAGTAGTAACGAACAACCTGGTGAATTTCTGATATCTGCAGGTTCTGGGTTAAATTTCATTTCCTTTGCAGTCCAAGTGACATTTTTTAGCAGCTGAAAAATTCATTTGACAAAAGCTGGGTCTGGCTAACCCATGGCTAACTGCACGCTTACATTCTTAACAGTTCCGTAACACCCTTTCTCTAAAAATGCAAATCCACTGGAAGAGGAGAACTGAGAGTGGAGTTGCGTTAAATGAGGGTTCTGTCATCTGAATGTATCCCCATTTCTCCACTCCAAACCCCCTGGTGTTTCCCTCCACATGGTTCAAAGAGCAACCATATAGAACAGCATTTCCCAAACTTGGGTCTCCAGCTGTTTTTGGACTACAGTTCCCATCATCCCTGACCAATGGTCCTGCTAGCTAGGGATGATGGGAGTTGTAGTCCAAAACAGCTGGAGACCCAAGTTTGGAACAATGTGATATAACCCTGCAATAACTTTTGACAGGACCATAAAATATTATTTTTAATACCAGTTTGGGAAAGTATGTTTATCAATGGGAAATCTGAATTTCTGGGGATACACATTCAGATGACATAACCAAAGCAGCAAATGGGGGAAAAAACACCATACTCTTAAATGGAAAAATAAGGGAATTAGATGCATTTGGGAATGTCACTATCCAAAGCCATAGCTACACAGAGAAAAAAAAGTCAGCTGGATCCTTGGGGAAACAAGACACAGGAGGGTTAAAAATGTGAGCATCAGAAAAACCTACGTGTGGATGGATAGCATTGTTATGATAAAAATGAAACATCACAGACACTGCTGTGCCATTTCCTTAACTGTACCTCCAATAATTTCATACGGGATAGAGAAGAACTTAATCCAATTCAATGTCCTGTTTGAACAAATTTACCTGGTTCCAAGAACAAAATGTGGCTGTTCTTCCTGTAACCAAAAACTACAATACAGCTGTGTAGCTAGCTCTGACATTTTCAGCTGATGCCCAGGTAACACTGGGAAACACTGAACAATGTAAAATAAATACTCTGCCAGCAGCACGGATTTGAGAAAATTAAACCAAATCAGTCCGAAATGTAATGGAATATATAAAGCCCTAATTAGAACTTGGGATAAATACAGAGAATAATTGACACTATTGACACCGCTTTTATATTGCAAACATTTTCCAAATGGCAAGGGGATTAGGTATCTGAGAACAATGTGGTTTTTTTTTCAATTTTCTGTGGAGTGTGGGGCTGGGTGGGAGGGAGGGAGGTAGATGTCATTTATAAAGCCATGAAATGTAAAATGTGGAATCACTTCCTGACCCCCCCTTATCAGCATCTGGTTGAGATTCAAATTATTACAAATTAGGAGTCAAATTCAGGCAATACAATGAGAGCTAAGTGACACAAAATCTGACAAAATTTGAACAGCTGTTAATACGTCACGTTACTTGCAAAAACGTCTTCTCTGTGGAATTATGTTGGAGCCTGAAGATTACAAAGGTAAAGACAAATGGGAGAGGGATTTACAGGTGTCAATTTCAAACTCTCTTCGGATTTATATCTGTAGAGAAGGGCCATGTTAACTGTGTATAATTAACCTATACAGATAACTTTTTTTATAAATGGTTGTAATGGTACCATATTTCATCCAGTAAAAAGAAAATACATGGAAATACATCTTGTGCTTTTGGGAGGCATTGTTAAGTCAGTGCAGATTTCATGTATATATAGCCATCCCATAAGAAAGCGAGTTTTATATACTGGAGGAATGTTATTAGAAAGATCAAATACATTAACCCTAACCCCTCAAAACAAACACACACACACACACACACACACACAAACACCCTCCCCCACTAAACCCCTTAGTAATTATCCTGAGTTATTTGAAACCTTACATCTCAAAAATATGCAGTTCTGCTGTGGGCACAAATGATTTTAATAATGTATTGGGGAAAAGAATGGCGTCGCCCGCAACACAGGAATGGATACAGAGTGCAGCAAACAGTGTTAATTCACAAGCTGACCTTTTACAGACAAGACATTGATGGGAAGGGATGAATCAGATGAGACAATCAGATGAGACAATCACAGTCAATAGGGACTGTTCGTTCCATAGCAGCCTCATAATGGAGCTAATGAAAATGCCTGACAATAAGTGTTGTCAATAGTGCAATACTTTCATTAATGAGACTTAGTTTTGAACAGGACTGGAGGGAGTTTGTGGCCTTCCAGGCACCACCTTCCCTGACTACTCACCATGCTGAGTGGAGCTGATGGGAGTTGAATCTAACAACATCTGAAGGGCCACAGATTCCCCCATCCTTGGGGATAGTGTACAACAAGCAGTTAGTCCCTAGTTGTTCAACTCTTTTTGGAGGTGTTGAGCACCTGAGGCTCTCCAGAGAACGGACTCCAGTTCTCATCAGCCTCAGCCAGCATGACCAACCGTCAGGGATGATGGGAGGTTCCTCACCTCTTAGTAACAGCAACCAGATGTTTTCTGAGTAAATGTTAGCGTGTCCCAGATTTTAAATGTTTTTTGAGGGGTCCAACATCTGGTTAATGCAGGATTGCAGACTGAGTGTAATGTCTAGAAGCACAAGTCATGCTTAGGGATGCAAACATTTGCTGACATTCAGCCGGAACATAACCTACAAAGTGAATCTCCGCTTAAGGAGATCCTGCTCTGGAGGGTTTCTCATTGAATTTCTCATAATTCTGGAATCTACAGGCATAAGCAAACTCTGGCCCTCCAGATGTTTGGGACTACAACTCCCATCATCCCTAGCTAACAGGACCAGTGGTCAGGGATGATGTAGTCCCAAACATCTAGAGGGCCGGAGTTTGCCTATGCCTGATCTACTCCCTACAAAAAAGTAGGAAGTCCATCTCTTGGCTTCACAGGCCACTAGAACAGGGCTTTATCAGCCTGGCCACAGTGCAGCAACTGAGTCACCTCAACGACATGGATGGAAACAGCCACACTGGGGCCAAAACTGCTTCTGCAGTTCTGCGGACCATTTGCAAGTGGCTCCTTCTTACATATGCCCTGCCTACCTCGAGCTCTGCAATGATCCGGTCTTCCTCGTCATCATCTTTGATGGCAGAGGCAATGATGGGGGGCGTTGAGGCTGGCCTAGCGACCTCTGACACAGTCCTCCTCAGCTTCACCTGCGGCTTCTGGGTCTCCAGCTCTTCTGATTCAGCTTTCTGGAAGAACAAGCAAAGAGAGAAGTGATGAATGGGAAAGAGGAAGGGGGAAAGGGCACGGGACAAATCTAGTTCACTGGGAGTGGTCCCTGTTTTATGGGAGGGATTAACGTTCATACTAGAAATTTAGGTTTGCAAAATCGAAGTGGATGAAAGTGCTATTTCAGCCTAAAATAGCATCTGCTTTTTTTTTTTTTAAGAGGCTTTTTGCAGTTTGGAAACAGATGGAGAAATATATTGAGAGGTGTGGGGTGAATGAATGTCTAATGGGAAAATGTGCAAGTAAATCGGGATGAATACAGAATGAATGCTCACTGTCATATAACCACCCTGCAAACAAATCAGAACTAATGCTCAATAAAGACTCGATGTACGGGCCCCTCAAGATGTTCTTTTTATTGCACATTCATGATGATTTGTGCTCACAATGACATCAGGATAGTTATATACAATCCACTTTGAAAAGTAACGAACGGATTTTCAGTTGTTTGGAAAGTGATGAGGAAATGCATTTAAAACTGTATGATGAAGGAATGATTAATAGAAAAAGACTTGTAACACCCTGGTGTTGGGAAAGATTGAGGGCACAAGGAGAAGGGGACGACAGAGGACGAGATGGTTGGACAGTGTTCTCGAAGCTATGAATGTGAGTTTGACCAAACTGCGGGAGGCAGTGGAAGACAGGAGTGCCCGGCATGCTCTGGTCCATGGGGTCACGAAGAGTCGGACATGACTAAACGACTAAACAACAACAACAAAACATCCCACAAGCAAATCAGGATGGATGAAGATTGAATGCTCATTGTCATAAAACAGCCCCATAAACAAGTCAGGATGAAGACTGGACATAAGTCTAACTGCTGCGTAAACTTTGTGCAAGCCAAGCAGAATTAATGCTGAATGAACAAGTCGTCTGGAGGAGCCCCTGGATATCTCTGACCTGTCGTATAAGGGATTCATACCTTCATGAAACTGGATTCCTTTTTGCTGGTGATGATCACCTCTCCTGTACGGGTGGTCGTGAGACCGTGGGAAGATGGGAAACTCCGCCGAGGTGGGGGTGGGGGAGGAGACTTGGAGGGCTTCTCAGTCCGATATCTGGGCACCGTCAACTCATCTAGGGAGGTTGACAAAGTTAGCGTTAGGAGCCATGCATTTAATTCACAGCTTTTTCCAGCACACACAATGCTGCACATTGCCTATCTGCCCAGATGGATCTGCACATTGTTTTTTTTTTTTTTAATCATATTTATTAAAATTTCCAATAATAACAGATTAAAGAAGATAGAAAAGATAAAGAAAAAAAAGAAAGAAAAGAGACCAATTTTAAACCCTTATTTTCATAACCTTCTTTCTGGGACTCCCTCCTTCCCCTCCCGACTGTATTCCCCTTTCCCTACGTTGGTTCCACAAGTTCTCATTCCCAATTTAACCTAATATGTTATGCCTAATAGCCAATTTAAATTACAATCTTAACATCACTCCTCACCTTTAACAAAATAAAACAAAGATTTTTTTCCCCAAAATCTACCCCGTTTCCTTCCACGAATTCCCCCTTTTCAAAAAATTTAAAAGATAGAAAATAGAAGAAGGTTCCAGAAGTTGATTACATAGCCTTTGGATTCTAGAATTCCCCCTCCCTTCCCCGGTTTAGATTCCCTATGTCCATCAGTCTGTATGTTGTCGGCCTGGAGGTCTCAAGTCCACGATGGATCTGCACATTGGAAGCTGCTTGCAGCTGTCTGGAGGCAGCAATAAAGGACAAGGTCTCAGAGACTTGAGGAACATACATAAACCTCACCCACAAAGGATTAGAGACTGGGGTGACATCCACAACATACGCTGAAATCAGGTTTATACCAGTGTTAACAGCCACTTTAACCCCCAAAGGATCTTGGAAACTGTAACTGACCCCCTCATTGCCTTGACTGCTCCTCATCACAGAGCATTGCACTGTCTGTCTCCCCACCGCTCTGCACCTGCCTTACCTGATCCGCGGCGGCCGCTGGGGTCCATTTTGGTTGTGGCCTTCTGTGCATGTTGGGGTTTGGAGGGCTTGTGCTCTGGGGTGGAGGCGGCGCTCCCACTGCCACCGCTGCTGGAGGTCTGCTTGTGCTTGGCCGCAAACTCCAAGTCAGGGATGGCTTTCATAAGCTCAGCTTGGGTCTCTTCCAGGAGGCGGTTAATATCCTTAGCGCTGTACTGGGTCAAGGCTGCTCGCTTTTCCTCCCAGTCTCGCTCGGCAGCCTGTAAAGCAGGGCTGGGTCAACTGATACACTCATTACTCTAGACAAGGGTGGCAGACTAGACCATGGGTAAGCAAACTAAGGCCCGGGGGCCGGATCCGGCCCAATCGTCTTCTAAATCCGGCCCGCGGACAGTCCGGGAATCAGTGTGTTTTTACATGAGTGGAATGTGTCCTTTTATTTAAAATGCATCTCTGGGTTATTTGTGGGGCATAGGAATTCGTTCATCCCCCCCCAAAAAAATATAATCCAGCCCACCACATGGTCTGAGGGACAATGGACTGGCCCCCTGCTGAAAAAGTTTGCTGGCCCTTGGACTAGACTCTACATAGCAGCTGAGCATTTGATTTCTCAAGTGGGAAGTGCTTAGGCTCGAGCCTTGAACCTTGAGGATGGAAAAACAGGGAGACTACCACTGAGTGAGGAGCGCTGCACCTTTTAGATAGTCAGAAAGGGGTGAAAAATCCGCCTTCCCCTCTCCTTGCTGTTCAGTGGGTAAGAAGAGGAAGGCTGGACCCAGGCCAAGCTACAGTGCAATCCCTGTCAGCGGAGGTGGTTCTGTTCCTCTGAGCTTGTGGCAGTGAAGTTTCTAACTGATGGACTATACTGGCATGGAATGTTCACAGACATTGCACTATGACAAGTGAAGTCAGTGAGAAACTCTTCCAGCTTCTCAGCGAACAATGCAGTCCAGAAGGGGAAATTGTTTAAGCTTGGCTGTGATTAAAGTCTCACATAGGTCCTAAGGACAGGGGTAGTTTTGTGAGGCAGGCTGTGGGCTGGGAAGATGTCTCAGGAAGTACAGTAGTTATGGGTCAAACATGTATTAGAAAAAACACATGGGCAAATAGCGGCTAGGTGGAGAGGAAGGGGTGTTGAGGAGAGAGGGATTCAGAAAAGGAAAGGATAGTGCATGGGGGCCGGATCTGGTCCAATCGCCTTCTAAATCTAGCCCGCGGATGGTCTGGAAATCAGTGTGTTTTTACATGAGTAGAATGTGTCCTTTTATTTAAAATGCATCTCTGGGTTATTTGTGGGGCATAGGAATTTGTTCATTCCCCCCACAAAAAAATATAGTCCGGCCCCCCACAACGTCTGAGGGACAGTGGACCGGCCCCCTGCTGAAAAAGTTTTGCTGATCCCTGGGATAGTGAGTATGGAAGAGGGAAGGGAGATTTGGCTGGTGTGAAACAAAATGACTAACAGGGCTGGAGCAGGGATGAGAAACCTGCTACCCTCCAGATGATCTTTGACTCCAGCTTCCATAGGCCTCTGCGGGGATGATGGGAGTTGTAGTCCAACAACATTTGGAGGGCCATGTATTCTCCATTCCTAGGTTGGGGTCTAGCCCTGAAAGAACTTCTATACCTTTAAGAGTTACACAGAAAGGAAATTCTATCTGTTGTGGCCTGTATGATCACTGGAGCATTGTGTTTGTATAACATAACATTATTTTTACTTTGTGAAAGCAGTTACAGGTTGTCAGGGAACTGCCATCTGAGCTAGAGGCGGAGGGAAGGCTCCAGAGGGATGCCAGAGAGGGTCCCAGTAGGGAGAGAGGCAGCCCGTCCGCTGGGGAAGGAAATCAGCGTAACACCAGTGTAGAAGGGGGGCAGATGGGGGAATCGGAGAGGAGGCTCCAAGACTCCTCACCGGAGACCAGCGGAGAGAGTACGGGTCCTCCACTGCCCACACCCTCCCTGCGCAGAAGGCTTCCACGCAGGGAGACTAGGCGGAGACTAGGCGTCAAGGAACTTTTGTGCTGGAAGAAGTTCAAGAAACGCCCACTGACGGATTCTGCCAGCGACTGAGACAGCCACGAAGCTAGAGGCTGTCCGGTCAGAAAGGGTTCAACTAGGTAACCTAGCCAGGAGTGGCGGCAACTTACGCATGAGCAACCCCCTAACCCATTACACAGGTTTTCTTTAAATCACATACATAAATCACTAGGAAGGTAATTCCATCAAATGAGGGGCCACCACTGAGAAGACCCTGTCTCTCCAATTCACAGGCAGGAAAAAGAGGAGGATTGCAAAGGGAGGGAAGAGAGTTTAAGTGATCGCTATCAACATTGGTGGTAGACTGCACTTGCTTGGAGCAGAGAGACAGCAAATACCACGCAGCAAAGTTTTCCATCTCAGGCACCAAAATGTTGTAGTATGGCTCTGGATCTTGCCTGAGAAGTAGCTGTTTCCAAAGGCTTTGCATACAAATTCCCTCTCCTGGAGTACTTCCAGACTGTCACATTTTAGCACTCACCTCTCGCTCCCATTCCATTCCATTTTTTGGTTTGTTTCTGTCAACAGCACAGTTAGGGTACACCCGGTCCACACTGCCTTATCCATTTCACCTGCTCTCCTCCCCTGGAATGTTCTAGAATGTTTCTATGTTATTATACCCACCATGGGCCTTGCCCCACCATTATGAGTCCTTACCAGGTTTTCCCCTCCCATTGTCCCACTAACTCCCAGTTGCAGTGCCCTCTTTTAATCACCCCTTCCCTCCCCGAGCAGAAGTGTGCAATATGGAAATGCTGCGTTTCTGTGACCTGGAAAGAACCACTGTGTGTCTGATGGGAATCCAGTGCCTGAGCTGCATCCTATTCCTTAAGGACCTTGTTTCTCTTCTGCTTTATCATCATAAACTGCTCTCACCTCCATAGACACTGATCTGTCCACGCTCCTCTTGCTGGGGGTCTCGGAGCCTGTCTGGGTCTTGGCAGCAACCATCTCTGAACCCCGGGATGGGTTGCTCCCCTTGGACAAGTGGCTCTGCATTTGGCTCTGCCCATAGCTGCTCGTGCCCACGCTGTCCGTGGAAGCGGTCAGGTCGTGGAGGTTCATTGGGGGGCTGGTGGGTACCTCGAAATCCAAGCCCCTGCTGAAGTCACTTTCTGGCTCCACTTTCTTTGGAGACTGGCTAAGGAGGTTACTGGACGAGTCCCAGACCCCTTCGTCTACTTGCCTGCCGAGAAAAAGGTCAAAGGTCAGAGTGTGTGGGTGACAGACTCCAAAATGGCTGCCACCTGCAAATAGCAGCAAACGCCACTGCGTCTGTTTGCCTACAAGGGCCGTTCTCTGAAACTGCACGTTAGGGGTGCATGAACAGCAGCATTGATAAAACGATGGCTGAGGAGCCCGGAGGTCAGTGAAGACGAGAGAAGCTGCGGCCGTTTGGAAGAAGCAAATGCGGGTGCAATGGCAATTGGGGCGATGATGGCAGCGGAGCCCTGGCCAGTGGGAGGGGCCTTAGGGATCAGGAGGCGGGGCTTTAAAGAAACACCACACTTACATCACCCAGAGAATGGGTTGGGGACACCTGAGGTCGTTTTCGCTCGTGAAGCTTAAGCAAGCCTGATCCTGGCCAGTACCTGGAAATCCCATTTAGAAATCCCATGTGTTCTGTTCTGAGCTCCTTGGAGGAAGCAGAGGGATGCAGGCACGGCAAATAAAAATGCCAGGCGTTTCCAGGTACACCTGCAGGGAACTCTAGCATCTTTGTGGGAGGGGACAGAAGGTTACGTCTCGGCCTATCGGGTCCCAGGAGAAACAAGGAGGGCTTCCACTCGCTCAGGAAGGGGCTCACTCACTTGCGGACTTGCGTCAGGGTGTCGGTCACTGCCTTGCACCGCTTGAATAGGCCGTCCAGCCGGTGAGGCTCTTCCTTGAGGAACTTCACGGCCTCCACCTCCACGCGGAGGACCACGCGCATTTTGCTCTGCAGGCTGGGGAAATTAGCTGCAATGCCAGGGACGGGCAGAGAGGGAAGGGAGAGGCACGGGGGTCAGAGCAGGCCCGAGGAAGGCTTTCACCTGAGGGTGGGCAGGAGAGGGAGGCACAGAGCCGAGAAGGGAAGCAGGCGGGCGGGTGGGATGGCAAGGCTCAGGTGAGTGAAAAGTGAGGCCTCCTCTGGCCGGCACTGTTACTTGGCCTCAGAGGAGGATGGCGTTTGCACCCCACCCACTCACTGCGTCAACACCCACCACCACCACATCTCTCCTCCCTCCCACTCCCAACAGCACAGCCAGTCAAAAGCAAGATAAGCGGTCGTGTGTTCTGCATTAATGGGGGAGTGTGAAGAGGGGCTGCAAAGCCACAGCTGCTCAGCGCCCTCTGTGGAGATTTGGTATTTTTTCAAAAAAATATTTTCATGAGAGCTAGCAACTTAAAACATAAACGAAATCTGAAATGCCCTTGATATTTCTCTACCGCCAGGCATGGCGGAGAGACTGGGGAGTGGGCGAGGAGATGGCGTTGATAGCAAAACCAGCATGGCCTAATGCCCATCAACAACTGCTGGAAATTCATGCAAAATGTGTCACATCGCACAGGGCGGGGTGTGTGTGGGTGTGTGTCAAGACTGGTCCTCATCAATTGATCTCTGATTCAAACATGAAAGTTATCAGGATATCCCTTCTTTATTGCTTTTACGTAGGTTCCCTGCCCTCCCACCCCCCACCCCGGCTTCTGTTGGTTCTGAATGTCAGAAATTTAGTGAATTTTGGTAGGCACTAGTAAAAAGAAACATCCAAAATCTCTGTGTTGTGGATCTGCTTTTCCCAAGAGGTTCTTTTTTCTGGAAATAGTGCAAATGAAACTAACAATATAACACTTAATAAAGGGATTCCGTTAGCACTGACGTTTCTTAATAAATGCCTGTATTTTCTAAAACCTCCTTCTTGGATCTACTGAAATATTAAGACTTGCTGGAAAACGCTAAGACTTCACACGTTTTTTGACATTTTTTGGTATCTGCCATTTTATACTAGCTTCTCACATTTGCCATAATATGATACAGTGTCCTTCCTCTCAGAATGTTTGAGAATGCAATTTTATATCCACTTACCTGGAAGTAACCCCTACTGAATTCCATTAATCTTACTTCTGAATAGACATGAATAGGATTGCACTGTAAAGCTTGGGCTTGTTTTGTCCATAGTGAGGATGAGGATCTATCAATTTAGAGTTTTTTTCCAATCTTAAGTTCAAATCTCTACATTTTCACACATTTGCAAATTTATTTATTTATTTAAATCCTCACGAAACTGCAGATATGTGCAGTTATATGCACACTACTTGGATGGCCATCTGTCATGGATGCTTTAGTTGAGATTTCTGCATTGTAGGGGGTTGAACTAGATGACCCTTGGAGTCCCTTCCACCTCTACAGTTCTATGATTCTATATACATTTTTGCACACATTACCTGGCCGGAGAACTGCGTTGGCAAAATTCAGAGGAGCGCACAATACAAAGGATGACTGTATTTCGGGTTCGCGTATTTTTTCGGAAAGCACATATTTGGTGGGGTCGCCTTTAAATGTGGACTGAATTGAATTGCTCCTCCATCCATAGGTTAAAGAATGGGTTGGCAAACTAAGGCCCACGGGCTGGATTAGGCCCAATTGCCTTCTAGATCCGGCCTGCGGACGGTCCGGGAATCCAGTCAGCCGGCATAGCGCGTGTGTGCGATGGCTTTTGCAACTCAGCCAGGCTTGGGGGTCAAAAGTGAGGTGGGCGGCTGCTCGAGGCAAGCCCCTTTTCCGTCTGTCGCACACATGCAGCAATCTTTTCTTCCGTGGTGAGGGGTGGGGAAGAGGGAAAAGGCACCACAGTTCGGATTTCCACCACGGAGCTGCCGGCGGCTGACCTCAGAAAGGGCAGTTGCGGCGGCAGGGGCTCAGAGGTGCCTCAAGAGCAACACCCGCCAGTGTCTGTGGCAGCGGTGCTCCCCGCCATAGGAAGCGGGGAATGCCTGAGCGGCTGCACTCCAGTTCTATGCTCTGCTGGGGAGGCCGCTCGTTGGCTACATGGTGCGAGCCATGGAAAGGTAAATAGCCGCCGCCACCTCATCATCCCTCACGCAAGGAAAAGAACATTTTTGCTTGAGCGGTGCTGGCCTGACTTAGCATGGCCAACGGCTTTTCCCTTCACCCACTCATGCGCACACGCTCTCCAAGGCTGACAGGAATGGTGCGCTTACCTCATCCCCCCACCCCGCCTTACCAGAGAAATAACAACTGTCAATGCGTAAAACGCAAAGGAAGCAGTGTGGGTGTATGAGGGAACCCCCCCTCCAAAAAAACACCACATTTGGGCAACGTTGGGTTTGGCCCCAATAAGGGTTTTTCGCCAAAAATGTGGGTCATAATCATGTAGACATATAGTCTGGCCCCCCACAAGGTTTGTGGGACAGTGGACCAGCCCCATGATGTTTGCTGACCCCTGGGTTAAAGCGAAGGAAAAGGAAAAGCCAAGAGTCTCTCTACATACGAATGGAAGGGGCACAGGAAAATGCAGGAACTGCCACATTCGATCAGCCCAAGTCCGCGGAATGTGCTCAGGCAGCAAGCAGCAGTGCAAACGAGGACACCAGCAGGCAAGCATCACGCAGGGGATCTGCACACACTTCTATGCATGTTCAGTTGCCTGAGTGTGTGTAAATGCTAAGGGTTCTTGCTTTGCTAACAAATGAATAAGCAAATGGGGAGTGCGCACACGTTCTGCAGAGTTAACTGTAAGACTCTTCTTGGGGGTGGGGAAGCAGCTTGATGACACTCTTAAGCTTGCTACCCTAGCCTGGGCCAACACAAATTATTTTAGCTGTACTTTTTTATCATACTTGATTGTATTTTCCTTGGGGATTTTACATTTCCAGGTTGCTTTTTTGAATGTATCATTATGAAAAAGCAATCAATACATGTATCACCATCATTATTAATAAATAACATCAGCATCAACACAGCTGAGTGGTATGGGAAGACTGAAAAAAGGAGGAAGGAATTGTTTTTATAAGATTTTTACATCTGAATGCCACTTTTTGAATATATGTCATTATGAAAATGTGGTCAATACATCATCATCATTAGCAGCATCAGCACAATGCAGTGCTATGGAAATAATAATAATAATAATAATGGGGGATGAGCTTTTTATTCATGGACACTGTATGAATACAGACCAATTTATCATGTGGCAACTCTCCACATAATTCCCTTTTCACGCTGATCATGTCTAACGTCCTGCCAAATGGCGAAGAGGAGAATTATAACACTCCCTTGCGCGTATGGATTTCCAATCAAGCACAGCAGCACAGCCAAATTCTCTCCACCAGGGGCGGCACATCCCGCTTCGCCCCCTGAGGTATAGCGCAGATGGGGCCTCACGGTCTACCAACGCCTATTGGCTACAGTGGCCTTCCTCTGTTCAGTATCCTCCAGAAGTTCTGGACTACAGCTCCCATCAGCCTCAGCCAGCACTGGCAGAGGCTGATGGGAGTTGTAGTCCAGAATATCAGTGTGGCACCAGTTTGGGGGAGGCTGGGCTATGCAATAACTTAAAATGAAGCCTCCATGTTCAGGGGCAGAGCATTGAGTTCAGGGGCTGGTACTAAGCCACAGGGAGTGTCTGCCTCCCTCATGTCCTGCTTGTGGGCTTCGTGGGGCATCTGTCTGACCACTGTAAGGATTGCTGAGCTCAACAGACCTTTGCTCTCAGCCAGCATTGTGATTCATGGGTTCTCAGGACTAATTATCTTGGAAAGGCCACTGTTTCCTGGCGCTTTTACAGAAAGGCTGTTCATAATCCGTGTGACAAATAACACTTAGCTTGCACTGGGAAAATGAAAAATCAACTCTCTGCACTCAAGGGAAATCTAGACTGTTTTAAAGCACAGCTTTCTTATTTCTCAACAACCACAACAAAAAGAAACTCGCCTGAAATCCATTTAATTCTGAACCTGAGATTTGGGTTTTGGTAGAATTTATACATTGTTTTGGCACAATGGTGGCAGAAGCGAAGATGGAGGAAAAGAGCAGTGTGGAGACGTGTGAAACAGGGGGAAGATATCTGGAGGAAAAGCCAGTGAGAGGCAGAATATGGAACCACAACATCTTTGTGGGAAATGACCAGAAGGCCAAACAAGAAAGGACCATTTGTTCACCAGCACTCCACACACAGATCAACACAAACCCTGTTCCTAGAACATAAAACCTAGATTTCAGCAGACACACCACCTAACCGTTCCTTAAATTCATCTCTCAGACAATCATGAGGGCTGGAAACCTCTTTTTTTAAAAAAAGATGACAGCATAAATTCTCACATACTTAAGTTCTGTGCCAGATACTACTACACACATTTCCCAGCCCATGGAACAGTACAGGAAAAACTTTATCCCAACCCAATCGCAGTGATTTGAGCTCCCCCAGTCCCCTCTCACCTTTCAGTTCGGTCAAGGTATCTCCCAGCTGTTTAAGCACCAGGGATTTTTCCTCCAGCTCTTGTGAGGAGATAATTCGGTGATTGTGCATCAAATCTTTTTGGATCCTCTCCACCGATTTCTCCAGGTCACTGCAGACACACAAAGACACCAACACAGAAGTCATAGAGTGAGAAAAGGATGAAGGTAGGGAGGGACAGATCTTTCTCCCAGATTCGCATTTTTACATTCTGAAATCCAGTTCTCCACATTTAATGCAGCAAGTAATTAATTAGCCCATTAAACTTGTCAGCATTTTAGCAAGAATTTCACCTAATAAAAACATTTCTGTATGCCATTTTCACTGAAGTGCATATTTTTGCAAGCGATTTCTCCAAACGTTTCCACCAACACATTACTCCTAATGCATGCATTTTTGTAAATGTTGTTTGATTGGAGAACTGCACTGCAAGATCCAGAGAAGTACAATTTTTGAAGGATATCTATGTTTCCAATTCTCATACCATTATAGAAAGCAGAAATTAAGTTGTTTAACCTTTAAATGCAAACTAAATCGATTCTCTCCTCCGTCCCCAGAGGTAGGGCTGGTCTTATTCTTCCTTCTTTCAAAGAACATGGAAAGGTAAGGCAACATGGCACCAGTGAACTGGTTTTAATATGCTTCAAACTGGAGTAGGAAATGATTTTTTTTTTTTAGCCCAAGAGCTGCATTCCTCCAGGATCAACCTTCCATTTCAATATGAGTAGGAAAATGAGAGTACCCCTAAACATTTTTTTAAAAGAAAAAAAAAGCACTGGATCTCTCCATCCAAGTATGCAGGAGGCATCAAGAATGCATTCCAGCTAATCAGAAGCACTAGAGGAAGAGGAAGAGCAGGGCTGGTGAGGGGCGTGACCTGGGAAGAGGGGGTGTGGCCTGGGAAGGGTTTCAAGCACCAGACAGAGAGGTTTAGAGGGCTTTTTCTGTGTTGTTTATGGGCTACTGTTTAGCTTGTGCGCTATTTTAGCCACTTTGTGGGGATACTCTCCTAAAAAGCCAGGATATGCGCCTATGAAATAAAGAGAACAAATCACCTCACATCTAGGCAACACTACTTTACTCATTACCGGCCTTCGCCTCCTGTTGTCTCTCCTCCCTCCAGCCAGTTCATATAACCTTTGTTAAGCTAATTCTACAATCACATCATGCAGGCTGGTAAACAGCAATTTAACCGATCGCTGGCGGCAAGCGAGACTGATTGATGTGTGAGTAGGAATGTCGGGGAATTCCAACGAACATGGAAACGGGAGTGAAATTTGCCAACACTCGCTTATTCATTCCATGTCAGGAATGAAACTCGATCTAGGGAATACAATCGGCATTGGCTGCTGCTGTTGCTTTCAGCCCACAAACAACATGCAATTGATTACGTTTCCTCTTGCTGCTCATTTGCATTTTGTTTCCTCTGTAGTGAAATGAATGGGATGGAATATACTGCAATGACAATGCAATATTTTAAAGTTACAATAATTTTGCCATAGTGGGCAGGGTGAGAAATAATGTTGGTTTTGGTGGAAGATGAACTGCAGCAGAATGAAAACAGTGCTGCGTGAGACACATACGGGGCAGATGGGGGGGGGAATGCAGTCTTACATCCCTATGTGTCAGAGGGGGTGTATGTGAGAGTATGGCCGTAACAGACATGGATCCATTAATAATAATAATAATAATGATAATAATAATAATAATAATAATAATAATTTATTATTTATACCCCACCCATCTGGCTGAGTTTCCTCAGCCACTTGGGGCGGCTCCCAATCAAGTGTTAAAAACAATACAGCATTTAATATTAAAAACTTCCCTAAACAGGGCTGCCTTCAGATGTCTTTTAAAGATAGAATAGCTGCTTATTTCCTTCACATCTGAAGGGAGGGCGTTCCACTACCAAGAAGGCCCTCTGTCTGGTTCCCTGTAACCTCACTTCTCGCAATGAGGGAACCGCCAGAAGGCCCTCGGCGTTGGACCTCAGTGTCCGGGCAGAACGATGGGGGTGGAGACGCTCCTTCAGGTATACAGGGCCAAGGCCGTTTAGGGCTTTAAAGGTCAGCACCAACACTTTGAATTATGCTCGGAAACTTACTAGGAGCCAATGCAGATCTCTCAGGACCGGTGTTATGTGGTCCCGACGGCCACTCCCAGTCACCAGTCTAGCTGGCGCATTCTGGATTAATTGCAGTTTCCGGGTCACCTTCAAAGGTAGCCCCACATAGAGTGCATTGCAGTAGTCTAAGCGGGAGATAACTAGAGCATGCACCACTCTGGCGAGACAGTCTGCGGGCAGGTAGGGTCTTAGCCTGCGTGCCAAGTGGAGCTGGCAGACAGCCACCCTGGACACAGAATTAACCTGCACCTCCATGGACAGTTGTGAGTCCAAAATGACTCCCAGGCTGCGCACCTGGTCCTTCAGGGGCACAGTTACCCCATTCAGGAACAGGGAATCCCCCACGCACGCACGCCCCCTGTCCCCCCAAAACAGTACTTCTGTCTTGTCAGGGTTTAGTACGTTTCCCTGCTGCAAAAGAATCACTATGGGGTGGAAAAAGAATTCAGGATAAAAAAAAATCAGGAGGCTTACTGAAATAGAAATGGTGAAGTAACAAGCAGTTTCCCCCGCCTTCAAACTGACTGGATTAATGTAAATTTGAGTCATGAGAAGGAAGTAACATTTTTAGATGCAATAAATGATTGTGCTTTGGAATAGTTAGCCATTGAACTGACTCTTGATTTATCTTAAACCATGCCCGGAATCTGGTGTGTGAGAAAATTGCCCAGAAAGACTGACCTAGCCATACTTTAAACTTCAAAAGTCAGGGTTTCTCCACAAATGAGGGGATTAGCTATAAAGGAGCCGAAAGGTGTAGCTAGGAAGGTCAAATCCCCTCAGCAAGCCTGGAGGTAATTTAAAACCATTACAATACAGGCTCAGATAACATGTACACTGTAGATTAGAAAAAGGCAGCACACTGAAGACCAAAAGGTTACCAGTGTGGTTAAACAGCAAAGTCCAGGAAGCGAGAAAAGGCAAGGCGGCTTCTCGTGCTGTGAAATTCTCAGGTATGCATATGCAGTAATTCTCAGAGAGTTCAGCGGGTCTTATTAGATTCTAGTAAAGATGTTGGAGACAGCAGGCAGCTATATGAAGCCTCTGTAGCAACCTGAACTGCAGAAGACATCAGTGATATGTACAGTGATATGTACAGTGAAACCTTGTTTGGGGGAAGTGCAGCTAGCTTTTAAATTTTGTTACATCATCTTCAAAAGAAACCTGAGTATCTTACAAGAACAAAAGCAAGTTGTATTAAAAAACCAAAATCATAAATATATCAAAACGATAGTATAATGCCGTGAACAAAAACAGAAGCATAGAAAACAAGACACATATATAAAACACAAAAATAATAGCAGATTAAAGGGGGGTGGGTGTTCAGAAACAAGCTGCAA
Organism: Podarcis pityusensis; assembly: GCF_964106645.2. Lineage (NCBI taxonomy): Eukaryota > Metazoa > Chordata > Lepidosauria > Squamata > Lacertidae > Podarcis > Podarcis pityusensis. The sequence goes on from NC_138038.1 coordinate 22,727,252, forward strand.
GGCTTTCTAAAAAGCCAAATTTTTTTACTTGGCATCTAAAAGCATTTGATTTTGGAGGCAGGCAGGCGTCCCAAGGGAGGGCATTCCACGGGGCTGGTGCCACAACCAAAAAAGGCCCTCTCCTGATAGATGTTGACTGCCCTCAAGTAATCCAAAGCAACGCCTCAAACGCTGAGCAAAGTGCAAAGGGGGGAGGGGGAGAGACACAGAGAAGAGGTGGTCCTTAAATGAAACTAATCCCGCCACTTCTTGCTTTAAGATAAGAACCAGCAATTTAATTTGGCCCTGGGAATGAACAGCAGACCAAACAAGAGTAGGACAATGTATATTTAGCCACCCAAATGCAAACAGCAGCTTGACAAGGTACATCTGCTGAAGTTCCCCTTCTATAAAACTATTAAAGGTATTGGAGCCCTGCCTTTTTTCCTCTGTCACCCTAAAAGGACAGGGGTAGGAATGGGGCTGGAGCCCCAACCAGGTGCCAAAGCAAGCCTCATTGAGATGCAAGACCTGGAAGCTTGTAAAAGGCATTCTTAGCCCTCATCAACAAGCTGCAAACAGCAGAGTTCAGGAGGAACGTAGGAAGCTTGTACGTTATATTGAATCAGACCACTGGTCCATTTAGCTCAATACTGTCTCCACTGAAGGGCAGTGTCTTTCCAAGTTTCATATAGGGAGTCTCTCCTATCCCTACCTGCAGATGCTGGTGATTGAAGCAGAAGCCTTCTGTACACAACACAGATGCTCTACCACAGAATTATGACCCTTCCTTCCTTCAATGAAACCTCACCCAACACCAGCCAGATTTCCAGTACTGGATCAGCTGAACCTCTGTATCCACTGCAAACCAACAGCTATTTTCATCATATCTGGGTTAAGTTCTGATTTGTTCACCCACATGCAGTCCCTTACAACTCCCAGGGTTTCCATTGCAATCCCTAGGTTCTGTTGACATTGTGAGACAAGAGGCTGGGTGACATCAACATATGAATGATGCACTGGTCCAAATTTGTGTGAAAGTTCACTCAGCAGTTTGGTGTGTGTTAAAGAACCTGGAGGACAATATGGAACCCAGAAGCTCCCCATAAATCAATTATAATGGGGTAAAGGAGTAGTCCCACCTCCCCAAAAAAAGTCTTTATGCCACACTGATATCAAATAGATGCATCAAAATATGAAGTTTTAGAACTAATTAACAAGGGACACATTCCTAGTCTCTTTGGTGTATATATAGGTTCCTGCAATGGTTGTAGCCCACATTTATTCGTGGTCTGTCTTTAGCTTCTTCAACTTAAACAGCACTTCCTTTTTGTGTAATTATCCCTATAATATATTCATGTTACCGTATTTGTTGAATGGCAGCACCATTCTGGCAAGATATGATATGATATGATATTGTTATCTCATTATCTTCTATATAAAGAATCTACAGTTTGATCTAGAAGATGTCTGTACACTATGGTGGGATTTCATCTTTCTCTTTGCTAAATAAAGAAGAAAGTTCTGCAATCCAATTAAAGAAAAAGTCACTCAATTGATCATTTTAATTTTGGTCAATTAATCTAGCTATTACATTTGCACAAATGCAATTGAGAAACCAGGGTGAATTGCAGCAAGGTAATCAAATACGATAAAATCCAGAAAGCATTCATGCAGTCTGATACTATTCATGAATGCAAATGCCTCTCCATCTCTTTAAAACTTTTGCAAATAGCACCTGGGGTGGGGGAGGAACTGGGCTAAGTCCGCAGCATGAGGAATTTATTCCTGCATTTGTATGTCTTGACTTTCCTCCCTCAGAGCAAACAGCAGACTGCAGCAGAAGGGACAGGGTGGGGGTGGGGAGGTGCAGGGGAAGGATTAAACCCTTATTGGTCCTGATCTAGACTGGGTGCACATCTGCTACTGTAAAAGTAATAGACAACTCACTGAGTTCCATGGGACTTAATCCCTAGTAAGTGAGTAAGATTGCAGCCTTAGATGGCTGCACTGAATAATTTGATTTGCTACCCACTTTCCTTTCTCCTTATTTTTCTTACCTCCCCCCACCCCACTACCCCTGCCTTTAAACCATGTTAAATTTTAATAACCAAAGGAAGCCCGAGTTGTTTTGTGGTGACAGTTACTGCAGTAACTCTGTATATGTTCAAGACAGACAGATACATAAACAGATAACATAGATAGGCAGATCCCTTCTCGTTCTCCTTTCCACCCAGGCTTATAAGACTATGGCCATGCACACACATCTGGAGCACATTTTACTCCTTCAAAGAATTCTGGGCACTGTAGTTTATTCAGGGCTGCTGGGAATTGCAACTCTGTGAGGGGTAAACTGTGGTGCCCAGAATTCTTTGAGGAGAAGACTGTACTCCAAATGTGTTTTCAACGTATAGTGCATTGTGCAGCCTAAGCCTTTCAAATCTCTATTCTAATGATTTCATGGGGGCAAACCCAGTTGTATTTCAATTGGGAATTTGGGACTAGTGAGTCTATAGGGAGTGAGATTATATTTTATCCAGGGAAGGTTGCTGAGCAGAATGAGCAATTTGTCATAGACAGTGGACAGACATAGGGACACTTTTCCCCCTGGATGGCCTTCTGCAGGTGTGCACAAACTTTTATTTATTTATCTAAAAGTGTTTCTAAACCACTTTTGTGTTTTTAAAACTCTAAAAGTGGTGTATTCTATTAAATTACATTAATGCCACAGCTAGGTCCATGGAGTTGTTTCCTCTGACAAAGGGAGCTTCCAGACAATGGCTTAACACTCTGAGCAGTTTGTTTAGAGTCACTGGCAATAATTTTCTTTAAAATTCCTCGACTTTCTCTGAAAGGGGCAAATTTGGATTAAACTGGGGCGGGCAGGGGGGATATAGGCTGGGATTGTGGTGACAATGTCATGTGCATGCTGCAAAAAAAGGGGGGGCTTGTGTGAGAAGCACCAATCCCAGGATAAACACCTGAGTAAAAGCACCCACACCTACACATACGCAATATATTGTGGGATATGATACATAAGCAGCAGTCAAGTAAAACATTCCTTGTTTTCCTAGAGTGGACATGCAGGGAAATGTTTGGTCCAGCCAGTTGAAAACTTCCTGTTTCCTTCTGGCTGGGGCATACTTCCTTTTGCATGTGACTAGAGGTGGGTGTGACCTTACCTGTCCAGGTAACAAAAGGGCAAGTCACGCAGCACACGCTCTCTTTGACTTCCTCCGTCGTTGGAGCAGCTTTTTAGCTAGAAATGCTCTGTTGGCTCTCAGCCAACAGATGACACTGGGATTATCCCCATATGAGATGGATCCACATGTATATATTTTGTAACTGTCTGCCTTCAGGGATCCAACTGTGAACTGATGATGTGAGTAAACTTATTTTATATACTTTAAACTAGATTGTGGCGTGTTTATTCTTTGAAGAGGGATAGAAGGAAACTTACCAGGAACCTAATCGTGAGAGGCTTACACAAGCCTGCAACCAGTTATTTGCTATGTGTTTAAAAGGGGAATGTAAAACTCTGCTAAGTAAAAGAACTTGCTAGCGCAAGTTAGGAAGGATATTAATAAACAATATTCTCATCTCCTGCCTCCCTGAACACTCCCACATATATCCCCTTGCAAAACCCTCACTTTAGCTGTTGGGTGATGAGCTCTTCCTCGTTGAGGTAGCGGAGGCGCTCCTCTTCCACCAGGGTGCGCTGGCGCTGCAGGGGATCCTCCTGCTTGCGCATGGTGTCTGTCACTCTCACGCTGATCTCCGTCTCTGTCCGCCTCAGCATCGTCTTCACCGTCTCTTGGTTTTGAAGCTGCAAAGGACAAGCGGGGATGGGGGGAGGAGAGAGAGAAAATCAAGGTGTTGCAGGAAGACAAGCAATTGCAGCTGAGAGGAACCATCGAGGCCACATGCATCAGAGGCTGGGAAAGAAGAGGATGAAAAGAAAGCTCCTCCAGCCCTTTTGGGAGCACACTTGAAGAGCATCCTGAATAATCAGGTGATTCAGAGCGCAACTAATCTGCCGCTGAAGATAACGGGGCTGCTCTCTGCGACGTGCATCTATTTCCTTTTATGTTTGTGGCTTCACGTCAAGGGCACTTGCTCTGATCCAAGGAAATGAATCTGAGCATGCAAACAGCAGGTCCTTGCGAGGAGATCTGATGCTCTGCGCCGGCAAAAGCCTGGTGTGTAGAAGGGAAAGGGCTTAACATGCGCCTAAACCCATCAGCGTTCCCATAGGACACCCCCCCCCAAAAAAGCTGGCATACTTTTCTCTGTGGAAGCTCTACAATTCTATGATTCTCAGTTACAGGATACCTGCAGGAAGTTACAGGACATGCACAGATTGGAAATGAAACAGTGTGCCCTGCCCCGAAACTTTTGCAGGCGCAGACAGGGTTGAAAGTGGGATTGCGGGTAACTGCCCTGATACTGTCTTGAGCGCAAATAATCATGAATGCACATTAACAAGGACGCCAGGGGAATCCCATAGATTCATCCTCCATTGCACTCATAGGATTGCTCTGCATACTGCCATATAATACTCTGAAAAAGGAAATATATGCTAGGGCTAAGCTCTGACAATAATTACACAGAATCATGAAAACTAATATCTCTGAACATGGGATTTCTGTCTGTCCCAAAGAGCTTGGATTTCTTGCACTTGGACGGATTAACTTATATTTCTCATTCAACAAAAGACCAGGCCAGAAAGATGAAATTATTCTCTCTCTCATATACTCAAGTTAACCTCTTAATGCGCCCTGGCCTAAGGCAAGGCTGCCTTTTGGGTGCAGCACCTAAAAGAGAAGCTCTCAGGATGCTCTCCCAGAGCCCAGTGGAGCGATGCACTCCGCATGTGATTGACAATGATGGAAGAAGGCAAGGCTCAGAGACCGGACGTGGAACGCTTTCCAAAGTTCAGAAGCGTCTGGGGGAAATGAGGCAGTGTGAGCCATTTGCCTTTCCACCCCTCTGCACCATTCGCCACTTTCCTGCTTCCAACAAGCTGTCACTGTTAATTAGCTCTGGAGCTAAGCAACTCCGAGGAAAAACACTGGCGCCTCCCACGCTCGGGGACGACAAGATCGGATCGCTGGCTCTGGATGCGCAGCTGCCATCTGGCCTTTCGCTTGGTGCCAGATATTCCAAAATAACCTGTCACCGAGAAGGGTTTGTTTTGGTGAGCGCTGCTAATGAGAATAAAAGCCAAATGAAAAGGGAAAAGAGATGGAGGGTGAAAACAGAGCAAGATGGACTGGGCTTGGGTTTGTTTTCCCCCTTTTTGTTTTCAAGGCAAGCGGCTTGCTTTTCCCTGGATGTCAGAACAAAGTTTGCTGCAAAAGGAAGGCTTGGGAGCGGCCGCCAGGACCATATAACACCGGTCCTAAAGGATCTACGCTGACTCCCAGTACATTTCCAAGCACAATTCAAAGTGTTGGTGCCAGCCTTTAAAAAGCCCTAAACAGCCTTGACCCTGTATGCCTGGAGGAGAGTCTTCACCCCCATTGTTCAGCCCAGACACTGAGGTTCTCCTCCAAGGCCCTTCTGGCAGTGTCCTCACTATGAGAAGTGAGGTTACAGGGAACCAGGCAGAGGGCCTTCTTGATAGTGGTGCCCACCGTGTGGAATGCTGTCCTATCAGATGTCAAACAGATAAATAACTATACAACTTTTAGAAGACATCTGAATGTTTGAAGTTTTATTACGCTTTTATATTTGTTGGAAGCTGCCCAGAATGGATGCGGCAACCCAGTCAGATGGGCGGGGTACAAATAATGAAATTATTATTATTATAAATGTGAAACATGAGACTTTGCTCTTTATCCCCAACTGAAATGAAGCTTCAGTACCAATGAGAATGTAGAAAGCTGCCTTCTCCAGAATCAGACCAATGATCCATCTAGCACAGCATTGGCTGCCCTACCATAAGGACTAGAAACTTGCCCTTTTTAAAACGAAAGCTGCAATTTCCTCCTGATGCACCCAATAAAATATATTCCTAACTTTATTTTATTTTATTTTTCACTCCCATGGAAAGGCAGTGTAGACACAGCCCTTCTCCAAATCCAGCTCACCTGCAGTTTCTTCAGCTGCTGCAGCTGGTTGCGGAGGTCGCTGGCATTCTGCTGCAGGTCGTGAAGATGCAGCTGCATATGTAGACGGGTGATGGCAGTGGGCTGCCCAGCCGGTGTCCCAGAAGTGGATGGGGGTGGAAGACCAGGTACAGGTGTCCCAACATTGCTTCTGCTGGGGGCTGAAAGAAGGACAGCAGGAGAGAGATTCATAACTTGTACAATCCAGAGTAATAGAGACTTGCAGTTGCTTTCAGTCCAATGTTGAACTGGCATTATACTCTAATGCCCAGTGCAAAGCAAATGTGGCATTCACTGTAGAGATGCCAAGACCTGGACCAACATCACTCTACGACCATAGAGAATAATGGGACAAGAGAAACTCTCAATTCTTACCACAAGTTTGAACGGGTGGGGTTATTCTCTATGGTACAATTGTGTTGATCTCACAACTCACCCCATCCCAACTTTTCCTGTTCTTGTCCCTCATTTCTCCTTCCACCCCTATCTTGTGCATGACAATAGCAAGTCTCTCTGGATATGAGATCACATTCTAGTGGTCTGTGTAAAAATGTTTTGAATGAATAAGTAAAATATTGGATGCCTGCATCAATTCAGCGTAGTTTTTCTAGCTTGGCTCCTGGAGCAGGCAGGAGAGGGCGGGTGAAAAGGGGCAGGTACAACAGTGACACAAAAGTCTTAGCAGCTACGTCCTTCCTCAGTACAGCAGAGCTTTCTTAATGGACCTATATCAATGTTGCTTCCAGGAGACATATCTATTCAGCATTCATCCCGATCTGTTTGCACCAAGTTTGCGGGAAGACTATTTGATGTCTGCTGAATACAGGTCATTGACTGATGGATGTTTATTGGCCATCCATTTGTTTGGGCGGAAGCCCTATGTCATCAGGTCAAATAAGCATCATCATACACTTTCCAGTGAATTTTCCATGATTTTCCTTATTGCAAAAAGTCTGCGGTTTGCTTTCTGTTGGGGGTGAACAGGTTTGTTGTGTAAAGGTACCAATTTGGCCAAGTTCAGAGATAACAAAGGGGGTGGGTATCCCAGCATCACCTCTATCCAGCAGTGGAGTCAAAATCAATCCCCTCTATGTTGTGATAAGGCAGCCTTGGGAACACCAAAGCAAGATGCTCACTTACGTGCTGAAGGAGGTGTCCCTCCGTTAGTCCCTTCTGTCCTCTCACTGCAAGAAAAACAAGGATTAGACACAGAAAAGGAAGAGCCACTCTTACTGTGATGGGGAGGATGTGAAAAAACGACAGGACAACATTGTGCATCTGTTGTAGGGATGAAGAAAGTCTACCAGCTTTGGTTTTCCAAGTTTCTAATGTTTCCAGGCTTAAATTCCGTTCTCTACATTTCCAACGTAATTCAAATTATTATTATTATTATTATTAAGAAAAAACAGCCTCATAACTATTTGCCACTTTAGTGTGAGCTTCTAATAAATAATTTTTTTGTATGCAGTTTTGACTAATACAAACATTTTTGTAAGCAGTTTCCCTTAATATCATGCCTGCTTGCATGTTATTTTCCATAATGCATGCATTATTGTTCATATTGCTAGGCTGGCTCACAGTGTCACAAAATTCGGAGAAGTGTGAATTTCAAAGGATAGCTGTGTTTCAGTTCATGTATTGATTTGAGAAGTGCAAGTTAATTAGTTTCTCATTAAAATGCAAACAAAGTTGAATTTCTCCTCCTTCCCCAGTGTGTTTTTTGGGTGGTGCCTGGAAAAAGTAAATGATAAAAGGGTCCTGATCAGCAGAAAGGGCTGTCGACACTAAAAGTTTTTTTTGCATTCAGTCTAATCTTATCGACACAGGAAGATATAATTCAAGTCAATGAATATTTCCAATAAAAGCATCTCATATGAGAGGCAGAGTATTTATACCACAAGAATCATGAGACTGGGGAAAGGAGCAGTATTTTAGTACATGCATAAAAAAAGGCAATGTTAGGGGCTGTTTTGTGATGCAAATTGATATACAGACGTACTTTGGAATTTGAACGGAATACGTTCCAGAAGTCCGTTTGTCTTCCAAAACGTTTGACTTCGAAGGTGCAGCTTCTGATTGGCTGCAGGAGCGTCCGGCAGCCAATCAGAAGCTGCGGAAGCCATGCTGGACATTTGGCTTCTGAAAATCATTCAAAAACTGGAACAATCACTTCAGGATCATTCAGGAGCTGAAACGTTCAAGTTTACAGGTGTTCAGCTTCTGAGATTCCACTGTATAGCGTGGAATGGTTTTGAGATTTCTGTGAGGCCTTTGTTTGGAGCAAAGAGGACTGTGTAAGTGAAAGGGGAACTTTTTGGAGCACGTATGAGGAACCTGCGCCGCCACCACCACCTCAGATGTTGATAGACTCCAACTCCCAGATATGCCAGCCAGAATGACCAATGATGATGAATTATGGAAGTCCAAGAAAGCCTGAAGGGCCACAGGTCTCCCATATCAGCTATAGAGCGACCAGGCATAGAGAGTTTTCGCAGGGGTACCCTCCTGGCATTTGGCTCCACAGGGAACTCAGTCTTTGGCTACAAGGGGCCAGGCCTCTGTGTACTAGCTGACAGAGTTATCTCTTATCATTCATATTTCTATCCCACTCTTCCCAAGCTGAGATCAGAGCGGCATACATGTTTGTTGGATAGCCAATTTGCCATCATGGCAACCCTCTGAGGTAAGTTAGGCGGGGGGCGGGGAGAGGGAGAGAGAGAGAGACTGGCCTAAGGTCCAGTTAGTGAGTTTCATGGCTGACTAGGAATTTGAGCTTGAGTCCCCCTGCTCAAAGTCCAACACTTTAACCATTACACCACAATGGCTTCCATCTCTGTGGAGCTGTATATTTATACCAACCCTCACCAGGGAAATGCCTGATCCACAGACTACCCTGCCTCCTCTGTCAATGAAGAAAAAAAGAAAGCATCAGAACATGCAATACCTGCCCCAGCCTCTTACCTAGGATTTTCTGTGTCGGAGCTTCGCATCAGGGCACTCTGTACCAGTCCTGTGAGGCTGGCAATCTGCTTCTCCATGGCTTCCATGCGGTCCCTTGGTGGGGGGGGGGGAGGAAAAAGGACCCAGTGAGACATGAGCTTCTCGCCCTCTTTCCTCTCTGCCTAGCTATGGAGTGGAGAACCTTTTTCATCCTCTGAGGCACATGCCAATCATGGGTTAGCCAGAGGCAAAAGTGGACGCAGCAACTCATGTGAATTTTACCTTTGTATGGTAGGCTAATTTTTTCATACTTGCACATCCCTCTCTATTTTCCATCCAGGCAAGAAAGACACATTATCAGAGTTCAAGGACACATTCCAGCCAGGCAAAAACACTCAAGGAGGGTGTAAGGCAAGGTTGGTGGGTGGCATCACTGGGAAAGGTGTGAGGCCTGTGAGTCTCAAGGGCGATAACAAGAGGCCTGAAGTCCAAATTCTGCTCCCAGCCTTCAGGTTTCCCATCCCTAGCCTAGCGCTGGGCAATATGAGCAAACATGCTAGTTTATAATTATTATCTGTTTTTAGAAACTCTTCTATCCTGCCTGTCTCTCAGCTTACAATATAAAGAAGTCAAAAACGTTAAATTCACTACATATGAATATATATTAGTAAAGTAACAACAAAATGCCAGGAAAACCATCAGAAAGTCTGCATTAAAAAGAAAGCAGCACCTGAGCAAACTCAATTTATCATCCTCCATAATGCCCCCCGGAAGAGAGGCGTCTTCACAATTCAGTGAAAACCGAGGACCAACGGAGCAAAACAATGGAGCTTCCCGAGGACATGAGAGAAATGTAAGAACATTAAGAGCAGCCCTGCTGAAATCCATCCAGTTCAGCATCCTGTTTTTGACAGCAACCCAGCCAGGTGCTTTTGGGAAGCCCATACCCAGGGTAAATAGGACATAGCATCAAGGGTGTTCTGTAAATCTGCTTTCCTTGGATGGAAGCCTGGCCTCCAGCAAGCCTCTATTGAAAAGGCTGCTGTGGAGAACAGGAAAGAAGCCATTTCTGAGGTGGGGGGGGGGGGATCCTCAATTCTGGAAGAGAATCAAACGCCAACCCCCAACCTGTTGACGTGAGTGGTTGTTGTTTTGAGGTCAGCACAACTTGGCCAAGATAAGGCAGCCAGTCCTTTTCTTTTCGGGGGCCATAGCTCTTGAAAAAGAGGTAGGACAGGTGTGGGGAATCTCTGCCCTCCAAATGTTGTTGAACTACAGCTCCCATAATCCTCAGGCACTGAGTGAGCTGTATTTCAGAAATATCTGGAGGGACAAAGGTTCCTCACACCTAAGATAAGGCTTACCTCATAAAGGTGAAAGACAAACCCCCCATAAAACAGGTCTATTTGCACCAAATCTGGTGGAAAATGCAGTTTGTTTGGATTTATTTTGGCTACTCTCTCCCTCAAAATTCCTCCGTCAGCATTCCTTGAAGGTTCTGTACTGAGGAGAAATTTATCTCACACACACTTTCTGGTACATTAATTTCTGACAGGTCTGTGCTTGCCATTCCTTTGACCTCTCTCCTGCTCGGCTTTCACTCTCCCCCGCCATCCATCTCCCCCCAACCCGCCCTCTCTTGCTGATTCTAATCATTTCTTCCTTTCTATCTTTTGGTTATCCTAATGAGCTCTGTTCCTACCATTCCCCCTGACAACTCTACTGACAACTCAGGAACCATCCTTGCTGTAGAGATTTAGACACGGGGAGATTGAACATCAGATAAGGTGCAATTTTCTTTTGCTAATCTAATTTGCCTGAAGACAACTTCTGCCTGCACCCAAAAAAGAGAACGGGAGGAGGAAGACAGCAGCAAGTTCCAAAGGGTGGGAGAGAAAGGGGATGGATGGAGAGCTAGGGTGGCAGGGAATACACATGACCATTCCAACTATCTGGGATGAAAGCAGCTGGTTCCCCTGCCCTGCTGGTTCCCCAGCCCTACTGAGATATTCCTTTTCTGCAGTCAGGTGGAAGTGGGATTAAAATGGCAGCCACGAAGCACGTAATACAATGCTATTTTATCCAGCAACGCCTTTCTCCATGGCTAGCTAAGATTCTTTTATAGCATTTACCCAGAAGACAGTCTCATTCAACAAAGGCCCTTTCTAAAGTTTCCTGTTTGCAGGTTCTGTTCATTATACTTATTGTGATTGGGAGATCAGTGATTGATTGCCCCTTAATTGCCCCATGAGCAGCAGGGGTACCTTCAGGGCGTAACTCTGGGGCAGATGTCCAGGGCCCCCACTCAACAGAATGAACAAGAGGGTCCCCAAATGCAGCAGGGCTGCCTTACAACCACTGTCCCTGCTGCACCATTAAAACCATTAACCCAGTTACCTGAATGTACCACTGGCAGGCAATGAACTAAAAAGCAGACATTTGCGGGAGGGATGGCTAGAGGAGGTGAACACTTGAGGGGAGAAAGGAGAGGGGGCAAACTGAAGAAAGGAAGGACCAATGAGAAAGAAAGACTGGAAAAAGCAGTTACACAGGGCCTAGAGTCAGGAGGATTGTGCGCGGTTGTCAGGAAAGAAGAAGAAAGGCAATTTTTGGAATCTGGGTAGAAAAACAAGGCAGGGAATCACGGAGGTCAAATAAGTAGGTGTACCGCTGTGCATGCAGTAAATCCAACGTAACTCGTCAAAACCTCTCAGGACAATAGCAATTTTGCACAGTGCCAAAATCTGCTCCAAAGCAGCAGGCTCTGCATTTGAATGTTGAAACTCAGAAAATACTTATCAAGGTGCCAGTCACCTTAAGAACAGTACTGGTGGTCACCAGGAAGTGACAGCCTCCCATCTTACCTTGTCTCCGTATCCTTGGCAGGCACAGGTGAGCTGAACCCAGAAAGGGGGCGTTCCCCAGGTCCAGGGAAGAGCTCTGGGGGCCCTGAAGAGCTGGGATTCCTTGGCTTGTTGACAGGGCTTTCCATGAAGACCGAGGAGCATGAGTCTTTGCGGAAGGTCTGGCGGACTGGAGAGGAACGGCTTGGGGGCCCTGAGTAAGGGCTGTGGGGGCTTTGGCTCTGCTGAACATCTACCAGCCGGCCGTCGGCAATTTTCTGCGGCGATGAAGGGGGCAAGCGGAAGCCCATCCCCGGACCGTAGGTGTCGCTGTAGATCTGTGAGTTGGGCTTATACAAGCTGTCTTCCAGTTCGGACTGCAGGGCAGCAGCTGAGTAGGTGCTGAGGGAACGGACAGAGCCCCGCTTGTAGAGGCCCCCTGGGTAGGCAAAGGGGTCCCCCATCCCAGCCAGGGACTGCGTGGACGTGATGCTCAGGCGCCCCTCATGCACCATGCTGTAGGGGTCGGCGTAGAGGCCCTCGTTCTTCACGAGCACCATGTTCTTCCCGGCCATGTCTTCATCTGGCTTTACGTCCCGGCGTTCCAGGATAGCGCTTGGGCTTGGCGAGACCCCCTGGGCTGGAGGAAGGTTGGAGAGCCGCTCGCCATGGTGCACGGGGCTGCCGGCGTAGGAAGGTGGGCGGCCGCCACTATAGGACATGCGGGAGCGGGACGGCGAAGACGACTGGAGCACTGGTGGAGGCGATCCAGAGGTGAGGTGAGAAGCAGGTGACATGCTGTTTAGGCGCCGGGTGGGAGAGGACTCCCTGGAAGTGTAGACCATCTCTCTCTGCGAGAATAAGTGATCAGACAGTGAGAATGTTATAAACTCTACCCTCCTTTACACACCGGGCCCAGGTCAAAAGTTGCAAGGAAAAGGTGGGAAGAATAAAGCTGAATGAAAACCAGACCCATCACTCATTCCTGTCGCCTAGCTCACACAAACAGAAGATGGAAGTGGTAAAACCCAACCTTACCACTTCAGACTGCAGCAGGGTAGGGGGTGTACAGGATGCCTCCCGGTGAGAAAAACCCGGTATGTACAAATTTGGCTTACCAGAGAAAAGGCTAGACCAAAACCATTCTCCCTGGCTTAACTGATTTCTATCTGGAATGAATTGCATACAGCAGAGAACATTGAATAATGTAATCTCCCATTTGTAGTACAAAGTGGTAAAATCCTAGAACCAGTTCACCACTGGTGAACTAGGCCTATTGGTGGCACTAATCTTCTCTGATACCTCAAATTCTGCATCGAGAGCTGAATTCCGCAACGTGAATGCATTATGAAGAACAAATATATTGCTTCAGTTACAGATAGGTAGCCGTGTTGGTCTGCCATAGTCAAAATAAAAAAATCCTTCCAGTAGCACCTTTAAGACCAACTAAGTTAACTTAGTTGGTCTTAAAGGTGCTACTGGAAGGATTTTTTTATTTTAAATATATTGCTTTAACTTTTTATTCACTACTCCCATAAATCTCCTGCTGTGCTAGTGATGCTAAAAAAAGACGATAGACAACCCTGACACAGACAGTGTAAAAGAACATATCCTAGGCATCTGCAGAACGGCTTCATTTGCAAGGTGACAATCATCTGGATTGTGTTCAATGGGCAGGCGTTGCTGAAATGTTCCTTAGTAATCTGCCCCCCCCCCCGCACCTACCACCGCACTAACATCCAATGAAGACAAAAACAGTTCAGGGACCTTACTGCAGCCCACTGTCTTACCCTCAGGTCTCCATTGGTGATGTGGGATCCGGGGAAGGAAGCATAAAGGGGCTCTTTCCGGTAGATTTTGATAATGCTCCTATCCTGGATATCTCTGCAAGAACAAAGGCATTAATGGAACAAATGAATGACAGCCTTGGTTATTATTCCAAGGGCCAGGCTATGCATGGCCATGATGGCAGCAGTGACAGCGGCACAGAGGCAGCCTGATGACGTCAATGGCCCACACCACTGTTGCTGGAGACTATTGGGCAGGAGTCTTCCTCTTCCTCAATATTGAGGATTTACACATCTCAACAGTGAGGATTTTTTTGCAGTAACCTGTTGTTGGGTTTAGATGTGTGAGTTTGTCTGCACAATTCTACCTCTGGCTTTTGCACACGGATTCTGTGCTCTTGCTAGTTAAGTATGGGGCTGAAATTGCAACACTCTCATCAAGAGAATGCTTGGATAAGTGGTCTGAAGAGATCTGGCAGACAGCTATGTTGGGAAAGCTAACATGGAAACTGTGGGTAGCAAGAAAAGAAAAACAGTAAATTCTACACAGTATGGGGCAATTTTATTGAACACACAGGTAGTGAGGCACATGGGGGAGTAGTGTTTGGGGTGGGTAACATAGTTTGGAATACTTGAAGTATACATTTTAACCTTTCAAATTGTTGCAGATATAATGTATTCCTTCCTTTTAATGAGATTTAAGCACATGATGTGTTATTTTATGGTCTTGGAGATTATGAAAATGTTTGAAATATATGCTGTGGCAAACTTTCTTTCTTTCTTTCTTTCTTTCTTTCTTTCTTTCTTTCTTTCTTTCTTTCTTTCTTTCTGAATGCTGCCAGACTCCAAACGGGAGGTAGGGGTTGTGGCCCCAAAGCATACCTTTAAAGCACCCCCCCTTAATCCTGGAAATGGCAGTTTGTTAAGGATTCTGGGAATTGTAGCTCTGTGAGGGGTCAACTAAAGTACCCAGGATTCTTGGGGTGGGGAATGTGCTTTAAACATGTTTTAAAGGTATGGTGTGTGTACACAGTCAGAGAGTCTACCCAAGGGCAAAAATGTAACTGGTCTCTGACCTATTAAATTGGCTTAGATGGGATATGTTAGACCAGGGTGGGGAAACCCTTGCAGGTCTAAGGGCTGTGTTCCCTCATGTACCATCTTCTGAGAGGACTGCATGCCTGTGGTGGGCAGGGGCAGACAAAAGTTGAACTCCATCTGCACAAAAGCCAGATGTTTTCATACGGATCCCAACACACACACATACCCATCTTTTCATCCTCTGCCCTGGCAAGTAAGAGGCATTATCACAGTTCAATGACATCATCCAGCCAGGCAAAGCACCTGAGGAGCGTATGGTGTGTGGTCTGAGAGCAGCCCTGAGAGCTTGACCAAGAGGCCTGGAGGGTGGCATTCAACCCATGAGCCAGAGGTTCTACACCCCCGTGCTAAGAGGTTTCTGAAGAGGGTGATAAAGCAGCAATAACTAGGGAAGCACTGTGGTTTAGGTGTCTCAATAATTATGAACAATGCAAAGATAATTGTTTTTTCCCCCCTTCTCCCTTTCTCAGAATAGCAAGACTCTGGGTCACCCAATTAAATT
This sequence comes from Podarcis pityusensis, assembly GCF_964106645.2. Lineage (NCBI taxonomy): Eukaryota > Metazoa > Chordata > Lepidosauria > Squamata > Lacertidae > Podarcis > Podarcis pityusensis. The sequence goes on from NC_138038.1 coordinate 22,742,514, forward strand.
GACTGGCAGTCGATTATGGACGGACAAAAGAAGCACTTCTCCACATAGCACACCATTAATTAACAGGCTGGATTGGCTGCCACAAGACGTGGTGATGGCCACTGGCTTAGATGGCTTTATAAAAAGATTCACAGATTTATGAGCGTCTATTAGCCCTAACAACTAAATAAATAGAGCCTCCAAGTTCAGAAGCAGTAGACACCTGAATAGCAGGCAAGCAATTAGAGAGGTCTGTTCCTTTCATGCCCTGTTTGTGAGCTAGCTATCCCAGAGATACCTAGCTGTCCACTGTTGGAGACTGGATGCTGGGCTAGGTAGTTTGAGCCAGCCAGGTCCCTTGTATTCTTAATCCCTTGAGCAGGAAGGAAGAGAAGACCACTGCTGAATGCGATGGCAAACAGGTCTCTCTTCAGTCGCAGCAGTTTTGAAAAAGAATATCTTACTGAAAGATTTTTATAGCTCTATAATACATTTCCCCCTCCTGTCCCTAAGCTAGCTACTTCCTTCCTTCTGCTCAATCTATTACTCACACAGACTGTATCCTAACCATATCTACTCAGAAGTAAGTCTCATTGAATTCATGGGGTGAACTCCCAGTTAGGTGAGGCTAGGACTTCAGCCTTATTTGCCAACTACATTTCTTATATTGCCCATAAGAAAGAAAGAAAGAAAGAAAGAAAGAAAGAAAGAAAGAAAGAAAGAAAGAGGTTCTCTGGGTGGTTTATAGTAAAAATGTTAAATTTGCTCCCACGGGATGTACTGATGGCCACTGACTTAGATTACTTTACCTTAGTTCCTGAATGGCTTAGTTGTCAAACTAATTGGCTCCCGAATGCCACAAACCTGGAAGTAAGTGTTCCGGTTTGCAAACATTTTTCGGAAGCTGAACATCTGATGCGGCTTCTGCTTGAGCGCAGGAAGCTCCTGCAGCCAATCGGAAGCTGTGCCTTGGTTTTTGAATGGTTCCAGGAGTCAAACGGACTCCTGGAACAGATTAAATTCAAGAACCAAGGCACCACTGTAACACTTAATGTACAGGTGATTTCCAAGTGGTTTACAAAACATAAATACCAATTGCACAATGCATAACAATTCAAAATACGTTTAAAAGATGACCGCACAGATTCATGGAGGATAAGGCTATCAATGGCTACTAGCTATTATGGCCTACTTCCACTGTCTGATACAGGATGCTAGGAAGGCCAGTCGTTTGGAGTCACAGGTGGGGAGAATGCTGTTGTGATTGTGCTCTGCTTCTGGATTTCCCATAGGAGCATCTGGTTAGCCAATGGGAGAACAGGATGCTGGACTTGTTGAACCTTTGGTCCAGGTGGGCTCTTCTTATGTTCCTATGCTGGTAGAGGACTTCTTCCCTACTCCTCCTGCTCCTCCTTCCATCACTGCATTCACCCACCTCTTCCCACCCTCCTTCTTCTTCCTCTAGGCTTCCCATGCCCAAATTAAATTAGGCCAGTGGCCTCATTTGGCCCTTAAGGCCGCAAGTTGCCCACTCTTGATTTAAAGTTTCATACAAGCACAGTGAATGGAGCTCCGGGAATGAAAAGAAAAGGAGGGAGGGAAATAGCAGACTGGTCATATAGTCCTCTACCTGGGCGTCAATGTCACACTTCCTCCAAGCATTTAGTAGTGCCTCCAGCAAGGCAGTGCTCTCACCTGACATCCTCCAGCTCATAGAAGACATTACGGGATTCGTCCTTGATCAGGATGGCAGTGTTGGGGGACTTGAGCATGCCCATTGTCAGCTTCTGAGGAAACATGTGGACAATAAGGGCATGCAGAGTGTCCATGCTGCTGATTTCGTGGGTGATGTGAACCCGTCTTGTTTCATCCCCAAACTGCAGGAAAAGGACACCTAGGAAAATAGGAAATGGTGTGTGAGAGAGACAGAGGAGACTGGAGGGAAACAGGTCAAGAAATGCAGATTATCAGTCAAAACAACTAATGCTAGCCTAGCAGAAAGGAAAGCTTCTGGGTTGCACAAGACTCTTCTTCAGGTGGTAAAGTGTTAGCAGAAAGAGAGTCACAGAGTCAGAACGAGAGAATCATCTACTCACAAATGTGACCCCCACACCAACTGAAATCTCTTGGGAGGGGGGAGAGGCTACTGAATGTTTCATTCATCTCAAAAGTGCATTCAGTGGCCACCTGTAGAAGACATCAGACAGTACTTGTACCAAAACTCTGATATTTCTACTAAAGAACAGGGCCTTTCCCCATCTCTCCTTCAGACATCTGGATAGCTCAACTGGTTAAAATGTGGTGCTCATAATGCCACGGTTGCAAGTTTGATCCCTGTGTGGGACAGCTGCATATTCCAGCAATGTAGGGCGTTGGACAAGATGATCCTCGGGGTCCCTTTCATCTATTTTGTTCTGTTCTGTTCTGTTCTGTTCTGTTCTGCTCTGCTCTGCTCTGCTCTGCTCTTCTGCTTCAGAAACATCCACAAAATTCCCAAAGGAGGGAGTAGTAACTGTGTTACAGTCATACCTCGGGTTGAATGTGCTTCGGGATGAGCACGTTCGAGTTGCACTCCGCGGCAACCCAGAAGTAATGGAGCATGTTACTTCAGGGTTTCGCCGCTTGCGCATGCACAGACACTCAAAATGACGTCACGCTCATGCGCAGAAGTGCCAAAACGTGACCCGCGCACGCGCGCACGGGTTACGTTTGCTTCTAGATGCGAACGGGGCTCTGGAACGGATCCCATTCGCATCTAGAGGTACCACTGTACTTTGTTGCCACAAAACCAGCAAAGGGTTATACCTAACCAAGTTCTACTCAGAGTAAACCCATTACAATTAATAGCTCTACATTAGTCATGTCCATTAATTTCAACGGGTCTAACAATATACCTGAAAGGCCACAGGTTCCCCATCCCTGGGGAGAGAGAGAAAGAGAACAAAAGAAAAAGCAGTATGGCCAGAGGAAAATGAAAACGCAAGAACACAGACCGTGATAATTAAGTTACAGCTCAAACGTAAAAAATAATTACAGTGATCACTCACTAAGCAGTGCTGATGATAATAAACATCTTGGCATTGGGTTTCTATTTGGTCGGGAGTATGTAAGGGAGTAGTTAGAGGCATGATTCCCTGCTGGTATCAGTTCAAAAAAGAGCCCTGAATGGGCTTTTCCAAATATGTTTGTAATTTTTATTTCTTTCTTTCTTTAGAAATGTTTTCCCTCAATCACCTTGAGTTAATTTGCTGAACGAGCGATAATTTGTAATATAAACAAAAACAAGCAAGTAAATTACTATAGGAGTAGTACTAATAGTAGTAGCAGTAACAGTGGTATTTCTGTGCCATCCCATAGCCAGCTAACTGGGTGGCAGATATAAAAATGGTTAAGATAAAAATATGGACCAGGAGTGGCTGGCCCTCGGCATCTCTGACCATTCACCAAGCTGGCTAGAGCTGACGGGAGTTGCAACTTCTGCATGGCAACATAATGGGAACCCAGGTATGAACAGTAAAAAGACTAGCTTCAGTTATGCATAGAAGCAGAGACTATGCGATTAAACTGTACACAAACACAGGTCTTTAAAAAGAAGCCAAAACCTCAAAATCTGTTGTTGTTGTTTTCAAAGATACACAGTCTGCTAAACTTCACCAACCTGGTACCCTCCAAAAGTTTGGGGGCTACAACTCCTATCAGCCCCAACCAGCATGGGATTTGTAGTTCAAAATAGATGGAAGGCATCGAGTTAGCAAAGACCGTGTGCCACTAACCTGGGGAACTGCAGTTGTCTTATCAGCCAGCCCTTGGGACTGTGGCTTCTGTTGCTGAATTTCAGGTCAGCTCTGAGTAAGAGCTCCCTCATTCATGATTTGATTACACTGGGCAACAATTTTTTACTTTTTGAATGTTGTCTAGATTTCTACAACTGATTCAGGGTATTTTTGCACTGCTGAATCAGGAAATAGCATCCGTTTCTCTCCATCAGGTCAGGTTTTTGTGCGATGTTGATTTGAAAAAAATCAGATCTTGTGACAAAATCGATTACGTTTTTGTGGCATTATCAGCTGATTTTTGTCAACACATATCATCCTAAATATGTTTTTAAGAGAAAAAAATGTTTTCCCAACAACATATATTGATTACCTGATAGAAACATCGATTACTGTAAACTGAATGGTGGGCACTGATAAAGGTAAGTACACGTAAATTGCATGTTGCTTCACCATTTTTCAAACTTCAGGGCTTGAACTTCCATTTCTTGGAACTCCAGGAATGCTCAGCGGCAGGGAGGTCTCTCTTCAGAGTCCAACAGTAGTCAGCCATCATGACTACGTCCCAGCGACCCTGATACCTGGTCTCCATCTCTTTCATGTCCTGATGGAATCTCTCCCCCTGCTCGTCACTCATTGAACCCAGGTTCTCAGGAAAATATGTGAAAATAGGTAGTGCATCTTGATGCTCATGTTGCAGCCCAGGTTTCTGAAAGCAGTCAGCATGTTGTTGACAAGTTCTGCGTAGTTTCTGGCCTTATTGTTGCCAAGAAAGTTCTTCATTACCAGAACAAATGCCTTCCACACTTCCAGTTACACTTTGTTCATTGAGTTTCCGAACTCTGGATCTCTGATGAGCTGACGGATCTGAGGACCGTCAAAGATGCCAGCTTTCAACTTCCCCATGGTCAATCCTGGAAAAGCCTGGCACAAGTAAGTGAAGCAGTCACCATCCTTGTCCAGATCCTTGGTGAACTGCTTGATTAAGCCAAGCTTAATGTACAGCGATGGGAAGAGTATTCTGTCTCTGTCCACCAGAGGGTCGTTGATGACATTCCTTTCTTTGCAAGGCACCAATTCCTCCCGCACGGGCCAGTCCTTCTTCATGTAATGCTGAGCACGGTCCCTACTATCCCACATGCACAGAAAACATGGGTACTTGGTGAAGCCAGACTGTTGTCCCAACAAAAAGTTCACCATCTTCAGGTCAACACAAATAAACCACTTATGCTGATCATAACCAATTTTCTCCAGCACATACTTCACCGCTTCATGGTTCTCCTTCAGTGTAGTCGAGTGAGCCAGGGGTATAGAGGCAAACTGGTTGCCATTGTGTAGCAGAACACATTTCAGTGATCGCTTGCTGCTGTCAATGAACAGTCTCCAATCTTTGGCTTCGTACTGTGGCACTCCAAGCTTGAGCAGAAGCTGCGCAATATCTGCACAGTACACCAAGTCCTTCTCTTCCGAGAAAAAACGGAGGTACTCTTGATGCCTGTTGCAGAAGAAGCTGATGTGAGCACTGTCAGAGAGGAGGTTTTTTTCCCTTCAATCTGGATGCCAACAGTTCGGCAGAGTCCTTTGACAAGCTGAAGTCGCGAACTAGATCATTCAACTCCTTTTGGGAAAATGGATGTGGAGCATCATCTTCAAGAACCACTTCTTCTTCTTCATGTCCTTCAACACTGGAGGCATCTTCGTCACTAATGTCAGGAAGTTCTCCGAAGATAGGCACTGGAATTTCATCACAATGAGCTACAGGACGACGTGCTGATTGAAGATCAGGATACTTGAGGCTGCTCCGGTTCTTTCTGTTGATCCCAGTCACATCAACAGCGCAGAAGTAGCTGTCAGTGACATGGTTTGTCGGCTCCCTCCAAACCATGGGAATTCCAAAGTTCAGACTCCTCTTGCCATTGGTCCACCCACGTAGAGTCTCGGTGCATGCCTTGCACACCATGTGTGGCGCCCAAGCTTTATCCTGGTCACCAAGTTTAATACCTAAATAACTTTATGCTTTGCCGCACCAATTTATGGAAGATTTTGAGGTTTTATGACTTCAAACTGATCCCTTTCCGACATAATCACCCAGAACTATCAGACCTGAATACTTCTCATTAAAATAATCATTTCCAATCAAAACAATTATTCGACATGGCATTTTACCCCCACCAACTTCATCTAAAATGCTCCACACAAGCGTACATGTGAACAAAAACGTAAGAAAATGACATGTGTCCATAGCTCAAAAACTTGACCTGATTGAGCAAAACCAATGTGATTTTTGGATTCAGCGCATCAGATTCGTCCTAAATCAACTGAAAAAACGCAGACAACAAATTTGTTGTTGACCAGTGTTATGGATGAGGAGGACCATCGGGTCTGTGTCACTGAGACCTAAGTGGGTGAGCAGGGCAGAGTTGGTCTCATCCAGTGGTGCCCACCTGGGTTTTCGGCATCAGGGCAGGACTTGAGGGTTGGGGAGGGAGTGTTGCTGTAGTTTATAGAGATTCCATTTCTCTCTCCAGGCTCTATGTCCAGTTACAGGGAAAGTATCTAGTGCTCCTGGCACTGGGCAATCGGGACATACTAGGGATTCTGTTGGTTTACCACCCATCTGGCTGCCCATAAGTCTGAGCTGACAGAGCTAGTTTTGGAGGCAGTGTTGAGGATTCCCAGACTGATGGTTCTGGGGGACTTCAACATCCATGCCAGGGCTCTGGGGTGGCTCAGGACTTCATGACTGCCATGAAAACCATGGAGCTGTTCCAACATGTCACAGGACTTATGGCAGGCCACACTCTGGACCTTGTTTTCTCAAATGGGCAGGAAGAGGGGGATCTGAAAGTGCGGGGTATTGACACCAGTCCCTTGTCATGGTCACATCACTTCCTGTTGAGATTTAAGCTTTGGGTACCTTTTACCCTCTGCAACCACAAAAGGTACTTGGAGCAAAATAGCTTCAACTGCAGGTACCCCTGAGCCCCACAACAGAAGCAACAAGGGTGACAAAAGTCGGCTTTCTCAACAATGAGATGTGTTTAAAATCAGGATACATCTCTGCTAACTGGGGATGCTTGAGAAACAGTTCTTACCTGGAGACCGGAGTTTTGTTTGGCTGGTGGAACGGGACAAAGGCAAGCTTTGCCGGAACCGGTTCATCCTGTTAAACCCAATGGGCAGCTCAGCTTCAGACATGGTTTCCAGAGACTCGGCAGAAGCAAAGGAGAGTTTGGCTTGATCGGCCAGGCCAGGCTGAGAGCCCTGTGAGTGCCGGGAGCTTCGGGTCTGAAAGTAAAAGAAGAGAGACAGAGCAACATGATTATGGAGAGCAAAGTGTTCTTTTTCTAGAAATGTGGCATTGAACAGATTTCACACGTGTCACCTCTTCCCAATCACCTTTTCTAAAAAGGCATTTTTGATCATGAAGATATTTCATGTGCCATGAAACGCAGCAGCAGAAAACATCCCTAAATATTTTTCCCCGCAATATACATATGGTACATATCAACGCCTAAACATATCTGTCCTAATCTCTGGCAATTGATATAGGGACTCAAAGTATAGCTACAAGCTTCAACTGGTTTAGTGTAGGTAGATTATTAGTCAACTAACAATCCAGTTACCTCACTGATAAGTGTTGATTTTAACTCGGGAACATTTCATTTCATGTACCTTTGCATTAGCAGCATGCCTGTTTAATTTTTTAGGCTATTTTTGGTTCTGGTGCATTGCTGCAATTATTACAGTGGAACAGAAACTGAAAAAGAATATATTGACTGTGGCGTTTCCTTCTTACGACGAGAGCTGCAGTGTTAGAAATAAATAAATTATTGTGCTGATTTCAGTATCTTTAAAAAACAAACAAAACCCCCAAACATAAAGCCAAACCCTATACTGAGGTTTTGCATGGTGTAAAATTTATATAAATTTAATCAATTATATGACTGGTCTATTAAAAAAACAGATGATTAATCAAATAGAGATTCATTAATTGGTAAACAGCCCTTGCTGGAATGAACTCCTGCCTCATGGAGGGAGTCCATCTCAATTAATCTAGTCAAGTGTTCATCCAATTTGCTCTTAATGATACAAGGTGATGAAAATTACACAGACACACACAAACACACACTCTTCTTGGCAACCTGTTACAGTGCTCTATCGACCATACAGTTAGCTTGAGCCTACATTCAGCACACTCTCATTTCTTGCCTTTGTTTGCCCTTCTCGTCCCAGTAACTTCCTTCCTCCCATTTACGTTGCCTTTTTAATCTGTTCAAGGTGGTTTGTGTCGCCAGGCATAGGGACGCAAGCTTATGGGAGCAAAAAACGACACACAGAGACCAGGGCTAGGCTAAAACATGGCCACGAGAATAATAGTGGAGGTTTGGGTGAGGAACTGGAACAAGGATCCTGATGTCAGACAGCTTGCTTGCTGACCAATGTCTCTCTCACATTCCCAGCCCACTGACTGGGAACTGACAGGGAGTTTTGGGGGTGTTAGGTATGGCCTACCTCGGTGTGGGCCATTCCAGTGGGCTGCTGTCTGCAGCATGGGCGAAAGTCAGCTAGCCTCAGGCCCCTGAAGTGGAGCTGAGGATTTAGGGCAGCTCCACCCAAGACTCCTTATAGAGATCACCTTACTTTTTTGTGGATCCTGGCCCATCGCCTGCCATGCCAGCACCAAAAGTTATGATACTCCAGTCCTGAATGACTGTGATTGGCTCCTGTCCAGTCGGCCCATCTATGGTGCTGCACCATCAGAACAAAGGGGACCTGCCACAGATGATGACAAGTGGGCAGAGCCCACATGATGAAAGAGGCAGGCTGGAGCATTTACTTGAGTGCAGACCTACTCTGCTGGTGGAGAGGACTCCAGGCCATCACAACATGGCACGCAGGACCCTTTCCTTGCAAGCATTTAAGAACAGACCAATGGCCCACCTGGGCCAGCATCCTGTCTTGTACAGCGACCCAACAGATGCCTCTGGGCAGCCCCAAAACAGGGCACAAAGGCAAGAGCCCTTTCCCCTTGTTGCTCCTCAGCCGAAGATATTCAGTCCGTGCATCTGAGTCTGGAGATTGCATATATCCATCATGACTAGTATCTATTGATACTAGGCCTCTCCTCCGCGGATTTGTTTGAAACTAAGCTAGAGGCCATGGCTATACCTAGTAGCAGCAAATTCCACAAATTAATGGAATGCAGCAAGCAAGCCATTTTTCATTTCTGAGGCAATAGTAGATAGAGGAGGGCAGTTCCATTCCTCATCAGTCTCTTGTGGTTTCAAGGCAGCTTGCACCTTAAAACATCAGACTGGCAGGGGAGGAGCAGCTGCTGAGCGGATATATTTGCAAGCAAGTGAACCATCACGTCATCTCTAGCTGCATGTGCTTAGGACACTGAAATCCTACAAAAGTGTCTGAAGTTGTGACAAACACTGCAGAGGAACTGAGCCCCACCCCCACCCCCCAGTTCAGAAAAGAGGGAGGCTCAGAGTACCACAACTACATTTTCAACCTCTATCTGTATGTAGCACCATAGCAGCACTTTGAAGCTATTACGCTACAGCAGAAACGGGGAGCCTGCAGAAATTGAGTAATTCCCACCATCCCTGGCCATTAGCCATGTTGGCTTGGACTGATGGAGCCCTATGACATCTGGAGAGTCATCGGTTCCTCATCCCTGTACTTCAGGCACTGGCTGGTCACTCCGTTGAGTTGCTACCTCCTCCTCCTTTTAGGGAACAAAACACCTTGCAGATATTTGTCTAAAGTGCAAGGAGAGTGCCCCACTGGGATGCAGGGCACTTTCTCACCCAGCAGCAGGAGGTGGTGACAGAGGCACCAAGGGTCAGGACAGGTGGACTTCCATACCCCGGGACCAGAGCAATTGCTTGCAAAAGCCTTGTTGGTCCTGGGACTCATTTCTTTCCTGCCCACGCTATCGATAACACCAGGAAAGGCAGAATTAGCAGACAGACAAGTCAGATAACCTTTGAAGTTGCAGGAGGCTGGCTATCCATTATGCCCGGGGAAACAGCTCCGGGGAGACATAAAGGGGCCCATTGTGATGCTGGAAGGGAAGCGCGATAGAGGTTTATGGCTGCACGGAACAGGCAAAAGTAATGGGCATGGAGTCCCAGCAGTAAAGAACAGTAATATGCCAAGAGTCCCATTTCGCGTGAATGACCGTATATCTTCCCGGTACGAAGATGCCATTTCCACAGGGGGGTCACGAGGGGAAAGAGCAACGCTGCGTGCAACACACGGTAAAACAGCATGCTGGTTTAGTAAAAGATATCATGTTCTTTGCTGACTCTAGGCCAGTTGATGCAATCAGTAAAATCAAGATGCAAAACTATTTTCTGGACAGAACCACTCCAGTCTGTAAGTGTGGGGGTTGCTTGTATAGAAGTGTTCCAGTTACAGGTGAAGAGGCAGGGGAGCCCTCAATTAAATCCACAAGTTGCAGCCCTTAATCCCTAGTTAATATCCAACTCATGCCCACCCCCACGTATATGAAGGCTACTTGCCAGAAACTGCAGGAGGGCGCTTTTGTGCTCCGATCCTGCTTGTGGGCTTCTCCAAGGCATCTGGTTGGCCACTGTGAGAACAGGATGCTGGACTAGATGGGCCACTGGCCTGATCCAGCAGGCCTCCTCTTGTGCTCTTCTGTAGCCTTATAAATATCAGAGGCGGATTTAGGGGAGCACGACGGGTTTGATAGCACAGAGCATGAGCCTTATAGGCATCCCAACTATTATTTACAGTGGAGCGCGAGAAGCGAGGGCACCAAATTTTGGCATTGCTCAGGGTGCTGCTGAAATTTGAGACCCCACTGTAAATATGCTACCTAAAGGATACAGCACAAAAATTAACGGGGGTGTGCCTCCTCTGCCCCCCTAGTAATTTGAGTTCTACTGTTAATTCATAGAAGGACCGAAATTCGTACCCAACAGGCTAATTTTTATGAGCCAATATCTTTATTTATTTTAAAGGGACCATTCAAACATTTGGTTGCCCACTGCAGCCTGAAGGTAAAACAGGGCCCTTAAATGCATTGTGTTGCTGACAGTATAAACTGCACTGGCAGGTTCAGGTTTTTGTTCTTCAGAAGAACACCCACAAGAGAAAGCAAATGGGAAAAGGTTGTGTGTAGCAGGTTTAAAGCAAAGAAGTCTAAGCTTCTCCAAAGGTAAATTTGAACACCATCTTAGCCCATCTTTCTTAGCCCACCATCTTTTAAAGCCAGGCTATGCCTGGGCTTATTCTGCCCATTATAGAAACAGGGCACTGATTATCAGGACTGTATTTCACAATTCCTTGGGCTGCTTAAGTGCAGAAAGTGACTATGAGCACATAATTCAGCATCTTGAGAATCTCATTTCCCCTTTAAAAAAACAAGTTTCTAGTCCTATTTATTTATTTGAAAACTTTACGGCTACAAAGAGAAACAGTGGATGGAAAATGCCTGGTGGGATCTCAGTAGGGGGGACTTTGGGCAATCAGGGCAATGGGGCTTTTGTCCACAGCCTGTTCCTTTAAAGTTCCTCTCGAGTAGTAAAAAAAAGATTACTGGTCAAATTTATACAGGGCACAGAATTTATGTGTGCGCGCATGCGTGTACAGAGGTGCACACGTGATTTTTTGTGTGGTTTTTTTTTACTCTTCCTTGCTTATTTACAGCTTTGGATAAAACATGCACTCCTGGGTCTCCTGCACCACTTTAAACAGAAAAAGAGCATTAAAGGACAGCTTTGAAATCACTTCAAAGTGAACCACCACAAAAGTCTACGTGGTACGGCAGCTAAACAGATGATGTGTGTGTCTCTTTCTCTCTCTCTCTCTCTGTGTGTGTGTGTGTGTGTGTGTGTGCACGCGCGCTTATTCCAAGAGAGCTGTATTATGGCTCTGACTTGCCATTTTCCAGCTGCTTGTTCATATATCCCTGATGAGTCTGCTAGAGAGCATGCAGAGAGAATGCTCTGTGGCTCCACCCTAAGGCAGCTTGCACCAACAGTACCATTCACTTCAAAGCTGTTCGCATCAAGTAATTGTATCCTACTAGCTTGGTGCAGTCTCTAATTAAACTCAGATTCGAGAAATAGGACTCTTCTCTCCTCCCTGAGACCATCTGGGCCTATTTCCTTTAATATGGCCTAGGCATTTGTATTATTTAGTATACTTATATGCTGCTTCTGAGAACAGCTTATCGGGGGCTTTCATGCCATCTCCCACCCAGGCACCAACCAGGCTGGAATCTGCACCACTTTTTCACAGCAACAGCAAACAAAGGCTGTCAGATCATTCTCTGGCCCCTCAGGTGCTTTTTAAAACTGTAAATTATTTAAATACCGAGTGAACAAGAGCCGCACCGAAAAGCATTTTAGAACACTGACTCCCTGGAAATTGCAAGATTATACACAAGGCCTTTTACCATCTGTTGATTTTTTTTTTGGTCCCCCCTCCCCAGTGCAGATGTAGAATTTTAAGGTAGAAAAAGAGAAGGGAAAAGGAAAAGGAATTAGAGTTGTATTGTGGAGACATGGATTATTTGTTTTATTTGTTCATAATAATAATAATAAAAAAAAACGCTCCAAAGTAGTGAGCAACATTACCTATTTTTAAAGCATAACCTTGGCTAGGGAACTGTATCACAAAATTCAGAGAAGCACTTATTTAAAAAGATGGCCGTGTTTCAGATTTTGATTGTTTTGCAAAGTGTGAATTGGGACATTTAGGCAAACCTACCTAAATTGGAGTACAACTCCCATCAGCTACAGTCAGAAAGATCAAGGATGGTGGAAGTTGTAGACCAACATCTGGAGCGCTGGAGGTTCCTTGCTCCCTGCTTTGAAGGGTTGAATAGCTGCTCACACTAAGTAAAGAACTGGCATTCTGTTCATGCACTCCCTATTTTCCATTGCAATTCTTTATGTCCCAGAGCTTTCTAGAAACAAAAACAGGCTTGGCAGGGATTTGTTTATTAATGTCCATATTTATAAATGCTTCATTCTCTGCTGGGCACATAGCACAACCTGATCTAGCTTATAAAACCAGATTTAGAACAGCTGTGAGAGGTCGGGTGGGCGGGAACCCACACAAGTCAATCTATTAAAACTCGCAATGTGATAAAACAGCGATGAGCTCCTGCTGAACTAAAGCTCAGTTCTCCAAGCATGAGAAAACTAGACTACTTGACGGGTGGCTTGAAATAGCTTCCTGTTTAAAGAGGAAGTTATGGCTCTAGATGGTGCCACCTTCCATATTATGTGCAGAATTTCTGTGTGCCAGGAGGCAGGGTCAGCATTAATGCTCGGCTCTCAATCTTTAGCCCGCTAATGGCCATTATAACACTGTCCAGATTTCTCAGAGAGTAACTACTCCTAGAGGGTCTCCCCAGACATCTTCCAGGGGTTAATCCTCCTCATGGTACCTTTTCAGACCCTTTGAATAATGCCATTTCTCATGTCTGAATATAGCCCAGTTTCCGAACAGCCACACAAGCATTTCAAACACAAGATTTGCATCGGCAGGGAAACTATTTAGCATCCAGAAGATGCAGCGTTTGTGTGGCTCCATTTTATCTTTTAAAAACACACAAGCACACAAAAAGAGAAGCTTTTTCTTGTCAGCAAATGCTAGCTGAGAACAAACAACTACTGGAATAAGCAAGCTGGGGAGATGTGTGGCTAGCAGGGAGGAGGGACACTAATATTTTGAAACCAGATTTTAAAAGGAAAAGGAAAGGAAGAAGGGGAAAGAAATCAATATTGAAATGATAACAGCCATAATCATCGTTTAAATGAGGCATTAATTGGAGAGTTTAATTATTCCTGTGGGGTGGCACAGAAAATGTTCTCTCCGTAAATAATTTACCGTAAAATTGGCTGCAATTTTTCTGTCTCTCTCAGCGTTGTTGCCAACATGGAGCTTTGAAATTTCCCAACCTTCAAGGAACAGCTTGCAGTAGGGGGCTGAAAGGCACAAAACTCCTTCACTGGTTTGGTACGGTTTGGTGTGGCATGGGATAGGCTCTGAACCTTGTTGGTTTTGGTGTGGGAGGAAAGATAGATTATGGAAAGATATATTATGGCTATATTGAGGAGGAGCCATAGCTCAGCAGTAGAGGACATGGTATGCATGGAGAAAGGCCCCGGTTTCAGTCCTTTGCCGCAGTGGCTGGCACCCGCTGGAAGTGGTGGGCCAGAAAGCAGGGAGGCCAACAGTTGGTGGAGCCAAAGTCATCAACAGACAGAGCCAATTCTAGTTTCGCCCCCATGATCCTCGCTGTTGAGTTGAATAAAGGCAGCACTGAGAGTAAGGAAGAGGAAGTTGATAGCCGATGCCACCCCCGAACAGGCTGTAAATAAGAAGATGGGCAAGCGAGGGCTGGCTGACAGCAGACTGAAGTTACGGGAATACTACTCCATTTGTCCTAATGGACAGGTCTCCGCTGATCCCCTGGATGTCTCAGTAGGACTGGGAGAGACCCTGTCACAAGTAGACAATACCGATTCGGTATAAGGCAGGTTCCCTAGCTTAGCTAGCTTCACAAGTTACAACTGAGGCCTAGTTCAGACACTATCAAGCATGTGCTCCAACTTGCAATTGTATAAAGCAATTTTCTATGCTACATGTACAGTGGTACCTCGCAAGACGAATGCCTCGCAAGATGAGAAACTCGCAAGACGAAAGAGTTTTTCTTTTTTTAGTTGCTTCGCAAGACGAATTTCCCTATGGCCTTGCTTCGCAAGAGGAAAACGTCTTGCAAGTTTGTTTCCTTTTTCTTAAAACCGTTATGTCAGGGAACTGCCATCGGAAGGAAGGGAGGTGGAAGGGCTCACACAGGTTGGGAGAGACTCAGCAGCTGAAGAGGGAACCAGTAGGGGGAGAAGAGCTGAGCTGAGGGAAAGTGAGCAGGAGGGATGGCTCCGAGACACTTCCAGCGAAAACAGTGGGGAGGTTTCAGGACCTCCTGTAGGGACACCCACTCCTCGCCGGAAACTGTCACGCAGAGAGTCCAGAAGACGTGTTTCCGTTAAGGAGCTTTTATGTTGGAAGCGATTCCGAAAGCAACCACTGTCGGAATCTGCAAGCGACTGACAGAGCCATGTTTAAGGGGCTCCGTTACAGACAGAGGTTTGCAAACTTGACCAAACTCTGAGGGACTTGGATTTTACGCACAAGCAGCTCATCGTCCCATCACACGTTAATACCCAGGGTGCATTGCTTGAAGAGGTGCAGTTGCGACTTGACTTCGAGGAGCAACTCATAGCATGCGGTGTGGTAGCCTTTTTTGAGGTTTTTGAAGACTGTGGTGATTTTTGAAGCTTTTCCAAAACTTCTTTTGCAGCCATTTGGTAAGTTAAACTTTTAAAACTTTTTTGGGGGGTTTTGGATTTTGGGTTGGGGTGTTCGGAATTCAAGGACTTGGTGTTGGGGAGGGGTTTGCAAGAATCTGGAAGCTTGTGTGTTTTTTTCCTGCATTTTTATGATTTTTTGTGACCATTGGGGCACTCTGCTGTTGTTAAAAAAAAAGATTTCTGGGTTTGGATTTCTGTGTGGTGGGTGGCTGGGGGGGTCAGGGAATTGTTGAGAAGGGGTTTGCAAGAATCTGGAAGCTTGTGTGTTTTCTGGGAGCCTGTGGCCGGACTGTGTGGCACCAAGTGACTCTGATGCACCAGAGTCAACAGTGGTGCAGGACATTGTTTCCTTGGGGAGGACCATGGGCCTGGAGGTCACAGAGGAGGACGTCAGCTAGCTGGTGGAGGAGCACGACCACGAGCTGACCACCCAGGAGCTGGTCAAACTGCAGGCAGAGGCTGCGCAGGAGCAGGCCTCGCTGGAAGAGGAGGAAGCAACTGAGTAACGGCTGTCCTCCAAAGAACTGAGGAACATTTGCCAGAAGTGGAAAGATGTGCAGGCTTTTGCACAGCGGCACCACCCTGACAAGGACCTGACACGTGACCTTGCGAACACTTTTGATACAAGGGTCATGTCGTCTTTCAGGGAGGTGCTGAAAAGGCGGATGAAGCAGCAGACCATGGACAGCAAGAAGCAAAGAGTGGAAGAGGAACCTTCTTCGAGTTGTCCCCCAGAGTCTTAGAAAATGTATGTACAGTACACTTTGGTGATTTTTAAATGCTTTTCTGTCATGTTTAGAAACTTAAATTATTGTTCCTTCAATTTTTGAAATGCTCTTTACAGTATGTGTGACTTTAAAGAGCGAGCACTTAATAAACTCTTTTTGTACCAAATTTGGCTTGGTTTGGACTTTTTTTGACCATAGGAACGCATTAATTGATTTTCAATGCATTCCTATGGGAAACCGTGCTTCGCAAGACGAAAAATTCGCAAGACGAAAAAACTCACAGAATGAATTAATTTCGTCTTGCGAGGCACCACTGTACACAGTTGCCCAATTTGACTAATTATTCCTCTTGGGAAAAGTGGGGATATCTATCTATCTATCTATCTATCTATCTATCTATCTATCTATCAAAATGCATATGCCACCTGACTCATACCCTCCAACATTTCTCCAATGAAAATAGGGACTATAGTAATAATAATAATTTTATTATTTATACCCCACCCATCTGACTGGGTTGCCCAAGCCACTCTGGGTGGCTTCCAACATACTATATATGAAAACATAATTAAATATTTAAAAAACTTCTCTATACAGGGCTTCCTTCAGATATCTTCTAAAGGTTATATAGTTACTTATCTCTTTGGCTCGGGAGTTGTATAACTCGCAAACCCTCCAACGTTTTTCTGATGAACGTAGGGACAGCCTACCATACCCCCCAACATTTGTCTGATGAAAATAGGGACGTCCTAAGGAAAAGCAGGACATTCTAGGATCAAATCAGAAACTGGGATGGTTTCTGTAAATCCAGGACTGTTCCTGGAAAACAGGGACACTTGGAGGGTCTGCTGACTGTAATAAAACCTGCATGTGGGGAGACTGTGTGTGTGTGTGTGTGTGTGTGTGTGTGTGTGACAGTTTAAAAAGCAGTATTTAAAACATTCGAAAGATAATTAAAATCAACAGTAAACTAAAGAGAGATTAAAACACAGGTCAACACTCTACACATCTGGACAGGCCTGCCTAACCAAAAATGCATTAAGTAGGCACTGAAATTAAGTATCTAAGGTTTTAAAGGCCTGTCAGAATAATACTGTTTTTAGAAGATGACTGAAGACGAACAACATTAGTTCCTACTGGCAAGGAGTCCCACAGGGCAGGGACTGCCTCAGTAAAGGCCTGGATCCTTTTAAAGGCCAGGGACATGTGGGACTCCAAATGGGTGCCCAAAATCTACCACTTGGAAGCAGCTGCCTCATTTTACCTCATGTCCTTTGCAAACACAGGATAAAAATGGTCACCATGCAGATTGCAACTGTCAGCTCTGACTTTTAACCTGAGGCTTTCTGCCTTAGTGTCTTTATAAATACTTGATTCTGCTTTGATCCCTTGGTTAAGCTGAAACCTTGCATACATCCTTATCTTTGAAATAAATAAATAAAAAACCCAGATATTTAAATTCAGGCATTTCCCAAAGGTATCTCCCATCATCAAACCATCTTCAAGATTATCTCTGAGCAGCTGTTTTTGAATCTGAGACAAAGCTTTGCCCGTCTACATCAGGCGAGCAATCTGTTTTTTTTCCTCCCCGTCTCCCTGATAGCTTACTTCATTGAGAAAAGAAAAAAGAAGCAGCATAAAACTGACTGGATAAGGAAGGGGAAGAAGAGGGGGAAAGCTGATCCAGCTGTATTTTGACAATGGTGTGGGGGCTTTTCAGCCAAAGAGCTGCCGTTGCTATGCTCTCAACTTGGTTGCTAAGGGGCCTGGCACACGTGCATGGCGGAATGTCAGGGTAGCTGACTTGATGGTACTTTCTCAAATCAGTGGAGGTTAATCTTTCACAGAATTGACATTGTTTCGGTTTTATCAGGTGGAACATTCAGGGGGGAAAAGCAAGGCTTAATTTATGCCAGAATTCAAAATAAATCAAGGCTTTTAGGCCCAGAGCTCTCCCCACCCCCGCTCCAACCTCCAAATGCCGGCCACAAAATACACCTCTTTCTGGATACTGATGGGGTTCCTTCTCATGTTACCTCAGCGGTGTGGGAACTGCTTCTTCGTGGCGATCCCACACTGCTGCAGTAAGCATCTGTATATTGAACCATGTGGGCCGGACCAATCGTGTGAGTCTCTCTCGCCTGATCCTCCTCCTCCTTCTTGGCTGGTCGATCAGGGCTATAGCCAGCCTTCCTTGCTAGATGGGGCTGCCACATTTCCAGGAGGGGCTTCAAAGAAATGAATGGAAAATCAGTTATATCCTCACAACCAACATGAAACATCTACAACTCTTGTCACCTGAGCTGAGTAAGAGCAATCGGCTTGAAAGTCCGGAGGCTTTTTGCTCACTTCAATGAATTTACACAACCCCCTAAAATGAAAAACAAAACACAGCTCCTTCAAGCACTCTGCCATGCTTAGTCACAGTATCCAAAAGTGGACTCCCAGACCACATTGATAGGAGGGTGGTGATCTTTAAAAAATCCACCCAGAGCTAAGTTTGAGAGGGCAGAGTAGGCTTAGATGAATGGAGTTTGAAGCCATGACCATTTCTGGGGGACAATTTTGGGGTGAGAAAAACAGTGGTAGTTAAATACTTAAATTCGCCCATTCTCAAAACAAGATCACATTCTTTAAATTGAAGCTGCCAGATAACAAACTTTCAAAGCTTGTTTGTGGAGTGGGGTGGGTGTGTTGTTCTCAGTGAGATATTGCGTGCACCGGACTCTCTCTCACTAAGAGACTGTCCCACAGGTTCTGTTCAGTTGTTCAGTACTCACAGGTACCAAATATGTGATGGAGAATGTGCCTGGCTAGTCTTGCCCCCAGGAGCTGCTGCGTGCATCCCTAATTGATGCGTAACTGGCATCAGTGTGAAGGGGGTTCATGTATGGAGCAGCTTCAAGGTAGAGGGATAGCTGGGCCTGTTCTTCACAGCCCTTCTTGAGCTGACAGCAAACAAAAATACACCTCTCCTGTGATATCAACGCTTCTCTGAATTTTGTGATGAGGATCTTCCAACTCTACAGTACAAATATGCAAAAATCCATATTGCTATGCATCACCCCAATCTCTGAGTGGTGTGAGATTCCAGGGGTCTCAGGCACTTAGCCAGTGGTTATGTTTCCTTTTCGAAATGAGGCATGGTGGAGACTGTGGTGTCTTTAGGGTAAATGGTTTATTTACACATACATACAACCTGAGCCTACAATGGAGGGGTTCACGGCGTTAACACTCCAATAGGGTTATGCTATTGGCATAGGCACAGCCTTGGATCAAAACAGACATCAACCATTGTCTTCTGACCCTTTCTTTCCAGCTTGCCGCCTTTACCACCCGGCAAACTTTTTCCTCAAGGTCACATCACCACCAGCTCTCAAACTCTACTTCAAATTCTGCCTTTGGCTTCTAACTAACTCTGAGTTGAGGGAGGTGCCCCTCCCATTTGCTATCTGGCAGAGTCCCCTCTCTTTGGCTTTCCTAATGGCTCACCATCTTCCTTTTGTCTTCTAACGGCCTCATCAATTTCCTTATCAGGAAAGTGGCCTGGCTTACCGGTACATTCTAACATTTGCTGAATCCAGGGGTTCAGTGTCTGGCACCCAGAAACTCATAACACAGGTGAATCTGGCACCCACATGTTGGGAGAAAATGTGTCAAAATGCATACATCAAAGAAAATAACATACAAAATTACATTAGGGAAAATTGCTTTCAAAAACATGTATATTAGGCAAGTCACATAAAATATGCTTTATTGGGAAAGATTTGCACTAAAATGCTGACAAATTTTAATGAGGGTTTTTTTTCCAATGCAAATTGCTGCAGAAACATGGTACTGTGAATTTAAGAACAGTACACTTGAGAATGGAAAAGGATAAAGTTTTGCCCATCCTTGTTCTATGCCAAACAACTGCACAGGGCTTATCTATCCTGATACAGACATATTTTTCTTAGCTGTTTTGGAATCTTGCCTCAGAGATGCAGCTCCTACAAGAAAAAGGGCCCTAGAAACACCTCAGGACTAAATTTTGTTTGGTTCACATTTTAATGCAAGTCCACCTAACTTGCACTTCCTGAAACAAAAAGCACAATGAAATGGAGCCATCCTTTGAAATTCAAACTTCTTTGGATTTTGCCATGCAGTTCTCCAACCCAAAGAATATGTATGCAAATGCATATATATATAGGATGGTTTAAATCAACAGATTCATTCATCCCTAATACAAAGGTGCTATTGTGTGCCACAGATTTCGTGACTGCATCACACAAGAGGATACATTACAATATTGGGAGCATGTCAGTGACTTCTTGAAAAACACAGGGCTTAACTATACTACAAGCCTAATCCGGTTTAACAGTCATTCCATCGCTACAGGGAATAATAGCAACTGTAGAACAGTGAGCCAGGGGGCTTGGAATCTTTAGCAGACATGGTGTCACTACCCTTACTAAATTCCCAGGATTCTTTTGGGGAAGCCATGACAGTCAAACGTAAAGGAAAGCAGTTTTCCCCCTAGATATTGTTTCCAGGACTTACATCTGAAGAGATAAGCGGGAGATTGCAGCTGGCGAGTTAAGTTTCCAATTGTCTACAGCTGTGTTGTGTCTCTCCCATAGCTTCTGCTAGCAGAATAAATAAATGAAACTATGATGAAGGAACCAGTTCCTTATGAAGTTGGACAGGCATGGCCTTTTAAGTAACCAAGCACTGTCAATACCGCCCCCAACATTATTTAGATATGCTAAATCTAGGCACATGGCAACCTGCAGAGAAGTTCAGACTTGTACATGTAGAAAAGGGAAGATATTAGTAGTAATTTAGACAAGAGCAAGCACATGGGTGACACCAGTCCTGACAGCAAGCAAAGCTTTCCAGTTAACTCCAGAATTCTAATTTTAGTTTTTAATTAAAGCAGGGGTTCCCGACCAGCTCTTCACAGACCAAGCTTTGTTCAGGTGGATTTTGGGTTGACGGTAAGGAGCAGCACATTCATCGCACTAAATATTCATATTGCTTTTTAATTGTATTTTTATTGCTTCTTTTACTTCTTGCACTGTGTTTCACTGTTACCATCTGAGTTTGATGGATTCTATGGAATTCAAATGGTCATTCAATAAATACAACACATAAGAATTAAAAGAAGTAACAAAATACATTTAAAAATCACACAGCAGCTAGCAAAGCACATTACAATTGTTTCAACAGGCGGGCGGGGGGGACGTTAAGTAGCTTACTAAGACCCTCAGCAATTTTCAGGCAACTCATGGGGGGGAAAGTTTGGGAACTATTGTCCTAATACATACAATCCTGTATGCAATTTTTCTGTAGGCATGTTACTGCAAGCCATTTCCCATGACAGAGTGCATTTTTATATGTTATTTTTATGAATATATGCATTTTCAGGCACATGTTTCCCTAATTTACACATTTTGGTACCCAGGTTTTTGGTTCCTGCAAAATTCAGAGAAGTACAGATTTCAAAGGGTAGCACCTGCTTTGGCTCACTATTGATTTTGAAGTGAGAATTAGGAAGGATCACCTTTAAATGAAAACTGAAGTGAATTTCTCAACCTTACTGACAGATGGGGAGCAGAGCTCTAGTCAAAAGGTGGGAATGGCTGTGGGTTGCCAATGCACAGATCTAGTGGCATGGAGATGGGGTGCTTAGCACTTGTCATTCACAGGAACCTGGGCAAGAGAGGTGTGCTTTGGGAAGAATGTCTCATTGAGTTCTTGTCAGAGGGGATTAATAAAGGAGAAAACATTCTCCTGAGTCTTCAGGCAATGTTCTTCAAGATTCACATGTTGGGCTTTCTTTGCACAGGGAGAATAGTGTTTGGAAAGAGCCGATAATTCTCAAAGGAACAGAAATATTTTCCCGTTGCTTCTGCCAGGGATTACAGCCAGCTACAAAGTATGTTCTCTGTATTGGCAAACAGGTATGTTTGCTTGGCTACAGATTTCCCAAATGTATGCAGTTAGTCCATACTAAGAAGGTAAGCAGACCTCCATTCTCTGCATGCTCCGTTCTGCCACTGGATCTGACAACTTTCGAAAATCCAAAAAGAGGGAGATTTAGGTTTGCTTCACGGCCATTTATTCTCATCCTCTCAATCTATGAGGAAATGGAGGCCAAACCAGTCTCCTGTGCCTGAACATATTTACTGGTACGTATCTTATTCCCATTCTTTTAAGGCTGAACAGTGGATGTATGTCTTCTCCGTCCTTTGCACGTTATATGCTGGGGTGTTTTCCCCCCCTGCATGGTTTGTCCGCTGAGCATTTGATCAGAGAATTTTAACTTAATTAATTTGCTCTCCCCTCCAAAAAGGAGGCTACTGCCTTGTAAAAAGTTCAACTCTGATCTATCAGCTTGGCTTCAGCAAAGCTTTTTAAGAGCAGAGCTTGGCAGATCAAAGCACTTGCCAACAAACCTGAGCTGGACTGCAAAGCACACTTCACATGGCACATTGCATGGCACTTTGCATCATAGCTGGGGTCCTTTGTAACGCTCTTTCCTAATTCCCCGCAAAGTGTTAGTTAGCTTGCAAGACCTGAGCTGTAGAGCAGTTTGCTTTGATCTACCAGAGGCTCAAATTTCAATTTCAAACAACACTGAATAGAAAACTTCAGTAAGTTTCCGAAAAATAAGGAGAACATGTCCAAATTAATAGAGTAGTCAGAAAACCAGAGTTTACGGTGGCTGAGGGTATCTGCAAAGGGGTGCCTTATGAGCAAGGAAAGAGGGTTCTTCCCTCACCACTAAGCAACCAGAACCACACATTACTTGTGATTTAGGATTGCCACGTAGACAAGAAAGAGTACTTTCAAGGCTGCATTGAATACTTCCAACTCTTATTTTAGAAATTAATAACATTTCAAACATGCAAGCATTCTTATGCATTGCAAAGGACTGGTGTTCAACATACAGGGCGTGTTAGTTTTGCAAATAACCCCTTTATTTGCCATGCACACGTTTTCTGCGACTTGTCACCTGCTCTATGTATAATGTATTGATTTATTTCAACGATGTGTCTACTGTGCTGCCTTAATCACAGTCATCTCTAGGCATGCTATCAGAGACCCGGTACGAGTTACAACTAAACACCAGTTTGTATAAAATTTCGTCTGCTGGGTTTACTCCCTTCCTCTTCTGCCTGTTGAAGAGCCCCATGAATCTCAAAAAAACTGCCTGTGTTAAGTTGGCTAATAAGTATTCTAGTCTATATACCATGTATCTTCTTACATTTCATGAATTATTTTATGGCACAGTGTGTCAAGGGATGAGAGCTGTGAGATTCAAATGGGCAACAGTGATGATAATATGCTCTTATATTTATGGAACACCTTTCACCCAAGAGACCCTCTTGACTTCATCTGTGTACCTGCCACTCTACTAAGATGCCTGGGCCTTTGAAAGCAAAGCCTGTGGCTGTTTATACCTGGCACATGATCCACACAGGAATAGAAGCCCACATCCCCATCACTACATGTGGAGGGTTTAAAAGCTACCGTGTGGCTGATGAAGGAAGAAAAGAGAACAGTGGGGAACTAAACACAACACCATTGATGAAATTCAATGGTTAGATCTGGAGGAGCTCACCTAACCGAGAGCATCTTCAGCTGAAGATGCCCAAATTCACTTCCAAATAAAAAAGATTATACTAAATTGTTTCATTATGCAAATGAAGGTGACATTATGCAAATCAGATGCTTTGTTTTCCTGACTGTGATACACTGAGTGTTGTTTAGCTCTTCAAAAACAGACTTGATTTATTGTTGCTTAAAAAAAAGAAGAAGAAATCAAAGGGATAAACATGGATGGGAACAAGCCAGTCGAAGGTAAGTGCTTCGAGACCCACCAATTTCAATGGGAGATTGAAGCATGTTTTTACGTATTACCGAAATCAAAAGCGATGGAGCTTGTTTGCTGAAGTTGTTTAACACCGGCAGCAACACGGCAGATTATACCCGAACTGACTGGCAAATGTTTTTAATTGCATGCTTTAATTTCCACACCGCATACGAGATTTTTGAGAATTTATTTTGCTGGATCAGATTCAGCATCCACATTAGCCCTCTTCAGGTGTTGCAAAAGTCAGTTCATTCAACATGCAAAGGGAAGAGTCCCTTGCATTGCTCTCAATAAGTTGGAGGACTAATGAATGAAGCAGGAAAACTGTGTGCTTGTGGAGGATCTCCACATGTTTTAAAATCCCTGGAAAAAACATGTAGAGAGCCTCCACACATCCAGAGGAGGCTCCCTGCTTGATATGTTTGCCTTCCATTTTTTGCAGAGTGATACAAAAGGTGAGGAGGAGGGGCAGAGCTTGCAAACTTCTCCCTGTCAACAGCCCCCCTCCTGGTGTGTTGAACAAACTGTAAAGAAAGCATGGCTTGATATCATGCGCTGGCTGTGGTATTTGCATCAAGAGCAAATCCAGCCTTCTGTAGTGAAGCTAAGCCTGGAAGACAGCTAAGTCTGGAAGATGGAGTAGCAGGCAGCACTTTTGAGTGAAGAGCTATTCGGGTCCTAAACAAATGAACATTGAGTGGTCTTGAGATAACTACTCTTTTGCACCAAACCTGCTCTATTCTCCTAATATTATAAACATTTGATACATAACCGTCTGCATTGTTGCAAATGAAGCATCCATGTGCAAGAGCCACATCTTGTTATCGCTTCCACAAGACCACTGAGGCTGACAGACAGGAGCCTACAGAAAACCCGGTCCACAGAGCCTGTACAGTCAGAGTCAGGACCCTCGTGGGCACCTTCCCCTGATCCTGAGCAACCAAATGCCACCCACCATAGTGTCATAGTACCTCATTGGTCCAATAGTGCAGGCAATATACCAGGCAGGTGGTAGGAATGTATGATAACACCAAGGTTGCAGGTTTGATCCCTGTATGGGACAGCTGCATATTCCTGCATTGCTGGGGGTTGGACTAGATCAGGGTTTCCCCGCTGTTGTTGGACTACAACTCCCATCATCCCTAGCTAGCAGGACCAGTGGTCAGGGATGATGGGAATTGTAGTCCAATAACAGCTGGAGACCCAAGTTTGGGAAACCCTGGACTAGATGGTCCTCAGGGTCCCTTCCAGCTTTACAATTCTATGATTTCTACGCCCATCTTCAGGCCAGAGGGGTTTAAGAATTCGCGTTTTCCTCAAGGGGTGGAGCTTAGGAGAGGCAGTCTGCTGGCTGACAGTTTAAAAATGCTCAGGTTGTCTTCATCTTTTGTCAGATAAATTTGCCCACTTGGAGCTCTCTGTCGGCCTGCCTTGCTCAGGGACCAGACGCTACCTGACACCAACTCCAACATGTGTAGGCCCCCCCAAATGAGAGCCTGAACACTATGATGCCTTAAGACTACAAAACCCATGATGCAGTACAACTTCAGACAAAAGGCAGGCGGACAACAGCTGCCGTTACTGAAAGGAAGTTAAAAGTTGAATTACATGGTGCAGATGGCACCAGAATTCAAACAGGCATCTGGGTTTGCTATGGAAATCTGCTGCTCAAATTAAGGAAACAGGACTCAAAATGAATTTTCTCTGATGGGGTTTTGCTGTGCTGTCTAGACTTGGCAGCAGCGGCTTAGTGTGCTTTGAGTTTGCTGAACTTTGGTACCCTCACTGATTTGGTGACTTTCACTAGCTGTGCTGGCTGCTGTGCTCTTTCAATTCTTTGCCAAACTGATAATCTGTAAATTGACAGGGGTTCACAAAAGCAGAAGAACTTCCAGTTCCCTTTCTCGCCAACACAACCAACAAAAGAAATGAGTACTGCAGAGGTTACCTTGAACATTTCAAAGACTGGAAAAGGGGAGATAAAACATCACGATAATTTTCAGACCCAGCCTAGATCGCAGGAACACAGCAAGGTGCCTCATACTCATTTGACACCATAGCTATTAATAAAACTATTCCACTATTGTGCTGGAGAGGCTGCAATAGGTACAACATTTCACATGTGGTGGACGTTTGAACATAAAAAGCTTTTCTGGCAAAGAGTGTTTACAGAAATAAGCTATATTACAGGCCAACATATGGAATGTACCCCAAGTTTGGGATTGTTAACTATTTTTAAAGAAGGGCAACCTGACCTTTCCTACAAAGAACTAATTACTTTTCTTTTAGTAGCGCAGAACTGGAAAGGATTGGAACAACTGTGCATCTCTCATTGGAAACAGAATGTATGGCCTATCGCTGTATCAGAAAAATTAACAAAGAGATTACACGCATTGAATAATACAAATGATATAGCTGATTTTGTTGAAATGTAGCATCCCTTTATAAAACACTTTACTGATAACCCTGAAGAACGGCAACTACCAAAATCACAGGTTGGACTTTGGCAAGCTTAACTAGATCAATCTGTCCTGGAGGGGGGCAAGTTGGGATTTTTAGTTTGGGAATTCCATACATCTGGAATTTCCCAGACATGTCCAGGATTTGTCCGCTGAAATTAGCGCCTGGGTGGTATTTTCAGAAATTGGTTAAAATGTCCCGAAAAATCCAGGCACATGGCAGCCCATATTGGAAGTGTTGCTTTTTGGGTGAATTCCCCCCCCCCCAAAAAAATGTTCAAAAACTTAATCTTGCAGGGGGGGGGGTTTGCAAAGAAATGGCTCAACAATTTAGGCCAAAACAAAACAAGCTCAACAACCCAGCTCTCCAGGCAGGGAACACCTACCTGGAGATGCCCTGTTTTGAACCTGGGGCCTTCTGCATGCGAGGCAGATCCTTGGCAAATCCTGCTACAGGATTTCAGACAAGGGACATTCCCAGCTGTAGCTGGAGGCACTTGGGACCTTCTGCATACAAAGAATGTACTTTTTCACTAACCTATATGGCCTTGGATACGAGGACAATTATTTTTAAAGCTCTACACACACACACACACACACACACACACACACACACAGCAAATAAGGGAGACCACCCTCTCTCTCCACAGCCCACTCTTTTTCAACATCAGGCCTTAATCTGAGGGTTGTCATATATGCCAGGGACTGACCTGGACCAAGCTGGATGGTCACTGTGTTTATCCTATTATGGATGCCCAATATGCAAGCTTAGCTTGGAGATGTATTGTCACCTTTTAATATAAAACTGAATCCTGGCAGGGTGGTCTTGAGTATGCTCAGCCAGTGCTGTACAGTGGTACCTCGGGTTAAGAACTTAATTTGTTCTGGAGGTCCGTTCTTAACCTGAAACTGTTCTTAACCTGAGGTACCACTGGGGCCTCCCGCTGCCACCACACAATTTCTGTTCTCATCCTGAAGCAAAGTTCTTAACCCGAGGTAATATTTCTGGGTTAGCGGAGTCTGTGACTTGAAGAGTCTATAACCCGAGGTACCACTGTACTTTAAAAGGAGGGGGAGAGAAAGGGGAAGAGAGGGGGAAGAGAGTGAACCCTTTTGGAATCTGAGAGGTTAGGGGAGTGTTGTGTTCCTGCACAATGGTTGCAAGAGGCCTGGTCTATCTACCCAATCAGAGGGTGCAAAACTCAACTCAGCAGTTGTTCATCCGAATGTTCAAAATATCTGCCCTTCTCTCTGCCAATTATTTATATATTATTTAGCCAATATATAGACCGCTTACTAGAGGGCTAGCCAGCCTGGTGCCCTCCAGATATTTTGGATGACAACTTTCATCACTCTTGACCATCAGCCACACCATGTAGGGTTTTGTTACCTTCTCCCTCAGATGATTTTTATGAGGGCAACACTCAGACTAAGGACTCACCTACACTTCCGCTTGTCCCGTGCCTAGAAAGCATGGATCCAAGCGGTTTTCCGCTCGTCCCATGTTATCTAGGCATGGGTCCAATAAGTTTTTCGCTTGCCTGGCCGCTTTCCCCAGGAAAACTCCCTCTTTAGTGCCGCGTCTGAGCAAATGTCAATCTGCAGAAAAAACCTATTGACATCTGTTCTGATTCAGAGGTAAACAACTGGTTTTCCCGGGGGTGGGGGGAGTGACGGGACAAGAGGAAGTGTGAACAAGGAGGAGGAGGATGGAGGAAGCTGGCAGGTGGTGTAAGCAAGAAGATAGGCCTGTGGGGACTGGATGAGGGCAGACTGAGGTTGGTGGGGCAGTTCTCCATTTGCTCTAATGGACCAGCCTCCAATAGCAGCACTTGCTACACAACCAGAGAGCGCTACCCTCAGAAGGTAGGCAAGGCAATTCAAAGCAAGCACTGCCATAGGGATGAACAGATCAGGCTATTTCCAGGCTCTGCTAGTTTCACATAATTTTGTTCTGAGCCATTTCCTCACAATTCAGGGGTGTGTGTGTGTGTGTGTGTGTGTGTGTGTGTGTATTTAACTGCATGGAAATTCAGATTCTTAAATACACATTTTAATCTAAAGTACTATTTTTAATATGGATTTTGTTACCTTTTTTGAACCAAGCATTGCGTCGCAAAATTTGGAGGACAGCTGTGTTCCAATCTGCATATTATTAGCCCAGGAAGCGTGAATCTGGCTGGTCCATTTAAAATTTAGGATTAAACAAAGTCTTCAAGCATTCCCTGTTTTCCCCAAGTTAACTTTGCTAACAAGCAAAATAGCGGTAGCTGGCAGTGTTCTGTTAGGCCTTGAACAATGTAAAACACTGGCTTAAAAATGTTACAAGACAGCTCAGCATGAGTAAAGACTTGAAAATAGAAATGTAAGAATTGTCATAATCACACAGAGATGGAATAGTGCAGCAAACAAATCCCTAGTGGTTTTAATTTACTTTCGTCCAGGGATTTATTTTTTTTATTACAGAACTGGCTGCCATAAAGATAAAAGCTCAGTTTGGCTCACAAAATGTGCAGCCCTACATTTCTCAGAGCCGTTCAACATGCCACATAGACTGAGGAGGCAGACTGAGGGCCCCAATTCATGATGTATTTGTGGTTTGGGAGCTATTCAGTTTCTTCCCATGCTGCAAAGTTAAGTCGAGGAGTCCTAGGCTGTGTGGGAGGCTGCCGTTCTTAGAGCTCCTCCCCTCCCAGATATTACCCTTCCCGTAAACTGGTACCAACCTTAGAGACCAACTAAGTTTGTTCTTGGAAGTGTGCATGCACATGAAAGCTTATACCAAGTTGGTCTCTAAGGTGCTACTGGACAATTTTCTTATTTTTTTATATATTTTGACTGCGTCAGACCAACACGGCTACCTACCTGAATCTGGTACCAACCTGGCATGGCTTAAAGCTATAGTGTGAGCTGCTTCCATGAAGCTTGGAGCTACTTGTGTTACCTTTGCTCCGTGAAAAGCAGCGACAATGCAGCAGGTTCCACACAGTAAAGTTAAAAATCAAAATGGGAAGGGCTATACCTCTGGGGTAGAACGTCGGCTTTGCATGCAGAAGGTCCAAGGTTCAGCCCTGGCATGTCCATGTAGGGATGGGAATGTCCCCTCTTGGAAACCCTGGGGAGCCGCTGCCAGTCACAACAAACAATGCTGAGCTTGATGGACCAATAGTCTGACTCAGTATAAAACAGCATCCTATGTTCATAAGGGGACTTGAGGTGGCAGAACTCTGGACTGTACCACTTCAGGGCACCACATCACTTTGGAAGACAGGCGAACTAATGTCAGTGTACTGGAAGAAGCAAAGATCACCAGCGTTGAAGCAATGATTCTTCAACATCAACTTCGTTGGACTGGTCATATTGTGCAGGTGCCTGATTATGGTCTTTCAAAGCAACAACTCTATTCTGAACTTAAAAATGGAAAGCGTAATGCTGGTGGTCAACAAAAGAGATTTAAAGACTCTCTCAAGGCAAATATTTAAAAATGTAGTATAAACACAGACAACTGGGGAACACTGGCCTGTGAGTGCTCCAATTGGAGAACAGCCTTTACCAAAGGTGTTGTGGGCTTTGAAGATGCTCAAACTCAGGACAAAAGGGAGAAACATCCTAAGAGGAAGGCATGCTTGGCAAACCCTCACCATAATCAACTCCCACCCAAAAACCACTGTGGAAGGACATGCGGATCCAGAACTGGCCTCCACAGTCACTTACAGACTCACTGTTAAAACTGTGTTCATGGAAGACAATCTTACTCAGCTACAAGTGATACTGGAATGCTCTGTGCTTATGCACTCCCTGAATTAGCACATTAGCACACGGTTTTGGCATAGCTCTCTCCCTGTGTGTACTGCATGCTGGGAACTTTTATGTGGGGGAGCAATCAAAATAATAAACCCTGGGTGCTTCCACACTGCAGAATAGCCAAAATTTATTTACTCGCTTTCTACAGCGCATCTGCATGATGGTGCAATCAAAACACATTCCTCTCCTGTTTTCCATGTTCAGTTTCCATTTTCCCATCCACCCAAAGCTCAGACTATACTGCAGTTTACCCAGGTGCAGGTGGTCTGTTCAATAGTGTTCCTGGCTGGTCATGGCCTGTATAGAGCTATTTCCTTCTCTCTTGTCCATCTCTTCTGTCTAGGAAGCAGCTCTATCATTTTCCCTTTCCAGTAGTCTGGCCTTGCAATGGGGATCAGAATCAGGAGTGCAGTGGATGGCAGAGGGAGTGGGTTTAACCTCCACCCACCCAAATGAAAATTTCCCGGCACAACATTTGGTGCTGTGGAAATAAGAACTAAGCTGCAAAGTGGCGATGATGATACAACAACAACAGAATTGCAATTTTAGTTTTAAAGCAGAACATGCATTATTGGGTGCTGCTAAATTGTCCATGTCTGGAAGCACCAGCTGATGTGCACACATGCACTTTGTAGTGGTACAGTCCAGAATAACTGAAGCCAGCCCACATGATCACATCAGAGAGAGTAGAGCCTCAAAGTCAGAGGACACAACGCCAAGGGAGGCTCGAGGCTCTACAGCTTCTTTCTTCTCAGAAAAAAACCATCTCCATTCCCCTGCACTGGGCTATTTTTCATGTAAACATGAAAGGAGAAGAAGAAGAAGCTTCTCAGGAGGACCCAGAAAGGGAGGAGGAAGACACCCTGACACAATTAAGCAATTCTCAAATCCCATGCAACAATCCCTTTATTGTGCCTGCTGAGAAACAACTTCATTATATCTGCCTGGTTAGATAAGGCAGCTTTTCTGATGCCGCCTCCCCATGTGCCTGTCTCCCCTTTCCCTACCCCCACATTGCTGCACCACTGTGTCAGCCGATATTACGCTTGCCAACTCTGCCGTCTCGAATATTTTGTTGCTGGAGGCTTCAAAATTGGCTTGGGAACAGAAGTGGAAGGGAGGTATGAGGCAGATGAAGGGACGAGGACTCCAAATTATTTTGTACTGCACAGAAGCTCTGCCCAACCTAAGTCCCTCCTTAGTATACACGCACCCCCTTTCCTCTACTTGAACCCATAAATCCAACTCTTCCACACATTCCGCCCCCAAGAGGTGCCTGTCCTCAAGCCAAGCCATCCTGTCTGAATTTCTTGTCTCAATGTTTCACACTCCAATGTTTAGAGGCGGGGTTTCAGGCACAGACATTCTCAGCCATGCCTGGGGAAAGCTTTCTGGTTTTCCATGGGGGGGCAGGGACACAGAACCATTTCAAGGGGAGGGGGTGTGTCTTAGGGTTGTCACCTTTTATCTAGCAGGGCTCCTGTACCTTTAGCAGCGGCGTGACATACAGAAGTATTGCCAAAGCAATACATCTGGACCAACCAATAAACAAAACACTGGATACAAAGCTTTTCCTGGCCTGGAGATATCAGTGGCAGGAGAATCATTCAGCTGCTAAATGTCTGTGTGCCATGTAGCAACGCAGCCACACCATGG
Source organism: Podarcis pityusensis (assembly GCF_964106645.2). Taxonomy (NCBI): domain Eukaryota; kingdom Metazoa; phylum Chordata; class Lepidosauria; order Squamata; family Lacertidae; genus Podarcis; species Podarcis pityusensis. The sequence goes on from NC_138038.1 coordinate 22,774,140, forward strand.
AATGGAAAAGTGGTGGTGAAGTTCAATTTTAGCTCAAACTGAGTTCTGCTCATAGTCTTTTCTTTTTTCCTCTTTATTTAAAGTGCTGCCCAATTTCTGCCTCCCAGTCCTCTGGGCTTTTCCAGATGACCTACTCGTTGAGCTTTAGTCCAGATTTCTTCCCATAAAGTTTGCATGGCAGTTATATAACAATGCCTACTCTTCATTGAGCATTAATTCAGATTTGTCTGCACAGAGGTTATACAACAGTGCATCAAGCAACTGGTATCCCACGTTTCCCTGTATGTTTTCACGTCACTTTCCTTACTTTTTAAAAAAGTACATTTTGAAGGAGGAGTGGTTTCGCTGTGCAACAGAGGCAAATCCACTTTTACTGTGTTACCGAAATTTGTCGTTTTATGATTGAATCCCACCTGCAACGCAGCCAGTCTGGAAGCAGCCATGACCACTTGCTAAAAGCCAGATATACCACATAGTCAATGAAATCAAGCAGCCGTCAAATCAACTGATGCTTTTGGATTGCACTCAGTAGTGATCTAAGAATTCCACCCGTTGTCATAAATGCACATTCAAATCAGTCCACGTCCCTAGAGGTATGTAAACTGATGCAGCAGCTGCTAACAAATCAAGGGAACTTGCAGGGAGAGAGGGGGGGGGGGAATGGTTTGATGCCTTTTTTTTCTGGTAGAGGTAGCTATTCCAAGCCAAGTGTTAATGTGCTCTTGTCTCCTGATCTGCAGAACAGCCACAGGCTCTAGCTTGGAAGAAATACTGTCCCCCTGGAAGGGAAGATCACGCTTCCCTGAGCAAAAGCCCAGAGTTATTGAATGGCTTCAAGCACTTTACCACCAAAATCCCCCACCCACTACAACCCCTTCCCCTCATCTCTGCCCAGTTTCCCCTCTCATTTTCAAACCCCCCACCTCCACACACATAAAACAGAAGTTCTATAGTCATGGAAACATGCCAAAGACATGCCTTCCACTATTTGTTTAACATATCCCTATCCAATTTTCCTTTACTGCTATAGTGCTTTCGATCCACTCAAACACACAGCTCTCCACTACTGTATATAGAAAAATATCAAGCACCTCCTCAGCAAAGCCAAATCATGAGTCAAACGATCAACCCACACCCCCAAAAATACCCATGCCCCCCAATTGCAAACAAACAAACAAAACCAATGTGAGACAACTTTGGAAATGCCAAAGCAATACATCTGGACCAACCAATAAACAAAACACTGGATACAAACTTTGAATTTGCACTGAACAGAGATACCAATTATGCAGCTCAGATTCGTGTTCTTCCCTGCATCCCTGCCCCAAACTGCAGAACTCAAACTTTTGTGTTCACAGCTCTGAACATTGAGCCACCCAAATAAAGACAAAGAAATTGTCTTTCCACTTGCGCTGAATCTGGTCACTAAGGTTTTGCCACGAACTCTGGTTTCGCCATCCCATCCCGATCACTATAATACACAATCCGAAAGTAAAATGAAAACTGAAATGTTATGTTGGGTACCTGCAAATCTTTTAAGCGTCCCAAACAAAGGCATGTTAGTAGCAGTAATCACAGCCCCAATGAATCACCACTGAAAGCTCAAGAGCCAACCCAAGAACCCCCAAAACAAAACAAGACGTCAGTAACAAAGCCCCCATCTCACCCACCCCATGACGGCAACACTTCTCTGACCCTGCATCTGAAGGGTGCACAGCTTCTTTTCTCCTGTCCCAAAGGGTGACTTTCACAAGCTGGGGCTCCTTGGCATCTCTCAGCAGACACAGTTCTTCAGCAAAGCCACCACCAAGTGACACCCGGTCGCTGAACAATGTCCAGCAGCTGCCGTGGGATCCCTGGTCATCCCTCCTTCACAGCCAGTTCCGTCACATTTTGCTAAGATAACAGCCTGGAATGCGTTCAAGGCAGCCGGAGGGCTGGCAGGGAAACCATCTCCCGTGTGGCTGGAGAGCATCCCTTTGAAGAAGATGCCAAGAAGTCAATCTGTGCAGTTCCCACCGGATGACTACCAGGGAATTTTGCTGGTGGGATAACTCCATGTATCGCCCCCGGGGCCACAAAGTTCTGTGGGCAGAGATGAGGGAAGGCATACAGGCTTTGAGGGAAGCTAGTGGCAGAGCCAGACATAGCTAGATTGAGCGGTCATTTGGCAAATGAATTAAAACCTGCTGGAACACTGATCTGGATTAATCCAGCATAATCCTCCTTTAAAGGCAGCCTCTAAGTGGTCACCAAATGGCAGCACCCCCACCCCACTGGGCAAAGTTTGCTCCCAACTTTTCAGCTGCTAATGGGGAGGGTATAGGGGGCTGCAAAGGGCCGTGGCTGTGGGAGTTTTCCAGAGAGCCAGAAGAATCTTCTGATGCATAAGGAAACTTTTCAGATTTGGTTTGATCAATAAATAAAACTTGAGGTATCCTTACAAGTACAGAGGGTGTAGTCATACACAGCTAGGGATGGGGAGTGGGGTGGATTGTAGAAATTCAATCCAGCTTGCATTTAAGGGCGAATATACCTAATCCACAGGGCAGCGCTGAGGGTTAAACCACAGAGCCTAGGGCTTGCCGATCAGAAACCGCTTGCCGCGGTTCAAATCCCCACAACAGTGTGAGCTCCCGTGGCTTGGTCCCTGCTCCTGCCAATCTAGCAGCTCGAAAGCACATCAAAGTACAAGTAGATAAATAGGTACTGCTCTGGCGGGAAGGTAAACGGCGTTTCTGTGCGCTGCTCTGGTTCGCCAGAAGCAGCTTAGTCATGCTGGCCACATGACCCAGAAGCTGTATGCCGGCTCCCTTGCCCAATAAAGCGAGATGAGCACCACAACTCAAGAGTCATCCGCAACTGGACCTAACAGTCAGGGGTCCCTTTACCTTTACCTTTATACCTAATCCACAATTTGTGAAACAATATGTGAACAGAAGCACAGCCATGCCTCAACATTCACACATCTTTGGATTTCGCAACACAGTTCTCCAGCCAAGTAATGAGTGCAAATATATATATATAGTGGTACCTCGGGTTACATACGCTTCAGGTTACAGACTCCACTAACCCAGAAATAGTACCTCGGGTTAAGAACTTTGCTTCAGGATGAGAACAGAAATCGGGCTCCGGCGGCACGGAGCAGCAGAAGGCCCCATTAGCTAAAGTGGTGCTTCAGGTTAAGAACAGTTTCAGGTTAAGAACAGACCTCCAGAACGAATTAAGTACTTAACCCGAGGTACCACTGTGTGTGTGTGTGTGTGTGTGTGTGTGTGTGTATACACTAATGTAAAATCTGCATTAAAAAGTATATATGTCCTGAATCTCTATGTACCCGGAGGTAAGTCCTGCTACTTACGCATTCAGAGTCCCAAAAGCAACACCAGAGAGTAGTCTGACAGTACAAATGGTCACATAGTGGTCCAGGTCCAATAAAACATGCAAGGCCTGAAGTCAAACTATAAGGTCAGGTTCCCTCCTCTGCAGAAGATCCAGAGTTGGAACACCTTGGGTCAGTCCTGAAGTCACAGTCCAGTGGAGTTCCCAAAGCAGCCAGGCCATGGCCCATCAACAGAGAAAGTTGAGCAGACATAGAGTCTCTGCCTTGCTTCCCCCTTATCCTTGACTGATGCACCTGAGCTTGCTTCAGCTGAGCAGCTGTGCCTCTCCACATGACAAAGCATGTGATCCTGCCCTGCCCTGAGCCTAAACCAACCGAGTGACCACAACTTCCTCCCAGAGCTAACGGGTCCCATGTTCTCCACCTGATCTACTAGTGAGCTGGGCTGGGTTCCCTTGCCTGCCTTAATCTCCTGGAGTGCACTGACGCCTCAGAGCCCACAGTATCCATGGAGACAGGGGCACCTCTGGTTCTGGTGAGATTGTCTCCTGCCCCTGGATCCTGTGAACTGTTTACTACCCCCTCAACATCCTCTGATGTGCCTTGAGTACCTCCTAAGTACCCTAACCCTCCCTTCCCCATATTCAGCTTGTCCCGATGTGTACCAATCACAGCCCCACCCCTCGCTGTGATCCTCCTCCCCCTTTCCAGTGTCCTTATGACAATATATGAGTGAAAGAAACCCAGATGGGGATCTTTCCAACAGAAGGGCAATGTCCTAACAAGAGACCATCAGAATGTGTTTGATACATCATAACTGGGAAGGTACACCAAAACTTCATATACAATCACTAATCCAGGTCTAGGCAAAAGCAGAAGATTATATCCATTATTACACACACACAGCCCTGTTCTAAATGATGGCAAGGCAAAAGGAAATAGTTGCGAACCTCCAGGATAACACAAAGAGATTCTAGGAGGGTGGGGGATCAAACCCAGTAGTTTCAGACACAACAATGTTTACTAATCCAGGCTTAACGCCTGAAGCACATATTGAGGAAATAGTTCAGTGCAATATCCTTCCCAGAGCCGATGGGAGGCTGTTCCATCGACCCGTTTCAAACTGGATTCATACTCATAGAGATTATGCTTCATATACAGGAGGCTGAACATCCAGCCATGTGGCCCCAAGTGAAATCCCTTGTTGGTTCAGATTAGCACAACTCAGGGCTGACTGCTGTAGTTCTTTAATTTCAGATTCCCCTTGAGCATTTGCAAAAAAAACACAGCTCCCTCCATCCCTCCCTGTCTTGGAAGGAAGATGTGCCATTAGGGCTGCAAAAAGGGATGCCGATTTGTGGTCAGCAAAGGTTTTAACCCGCACCCCAAATCATCGTTCCATGTAGAATTGATGTTTTCATACCGACACCTTAACTGCGCAGTCTCGTGCTATTTTACAACACAGCTCCATCCATCAGAAGCCAGACTGGGCAGCCCCAGAAGCCTATCAGATTTCATCATGTTAGGGAGGGTGTGTGGGAAGAGGCATCACGATCTACACAGTGCGAAATCTATAAAAGCAGAATCCTTTCCCTGGTGAATTATTGGGCAACTGCTTTCTTTTGAAGGCATCTGATGCGGCAAATGCAAAGAAAAGCACAGCGTTAAAAAGAAGCAGCAGAAGAGAAAACAGAAAAGAAAAGAAAAGAAAAGAAAAGAAAAGAAAAGAAAAGAAAAGAAAAGAAAAGAAAAGAAAAGAAAAGAAAAGAAGTTTAGAAGCTGGAAAGCAGTTGGGAAATGCCAAAAGCCTTCTGATCATTCCACACTTCTCCAAGTGGAATGGGTTGCCCCCGTAATCCAGGATGTACCTTCAGCTTCTAGGCTGTCGTGAGGTTTCCATGGCAGATGAAGTACGCATCTGCACAGCTTTCTGAAGCATAACTGCTAGCTCTGGGGAAATTCTGTTATGTACCCCCCCAATTCCCCCAATAGTGGGAAGTCTGAGGTGGAGGAAAGCTACAGGATTTAGTGTCCTGTGGGATGGGGATGTAGTTATGATGCCTTTTATTTACATGTTGAGTACGAAGGAGCACACCACCAGAGAACGCGAGTCCACAAAGGAGAATTGGTTCTCCAGAGCAAACAGTGCACCTCTGGGGATACACACACACACACACACACACACACACACACACACACACACCTGACTCCTTCTTACAAGCCATGTAACAAACAGTCCTAGCTTCCTTGCCAGCTACATCCCAACTCTGTTCCAGATATACGCACACACAAGCAGGACAACGATCCCCCAACTCACATCAAGCTATTAGGCATGCAGGAAGAAAACCTGTAGCAAACACGTAAGAATAAACCAGCCCTACTTGATCACACCAATGGCCCACCTAGCTCCCTTCCACGTATTGATCATTCCTCATGATTTGTCTGCGGGGAACTTAAGAAAACCTTGCCTTAAGCAATGGTTGACCCACACTTTTCACTGTGCATTTATTTCCCTGACACTCTCCTTACCATAAGAAGTCTGATTTTGGGGGGAGAAGCAGATTCGTTGCACAACAGAACAAATGCTCCTAAGCATTTGAGATGCTGGAAAAGCCAGTCTCTTTTTGCAAATGCATCACAGGCTGTGTACACATCTGAAGAAGTGCGCATGCACACAAAAGCTTATACCCAGAGCAAACTTGGTTGGTCTCTAAGGTGCTACTGGACAATTTTTTTATTTTTTATTATTTAGGTGTACACACCGCCAGCTTAAAACGCAGATAGGTTGCTCGTTTTCTCAATTTGGGCCGAAGCTGGTTGGGGTGTGGGGAGGATGTACCAAAACACAGTATTTCACAAGAAATGACAGGCTAGATACAGCATAGATATGGATTATGGCTAATGGATTATGTGTCTAAACAGGGTTGTACATGCAACTACAGCCACCAGTGAGTTCCTGCACACAGCCGATCCTCATCCCGACAGTGAGGTGTCGCATGGAACGCTCTGGTCTGGGATTTGCCCTGTTGCCTTGGAAACCCCATCGCCAGGCAGCAAGCGCAGAGCGCCAGATGTGCGGTCCCTTCGCCGAGCTCCCTTGCGCTATTCAAATGGTGACATCAGGACACACCTGGAAATGAGCCACTCAGACTCACTCTCTGCTTGTTGCAGGTGACAGTCTCCTCGGTGCCACAATATCCTGCAGCTGCCAGGCCTGCGCGGCTGCTTTGTGCCAAAGGCACAGCTTGCTCTGTGGCAGCCGACTCCGCCTCTAGAGGGGATGTGCTCCTTTCCTCTTCCAGAGCTGCGGAAAGCTGTGCCACTGGCTCACATTTCCTCTTACCCCGTATTAGTCACAACAAGCTGTCAGATTCCAGCAGGTGGGCACTATTAGTCTGCCTCTAGCCCTTCCCTCTCTACCTACATTAAAGATATAAACATGCTCAGGACCACAGTGGGGTGGGGTGGGGGTTCACACCTTGCTTCAGGTGTGTGAATGTGTCTAGCCCTGGCGCAGAAAAGATCTGAAAGTTCTGCTCTGCATGCTCTCATCAGAAGGTAAAGGTTCTGGTGCATCCAATGGTGGAGTCTGATTTACCGTATTTTTTGCACCATAACACTCACTTTTTTCCTCCTAGAAAGTAAGGGGAAATGTCTGTGCGTGTTATGGAGCGAATGCCTGCGGGTGGCGGGGGGGATCTGCTGCAGTCATGAGCAGAGGATCCATGGTTCCCCTTCCTTCCCTCCTCCGTGGTTACAAAGCATGGATCCACATGGATCCTCAGGATTTTTGCATTGGGCTACTCCAAACTCACTGTCAGATCACATGTCTGTGGCCACAGCATGAACCACAAAAATCATATATCCACTATTTCGTTTAGAATATTTTTTTTCTTGTTTTCCTCCTCTAAAAACTACGTGCGTGTTATGGTCTGGTGCATGTTATAAAGCGAAAAATACGGTAATTAATTTTATTTATAATTTTTCATAATCACATACACAAAGCAAAACATTTTAAAAAATCGACTTCCCTTCCTCCTGCTTCAATGGTTCCTGCCGATTACCCCTCGCTGCTGCCTATTCTAATTACTCCGTGTTTTTCCTTTCTCGTTTTATCTCAAAGCAATTTTTACTGCTGAATTTAATCCTGCTAACTTTTTTAAAAAAAACATTTTTTATTAATTTTCTCAAAACAAATATCCAATATCATTGTTAAACATACATTTTCCAATCCCCCCCCCAATTGACTTCCCTCAACTACCATTTCTGATAAATTCTGCTGTTTATATACAATATTATGTTATCACATTGTTATGCTTCTTGTTCTCTGTAAATAAAATTGTAAATGTTTATTTAAATCCTGCCAGTTGGACCATTTCTTTGTGTTATTTCTGCAAATATATTGTAAAGAGTTCCCATTCTTTTTCAAAGTCACTATTGTCCTTTTCACGTAGTTTGTCCGTTAACTTTGCTAACTCTGCATAGTTCATCAACTTTTCTTGCCATTGTGCTTTTGATGGTACTTCAGCGGCCTTCCAAGTTTGAGCTATTAAGATTCTTGCCACTGTTGTAGGATACATGAATAATGTCTTTTTTTCTTACGACAACTCTTGTCCTAAAATACCTAACAAAAAAGCTTCTGGTTTTTTAACAAAAAATTTTAAACACTTTTTTTAGTTGATTGTATATCATTTCCCCAAAATTTTAAATAATCTTACAGTCCCACCACAGTAATCCTGCTAGCGTTTTAACCTGTTGACAATGATTCTTCCAATATTCTACAATCTTCCTTAAATAGCCTTTCCTCTGGATCTCTTATTCTGTTGGTTAGGCTCGCCAATTCGGCATATTGCATCATTTTCATCTGCCACTGCTCCCCCCTCCATTTCTGGCCATATTCCATTCAGGCTGCCCCTTAGTTGCATAGAGAAACAGACTCCAGTTACGTAGTTTTAAGCTCAGGACTTAATGAACTTATGGAGGAGCCCTTTTTAGACGGTGATATGCATTGCTTCGCTTACTTCCAAATGTGGTGAGCTGGCCACGCTGCATTTGGTTTTTTTTTTTTTTTAAAGAATATTTATTCCAATTTTAAAGTTACAGGAAAAAAAATATAGAAAGAAAAAAAAAAACAAACCACATACATCTTACAAAAAACAGACAGTAAAAAAGAAATAAAAAAGACAAAAAATCACAGTAGAAAATAACAAAAATCAAATTAGACCATTACAACCATTTTCCCTTTTACTTGTTTCCATGACTCCCTCTCACCTCCCTGCTTTGTATTCTAGTTTAAATCGTATCTCCAGCAAATCCTTCTAACCTTCTTTTCTTTTACTTATTTTAACATTCGAAAGTATTTAATTCTCCTCTATCCTCATTTTACACTTCATATTTACTTATTCCATTATACCCTGTCTGCCAATACCGTCTAGTATTCTTCTCCAACCTTTTTCTAACATTCTTTTATATTACAGTGTTTCTGGAGATATATTTTAAATTTTTTCCAGTCTTCTTCCATCAACCCTTCTTCCTGATATCGAATTCTGCCGGTCATCTCAGCCAGTTCCATATAGTCCATCACTTTCCTCTGCCATTCTTCTCGGGTAGGCAATTCTTGTGTCTTCCAGTATTTCCCAATAAGTATTCTTGCCGCTGCTGTCGCATACATAAAAAAATTCCTGTCTTCCCTTCGCACCAATTGGCCGACCATGCCCAAGAGGAAAGCCTCTGGTTTCTTCACAAAAGTGTATTTCAATACCTTTTTTAATTCATTATATATCATTTCCCAGAAGGCCTTGATCTTTGGGCACGTCCACCAAAGGTGGAAAAAGGTTCCTTCATTTTCTTTGCATTTCCAACATTTATTATCGGGCAAATGATAGATTTTGGCTAGCTTGACTGGGGTTAAGTACCACCTATAAATCATTTTCATTATATTTTCTCTTAATACATTGCAAGCCGTAAACTTCATACCTGTGGTCCATAACCGTTCCCAGTCAGCAAACATAATATTATGCCCAACATCTTGTGCCCATTTAATCATAGCAGACTTAACCATTTCATCCTGTGTATTCCATTTCAACAGCAGATTATACATTCTTGACAGATTTTTAGTTTTAGGTTCTAACAATTCCGTTTCCAGTTTAGATTTTTCCTCCTGGAAACCAATCTTTTTATCTAGGTTAAAAACCTCCCTTATTTGATAATAGTGAAGCCAATCTCGAACTTTAGTTTTTAATTTGTCAAAACTCTGCAATTTTAATTTATCTCCAACTTGTTCTAAAATTTCACCATATTTTGGCCAATTTGTCTCCATATTAGTTTTTTTCAATGCCTTTGCCTCCATTGGTGACAGCCACCTTGGTGTTTTACTTTCCAACAGATCCTTATATCTCACCCAAACATTAAACAATGCTTTCCTGACAATATGATTCTTAAAGGCCTTATGGCCACGCTGCATTTGGGATCCCTCCTGCTCTTTCTGCTGAGCAGGACTCTGGACCTCTGCCTCAAAGCCCTGCCCTGGCAGCTGAAGTTGGATGCATCTCCTCTCCCCTTTCTAAATAAGCTTATTGAAAGAAGCAGCGTGGACAAAAGTGAAAGATGTAATCCTTTCAAAACAAAAACATGTTTCTAGTTCTTAAGGTACAGGACAGTGATTTTCAAATGTTGTTCTGGGGAACACTGGGGGGTTCTTAGAAGCCAATCAAAGCTTTCTCAGTAAGAAGGATCACTGACGGTGGAAATGTCTCCAAGAAAGATTGCCGAATCACTACCCACAAGGAGCACTTGAAGAATTCAGTTCCCGTGGGAAATGAATTCCAGTGGGAACTGGCTTAATCCACATCTCCTGGACTTAAGTGAGGATCAGAACATAATTATCCTTCAAATTTCACACTTCTCCCAAGTCTCCAGTGCAGTTCTTGGCTCAAAATAACACACCAATATGTGATAACAATGCATATGTTAGGATGCATTTAGAAATGCATACATTTGATGCATACAAATGATGTATTTAAATGTGAATTTTGTGCAGATTTTCCAAAGCCAATGGCAGATTAATAAGGCAGGGTGGACTTATGAAAGAACATATGCAAAACTGGGTGTTAGTGTCAGGGTTAGCTAACATGGTGCCATGGGGCTGATGGGAGCTGGCTGGGGTTGATGGGAGATGTAGTCCACAATATTTGATCTTATTTAGTTAGTTAAAAGCATTTATGTATTGCTTAGTTTTTTATATAAAAAAAAAATCTCTGCAGTCTAAAAAACAACCAATGCATCATGAAAGCATTAAAACAGAAACACAACCTGAAGCCAGCAAAACAGAAAAAAACCATACCCTCTAACATTCCACAGAGGAAAATTGGGACGTGTGTCTTTCAGGGCTGCGCTCTAGCGAGAACCAACAGAATATCTCAGAGTTCAATCAGAAACCGGGGTGGCTTCTGCAATTCCGGGATGTCCCGCTCAAATCGGGACAGTTGAAGAGTACGGAAGAAACGCAAACACATGAAAGCATATAAAACGGAAACTCAGAAGATTCAAAGATTTAAAACAGGTTCCAGTCTTATGGGTCAGGGAAAGCCTGCGTGAAAAGCTAAGTCTCTACAAAACATCTGAAGCAACTTATGGCTGCTGCTTCACATACGACATCTGGAGGGCATCCTATTGGTCTGTGCTATACATTCTGAATGCTGACCAGATGGATTGCATACCCGTTGCAGTTTCAGAACCATCTTCAGTCCCACGCAGAGCAGAATGCAATAACAGCCTCGTCTAGATGTAAGCAAGGCACGTGGGTGTAAACTGAGGCAAGCTCTGCTTTCTCTAGACAGGGTCACAGCTGGTGAACCAGCCTAAGCTGGTAAAAAGCATTCCCAGCCACCAATGGCATCTGCTCCTTCTCCATAGACATGTGCTGAGCCTGGGAAAATCCCAAAGCCACAGCCTTGAGGGGGAGTGCAGCCCCATCCAAAACTGGTTGCAAACCTCCATCCAGATCAGTCGACTTCCTAACCCAGAGTACCTACATCTTTTCTAGATTAAATAAAAATTATTATTATTATTATTATTATTATTATTATTATTAAGCTGCCATTTGTTTGCCCTTGTCCATTCCAAAACCGCCTCCAGACACCTGCTCAGGGTTTCCAGCGCCTCGCTAGGATTAGTAAACGGGAAAGAGAGGAAGAGCTGTGTGTCATGCACAAGCTAAAATGGCAATCTAGCCCAAGCCTGAAGATCACATCTCCCAGCAGTTCCAAGCAAATGTCAAAAACCACAAGGGACAAAATGGAACCCTGATGTACCCCATTCCACCATAAATGGCTAATGTAGAAGAGCTCACCTCCTTTGCAGATAACTATGGGAAATATGAACATTGTCATCTCTTTTTCCAGATTAAATCCAAACGTTTATGTTTCCTACCATAGGGCACGTGTAGTGGATCTTTGGTAGGAGTGGGGGGGGGGGTGAATGCAAAGGGAACGTTGGCATGCAATGTCCCTATTTTCAGGTATTTTCACATTCAGGATGCACAATTGAAGTTGACTCCCTTCTGCATCGAACCCATTTCCCCACCCAAACTGGATTGGTTTGTTTGTTGCTTATTTATTGTTTGTGATAAGGACAGGGAGACATGGGGTAACACCTCCTTGGTGCAACATTGTAGATATCAAAGCAAAACAAATCAGAATGGATGCTCAATAAATAGCTGAGGTCATCTAACCTCCGCGCAGACTTTGTGCAAACAAATCAGGACGGAAGCTCAATAATAGCAGGTCACCTGGAAATGACCTAAGTCTGGAACTGGGAGCAGAGGCAGGGACGGCCAGCGTGGGGCTGATTGCTTGACAAAGGCAGAGGCTGGAAATGCTGCCAGAGACACACTGCTGGACGCGGCTTAGGAGCTCAAGGGAGATCAATCTGATTCCAAACGAGAACCTAATGTGCAGCCATCATATCGGCTTCATCTTGGTGACTAAGTGTGTGATGATGGGAAAGCCAATGCATCTCCAAGTGGACGTTCTAAACATCCCAGGTTATAATTCCCGCACATACACACTCTGACAGATCTGAAGATAAGTATTTACATTTTATAGGCCCCATAGTCATAGATCTAGGCACACGAGAATAATGTTGCGTGACTATCTTCTCCTGCGCTACTCTCAGCTGATAATGTGCTCTGCAAAATAAGTAAATAAAAATGAAATCTGAATATCTAATTTGTGGTTTTGCTAAAAGAAACTACTGCAATGTGAAAGTTTGATTTGCATATACTTAAGGCATATTATACCTGCATGTTGGTGAGTGAAGATTTGGGTAAGCCGCTAAATCAAATAATAATTTGCTTTGATTTTACAGTGGTACCTCGGGTTACATACTCTTCAGGTTACATATGCTTCAGGTTACAGACTCCGCTAACCCAGAAATATTACCTCGGGTTAAGAACTTTGCTTCAGAATGAGAACAGAAACCGTGCTCCGGTGGCGCGGCAGCAGCGGTAGACCCCCATTAGCTAAAGTGGTGCCTCAGGTTAAGAACAGTTTCAGGTTAAGAACGGACCTCCGGAACGAATTAAGTACTTAACCCAAGGTACCACTGTATTAGTAGTAGCAATAGGCCCATTTTTGTAGGCCCTTGGGAGTTTTGTAGACACTGAACCTACGGTGCCTAATGGTTAAGCCATGAACACTGTCTGCTTCAAATTTTGGAGCAGGGGATGTTGGACTCTCATTGGTTCCGAGGCCTCAAAATCCTTTCTGGGTGTCAATAGGGGAATGCTATACCATGAGTCAAGGTGAAGTGACTGCTTCAGGTAGCAGATTTTTACTGCTCTGATAGATAGCAGAATGGGAGGCAGAAACATCCGAACGCTGAGAATGACCTTCCCCTGTTCCTTCTTGTTTCAGTGGTGCTCACCCAGGGGGAAGTCTCCCAATGAATCCAAGCGCCATGTGAATTGGTGTGAGAGAGCATTGCCATTCCCATCTCTGGCACTAGAGCTGACTTGAGCAATGACCCTGAGTTGGACCTTCCAGAGTACTTCCATAGATCAGCTGATACAATCGCAGACCATTAGAATTTCAGATGTCTCGAGTAAATAGGCCAAACCACATGCTGCAAATGAAGGCAAATGTTTAATCCTGCCTACTACTACTACAAGCAGTCATGCTTAGAGAAGCAGATGGATGCTAGTTTTAATTCAGGAAGACTTCTACCCTTGACAGGCTCTGGTATATGGTATGATTCTGGTCCAGCAGAAATAAAATTGCTGCCTCGTCCTATCCTTGACCTCTAACTCCTGGCCTCATTCCCTTTCTCACCCGTCTTAGGCCTCCCTGATGAATTTCAGTATTCTTTTAAACCCGCGTGTCGCTTAGGGTAACAATTAATCCGTCGTATGCTTACAACGCTCACCATTTTGTCAGGATTATCCCGATTAACCTAGAATTAATCCCGATCTCAGCATTAACAAGATTACTGTTAAAATCGGATTAGTGGGGAAGATGTACCCCCTTGGCTAATGCGTGTGGGGTGAAAAGCAGGGTGGGTGGGTTTAAGAGAAGGGTGTGTGTCTGGATGCAACCCACCCACGGAATGCAAGAGAAGGCGATGAGCAAAAGGCCTTCTTAAATTTACCACCCAGAGCAAGGGCCTCAGCTACTTCTGCTGATTAAATCAGCTGCCATGTGCTAGGAGCTGCACAGACCTATTTTGATTCAGGTTTTATTTATTATCTATTGCCAGCATTTCCTCACCGCCTTTCAGATCCAAAGCTCTCTTGCCAAAGGCGGCCTGTGCACAATGTGAAAATGTGAAAATACAGGTGACACCAACTCTTCAAGGATGGAAAAAACAAACAAACTAAAGCAACAGTCTAAAAAGGCTTGATCAGTCCAGCATTGCAAGCCCAGTACAACAATGTAAAACTGAGACATGTTGAACTCTAGTCCCCATCATCCCCAGCATGGCCGTTGGTCAGGAATGATGGGAGTTGGAGTCTAGCAAAAACACCTGGAGTGCACCATTTTAAGCATGCCAAACAATAAAAGATCCAACACAGCACCTTTAGCTAGGGATGGGATAAATTCGATTCTCTTTGCATTTCAGGGCAGTGCAGTTCTAATTAATTCGCACCAGGGTGGATTTGACATATCAAATAGATTTAAATCATGATTTAAATCACTAGGCAGTAAGACTAGAATTAAATCACTAGTCAGTAAGACTTGATTTAAATCTCTCTCTCTCTCTCTTTTTTTTTTTTTACAGAAAGACTCATTCTTGCTGGTATAATCTTAATATTTACAACCAGATGAAGGTTTCATTTTTGGAATAATAAATTTTCAGAGTAGTTCTTACAGTTATATCAAAAATTACTGATTTGGTTATACTATTAGAAGTACCAAGATAGGTAATTATGAAATTATTGTTTATATTTGGACAACTTTTCTGCTGTACTTTATTGGAAGGAGAAAAATAATCATTTCCTTAAAAACAATTTAAACAATTTATTTAACTAAAACAATAACATTATAGCATATGTATCCATGTTTGTTAACTGATGTGGTTAAGTGATTTAATTTTTTTAAAAAAACCTTAGACTGAGTTTTAGCACACATGAAAAACTTAAAACAAATCCTTATTTCCTGATGAATACCCTTTGGACTATAATGTAACTTAAACAGAAAACTATCTTTAGGAAGATTTTTCCTCCAAAAGCATTTTATTTTAAAAATCAGATTTAAATTAAAGAAATCCATTTTTTTATTTTAAAAACAATTCATTGATATTTATCCACTGAGAAAAGTTAAAAAACCTGCTCCTCTTCCCTTATGGGGTACCCAAGAGCCCATATAGAGTCCTTTTGTAGGTTCTCTATCGGTAGGAGAAAATAACAGAGACCAACCAGAGAATACTAGCAAAGCAGCTAGTAAGCCTGATTTTTATTAACTGTTGCAACAGGGTGCTCCCCCACATGCAGGAGAGAGGAGGACCCCGAGCCATGCGCGCAAGCCCTTATATAGACATTTTAAATTGCCCGCCCTGGAGTCCAAGACCACCCCCCAGATACATCATACCTACATCACAGAAAAGGCGGTCTACAACAGAAATCTGAGTGTGTTGTTTATTTCCTGTCTGGCAAGTTACCTGTTTGCATTATATGGGTTTTGGCCACTCTTTTGTTATTATAACTACTTAATTCCTGAATCTAGGTCACAGGTCACAGGCTCACACCCTGTTCATATCTTGAATGTGCCCTTAAGACAGGATTTGTGAGGAAAGAGACAATGGGGAGGTTTCCCACTTTGACCTTGTAGAGAAATATTTGAGGTCAATTTGTTCAGGACCTTTTCTGTGGGGGTTTCAGACATGTGGTTTATATATACAGTTATGAACATGTATTACAGGTGACGCGGGTGGTGCTGTGGGTAAAACCTCAGCGCCTAGGGCTTGCCGATCGCATGGTCGGCGGTTCGAATCCCCGCGGTGGGGTGAGCTCCCGTCTTTCGGTCCCAGCTCCTGCCCACCTAGCAGTTCGAAAGCACCCTTAAAGTGCAAGTAGATAAATAGGTACCGCTTTCTAGCGGGAAGGTAAACGGCTTTTCCGTGTGCTGCGCTGGTGCTGGCTCGCCAGAGCAGCTTGGTCACGCTGGCCACGTGACCCGGAAGTGTCTCTGGACAGCGCTGGCCCCCGGCCTCTTAAGTGAGATGGGCGCACAACCCTAGAGTCGGACACGACTGGCCCGTATGGGCAGGGGTACCTTTACCATATATATATATATATATATATATATATATATATATGACCTTAAAATTCTTATAACACCACCTTGATCCACACTTTCCAAAGCAATGTGTAAAGACATCTTTTGAAATTTGCACTTTTCCCAATTTTGAAATGCAGTTCTTCAGTCAAGAATTGTGTACAAAAATGCATATGCTAGGGTTAAGTGTGTAGCTCACCACAGTTAAGAATCCTCCCTACGACCAGGAACCCTGTGCAATCTGGCCTCCTGATGGACACAGATTACAGACTCCTTCTGGAGGTTAGGACTTTTCCTTTATTGGAGGTTTTAAAGCAGAGTTTGGAAGGCCATCTGTCATGTATGCTTTAGCTGAGATCCTTGCGTTGCAAGGGGGTTGGACTCGATGACCCTTGGGCACCACTTCCAACTCGACGATTCTCTGGTTTTATGAATCAAGTTCAGCTGAAAAGACGACGACAATCCCCCTGCACAACTTTGGGCTAAATGCATGGATATCAGGAGAGGAAGTGGGCAAAGTTGGCATGTGTGGGGATAAGGGCCGGATTTAGGTTTGATGAGGCCCTAAGCTACAGAAGGTAATGGGGCCCTTTATATGTCCAGCTGTCCTTTGTCAACAACAAATTGTAGCTGTTTTTTGTGTTGAATTTATGCTATATGGTAATTTATGGACCTAATAGGTATCTAAAGCCATTGCACATGTTGATACGCAACCAGTCCATGCAGAATGGGACCCCTGACCGTTAGGTCCAGTTGTGACCGACTCTGGGGTTGCGGCGCTCATCTCGCTTTATTGGCTGAGGGAGCCAGCGTACAGCTTCCGGGTCATGTGGCCAGCATGACTAAGCCACTTCTGGAGAACCAGAGCAGCGCACGGAAACGCCATTTACCTTCCCGCTGGAGTGGTACCTATTTATCTACTTGCACTTTGACGTGCTTTCGAACTGCTAGGTTGGAAGGAGTAGGGACTGAGCAACGGGAGCTTACCCCGTTGTGGGGATTTAAACCGCCAACCTTTTGACTGGCAAGCCCGAGAGGCTCAGTGGTTTAGACCACAGTGCCACCCGTGCCCCTTATGCAGAATGTAGGCACCCTATATATAGAAATGAGCAAACCAGTGATATTTTAGGGAGCAGGCTAGCAGGCGGGGCCCATTATTTACATCATAGGAGCCTACACAACACAAAACACTGTTGCTGTATGTAGGTTTTATTTTATTTGTTTTTTATCTTATATTTTGGAAACGTACATCCACGTGTGTTTTTTTCTTTGATTTTTTTGTGGGGAGAGAGTTGAGCCCTAAGCTATAGCTTGTTTAGCTTATATGTAAATCCGGCACTGGTGGGGATGTTATAGAGGCAGGATCTGTGTGCCCACACCCCTTACCCACTTTTGGGGCCTGTCCCTCACACATCCTTTTGAAGGCCTGAAGCAGCCTTTACCTGTGGGAAACACTCAACTGCCCCAAAACACATGCCTTTACACATCGAAGGGTAATGAATAAAGGCTTCGCTTTGCTCAGGATGCTGAGTGAATAAAGACGGATGTTTCCCTCTCTCACAATACTAAGAGTCAGGGTCACCCAGTTAAAAAAAAAAAAAGGACAAAAGATTCAGGGCTAACAAAAGGAAGTGCTCCTCCACACACTGCGTTACTGAGGGTTTGTTGCCATAAGAGGTAGTGGAAGCCTCCGGTAGCTTAGATGACTTCAAAAATAAAGAAAAGACCTGTTCACGGAGAAGTGGGTCTACTAATGGCTTTGAAGCAAGGCAGCTATATGACACCCTCCATGCTCAGAATCAGAATACGTTGAGCTGAAGAGAGAGACAGCCGTTGCTGAAGGTTGTAGATGGGTTTTGTGTATTATTCACACATTTCCTTTGTCCCACTGTCACCTGTGCTAAACAGGTTTTCGGGTTTTTAACAGCCAGAACAAAAGCATCCCGTTTACCGGAGGTGAGGGCCTCAGCTCAGCGACAAACATTATTTGTCCGCAGCATCTCCCGATAAAAGCTGGGAAAGCTTCCGGGTCTTCATCTCTATCAGTGTAGGGCAGATTCCTGCACTCCTGCTGATCTCACTTTCAAACTACCTGCAACTCTTGGGTGGGGTGGCAGAAGGATGTGTCTCCCAGCTTGGAGTAACAGATGCTGGAGGCAAGCAGCAAGGCATGGCTGTCTCTGTGAGGCTCTGCTTGTGAGCATCCCAGGCCCACTACTGGAGGCAGAACGCTAGGCCAGGTAGACATTCAGCGCCTATTGGTTGTTATTATGCTCTCTCTACATATAAGGTACAGTACTAGGTGTACATAGCTATGGGGAGGGGACACACACACACACACACACACACACACAGCCCTGCATAGTCTATCGTGTGAAGAAGGCCTTCTGGCAGTTCCCTCACTGCGAAACATGAAGCTGCAGGGAACCAGGCCAGAGGGCCTTCTCGGCAGTGGCGCCCACCCTGTGAAACGCCCTCCCATCAGATGTCAAACAGATAAACAACGATTTGACTTTTTGAAGGAAGCCCTGTTCAGGGAATTTTTAAAAATAGTTGATGTTGTGTTGTGTTTTTAATAATTTTGTTGGTTGCTGCCCAGAGTGGCTGGGGCAACCGAGGCAGATGAGCGGCATATAAATAATAAAATTATTAGCATTGGTATTAGTATTATTACACGTATGTCTTTTGCACATCTTGCAAAACCCCTACCTGATAAGATATGAGTGAGGACTCTGCATGGACCTATTTTATGTGTAGTCTTTGCACATGATGGCATCATTTCCATGAGCTATGCACACATACACACTTGTGGAGAAAGTGTCATGTGTGAAGCAGCCTTTAGAGGTTGAAGTGAGATGAGACAGGACTCTCCCACACTTGCCTTTTGCCCTGTGCTTTCTAGGCATTAAAGCTCAGTGTCTGGGCATTTTATTTTTTGCCTTGCCACTTCCCCCAGGAATACCTGCTCTTTAAGGTTGAATCAGAACAAATGGCAATTTGGGTTCACCACAGATTGCCTTTTGCTCCGATTCAGTGGTAAAGAGCCAGGGTTTTCACGGGGAAGGGCAAAAAAAGACTGCTTGGGCACAGAGTTTTAAGGTGCAGGCCTGTGTATAGAAACATGGCACTAAAGGAAATCTGAATGAGCCCACAAAGTCAGCACCCAGACAAGACACACACACACACCTCTGAAAGCTCTTGCTCACAATCTCAGGTGTGCTGTAGCTGTTCAGAAGAGCAGAGAACAAACACAGCCTGCACATGCTCAGATGCACTGTTTTGATTGGCTGTTTTCAAGTTAAGTCAAAAAGTTCTGGTGATGAAGCTTGGCTTGAATTATGCCCTGGTTGCCAGTCTTAGCAAAACGCAACCTTTCATTCAACTACTCAGAGGGCAAATTCCGCAACAGCAGCAACCGCAGAAGCAACAGCAGCACAGAAGGCACAGATGTTTCTCAAAGCTGCTGGCAGGCCTGGCCTTCAGGGCGCTGGCTGCATTTTGGCAGAGGATTACAGCACTAAGCCTGCCTGACATTTGCCTGACTTGGTAGAGCAAATATCTCTGATGCTTGCAGCGCCGGTTCGGCAAACTCCCCAGCCTGCTGGAGGAACGCAAACAAAAGAGACCCACACAAGGTAAGAAGAAGCTGCTGTCTCCTCTGAGGCATTGGCCTGCTAAGGCTTCAGAGCTGAAGGCAGTTTGGTGCTTAAGGTGGAAAACCCAAAAGCTATCTTCTTTCCTAGTACTCACTATGGAATGAAATCCATTGGGAAAATCTCCTACAAAGCCCTAATTGAAATGAGCAGCAGCCACATTTCAATAAAGAAGTGTTCCTCTGGGCATGGACAGAATGCATTCCCTGAATCAAGGAGTAACAAGGTCTGGCTTTATTCAGGTCTGAGATTTGAGGTTCCACTAAATCAGAGGTGGGGAGCCTGTAACTTTCCAGATGTTGTTGGATTCCGGCTCTGATCAGCCATAGGCAGCATGATCCAGTGGTCAGGGATGATGGGAATTGTAGTCCACCAACACCTTGGTGGGGCATAGGTTCCCCATCCCTGCACTAGGGCTCAGCCTTCAACCCTGTTGTTAATATCAGGGCTAAGATGTGTAGTATAACAACAAAGAAGACAGTGCCTCTGAAAAACACACAGAGCACTTTTCACAAGCTACAGCTCACAAGTAAACTTTTTAAGATTCTGAAAATAAGTGTGAAAGCATAATGTGAGGTTTGCAGACAGAGATCACACTGATTTCCAAAGTAGCTGTTGGTAATTCAGAAACCAACTGAAATCTGTGTGTGTGCATGTGCGTGCGCAGACACAAAAGCAAATCATCAAGAATAATGCTCTCAACTATTTTAGCATGCAAAGGAAATGGTAAGTTGTTTTTTTTTAAACAAGAATTGACAATTACTAGTTCTAGTGTCCCGCATCATCTTCCCTTCTTCTGTTGCTGAGGATGCAGTTGCTAGGTTACCGAAGGACCACTGAGTACCAAGCAGGAGCGGGTGATCGATGGTAGAATTTGCAACGGGACAAAGAGACCAGAAATTCCTCTGACAATTGTTGCTGAGGGAGCGGTGCTGATGGGAGGGTGGACAGCTAAGCTGTGTGATGTGTGGCAGAGCCTCAGTCAGGCAATAAGCTGGGAAAGAGAAGCACATATCTGTGGCACAGCAGGGAGGGATGGGATATATGAAACTACATGTGCTATGGCATGACAACCCAAATCAGGTCAGGCAAGATCTCTACAATGTGGAGTTAGGTGGTGATTTAAAGCATAGCATGGGCAGAATGAGCAGCTTTATTTTTTAAACAAAAACCCTACGTTAAAATTTGCATTTAAACACATAGGTATTTCAAATGTGTTTTCTCTATTTAAAAAAATGCACATTACTAAGGTTATTTCCTCTCAAAATAGGCTGTTTCTAGATGCATTTTCTCTCAAAATGCACATTTTAAAATGCATTTTATTTTTTATTCGAGACCTCTCAAATCTGGCACAAGTAAGAATTCTGTGGAACCTGAAAGCTTGCACTCTCATCAAATTATACAGGTATTTTATAAAACGTATTTGGCTTACACGGTATTTCCTATGCTATGGGATCAGCACAGCAACTAACATAATTTCCTGAACTGCAGTCTTCTAAGCCCGAAGTCTGGAAGCCACACTTGCACACAGGCAATGTCAGAATCACAGAGTAAATCAGCTTAGGTGTCGTGAACTTCGCTCAAAGAAATCCTGGGGAGTCGAGCTATATCTCTCATACCGACAACTCGCTCACCCTCTACCAAACCAGAGCAGTTTTATTTGGCTAAAGCAAAAAAAGGAGCATGCCAAGCACGACACAGTTCACCCCAATACTCACTCCTCTATTATCACACTGAGATCATGCAAAATTGATTTGTGTTATACTTTGGGTATGTTTTCACTGAAGCAGTAAACTTGTGTCTGAGGGGCACTTCTTGAGACTGGCACATGTACTCGTCCTCAAAACACACACACACCACCCTGTTAAGGAAGAAACTAGGCTGGAACCCTTTTCCCGAACGTACTAATTTTCTGTGTGCAGCGAATCTCTTGTCTGGAGATGGAACATTCCAAAATTTGATTCCCCCATCTGACCTGGTATAAAGCAGCTTATGGAGTTCAGATTTTGTTTTTCTACCAGAAAGGACACAATCTGGCTTTTCTGCACACAAATTCTGGAAGTACAGGTGGCAACTACTTTGTGATAATTCCCTAACACACACACACACACACACACACACACACACACACACAATGGTCTACGGGGTCATCCCATGCTGGAATGTGTATATATGTGTTTTGCAGGTCTTTACTAGAGATTACCTGAAGGAGCCCTGTATACCCGAAGGAGCATCTCCACCCCTATCATTCAGCCCACAAACTGAGTAGGGTCCACCGCCCTGGCTATACTCTCTGCACTGCCCTAAAAAAGAACAACAGTTTTTAAATAACTCCTGCTACTCTGAGCTGATAGTTCTCCTCTTCGAGTCTAAGGAATTGGCCACGATTCCTATCCCTTCTTGCCAAACCACCAAAAAGGAAAGATTAATTCCTGGTGTACAAAACAGGGTTGGCCTTACCATGCATCAACAGGACGCAGTTGCTTCAGGCAACGTATTTCAGAAGAGCTGCCATTTTTATTTATTTATTTATTGCCTTTACGTGAGGCTTTTTAATTTTTTTTTTAAAGCTGAAAGGAAATCTAGACCACAGCATCATTTTGACTTTTTTGGGCCTCAGGCAGGAAACCATCTAAGGCTAACACCAGCGTTGCAGGATCCCTTCTTTTCCCCTTCCGCGGCTGGGGAATCTGGGAGCAAAGCTCGCTTGGAGGCAAACCACATTTTGCATCTTAAAGTGATTTCCTGCAAGACAACTACGAAAGCAGTGAAGGCTTGAGAGCATTTTGAATCATCCCTAAACTCTTTTGATCATTCCCCCCTAACCTACTGGGTCTTGACACCTCTCCTGGGAGATGCTGGCATTCCCTACTTCATTGTTTCCTGGACCCCCTTACATCAACCCTCCCTGCCCAATCTCCTAAACAGATCTTGCTAAACCAATTTTGCTAAAGCGCCACATAACTATTATTATTTTTTACCTTACACACAGATTGTTCCTGAAAATGATTTCTGGATGTATTGATTGGGACTAATTAGCTGTACGAAAGACAGAAACTGCTGAGCTGACGTGGCCGTCTGTATGACTTTGTCAGAGCCAGTTAAAACTTAGGTGTAAATTAAGGACGCGGCCGTGCCACACATTGCAACGGCGCATTTAATCTTCATCCTCTGCTGAAATGAAGCCTAAGTGGTCATGTCTGCATTTCCTCACACTGCATTCCCCTATTGCCCAGCCATTCACCTCCGCTGCCAACATTTAAACTGCAAAATTGAAGGCGTCAAGGGATCAGACATTTTGCTTTGAAAACCTTGTAGAACACTGTATATTGATGGTGGCCATATAAATTATGATTTTTTAAACTGGTTTGAAATGTGATTGGTTGCCATGCCTTAGAATCTTGAGAATTACGGTTTTGTGGGAATGCTGAATGCTTTTTTGGGGAGGTGTATGGGGTGTTTGGAGAGGGGTAGTACCTCTGGCTGGGTACACGTCATGCTTCTTCTGGACAGTTTGTTCACCACTGGTCCTGCCCTCAGCTCTCACCTGCAGCTCCTAGGAGAGTTCAGCACGCAACAGCAGCCATACCTGGGAGCAGCCTCAACTGGCCAGCTAAACCAGGTGAGGACAGCCGATGGGTCTCTAACCCTAGCTGAGTTAGGGACTTCCCCTACATGCAAAAACAGGCTCTGGCGTATTAGACCAATAGTGGGTTCAATAGTCAAGAAGGCAGCTTCTGCACATGCTGTAGAAGTGAGGAGTAGATGCGGCTAGTCCACCTGGAAAGGGAGCCCATCTGGAAGAAGGAAAACTCCAGGCCTAAACCTCTGATGCCTCGTGAGATATCTTACAGAGAAGAAGTGGAGTCCCTAAGGCGGTTGGACGGGGCTTTGTACGCTTCCTTCTGGCAACTCCTGCAGCCAAGCTGGTGCCAAGCGTATTGCTCTGCTTTCCTTTGGACCACATCAGCAAGGCTGAGAGGAGGGTCTTGTCGTCTGGGCAGCGCAGGATGTGAAAAACTGTCTCAAGATGTTGTGAGGTTCACAGAAGGATGGGTAGAGGGGCTTAACTCATTTATTACGAAACGTTATTTTCTGATCCTATTGCCTTCCCCAAGCTTCTTTTTCCTTTTGTGTGTGTGTGCAGGGGGGGGGGACAGCATTTGGGGGCAGGCGTGTGTATGTAATATATATATGGCTGGTGGGGGAACAAGGTTAAGCTTCCCCTTCCCATCTGGCAGCCTCCCAAGGCTGTTTTCATTTTTTAAAAAATCTAGAGCAGTGATGCAGTAAGGTAATTTTAGATTCTGCACTTAATGGTCTTATTAGTGCAGCCTCCCACCCCCATCCCCGGATGGAAATGTGCATTGCTTCAAAATATAATAAGCCAGCCCTGCTGCTCATTCTGCAGAGTGGGGGCATGGACCTCTGTCCTAAAGTCCTGCCCTGATGGCAGCATGAAGACAAATATGCAAATACGCCATCTCCATGGGACCTCTCTTCAACCCTTCCACTTAAGTGTGGCCACTTACAAATTGCAAAAAAAAAAAAAGGGGGGGGGGGAGACACAGATTTGCACAGAATTCACATGTGCCAATTTCTATTTATAGATGCAAATGTGGAGGTAAATGATATAATTTAAATGGGGATACAATACCTCTCTGTCCCCAGTCTTCCCCACTGAGGCATGTCTGGCCCTTTCACTAGTCAGCTTTTGGTGAATGTGGAAAAACCCCAGTCTTTGCTCTGGCCTTTGACACCTAAGATATGTGTGTGTTTGGGGTGCACCCAATTCCTGTGACTGCAATTGATTTTAATACTGAATTTTAAACTGCTGTAACCTGCTCAGGGAGAATTCTACGCTTAGACAGGAAGAATCAGATGCACAAATATAAGATGGGGTAAACCTGTCTTACTGGCAATACATGTGGAAAAGGATCTAGGGGTCTTTATGGATGGCAAGCTTAACATGAGTTAACAGGGTGATGCAGCAGCAAAAAAAAACCTAGTGCTATTCTAGGCTGCATCAACAGAAGCATAGTGTCCAGATCAAGAGAAGTAATAGTACCAATCTAATCTACCTTGGTCAGACCACACCTGGAATACTGTGTCCAATTCTGGGTTCCACAATTTAAGAAGGATGTTGACAAGCTGGAACGTGTGCAGAGGAGGGCAAGCAAGGTGATCAAGGGTCTGGAAACCAGGCCTTATGAAGAACAGTTGAAGGAGGTGGGTATGTTTAGCCTGGAAAAGAGGAGACTGAGAGGAGAGATGATAGCCACCTTCAAATATCTTAAGGGCTATCACATGGAAGAGGGAGCAAGCTTGTTTTCTCCTGCTCTGGAGGGCCCAGGACTCAAACCAATGGCTTCAAGTTACAAGAAAGGAGATTTCGACTAAACATCAGGAAGACCTTTATGACAGTAAGGGCTGTTTGACAGTGGATTGGACTTGGAAGCTGGAGGTTTTTAAGCAGGGGTTGCATGGCCATCTGTCTTTGATGCTTTAGCTGCATTGCAGGGGGTTGGACTAGATGACCCTTGAGGTCCCTTCCAACTCTACAATTCTACGATTCTAGGCTCAGGTGGTAATTATTGATGGGCTACTCCAAGGCGCCAGCTGGCCTCCCTTCTTATGGTTCTTCAGCTTTAAATTGGACTTGGACTGGATACAGTGGTGCCTCGCAAGACGAAAATAATCCGTTCCGCGAGTCTCTTCGTTTAGCGGTTTTTTCGTCTTGCGAAGCAACCCTATTAGCGGATTAGCGCTATTAGCAGTTTAGCGGCTATTAAAGGCTTAGCGGCTTAGCGGCTAAAAGACTATTAGTGGCTTAGAAAAAGGGGGGGGAGCGAAAAAAATCGCAAGACTCGCAAGACGTTTTCGTCTTGCGAAGCAAGCCCATAGGGAAATTCGTCTTGCGAAGCACATCAAAAAACGGAAAACCCTTTCGTCTAGCGGGTTTTTCGTCTTGCGAGGCATTCGTCTTGCGGGGCACCACTGTAATCCTTCAAACAGAGGACTCCTTCCAACGAAATTGGGGCCTTTGTAATGTAGGACCCATGGGCACCCTACTCTGGGTATTGTCAGGCTTTTTTCCAGGGTGGCAGGAGGCAAAGGAAAACACTGAAACAGAGAACAGGCTACATTTTCACACCGAGAGAGAGAGAGAGAGAGAGAGACCAGCCCCTGTATATTTTGCCTCTTAGCTTAGGTGCTAAGAACCTACTCTTTTTAAAAAGGGTGCAAAGATTATGTCTAATCTGGAAGGGCAACGTTCCCCCTTTTCTCACTTGTGGACACCCATGCACCCCGTTTTAAATTCCAGTTCACACTTCCAGATGCTGCAGAAACTTCCTGGAGCCCCCCTCCTCCATGCTTGAGGAGGCTAATGTGAGAAACAGCTCATAGAAACAGGAGATCTGGTGCAAGGAAGAGAGGGCAAAAGCCAAAGAGACCTCCCCAATCCCCTCCCTGAACCTGTGCACACCGTACAGAAAAAAATACAGAGAAAAGGGTGGGAAAGCGCATGCAATTTTCCTTTAAACGAAAGCGTTGGGTGTGGGTAAAAATTGGAAGTACTGACCTTAAAGCTCCAGTAGTTTGGTTGCTAACAAACAAACAAAAAAAGGAAAAGAAAAAAGAACAAAAAAAAAAAACAGAACAAAAAAATACCATTAAGATTTCTGTTTTGAGCAAACAGTTGACTTTAAACTGCGTGAGGCATTACTGTTTTTAAGTTGGTTTGTTTAAAGTCCCCTCCCAATGGTGTTTTTTTATATAAAGAAAAGAAAAGAAAAAGAAACAAAACAAAAAAAGCAATGGATTTGCTAAAATGGATAGGTAAATTAGGTTGGGTGTTCTGGAGGAAGGCTTTCAAACAGGTAGAGATGCAGTGGTACCAAAGTGAGACTTCACTGCAAGTGGATTCCTCCGCCCTTCACACACACACACACACACACACACACACACACACACACGTCAAGGATCTTTTAAAGGAAGGTTGGGGGCAATATGCATACCAATAAAAAAAGTGCTTCATCTTTTAAAAAAAGAATGAAGCAAATATTATGAAAATTAGGAAACGTGATACAGAAGCAGTTGCTCGTTCTGCATAATTTGATTCCACTGCCCAAAAAGTTAAGACTCCTCAAAGAAGGTCTGCACCAGGTGGCTGGGCTGTGTCCATCACGGTCATAAAGTCATCTCTTTGTAGCAAGACAGGGTCAGCCCCTGCCCTGTAAGAACACAGCCTAAGCAGATTTAAGAGTGAAATCCACAAAATGTGTGCTAAGTACGTGTCATTTTTGGTTCTATACTTATGTTCACCCCAGCTAATAGCATAAGATCCTGTCCCACCACCTAATGCAGGGTTGGGAACCTCAGACCCAGGTGGGCAAGACCTCCCTCCCTGGCCCCTGGGACTCTCCCAGGCCACACACCCTCTCGCCAGGCCATGCCTGCTTTGCACTCTCTGGGCTGGCTCAGTTCACACCAACAGCTGTCACACGAGCTCTCACGCAATCAATCAGGGAGGGAGGCATTATAAAGCTATGGTGGCGACAACAAATCCAACCAACATCAAGCACCTTGGGCATCCCATAATTCAGTTGGTTAGAGTGTGGTGCTGGTAACGACAAGGTTGCAGGTTTGAAACCCACCCCCCCTCCATGGGATAGCTGCATATTCCTGTGTGGCTTGACTACATGATCCTCAGCATCCCTCCCAACTCTACAATTCTATAATTACCATGGGAGGAATCCCCCACATGCTCAGCACACTCCCCATGGAAAACAATGGGGCTTCAAAGTGCTTCGCTTTGCCCGGATGGTGCCCAAGATCACCAAATCTCATGTGCCTGGGTGGGAAAGGAGCTCTCCTGCTGATTGCCAGTGGCATCGCAGACACAACAGGCACCTGTGACATTTGTGCAACCTCATTCAACACAGCAATCACAGCGGACGAACCCTCTGGGTAAAGAACAGCATTTTCCCCAATACAGCACACGCACAGAGCACTGTGAAAATGCCACATTGGTCTATGAGAAACACAACCAGAGAGTGGGGGAGAGAAAGATATCAGAATTATGCTCTACAACAGTAGACTGGGGCAACTCTGGAAGCGGAGGTACCTAACGATTTCATTCTCTTTACAAGTCAAACTGTGGGCAAGCATTCTAACATGCCTTGGCTAAAATTTGGTAGGGTCTTCAGAAGCACAATAGAATTGATTTGCGAGCTGGATCATACCCAAGTGCCACTAACAGCTTGCCCCTAGCTTAGTGCATGAACTGAAGCAAACCTTTTCCTTCCTATCTGGTCGCCAACCGTGCAAGTACGTGGCACTTGCAGAGTTCCATAAGTTCTCTGCCCCAAAGGAGCTTACAGTCCAAAATTTGATAAAAGGGAAAACAAAAAAGGGTGCTGAGGAATGTGAGAATCAAGTGAACAAACGAGAACATGCTGTTGTCTGCACGGCGCACGTGTGTCTCAGAATGTGCCTCTATAGCTGCAAGGTGAGCTATTTACCATTTGTCCTGATTTGCTTACAGAGAGCAAAGAGAGATTCTACCTTTCCCATCATTATTAACACAATAAGTCTGGTCTTCTGGGGAAGCGGGCTTCTTGTCCAAGACTTCCCAATCAAGTGTCATTGCTGAATGTGAATTTGTTAGTTATGAGATTGGATCCCACTTGAAAATAGTAATAGCCTGGAAGCCCTAGAGCAAAAGTGATGGTTTTGCCTTATTGTGGCTTTGTGCTAGAAGCCAAAAACCAGGGCAGAAATGTCCCCAAGTGCTCTGAGTTTGTAGGACTTGGAAGCCTGCACAGATTTCTGCCTTAGACCGAGATTTGCAAATGATGGTTTCTGATTAACTGGTTGTCACATATGTAAAAGAGAGAGAGGAAGTGGTGGTGGTAGGGTGGTCGGAAGGTACCAAGAGCCTCTGGTGGCCTCTCCTGCAAAAACAGGTTGATTCAACAAAGATTCAAAACCTTTCTGGTTGATAAATGACAACTAGCCCAAATAATGAGTTCATCCCACATGTTGTATGTGGCTCTAGGACCATAACAGCAGACTTTGACGTCTCCTAGAGAATACCAGATTTACTGTGTGATCCTATGGTTATCCACTCAGAAGTAAGTCATCCTAGTATGTATGGGTAAGATTGCAGGGGAATTCTACAGCAGGCAAAGGAAAAGGCCAGCCCTGCACATCACCAAACCCCTCCTAAACTATGGAGTGATCTATTCAGAAGGGAAAAAATCATGTTGTACAACAATGACTGAAGACGGCACCCCTTCAAAGCACAGGTGGATAGCTGCTTGTTTGTATATCCATGAAAAAAGACTCTCCTGCATGTAGAACTGACCAAGGTTCAACAAATTGAGTTACTGGGGCACTAGAAGGGCATATGCTTCTAGGCTATTTTAAGACATGTATTGTCAAATGGCAGTTTGCTTACATCTCTTGTGTTCGTATTCTTTGGCTTATGCTGTCAATGGAGCGTATTTCCTTGCAGGCAGGTATGTCACTGGGAAAGATAGTGATTTGTTTGCACCCTGGACATGACAGCACTCTATTTGCACTCTATGCACTGAATTACTGAAGGTGGGAGCATTCTTGCATGTGTGGGGGAAATCATGGACTCGCCCACATTGACAACAGCCAAACTAAGGGTAAGTCCATACAGCATTCCTGACTTGAAGCAAAATATGGGCTGAGGAGAGGCAGTTCTGCTTTGGCATTGGTGAGGACTGGGTGACTGAACCCTGGTTTAAGAATATTTGGCTAGGCTTAACATGCTTGTTATTTGCCTCTTGGCAAAAATGTTGATCTCTGCAGTGGAACTCAGCTATCCCCCCACAGCTATCCAGTGCATACCCTTCAGTGCAGCTATTGGCATGGGAAATCAATTGCATTGCAGCAGGAGAGGGTGGTGATGACATCAGCAGAATATTTTTCTTTTTCAAAGGGAAAGCAGGAAGGAGAGGCACAATTAATATCACTCTGTTTGGATGGGAGAATCAAAGGGAGATAAGGGCATGTGAGTGGATTTGAAATGACAGCCTTATTAGCACCGATAAAAGCTTCTATGAAAAGCAAGGCAAACGGTGTGGAAAGGACGATATGAAGAATGACAAAGGCTGAGGAGTGGATTGCAACATGGAATAAAGTACAGCCACATGATTAAAGAACCACAGGCCAGCTAAGGTTGGCTTTTGGGCAGACTGAGCCAGAGCTATGGCCCCAAATCTGTCTCCGGTGCAACGACTTAAGGTCATGTATCACTGAAAGCTAAAAGAGAGAGAGAGAGAGAGAGAGAGAGAGCGAGAGAGAGAGAGAGAGAGAGAGCTTTTGAGCGCGTGCTAAATGCCATTCTTAAAAAGTGGGGATCTGCAACAAAATGTTGCTTCCGATCAGGGTTCCAGAACTCCATCCTTCCTCGCCAACTTTCTATTCCAGCCCTAGTCAGTCAGAATTCATGGCCACTGAGAATGCTCAGTCCTCATTGGACAAGTTATTTCCCCACCCCATCCCTTCCCTCTTTGGAGGGTTTTTGTTGTTGATGATCTAAATGTTCTTTTGCACCCCTGCAGATTTGGGGGCTGTACCAAGTCTGCTGAAACTTGAATGGTTTGGTTCTGGCTATCTTAAGGACCCACACTCTGCTAATAAGTTGGCTTAAATTAGTGCATGTAAAATAGAAGCTGTCATGCTGGGAAAGAGGAAAGGCACATTCAGGGTAAGAGCATCTTGTTGTCTCCAATGGTGACCAGCCAGACACTCCACAGAAACCCCTTAGTGAGCAAGATGGTGCTGGATATCCCTGTGTTGTTTTGGCCTCGAAGGTTTGGGAAGTAAGTAGACCCCCCCACCTCAGAATAAAGGAGAAGCCATTCCCTCTGTGGGGGCTCCAGATCACCTGCCAAAACAGCTACTGGCCAAAATTTTGGCTTACCTTTTTGTAAGCATGGGAACGCTGTCCAGAAAACCACTTGCAAAGGCCATGTTAAGGCTCCAGCAGATTTCCTGCACATGTCCATACACTTTGATCTGACAGTTCTCCATTTAGAAAACCAGACATGCAAAGCCTGGAGTGGATCAGCTTGGATATTAACCCCCCTGCCCTACACGCCTGCTCTAGAAAGGAGAGTTTGAGGACCCTCGACATTTCAAAAAGGTGTTTTCTTCTTTGCAGAGAGCCTGGAGGTCACTCCCCACTCCTGCCACAGAATCCGACAGCATGTGTGCAGATGGTTTGGAATCCTTGCTTTGCTCATCAGTGCTGCACTGTAAGTTTCTCGGGTATCCACAATCCGCTCTCAAATTCTGGAGGGGAATCTGCATCTCAGAAAATGGCATCCCGGTTCAGTGGGAACCTGATGTGACAGCAGGTGCAGTTCCCTGATAAGGCAGAGCAGTCAGGTTTCTCGCTCTGTAGCTTCCCACCCTAGTAGTTCCCTGCTCCGTTCTCCCTGGTTTCCATTCAGCAACAGAGAGAGCCATGGGAACTGTGACCAGGAAGTGGCAAAGCTGATCAAATTTCAAGCACAGCCATGACAACAAAGACCCAACAGAAAGAGGCTGAATGCAAAATTTCAAGGAGGCCGGCCATTCCTAGCTGTGCCTTTTAAGGGCGCACATTTCAGTGAATTAAATACTGATCAGTTACCCATTAAAATGCAGTGCTCCCTATTTGAACTAATAATAATAGGGTTTGTTTGTTTGTTTGTTTGTTTGTTTGTTTGTTTGTTTGTTTATTATTAAGTACTTCCCATCCATTATTTCAACAATCCCCATAACAACCCTATGATATGGGTCAGATAATTATCAGCAGCTGCAGCGTAACCCCGTATCAAAATTGGGAGACTGAGAACAGATGCCCATGGCTACTTAGTGAGGTCACAGCTGAGAGGTGAGATCTGAACCATAGACAAGGAAGGAAACAGGGATCGTGTTTAGCTCCCATTAAGAATTGTTTCCACATCCATTCACCCCCAAAACCAGACTCTTAGTCACTATGAGACACCAGCTCTCAAAATCAATTGTATGTAAAAATTGGACACTATCAGCACATCCCAGCTACGGTAATTCCTCACTCTTACAATCAGCTTAAACCCAACTATCATGAATTACACTCAAAACAGAACATTATCCTGTCTGTTATTTTTTTAATTAGTTAGGTGTTGTTGCTTTTTAAAAAAATATATATCCTGCACTTTAGGAAAAACAAAAATACTCCCAGTGTGGCTTACAAATCACTGCAACCCAGGCAACCCCTGCCTTCAAGCTTACAAGATGTGACACAACTCAAAAGGAAAATGAAGTGGTAGGGAGGATGAAAGAAGTAAACTCAGGTAAAAGTTCTTAATCCATTGATTCTCAGGTCAGAATTAGGCATATCATGTCCCTTTTGCTTTAAAAATCATACTCCCACCCTTGCTTTTATATGTGACTGAGACAGACCCGGGTTTAAACGAAGCAGGTCAGCTGCTGTAATGCCTCATATGCAACTCTGAATTCACGCCATGAAAAAAAATATGCCATGGAAGTATTACCATTGTCTGGTCAGCACAGCACAAACAGAGCCTTCTGTGAATGAGCAGCTGGGCTCTGACCATAAAGGCTGCCTTCTGGCCTCTCCCTTGTCACCCCAATGAAGTCAACTTAGAATTCCAGAAGAGTTTTTTCCCCTCTCATTGGTCACCTCCAGCAGCTCCCTACCACAGCTCATTTGCTTAGATCCTCCTCTTGAAGCAGGGGTAACGAACCGGTGACCCTCCTGCAGATTGTTAAACTACAGAACCTGCTTCCACAAGACGTAGCAATGACGAAACAGCTTGGATGCCTTTGAAAGAGGATTAGACAAATTTGTGGAGGATGAGGCTCTATCAAGAGCTACTAGCCAAGTTGGAGATGTTCTTGGAATACCAGTTGCTGCGAGTCTGCCTTGAATATCCTATCATTCAACTTCATTAGGTGACCCCTGAGGTGGACTTTGGGCTTTCAAATTTTGGCAGCGCCCTGTGCGATGCCAAACTTTGATGCCCCCTCACCTCTCGCTACATTGTTGTTGCAGGGCCCCCCTACGGCGCCCTCTTGGCTCAGTGCCCAGAGCCGCTTTAACTCCCCTAAATCCGCTTCTGACCCAGGGGTGCCAACTTGAATAAAATTTTGGGGAGGCCCATGTAAGCCCAGCCCCACATAATCAATCACATGACATGGCACACACACACCATTTGATTGGCAATGCCCAGCAACGTTGAGGGGGCCTCAAATATTTTAGGGGGGGGGCAAAGAGACCTTGGCCCCTAGGAGTTGGCTCCTATGCTCTGACCACTGGCTTTAAATATTGTGAGAGAGGGAGAAACCTCAGTCATTCTCCCCTTAGACTAAACACTGTAGCTTTTCTTCATAGGAGAAATGATCCAGGTGGCACTTTGGCTGCACTTTTCTGGATGCCCTTTTCAACTCTAAAGGTAAAGGTAAAGGGGCCCCTGACCATTAGGTCCAGACTCTGGGGTTGCGGTGCTCATCTCGCTTTACTGGCCAAGGGAGCCGGCGTACAGCTTCCGGGTCATGTGGCCAGGATGACTAAGCCGCTTCTGGCGAACCAGAGCAGCGCACGGAAACACTGTTTACCTTCCCGCCGGAGCGGTACCTATTTATCTACTTGCACTTTGACATGCTTTCGAACTGCTAGGTTGGCAGGAGCAGGGACTGAGCAACGGGCGCTCACCCCGTCGCAGGGATTCGAACCGCCGACCTTCTGATCGGCAAGTCCTAGGCTCTGTGGTTTAACCCACAGTGCCACCCGCGTCCCCTTTTCAACTCTACAGTAGCCTTTTTGAGATGCAGCAGCTTCTAAACTAAAACTGTATAAGGCATTCCAAGTGTAGCTGCCACACAGGTTTGAAGAGTCAAAATTGAGACAGGAAAATGGGAAGCACAACAGTTAACATCCCATTCTCATGCCCAGGACTAGGACCAGCTGAAAACTCTATGTCATTTTAAGCTGTATTTGCTCACTTCGCCTGTCCTCTTCAGATTTAAAAGCCAAGACTGTGTTTGCTCTTTTTTGGTTAATAGGATGACATCATGGAGCTATTTAGCCAATCGGGCTTAACTATATACAGACATCACTGAGGGCAAGTGAAGCCTATTCAGAGTGGAAGCAATTCTTCCTGAGTCAGTCACATGGGCAGCCCCAGCCAACGGAGAGTCACCAAAGGAACAGGATGATGTCATGATGCTGCAAAATGATCACGGGGATGGGGAAGGGGGGAGATCACTCAGAGGTGGGTGCTTTTAACTTAATGCTGCCCAAAATTGTTGATGAGAACAATACTGTTCAAATTGTTCATAAGAATAATACTGAAATCTACCTTACAGGGATCTTTTAAGGATTCACTGAGGTGACATATTCCATCACTTTGTAAACTAAAGCACTATATAAATGCATTATTACTGCAGCTGCTACTACTACTGTTACTACTACTACTACTACTACTACTACTACTACTAGAGGAAGCAAAGAAAACAGAAGGATCCAGCCACAAACACATTATCTAGAAAGGCCAAACCCAGGAATTAATTTCATCTCCCAAATATTTGCCTGTTCAGTTCTGGGGAGATGAAGCTTTGATGGAATCAGATGCTATGAAGCAGGTACCGCTCCATCGCATAGCCAGCTTGTGTTTACAGGGTGCCACAAGGGGACAAGGCATCCGCCAACCTGCAGCCATCAACACAGATGTCCCCCTTTTCTCTCCACCCACTTCCCTCCAGCCACACACAGATCTACATCAATTGTTTTCAGCGAGCTGGGAAGTAGCAGTGCTGGATCATTTGTTGAAGGCAAAAACATCCTTGCGCTGCCTTTTTGTACACAGCAGCCATGATCAAGTGCACCCGGGGCCACTAAAGAGCCTCTAAGCTGCTTCTCTCCCTCCCTCCCTCTCTCTTTTGAAGGAGCCCCTTCCAAAGCTTGCTTCCTCATTCCTTTCAGCAAATATTCCCAGCCTCGTCTGGTTTGCTCATCTGCTACCACCTGCCTCTTCCCCACTTCTCATTTCATAGAACCACAGAATCGTAGAATTGGAAGGGACCACGACGGTCATCTAGTCCAACCCGCAGCAATGCAGGAATCTTTCACCCAACATGGGGCTCGAACCCTGGGATTAAGAGTCTCATGCTCTATTAGCTGAGCTGGTACGTATATCCTATTAAAACCTAGTTCCCTTTTTGCAGGACTCCAGACTTCTCTCCACCTAGAATATACTGCAATCCCTCTGGGGCAGAGAATGAGATCACACAAATTTGATGCTCTACATGGGGGTGCTATATGGGTGTTGTTTATTCGTTTGGCTTTTGCATTATGCACATATGCAATTTATTTATTTTTATTTGTATTTATGTTGCACCTTTCCTCAAGGTGGCATATGTGATTCTCCCCCTCCCCATTTTATCCTCACAACAACCCTGTGATGTAGGTTAGGCTGAGAGGGAGCAAACGGCTCTAGGTCACACCAGGGAGCTTCATGACTGAGTGGGGATTTGAACCCTGGCCTGCCAGCACACTAACCATTACACCACACTGCCTCTCACCATCTCTTATGCACCATACTTGCATCAGTATGCTCTAGGACTCAGGGTGAGTTACAACCTAAATACGACACATATTGAGAGTAATTGATGTCATAATTGATGTCATAATAAAAATCAAATGAAGGTCAACTTCTCACTGAGGAATCAAAGCTCCAATATTACTTATCCAACTTAAAACATTTTCATCCCAGTCTTATCAATAATAAGCCCTCAAGATCACAATCTAAAGGACCTGGCACAAAAGGAAAGAGGATTGAGGAGGAAGAGGAATTAGAAAATCCCCAGACACTACTTCTTAATTACAAGACTTGGCAGAATAGAAACCCTAAAGGACACGAGGAGCCAAACATCGCCACTGTTCTTTCAGTGGAGTGGCTTGTTTAAGCCAGCAGGGGGAGACATATATAATTGAATGCCCGTCCACACATCCACACACACAAATGCTCTTCCTGTAGAAAGCTGGCATGTCAGGGAGATGTGTCCGAGCCTGCTCCCATCCCTGACCGACTGGTTTTCCATCTGCACAAATCTACAGGAACATTAAATCAGATCCGTCTACACATGCAGCAGAGTGAAGTAACAGTATCCTGAGATGGTACACTGGACTTAACCACTTCAAGATGGCGGTAGAGGAAGAAGAAGAATATTTATTCAATTTTGGTGCTATTCTTCCTCTCAAAGGAGTCCAGAGATCCCATTTTTGAATGCCACTTTAAGTAAAACAGAACAAAACCCCAAACCTTCATGCTAGCAACGTCAGGGGGAGATGTTCCTTCCTAGTTCACCCCTTACAGTGCTACATTTCTACTTGCAGGGAGTGCTAAAAATTGGAAGCAAGAACAGATAAAAATGGCATTCAAAAGAAGAATCTCCCATGTGCAGTCTGTTGCATGTGAGCCCCAAGATACAGTCTGAAGTGATATTTTTCAATCTCTGTGAGAACTAAGCCTAAGGCAGCCTGCTGACCCTGATTCGCTAGATGACCGCAGCCACCATGCTGCCCAACTGTTGCACAAATGAAAAATGCGGTGGAAAGAGCATTAAAAACATTATCACCATGCAGTAACATTCTAGGTAGATCACAGCATAACGCCCAAGTGCAAAATTGGAAATTGCAAATACTATATTA
Source organism: Podarcis pityusensis (assembly GCF_964106645.2). Lineage (NCBI taxonomy): Eukaryota > Metazoa > Chordata > Lepidosauria > Squamata > Lacertidae > Podarcis > Podarcis pityusensis. The sequence goes on from NC_138038.1 coordinate 22,810,644, forward strand.
ATGAAGGGTGTGTGAGTCAAAGCTTTTATCGCTGATGCATGTGGTGATGGTGGTAGGCATGGAAATGGGAGAAGCAAAAATAGATTTTCTGAGGTTTTAGGGAGTCATGCAAAAATATTTCCTTTCTCTCAAAGATATTTAGGAATGGTTTGCAGAAGATGCCCAAGGCAGGCACATATCACAGCTCTCTGGTCTGACCCATGGGATCCTGTGAAGCAGCCCAGAGAAAGGAATAAGAAGGGAAGTCTTAACCTAAGAAAAGGCTTGGCATGGAGGTGCTCACCTTACCACCTTAGAGCACAGTGAAGTTGGTCCCCATCCCTGTGCATTTCAGAGCTCTTTCTCCATTAGCGATTCGCATCAGCACAGCTTCATTAGAGTCAGATTCGTTTCTGCTTGTGTCACACTAGAGGAGGAGTGGACAAGGCAGGGATGTCTTTACCCTATGAAAAGGTGTTCACACCTTGGCTAGAGACAAAATAGGAATGGCTTAAGGTCTCCAGTCCGTGTGAAGCTAGTTTGAGAAACGAGACATCTATCAAAGTGCAGGGTACATATGCATTTTGGATGACGTCTTGCGAACGCGGATTAAAAACCCAGCACTGCAAATGCAATGAGTGCACAGCAAACAGGAGTGTGAACACAGCCCAAGACTCTGCCCCATTCTCAGTGCTATGGCTCCGTCTTGACTGTGTGAAATAAAATGAGGAGTGCTTTTGAGCATGTGCAAGTACATTTCTTCCACTGAAAATGTAGAGAAACCACACATCAGGGGGAAGAGTTTCCTGTTGAGTAGATCCACAAAGGTAGGTCTGATACCTCTAAGAACTTATTTCTTGCTACTTTAGCTTTTCCAGTATGCTGGGAGAAGGGGGCAACACAAGACTCCCATCTTAATTAACATGATGCCCTTTTGTCATTATCCCTAGTATAGTGGTCAGAATGCCAGCCTGAAACTAAGGAGAAGTGGGTTCCAATCCTCCCTCAGCTTTGAAAACCACTGGGTGACCTTGGGCCAGTTACTGAGTCCCATCCTGTCCTGACCTACCTCACAGGGTTGTTGTGAGGATGAAATGATGTAACGCCCATGTGCATTACCTCTGAGGATGGGGAAGGGGTACAAACAGTGCTTTTTTCCCTTAAAAAATGTTTAGGGGTACTCTCATTTTCCTACTCATATTGAAATACTGCCCCCCAATGAGGCCAAACCTAGATTCACAAAATGTTTAGGGGTATGTGTACTCCTGCGTCCATTCCCCCCCCCCCCGAAAAAAGCACTGGGTACAAATGTAACCAAGCAATCATTATCCTTGCCCCAAACAACGCTGCCCTTTTCTCCAAAGCCATAATAATAGATAAGGCAGGCTTCAAGGTGCTGCAAGCCTCTGTCAGTTTCCCCTGGGTTGCGAGGGGGGGGGGAGAGGGCCACGCATACGAAACACACCCACCTCACTCACACTAACTGCCCACCAAAATTCAAGCTGACCCTCGGAGTCTTGTAACTGATGTGGCTTAGCAACAACACAGAATCACACAAGCCTCTTCCCCCCCCCCAAAAAACCCATACAATTAAAATATGCCCAACAATGCTCAATATGTAATAGTCACATCCAAGCAGCCACTGGGAGAACAAGGTGTGTGTGTGTGTGTGTGTGCGCGCGCGCGCACCCTATAGGGTAACCATCTGTCCCTTACATTAGTGTTCCTTATTGCCCCTCATTGCCCCCCCCACAAGCAGCGACGGTGACGTCCTTCTAATTTAGACTCTGCTTTTCCCTCCCTCCCTCCCTTTCAGATTTGGGATGGCGGGGTGTCACTGACCAGTTCTTCTGTTGCACAGTTTGGTGCAGTGATCGAATGACAGGGAAAATTGGGGAGGAGAAGGCGTGGAAAGAACAAACCTCTCTTCTCAGTTTTATTTTTAAAAGGTTCCGACACACACACACCCCTCAAAAGCATCCGCGGAAGTCAGAGGGGTTGGGGAAGGGGGCAGCAGCAGCAGCTCTGTGCACTTTCTCTTCCCTCCATAATTTGAGCACCGGTGGAAAGATGCAAGAGCTGAGCTGCCGATTCCTACCACCGGTTCCATCCCTCCCCAAGCACCACTGCCATTTCTTCCCATCGCCTTCCTTCACCTGTCCTCCTCCTCCTCCTCCTCCCTGCTTCGACTTTGCTTCCGCCAGTCTCTTACCTGCCACAGGTTAGATCCCGCTGGGCCACCTTAAACAGCCTCCTGCTCCTGCCATACCTAGCAGCAGCCCGCTGCACACAATGGGAGGCTGCAGTGTCTATAAATTCATCCGTCAGCGGCTCGCTTTTTGCCTTCTTTCCCCGCACTCCTTTTACCGCTGCTGGTGGAGATGGTTCTCTCTCTCGTTCTTGGGTTATGCAGAGGTGGTGAGGGAGAGCGGGGGGAGATGCCAGGTTTCTTTTGCGTGGGGAGGGAGGGGGGAATCACCCGTCCTCGGAGGGGAGAGTAATGCAGGTGCAGCTCTCCCCCCCCTCCTGGGCTCCATCACACGCCTGCCATCCTAGCCCCCCAAGCCTGACCTTAGCAATGCAACGGGAGCTTCCTCTAGCTTCCCTTAAAAGGACACTGTCGCCGTGGCAACCAGGACTCCACCTGTCTTTTGGAGGCTGTGCATGATGCCCGGCTGGAGCGCTAGGGGGAGGGGGAAGAGGACGACGGCTCGGTCTGGTCTCAGGTTTTGGGGGCTGGCACCACCACATTCTGAGCTCTGAACCCCCCCCTCCCCGCCCCACAGCCCTCCACACGTCCTGATCTGGACTATGCAGGGGTCATATGAGCATTTGAAGCAAGTTTATAGCAAGCAGAGCCCATTTGCCAACCCATCCACTCTTTGATTGGCAGCAGCTTGGGATCTTTTTCAACTAGACTGAATGCAGGGGTGAGGAACCTCTGGTCTTGCAGGTGCTGTCGGACTCCAGATCCCATCCACCCCAGGCACTGCGGTCAATGATCTGGGGTGATGGGAGTTGCAGTCCAGCAGCGTCTCAAGGGCCACATGGATCCCTGGCATGTGCTCCGTCACTGCGGTCCCTTTGCACACAAGACTTCAAAGCTCAAACACCTGTCTGCACAAGGAGAGCATCCAGGGATGGCGAGGGATTTCACTCTCGCCTTTGGATGAAGCAGGCTTTAGGACAGGTGGGGGGGTGGATACTGGCCCTCTGTATGATGCTGAGCCACAACTCCCATCATCCCCAGCAAGAACAGCCAATAGCCAGGGGTGATGGGAGTTTGCTTGTTTTCTGCATTTACATCCCACCTTTTCTCCATGGAACTCTAGTTGGCTTACATGACTCTTCCCCCTCTTCATTTAATCCCCAAAACAATCCTTAGACTGAAAGTGGATGACTGACGCAACGTCACCCAGTGAGCTTTGTGGCTGGGCTGGAATTCGAACCCTGGTCTCCCAGGTCCTAGCCAGATGCTCTAACCACTACACTACACTACACTACACTACACTGGCTCTCAGCAACCTGCAGAGGGCCAAAAGCTTTCCCAGGCTTGCTTTAGGGAGGCAAAAATAAGACAAGGCTTTTCTGCTGGCGACGCTCACTTGTGGCCACATAACTACTAAAAAAATGAAGTGGGGGAAGGGAATCCAAGAATGGATTGTATGGTTTATTATTATCCAGTGATTTGGAAGGTTTTGTTGTTACTTATTACTTATATAGCACTAACAGGGCAGATGGGGCTTATCAACCTGGGAAGGGGAAGGAAAACTCTGATCCTAAACCTCTGCTGCCTTGGGAGATATCTTCAGGAGAAGAAAAGGCTAAGGAGTAAACCCTACACAAATCTGGAGTGGGGTCCCTAAGGTGCTTGGGTGGTGCCTTGTATGCCTCCTTCTAGCAACTACTGGAGCCAAGCTGGTGCCAACTGTATTGCTCTGCTTTCTTTCGCACCACATTGGTAAGGCCGAGGGGTGGGGCTTGTCATCTGGGCAACCTAAAACCTCCATGCACACTGCCCAGGCTTGCACACCAGGGAGGTCACTTCAGTGTTGCTAACACAGCAGTTTGACTACACCCCTGGAGGTGCACTCCATTGTCTCTTGAGACAGACAGATGCCAACAACTCTCAGTGTTTTAATGAGCAACATAACAAACAAAACAAACGAAAGGACACAGCCTTGCCCCAAGAAGCTAAATTTGGGGAGTGAGCAGTGGAAGACAGAGTAGCAAGGGATGGATCAGAATAAATGAGCAATGTGCATGAGGGCTTCCTTACCGTTGAGGATGAATATTAAAAGGTTAGGTGGGCCAGGGGGAGGCAAGATCTAGTGGTAACATCCTGGGTGATTTACAGTAAATCAGCCCAGTTTTCTGATGATCAGTTGTTTAACAACAGACTTCCTAAATTAGGCTGCTGAAATGAACAAAGCTTAGAAGGAAAACTAGGAGTGGATTTTTGTCCAATAAGATTGTCGGCTTCTGGCACTGGAAGGATATTCTTTGGCTAAGCTGGTCCATGCTTCAAGGTTCCCCATTTCTTAATTGTAAACCTTCAGGAGTAAGCATGATGCCGAGAGGAGGAAAATGAAATCAGGTAAGCAGCATTAAGTCATGGTTTGCTTGCTGCAGATTTAAAAGTTGAAACCACAGTTTGCGTTCTAATCTGCAGCTAGTGCAAACCACAGATTATCATGAGAAGTGTAATGAGCCACTGCGTTCAGTCATTTACCTTATGCACATTTTTAGAGTCCAGGGATAGCACCCACACACAACCTGAACCATCCTAAGGCAAGGTTCACTAATAACTAACCAACATCCACAGGGCCCAGGCTTTAGGAGATCAACCTCACAAACAAGATCGCCAGACACAATACTGAAGTGCAGCACCACAAGCCAACTTCAAACTGTTCTACTAACAAAGCAGCTGCAGCTTTGGTTTGCATGTGGTCAAAACGCCTACTCTGTTTGGAGAAGGGCCAGACCCCAGTGACAGAACATCTGTTTTGCCTGCAGAAGATCCCAGATTCAACCCCTGGGATCTCCAGATGAGGCTGGCAAAAATTCCCTTCTGAAACCCTGGAGAGCCATTGCCAGTCAGTGTAGAGTCTGAGCATTGATCTATCTAGCTCAGCATTTTGGTGCATGGAGCTCAGTACTTTCTACACACTGTTGGCATTGCCAAGCTACATGGGGGTCAATGGTCTGGCAATTTAAAACAGCTCAGTGCCAGGAGACTGAGACTCTTTTCACGAGCTATTTTTCCAGTTGTTGGGGGTGGGGATTCTGCAACAAATTATTAAATTGAGTACCAATTGAATCTTAAAATTAAGCAAGGACTCTTAAGCTCAGGCCCCATGTTGGGCAAAGGTCTCCTTCATTGCAAGGGGTTGGACCAGATAATCCTTGTGGTCCCTCCCAACTCTATGATTCTATGATTCTAACCTTAAAGACAGCAGCTGGAGATGAAAACATCTGCTGACAGACTGCACCATAAAATTATCCAAATGCAGAGGGTGGGGTGGGGAGGGAGTGTTCACAGATCTCCTAAAGACCAGCAAAACAGGAGCCAAATGCATTTCCTTGCACAAGACATTCCAAAGAAACAGGGCCACCACAGACAAGTCTCTGACTTTGGTACTCAGTAACCCAGCTTTCCCCAACCTGGTGCCCACCAGATATTTTGCATTACACCTCCATATGCACCATAGCACCATATGCACACAGTGCTGGCTGTAAGGGGTTCTTCAGTACTGTGGAGCACCACTTTTGCATGCATGGGGAGCTGACCCAGAAGAAAAGATCACACAGAGGTTAGTTTCTACAGGGATTGCCCTTGGTGAATGAGGTGATAGATTAAAAAATGCCTTGCACATTAAAAAAACCACATCTCTGTGAATGTATAGTGATCACAACTGCTGTGAATAATTGGGATATAATATAATATAATGAAAATAATATTTGTGTATGTTCTTTTTGCTAGGGGGGTATCTTAGGGAGCAAGGAGGGCTGGCTGAGAGATCCCTGGGCTCCCACTTAAAAGGAAACTGGGATGTATTGCTTAAAGTTTGATTAGAGTTGGTTCTCCCATTTATGTTTTTATTCTTCTTAAATCATATTTATTCTTGGCAGCTGTAAAATATGCAGTTGGCAAAAGCTCATTGGCCTTTTCGAGTATTCCACACACACACCCCCAGCAGCTGCAAATCCCTCCAACTTTTTATGCATTTTCATGTGATTTTTACAGAAGGTTTTTTTTAATTAAAAAATGTTGGTTGGATGTTGTTTTTTGCTGCAGTGCCGAAATAAACACAATTGCCCCATTCAACGCTTCTTACCCCCTTCTGCCACTCACAACCTCCAGGGGTGTTGGGACAGGGAGCAATTTGGGCCTTCATGCTGTCACATCTTCTCTTTAGAGGTTAAGGTCAGGCGAGGCTTTGCAATCTCCCATTTCCCATCGTTTATAATTGTATATATGTGGTTGTGCGTGTGTGTGTTTTACGGTGCATACCAGACTGGCACATGCCACCCAGGTCTCAGCTGACACGAGAACATTTTCAAAGCAATTTAGCTGCTCAGAAGGCAACAAGGACAGCGGAGGGGAACAGGAGGCCAACCATTAGAAAAAAAATTACTGTATTTTTCTCCCCTTTTCAGCTGCTGTTTCAAACTCATCGAGGAACAGTTTTGATTGCACCAAGGACATTTGAAGGATGGCTAGTCCTTTTGCACTGTCAGAGGACTGTTCTTCTCTTTTTGAGGAAACTAGGAAAAGTTTGTAGTGTTGGTTGCTTTTTAATCTTCTTTGGGTGTTTACAGGCAAATTGCCCTGTTGGCTTTGCCTGAGGTTGGCTTCCCTTTGTCTTCATCGATTCCAAAAGACGGTTGGACAAATTCCAGGAGAATAAGACTGCTACTGGCTACTAGTCCCGATAGTGATGTTCTACCTTGGAAGCAATATGCCGTGGAGCACCAGTGGTTGGGAACCACAGGACGGGTGTCATGGACTGGTTTGCTGCAGAGGAATGTTGGAAGGAAGCAGCTGGGAGCTTTCCTTTGTGTTTACCACCTGGTAGATTCTGACTTACTGTACTGAGCAGCACTGCTGGGTGGAAGGCAGCAACTTAGAGAACAGATATACGGAAATTCATGCCTGGAGAATTCTGACTTTTGCTTAAACAACCTCTCTCCACCTGCAAGTTTCTAGCTGGGATGGTGGCAGAGGGAAACTTAGGAACACCAGCTTGCTCTATGCCAGGGATAGGGAAAACTGAGGCCCTACAGATGACTCCCAACTCCCATCAACTCCAGCCAGCACGTTCAGTGGCCAGGGATGATGGGAGTTGTAGTCCAGCAGGTTCCCACTCCATGCAGAACTCCTGATTCTTCCGCCTGATGAAGAATTCGATGAAACGCAAAAGGCTGCTGCCTACACTTTCGATCTAAATTTGTTCAGCAAAAGATATCCTTTTATAAGGGGTGGTGATCTTCTACTACCACTTGGGCCTTTCACTGAGACCTGGGAGAGCAATGATAGATGAACAACTAGACCTCCAAAGGGTGAGCAAAAACCAATTGGATTCCTTCGTCAATGTCAGCTTCCCATTTCCATTCAACTGGAGTACCAAAAAAAAGAGACTGTGCCACGAGTGCTAAACAAGACGATACGCGTTTGCCATTTGTCAACCCTTCTTCATGCATTCCAAGGCCTCCCCGTACAACCTGTCAGGACACAGGATTTTGGTACCATCCTATCTCCCCAACCCACAGGCAGAGACAGGAGGTGCTTTATTTTTTTAACTGCCGAACATTCCCATTTCAAATTATCTCCCTCCCATCTGGATCTTAAATTAGCTGAGCCTTTCCTTTCCTTTTCTCATTGTTGTTGATCTGCCTGATGGATGTCTGTGCTATTATACATATGCCTTCCCCTTGCTTTCACCCTCCCCATCAGTTACATAGACGCACGATTAAAATTAACTCCGCAATCGCTTTCTGATTGCGCCGCATATTATAACAACAGCGGCATTGAGCAAAGCTATGACATTTGCAAAGCGTTTCTATTCATGTCAGGGGGCCTTTTTTTGCACACACACACCCCAGAGACCACCTCTGAAACAAGAAGCCAAATTTCCCAGCAGCCTCCTCCTCCAAATAATGAGGCATTAAACATATTTTAAAATCTTACACAAGCCTCAAACATTGGGAAAAGGTTTCGACTGCCTTTCTGACTCATTCTCCAATGTCATTTAAAGGTTGTTGTTCATTCAGCTTCCACTCTATATGTATACGATGGCTAACATTTTAGGGCAGGAGTAGTCAATGTGGTGCCCTTCTAATTTTTTTTGTATTACAACTCCCATCAGCCCCAGCCAGCATGGCAATGGTTGGGGACTATGGGAGTTGGAGCCCAACAAAAACTGAATGGCGTCACATTGGCTATTCCTGTTTTAAAGCCATGACTGTGATGCACCAAGCCAAATGTGGTCCACATGCCCACTGTGTATTATGGTCCACTAAGGCAGGTACAGGCAAACTTGGCCCTCCAGATGTTTTGGGACTACAACTCCCATCATCCCTAGCTAATAGGACCAGTGGTCAGGGATGATGGGAGTTGTAGTCCCAAAACATCTGGAGGGCCGAGTTTGCCTATGCCTGCACTAAGGGCTTGAGAATCTTGGCTATTTTTGCTTTCCCCAGCAGCTAGCAAAAACAGGAAGTCTTCCTAGAGTCCTTGATGGGGTAACCATACGAAGACTGTTGGGCTGCAGCCAGCTTTGATGGGTCAAAAGTTGTGCTGGCCCATTTTAGGGCATTCAGTGGTATTCTTAATTAAAACTGTGTACTGGTCTTTATCCGAAGATCCCAGGGTGGTTCACAACAGAAAAAAAAAATACAAAATGAGAATCCAAAATACAGTGGTACCTCGGGTTACATACGCTTCAGGTTACATATGCTTCAGGTTACAGACTCCGCTGACCCAGAAATAGCGCTTCAGGTTAAAAACTTTGCTTCAAGATGAGAACAGAAATCGTGCTCTGGCGGCGCGGCAGCAGCGGGAGGCCCCATTAGCTAAAGTGGTGCTTCAGGTTAAGAACAGTTTCAGGTTAAGTACGGACCTCCGGAACGAATTAAGTACTTAACCAGAGGTACCACTGTACATTAATAAAATGCAGGTTTGATCCCCGTATGGGGTAGCTGCATATTCCTTCATTGCAGGGGGTTGGACAAGATGATCTTCAGGGATCCTTCCAACTCTACAAGCCTGTGATTCTATGAAAAGCAAAAGCAAACCAATAGCCCCTCCTCCCACAAACACATTTAAAAAGCCATAGGATGTTAATCAGCTGAATGCCTGGTTGAAGAGAGACATTTTCGCCTAGCACCTAAAAGTATGTAATGAAGGCGCCAGGCAAGTCTCCCTGGGAAGAGCATTCCACAAATGGGGGCCACCACAGAAAGGGCCTGTTCTCATGTTGCCACCCTCTGGACCTTTTGTGGAGAAGGCACACAAAGAAGGGCCTCAGATGATGATCGTGCGGTCTGGGTCAGTTCGTATGGGGAGAGGCAGTCCTTGAGGCACTGGCTGAATAATTGGTAAGAGACAAGTAATTAGGACTAGAAGTTTTATTCAGCTAATTGGCTCACTCAAGTCCACTAAACCAGCATCCCCCAAGCTCCAGATGTTGCTGGACTTCCATCATCCTTGGCCATGCTGGTTGGGGTTGATGGGAATTGGAGTCTGGCAACCTGTCTAGGATAATACCAGGTTGGGAAAGACTAAACGAAAACTTGAAACTTTGGGCTGAGAGATAAGAGGAAGTTTCAAGGGCATGTCTTTGCTCAAGCTATTGTCCTTCTTTGCCAGAACCAATCCCAACAGTCCCCACCCGAAAAATGAATCTTGTTTCCCACCCACTTCTAATAATCAGTAGGTGAGCAGCATCCCCCCCCCCCCGCAAGCAGTATGTAATCACACTTCAGTTAGATTAGTTTCTTTATGTAAAGAACAGGCCAATCAGCAGCTAAGAGAGAGAATAATAACAGAATCGTAGAGCTAGAAGAGACCCCAAGGGTCATCCAGTTCAAGCTGCTGCAATGCAGGAATGTCAGCTAAAGCATCCATGACAGATGGCCATCCAACCTCCAAGGAAGGAGAGTCCACCACTTTCAGAGGAGAGTGAAAGGTGACATAATAGCTATCTTCAAATATCTGAAGGGCTGCCACATGGAAGATGGAGCAAGCTTGCTTTCTCCTGCTCCGGGGACTAGGAACCAAACCAAATAATAGGAAGAACATTTCGACAGTAAGGGCTGTTTGACAGTGGAACGGACTCCCTTGGAAGCTGGAGGTTTTTAAACAGAGGTTGGGTGGCCATCTGCCAGGGATGCTTTAGTTGTGATTCTTGCATTGCAGGGGGTTGGACTAGATGACCCTTGGGGTCCCTTCCAACCCCACATTTCTATGATTCCCCACCCTTCAGACCTGTGGTCTGATCCTGCAGGGCTCTTCTTACAACTTGCTGTTTGAGGGAATAGCCTCCATCTTGTACAATCCTTGGCACATTCCTGTTTGCAGTCCTGCCAAACAACATCTGCGGGGTCTTTTCGGCTGTGGCTGTGCTGTTGTGGAACCCGCTTCCAAGTCTCAACACCATTTGCCTTCTGGAGACAAGTAGTCAAAATACTCTATTTAGACATGTCTTCCACATGACAAATTGGAAAATTATTTATCAACTGTATTGGATTTAAAACAAGGATGGCTTTCAATTGCACTGATGTGTTCTATGCACATTTTAAAAAGTAAGTATATTGGAAGCAACCTTGATATTAACTCAAAGGAAGATGGGATAAATATCTATGAGAGGATGGATAGACCTTTGTCTCTAAGTGTGACAACAACAGATAACAACAAAACCAGTTTACCACTGTGCCTAACACAGCCAACCATAGTTCCCTGAGACACTCATCCCTTTGTCATATGCCCACATTTCATGGTCAGGTACGCTCTAAGCGTGCATATATATATATACCTGGTCTATGCTGGTCTATGACTGTAATAAACTGATTGATTGATATATACCTGTTTTGTAAAGCAGCTCAAAGATGTTGGAAAAAGGGAACCTTTTGTAGAGGTTTGCCATTTGGAAATTTACTTTAAAGGAACTGACAGCTTGGTCAGCTGACACACTCTTGTCACAAAGATTTGTGTTACACTTTAATGTTCTGATTCTTAAAAATAGCTGTACCTGTTGTTTCTGAAGGCAGGAAAGACTAGGTCCCTCTCCTCACTCATGATCAAGCACCTCCTACTCTAACTTGGATTGTGTCCCAGATGACTAAATCAGGGTAATCTTGGGACATGTTTCTGAGGCAGAGGAAGAGAAGTGGCAACTGCTCTGCTTGGATTTCACGGCCTTTTCCCTCAGTGGTCACCTCTGCTCCTGCAAACCAAACTCTGCCCTACAAGGACCTTCCCACCTGTTGCAGCAAGGTGTCACCACATGGAGTTGTACTCAACTAAGTTCTACTCAAGAGTAGACAGTCAAAATTAATGAACCTAAATTAAACTCAGTAGGACTAGCATTGGATAGAATCCTTGGTCAGGACACTCAAGATGGAGAACAAGGTAGAGATTAGACAAGGAGGTAAACAAAAGAAGGAACCCCTTTAGTCATGAGGAATGTGGAGCATCTAATTCTTCAGGGGGACTATGCAATATATTACTGCATCACTCCTACTAAAAATGGACACATATCTATTGCAGCAGCAGCAGTCGTGCTTCTGGAGGTTTTTCAAGAGTGCAGCTCCAAGAGCTGAAAAGCTCTGCAAATTTTAGTTTAGCCAGAGGTTGTGATGTACGAGCAAAAATGAACAGGCCTAGTGTACCATGGGCGGCTTCTGAGTATCTGTAAAGCTAGCCTCTGCAAACAGCCCCATACGCCATGGTGAAGATGGTGATTGGCAGACTGGGTACACAAATTGCTAAGGTAGCATTGCTGGAGGTCAGATGGGACCTCCTGCCATACCTTCATATTGGTCATGTTGGTTACAGATGGCGTCCAACAATATCTTGAGGACCACAGGCTCCCCACTCATGGTGAAAGCATTTCTGCACCTGAAATAAGAACTCAAAAAGGCACCCTTCCTTCCATTTGTCTTAAACGACCCAGAGAGAGGGACAGGGGGCTCTGTGGCTCAGCCAGTGTGGTGTAGTGTGGTGTAGTGGTTAAGAGCAGTAGACTCGTAATCTGGTGAACCGGGTTCACGTCTCCACTCCTCCACATGCAGCTGCTGGGTGACCTTGGGATAGTCACACTTCTCTGAAGTCTCTCAGCCCCACTCACCTCACAGAGTGTTTGTTGTGGGGGAGGAAGGGAAAGGAGAATGCTAGCCGCTTTGAGACTCCTTCGGGTAGTGATAAAGCAGGATATCAAATCCAAACTCTTCTTCTTCTTCAACACTCAGCCAAACACAGATAAGGGCAAACAAGCAAAAGTGCATGTTCCTGGAGTGAAGATCACAGCTGTTGTGCTCCTGCCCTGGTCCTGCTGCCCAGAGCTAAGCCATAGTTTGGCTTTGTGTTATATCTGATCCTGGGTTTATGTTTTGTTCTTGGTTTGGTGCTCATGGTTTGTCTGGAGGAGATGGTTACAATCTCCACTTTGGGAACCTGCCCATTAGCCTAAGCCAGTTTGGCTTTGTGTTACATGCAAACCAAGCCCATGTCCGCTACACACAGTGACTGCTTCATGTCAATTCAGGCCAGCCGAGATAACATGCATCTGCCAGACAGTTTTTCTGGAATACCAGCTACATTAAAAATGACTCTTACATACCACAACATCCATATTTTATAAATTGCTCCACCCAACAACATCACTGCAAAAGCCTGATTCTTCTCAGTTAATATTTGGGAGCCTCAGACCCGGCAGTAGAGCCAATATGGGTTCTCTTCCTGCTCAGCCATTGCCTGGCTGGGAGCGCAAGGCTGGAAGGGAATGTGAGTTGTTGAACTGAATTCATGTCATCCTGAGCTTTTCACTATCATGATGGAAGTACAGAAGGAGATACAGAGTAAGGCAAGGGTCAGCAACCTTTTTCAACCGTGGGCCGGTCCACTGTCCCTCAGACCTTGTGGGGGGCTGGACTATATATGGGGGGGGGAATGAACGAATTCCTATGCCCCACAAATAACCCAGAGATGCATTTTAAATAAAAGTACACATTCTCCTCATGTAAAAACACAATGATTTCCAGACCATCCGCGGGCCAGATTAAGAAGGCGACTGGGCCGGATCCGGCCCCCATGCACTATTCTCTCCTTTTCTGAGTCCCTCTCTCCTCAACACTCCTTCCTCTCCACCTAGCCACTATTTGCCCATGTGTTTTTTCTAATACATGTTTGACCCATAACACCAGGCAGGCCCCACAAACAACCCAGAGATACATTTTAAATATAGTGGTACCTCGGGTTAAGTACTTAATTCGTTCTGGTGGTCCATCCTTAACCTGAAACTGTTCTTAACCTGAAGCACCACTTTAGCTAATGGGGCCTCCTGCTGCTGCCATGCCGCCGGAGCCTGATTTCTGTTCTCATCCTGAAGCAAAGTTCTTAACCTGAAGCACTATTTCTGGGTTAGCAGAGTCTGTAACCTGAAGCATATGTAACCTGAGGTACCACTGTAAAAGGACACATTCTCGTCATGTAAAAACACAGAGATTCCTGGACCATCCGCAGGCCGGATTGAGAAGGTGATTGGGCCGCATCCGGCCCCTGGGTCTTAGGTTGCCTGCCCCTGGAGTAAGGGCTTCTGAGCCACTGAAGCAACCTGCGAAGGAGTCCAGATTGCTAACAAATGCTCTTTCCTACCTGTGCCTTAAGAAATAATGTAAGATGTATGTAAAAAGAGGAGCCTTTACTTCCGAATCAAAGACGTCCTCCTTGGGACAGTTGAGGTGTACAAATCAGAAACCACAAATCCATGGAAAAGCTGATTTGTAAAACAGGAATCGAAAGACCCTGACTGCCACAGTGGGTGATGTGATACAAATTCAGAATTGCACACTGCAAGTTTTGTGAAATCTGATGAACTGCTAACCAGGAATTAATTAATCACAGTCACTTGAAGCCGGCTAGTGCCTTCAAAGGGAGAGAGCTCAGGTTTCAAGTGCTAATCAAAGGGAAACCAATTCATGAACTGGATTTGAGAATTTGAAAGGCATTACTTTTTCTTCTCTTTTTTTGGCTCTAAGATGAGTCCCTGAGTTTCTTGCCTCCAGCTCCCCTGCCTGTTCAGTTCAGATAATAAATTCCCTGTGCATGTAACAGATATGTAGCCAGGAGGTCTAGACATCTGCACGGCAACGATCATGCCATGCCATGTGGAATCCCAGAGGAAACGCAGTAGATTTGCTTAAAAATATTAAGCATTATCAGCATTTCATACTTTTTTTAAAGAAGGATTTGGATTCTGAAAATGGATGGGTGGCAAAAAGAATAGAGAACCTGAAATAAGATTTGGCCAGCCCAAACTACAATTCCTATCATATCTGACCACTGGCCATATTGGCTGGGGGTGATGGGAATTGGAGTCCCACGACATCTAGAAGGCTGGAGGTTCCTTACTCTTAGTGTATGGTCTCCTGCTCCTTCCATGGTTCTCTGGACAAGGATGGAAGGATGGGGAAAATAAATAAATCTAGATTTTGACAGCTACAAAACCCTACTTCTGCTTCCAAAGTAAATGAGGCAAATCTGCTACACATCTGCATAAACAAGCTCCATTTGCAGGCTTGTACCATTTGCACAACTGTGCAGTTTTAAAGAATCTCAATAATCACATCTCAATAAAGAAAATAAAGCAAAAAAAAAAAAAAAGGATAATAACATCCTACGTAAAGCCAGGGATGATGCAGGATTTAAACAAAATAATCCTCCTTTCACAACACCTTCACAGGTGCTGGTTTCTCATCTATCTGTACAAAATTTGCACACTCAATTATTTGTTTTGAAAGAGCTCTTCAACTTTCAGACAATATTCCCAGCCGATCAAAATAAAAAAACCATGTCAGTCTGTAGGTGCTGTCATTATATTCTTCTTCGCCGGTTGCTGTTATTTTTCACACACCCACACCAACAGTTTCCCTGTACCAATACCAGGAACATCTAAAACAATTCACTGAAAAAAAATGAAAACAAACCCAGTAAGAGAAAATGCGGGCTGCTTTTGTCTTCTAGAGGCAGCAGCAAAGTGAGCAGGGAAGGAGGGCCAGTCCAGTGGGAAGTTCTACTGGACAAGCCCCACTGAAATGAAGAGGAGCTGTGCAGGAGCCCTGCTTGGTTTCAACAGGACTTGCTCTGGAGAGCTTCCTGCTGGACCAGGTCCAAACGGTTTGTTAAAATGCCGCACAAGTGCCAGTGACTCATCCAGAGAGCCGTCTCTCGTGAATGTGGCCTAGCACAACCCTGGCCACCGTCTATTGAGGAGGAAGCAGTCATTAAAAATTAACGGAGCCTGCAGAGCAAGAATGAGAGCAAAGCTGATTCGGCAGTCGCTCCGTGGGGCCTCTGGGCTGGCCTGGTCCTTACCCAGCACTTTGGCTTTTAGCTGTAATTCTGGCATGCCCAAGACAGGACAATGGGTCAGTGGCAGAGACAGGACTTGAAACAAAATCCAGGTCCAGTTGACAGTCAACTATAGAAGACCCACAGAGGCAGGGTCTGGTATCTTGCCAAGAATCTACCTGAATGCTCTCAAACAGATTCTGCTTTCAACACTAAGGGCAAGAAACATGCAGTCTGTTGTTGTTGTTGTTTTAATTACAGTGGTACCTCTGGTTACGAACTTAATTCGTACCGGAGGTCTGTTCTTAACCTGAAACTGTTCTTAACCTGAGGTACCACTTTAGCTAATGGGGCCTCCCGCTGCCGCGGCGGCGCAATTTCTGTTCTCATCCTGGGGCAAAGTTCTTAACCCGAGGTACTACTTCCGGGTTAGCGGAGTCTTTAACCTGAAGTGTTTGTAACCTGAGGTGTTTATTACCTGAGGTACCACTGTTTGTTTGTTTGTTTGTTATACCCCACCCATCTGGTTGGGTTTCCCCAGCCACTCTGGGCGGCTCCCAATAGAATATTAAAAACACGATAAAAGATCAAACATTAAAAACTTCCCTAAACAGGGCTGCCTTCAGATGTCTTCTAAAAGTCAGATAGTTGCTTATTTCCTTGACATCTGGTGGGAGGGCGTTCCACAGGGCAGGTGCCACTACCGAGAAGGCCCTCTGCTTGTGACACACACACACACACACACACACACACACAATGACCCTGTGCACTCTGCTCACCAACCTTACCTACCCAACAGCCCCTTTGCCAACCCCCCTCCCCCCCACCTGTCCAACTCCTCCTCTTTACACCTCACCCACTCCCTCTCCTATCCCTTCCCAGTTCACCCCCAGCTTCCTTTTATAGCTCGCTACAACCCCATTCCCCTTTTTAAGCAAACACGATTAGGACTGGGTTGCAAGACTCTGCAAATGCTCAGAAGCACTTTGTTCAGCATGTACCACAGGGATCACTGCCATCTCCCAGGTTAAGTCAGAATCTGCAAGGAGAGCAGAGAAACAGTAACCCATTGGCATTCTTTTCCCAGTATGCCCACCTGTGAGATAATGGTCTGGGCAAGGTACATATCCTGCCCCAAATGGGCCACAGAGGACGGGTCTTGCTTCTCCTTTCCCTCATTACTTCTTGCCAATGCAATCTTAGTGCATCTTCTCTTCATTCCCGCTGGGGCTCCCGTGCCTGTCCCATGATGCCTCTTAGCAGCAGCCATCTCAGATGCTCAAAGCACTGTCACTCTCACCAAATGGAAGTCACTTTCCCAGCCTCTTTAGGGTCTTCAGAGCAGTCAAAACAGAAGAACCATAGTTAAGCGCCTCTTCCCAATCCACTAAACAGTTCGCCTAAGCTGCCTGCCCCCCGTAGCCGCCTACTGGTGGCCATACAAACTGCAGCATGACAACAGCTTTACATTTACAATTTTTGGTTGCTGCTTTAAAAACAGAAATCCACATTTCATGGAACCTCAGATCTATTCCAAATACCACGCTCTATTAGTGTGTATGTATTCAAATGAATTTCACTACATCTACAACAAGGCTCTTAAAGTAGATAAATAAATACTGTTATAAGTTTTAGGGCCAGAATCTGTGGGTGCAAATCAACTCAAAATCCTGGAATTGTAAAAATTTGAATTAATCAAAGTTTGATTAAACTGTGCCAAACACAGAAATCCCTGGATTTAGTTTATGCTAATGAGCCAGGCCAGCTCAGCAGAGGTAACCAAGGCTGATGATGGCCAGTCATTAACCTATTAACAATGCCATTAACAGAGACTCCAGGCTGGACAGAAAATGGGGAAAGCCCCTCACTGAGGTGAGAGATAGTTAGCATAGACAAAAGGCCAGAGTTTCAGGAGGGAGGGGCAGAAAATCAGTGGGCAATGAGGTAAGTGAACGGGGGAGGGGGAGAGTGTCACTTCTGCAAGCTGGAGGGGGCCAGAGCATGAGGCGGGCAGTCTGTTTTATGTTGCAGAGAGGGTCAGATAATCTTAAAATCTGAGGCTACAGCAATGTAAGGAACAGGACCCTCTTGGGATGTGAATATTCAGCACCTCCTCCCTCTAGGTTCAGGCTGTATATATGTGTAAATAAACCATATATCATGAAGACACTACACTCTCTGCTGTTCCTCATTTCCAACAGGAAACACAAACCATGGGGAAGCTCCTAGAACCCCTGGAATCTCACACTGCTGTGGAGAAAGGGGTGGTGTGTATCATTACTATCAATCCCACAAATATTCCAGACATTGTCTTCACCAAGACAGCACTCAGCTTCTCTCTCAGAGAATAATGATCCCCCCTCCTTTGCAGAGGGTCTGGGAAATTTTCAGGGTGGAAAGAAAACAAAACGAATTAGAGGGGGTAAAAAGGGCATCTTACCTTACAGTCCACGCAAGATATAAAAAGGAAGGCTGCTGAATATGGAGAGGCTGTGTGAAGGACTCCGTATCTGAAGATGATTGCATGTCAACCTTATAAATGGAGAAGAAAGAGGCCTGCAGGGGCTCTCTGCGAAATGTGCTCTCTCTTTCCACTCAAGTCATTTTTATAGATCTGAGTCACCTTTATGCCTTCGAGAGAAGCCTTGTTAGTGTTCATACAGGATTTCTTTCATGCAAGCCTTGGGAATTAGGCCTCAAATCTACCAGTAAGTGCTCAAAAGCTATATCCTGTAGAGATGGTAGATGAAGTGGAGAGGGTATACTGGTCCCCCCCCCCCCGCCATTATTCCTATCTCCTCTCTTAAGAGCATGCCACTCTGCTTCTGACATTATATATTCCTTACACCTAAACAACAAGACGAAAAGCATGTCTGTGTAGAAGAAAAGAATAAAAACTGCTTGTATATTCTCTCATCTGACAATCAAATACAAAACATTCCTCTGCAATATAATGCAGACATAACATTAAAATGTGGTTGGCATTAATCATGGTTCACTTTCTTAACTCTAGTTGCAACCCTGTACTTTCTATGAAACCAGTTGGCAAACTAAGCTGTACACCCAGAGCAAGTGTACAGGGAGACAACAGCAAGACCTGTATATCATCTTGCAAACAGAGACAGAGAGTTGCCTTAATCATGGTATTCTTGGTGCAGACACTGACCTTTGACATTTGGACAATCAGATATGAACAAGTTTGCGCCTACACACACAGCCCCTTCCCTCCTTGCAACAACTATGCCCAGAAGTTTTCAATCAACCTTACATGTCCTGTTACATATGACCTGGGAAACTGTGGTTACTGGGTTTGGAACAAGTCAGGATCTTAAACCAACTTCAGATTGGTTTGCTCTGAACCCGATAACCGGTGTTACCTGTTTCAGAAAACATGAGAAGCTATGGTTAACTGGAGGCTTTCAGGTTTATTGCAGTGTGCTGAGAAGGAGCTGTGTATGTCTCAGTTATTAAGATGAGATATGACCATCTGAACTGGGCCATTCATGCTTATCAATGGCTACTGGTAATTCAAACCACTTCAAGCCATGGTTTCACATCCTGGTTTCTTCCCCATCTTTAACCATAAACTATTCAGATACCACAGGACCTACACATTTTTCAGTTCTTTATATATAAATCTCATCAATTTACATGGTGCTTTGCAGAAGGACACAAACATCTTCTCTGCGAAGGTTGCAATCTGAAATTTGACAGGGCAGACACATCAGAAGGAGAGGAGGAAAAGGAGGGGCAGGGGTATGCATGCTCCAGTTCAGTTGGACATACTTAGGCTTAGATCTTGAAAGGACTGAACACTAAGGGGTTCAGACATAGCTAATAGTTTGAAAGAGGCCCTGGCTAAGCAGTCCTCAGTGCCTTCTGCTATTGTGAGGCCCCTCAACAGACACCCATCTTACACTATTTACTAGTGAGGAGGGCAGACTGCACCACCAAGCAGAGCTCCTGAGCCAGGCAAAAATATGTGTGCCAGCTGACACTGCCACGTTAGCAATGCAAGTCCCACATCCTAATATGCGTCCTGGGGTAGGGCCAACATTATTAACATGAGGACACCAGAGTGTTCACACATGCAATGCTGGCCTGGAGCTCTGCTGTGCGCTGGCACCACCCACCTGAGCCACATCAGCTGCGATGGTGGTGCATTCAGCTCAGTGGCAGCTGGACCTGTCGATGCACAAGATTTGGCTTCCCCTCCCATTCTAGGTGCATTTTGAGGGAAGGGTCATGGCTCAGTGGTAGAGTACATGCTTTGCATGCAGATGTTCCCAGGTTCCATCCGCAATATCACCACGTAGGGCTGGGGGAGAACCATGCATGAAACTCCAGGGGGCCACTTCCAGTCAGTGTAGACAATACTAACTCTGTATAAGGCAACTTCTTATGCTTCTGCACTGGCACCATGTCTGAAAAGGTTTTGCGGACAAAGATGGATACTGAAGAAGGATTTGAAGGAAGAGAGAGCACATCACACAGAAGTTCCAGACATCAAGAGGAAGCAAAAACAATGGCCAGAGTCTGTTAAGAGAGGTACGATTGGAGCTGTCAGGCTTTGAGCTTCCTCTCCCTCTGTGCCATTAGCAGCAGGACTGGCATGCAGAAACAGAGCGGCAGAAGCTTTTCATGGCATGGAGATTAAAGGCACTGCCAGACAATCGTTTTCGGGTGCAATTCAATCACACACCGGCAAATCCAGGTTGCACAATTACATTTGAGTGGGAGGTCTTGCACAACAAACTTGCTTTCCTAAAAGACCAGCTTTTTGCAGGAAGGAAAGTGATGGGGAAATGCACCTTAAAATGCAAGGCAACACTTGCTTTGATGCAACATTGTCTAACCCCCCTGAAAACAAACCACAATGAAGCCAGCGTCATCTAAAGACCCTCCAAACAAATCAGGAGGAATGATCAATAAAATGACTGGTAAAGTTTCAATCAGCTAATGAGTTTCTGCATCTCCTGTAAGAAAGCTGAGAACTCTTTGAGGTACACAAATTCAGGCAGTATCATATTTAAATGTCTGGCCTAACCTATCCCAAAGGCTCAAGTCAGAGCAGGAAACAAAGCAGCAAGGCAAAGCAAACAAACTGAAAAGCAACTCTCTCCACCACCCAGCACCCCAAAAAAAGAACTGCAAGCACAATAAAACTAGGAGCAGCCACACTGGTGAAACAACTGTGTTACTGCAGCATTTAGGGCTTTACAAGTTATAACCACCAGCTTGATTTTTGCCTGGCATAATATGCATCTCATACATACTGTTGACATGTTTGCAAATGGGATGTGCTAAATTGGGATCATTCATTTGCATTAATTCAGACAGGTGTGTTCCCCCCACTCTCCCCCCTCCCTTCAACAGGAAATGCAAGTACAATAAGGCAAGGACAGGTTTTCCACTGTCTCTGTTTCTCCCTCTCACACCCCACCTCAGGCTGTATCCAACTAAGTTATACTCAGAGTAGACCCATTAAAGTTAATGGATCATATCCATTAATTTCAATGGATCTACTATGATGAGGACCAAAGTTGGACAAGAGGACTCTCATACTCCTACTTGACTTGTTGACAACACATGTGCACACACACACACACACACACACACCATTCTGCAATAAGGAAAGAATAGCAAGATGCACTGGGAAGTGTCCGGTAACAACTGCTTGACACAGTGTCATCTGACATGGTGTCATCTAACCTCTGCACAAATAAACCAGGAAGGATGGGCAATAAACAGGTCATTTGGAAGGGTCTTTGCTTAGAAGTGATAGGTGCACATGCAGCAAGGATATAATAATAATAATAATAATAATAATAATAATAATAATAATATATTATTTATACCCCGCCCAGCTGGGGCGCCTTCCAACAAAGGTTAAAAATACATTAAAACATCAGTCATTAAAACCTTCCCTAAACAAGGCTGCCTTCAGTTATCTTCTAAACTTCATGGCGGGCGCCACTTCTGACAAGGCCCTCTGCCTGGTTCCCTGTAACTTCGCTTCTCACAGGAAGGGAACTGCCAGAAGGCCCTCGGGGCTGGACCTCAGTGTCTGGATTGAATGATGGGGGTGGAGACGCTCCTTCAGGAGGAGAAGGAGAAGGCCAGTGGATTCCAGGGCAGGCTGCCCATTCTGGGTGTGGGACTTGACAGGTACCCAACAACCTTGACCCATGCCCTGGCAATGAATTCTGGCAATAGGTCTATCTCCTGTAAGAACATAAGAGCCCTGCTGGATCAGGCCACATGCCCATCTAGTCCAGAACTGTGTTTTCATAGTGGCCAACCAGATGCCCATGGGAAGCCCACAAGCAGGACATGAGTGCAACAAGCTCTTTCCCCACTAGTGTTCCCCAGCAAAATAGCCATCGTATCTAGCAGTCATTCATAGCCTGGTCCCCCCCCAAATCTATCTCTCTTGTAAAGGCATTCAAATTGCTGGCCACCGTCACACCTTGTACTAGCAAGTTTTGTAGTTTATCTCTGTGCTGCATGAAGATGTACTTCTTGACTCTTCCAACAATCAGCTTCATTGGATGTCCATTAGTCCTAGGGTTATGGGGGGAAAGCATGCACCCCAATGCCACTATTATTCAAGGCTGCTGGTCCTAGCCCCCACATTGAGATATGTGGGTGGGGAGCCTCAAGTCACAGGTTAAATTCGGCCCTCTGAGCCTTTATACTTGGCCCTTAGGAACCTCCCAGGCCTTGCCCCCTCCTAAGCAGCCGTATTCCTCATCAGCCCTGCTCTGTGGCCAGCCTAACACTTTAGTCTGGATGGAATGCGTCCTTGAATGGTGTCCTTGAACTTGCTTGCCAGGATGCAGAGGCGAATGTGGGTGAAAGAACCTCTGCTACGATATAAGTAAGAGTTACACCCATTGCTCCGGCCACTTTTTCCCCTTGTCCAGAGAATGAAAGAAAGTTCCCCATTCCTAATGTAGGAAGAAAAGTAGCATGGGATACAAAGACCCCTGATCTAGAGAGTGTTGTGCATATGGCTTTGCCACCTATAAGTGCCTGTAGACATGCAATGGTGCAAATGAGAGACCCCAAGCAATTGCAGGTGCACTAAGAGGTTTCCGGACATTTCTCCTTTGCAGGTGGCTTTTGCATAACCCAGCTGAGTGCACTGAAGCAGGATTGCTTTGAATTGTGCAGAAAAGCAAAGGCTTGTGTTAAGGCCACCCTAGGCCAAGCCCATAGGCGGCTGAACTTGAATGCAAGCTGAGAGGATACGTTCTCCTGTTATATCGGAAAAGGGGCACTGCTACACTCCAGCCCAGACTAGAGCTGAGAAAAGGAGGAGCCTGAAGCAGAGATACTGCTCTAGTGCCCAAGGAAAAGCTAACAGCCAGGGCCCAATGCAGAGTGCCAATTATGCAGGATGGTGTTGCACACTTGTATTCTCTTCTGTGCACAAAGAAGGCTCTGAGGTTTGAGCAAACACAATTCCAAGAAACTTGTGTCACTAGGACACGCCAATCCTAGTAAAAGGCTCAAAGCAGGAATTGGCAAATGTGTGAATTTTGGTTTCTCTTTGTTCCTCGTTTTTCCAGTTTCAAGTTCAGTTCTCCTCATTTCCACATCAGTTTGTGTCTAAAATAAAATAAAATAAAATAAAATAAAACCCTCATGAAGATTTAGTAGCATTTTCATATGCATTCCACCAACGTACAGATTTTTTCAAAGCAATTTCCCCGTTTTTGTATGCTACTTTCACCAGCACATACATTTTTATGCATGGTTTATGCTAGCAAATGCATTTCTGTATGCGTTACGCGGCTGAAGAGCTGCATTGCAAGATTTGGAGAAATTGTGCCTCAGTTTGTGTGTTGTTTCAAAATGTGTAAATTAGGGAGGTTTGCCTTTAAATATGGAATGAAACAGATTTCTCTCCCCAACCCCCCAACCCCAATCCCTAGCCCAGAATACCTTGCTCATAAGGGCACAAAAGGGCAATAAGAACCGGGAGGCGGAAACCCCTTTCCGGCATAGCACACGCTCAAGGGCACTCTCATCTTTGATACTGCTTCACCTTTTCCAGCACGGCTGAACTCTGGAGTCAAGAGCAAGTTCTTCTGCAAGTTCTTATGACCTTTCGCTGAAAATAAACTCAGAGCCTTGCTTTCCTCTGTCCAGTTAAGCACGTATCCTGTCACACTGGGGGATAATGTAGCACATACTGTCAGCCTCCAATGCAAAACTGGGGCAGAGGGAGAGCTTGAAAGGCATTTCACCCCCTTGCCAGAATGATTACGTTCCCCATGCATTTGAGAGGAAGCAAATTGCTTCTGTCTGCTAGCAGCATGGATTCGGCCAACCTATCTTTTAATTTAGATACAAGTTTCTAACCTCCAAGGCATGAGGAGAAAAAACTTAGGCAGATCTCTGATTCTAAGAGAAGGTTTGCACAGGTCAGAAAATAAAACGGACTGCTTTTAAGAGCAGACCGCAGATCTGGAACCTTGTTAGCCTGACACATACATGGCACAGTTAAGGGTTAACATTCCTAACCTAGTCTGCAACTTTCACTGATCTAGCCTTGAGCATCCTCCCCCCCCCCCCCACGCCCTGCCAAAGCCCCATAGGACTGACTAATCTCTGGGCATCTATCCTTGCTTTCCTTCTGGAACCACGGAAGCCGTTCTTCTTGACCTGCAGCTCCATCTGCTGTTTTAACACTGCCTCTTTCGCCGCCACCAATGCTCAGGGAGAAATTGTGTGTGTGTGTCTCTGTCTCTCGCTCCCAGGCTCCTGAACCAATTGCTATGATGGAACCAGGCTACCAAAACTAAAACAAGTGAGGGGAGGAAAAGAATCCTTACTATCTAGCAAACCATTTCAAAATAAATAGAGACACTGTTAATTCTATAGCAGCTATAAAGACCCCAGGGGGCAGAAGTGCACCCTAGGTGGTCTTAGGGTTTCATGTACATCCCCTGGCATGATTTTATGGGGAGCCAAAGGGGAAATGGGGGGGGGCAGCAGAAAGAGAGAAAGGGGATGAGGGGGGCAAGGGATGTGTTGTAAGCTGCCCAGAGTGGACAGGGTATAAATTATTATTATTATTATTATTATTATTATTATTATTATTATCACCACAGGGGTTTCCCTGCCCGCATTTGACTCTAGCCCCATTCACTTTTGGCACCAGCCATGCCCACCATCAATATGCGGCCCTTCTCTGCCCCTGCAGAGACACAAAGCTGCCTGAAATGAGCTGAACTGATATGGTCAATCCATGTTTTCATCATATTGAACTGGGATTCAACCACTTAAGATTTCGAGATGGGGCTTTCTGGAATTGGGTTCTGGGTTCAAGTGAAATCTTGATGCCGGTTCATTTATTACTTCTCTAACCACGATTCTGCCCGCCCCCAATCCATATAAATGAACCTGGGCTACAAATTGGTCTCATCGACACATCCCTTTAAACATCCCTATGCTTAACTATGGTTTAAAAGTGGGCTGAAAATCGTGGGCATGTCATGGTCCTTCCACACTCCTGCTGTGCCATGCTGCCAGGAGTGAAGCCACGGTTTGTGACTGTAGTTTCTTTCAATGTGGCAAACTCTGTCAGCTGAAATCCTCTATTCTACTGGACTATTAAAGGTGCAGGAGTCCCCTTTCCCTTTTTTACCGGGTCACTCTAATCTCCGCCCACTCACTCCCTTGGGAAATAAATGCTAACCTGACCTTTGAAACTAGTAGCAGCTGAGAGATTTGGCCTTAATATATCAGGCAAGAAATAGCTGTGCAACTACATTAAGACTATCCAGGTCATAGGACTGAACCTTAGATCTGAAAAGAGGTTCCTAAGTTGAGCCCCGGATCAAATAAAAGCCCGAATGTGGAAATATCAGTGCTACTGGGGAAAGGAGACAAAAGCCCAGCGAGCTTGAGAATCTGGCTTTCGGCAAGGCTGCTCTGTGCTGAGTTTCAAGTCATTAGGCAACAGGAGGGAGTCGAAAGTGATCTGCAGGTGATCACAGGCACATTACTCACAGCGCTGAGCCTGCATGCAGAACAGGTGCCTCTAAAGAAGAGCCATTCTCTCGCACACCTGGCACAAAACGAGACGTGTATTTTTCAGCTCTCACACGACTAATTCCTAACAGTTTGTGTTACAAGCACTTAAGCATCTGTTCCAGAAACGGAAGGCACTACAGGACTCGAATCTCTTGTTGCAGGACAAGAATATGTGAGCTTTGGTCATCACAGGGAAAATGGCTCACAAATTACACATTTCTAAGCGTAAAGAATGCATTTCTAAGGCTGTTTGGCGGGATTTCATTTCTCACACGTCAAATTCAGCTATACAAAACTATCTTCCACCCACCAAATTGCAAAATTTGGCTGAACTACGCAAGTTCTTGCATGATTTCAGCCGATACTGGTGCGGCTTCTGTGCCTGCCGCGGAGTGTCTACAGGACTACTGCCTTGGGGGCTTCAGTCACCTCAGTCTGCCTAATGACAGAGCTAGCTCTGTGGCTGGGAATGATGGGAATTGGAGCCCCAACAACATATGAACAGTAAAGGTAACGGTAAATGACCCCTGGACGGTTAAGTCCAGTCAAAGGCAACTATAGGGTTGTGGCACTCATCTCGCTTTCAGGCCGAGGGAGCCAGCATTTGTCCACAGACAGCTTTCTGGGTCATGTGGCCAGCATGACTAAACCTCTTCTGGTGCAATGGGACACTGTGACAGAAACCAGAGCACAGGGAAACGCTGTTTACCTTCCCACCACATCAGTACCTATTTATCTACTTGCACTGGCATGCTTTCAAACTGCTAGGTTGGCAGGAGCTGGGACAGAGAAACGGGAGCTCACCCCGTCGTGGGGATTCAAACTGCCGACCTTCTGATCAGCAAGCCCAAGAGGCTCAGTGGTTTAGACCACAGCACCACCCGCATCCCATACGAACAGTAGGAGGAGCGCGAGCCAATGACAGGCAGAGTGGCTGGGGCAACCCAGCCAGATGGGCAGGATATAAATAATAAATAAAGTAGGATGGTGGTGGTGGTGGTTATGATGAAAGGCCACAGGTTAGTCTCCCCAGGTTTTGAATATAGGTATACTTTTTAGAGTACTAAATCTGGATGTTTAGTCACTGTACATCTGTTGTTTGATACCATGTACTAAGCCTTAGGGTCATATCTGCAGCTCTTGCTGCAAAGACTGGCACTGCCTGGAATAGTGGTTTTCAACCAGTGTACCGAGGCACCTTGGAGTGCCGCGGGCAACTGGCCTCTGTCCCTCTTTCCTTCCCTCCCTCCTTCTGATGCCGTCTTGAGTCTCTGCCTCCCAAAGGCTTGCACAGCTGTTCATTGCAGCAGCCCTGGCTACAAGCTGAATGGTGAATGGTGCCTCTGGGGCTGGCCAGGGAGTGCTTCCCAGGCCTCTGTGGGGCAGTGTGAGGAGGCACCTCTCTTTGGGGCAGGGAAGCAGCTCAGAGACCAGGGGTGGCGGCAGTGGCTGCCCAAAGGACTCCCAAGGAGAGGGGAGAGGAGAAGAGGCTGAGAGAACCCTCCACAAGGGAAGGTGTTCAAAAAAGGGTAAGAGGCTGCAAGCTCTGGAGGCAAGGGGTGACATAACTGGGCTCCTGAGCCCCACAGGGGTGCTGCAGAAAGGATGTAGTTGGTCAAGGGAACCGTGGACTCAAAAAGGCTGAATACCTTTGGCCTAGAACGTTATATTTGCAGTGTTCACTGACACCTATACATGCTCAGCACCGGAGGGAGTGCCACACTGCTATGCTTGGCACAGCCACACTGTGCAGGCACTGAATGGCCAGCTCCAGAGGTTGGCAAGGTTGGCAAGATGAGGTCAGAGGTTTTCAACCTCTGCACCCTTGGATAATTTAACAATTGGCCAAGGGTGCTGCAGGAGGGCCCTCCCCTCTCTCCCCCTCTTCACGTCAGCCATCCTTCCTTCATATTTGCAAATCTCTCGATCTATTTCTCTATCTCTCTCCCCAGCCCGAGTCCTGCTGCTCCTCCTGCTTTCTGTCTTCCAATCATATTCCAGATTTGATTCTCTCCCTCCTCCCCCTCCACTCTCAACAGGGCAGGGCGGCGTGGAACGGGGGAATCCCCACTTATGCACTTCCTGTAATGGAACCCCAGTATAAGTGGCTTCCACAGGGGAGCCACAGAAAGAATGTGTTTGGTCAAGGGCACTGTGGACTCAAAAAGATAAGAAAACCCCTGCCTTAGGTTGTCATGAGACTCATTGCAGAGGACTGCAGAAGTTGAATAAAACCAATAAAGGGTATTTGCTTTCCTTTACCCTTAACTAGCCACCAATTTGCTGGTGGCAATGATCCAAAAAGCTGCAATCTAAAGCCTGAGTTTCATGGAGGTTGGGTAGCTAGTATCTTCGTAATAATGGCATTGTGTAAGAAAACATACAAACCAGCTTATATAATCTTGCAGAATAAGAATTACCAAAATTAAAAGGCTGTCTTACAAAAATGAAAGGGTCTTGTGCAGCATCCCAGAACACAAGATCTATATTACCAATTTAAATGTGTTTGAAATCGAACCAGTTTCTACTATGGCTTCCACAAAAGGACCTGGGAAATGGGCGTTTCATGATGATGCTTGACAATTCCTTATCGGGTATCTCCAGTGCCTTATTGTGATCTGTAATCCCTCAAGACGGCTTAGTATACAATTTTGATCAGACCTGAAATGTGTACTTAAACTTATAATACAGCTAGACATGTCTCCTTGAGAAGCAGGACCAAGGTCTTGGCTATTCCATAAAGATCTCCAAAGTCCCGCTTCACACCACTTGTTGCCAGAACGGTGTCACCTGAATAAGTCCCATGGCTTTAAGGCAAAGACTGGGAAGTTGTGGTCTTCCCAATGTTGCTGGACTACAGTTCCCTTCATCCCTGACCATCAGCCATGCTGGCTGGGGCTGATGGGAGTTGTAATCAAACAACCTCTGGAAGGCCCTAGGTTCCCCATGCCAGATTGAAGGAATCAGGAGGAGAATGCTACACATACCAGATTAACTTCCTCATTTGCTCCTGATCTAAGTGGGTAAGGAGGACTGAAAGAGTCCTAATTGGGAAAGTTGCATCTTGCCTATGTTAAGCCATGAACCCAGAGAAAGAAAACATTGTGAGTGTTGAGAGAGGAACTTGATTGAAGAAAGGCAGCTCTTACCTGGTCCCGGATCCTCTCCTGCTGTCCTCGGATGGCCAAAGCATGCTGGGGGTATTTGCTCTTCAGGTGGTCCATGAAGGCATCTCGCTTCCGTTCCATCTCAGACTTCTGGAGCCCTGTCAGTGCCTCAAGGCTCTGGGCAGCGATGACCGTGTGCCGGCGCTCCGAGGTATGCACCAGGCCTACGTTGGAGAATCGGCGTGTGCCATTGCCCAGGGTCCGGTATTCCCGTGGATATTCTGCATCGTCTGCTGAGATCATGTGGGCGCTGGTCCTCTCGGGATCTACACGGATTGGGAGAGAAGGGAAGGAAGAAACAAGAGAGGGAGTCAGGGTACCTTTCTACTTACCTCACAGTGCAGAAAGGGGACCAGGGATGTCGGCTCTATAGGTAGGACTGGGAGAGCTTTCTCAAAAAGGGGTGGGCAGGGTAGGGAGAAAGAAGGCAATCAGAGGCTATGTTAGAATGAAGCGCTGATCAGTCTTCAGCACTGCATGACCCTCCTTTTGGGATAGGGAAAGAACAGTCCCATCCAGGCACCGGCAGGATTTTCCCTTTGGTTGTGGTGTCCATTGGAACTGGTAGGTTGGAAGGCAGGGAAGCCAACAGTAGGGGGAGCTAGAGCCAATGACAGGCACAGCCAACACATTCTAGCTTTGTGTACATCCTCCATCCTACTGAGTTTTACAAGGGCAATGCAGAGACTAAGGATGCTGACAGCCAGGGCCACTGCACCTGGAATGGATATAATTAGGTAGGCAGGCAAGTAGGGGCAGGCTGAGGTTGGTGGGGAAGTGCCCCATGTGCCCTATGTCAGGCTTCCTCAACCTAGGCCCACCAGATGTTTTTGGCCTACAACTCCCATGATCCCTAGCCAGCAGGACCAGTGATCAGGGATGATGGGAACTGTAGTCTCAAAACATCTGGAGGGCCGAGGTTGAGGAAGCCTGCCCTATGTGGACCAGCCTCCATTAATCATTGGTGGCAACTGTCTCCAAGAGAATCAAGACTTTGCTACAGCTTTCTCTTCCCACTGATCAGCCTCAGAACAAGGCCACAAAAATTTTCAGACTCTTGAAGGAAGGGGCTGGTAGATCTCGGTCTTTACAGGGGCATGACAGAGGTAGGTAAGAGATGGGGAGATGGGAGGGAAGTCCATTCCAATCACTTTTTATTCCAAAGTGATTTCAAGGGGGTTTCTCAGTGCAAAGGGGACAAAGGGGGCGTGCTTGGGGGTGGGGTGAGGGGCAGAAAAGAGGCCGTCATCCGGAAGACAGACAAGACATAAACATATCAAGACGACAACTGGGGGCGGGAGGTACCACGGAGACATCAAAACTGCCCCCCCGGGGGGGGGCTAAAATCAAACATAAGACAGTCATGAGACCTCAATGGGGATGACGGCCTAGGTGCCCCTGCTCTCAAGCAGAAGCAGACAGAGGGACAAAGACAGACGAACATTCTGCAACAGTAAATACGGACATAAAGGAACTGAAAGAAAACGGAAATGAGGTGCAGGTTGGTTCATGGGGGAGGAGGGAGGAATTTTTGTGGAACATCGCTCTGAAGCTCAGGAATAGCTAGAACATCTGAAAACTGGAGAAGGGGGCTTCCGCTTCTGACGCCTGGCCCAAGAAAGGAAAGAACAGCAGCACAGCCTAGTTCCCAAAAGGTTTGTGTCCCTTCAGACATCTTGATTCATTACCATCAGTAAAATAGGCCAACAATGCTCACATCCAAGGAAGCAAACTCTACCTCCCCACCACACACCAGCTAACTGCACTGTAAACATTCCTAAATAGTCTCATGATGCTGTTTCCATAACCAATCACACTAGCTTAAATGCTCCATATGAAGTATGGGACTGCTATATTCTGCCCCATGTATTTTATGCAGAAAAATAATCTTCCCTTTGTCAACTTCCCCTCCTGCAGCTGTTAAAATACTTATGAATACTCTATGACATCACAGCAACTCAGCCAATGGCTAGGAGGCGATGACCTCAGCTCTGCAAGGAGCGCTCCAGACCGGTGTTTTCTCGTAGGTATATTCAGCAGTATGTTCTTCACGCAGTAGCGGTGGACTTGTTCTGCTTTATTTGTTCTTCTACAACACATCCCCCAATGCTACCACATTTTTACTGTCCAGAGGGGCTATAGCGCAACAGTAAGTGGTACCGCAAAAAACGCATTTGTGGTATGAAAAGTTATAGGATTCCAAAAGGAAATTGCAGGATATGCACAGATTGGAAATGAAGTCTTATGACCGACTCAAAACTTGCGCAAGCAAATAATATTGAAATCGGGGTCGCATATGGCCTGTCTAATATCATGAGTACATATCATCATGAATGCACAACGAGGACATCTGGAGAGGCCTTACATCTTTAAGCAGGTTTTAAAAGCACACTAATTTAGGGCTGCTTCTTTCTAATGTAGGTTTCTTATGAGCTTAAGTCAGAGAGTTGTTTTAGAATGCTTACCTAGCTTATCTACTGTAACTCATGTTGCTGTTTTATTTATTTTAAAGTGGCATATGCTTTTAAAATAGTGTGCTGCTGCCATATAAATTGAGTCTTTTGCTTCTGAACTGTATTTTACATGTCTTTAGAAGAGCTATTCCAAAAAAACCCCAGCCTATAAATGAATTTATAAATAAAAGAACTGTGAATCCTTTACTGCTATAAGACGATGGAGTCTGACCCTTCATGAGGTGATCAGTTTGTATGGCAAAATACATTTCTGGCCCCAAAGATGGTGTCTGGGGAATAGAGTGGATTCCAATATTGCGGAAGAAGTTAGACATTCCTGATCAACAGCACCCATAAATTAGTGGTCTTCATAAAGGATAACACCTGCTTAGCTGAAGATAAGAGGCAAAGACTAACTCCTGAAGTTCCAACACTACATCAGACTTCCCCTCTATAGTCACTGGCATGGAAATCGTACTTTCTCTAGCAGAGGCAAGCTTTGATAGGATCAGGGTGACCCATGGAAAACAGCCTTGCAAGACTGGCAAATGTCTGGATAGCGTCGTATAGACATGGTTGTATCTGGGTAGAATTAGGACTTTCTAGTAGCTGTTCTGTTCTGATTGAAAAGAAACAGTTAACAGTATTGTCCAGCTTTCTGACTGCAGCATCTTCTAAATTCATGTTCTTCCACCATCGGTCCCCAGATGTTGCTTGTTTACAACTCCCATGAGTTGTAGTCTCACAACATCTGGGGACCACCAACAGGAAGAACATTGCTCTGAGCCTCCCATGACAAAACAGGATGGTAGTTGTATCATTAGCCACATACTTCCTTTGAAACCTCTCAAAAAATCAGAATGCCAATTTTTATTGGCGCTCTTCTTGGGGGTGGGGGGAGAGGGAAGAGTTGTTTTCTCTCTGGTTTTTGTACTGATCAATTCAGTTCTCCTCTTTATTTTCTACTTCCTTTGGTAACCAGAAGTAAAACTTCTGTGTGCAGCATCAGTAGCTTCCTACCCACCACCAAGAGATAAGAGTCTAAGCTGTGTGTAACTTAAAACAGGCTGGCCAGCATAAATCAACAAAATACTGAGCAGCTAATGCAGTATTCCTGTGAGCCAGCAGAAGCAACCCTTATGTTCTTAAATCTATCAGACACGTTGATTTCCCTGATAACTCCACATTCCTTGCAAATGCTCAATAATCACAGAACCCACAAGGTCCTGCTCTTGAGGTTGCTGACTCTGCCTTCTGAAAATGGCACAGTCCCAGTTATGGGCTGAGCCACGTCAAGATGGCCATTTTGCAATAATATACGGCTTCGGTTAGAGCTGTAATAAGCAGTGGAGTGTACGGATGGCTCTAGAGATTGGCAAAGGAAAGACAAGCTTTCTCCTCCATAAAAATACTTTATGGGTTCTTGTTATCTGGAAAGAATGGGTGGGGTGGTGGAAGAAAACTAGTGTTGAAAAAATTAAAAAGAGATTTAACAAGGCCGTAAAAATGAAGATCAGCTCAGCTGAGCTCTCAGCTGCAGAATTCATTTCATTTTATTGCCATTTTAGGGAAGCATCTTCTTACCACCTTTGAAGTGCTACTCTGAGGAAGATCAAGGGAGGAGGAAATGGCTATGGATGCGGCTTGGCATCACACTTTGTGCCCCCTGCCCACCAGCAAAGTTAAACATGTCGAAACTGGGTCCAATATTCTAAATCTACCTGAAGGACAGGTTGTGGTCTGGCAGGTTGTGTTTGCTGATGGGATGCGCTGGCAATCTTGGCACCTGAAAAGTTCCTCTCCTGAAGGCCCACATCTTCAACACGGCTGTCCTCAAGCCACCTCTCCTAGCTTTACCTTTCTGGCTCCCTGGCTGTCACTCTCCTAGTCCCAGTACACATGTACCTCTAGTCCACAGCTGAATATGGCCCTCCAAGGCTTTCAGTCTGGCCCTCAGAGTTCTCTCCAGTTGCTGTGCTCTGGTCCTTCCTCAAGAGCTTTTTTCATGATGGAATGTGTCCTTGGACACTGGAAATGCCCCTTGCTTGCCTAGGAGAGATGTGTGGGCATAGAAACACCTGGCTTTTACACATTCTATGCAGCACCCTATTACCTAAACTTCCTGTATAGAAAGAGAGGCCACAATTTGAAGCCCTTCAGACTGATGCAAGATACAGCTCCAAGCCATCATAATTCCTGCTTGTCACAATTTGTCACTCTGCTGCAAACTCCCACTCCAAAGTATGTCACATCTGACGCCCCCAGCACACATTTTTAATGCCTACACAGTAAACAATCCCATTTATTCCTTGGAAGGAGTGTCTTTTTATTGGCAAATACAAACAACTCATGGAAAGCAGGCATGAAGAACATCATTTCACACCATTCAAAATAATCCTTCAGGAGCAATGACGGCTAGTGTCCATTGGGAGCAGTGGCAGGGAAGCAAAAAGAGAACCCAAAATTAGGTGGAACCAGATCCAATGACAGGCATAGTCAATGGCAGGTGGAGCCAACTCAGTTGGAGAGGTGATATGATAGTCATTTTCAAGTATTCCGGGCTGCCACATGGAAGATGGAGCAAGCTTGTTTTCTACTCCAGAGAGTGGGGCCCAAACCAATGGAGTCAAGTTACAAGAAATGAGATTCTGACTAAAAGCCAGGCAAAACTTTCTGGCAGCAAAATCTGGACTCTTCTTCACTGGAGGCTTTTGAGCAGTGTTTGGATGGATGACCACCTCTCAGGGATTCTTTGCATTGCAAGGGATTGGACAAGATGACCCTCGGGGTCCGTTCCCACTCTACATTCCTATGATTCCATAGAATCATAGAATCATAGAGTTGGAAGAGACCACAAGGGCCATCGAGTCCAACCCCCTGCCAAGCAGGAAACACCATCAGAGCACTCCTGACATATGGTTGTCAAGCCTCTGCTTAAAGACCTCCAAAGAAGGGGACTCCACTACACTCCTTGGCAGCAAATTCCACTGTCAAACAGCTCTTACTGTCAGGAAGTTCTTCCTAATGTTTAGGTGGAATCTTCTTTCTTGTAGTTTGGATCCATTGCTCCGTGTCCACTTCTCTGGAGCAGCAGAAAACAACCTTTCTCCCTCCTCTATGTGACATCCTTTGATATATTTGAACATGGCTATCATATCACCCCTTAACCTCCTCTTCTCCAGGCTAAACATGCCCAGCTCCCTTAGCCGTTCCTCATAAGGCATTGTTTCCAGGCCTTTGACCATTTTGGTTGCCCTCCTCTGGACACGTTCCAGTTTAGACCAGATTAGACACCATCTTCTCTCTGCCGAGTTGTACAAGCGCAACACTGATGCTAAGGAGGAGGAGGAAGCTGACAGCCAGGGCCAATTCATAGACTGGTTGCAAGAAGGCAGGCAGGTGGGGGCTGGCTGAGGGCAGTACTGAGGTTGGTGGGGCAGGACCCTATTTGCCCTAACGCAGAGGTTTCCAACCTTTTTGAGTCCATGGCTACATGAACCAACTACATTTTTCTGCAGCAGCCCTGTAGGGCTCAGGAGCCCAGTTATGTCACCCCTTGCCTACAGAGCTGCCAGTCTCTCGCCCCTTTTCAAACACCCTCCCTTGTGGAGTGTTCCCTCACCCTCCTCTCCTTTCCTCTCTCCTTGGGAGCCCTCCAGAAAGCTGCTGTTGCCATCCCTGAGCCCCAAAGCGAGGTGCCATCTAGAGGCACCATTTGCCTGTGGATCTTACAGCCAGGGCTGCTGCAATAAACAGCTGTGCAAGCCTTTGGAAGACAGAGACACGAGGGGGCATCCAAGGAGGGAGGGAAGGAAAAAGGGACAGAGGGCAGTGTTGCCTGCGGAACCCCTAACCACCCTTCAAGGCACCCTAGGGTGCCACGGCACACTGGTTGAAAACCACTGCTTTAATTTATTGACCTTCCTTTTTGGAAGCTGTGTGTGTTTGCACATGTGTATTTATATTTTTATCTCACTCTTCCTTCCTCTAAGGAGTTCAGGGTGGCTTACATAATCTTCCTCCTCCCCATTTTAGCTTCAGAGCAACCTTGCAAGGTAGGTTAGGTTGAGAGATAGTAGTTGGCCTAAACCAAATCACTGCAGCCCAAAGTACAGTGGTACATCGGGTTACATACGCTTCAGGTTACAGACTCCGCTAACCCAGAAATAGTGCTCCAGGTTAAGAACTTTGCTTCAGGATGAGAACAGAAATCGTGCTCCGGCAGCACGGCGGCAGCAGGAGGCTCCATTAGCTAAAGTGGTGCTTCAGGTTAAGAACAGTTTCAGGGTAAGTACGGACCTCCGGAATGAATTGGGTCCCTTTACCTTTACCTTTTTACCACTGTAGTACAAACCAGGCACAGGATGACTACCTCTGCCTTCATACAGAGTCAGGTCATGGGTCCACCAGTCATTGCCATGGGTCAGGCCAGTATTGCCTACACAGACTGGCAGAGGCTCTCTGGGGTTTCAGGCAGGGGTCTCTCCTCCCAGCCCTACCTGGAGATGCCAAGGAATTGAACCCAGCCCTTCTGCATGCAAGACAGATGCTCTTTCACTGAGCTACAGACTTTTCTCAAAGTGAGAAGGAACTACTAAGTCGTTGTTACTACTTCCCCTCCACTCTTGATGCATGCCTTGCTTTTATGAATGGCTCTAAATCCCTGCCACTTTTATCACCCTACTCCCATGTCTCTGTTACACCCTGGGAGAGGAGTGCCTTAGAAACTAAATCACTGGCACTCTATGAAATGGCCCTCGTCAATTAACACAGGAGACAAATGATAGCTCTTTAAGAGAGTTGAAAATAGGGTTGCCACCTTTTAACCTGACAAATTATGGACAGTCCAGCTATTTACCACATCAGTGGGGCAAAACAGATCGGACATCAAAAGGGTTGATCCTGTGTATCTTGTCCCCTTGCAGTAATTGTTCAACAGGTCACTAAGGTAAGAAGGTAGACTGTTATTAGCTTTCATAATGATTTCATTCTCCAAGAAACTATTTTTGAAACATACTTACTGGGGTTCTCTTAGGGACAAACTAGATTAGATGGCGGCAGACTCAATGCAAACCTTTATAAAGCAGAGGTGGAGTGGAGTAGGGCAACTGGAAGTGTAGCATGGCTGGGTTGAAGGCAGGAGCCGAACCCTCCCATGCCCATGTTTTCACTCCTGTCTCAGCGATGTCTACGCTGGCTTGGTCATGTGCACAGTATGGAAGGTGGCAGGATGCCCAAGGACATGCTCTACAGGAAGCTGGCTTCAGGCACAAGACCCATTGGCAGACCAACTCTGTGTTACAAAGATGCCTGCAAACGTGGCATGAAGGCTGACATCAACCCCACCGTGTGGGAATCTCTCACAGACAATCACAGTGCCTGGAGACAGACAATCAGGTTGTGCATCCATAGCAGTGAACAAAGGAGGAATGACTGCTGTGAGGAGCAGAGAGAGAAGAAACGCCATAGTGCATCTGCAGCAGCACAACCGGACGCCTTCATCTGCCCCAGCTGGAACAAAACATGTCTCTCCCCTATCGGTCTCTACAGCCTCAGCAGGTGCTTCCTACAATTTCACTCCCAAAGGTGCACTCCTCCGTTGTCTCCCAAGACAGATGGATACCAACAACAATAGTATGGCTGAAAGGGACCTCAAAAGGCGTCTAGTTCAACCAGCTGCCAATGCAGCAGGAAATCCACTGCCTTATACCGAGTTAGACCACTATTGTCCACGCAGACGGAAAGCGACTCTCCAGGATTTCAGACATGCCGCCACTCCCAGCCCTCTCTGGTATTTACCTCTCACAGAGTTAGAATTCCTGGCAAACTTTAACAAACAACAGTGCCCACAATTCTTTAAGGAGGGAAATGTTTCAAATGTGCTTTAAAGGTATAGTGTGCACACAGCCTTAAACACACAGGCCTGAAGCAATCATGCTTAGTTTGGTTCTTAGCTCTCCTCCACAGTATATCCCCCTTTTTGAGACAAGATCAAGGACGCTCCACTATGCCTTCACTAACACTAGATTACTGCTGATTATGTTCCCCAAACATGAACAATCTGTAAAATTTATGGGCAGTTGCCAATACCCACCTTTGGTCCAAAAGGTTTCTAAAACAATACACAAACCCAGCCGTGTCTGGAGCTGAAAATCCAAAGTAGAAAATCAGCAGAATGAACGGGAGGAT
The DNA here is from genome assembly GCF_964106645.2 of Podarcis pityusensis. Lineage (NCBI taxonomy): Eukaryota > Metazoa > Chordata > Lepidosauria > Squamata > Lacertidae > Podarcis > Podarcis pityusensis. The sequence goes on from NC_138038.1 coordinate 22,848,050, forward strand.
CCCCAAATGCAAAAGGGCTGGTTTATCACATCTTGAAGTAATAAAGACATACACGTGCTCATAAAAAGAGAGGCTTCCTGTAAAACCATTTGAAGCAATGAAGTAACATCCAAAGAGCAGGTTCCTGTGAGACCATTAAGTCCAGAGTCTAAAAGCAGGTAACTGCACAACCAGATGGCCACATTTCCTAGCGACAATACTCTACTTGAAGGATGGACCAGACCAAGCCCAGTTTAAAGATACAGAACCCTAGGATGGGAGAGCAAGAGGGGCCTTGCAGTTGGCCATCAACAGCGAGCTGCACCTGGGCAGGTGCACAGGCCATTTGATCGCAGTATTGCTTGCCCACTATGGTGAAATTCTGTTTATTTCTATTTAATTGATAACAACTTGATCCAAATTTGCATCTATGCAAGTCTATGCAAATTTGCGTCTATGCAAATTTGCATCTAGTTTAGCCGTTTCCGACTCTTCGTGACCCCATGGACCAGAGCACGCATCTATACATGCATATTAAAACGCCCTGGGTCCCAGTTGCCAAAGATTAAGAACTCATATCAGGATTCTTTCCCAAGAATGCCATGTTTAGACTGGTGCAGTACATTATGAAAATCGCTGGTCTAAGGCACAGGTAAGTAATACTCATAGATAATCCCAGGCACAGATGCACAAAGGCGGGAAATCTAACTACCCAAAGTGAAGGCATTGATCCAACAACAACACACCCCATGCTATCCTATATAAAAGAATGAGGCGGGCTCAGCTTAGTGCAGCAAGAGTTTCAGCTCCTTAGCAAGCAATCACACACACTGCCTAGAAGGAGGCACGTGAAGCACCTGTTTGCCTGTCTTTTTGTTTCTCCTGGACATAGCTGGTAGGGGAGGTGTCTCTGCTCCATGGCGGATGAATGGGGCAGGAGGAACGTCCCCCCCCCCCGAGAGGTGTGGCTATTGCCAGTATCTGACAGCACAAAACACACCACAGAAGCATAAAAAATAGGCTCCAATGGCTATGGAGAGGGAGGTGGGGCTTGTGGCTCGTGCCGTGGGGATGGCGGGTTGAGAGAACAGGTTGCGAACCCCACACACCCACTTGGTTCCTCCCCAGGACCCTTTGTATCCCACTGGAATCTCCCCTGGGTCCCTGACAAACTATCCCTATGCATCAACCAGCCCATGATGAAATATATGCAGATTTTATGCTAATATGTCCTTGTCTGTCTTCCCTTTTTGGTGATGCATTTCTTCTTTCCTGGCATTGGGTCAGTGGCCACCCTACAGCACAAACTTGCCAAGCCTGCTTACCAAGGCTCTGAGGCCGGCCTTGGCTGGGGAGGGCGGGGTATAAATAAAAAAAATTATTATTATTACCACAAGTGGAAGTGGGATGAGCGTACACATTAGAAGCAGCAATTCACTTTGTTTTTTGTTTTTTGTTTAAAAAAGCTTGAACTCCATGGGGGAAAGCCAAACAAAAGCCCTGCTATCTTAACTCTATGCTATGTCACTCATCAGCATTCATGCTTCCTTGAGTTTTTGCACCATCCACAAATGCAGCTTCTGTGATTTTCACCGAAATTACTTTGAGGCCCTTTCAGACTAGCTCTCCCTTCATCTCTTTTTGAAAATGTTAAAAGCACAGCAAGTTGCCTTGCACTTTGCTTTTCATAGCTATAGTTTGCTGCACTTTGGGGCTTTGCGGATGATGGGGCGGGGGGGGGCAACTGCATTAGAAAAATCTACACACACATAAGGAGCTGCAAATCTGACACAAAGCCCACAGCCAGATGTTTGGGATGGAGTCAGGAATTGGGGGAGGCGGGGAGAAATAGAAGAAGAATCACTCTTGACTCTGCTTATTCCCTGTGGCTGGAATGAGTTGACACTAGTATTTTTAATAAAAAAAAACCTCACAAGGTAAGCAGTTTTCTCAAGAGCTATCTGCAATGATGCCCATTGGCCCAGCTCACTCAGAAATTGGCGCCCAGCTGCTCACGAGATAAAGAATCAGAAATAGCAGCAAAGCTGGCATCCTGGGGTGGGTGGGAGGTAAATAAATAGCCTCACAAAGCAAAGTGACGCCTGGCAGGTGGGCTGCTAATTCAGAAGCTGCCAACAGCACCTAAGCCAGAGAAGCAGGAAGGAATTTGAATGCAGCTCCTAGATCCTTTCTGTCCCATTCAGCACATCGTACCTTAGCCCCCTCCAGAGTAGTGTGTGTGTTATATTTATTTGGCAAGTTCCTTCTGCAACATGTCACTGGTGCACTATTAGTGCATTAGTGATGCAGTAGCGGTTTAGTCATGCTGGCCACATGACCCGGAAAGCTGTCTGTGGACAAACGCCGGCTCCCTCAGCCTGAAAGCGAGATGAGCGCCACAACCCCATAGTTACCTTTAATTGGACTTAACTATCCGGGGTCCTTTACCTAGGATTTATATTGGACCGTCCACACATCACTCCATTTTATTAGCTGTTGGGCTTCAAAACATCACTCCATTTTATTAGCTGTTGGGCACCAAAATTACTTTGAGGCCCTTTCTGCTGTTTGGCGGGGCTATAGCCCAATAAAAGCAGGATGTCCTCTGCCCCCTGACCCCAAATGTTTGTGGTCCGAAAAGTTACAGTATTTCAGCAGGAAGCTGCAGGATATGCATTGGATGGAAGGGAAGCAGTGTGACCATTCAAAAATTTTTGCAGGCACCATCAGTCTTGAGAACAGGATTGCATAGAACTGCCCCAATAGGATCAGGAGCGCAAGTCATCATGAATGCGTGGTGAGGAGGGCATCTGGAGGGATTGTTGACCTCTGCAGACCTCCCACTGTCCGTACTCTCCCTATCACTTGGATCTCAAACTGTCACCATGGTTGGAAGTTTTTCAGGTTTTAATCAACAAGTCGGGACAGCATCCCAACATGGGTCTGCAGGTTACAAATTCATAAGGCATGGTGGAAATCTACAGTATCGTACCATACATGGCTAGGCCACTGACCAATCAGATGCTCGATAGGCAAGCTCCTTTGTGCCTGCAGAGCAACTGAGTCACTGGCAGTCAGAATTTCCAGAGGGGTAGTCAAGAGTTTTCATGCACACAACAATTTATTCTAGAACCAATGGAGACTGGCTACTTGTTTATTCCACGTAGTCCACACACAGTTTAGTTCTACTGCATATTCTTTTGGCCCTTGGAACATGCTTCTTGAGAAACCTATTTCGTTCCAAAAATAAAAGCTCATTGCAGATTGATTCCCCATTACTCCTAGTGTGTCCATTTGAACACAGATGAAAACAAATCGACAGAGTCCTGGCAATGTGGGTGGGGGGCTTTATCCACATCCGCCCAATGATGTTGTGAGGTGGGCCTATGCCAAGTTTGCATCAAAACACAGCATTTCCCAAGAAACAACAGGATAGATATACCCATGGATTGCAGCACACCATTTCCCAAACCATTGGATGCAGAAGAAATGGGAGCGTGGACAGAAGCTGAGTAGTTTTGATTGTGACAATGTCGTTCAAATGTCTCTTTCATTTCCCGTCCCAGTGGCATGCTTCACCATCTCATCTGTCAAGAAGGTTTGGAAATTGCTTCATACTCATGTATGAAGCTGCTCTCCACAGCCCACTAAAGCATCAGAATAGATCAAGGGAGAGGTATCGAGAGAGCCATAGTGATCAGAGGTTGCGAGGGAGTGAAGGAGTGTCAGAAGGGACATTCACCACCATCTATCCCATCACACTGATGGGACTTTAAGTAGTTTCCTATCTACCAATGCTTGATCCTCACTGACTCACTCCATCTCCTCAATGAGGATGTATCAATGTCATTCAGGTATTTCTGCAAATAATACAGAAAGTTGATATTTTGTAGACAGGAAATCTGGGGTACTCAGACTGCTAGTCTATTTTACTAGAAAAGCATATTGGCTGGTTTCCATAATTAATTATGAGAGCATTAATCAAGATCAAGTTTGAATAAACTCACTTGGGGTTTAAAATCAGAGGTTCCTTGGTGTACACACCGGGTGGGATCTTTCTGCTACAACTTGCAATTATACACCATTTATTTAATGTATTTATACCCAGCTTTTTAAAGTTAAGTTTGGCTACAAAGGTAGCTTTACAATTGGGTAAGGAATGATGTGTTTGATCAATTGAAGACCCTACAGGAGTCAACAGATAATACAGATGTCCAGTTGGAAGCCTTTAGAATGCATGGAGGCCAAATGACCCAAATGACCTTGTGAAATACCCTCATTTAGCTGAAGATGTGGCTCAGAGGTACAGCATATGCATTGTTTGTAAAGGGTCCCAGGATCAATCCCCAACATCTGCAGGAAGGGCAGAGAGAGGCCCCTGCCTGAAACCCTGGAAAGCCACAGCTAGTCAATGTGGGAGATACTGAGCTAGATGGACCAATGGTCTGACTCATTATAAGGCAGCTGTCAAAGAGCGAGCTGGCAGCAAATCACACCGTTCAAAGTTGGAGTTAACTCTTTATTAGCAAAAACACAATCTTCACTTGGCTGAGTGTCAGGCCTAATGAGCACAGCTCCACCTCCTCACAGCCATCCAAGTCCCCTTCTCCCCAGGGCTTTTCCCAAGCAATTGGAGACTGTGCCTGCATGCAGTCATCCTGTCCTCCACCCTTTTCATGCCTCTTCTGGATCTGGGAGACAAGTGGGGAGGGGAGCTTGTCACAGCAGAAGGGGAAGACACTCACACTTCTTCATCAGCCTGACTCATCTCAGCCTCTTGGCTTCCCTCCTCCCACTTGCTGCCTTCAGCTTCTGCCTCTGATCCTGGACTTCTCTCTGCTACCGACTTTGCCTGCTCACTAAGTCCAGTTACCTCTTCAGCTTCTGACACCTCCTCTTCCCAGTCTTCTTTCTCTTCTACCTCTGACCACTCATCACATTGTCCCACCACAACTCCCTGGGCTCTGAGTCTTCTTCCTTTGGTGGTTCCCCAGCTGGTTCCTTCCACCATTTTTCTGCGCCCAACCAGTCCACAACAGCACCTTCCTATATTCCTATGCAAGACAAGAGTGTTTGAGATGCTGTATACTCAGGACACAGGAATGATGAATTTCTGCCTAGACCAGGGATGGAGGCTCCTACCACTGCCAAACACATTGGCTAATGGTCAGGAATCATGGGAGCCGCAAGTTCACAGCTCCTAGAGTATGATATAATTTTGGACACTGGCTTTAAAAAAATGAAATAAAGCAAGAGAGCTATATAATGCCATCACTGCACCATGGCATTTTACAGAGTAACGTAAGTAGGAAAGACAGGTCCGTGCCCCGAGGAGTTTACAGTCTAAATTTAGACAGCAGGGGAGGCAGCAAAGAGAGGGAGGGGAGATGCCCAAGGATGACAACACAGAGGGGAAGGTCCTTTGGAAGCAGGTCTTGGCGTAACGGACAAAAGAGATTTGACAGTAGATGATCTTGGGCAATGCAGCAGAGCAAGAAGGCATGTAAAGAGAGACAAGGGAGTTGATTAAGGGGCAGCGAGACGGAAAGCTTTAGAAGTACCAGAGCTAGCACTGGTATCAGTATCTCCGGTAAACCATCACTGCTTCTGCTGATGCTGAAGAGTAATTCTGTCCACAATCAGATGTCATTTGCATAATGGAAAACATCTGCACCATTTTATCCTCCTCACTTGCCAAAACTGGTTTTTCTGACTACAGAATTTGCATTGCGTTCCACCCCCACCCCCCTATTTCAGTGAAATAGTGAGCCTTTCTGTGAAAAAAGTACAACATGGCTTTGATCTAGCTTTGTTGGGTGGGCAGGAGGGACTCACAAGGCACCACAGTTTTATTTATTTACAATATTTGTGCACCGCCCAAGAATGAAGGTCCCCCCTCTGTCCATTTCACGAGGGCTTAGCCCCAGAAATTTCCCTCCAATGTTAAATCTCAATCCCGAAAGATATGCTGTGATGTCCTAAACAGAAAAGGGTGCTTTTATACACATGCAGAGTGCCTCTTTTGCCACAGAGGGCTCTTCTAGACCTCACTCCCAGCTGCTACAGCATCTTCAGACCAAAGTGAACGGAAACAAGGATCTCAAAGTCTGACCATCATTTAGCATCCTTAGATTGCTCCCCACCTCAAATTCACCTCCAGAGGTTTCAGCCTCATTTTACAACAGAGCGTGGAAACACCAAGTCCATTGCTGAAGCGGGATTAGATCTCAGGACTTCCAGTCACAACTCCAGCCTTTTTATCCACTGGGCTACATCAGAACTCTGCATATATGGTAGCTCAGAGCACATGGCCAGGACAGGCAATGACCCTGAAGCAGCATTTCAGAATGTGGGGCTGATCCATCTAACAACAGCACCAATTAAAAGCACACAACATAGGAACATGTTGGGGACTGCCTTAGGCAGAGTCTAACCCTTAATAAAGGCTACACTGACTGGCAGTCACTCATCAGGGCTGGCAGGCAGGGGGCGGGGCTCTCTCACAAGCCCTACATGGAGATACTGGAGACTGAAACTTGGTCCTTAGCCTGCCTACTCAGAAGTAAGATCTGCAGAGTTCGAATGGTCCAACTCCCAGGTAAGTGCACAGAAGATGGTTGCTGTGGACCTTCTGGAAATCAGCAGCAGGGGATGGGAGACGGAGTGTGTAGTTGAAACATTTCTCCCTGAGGAATCTGCTTAGGAATCTGTGCTGCAATGCTCCTGGAGAAGGCTACACTATGAGCTCTCTCTCACTCACTCTCTTTCCTTCCCTCTTAACCCCAACAGCTAAAGCATCAGCATGCAGTTCCCTTCTCTCTAATTACACGCTCGGATGGTGGAACATGCCAGCTCTCCTGACTGCTAAAGAGAACGATTTTCTTTTTTTCTCTCTCTTAAAGGCCTTTTGTGCTAACTGCAAAACGGGACAACCATGGTGCTGTTTGTTGTCTTTAAAAAAATTAATAAATAACCATTCCTTCCCACAAGCTTCCCTTGTCTACGGCCAGCCTTGGGGTTTTTTCCCCAAAACAACCAGGACAGGTGGAGCAGTTAGTACCCAGCTCTGCCCTGAAACCCAGCAGGTGGCAATTTGAAAGCGGGGTGGGGGCAAACCTTGCAAAGGAGCAGGAGAAACCTTGAGTTAAGCATAAGAGGCAGGTGAAAGCTCGAGATGCAAGGCTAACCTGAGAGGGCCGTGTCCTCCCACCCCCTTTTGCAGCATCCCTCCCTTGCAGCTTTGGCATCTGCTGCAGAAAGATAAAAGTGCAGCCGAAGATGGATAGAACCGAATGGATAAATCCTCCAGTGGAAGAATGGGGGGGGAGAGGAGAGAGCGCTCTGCAAATGCTGAGTGACTGCAATCATTGCTGTACAGCACAAAAATGCAGAGATTTAGCACAGAACGGATGGCAATGTGTCAACCCCGTGTACGCAGCCTGTGTTGCCAACTTATTTTTGGCAGGAGCATGGCACCTGTTCCTTTAAAAGCTGCCACAACAAACGGAAAGCTGCCAGGGGAACCTTTTCCTGGCATGGAGCTGGAGCAGTGGGAAAAGGCTCCCCCTGCTAAGTCTCCTCCTGTCAATCACGCAGCTGCAAAGGGCATAGGAGCATGGGCGTAGCCAGGATTTTTGTTAGGGGTGCAGGCCTTTTGTTGGGAGGGGCAGAACCTGCATTAGCTATGTATTTTTATTGATTTTTACTGATTAGGGGAGCAGCTCCCCCCCCTGACTATGCCCAGGAATGGGTGGGTGGGTGTTTGAAAGCAAAAGGACTCTGCAATCTACATGAAATGATCAAAACAGCAATGAAGGGAAGGTGACAGGAATTGAACAAATGGCTAATGGGAGATGGAAGAGGAGGACAGGTAGCCATGGAGAGGAACCTAAGGTGATTTGAAGAAGTGGGTCTTCAGGAGACAGGAGACAAAAAAACTGAGAGGGGAGGGTGTTGCAGCAGCCTAACAGGAGGTGGAAGGGTCGGAACAAGGAGGCAAAGTGGCTGAGCAGGGAGAAAGATAGGGATATAATTTGGTTAACCCATTTACAGTATAGGTGGAGAGTTTAAGGATGAGGAGTGGGAGCTTGAAGTCTATTCAGAACTTGAGAAAGAGCCCAATGCAGAAAATTAGAGATTGGGGTTATCATGATCAGAGAGCAGTGGGAGAAAAAAAATTAATTTGGCCACATTGCTTTGCATGGAGACTCACTCCAAGTACAGGGTGCCCACCCTTTCCATCTGCTGCACCATAGCTCATTCAATCATGCCTTCCCATTATGCCCCAAATGGTATTTCATGATGCTCCTGGGGAAAGCTGACCAGGCAGGGTCACCTGGGCAAGGATGAACTCTTCACCGAGCTATTGTGGATAACCTAAAAGTGCAGGATCTGGCCCATCTTTCTCTACCATACTGCAGGACCTCTCATTGCTCTGATTGGTTAATGGTCTACCCCACCTACGGCTTTCTAAGTCAGGTGTCTGGCCAATCACAATAATAATATTATAATAATAATTTATTATTTATACCCCACCTATCTGGATGGGTTTCCCCAGCCACTCTGGGCAGCTTCCAACAAAAGATTAAAAATACATTAAAACATCAGTCATTAAAAACTTCCCCAAACAGGGCTGCCTTCAGATGTCTTCTAAAAGTCAGATAGCTTTCCTTGACATCTGATGGGAGGGCATTCCACAGGGTGGGCGCTACTACCAAGAAGGCCCTCTGCCTGGTTCCCTGTAACTTCGCTTCTCACAGTGAGGGAATTGCCAGAAGGCCCTCAGCGCTGAACCTCAGTGTCTGGGCTGAACGACGGGGGTGGAGATGCTCCTTCAGGTATACTGGGCCGTGGCCATTTAGGGCTTTAAAGGTCAGCACCAACACTTTGAATTGTGCTCAGAAATGTAACAATGCCAAGGTGGTTCTACCTCTCTAGAGCAGAGGGACTGCTCCTTGCTCAGGATTCCAGCTCTGTGTCAGTCTTCTAGTCCTCAAGGTGCAGCAACCAAAGAAGGCACCCATATTTGGGCTAAGGAAGAAACAAATTCTGCAAATGGTGTAAACACACAAAGCTTCTTATGTGGGTTTTACTCCCATTTTACTCCCTGTACTGCTTATAGAGAAGGGCCAAAAAGGTGTGCAATACACTCAAGCCTTGATGACAGCAAGTGTTAAGTCTCCCTGAGTGGTTTAATGACCACTGCCCAGATTTCTTGTTGCCCAGATTCTTCTGAGGTTATTTTCTGTGCAGCCATAAGGGCTGGAAACTTGCATATTTTGCTTTGAAATGTTGAAGCGAATTGTGTGCCACAGCCCCGATTTGATGCTGGGGCTAACTCCAGGGGAAATAGCAACTAGATTTAAACACATTTAACTATGTGATGGACTGAAGCCCCAATATGATGCTATTCTTCTGAACCTGGTATTTATGCCATCTGTTCACCAAAGGCTTTTCCCAACCCCCATTCTTTATTTCCTTAAAACATGAAAGGAAAACCGATAAAACCTTCTTTGCAAGCACCATTCAAAGAATGGTGCTTGTACAGTAAAGGGGCATATGACGCTGCTTTAACATTGAGTCAGACCAGCAATCCATTTAGCTCAGTGTTGCCTCCACTGACTGGCAGCAGCTCTCCAGGATTTCGAGCAGAGGGTTTCTCCCAGCCTAGCCCAGCCTGCCTGGAGATGTCAGGGATTGAACTTGGGACCTTCTGCATGCAAGGCAAATGTTTTTCTTCTGAGCCATGGCCCCTTCCCAGTGGACTGCATCCCACGTTCAAGGAAAGGAGGGAGGGGAGAGATTTGGATTTTCCAACTTGTGCACCAAAGTGCACTGGAACAAAACAGACTCTCATTTCATGTCATGCAAATTAAACGATTATGATAGGAATGAACTGGGCCTTTGGGCAGAATCTGGATTTTTGGCAGGTGTCCTGCATCTGCTGCTGTGGCTAAATCCTGAAAGTGATTCCGGTGGCGCAACATTAAGGTCATAAATAATCCAGAGGCCTTGAAACCCATCCGCCCCCCCCCATTTGTTTTTCCCTGATACCGCACCAGACCTCCATATCTTGCCTTTATTTCGCTCCCATTACCCACCCTCTCATGTGGAGCTGTCCACCCCTGCCAACTTCTCTTCCCCACCCCCCATCCCCTCCAGCTGCCAAAAGCTCTCAGGTTCCCATCATGCTCCATGAACAATGGCAAGCTGCCCGAGGCTCTGCCCAGCTTACAGACCACCCTCACCGGGCTCAGCATCTCTCGCGGCAGCTAATGGCCGGGGTTCTGTGCGGAATGCCAGAAGCGATTTGAGCAAGAAAGAGATGGTGGGCTTTTTCTCTCTCCACAATGCAGCAGAAGCAAAGAGACAGAGAGGAAGTGAGAGAGATGGAGAAGCAAATTAATCCAGCCCCCCACCCCCACTGCTTCCCTTCCCTCCTCACTACAGTGGGCTTTAACCACTTTCATGCCAGGGCAGTGCTATGGTCTGCAACAAGAACATCAAGCCTCAAGTTCAAGAGCTTTCAAAGCTTAGGAACCTAGGAAGCTTCCTTAGACTGAGTCAGACCATTGGTCCAACTAGCTCAGCACTGTCTGCACTGACTGGCAGCAGCTCTCCAGGGTTTCGTGCAAGGAACTCAGCCCTACCTGAAGAGTCCAAAGATTGACCACCCACATGCAATGCAGATGTTGCCACTGACCTACGATCCTTCACACCTTATGCTTTTAATGTGAACTTGTACCATGAATGCTACAGGCACAGATGCCTAGCCCTGTTAACGGCACGCTTGCTATGCACACAACTCCTGGACTCCCTGCATAGGAAAATCAGTGACACCCCCTTGTCACGTGTGAAGCAGCGCCTACATGAGACCAAGCAAAAAGGGCAATGGCCTACCTGTAAGATTCAGGCCTGCAGGGGTATCCTTTTGCCAACTGCTGCAGCTGGCTGGCTATGCCCCACTGCTGGTTTAGAGAAGGCAAGCTCGGTGGCAGTGAGAAGGAGTCAGGCGGTGCCTCTCATTCTGTCCCACCAGGTTCTGGTCCCAAACGGCCATTTTGTTCCAGGGGAAGGGTGTTGCCTAGCAACCGACTACCCCAAGGAAAGCCAGGTGGCTCCTCACACCCTGCCTAGAATCAAACAGCCAACCAGGCTCAAAATTTGTGGCAGCGATGGCTGGATGAGGGGTTCAGATTCAGAAAGCGAAGTTCTGTCTGGGGTGTGGCATAGAGGGAGGCAGGGGAACCCCGAGATTACAGGCACCAGGGCCTCCGTTTATTCAGAGGGACAAACTGGGCTAATGAAAAACATTTCCCTTACCCTTTGGATAATTCAGGAGGAGCTCCAAGCAAGCTGGAACGATGCCACTCCAACCAGGTAGTTTCCAAGCTGCAGACCAAGAAGAAAAAGAAAGGGCTTGCCTCACACGCGCAGGAGCTCCTCAAGCCAGAATCAGAAGAGAAGGCAAAGCAATGCCAAGATAAAATCCTTCTAGGAAGGGAGCTGCATTGGAGGGCTTCACTGGAGCAAGTGAAGGATTAAAGCTCTTCTGTACTGACCCATCCATTCGCTCTCCTTTTACCTGCAGCTGAAGGCTTCTTGCCTCTTCTCTGGAAGACACACCTGAGGATGCTAACCAGGTACAAGGCCGTAGCCCCTTTTCCTCAGAAAAATGTGAGGCAGGAAAAGTGTGGCCTTTGCAAGAGGTTTTTTTTTTAAAAGAAAAGAAAACAGTGGCGAATCCTCTCCGAAAAGCAATCCTGGAAAACCTTGCTAGGTACGTAGCACGGCTGCTGGTGCCTCGCCGGACGACGCCAAGATGGGGAGGGGTCCCAGGCTGGACATGACTGCAGGCTCGCTCAGATCACACCCACCCTGTTGGGCGCTCGCCCGAGGATTATCGGAAAAGAGAATCGCTCAAACACAGTTTATTACTGCAGTTCCATAAATCTTCATGAAGGCAAAGTGAGACAGGCAGCTGGGCCGTGAAAGGAAGCAACAGCACTCAGCAGAGCATGAAAAATAGTGAGTGAGTGAGTGAGAGAGCGATCATCTAGAAATGAACCGGGCGGGGGGGGAGAGACCTGCTATTGGTGAAGAAATTGCATTTAGGTGGACAAGGGATGACAGAAAGGAAGAAAAATAAGTGCAAAAGCTCTCAGAGTTATGAGAATCTTCCACATCCAGGCATGGATGAGAGGAGGGAGAGAGGCATGCTCCTGTTTCCCAGGAACTGCTGCAGCTGTCAAGACGTGAGTCTTTCCACTCTGCATACGCAGTGCCTGAGGAAGAGGCAAGCCATTCGTTGGCTCGCTGGAGTTTCCCCGATACGGAGATAACCCCTTCCGCTCCACGCTGCTAGTGAATCCAGAGCCTCCCCCTTGCCCCCCTTCCACACATTCCAAGACTAAAGGCAGCTGTGCTCCATAGACCAGGACAGAGTTTAAACCAGGGCTCGGTCCTCACACTTGCTTATAAGGAACTGGGGAGGTGGGGGCAGGAGCAGTTTCACTTTAAGAGGAGGCACTGATGGGTTGAATGGCAACTCTGACGAAGGAAAGTCAAAGGAATCGGGCACGTTTAGCACAAAGAAACTGCATCACTACCACATTAGATCACTGCATTACATAATATAAGAAGGGAAAACACGCATGCCACACAGAAGGGCTGTTTACCCTTTTGGCTGAAGACAGGTGCCAGCACAGGCAGCTGAGCACACCAGTGCTGGAACATGAGCCATGCCAGGATAGGGAACAAAAGCTAGCTGGAACATTGGGACAGGCCCACAAGTGGGCCAATGAGGAGGCGGGGGGAGTTCCGGTCCAAAGCCTGGTTCCAATCAGGGTGACAAGGAAGAGGGACAACATGAGCTGAGGTCAGAGGTAACTGAGAGTAGTGCTCTTCAACATAGGGTTCCCGGAGATTGTGAAGACTACAACTCTCATCCACTGGCCATTGGCTAAGCTGACTTGATGGGAACTGTAGTCCAATGATAGCTAGAGACCGCAATGTTGAAGAGCACTGGTCTAGAGTCAACTGCAGGCTAGTAAAAAGTATCTTAGCACAGCTTTCAGCACCACGGCCAGCGACCAGGTAGTCTGTACAAGGAGAAGGGAACACATAGAGCAGGTGGTTCTGAATTTCAGCCCACTTGAATGGTTGCTCAGGGAAAGATCCAGAGCAAAACAGTTTGTTTGGGGTGGGTGGGGAGAAGAATTAATAGACTGTGTGGAGCCATCCTAGAGCCAAGATAGCTCAATATTGTCCTCCCCCTTCATGGCTATAAGTGGCTCAACCAGCAGGGGGCACCACCACAGAAAACAGAAGGCCACCAGTTCAACTCCCCATCAAAAGGAGACAGAGGAAAGGCTTTAAAAACCACAGGCTTAGTTGAACCACTTTCACACGAAAACATAGCACAATCTGCAATTTGTTAGAATCAGCATAACAGCAATCCAACACAGGCCCCCTGAAAAAACAACAACCCTCAATCCTGTTCTAGAGTACATGCTTTCTACTTGTGCAGCATTGACAGCTAAGACCAAAAGGCCTTACACTTCATGTAAATAGAGTGTGCCCTAAATCCGCCCCCTCCCCTTAAAAAAAACAACAACACTCTGCAATGTTTCACGTTTGATCTGGAGAGATTTATCAGCATAAAAATGGATGCAGAAAAGGTTACCCGAGGGCGGAAAGTTTGAGAACCACTTAATTGAGACATAAAGAAAGCCCATAATAACAAACAACAGAAGTTACACTAAAGGCAGAATTATATTCATACAGAATTGCCCACGACCACCACAGTAAATTAAATCGCTTTGAACAAAATCATGGCAGATCTTGGCAGCTGTCACGGCAGAACAAGCTGCCCTGTTAGTCACAGCCAAGTCCAGATTATCTGACAATTAACAAAACGTCTATCATTATTACAAGCATTATATGTGCAGAACAGCGTTCTTCAGTGTTGGGTTCCCCAGATGTTGGGCTGCAACTCCCATAATCTCTGACCACGGGCTCAGCTGGCTGGAGGTGATGGAAACTGTAGAGCAAGAGCACCAGGGAGTCCAAGATGGAAAAACACTGGCACGGAGGAAGAGCTTTTATACTGCAAGAAGTCCTGGTGGGTGCAGTCCATCTCTGTGTGCACAGAAACCCCATGTGCGAACAAGCCATCCACGGTCTGTGGTAGAGGGAAGTTTTGCCATCATCACAACCATCTCCCCCTGGCACATTTTATCTTGTAAGAATTGATAGTAGCCATTTATTTATATGACAGAAAGCAAGATAATATGCTTGGGGACACCGTTCAGGATATACCAGTGGCTCCCAGTTACTGAGAATCGAGCCTGCAAGTTTACCTGTGAGATCGCTTTATTATGTATTGGCCCACTGTTTCGATCTGCAAAACTGGCCCTGTTACAGGTGCCACATAATACCCATTCTGCGTTTATAAGAATCTGATATTCTAGTGCCCAGGTATGTAGAATGTTTACATGTGTATTAATCTATTTTTAGCTTGTTGTTGATTTTAATTATTATTTGAATGTTTTAAACAGCTGTTTTTAACTCTTGTTGCTAGGGCTGGGCAATATCTGGTTTTCAACATCGCGCTGCATCACCAGCTAAACATTGCGATATTTCGATCTATCACAATGTCTGAAATAGGGATGGAGCTATGTAGAGGCTTTGGCGGGCTTCACAGTTTCCCCCGCATTGTGATTTTTGCAGGTGCCTGCTCTTGTGATTCGCTGCCCCCCTGTATGAGGCAGGGGATTGCTGAACCAACAGAGTTAACAGGAACTGAGAGAACCATTGGCTGCCTTCACAGTTTTTCCCGCAATTTGATTTTTGCATAACACACACACATCATGATTCGCAATATATTGCCAAGTCAAAAGTTATGAAACAGATATTGCAATATGGACTTCAAACCAGTTTTGGATGATTTATTGATATATCGCCCAGCCCTAGTTGTTACCAATAATTCAATTGTTTTATTATTTTTGTAACCTGCTTTGAAGTTTTGATTTGCTTTTACAATCAAATGGCGTATATATACAGTATATATTATAAAATAAATAAAGGCCTGCTCCATTCCACCAAATTTCCACCCACTCACTGCTGAGCTTCCTCCTAGACTGTTTCTTGGTCACACTAGAGGGTGACAGGATGTTTGGAATTGTTATAGGTAGCTCAATTTTGCTGTTGGGACAAGTTCTAATACAGTCGTACCTCGGCTCCCAAACGCCTTGGGAGTCAAACGTTCTGGCTCCCGAACGCCGCAAACCCGGAAGTGATTGTTCCGGTTTGCCAACGTTCTTTTGGAACCCAAACATCTGACGGTGCTTCCACGGCTTCTGATTGGCTGCAGGAGCTTCCTGCAGCCAATCAGAAGCCACACTTTGGAAATAGAGCATTTCGGAAGTCAAAAGGACTTCCGGAACGGATTCTGTTCGACATGCAAAGTACAATTGTAGTGCTCTTCTTACTGGTTCTCTTGCAGTGGATATAAATCAGGCCATGAGCAGCATTCCACTAAGTTTTACTCAGAGAAGACCTATTAATGGACCTTAGTGAATCATGTTCATTAATTTCAGTGGGTCTGCTCTGCATAAAACTTAGCTGAATACCACCAAAGGATCTATGTGAAGCCCTGCCCCTTGACCACAGGAAATCCTGATTCCTACGGTCAAGTGCCTGGCACCACAACAAACAATCCCCATACTTTTCCCAGCCTAAATTCATAACCACAGGGGCTAGAAACTTGAAGGTTAAAAAAGAAAATGAACTCTGCTCCGATACCAAACTCTATGCTTAAGTAAAACAGCTGCAGAATCAGCCAGTACTAAATTATGTGCTTCCACATCACTTGCGCAAGATAAGCATTAGCCTCCTTGGAAGCCCTACCCACAGCAAAGTCGAGCCTGCTTCTCTGTCTGCTGCGAGGAAAAGGTCAGGGCCCTGAAGGCAGCAATGGGGTTTCAATTTGCTCGGAGGGAAACCTGTCAGCTCTGCGTGCCTTTCTCTGCGTGACAAAGGCAAGCAGGGAGAGAGGGAAGGGGATGCAGAGTGGGGATGGCAAACAAACCCAACCACCCAAAAACAATAAACAGCCAAGCAAGCAGCCCTGAAGGTATCGCTCTAAGTCACTTTGTCTCTCTCGCTCAGGGGTCTGCAGGTGGGAAGTGCTGGTTACAGCCCAGCCTGGGGTAGGGAGCACAGTTCACTGTGAAGCTATGGTTGGAATGAGCAAAGGGTTAGCCTTCACGCAATTCTATGTTCATGCTTGGGTTTTACAAATGCTTATTGGGCTCTAACTGTGATATTATTACGAGGTATGTGGACAGTGTTAGAAACTGAGATATGAAAGCTTGGAGCTAAATGGCATCTTAAACCTAAGTTATGGACGCAACAACGGAATGTCTAGGTGCGTTTTTTATATAACAAGAATACAAAGCTGAAAATGAATGAACTGCAGCTAAAATATTATGTTCATTTTCCACATGGTCTAGTCTTTCCCCTCCCACCCCCATAATATTCTTAAGACTGGGATGTGGGTGGCGCTGTGGTCTAAACCACTGAGCCTCTTGGGCTTGCTGATCGGAAGGTTGGCGGTTCGAATCCCTGAGACGGAGTGAGCTCCCGTTGC
Organism: Podarcis pityusensis; assembly: GCF_964106645.2. Classification (NCBI taxonomy): domain Eukaryota; kingdom Metazoa; phylum Chordata; class Lepidosauria; order Squamata; family Lacertidae; genus Podarcis; species Podarcis pityusensis. Next base: position 22,864,680 of record NC_138038.1, read on the forward strand.
TCTATCCCAGCTCCTGCCAACCTAGCAGTTCGAAAGCATGCCAGTGCAAGTAGATAAATATGTACTGCTGCGGCAGGAAGGTAAACGGTGTTTCCATGCGCTCTGGCACTCGTCACAGTCCTCCATGCGCCAGTAGAGGTTTAGTCATGCTGGCCACATGACCTGGAAAGCTGTCTGTGGACAAATGCTGGCTCCCTCGGCCTGAAAGCGAGATGAGAGCCACAACCCCATACTCACCTTTGACTGGACTTAACTGTCCAGGGGTCCTTTACCTTACCTTAATATTCTTAAGAGGGTCTCTTCACCAGTCTTCAGAGAGTTGCTGGAAGTGGGGAGGCAGAAAAAGGTCCTCCTTTCCTTCCACTCTGAAGTTTTAATCTGAAATCTTAGGCATGGTACGGTGCCCAGAGCTCAGAAACTGCTTGCGCTAATGAAATTCCCTGTCGCAAAATGCACCTAGAACAATGGGAGTTTCGAATACAGTGGTACCTCGGGGTACATACGCTTCAGGTTACAGACTCTGCTAACCCAGAAATAGTGCTTCAGGTTTAGAACTTTGTTTCAGGATAAGAACAGAAATCGCGTGGTGGCGGTGCGGCGGCAGCGGGAGGCCCCATTAGCTAAAGTGGTGCTTCAGGTTAAGAACAGTTTCAGGTTAAGAACGGACCTCTGGAACGAATTAAGTACTTAACCCAAGGTACCACTGTACTGGGTTCAAAATGACAAGAGGCAGGCATTCTGCACAGTCTTTTACCACATACATCAAAACATCTAGACCTCACACCAAACTCACCTATGAATGGGCTTTCTAACATAGAAGCATCGGCAGGGTGGCAAAGGGGCAGCTGCCCCCCATCAAGTAAACAAATAAAAATACTTAACTAAAAGTAGAAATTGTAGAAAGATTTTGCCAGATTTTTCTGAGCACTTGGGGTCAAAAGAAAGTAATTCAAAACAACTGTTGTTCAGACATTTCATTCCAAATCTGCTAGAAGGAGCCAGACAGAGGATGATGGCATGTGGGTATCCTGCCCCCCCCAATATAAATCTGGGCTAAGCCCATATGTAGAATATAGCTTCAATGTGTTGCACGCCTATTCCTTTCCAAGAACCGCCCCCCCAAAAAATTAGTGAAACTGGGGGTGACAGAGGGAGAGAGATATTAAGCTTGTAATTTATTCCAGCAGAGAACAAGGCAAGCCAAGTACGCAAGGGAAAACAAGGGTGTGTAAATTCTCCCTTCACACACTTGCACTGGCTACAGCTTGGAAGGAGGATTTGAAGCAGCGGTCAGAAAAATGTGGCTACGCTTGCAAAACATATGTGAGTGTGTGCATGTTTGTATATATACAGACACGCATTGATTTATCTGTTTACCTGGATAACAAATAGCAACCCCCCAGCCATTTTGCTTTACGTCGGAAATGGATCAGGCAGCTTTTTCTTTTGGCCCTGAGAAAGAGGCCCCTTGCGAAAGAACTCACATGTACATAGTCTATGCCAAGCAGCAGAGCAAAAGACAGGGAGACAGGTACAGCAACAACAACAGGGGTGAAACAAGGATCGTAGGAAATAGAAGCCTGCACAGAGCAAGCTGTCAGATGCTGGAGCAAAGACACTGAGCTGATGAGACAAGAAGACCGCAGTTGGGCATGGTCAGAGGTGTGCTGCTGTTTTTCTCCACCACAGATCAAAACCGTGCCAGAAAGCTGTTCACGTGAATGGGAAATAGGGAGGGATCTTGCCTTGCCACATGAGCTTACCAAAACGTACAAAGAATTGGGTTGAGGGAATCAAGGAGAAGCTCACGCCATCCTCCAGTCACTGGGATGCAGGGCCGGCCCTACCATTTGGCAGAGTGAGGCAGCTGCCCCAGCCCCAGCCAACTGCTGAGGGCCAGGAAGCGGACAGAGCGGTGTGTGTTGTGCCCCTGAAGCTGGACTGTTGTTCTCAGATGCAGAAGAGGATGCTGCCTGGTTGTCCAGCTCCCTTTTTCTGTCTACATGGGAGCTCTCGGCTGAGTCTCCTCCCTCATCATCAGCAAAGCTCTGCTCCTAAGGCACAGTAAGCAATATGGTCATTCGGTTGCTGGGTCCAAGAAAATGGGCCATACCTCTTTTGACTTTATCAGTTCAATTAGTCTGGAGTATTTCTACAACAGACCATTTTTGCCTGGGGGCTCTTGGGATTTTGTTTTAGTAATACAGCACACAGGTGCCCCTTCAGCTGGCAAGAATGAAGCAACATTGAGGAAGCCTCTCAAAACAACTAATAAAGTGGAACAATGCGTGGACAGTCCAATATAAATCTGCCACTAAGGCACTATTATTGCATCAATGACATGTTGCAAAGCACACGTAGAAATCCCACCAATCTGGAGAGCCCTTTACTTAAGGTTGCTGGCTCTTTATTTACAGAGGTGTCTCCAGCAGTGCCTTCACCAACTGCTCTGCCTAAGGTTCTCTCTGCCTTGGCCCACTCTTTAATTAAAGAATTGTCACATTTTCAACTTTGCTTCCTCTAAGAAGCTCAGAGCAGCAGCATCGCTTCATACCAAACCCATTACACCAAAACGTAGTAAGTAGCCTGGTCACTGAGTGTCAGAGGTGACACTTATGCGCTACACCACACTGGTTCTTCGTTACTTTTAAATAGGGACCATGAAGGAAGCTGCAAGTGAAGGCACTGAGCGATGCACATGCATTTGTGAATCAGCCCTCACATTGATTGAATGAATGAATTTTGCAATGGCAGCCATCAGTTTAAAAGTGTGTGTGTGTGTGTATGTTTGTGTGTGTTGTAGATCTGCTCCCTTGCTATTGCCTTCCTTTCTGATTAACTGCAGCTGTGCAATCCAAATACGACGTCAGCGCACTGCCCAGCGCATGTCACCCACCAAGCCATTTGCCTGACTATGTGCTGATGGCTGTGGATTTTCAAGGAAGCAATTGACTTGTCTTTAGCATTTGCTTCAGTGTTTTGTTTTGTTTTTTAAAATCCAACCTCTAAACTGGTGTGGAAAGCCGATGTTCCCTAGCCAAGCAAGGATGCATGCACGAGTCTAAAGTGCAACGATGCCCAGGGGGAGATTTCTTCAGCAATGTGCTCAGAGTGAGCTCCGCATTTCTCTGAGCTGCATTTCCCCCCAATTTTTCCTTCTTCAAAGCCTTTTTGCTGCGTGACAATGCAAGGCCAATCACAGTAGGCAGGTCCTTTGCTAGACACCCAAAGGTGCATACCTCCACTGTCCACTTAAAACAGCAGTGGGGATCCCTTCTTAGATAGAGGGCTGCATTTGCCTGCAGGCAACCTGTGTGCCAGTAGTGGGCGGGGGCAAGAGGCTAATGTGGGCAGAGCAATGGGTGGGACTTTTACCTTTGTAGAGTAGTCTACAGCCACACAAAATTTAGAGGTTTCGATAGATTTACACACACACCATCTTTTCCTTCTGCATCCAATCAAGTCAGAGGCATAATCACATTTCAAGGGTGCATTCCAGTCAAGCAAAAACACAAAAGGAGGGTGTGGAGAATGTTCAGTGGGAGGGGGGGTTGGTTTGGGGAACAGGTGTGACCTGACGAGAATCCTGAGGGCTAAACAGAGAGGCCCACAGCCTGGAGGTACCCTACCTATACTTTCCTCCATAGAATCACAGAAGAGTTGGAAGGGCCATTTAGTCCAACTCCCTGCAAAGCAGGAATCTTTCATCCAATGTGGAGCTCAAACCCACAACCCTGGGATTAACAGTCTCATCCTCTACCGACTATCTCCAGAACTAATTCCTAACCTAGCTCCCCTCCAGATTGGAGTTGTGGGGTGTTTTGCAGGCATATTCTGCAGCAAGCCCTTAATGTAACAATAGTGCATTTGAGCCAACATAGCCAATGGTCAGGAAATATGGGAGTTGGCATCCAACAGCAATCAAAGGGCACCACATTGACTATCCGTTTTAGATCACAGCTCCGGTCATCCCTGACCATTGGTCATTCCAGTTGGGGCTGGTGGAAACTGGTCCAAAACACCAGGTTGGGAAAGACTGGGGTAGATGGACAAATGGTCTGTCCTGGTACTAGGCAGCTCATGTGTTCAATTATTTCCATCTGTGTTTCAGAATTCCCATCTAATATTCTACTCCAAGGTGCTGGCTGGGCAGCAGACCTAGTTTGAATGTATTCCTTTGCTTTACTCTTGCCACAAACCACATCACATGAGTCCTTCAACCTCAAAGCTTCCCTCGAAGCTTCACAGTGTTAAAAGTAGTGATGCTTGCAGGCTTTGTTTCATCCAAACTGATTCCCAGATGGATAAACAGACAAGCACACACAATTTTCCCAAGCTAATACGCAGATTGGAAAACGAAGTGATTGCCCAGCTTTTGCACTTCACCAAAGTTTGTGGTATAGTTCTCAACCTCCTAAGCCCAAAATGAGTATAAAATTGTGTGCTATAGGATAATATGCACATTATAGAGTTACATGTACAAAAAAGACGCATGCAAAAATAATTTGAAGGGTTTGTGTATTTTGTTTTGATCGTCTATTGATGCAAAAAACTGTTTGTTAGGACAGACTTATGAATGAACACATGTCAAACTGCCCTAGACTGTAAACAGACCACCTGTCAATCCCTCGATACCAGACAAATCACAGCTAGTCCCAATGCACAAATGAGAAACTGAGGGCACAGGAAAGACCTCCTACATCATGGCAGTCAGTACGTCTTGAACTCAGATCCCTTAGATTCCAGTTTAGGTCCCTATCCACCAGACAACGCTTGCTACAAATATCCACAGCTGTTAGGTATGCCAGAGGGGCAGAAGTAGTACTAGACACCCGTATTTAGTGTTCATATCTGCTGAACCTTCCCATCTTCCACAAGCTGCAGTTTACCATCCAGACAGATGTATTTATTCATGCATGCACGTTTGCAAATAAAAAATCCCAACAAATAATGGTGGCACAGTGGCAGAACACATGTGTTGCATATGGAAAGCCCAAGCTTCAGCCCCCAGGCGTCTTTATTTATTTGTTCAATTAATTAATCAAGACATTTCTATACTGCTTAATTATTCTCGTTTCTAAGCAGTACACATATAAACAATCCACAGAAAATGGGACAATGGAAACATAAAAATGCACCATAAAACCAAACGCCACCTTAAAATGACTGCTGGAGCGGGGAAGCCTAACGTAAGAGCTGCCTGCTGCATTGAGCAAATGGCCCATCTAGTCCTGCTCTCACAACGGCCAACCAGATATCTGTGGGATGCCCACAAGCATTGCTTATGCTTTCTGGATGCCCCATGATCATGTTCTAAAGTAGCTGTGTTCTATGTTATAAATCTAGCAGTGCTAGAACACAGGAGTTGCTTCATTTTGTTTTGCAATGTATTTCTTATCAATAAAACATTTGCTGTGGAGCAAGCAAATTTTTATGCTGCAAATGTGACCCAGAGAAAAAACGTTAGAGAACCACTGAGCTGCAGAGAGCTGGTGTTCTGACTCAGCATCAGGTAGGCACCTATGTCCACATGTATCCACAGGCCAAATCCCAGCCTCCCATAACCCCCTATTTTTACCCAACCTTCTTCGCACACCTTGGCCGCCTCAGTTTCCCCCTGCGGCTGATCCTTGTAGAAAGATCCCCCCAATACGCATAAAGAAACCGCTTCTACACATCTCCCAAGACCAATATGAACTGGACTAACCGCGCGCCGGCGGTGGTTAGAGACAACACCCCCGCCACCCAAAAAAAGAAATGCCACGTGACAAACACACAGAAGCGCTCGCACTCATCTCTCCCCATATGCTGAAACCAAATTAAATGCGGTTTAACTAATCACTTGGCATTTAAAGCAACACGCTGTCTCTGTCAAGTTAAATCCAAAGAGACAGATCGCGTTTGCTTTTAGCTGTTTATGTTAATTAAATACGGAACCCAGCTTCATTATTAAAACATGTTATTTCCCACGCCTTGCCACCGCTCCCCACCGCCCTGCAAACACATCAAACTTGGTGGATGCAGCAAGCCTTGTTTTGCTGGGCCCCCAAATCTGCCCTTTCGGGGAATCTGTCAACACTTTAACAGAGCTGCCACATGAATCCAGTGCAGGAGGGAGCTGGATCTACTGGCATAGAATCACAGGATTGCAGAGTTGGACTGGACAGAGGAGGAGGAATGGTGGAGACCGCCTCCCCAGCCTAACCCTTCCAGAGAAGAGGAAGACAGTATAGATTTGCAACAGTGGTTTGTGGGAGGTCACAGCTCAGAGGCTGAAGAGGGGAAAAGCTGGGAAATAATGGGAGAGGAGCAGGAACAAGCAGCAGCACCAGGGGAGAGACAGCTGACAGACTCAGTGTCTTCAGAAAGCATTCCAGACTCGCCCCTCCCAGAAGGCATTGAAAGTAGGAGAGCAGAGAGCTCAGAGGCAGAAGGCACAGGTCAGCCACTGTAGGAATGACATAAAATAGGAGAGCCAGAGGGGGTGGGATTTTACTTGGCACAACGCCATTACTCCAAGAGGCAGCATTTCTAAGCCTCTCTCTGTGAATATTGAATAAAAGACATTGGTAAGAGTTTTCCTTGTCTATTCCTTGAAGCCTACTGTGTGGGGATCAGATTCCCTGATGCCTGACATTAACACAAGATGCTATCCCACCATAAGAAGATAAGATAAGCCTGTTGGATCAAGCCAGTGGCCCATCTAGTCCAACCTCCTGTTCTCATAGTGGCTTATGGGAAGCCTGCAAGTTGGGCTGGGAGCACAGCAGCACTCTGCCCAGCTGTGATTCCAGAAACTAATATGCAAAGGCATGATGCCTCCGACAGTGGAGGTAGAACATAGCCATTGTGGCTAGTAGCCATTGGTAGCCTTGTCCTCCATAAAGGAGGGTAGGAAGCTTCCATCAATCCCATTGAAATAAATAGGAGCTCTGCAAGTGCACTGCCATTCATTTCAATGGAGGTCGTGCAAGACAGTCGCCCAGAGGACTGTGACCCAGGGGCCAGACCTTCCGTTTTGCCTTCTGCTGCCCTTAGCAGTGCCCAAAATCTGCCACTTGAGGTGGCTGTGTGCTTGCAGAAATTAACCACACACACGCAGTCTCACAAATGCACATTAATGGCACACCATTGTGCTCGCTCACACATGTGATATCTTCTTCCAAGGTGAATCACCACAAAGTGGCAAATGATAACATTTGTCATACCAGAGCAACTTCTGAGTCTCTCTGTGGCAACAGATGCAAAGTTCTGAGAAGAAAGCGGGCTGCTGATTAAGCCAGCAGCCGATTTTACCCAATATTGTGAATAGAATAAATTACAAAACCTGTACCCTTCCTAAAAGGACACATCCCTCCCTTTTCACTCACACCATAGGGAATGATTCTCCTATGAGGGTGCCTGTTAAGAGTCCCACTGGTATATTGAGCGTCATTTGGCAGAAAGGTGGGACATAAATCTGACAAAGTATTTAAACTAAATTAATACATGCATCATTTAAAAAGAAATAAGCTTTGCTCCTTGCTGCAGAACTGTTACTTTGACCCGTATGCTCATTCATGCAAATCTGATCATTGAGTTAATCAATTAATGGATGGGACGCGGGTGGCGCTGTGGGTAAAACCTCAGTGCCTAGGACTTGCCGATCGCATGGTCGGTGGTTCGAATCCCCACGGCGGGGTGGGCTCCCGTCTTTCGGTCCCAGCTCCTGCCCACCTAGCAGTTCGAAAGCACCCTTAAGTGCAAGTAGATAAATAGGTACCGCTTTATAGCGGGAAGGTAAACAGTGTTTCCGTGTGCTGTGCTGGTGCTGGCTCGCCAGAGCAGCTTCAACACACTGGCCACGTGACCCGGAAGTGTCTCCGAACAGCGCTGGCCCCTGGTCTCTTAAGTGAGATGGGCGCACAACCCTAGAGTCGGACACGACTGGCCCGTACAGGCAGGGGTACCTTTACCTTTACTTTAAAACTCATATGATTATTCAAATACGATAGCTTTTGCCAACCTGCATACCCTCCAACATTTTCGTATCCAAAATCAAGACATCAGCAGGGTCACACCAAAGTGCCTTCCAGTCTGGCACTCTGGTGTTGAGTCAGAAGGGCCTGAAAGGTGCTCTGCAGCAACCCTGTTGTCTCACGCGAGACTGAGCGTCTTTTGGTTTCACACTCTAATGCAAGTGCTGGACCAAAATACGGGATATTCCGGGATGCAAACAGAAGTTTTGATAGCCCCCCCCCCACATTTATCCACAGCCCTAGGCATGGATACAAACCCTTTTCTTTCTCATATACAGTATAAGTGAATGGTTGCATATAGGTGGTTATTCCTATGCCTGAATGTAAAACAGTGCCCTTGGGGAAGCCGATGGAATGAGGACAAAACCTGCCCTCTGTGCTAACATGGGTGATCTCAGCACTCACTGGCAGAGTTCTGAGGGTGTCTGTGCATGAAATGTGCCTCTAACGCATAGAGATTGTTGGGAACTGCTAACCATGTCACTACAGCTTCTTAGTGAAGAAACTTGTGGACCGACTCCACCCTGGCTGCTCAATTGGCTCCTCCTAGGTTGGAAATGGTATAGCAGGGCTTCCTGTCCTAGTGGAGCTTTGCTTGAGCAACACGGTCTGCCTTAGCTCTGATGTGTCTAGCCAAAGGGTAACTTTGGCTCAGACACTTGTCCTGTTCTCCGGCCCTGCCATTTGGTTCACCTTCTAATCCTGACAGTGCCATATTTATGTATAGGCTAAGTAGGCTGAAGCCTAGGGCCTCTAGATCTAAGGAGCCTCGCCAGTCTGCCATCTCCCCAGTGCTGCAGGCTCCCGTCTCCCAAAACTGCAAACCCAAGACTTCATGCAAGGGCAGGGCAACTCAGGCCCAGCAACTATGAGACTCAAAGAGTTAATGATAACTCATCAGAGGCAGCTACAGTTGCAAATGGAAACAAAATATCTGTGAAAGGAAGAAGAGCAGGTTTGCTCAAGTGTGTTGCAGGTAGAAATACTGTTTGTAAAGAAGTGAGAGCAGTAGTTGCTCAAATTAACAAATAAGAAAGTTTTGAGAATTTACATGCTAGATTAAAATTGATTAATTCATTGAGATGGGGATTGTAAGAAAAAAAACTGGGGCCTAATTAGAATAATAGAGTGCCTGCTATCTGGTGGGCAATCTCCTCCTTTATTTCCACACCGTGGCTGCAGACCAAAGAACCTGTCAGGAGAGCTATGATATTCAGGTGAGGGTCATATGCCTTGTCAATCCCAGCCCAGGCCTCATTGGTGTCTTCCATGATTGCACGTGCATGACAGCGCAATGGAAACCACACCAAACCCCAGAAGACTTGTGGTATAAAAAGCTACAGGATTTCATCACGAACGCACCATACAAAAGGACGTCTGCAGGGGCCCATACTTCCATGCATACACAACCTAACATGTGACAATAAATTGTGCTAGTACATAAAACAACTGGTGCTGGGAGAAGGGGGGGGGTGGCATTCTCATTGAGTCATTCCCCGAGGTTCAGTGACGTCTCTCACACCTAGAAGTACAACTCCCTCTCCCTGCCAGAAGCAGTTTGCAAACCAGGCACACGCAGAAGCATCATTTACACCTGCCGTCAAAGTGCCAGGCACGGGGCAGCACAACAGCAGATGTTTGACAAGGGCCAGACAACACTTTAGGGCAAGCGAGAGCAAGATGCTGCATCAAGATTGATACTGCTAGTGAATCCTAAACAGATGGGCCCCGCCGGAGTCTCCACAGCATGGCAGGGTTAACAGGGGGTGTCAGACGCTATCTGCTTTTTGGAGTTTTTAAATCAGGAGTAACAAGTCCTCAGGACGTGCCAGCCTAGCCCCTCCTTGGGAAAGTGTGAATAAAACAAAGACCTCGCTATCACATAAATTATGATGTACTAGTAACAATTACTGAGAAAAAGAAAGGCCTTTCTTTGCTATCAACTTTTACCTCACATTCAGATCTGTAAAGTGAACGTTCTTGACTATACGACTATAGTATATTATATAAATACGCTGTTATAAAATTACCACATTGTGTTAACAGACATCAGAGATCAATTTTGAGGGATTTTTTTAAAGAGAACATTTTTAATTGTGTATTAGTATTTATTAAATGTATACCCCGCCCACCCTTCCTCAGCCATATTGTAGGCAAAGGGCAAAAGGCAGATTCTCTGAATTGGTCCACGGCAAGACTTAAGCACCCTCAGTTCAGAATAACAATTCTCTCTGCCCACAGAGTATTCTCATCTTCTTTACGTTTTCCTTTTATTTCTCATTATCTGCTGCTCTCATCACTCTCCAGAATTCTGTCTCGGTGTCTTGCTTCCTGGTTAATTTTCAATTAGGCTTTCCCAGCTGGGCTACCTCTTTTCAATCTTTTTGGTGGCTGCTCCTAGGCTCTCAAGCGTTCCCACCAGACATGGCAGTGAAGGTAGTGAGACTAAGAGAAGGGTGTCCCCCAAATATCTCAGAACCTGGGCAGGCATGTATGGGAGAATATGACCCTTCAGATAGCCTGGGCTTAAAATGCAGAGGGCAATACTTTGAACTGTGCCAAGAAGCAGATGGGTAGACAGGGGAGCTGTTGCAAGAAGGGAATCGTGTTATCCCTGAAACCATCCCTAGTCTGCAATATGACTGCAGCTCTTTGGGACAACTGCAGTTTCTGAGCACTTTTCAAAGGCAGCCCCATGTAGAGCACATGACAGTAATTTTAATTAGAATGTAACTAAGGCATGCATCACTGTGGCCAGCTCAGATACCTCCAGGAACGGGCATGGCTGGTACACTAGCTTTCTCCGTGCAAATGCACTCCTGGCCACTGCAGAAACCTGGGCATCCATGCCCAGGGCTGAATCCAGCAGCATACCCAACCCATGTCTCCAAGGAAAGTGTAACCCCCTCCAGCATAGGTTGAATCCCTATTCCCTGTTCTGCCTTCTGACTGACCAGGAGCCACCTCTGTCTTGTCTGGAATGAGCTTCAATGTGCTCACTGTCATCCAGTTCATCATGGGTGAAAAGACACTGGTTTGGAACCACGACAGTTTACTTGAAATTAGGTAGAAAGGAGAAGTAGAGCTGGGTGTCATCAGCAGACAGGGGACGCCAAACCCCAAAACTCTGGGCAATGCCTCCCAGCGGTCTCATGTAAATGTTAACACTGATGGAAAGTATCTATCAAAAAGTGGACAATGCCAGTCCTGAGGGGAGAACCTCTGGATAAGGGGAGAGAAGCAGAAGTCACTTCACGTAGCAAACAAGTAACTACAGAAGGGATTGTCACTGGTTACCAGATGTGTGTCAGTGGGGACCCTACAAGGCAACCAATCTACAGACACATCTTATTGTTGATACTTTGTAAACACACACACACACACACACACACACACACACACACACAGAGGAATCAGAACTGGTTTTTCATCTTTCAGTAATTAAACTGAGGCTCAAATTTCATGTGATGCTGAGTCATGCAGAATTCCCCCCCTCCCTCCCCAAAAAAAGCTTTTCTCTTTTTTGGTAATTACAAACAACAAGGGAGAGGGTCTGCTTAACCCTTGCCCTTCCTGCCATTTACCTCCTCCAAGCAGATTTCCCATCTCTAGTGGAAAAAAAGATATGAGGATCGGCTTCAGGATTCATAAACGAACAGATGAGTGAATCAGCCCAGGAAAGGACAGTGCTGCTGTTCTGATCAAAGTCCGTGTCCTCTGCTTCAAAGTAAAAAATTGCAACAGCAAGTGATCCAATCACAGAACTCTGGCATAGGTTGGGTCTACAGCTATTAAAGAACTCAGCACATGCTCAAATGCACTCTTTCCCCTAATTCAGTACAAGAAGTTCCAAAGGACGAGCCTTTAATTAAACTCTGCATTTAGGGCTGCAATCTTAAGAATACTTAGAATCACAGAATCATAGAATTGGAAAGGGTCCCAAAGGTCATCTAGTCCAACCCCCACAATGCAAAAACCTCAACTAAAGCATCTATGACAGATGGTCATCCAACCTCTGCTTAGAAATCTTCACTGAAGGAGAGTCCGTTCCACGGTGGAACAGTTCTTCCCAATGTTTAGTCAGAATCTCCTTTCTTGTAACTTGAAGCTGTTGGTTCGAGTCCTACCCTCCAGAGCAGGAGAAAATAAACTCAACAGGAAGTTAAGTCTTACTGCAATCAGTGGAGTCTGCTTCCAAGGAAACATTAAGACTGGCCCCTGAAGTCTGGCCTATGATTCTAAGCCCATGGCCTATGACTCTAAGACCAGATTAAAAGCAAAATAAAAAGCACATACATCTGAGCACGCCAACTGAGACAGCACTACATAAAGCAAAGCTCAACAGAGAGGGAGAAGGGGAGTAACACACATATTGCATTGGATATCTAAAGCCTCCACTCGGGCCTTTTGAATTGTCTCCCTGCCAATTTATCTGTGCAGATTAAAAACCCACCGAAGGGCATTTGGCTGATGAGCTGCTACACAGAAGCCAATTAAATGGCCTTGTTTGAAGCAAACTCATTCAGTCACCTTCTGGGGAAGAAGAGGGTTCAGCAACTGGGTAGCAGGAGTTATGGGATCCAGATTTAATTGAATGTATCTTGCACGCACGCACGCACGCACGCGCACACACACACACACACACACACACTTGGGAACACTGGAAGTTACAGTGGTACAACCTTCTGATTATGAAAAAATAATGAGGGTGGGGTGATTAAAACCGCTGCATGGACAGGCAGGATCAAGACTTGAGTCCACCCATGACCATGTTCCATCACCCCAAAACAACCACAGCAGCTCTTCCCATCACCAGCAGAGGATACACTTTCCCTTGGAACTCCATTAGGAGAAAAAATGCTTATCTAAAACACCTTCAGAGGATGGGGGGGCGGGGCAAGTTCAACTCTCCCTTTCTTGCAAGGCCCCAGTCCTTGTTTTATATGAATTCTGTGGCTGGGTCTGCTAGTATAGTCTAATTTGGCCATGGCTCCTCAGATTTAATTTTTTCCCCCATCCCACTCCACTCTTCTATTGCTGTTTTAGAACAGGAACACCTGTCAGACCATTGGCCTGTTTAGCTCGGCTTCAGCCACACCAATTGGCAGTGGCTGTCCAGGATTTTAGGCAGGAGTCTCTTCTGGCTCTGCTTGGAGATGCTGAGGTTTAAACTTAAGGACCTTCTGCATGCAGAGCGGATGATCTACCGCTGAGCTATGGCAACATCCGCAACAGTGTCCATGGGACTTGAGCTGCTGCTGTGTATATATCAAAAGGGGATTTCTCTAGAAATATGTGGCCAAAAAGAAAGAGAGCCCTAACTGCCACAGATAACAGGCTTAACCGCATGCAGCCTCTTCCTCTCTGTAGCCTGCAGCCTTTCATTCTGCCCTCTCTCTAAATGTCTGCCACTTTCATCTCGCCCACTTTGAAGATGGCAAGCCACACCAGCTCTTCCACACTACTATTGAAAGGGCAGTAGCCCTTTTTGCAGCAAGGTCATGCTACTTGCAGCCCAGATTTAACCACTCTTACTTCTATTTTTCCAGGGTTTGGAGTGAGGACCAATAAGGCCAACCCGCTGGGAGATGGTGGGCATTGGACAGAGCAGCACCCATATCTCTGCTTAGGGATAGTATTGCAAGCTTTTTTTGGGGGGTGGACAAGACAGAATTAACAGCCCATCTCTGGCTGGGCACAATCCCAAGGAAGATGCAGACTAGGGAAAATCTAAACTTAAAAGGCTTGTTGGCAAAGGAAGGTGTGGGCATCAAAAAAGGAACATGGACAGAGCCTGCCTACTATTCAAGGGGAGGGAATTCTAAAGAGTAGGTGCCACAACAATAAATGTCCCATTCCTACACTGTGTGAAAAGGACCTCCTGATAAGATCCTAAAATGTATAAGACCAACTGGAACCTCACAAAATATACTATCGAAAAGGTTTGTAGGACGGGGGCATGGGGGGAGTCTTCACCTTCCTTCTGCAGGTCAAGATATAGTCTTCTTTGGCAATAACTCATAGCCAAGTAAGATTGTCTTCCATAAACATGGTTTTAACAGTGAGTCCGTAAGTGACTGTGGAGGCCAATTTTGGATCCACACATCCTTCCACAGTGGGGACATAGGTTTCCGGGCAGGAGTTGATCACGGTGAGGGTTTGCCAAGCATGCCTTCCTCTTACCACATTTCTCCCTTTTGTTCTGAGTTTGAGCATCTTCAAAGTCCATGACACCTTTGGTAAAGGCTGTTCTCCAATTGGAGCGCTCACAGGCCAGTGTTTCCCAGTTGTCGGTGTTTATACTACATTTTTTTAGATTTGTCTTGAGAGAGTCTTTAAACCGCTTTTGTTGACCATCAGCATTATGCTTTCCATTCATAGGAAACTGCCTTATGAGTCAGACCACTGATCTGTCTAGTTATGTACTATCTACATCAGGCCTCCTCAACCTCGGCCCTCCAGATGTTTTTGGCCTACAACTCCCATGATCCCTAGCTAGCAGGACCAGTGGTCAGGGATGATGGTAACTGCAGTCTCAAAACAACTGGAGGGCCGAGGTTGAGGAAGCCTGATCTACATGGACTAGCAGCCAGCCAGGATTTCAGATAACCGACATTCCAAGCCTTACCTGGAGATGCCATGGATTAAGAACGGATTTCCAGAGTTGGAGAGCCATGGCCCTGCTTCTGATTTCTTGCAGATTTCACCCGAGCTAGACAGAATACGGAGCAGGGCCTTGCCTGATGACCTCAAAGTGCAGGGAGGCCTCACAGCATTTGTACACCAAAGTCCAAAAGACACTGTAAATTGGGGGGGGGGGGGGATGCTTAGACAGCAGCAGCGTTTCCTACCAAAGGCGTTTTATATCAACATTGCACGTCCCTTCTGTATATGGGGAACCAAAAAAAGAAGCAAGTGTGAAAAGGGACCCTGCAGCTGCTAAAATGTAAGAAATAAAATCACACATGGATGAAAGCCTTTGGTGTGGTGTCTGTGCACTCCTTGAAAAGGCACTAGGGAAATAAGAGTGAGGGTGTGAGGTGAGTGGGAGGCTGAACTGCAAGCCAGAGGTTGTATTCCAGGCACAGTACAGGCTTCTGGCTAAGAAGGTGGGAGTTCTAGAGCACAGAAGGAGAGCACAGGCTTAGGGGTAAATATTTTAATGCTGACTTATTAACCCAATTAATTAATTAATTTCTTCTCTCTCTCTCTCTCTCTCTCTCTCTCTCTCTCTCTCTTCCTCATCACGGCAAGTGAATTAGCAACACAATGCAATAAGAACACTAAGAACAATAAGATGATCATCCAAATGTCATAGACCAAATGGAGCAAACAGCACGCAGACCTAGTGGTGGGAGGAAACAATCCTTAAATAAGAGACACGGGGGAATGATTAATGGACTTCAATGTCTGTACACTAATGTGCAAAGCATGGGAAATAAACAAGATGAGCTTGAGCTCTTGGTACAGCAAACTAAATATGACATAATAGGCATCACTGAAACCTGGTGGGATAAGTCCCACAATTGGAATGTAATAATGGGGGGATACAATCTATTTCAGAGAAACAGACCAGACAAGAAAGGAGGAGGAGTGGCGTTATATGTCAGGGATGTGTATACCTGTGAAGAGATCCAAGATTTAGAACCTCAAAGCCAAAGTGAGAGCATTTGGGTCAAAATTAAGGGAGAGAAGAATAACAGTGACCTCATTGTGGGAGTTTACTATAGATCCCCAAGCCAAACGGAGGACATAGATGATGCCTTCCTGGAACAGATGGCCAAGCATGCAAAAGGAAGGGAGATAGTAGTAATGGGGGACTTCAATTACCCGGATATTTGTTGGATGTCAAACTCAGCCAAGAGCATAAGGTCAAACAGATTCCTCACTGGCCTTGCAGACAACTTCATTGTCCAGAAAGTGGGAGAAGCAACAAGAGGAACAGCCATTTTTGATCTGGTCCTAACCAATGTTGATGACCTGGTTAGTGGGGTAGAAGTGGAAGGATCATTAGGCGCGAGTGATCATGCTCTTCTGAAGTTTACTATACAGCGGAAAGGAACAGCCAAGCATACTAGGACTCAATTTCTTGACTTTAAGAAAGCTGACTTCATAAAACTTAGGGAAGTGCTGGGTGAGATCCCATGGACAGTAATACTAAAAGGAAAGGGAGTTCATGATGGCTGGGAGTTTGTTAAGAGGGAGATAGTAAAAGCACAACGTCAGGCAATACCAATGAGACGGAAACATGGAAGGTGCCTAAAGAAGCCAGGGTGGCTATCTAAAGAACTTTTAACTGAGTTACGATTAAAAAAGGATGTGTACAAAAAATGGAAAAGGGGGGGAACCACCAAAGAGGAATTCAAACAAATAGCCAGCACGTGTAGACACAAAGTCAGAAAAGCTAAAGCACAGAATGAACTCAGGCTTGCTAGAGAGGTTAAAAGCAACAAAAAAGGCTTTTATGGGTATGTTCGTAGCAAAAGGAAGAACAAAGAAACAGTGGGGTCACTCAGAGGAGAAGATGGTGAAATGCAAACAGGGGACACAGAAAGGGCTGAACTCCTCAATGCCTTCTTTGCCTCAGTCTTCTCCGATAAAGAAAACAATGCCCGACCTGAAGAATTTGGAGCAAATGATTCAGCAGAGGAAACACAGCCCAGAATAACTAAGGAGATAGTACAAGAATACTTGGCTAGTTTAGATGTATTCAAGTCTCCAGGGCCAGATGAACTGCATCCAAGAGTATTAAAAGAACTGGCAGATGTGATCTCAGAACCACTGGCAGTCATCTTTGAGAATTCCTGGAGAACAGGCGAAGTCCCGGCAGACCGGAGGAGGGCAAATGTTGTCCCTATTTTCAAAAAGGGGAAAAGAGAGGACCCAAATAATTACTGCCCAGTCAGTCTGACATCAATACCAGGGAAGATTCTGGAGCAGATCATTAAGCAAACAGTCTGTGAGCACCTAGAAAGGAATGCTGTGATCACCAATAGTCAGCATGGATTTCTGAAAAATAAGTCATGTCAGACTAACCTGATCTCGTTTTTTGACAGAATTACAAGCCTGGTAGATGAAGGGAACGCAGTGGATGTAGCCTACCTTGATTTCAGCAAGGCATTTGACAAGGTGCCCCATGATATTCTTGTAAAGAAGCTGGTAAAATGCGGTCTTGACTATGCTACCACTCAGTGGATTTGTAACTGGCTGACTGACTGAACCCAAAGGGTGCTCATCAATGGTTCCTCTTCATCCTGGAGAAGAGTGACTAGTGGGGTGCCACAGGGTTCTGTCTTGGGCCCGGTCTTATTCAACATCTTTATCAACGACTTGGATGATGGACTCAAGGGCATCCTGATCAAATTTGCAGATGACACCAAACTGGGAGGGGTGGCTAACACCCCAGAGGACAGGATCACACTTCAAAACGACCTTGACAGATTAGAGAACTGGGCAAAAACAAACAAGATGAATTTTAACGGGGAAAAATGTAAAGTATTGCACTTGGGCAAAAAAAAGGAGAGGCACAAATACAAGATGGGTGACACCTGGCTTGAGAGCAGTACATGTGAAAAGGATCTAGGAGTCTTGGTTGACCACAAACTTGACATGAGCCAACAGTGTGACGCGGCAGCTAAAAAAGCCAATGCAATTCTGGGCTGCATCAATAGGAGTATAGCATCTAGATCAAGGGAAGTAATAGTGCCACTGTATTCTGCTCTGGTCAGACCTCACCTGGAGTACTGTGTCCAGTTCTGGGCACCACAGTTCAAGAAGGACACTGACAAACTGGAACGTGTCCCGAGGAGGGCAACCAAAATGGTCAAAGGCCTGGAAACGATGCCTTATGAGGAACGGCTAAGGGAGCTGGGCATGTTTAGCCTGGAGAAGAGGAGGTTAAGGGGGGATATGATAGCCATGTTCAAATATATAAAAGGATGTCACATAGAGGAGGGAGAAAGGTTGTTTTCTGCTGCTCCAGAGAAGCGGACACGGAGCAATGGATCCAAACTACAAGAAAGAAGATTCCACCTAAACATTAGGAAGAACTTCCTGACAGTAAGAGCTGTTTGACAGTGGAATTTGCTGCCAAGGAGTGTGGTGGAGTCTCCTTCTTTGGAGGTCTTTAAGCAGAGGCTTGACAACCATATGTCAGGAGTGCTCTGATGGTGTTTCCTGCTTGGCAGGGGGTTGGACTCGATGGCCCTTGTGGTCTCTTCCAACTCTATGATTCTATGATTCTATGAGAACACATTTAAAATGTTTTAACAACCGCCCCAAGATCTACAGGTACAGGGCGGTATACAAATTTAATAAATAATCATAGTAACCTAAAATAATAATAATAATCAAACCTTCAGGGCATCTGAAAATAGTCACTCTTGTAGCAAATAATTTTGAGGTGACTGGGAACAGTGCATTTCATTCAACAAGATACGTGGGTGAAGAGCAATGTTCTCTAAACTCCTCTGGGATGTTAATAATGAGGGAGACAGACACACCACACCAGGGACGGCATTCTATATATATATGGGGAGCCTCCACAAAGAAGGCCCCATCACTGGTCACAACACCAATCGAGCAGCACCCATTAATTTTATTTACAGAGCAGTAGTAGACATTTACCTTTTGGCAGTTAGCTAGCAGGATTGGATGGGTCTTTTGCTGTTTCAAGTGCTACAATTCTGTGAGTGTAGAAGCAGGTGGCAGTAGTTAGCTAAGGGAAAGGACCAAGCCTGGTTATATTTCTCCAGTCTGGCATTGTCCGTGTGTGTGTTTAAAGGGAGTTGGAACTGTGGCAAGAATACCAGCTTTTCTTGCTTCTCCCACAGCCAGTGAGGAAGGAGCTATCAGATTAAGCAAGAGAGAGAGAGAGAGAGAACCCTAACAAATAATACCTTAAAGCACCCTTCAATGTTGTACATCCAAAAAGTTCTCCATATTAAAAGGACTTGCTTGCATGCCTGCGTATAAAACCAAGACAGGGTCTTGAATAATAAATACTATGGTAAGACCACCAATGAGATGGAAGATTATTTGTTTTCTGTGAATTGGTGGATGCAACTGATCCAAGAGAGAGGTGGTAGGCAGAGAGGCTGAATTTCCATGCCAAATGACGGTGATGCCTGCCAAGGCCTGGTTTGCCGGGTTGTACTGGCAAGGCCAACCATGGCAGCTGAGTTTGACAAGCATGACTCAGAAAATTTGCACTCAGAAAATTTGCACTTGCCAAACAGGCAGTGGATGGGGCAGAGAAGGGCAGAGCTTGCTGTTGGCAAAGCAATCCAGAGCAGCTGCCCTCCCTCTGACAGACTGAGACCAAAGAGGCTTATGGAGCTCCTTAGAAGGAAGGGAAACATTCCAAATATCTCAAGAAGTGGCCCCTGGGCGGTCAATTTATCATTTTTAAACTAGGAACATAGAAGTAGTGAACAAATACACATAGTCACACATACCCATATGTACTTTGCAGTGTCATGGGAAAAGGTAATCCCATCCAACTGAATGGACAGAAGTCCTCACCGCTTGCAGAACTGGTTCTGTATTCCATGATCATTATTAACAAGCAATCTCTACCCCACTGCCCTTGTAAATTGCAAAATAAACATGGACTTCAAATGTTCAGGTCTGGTTAAAAAAAGTTCTTTTTCATATTCACAAAGCTTTGAGTTGATTCTAAAGACCCGACCTTTAGTGAATCGATGTGGCTTGACATCGGAGGTGGTTTATGGAATGTTCTGTGATGGCTCCAAGTAGCATGCATCTGACAACAGAGTTCAAAGAAGAGGTCCAAATAACAAGATTTCTTGTGCCCTCCAACAAGGGGCCTTGCAGTGTGCAGCAGAAGTCCCTGACGGATGAGACTCAGTTTGCTTCCTCAGAGCAAGGGGCTGTCCATACCATATTTGGCACCTTTCCAGCCAGAGAACGTAGCCTGCCACCATTCCTGGACTCAGAGGGTGAATCCCCTGCAGTACATCAATCTCTCCAGCCTTGCAGAAGTCAGAGACTGCAAAATCAGTTGAGGGCCCTTCAACTAGCCAGCTAGCTTCTCCAGCAGAGGTGGAACAGGTCTTATCAGCCTACTACATAAGGCAGTGATGGCCAAACTTGACCCTCCAGCTGTTTTGGGACTACAATTCCCATCATCCCAGACCACTGTTCCTGTTAGCTAGGCATGATGGGAGTTGTAGTCCCAAAACAGCTGGAGGGCCAAATTTGGCCATCACTGACATAAGGCTTCAGTTGGACCTAGATCTCCTTGGGCAGGCATAGGCAAACTCAGCCCTCCAGCTGTTTTGGGACTACAACTCCCATCATCCCTAGCTAACAGGACCAGTGGTCAGGGATGATGGGAGCTGTAGTCCCAAAACATCTGGAGGGCCGAGTTTGCCTATGCCTGTCCTTGGGACATATTCCCACAATTATCTTGGTAGGTAAGAGCATCAACATGCAAGGCTCAATAGGAGCTATCCAAGGTCCTGTTTTCCCCCTCGTTCCTCAGCTTCTGACTTGACTTTCCTTGCCTTGATCAGACTTTGCCAGTTGTGGCTTGACATCACTGGAACACGGTTAACAGCATGTCTCTGTGTGGGAAAAGATCATTACCACAATTTAACGACCTAAGTAGTCTAAGCCTCTGGGCTCAGCAAGACAGCTACCACCACACACCTGCTCACAACAGTGCAAGGTATCTAACTGCCCTAACCTGGCTGACAGTAACCCAACGTCATACTAACAATGTTAAAGGAATCCAGCAAAAATGGCAACTATTTCCACTGTCGACAGCTGCTTTGTGAGAAGATGCCAAACCTTAAACTTGCTTGAATCATCGAGCAAGGCCCACTCTTCCATTGGGGCAGTGATTCCACCTGCAAACCCATCTAAATTGTACCATACAATGTCCGGCTTCAGGTGACACACAGGCAAACCAGCTGCAAGTTAACAGGAGCAGTCCTGGCATCAGAGACTTGCAGCAGTCCAAAGTCCAAACAGAGAGACATGGTCAAGTCGCAGTGCTGAGTCAAGACACTGCATAAATTGAGGTCCAAACATCGGAGGAGGCAGCTAAGGCAACAGGTTATCACACATCAGGGAGCTGGTGCAAAGATGATGTTTCAGCACTCTGTTCTTGAAACTGTAGGCTCCTTACATCTCAGCTTTCAAAGCCACACCAGAACACAGCTGCAAAGCATACAAATTGCTGGAAGAGTTTGTCAGCTCCTGAGAAGAGGTTTACTCACAAGTACTCCTTTACTCTTGGGGAATCTCCATTCTTCAGGTAGGCATTTCAGCATCTGACTGAGCCTGCACCTTTAAGACCCTGTGCATCCATTTATCGTCCACCTATTCATCTCTACTCAGCGATGAGAAGGGGGGGAAATGAAGGAGAAGTAAATAAATAAGACCCACTGAGTTCAAGAAGACTTACTCCCAGACAAGTGTTATTGGACCGCAGCCTTAATCAGGGAAAGAATGGTAACCACAATGGCAATGCTCTGTCTGGAGGTTTATGCATCTCAGTATTGGTTGATGGAAACCAAAGGAAGGGTAAATGCTGTTGAGATTGCCAGCTTCCCATGGGCACCTGGTTGGCTATTGTGAAAACGGGATGCTGGGCTATATGGAACACTGGCCTGATCCTGCAGGGCTCTACTTACGTTGGAATGACAAACAAGGTAACAGATGTCTGTGTGCAGGATGATGTGGAATGGGCGCAAAACATGTCATCCTTCCTACATTACAGAGCAGAGGTATGGAACCTTTTTCAGCCTGAGCGCCACATTGTCTCATGGGCAACCTCCTGGCGCCCACATGCCGGTGGTGGGTGGGGTCAGAGGCAAGAGTGGGTGCAGCAACACCTATGACTGCAGCCAAGCAAAAAACCAGAGGTTTCCACACATACATCTCTCCATCCAGTCAAGAAAGAGGCATGATTATCATGGTTCAAGGACATATTCCAGGCAGGCAAAAGCACTCAAGGAGAAGACAGAACATGGTTGGTTAAGGGGTGTAGCCTGGGAGGGGAGGGTTGTCAGGGGACAGTCTCAAGGGCTGGATACAGAGATCTGAATAGACCACATTGGGATCCAGGTCTTAGGGTTCCCACTCCCACTGTAAGATTCTGAAACCCAAAATGTGCATTGGAGTCTACCACTGAATATTCATGTGCAGATGGCGGCTATGTCCTCCATGCCATGCCTGAGGTCTTCCCAAACATATCTGGTTGACAACAGTAGGAAGCAGAGTGCCAGACAAGGTGGCCCTATGATCAGACCCACAAAGTTACACTACACAGTCCACACTTTCACACAACAGGTTGTGGCTATATCAAGTCACAGTCAACCCTAGTGGCTCCGTTTAGCTATTGCTGCTTCTGGCTTGGCACCCTACAGATTCCAAAGGTGCCCCTGCAGGGCACCTCCATGCCTGATAATAACTGAAGAGGTGTAAGATTAATTACGGGAAGCAGATGCTCTGAGCTGCATAGGATTTTTGGCACTAATCTGCTAAGGATATAATTAAGCTATGTATATAAATCACCAACACTCCTCCGAGCTCGGTTTTGCCCTGGCCATCTGATGTGGAAATAAATTTCCAAGCACATCGTCTATTTAATTTAGATTGTGTAGGACACCAGAGACGGCGACGAGGCCTTTCCCCGGGATTTGCACAAGGAGGAAGAACAGGAAACAGCCGCAGCATAAAGAATAAGGGCGGAAGCAGAGTTCTAAAATGTATGGAGAGATTTTCAAAAGCTTGTTTCATGTCACACTTTTTGCCAGGCGTTCTGGTTACAGGGCAGGCAAGTATCACAGGTGGAGAGGAAGGCAGGAGAGAAAGAACAAGGCTGAAGGCCAACCAAAAACCAGTACTCTGGCGATGACAGGGGAGCACCTAACGCTCGCAGTCGCAAGTTGCCCAGACTAAAGGAAAGCAAGAAATCTGGGAATTTTACATCAGGCAGTGGCTCTGGATTGGTCCTCTGGGGTCACCTGACTCCCTTTGCCATGATGATTCTCATCCGGGCTGGGAGTTTTCTCCAAATGCTGGCCCTGGTGGCAGAAGAGGCAGGAGCCAGCATCCGATTCACATGGCCTCATAGCACATGAGCACTTTATATGTACTGGAAATAACCATGTTTGTGGCTCGTTCCATCTCAAGGGCCGGGGGGGGGGTTAACAAGATGTAGTTTATTCCATCCCAACCATCTCTACTTGCCCATCCATCCCTGCTCCATCAACAAATGTCTAATCCAGAATACGGCAGCTAGACTGGTGACTGGGAGCAGCTGCCGAGGCCACATAACACTGGTCCTGAAAGACCTACATTGGCTCCCAGTACATTTCCGAGCCCAAATGAAAGTGTTGGTGCTGACCTTTAAAGCCCTAAATGGCCTCAGCCCAGTATACCTGAAGGAGCGTCTCCACCCCCATCGTTCTGCCCGGACACTGAGGTCCAGCGCCGAGGGCCTTCTGGCGGTTCCCTCACAGCGAGAAGTGAAGTTACAGGGAACCAGGCACAGGGCCTTCTCGCTAGTGGTACCCGCCCTGTGGAATGCCCTCCCATCAGATGTCAAAGAAATAAACAACTATCTGATGTTCAGAAGACACCTGAAGGCAGTCCTATTTAGGGAAGTTTATAATGACTGATATTTTAATGTATTTTTAATCTTTTGTTGGAAGCCGCCCATAGCGGCTGGGGAAACCTAGCCAGATGGGCGGGGTATAAATATATTATTATTATTATTATTATTATTATATTATTATTATTATTATTATTATTATTATTATTATTATTATTATTATTTTTTATTATTAGCATATGGAAAGGCAACTTCACCACCCAGTGACGACGAGGAGGGAGTCTGCCTGTCATTGGCTCTGCTTCCACTTACTTTTGGTCTCCCTTCTTTCGACCTTATTGGTCCAATGGGGGCCACTACCTAGTTGGCACCATCAAAAAAACAGTAGTACAAGCAATACACACACACACACACACACACACACACAAACACCCCGCCTCAAAAAGTTGGCTGCTTCATGCTTCATGCTATCACCTGGTGGGATGATATTCCAGGGCAACCCTGTGAATGTTTTGTTCTATACATTCAAGAGAGGTATTTGTAAGTCTCTGCAGAAATTAGAATCCTGATGGCATTCCGTGCAGCCTTAATGGGGTCAATTTCCCCTGGAGAAGGGAGAGCACTAAAACTTATGGTGCCTTTGTGATTGTTTGCTTATGAATGTTTGCACTGAATAAGCATTATACTGGCGCAGAAGGAAGTATGCAGGCAAAAAGTACTACCTTAGAATTAAGCATATACACTGGGGACATATAGCTCAGCCTATTTATTGTCTGTGTCCATTTTACATGTGATCATTCAAAAATCATTTCCTTCCTGTTTCTGCATAATAAGCCTATGGCTTGTTTGTTTTTTAATTATTAAAAATCCATGTGAAAATGTATATTTAAATATATATTTTAGCTCAGGGTGTGCATTTCTAAACATGTTTTGTACTAAATGTACTTTTTACACATTTTGGTAGGCTTTTGAATTGCATCACAAAACTGGTTGTAGGGTGAAATGTGCATGAAAAATTACATTCTGAGCCATGCCAGGAGGTCTAATAATCAGGTAGGTTTGCTTAAAGACACAGACCAAACAAACCTCTCCTCCATCCCTAAAAACACACACACACACAGAATGCCAACCTGCTTAGGACCTCCCCCAGATAAAAGACAAAATGTGATTTCAGATCCTACCTTGGACAGGTAACCACAGTTTTTGGCTTTAAGCATGGGTTTCAGGGATTATTAAGGGTTTTAAGGTGAAATAATGGTTTGCACAAACACAGACACCCCAGCAACACTCAGCCAGGGATGAAATCTGGTGCCTGGGCATTCTACAGGGGAGGCGTACAGCAGGATTTGTCTTCCACTGCCTGCCACTTTTCGTTTCAGTCTATGCAGGTTGGAGAAGAGATAACCAATGCCGTGAGAGGAAGAAGCAAGGCCATATCGGCCAAGGATGAGTGCAGATTTCTGCTGCCCTTTGAAATGAGAAAAGCACTGAGGTGTGTAAGAGAGAGATGCTAAAAGGAATGGAACGCGGCAAGGAAATTGCTTTCTGACAGCCTGCCACACCCCCTCTTCCCCAGGCAACCGTGCCAGCAGCTTAAAATACAAAATGAAACCCACTCAAATGACAACCCCCCCAGAAAGGATGACCTCTACCCAAGAGGCTTAAAGCAGCTTAAACAAGATAAAAGGTCACGGAATTACCACAATCCAATTGATAAGTATGTATCGCTGGCGGTAATTAAAAATATACAGAAGTCAATGATGAAAGTACTGCCTGTTATGCAACGTAACATTGGAAGGATTGCTGGAGAGGTTTCTGCATTGATTCTGGAGACACTGGAGGCTTGGACACAAGCGAACTATTTAAAGCAGAGAAATCTGCAACGTTGAGACCATATGGATGAGGAAGTCCTTCTGCAGCCTGAAAAACATTCTTACCTTTCCAACAGTGGTGATTTTCCTTCCTATTGGTTAAGGCGTCTTGAACCCTGGAGTTTGGCAACCAGTCCCAAGCCTCTAACTCACTGCATTATAATGGTAGCTTGCCAAGAGGGGGAGCTGTTGCCATGCCACCAATACAGGTGAGCTGGAGGGGCAGCACTGAAGCTTCTATTTCAGGTGCTCTCAGGTGACAGATAGGCGGTTCCAGCTCAGAGTCTGAAAAACTCATTGCTTCAAGGAAGGCTAAACGGGCCTCAGACCGTCCACACTGACCGGCCTGCTCCCTGCATGCTTTGCTCCAAGGCATCAGTCCCAATACTTATCTTTAAAGAGAGGAGGCTTCATGTTGACAGCACACGTGCCATCACACACACCCCTTCTACTAGGTTGCTTCTTTCTCACATCATGATGCTAGCCAATCAGTGATCACATGATGGTGGTGATGACGTCAGAACGCCAAACAACCAATCAAGTTAGACATTGTGACAATGCCTTTTTTATTATAATTCAAACAAACCTCCACTTCTTCCCTTCCTAGCGCTACTTCCTCTATCAAACACACCCAACACGCTCAAGGTATTAATCTCAAAGAAGACTTCTGACCCAGAATCCATTCTAAATCTGATCCTAGAATACGTGAACAAAACACAGCGCACCTCTGAGCATTTGCAAAGTGTGTTTCCATAGATGCAGCTCCATTTCCTACATATGAGATTAAGTGAGGCATCTTTCTAAGCAAGCTTTCAGCCCAGTGCCAGCCCAAGACATTTTGCTGCCTGAAGAAAAGGCCTTGATGGCAGCCTCCTCACTCCTCCCATCCTCAAATAACAGCTGATATTTTTAAAATAAAAGTCTTGCTGCACCATCCTGCTCCTGCCTCCATCTATTTCCACCCACCCACCTTTCCTGGTGCCTCCTGAAACAGGTCACTTTTACCCTGTCTCATAGAAGGGCAGGCCTTATATGAGCCATTTAACATCACAGAAATTAGCTGCCACATCTCAGAAGACAGAGAACCAAGGAAGAAGACACCCCACGAAGAAGACACAAATGCATGAACAAACCTTCTGCTGCCTCCTCTGTTCGCCTCACCTGGGGGCCTCTCCTCCTCTCTGCACACTGATCTTTTTTTAAAGACTTTCCTGATTTATTCCTGATTTAAATCAGGACTCTGTTAGCAACACGCTATTACCGCTGCCAAAAAAACAGTAAGCAAGCCGCATTCTCTCTCCTCGCCTCCTCCGGTGCTCCATTTGTATTTCGCTGCTCTTTCCCCATTTGTAAGCCACGGGAGAGAGAAATTTAAGGCATCTGAGCGAGATGCTTAAATTAACGATTTACAAATAGTTTAATTGAGGTCCTGCTCTCTCTCTTTTTCTGAGCAGAAGCTGCTAAATGGGTTCCGAATCTCTTCCCCAGACCCCTTTTAGTAGTCCTTACTGTGATGCGAATGACAAACCTCCGGCTTAGGATACAGGCTCCAAGGCCACGTTCCAGAGCTGGAGACAGTTGGGTGGGTGCTGTTGAAGTCAGGAGAGGGAGCTGAGTTTGGGAAAGGGGGGCAACAGCTCTCTCTTCCTCCAGCAGAGCCTGGGCTCTAAACACGAAGGACAGATGCTGTCAAAGTGAAGGACAGGTGGGGACACAGGACCTTGAAATAGGGGGACAGAACCAAAGGCTGCGGTCACATTATCATTTACTCCGGCTCCAGTGTGCTATCGCTGCTGATGTTTGAAGCCACATACACATGGCATTAGCCACAATCCGCATTGATCCTGTAATTTATTGAGAGAGGATCCTGTCTGATGTACTTTCCTTCCAACCAGCTTCCATCAGATTTGAAAATGCAAGCCTTGTTTAAGCTGAGGTGTGTACAGCTCAGGCAGCCATTGCGCATGTGCAGATGGCAGCGCATGCGCAACTGACACCGTTAATAATTTTATACACTTCTAACATGCCCTCCCCCTGGCTTCAGGCTGAAATCCCTTACCCGTTGATCTGGGATTAAGCCCTAGTGGACTTAATGGGATTTAATTCTGTGTAGACATGCAAAGGTTCACACTTACCACCTCCACCTTCGCCCACATATTGCATGGGTGCTACTCTAGCGCCCTAGTCGTTCTGCTTGCCCTTCTCTGCACCTTCCAAATATGGATGGCGTGCAAGGTGCACAAATGGAAGCTAGCGCAATGTAAGGGGCAGCCTCACTGCTGGGGTGGGGAACCTGGTGCCCTCCAAATATTGCTGGACTACAACTCCCATCATTGCCAACCACTGGCTATGCTGGCTGGGGCTGATGGGAGCTAGAGTCTAATAATGTCTGACGGACCACTGATCCCTCATCCCTGCCTTAATCAGACTCACACTTTCCCCATGCCCTCTGTTTAACCTTCATAGACTCAAATGTTTCCATCTGAAGCCGGGGTGGGTGTGTGATCCATCTGTGCCTCTCTTTATATCAACCTCTTGGCTTTCGAATTTCTTTTTGAAGAGGTCATGCTTGGCCATGGATAGGCACTCAGAATCCTACACTTCAGCAACACACCAAGACAGTCCTGAAAACGGGCCCCCAAGTCACTACACGGCACCCTCTGGGGCAGCAAGGCAGCTCACACGGGCTAAGCGTCGACAGATTCGCCCTGCACCTTTCCTTAATGGTGGTAAGAGGTCAGCAGCATCCACAGAGGCCACCATTTCCACGCAAGGCCCCAACGCTCTTCTGTCCCCTCTGCAAGACAACCAAGGACACCCCTGTCGGCACCAGACAACTCTGTTCTCATTCTAATTCCGGCACATCAGACAGTAATTATAGGTATATCAACGGCACTGACAGATTGGAAGCTCATCATCCCTGCACCTGTCAGTGTTCAAATTGCAGACACCTCGGGAGATGGAAAGGAAAGGGAGGGGGGCTGCCTCGCTTCACCTTCGCATCCAACATCACGTCTCCCTTATTGGGGGAGGGGGGACACTTCACCAGCACCGTTTTGTTTGCAACTCTCAAGAGAATCGCAGAAGTGTTTGGAAGGAACAAAATGGTCCCTCCCACCCCCACAAATACCTTGTGAGTCGCGCTGTTCACCCTACAGGTGTCTCCTCATATACCCTGGTGGTTCAATCACCCCTCAAGCCCTTCTTGGGTTTAGAACCAAGTGTGCAAGCCAAGCACAGCCAGGCAAAATAAGAAAATATGCATTCTGAATTAAGAGTCTTTTGGACGTGAAATTTAAACTCTGAGGAGCTCAGTTGGTTAGAGCGTGGTGCTGACAACACCAAAGTTGCAGGTTTGATCCCTGTATGGGAAAAGCTGCATATTCCTGCATTGCAGGGGGTTGGACTAGATCATGGGTAGGCAAACTAAGGCCCGGGGGCTGGATCTGGCCTAAATCCGGCCCACGGATGGTCCGGGAATTAGCGTGTTTTTACATGAGTAGAATGTGCCCTTTTATTTAAAATGCATCTCTGGGTTATTTGTGGGGCAAAAGAATTTGTTCATCTCCCCCCCCCCAAAAAAAATAGTTCGGCCCCCCACAAGGTCTGAGGAACAGTGGACCGGCCCCCTGCTGAAAAAGTTTGCTGACCCCTGGACTAGATGAACCTCAGGGTCCCTTCCAACTCTACGATTCTATGATTCTATGGCCATGCAAATTAAGCGAGGTGGCCTTTCCCATGAGTGTTTTTTGTCTAGCTTGACAACTCACAAGATGCTTCAATAATGGACACAATAAGAGATTTACCGGTAGCTAGATGGCTGCTGGTTACTAGCTGTTACACCACCTACCCACCTAAGTAAGGAGGACTGATAAAAAATAGTATGACAGGTTAGAACGTAAGCAGTGAAGGAGGCAAGAAACCAGAAGAAGTCTGTTGGAAGAAAGGTCCAGCGAAAGAAGAATTCTTTAGCATCCAGCAGTACAGGGTGGGATGTGCGTGTATGTAAGTGTTTGGTTCCCATGACATTTCATACTCTTTGCAAATGTCCCCACAAGCCCCAAAAGGTTGGCGCCCCCTGAGCTAATGAATATGTGTACATAAATACGTACAACTGCTCTAAGCCCTTCACAATGCAGAATGGGTTTGCCAACCTCGAAGGCACATAGAGTAACTTGTCAAAATATGCTTCAAAAGAGAGAGCCTTCCATTCCCTCTTGAAGTCTTGTTCCCATTTTAAAAAGACAACACAGCACAGAGCAAGCAGATCTGCTCCTTTCCAGTTTGACAAACCCCCAAACTCATGCACAAACCAGCATTTTGGATGCCCCGGGTTAGGAGCTGTGACGATGTCAGAAAGCATAAGAGTGAGCTCCCCCACTCCAGAACCGACGGGGGGACCACTGTCAGAACCTCAGAAAGCATTTATTCTTTCCCTGGCTGCAGCAACACTCAGCTGCATTGTCACTTGGGAGGCAGTGCAGCTGCCACTGGAAACAAATGTCTTTGTTTTCCGTGGGCTGGGAAGGAAAAATGCAGCATGGATCTCTGCCCAGAGGTATGGAAGCCCTGAGCTCAAGCCCTCTGCACTCTGCCAAGGATCTCTTGCAGAATGGGTTGCCATAACTCTGCTTTGCCTTGATGACAGCCTCCTCAAAGGCACAGAGGAAGGTGAGAGGGCGATGCCTTTCCTTTGGAGCACCAGCATTCCAGTTTGAAAGCTTTAAGGCAGCTTAATGGAGGGTGTGGGTGTGGGTGTGTGCCTCCACTAGGGAAGCTGCAGCCAATAGATTAAGGTGAGGTTCCTGTGGCCCTTCAGGTGTTCCTGGACTACAACTCCCATCATCCCCAGCCATTGGGCATGCTGGGCTGCAGCTGATGGGAGCTGGAGTCCAACCTATGGACTCATCCCCGCAATTAGATGTACCAAACAGCATAAGATGCAGAATACTGGCATTTACAGGTTGTATCCAACTGAGTTCTATTTAGAGTAGAACTAGCAATGGATACAACCCAATGGGAGAAATGAAACGTAGCCCTAAGGCAGGCTTCCTCAAACGCGGCCCTCCAGCTGTTTTGGGACTACAATTCCCATCATCCCTGACCACTGGTCCTGCTAGCTAGGGATCATGGGAGTTGTAGGCCAAAAACATCTGGAAGGCCGAGGTTGAGGAAGCCTGTCCTAACTAAGGAGATTGAGCCATTAATGAAAGCATTTCTGTTCACCTGGTGGAACAATCTTTCCTCTCCTTTTTTGCACTGTTTTTGGGGTTATCCACCCCACCCCCAGACAAAAACGCCAATTTGCAGGGGGCATGAAAAGCAGTGGAGAAAAGTCCGGTTGTACTAATTTACGTCCTTGCTTGGGCTTCTGCTAGCGGGACCATTTAATTGACTCCAGCCACGTGTGTTTTTAAAGGAATTGTGTGTTTTAATTAGCGGGTTTGCTTTATTGTTTATTTTAATTAATATATTTTAATGTTGTGCAACTGGTTTTTATACTTTAGAAGCCTGTTTTGGCATCGATGGAATATAAAGAAGTTAGAACAACAGCCAAAAAGCGTGCATGACATAGGAAATCCATTAGTGGATTTTCCTTTAAAGCAAATCCTTGTCCCTAAAACAAACACACTTAATAAAGCAAACAGTGGGGACAGCAGTCTGAATTAGGACAGTAATACTGGGGAAGTGGGTATTTAACCTCACCCCTCCAACATTACCCAAATCAAAAATACCCCCGCCACCCATCTTCCAGAAGCTGCTATTAATCCTGCTGGTGGGAAGCACAGGCCTAATATAAGCAACTGCATTCCCACTCATTCCATCCAGCTAATCAAACTGCTGTTTCAAAGGAAGGTTGTGTGATTTCAAATGCAAAAATGGCACAGAAGGGATTACTCCTCCACACCCAACTAATGGCTGGTGCCATGCTGTTTTCATTGTAATTATCTGTAAAGGTAAAGGACCCCTGGACAGTTAAGTCCAATCAAAGGTGACTATGGGGTTGCAGTGCTCATCTCACTTTCAGGCCAAGGGAGCTGGCGTTTGTCCACAGACAGCTTTCCGGGTCATGATTTACCTTCCCACCGCAACGGTACCTATTTATCTACTTGCACTGGCATGTTTTCGAACTGCTAGGTTGGCAGGAGCTGGGACAGAGCAACAGGAGCTCACTCCGTCGTGGGGATTTGATTTTTTTTTTTTTTTTTATAATCATATTTATTAAAATTTCCAATAATAACAGAATAAAGAAGATAGAAAAGATAGAGAAAAGAAAGAAAGAAAAGAGACCAATTTTAAACCCTTATTTTCATAACCTTCTTTCTGGGACTCCCTCCTTCCCCTCCCGACTGTATTCCCCTTTCCCTACGTTGGTTCCACAAGTTCTCATTCCCAATTTAACCTAATATGTTATGCCTAATAGCCAATTTAAATTGCAATCTTAACATCACTCCTCACCTTTAACAAACTAGAACAAAGATTTTTTCCCCAAAATCTACCCCGCTTCCTTCCACGAATTCCCCCTTTTTTTTTTTTCCAAAACATGTTAAATCAAAATACCAAAGTTATATATAAAAAAAATAAAAGATAGAAAATAGAAGAAGGTTCCAGAAGTTGATTACATAGCCTTTGGATTCTAGAATTCCCCCTCCCTTCCCCGGTTTAGATTCCCTATGTCCATCAGTCTGTATGTTGTCGGCCTGGAGGTCTCAAGTCCACAGCCAAATTTTTCTCAATCCATCTTGCCGGTTTTCTTTAAATTTACTTGTTTTAATAATGTTTAATTTCAAAAATCCAGTCTAATCGAGGCCTTTAATTTCCCTTGGTCATTGTTGCTCCTCCCATTGTTCTTGCCGTGGCGTAGTTGGTCCTTTACTCTTTTGTTTCTTACTTTCTCAGGTTTCTGTCTTGTTCAGCTGCAAAACCATTCTTATTCTGAAATCTAGTATCTCTACAGAGGTTTGTTATTCAGGAGCTTACTTAAATAGAAAGATTCTATTGTGTTGTCACCTCTGTAGACAAAACAATATTTTCAGTTTTGCTACTTTCCCAGGAGCTAAGACCAGTAGTACACATCCCAGAGTAGTTTTCCACATACGCCACTTGTAATGTCCCAAAGCCCCTCTAGAGGGATTGCAATAACTTTGTGTCCTCTCATCCAAAAGTCAAATTGTTGTTTCTTTTTCCACCCGACATTTTGTATCCATATTTATATCCAATTGTATCAAAATTAACCAGCAAAATACTTGTAGCAAAGTCCTCTTTATATTCTCAAGATTTGACAGCTACTTTGACAGCTGTCAAACTCTCCATCTCTCTCCGCCAGGTTCTCTGAATCGCCCCGGTTCCCGGGGGGGGGGTTGCCTTTTCCCTCTCACCCTCGACTCTCCTCCAGCACAATTCTTGTAATGATTCCATCGTGGAATTTGGTATTTTTAATCAGCAATAAACTTCTGAATTGATCTTGGTTTCTCAGTCCTTGTTTTAGCATGTTTACAATCAGGGAGGGGACTGACTTCCTTTTTAGATCCCCCCCGCTCGTGCCGAATCCGAAAAAAAAAATTCCTTTTTTTTTTTCTCCTTTTGTACCCGGTTACCCAATTACTCACGGGTTTTTGTTAAATGTCCGAATTTCAAATAGAAGAAGCCAGCGCTCTCCGACGAATGGCATGCGGCTGCACTCGGCAGGGGAAGCGATAGACTCAAAGTACCACGCCACTCCCTGGCACCCGATCCGTAGCCTTTAAAAAGGCTCCTTCACGAATCGGGAGGGCGCTGACGGTACCAGCCGAGTCCCCATGTCCACGGGCCCCGTGCCCGTGGTTTTTAAGGGTCCCCGCGTCGCCGGCGCGGTAGGACCCAGCCCCTGCCGAGCCGGCTCCCTCCGGAGCTCGGAGGGAGTCCGCCATTCGGCGATGGCGCCAACCCGGAAGTCCCCGTCGTGGGGATTTGAACCACCAACCTTCCAATCGGCAAGCCCAAGAAGCTCAGTGGTTCAGAACACAGCGCCACCTGCGTCTCTCTCTCTCTCTCTCTCTCTCTCTCTCTCTCTCTCTCTCACACACACACACACACACACACACACCATATAGATCATATATATACCATATACCATATGTATACCATATCTATATATCTATATCGATATACTATTGCACATAGTTAAATGATGGGGTTGCTTTCACAAGTTATACTGACAGCCAGTAACTTAGAGAGCTTTAAAAGGCGATTTAGAAAAATCCATGGAGGTTAGGGCTACTACCAATGACTACTCCAGGACCCAGAGGCAGCATGCATTAGGAGAGTGTTATTACTTCCTGCTTGTGGGATCTTCTTGCAGGCACTGGGTTCATTCACCAGCATGGGAAACAGGATGCTAGACTAGGTAGGCCTTGAGTCTGATCTACTAGGGCTCTTACGATCGCCTTTGCATCTGCTCTACTTGTATATTTGTAAATAAATTAAATATTTTAAAAACACCTGAGAGAGGAGTGTTCTACACAAGCTGAGGAGCACCCTGGATAAATTCAATATGACTCTGCATGGGAATCCTAGGAAATTTTGTAATAAAGCCTTTGCCTATTTCCAAAAAGATAATAACATACAGGCACAAGGTGAGCTACTCTGGGGAGGTCATTCAACAACTGGGGTGCCACTACTGAGAAGGCCCTCTCTCCAGCAGCCACCTGCAAATCCTACTTTGGTGGGTACACTCAGAGAAAGTCTTCAGAAGACGGTCTCTGTGGTTGGGCAAGTCTATGGAAATCTTAATCTTAGGGTCGTGGGTTCAAGCCCCACCTTGGGTAAAAGATTCCTGCATTGCAGGGGGTTGGACTAAATGACCCTTATGGTCCCTTCCAACTTTACAATTTTATTATTCTAAGTGGGTGATGATGATTATTTGGGTAATCTGGCCCCAAGCCATTTAGGGCACTTTGAAATTACCCTGGAATCAGATTGAAAAAGTTGCATGCATGTCTTGGGGGTGGGGATCCACATAGGCCAAAAAAAAGGGGGTTGGGAGCACACAACATCTTTGTACAGGGAGAAATTTATTTCTAGAATGCTGGAACACAAGGACTAAAACAAGATCAGAAATAAGACAGAGGAGCATTTGTTGGAATTTTTTGTTGTTTTTTCCCCTGGGTTGTTTTGTTTTTTTTGCTTCTTGTTGTTAGGGAAAATGGTAATTTTAATTAAAAGGCAAAATGGAAATTAACTTGAAGCACAGAGTTATTAAAAAGCCGTTGAGGCTGTGAATTATTCCTCTCTGTGCTTCCTGCTGTGGGAGGGCAATTACGCTGCAAGTGGGAGCCCTGATGGCCTGGCCTCTCTAAGGAGGTGCTAAGTGAGGAAGGTTGAAAAAGAATCCCTAAGCAGCCTGGAAGGCCAAACCTCATTCCCCCAACCTCCATCTGCACAGATCTCAGCTAACTTGCCTATGTGGCTCCCCCCCCCCCTTTAGTTTCTCATTGAAGCAGGACTTCTGTGGACATTTGCAAAGGTACTTTCCAGTCTTCCACTGCATTCAGCCTCACAGCAATCCAGCAAAATAGGCTGCTATTGTTCCCATTTTACAGCTGGGGAATGCAGACCGAGGCCTTGTCTACAAAAAACTGCAGGTCATGCATTAAAATTGTTCCTGGGCTTAAAGGCGGATTTAGGAGAGCTCCCTGTACTGGGCGGCATGCCAAAGGGGTGCTGCAGGGGGCGCCACAACAATGACTTGGAACAAAAGGCGAGAAGCGGGGAGGCATCAAATTTTGGCATCACACAGGGTGCCACTGAAATTTGAAAGCCCAAAGTTTGCCACTGTTGGGCTACACCATTTCACACTAGCAGGTGGAGGGGGGTCAAATGTTTGACTGTACCCCTATGGGGGTTGGGAATCCGTAAACAGCAATCTAGTATGTCAGGGGGAAGGTTCAGCCTTGTCTAGGAGAATTCACACATGTGACCCCCTTGACCTGGATCTTAGGAGGAGGTCCACCCATATAATCTGCTGTTTGATTAACCTATAACCGAAAAACCATGACTTGCCCTTCGTGTCCCATTGCTGCCCCACTCTCCAAGCACTGCTCCTGAGTGCGATGTTTGTGCTAAGTGGTGAGGGCAGACTTGAACCTACAACAGCCACAGCCTGCTAGCTGGGAACTCATTGATGGAGCCAGCCGTCGGGAGTCCAGAGGCTGGCCAGGACAGAAGAGCCATTCCTGCAAGGACGCCAAGCAAAGCGGTGCCAGTGCATAGGCAAAACCCCTGGCGCATTGGAGCCAGGACAGTGAGGTGTCTCTCCTGCCACTCAAAGCCCAGATCTGAGCATTGGGAGAGTCTAATACGTGGGTTGGGGGCTAGTCATTTCTCCATAGCCTTGAATGTGCAGAGGCCTGATTCTGGGAGCCACAGGGTTCAAGCTTTTCGTGGTGAATGAGCCCAGCTTGTAAGGAGAGGGATACGGGGCTTGGTGGGTTGGCAACCCAGAATGCCTCTCGTTTCCCCTTCTGAAATCCAGAGAGGCTGGGCAGGGCTCCTTGGCTCCAGAAATGGAGGTGGAGAACACAAACCTGCGGGAGAGTGGAGTAGTAGTGCAGGCTTTAGCCCCCATGGAAAAATCTGTAGATCTGGCACTGATTTACAGTCAAATATTGAAAAATATAGAGTATCTTCACAACACTGGTGGACTGAACCCTCATGATAAAACAAAACAAGCCTGAAAAACAAATAGAGGGAGATCTTGCAGTAGGAAGCTTGTGCCTACATCTGTGCCTCTGCCAGTCTCCAATATCTGCCAATGCAGCTTTCCTCCTTGGAATTTTACAGCGCTGTTAATAAGGGGCAATCAGCTGTTGGCAGCTTTCATTCATTTCCAGCCAATTACTCAACTCTTTCCTCAAAAAGGGTACACCGAGCAAAACGTGAGCAACATCCTCAAGAGCAGAGCGAGGGGGTGTGCGGATAAGGAAAGTTCCCAAGTCAGGTAGGATGGGAGGTTCACAGCTGTCTATGCCTCTGGCCATCATTACAACTTGTAGCAATTAATTCTGTGGGTTAATCATGCATCACTTGAAGGAGTACTTCCCTTGGTCCACACTGAACTTGTCTCAAACCAGCCTCACCGGATGACCAGAAGTTCTAGGGCGATCAGTGAAAAGGGTGTCCTTTCTGCACTGCAGCCTCTGTAAAACCAACAGGTCATTCCCAACGCTCAGTCAAAAGTATTGCTGGTAGGGGCACAGCAAGGCAACAGGAACCAGAGGCAGGTTTTGTTCCTGGCCATTGGTGGAGCTGTTGCATGCGTTTTTCAGCACATGCTGGTGACAACCGCTGCACCCGCTTCTCAGACAGCACTCCAAGTCACTCTCAACTGGCTGGGGAGAGATGTGCAGTTTCTAAGCACCAATATACATATTGCAGGCTTGAAGGATGGGGAACCTGTGACATTCCCACAACAGACATGCTTCCACAGGGCCTGGACAACGTGTGAATACGGAATAATGCTTTTATCATACAAACAGGGTAGGGTCATAGGATTTGGAAAGGCAAGGGAGGGTTTTTCTCTTTTTGCCCTTTCCAGGATTATGCAACCTTTCCACAATTCGATAAGCATTTTCACACAGGCAGATTTGCCACTAAATGACTGCAAACCTTAAGTGACTTATATGTATGAAAACAGCCAACACAGTTCCTTGCAACAATTTTCAGTGCGGGCATTTGATACGTTCCACTTCAAGGCCTTGTGTGATTTGTCACCGAGTCATACCCATGGGTGTGTGAAGCAGCTCTTTGCTGACTAAATCAATAAATCATTTTGGAAACTAACAAAACTCTGAAATGGCGAATGGTGCTGAAACACTGGCTTTTACGAGTCAGATACAGCCATAATTCGGCTCCAAATTATCTAAGGTTCTGCTTGATCCAAAATGGGCCTAAATTATAGAGTGGCGTTGTTGTTGTTAAATAATGATAATGATGAGGATGTTGAGGATAATTTAATCCTGCCCCTCAACATCAGGTCCAGGGCGGGTTACATCAATTTAAAATTCAATGTTGAAAAATGATTTAAACAAATCAAAGTCACAGGAAGGGGGAGGTGTTCCCCCCACCCTGAAAACATGTATCTCAAGTGTCAAAGGCCAGGGTAAAGAGGTGAGTCTTTATCATATGACAGAAACTATACAGTCGTACCTTGGATCCTGAACACTTTGGAACTTGGACGTTTGAACCCGAACGCCACAAACCCGGGAGTGTGTGTTCCAGTTTGTGAATAGTATTTGGAACCCGAACGTCCGACAGGGCTTCCACAGCTTCTGGTTGGCTGCAGGAGCTTCCTACAGCCAATCAGAAGCCGTTCCTTGGTTTCCGAACATTTTGGAAGTCAAACAGACATCCAGAATGAATTCCATTCGACTTCCAAGGTACAGCTGTATAATGAAGGCACCAGATGGACCTCTGTGGGAACGGAATTCCACAACCTAAGAGGTGCCTGAGAGAATGCCCCCTCCCGGGCCACTGCTACCACTACTGAGCTTTTGCAGGTGACAGAACCACCAACAAAACCCTCTTTGCTGATCTTAACATCTGTGAGGGTCTGTAGGGAAGGAGGGGTTATTTTGACCCATAGCTGCAAAAACAAAACTTCTTGTGGCACCTTAAAAACTAATTGTTTTATTATGGCATAAGTTTTTGTGGACTACGGTAGATGTCATCTGACGCATGAGGTGTTATCCTTGGTTGGAAGAGGTGTGCATCTCACACAGATAGACACACACACACACACATGAGGAGGTTCAAGTAGTCATGAAATATATTAAGGGCAACTTGTGACAAATCAATGCAAGCTTATATGTATGCAAAATACAGTGGTACCTCAAGTTAAGAACTTAATTCGTTCTGGAGGTCCGTTCTTAACCTGAAACTGTTCTTAACCTGAGGTACCGCATTAGCTAATGGAGCCTCCTGCTGCCGCCGCGCAATTTCTGTTCTCATCCTGAAGCAAAGTTCTTAACCCAAGGTACTATTTCTGGGTTGGCGGAGTCTGTAACCTGAAGCGTCTGTAACCCGAGGTACCACTGTAGTATGCAACTGCCTCTGTTGTGGTGTTCCCTGAAGCCCTCCCCAGTACCACAACCTCGCACATAGCTGTTGTTGTGTGTTAATCTTTTTTTATTGCTTTTGTTGACTGGTTTTATTGTTATGGGTGAGAATGGTTGCAATTAGCTGTGAGCCACTTTATAAACTTCAACAATAATCTTATCCCGACTGGGGTAGGTAGAGCTGAGAGAAGGACTTAATAAAATGCTGAAACAGGACCTGAGGCCCTGGACCCTGGTGCAACAAAGCTGAGGGGCCACTTGGGACAAAATCCAGATCTTTGGCCAATATAAAGTCCATGGGCTGGTGGGCAGATTTGAGTGTGGTCCTTTGCCAAATTCCCATTTCTACCATGGGCTCACTGATCACAATCTAGCAAATGCAATCCCTTATCAGAAGTGTGGAACTCGTGACCAGCCAGATGTTGTTGGGTGCCAACTTCCATCAGCTGCAAGGATATGGGGAGTCGCAATCCAGCAATGTCCAACTGGTCACAGGTTCCCCTCCCCTGCACTATGCAGAAAGAGGCTTCTGCAAATAGCTGCTGCAAAGCAGGGCTGCGTCCAGAAGTGGGATTCAGTTTCCGTTTCCCATCTGCAGAATGAGAATAAGACTCACCTACCTTATGGGGTTGTTGGCATTACACAAAAGTGCAAAAACATTCCAAAGCACTTTGTCAATTGAGAGTGTTCTATTGTAACCCAGGTCCCCATCCCCCCCATTTATACTTCACTGGATTATATCTTCCAGATACCCAAATCAAACCAACAAGAAATGTAAAGTTTCATCATACATTAACTATCCCTCTTTAACATAAATAATTCACCCTTCCCTCCTCCCAAGCAGTACCAAAATAAAATGTATTATAATAGCATGTTACACGTGAAGGTCGAGACCGCACAACCAGACCTTTTTGAATTCCTCAACCTTGTTTCCCCTTTTATATTAGCAAACTTCATGCTGTCAAGTCCAAAATGAATTGGTCTATAGTTAAACAATACTTATCATTTATATAGCAATTTAAAAGCGTTCCAAATCCTTCCTATCAATTACCTTGTTATAATTCTTGCATTAACCCTGTAAGATCAGACAAGTGACATGATCCCCCATATTTGGAGATAGGGCTGAGAGAGAGGGTGGCTTGCTTTAAGGTTACCTAGTAAGTTCATGGCAGAGGCAAGATTCACAGCTTCCCGATTCACAGCTCAGTCTCTTAACATCTATGTTAATCCACAGCATACATTTAAGCACTCTTATACCACTTTAATAATCATGGCTTCACCCAAAGGATTCAGGGAACTGTTGGTTGTTAATGGTGCTGGGAACTGTAGCTCTGGGGCGGTCTCCTGACAACTCTCAGCACCCGTATCAAACTATAGCTCCCAGGGTTTTTTGGAGGACACAGTGACATAAGAATGTTTTAAATGTATATTGGGAGAATGTGACCACCATCTCATTTTTACAGCATTGGAGGATCAACCCTTTTGCCACACAGGCTGCTCTCCCTAACAAAATAATAGCCCTGCTTCCCCCGCATAACCCCATGGCTCAAATTCCAGATGGCTTATAACCAATGACTCCTCATGAGAAGAGATGACTCCCTGGAAAAGACCCTGATGTTGGGAAAGATGGAGGGCACAAGGAGAAGGGGATGACAGAGAACGAGATGGTTGGATAGTGTTCTTGAAGCTACCAGCATGAGGTTGACCAAACTGCAGGAGGCAGTGGAAGACAGAAGTGCCTGGCGTGCATGGGGTCACGAAGAGTCGGACACGACTAAACGACTAAACAACAACAACCTCTGGCCACCACAGTGAGGAAAAATGAGAGGAGGAAGGAGGACCTTGGTTAACTAGGAAAGAACTAACCCCTGTGGTGCATCCTATGCAGGGCTGGATTTAGGTCTGATGAGGCCCTAAGCTACTGAAGGTAATGGCGCCCTTTATATGTCCAGCTGTCCTTTGTCAACAACAAATTGTCGCTGTTTTTGTGTTGAATATATGCTATATGGTAATTTATGGACCTCATAGGTATCTAAAGCCATTTGCACATAACAAAATATGTGATATTTTAGGGAGCAGGCTAGCAGACGGGGCCCATTATTTACATCATAGGAGCCTACCCAACACAAAACACTGACAATGTAGGTTTTATTTTATTTGTTTTTTATATTATATTTTGGAAATGTACATCCAGGGTTTTTTTCCCTTTACATTTTTTGCGGCCCCCCAAGAGAATGGAGCCCTAAGCTGTAGCTTGTTTAGCTTATACGTAAATCTGGCACTGATCCTATGCATGCTTTCTCAGATGTAAGTGCCACTTATTTCAGTGTAAAGCCGGTTCGGATTACAGTCTAAAGCTGCACGAATATACAGTGAATACAGTATGGACTAAAATGGCTGCCCGCAGCTCGCAACAACTACTTGCTCCCAGATACTTCAGGGGCATCTAGCAACAAAGAGGGTTTTTGTCTGGGAAAGGGCAGCTGCATATCTCATGGGGTTGCTTTTCCTTTGCCATTAAAGCAGCAGCTTTAAGCAGTCTCTTGTGCTTAATATAAGATAGCTTTGGAGAACCTGTGGCCCTTCAGATATTGCTGGACTACAACTCCCATTAGCCATCTGGACCACCTGATTCCTTTTTTTGTGCCACCTCAACCATTGAGGTCTCCTGACGTGGGCACTTTTGGTGTCCCACATGCCCCTGAGGTTCAGTCTGAGCCTTAATATGGCAGGTCCTGCCCTGTGGAACTCCTTGCCAGTAGAAATTTGGCAGGATCTATATCCCTGCTCATCTGTAGACATCTTCTAAAAACAGTATTCAGAGACACCTTTCAAACGTGATATCCTTTGCCAATCAACTCTTACTAACCTGTTCAGTGTTTTCATTGACATACTTTGCTTCAGGTCCCAATGAAAGTATGGTTTATAAATAAACAAATAAATCCATTTAGAACAATGCTACCTAAGGCTGATGGGAGTTGAAGTCCAAACCATATATGACAGGCCATAGATTCTCTACCTCGGTATAAGATGCCATTAGCCCCTTAATTCCAAGGCACAGCATTGCACTGAACGTCATAGGTATGTGTGAGGCGGCAGGATTAGTAAACAAATTTTTGCAGCTAGTAACTTTCCGGGGCCTATTAGCAAGGCTGACATAAATGATAAATAAATAATGGCAGTACAAGTTTCTACTCTCTCTTGATATGTTTCCTTTTTTACACTCTTTTCTCTCCGCACACACATACCCCGCTGCTCTCTGCTAATTTAAATAGGCTTAAGCATTTCTTGGCAGCTGTCTCACTTCAAAATGCAGCTCACCCAGAACATTCAAAGCCAGCGCTTGCCATGGAAATAAAATCTATTATTGTGACAGACGCAGCAGGGTTTGCTGCTGCGAAGGCTAGAGTGCATTTTGCATTCCTATTATTATATTTTTATTAGTGTTGGGCTTGTTTGGTTTTTAAAGCCATCACTTACAATAAAGCCACAGTCATTGGGCTAAAAATGGAACCCCTTCAGCATAAAGGCCGTTAAGAGTCCGCAATAAGGATATAAGCTTCAGCCAGGCCACTGCACAAGCCTGTTCACTTGCACTCTCCAAAATGAAGAATGCCCAGATATAGCTCCATTGGTTAGAGCGTGGTGCTGTTAACACCAAGGTCATCGGTTCAATCCCTGGGATGGCTGGATATTCCTGCATTACAGGAGGTTGGACTAGATGATCCACAGGGTCCCTTCCAACTCTACAATTCTGGGATTACGGGATCCACCACTGGAGTTTAGCATAGCAATAAGAAAACGGTGAGCAGTGACGAGAGCAAGGAAAAAAGGAGTTGTGGAGTGGGCCCAAAGTGCAGGGCCAGCGAAAGGGCTATACTATAGCAATGAGATG
Organism: Podarcis pityusensis; assembly: GCF_964106645.2. Lineage (NCBI taxonomy): Eukaryota > Metazoa > Chordata > Lepidosauria > Squamata > Lacertidae > Podarcis > Podarcis pityusensis. The sequence continues at coordinate 22,907,144 of NC_138038.1, forward strand.
ATGGTGCCTTGCCCAAGCCCCAAGCCGCCCCACAAAGCTAGAGAAAAGACTGCCAGCAAAACACTAGTTGTCTAGTCACTGTAAGGACTGCTGTAAGCAGGGACAAACCAAACCAAGGAGGTCAACAGAGCATAGACAGGGGTGGGGAAACAAATTTGCTTCGTTTGCAGTTTAATGCAAACTTCCTGAATTGGCACTTCCAAAACCAATACACAAATCAAAACACAACTCTCCATCTCACTTCTCTGAATTTTGCAATGAAAGTTGTCCAGCCAATCTTTCCATCACTTATCTTTCATTTGCTTATTGTTTTTAACTATTTTTATTTTGTATTTTTCTTTTTTCTTTTTTTATTTTGTAATATCTTTTTTTATTTTGTAATATTTTGAAACTCTTAATAAATATCTTTTTTTTTAAAAAAAGAACATGTACAAAAAATGTGTGCGCCTGTGAAAGTAACATGCAAAAACTGCATTCTGCTTGGGGGAAACGGCTTGCAAAAAATGCTCACACTAGGCAAAATTGTAAGACGAAATACTTGTATTATGAAAATGCATACAGCTTTTTCATCCATAAGTTTTCCCCACATTACTTTTTTTTTTTACAATCACAAAGGGGCAAACTGAATTTAAGACTGGCGGAAGGGCACACAAGACTGGCAGAAACTGAAATTGACAGGTTTGTCTATGCCTGAGCAGCGTAGACAGCAGGAGCAGAGACCAACATCAGCTTGCTCATCATCAGGTGACAACAGTCCTGATCCCTCACTGGGCAGGAACAGCATGGAAGTGAGGCTTTAGTGACCCTTTCTAAATCAGCAGGCACTGACAAACGATTCACTGTTCGCCTTAGCAAAAATCCACAAAACAAGCAACAGAGGTTTGCTCCCAAGCCTGGAAGGCATCATGATGACTAAGATTCCAATCACACTTTAAAAAGCATATATATGCGCGCAAAATAAGGAAAGGGGTCCAAGTGCTACATGAGGTGGTTGCAATGGAAGAATGGTGACTGGGTGGGTTGGTGGTGTGGTTTCGGAGGAACAGTTAAAACGGTGACGGATGGAAGGGAGAGGATCCCACCAGTTAATACAACCACCCCGGATACTAACCTGGTGACTTTAAACAAAGGGAACAGAGTCCAGGTTTCTTCCCTCCTGCAATTCGCCCGACGCCTGGTTAAGGACAGGAAAGGAGGAAATTCAGGAACAAACAAATTCAGAAAGGGATTGGGGGCAGTGGGTGGGGGAGGATGAACGGTGGGTGCAGGAGGCAAATATATTGGGGAAAACAGTGGTGTGGGGTTTGTTCGTTTTTTAAACAAAACAACATCAGGAAAGATTTTTTTGTTTAAAAACTTAAAACACAAAACACAATGAAAGATGGGAAACGAGAGAGGAGGCCGTCATTATTTTTGTTTTATTTATTGCATCGCCCCAAGTTGCAGTCTTGGGACTTCACTCACCAGGCTAGAGATCGATTGCCTGCCACCTGCAACAACCACAGGAAACAAAAACAAAACCCATGCAGACTTGGTTCGTACACTTACCAGGTTCACACACTTACCAGGCCGGAGCAGGAGCCATGCACCCCACCCTCTCTTCCAAACACGTGAGTGGCAGGTAGAGGCTCCTCGTGGAAACCAAGACGTTTCCCCTCCCCCAGCCACACAATGCTTCAGCCTCAGAAAGGCGGTGCCTGGAAAATTGGGAATTCATGGAGAGTGCCAACATCAGATGTCACGTGGAGAGGGGGAAGATGGGAAGAAGCATATGGCGTTGGCTCAGGAAGCATCTGAGTCAGCTTGCACATTGCACTAGGGCACCTCCCCACTCTAAAGCACCATCCACTCACACAATGTGTGAACTGGCAGCTTCCTGGACCCCCCACTGCTCCAACATTCATTTCAGAAATTGTCAAAGATGCAGCTGAAGTTGGCAAGTTAGGTGGATCATCACACCAATGGATGGAAGCCTGATTCTTGATACCCCCACCTTTAAGCGGTGCATGTGGAATTATAGCTGCTGTACCCCTTGCCTCTTTCTTTCAGCAGCCCATTCTCCTGCCTTCACCCCCAGGCTGCTGCAGTGGTATGGGTGTTGAATTAGCACCAAGAAGACGCGAGTTCAAATCCCCACTCAGCCATGACATGCACCGAGTGACCTTGGGTGTATCACTGCCTCTCGGTCTAACCCACCTCACAAGGTTGTTGTTAAGATTAAATGCAGAAAGGAAGAACAATGCACACCACCTTGAGCTCCCTGGAGAAAAGATGGGAACTACATAAATAGATAGATAGCAGAGAAGCTGGCAAAACTGGAATCCTTTTGGCCACAGCAGGGGAAGGTGTAAATGGGCAAAAGAGCCTTGGATAAAAGGTTGATTAAAGTAAATTTGCAACTCATTGTCCTGCAGTTAAGCATCCTGAGACTCTTTCATTTAAACACCCACAAACAAGTGTCTAGTCCTCATGACTCCACAATACATTTGAGAACAAGTGGACAATGCAGTTCCGCAAGGAAATATAGAAGACATAGAACGTGAGCTTAGATGCAGAATTTAGCTTTCCAAGCATCCTAGCCTAGCTTTATTTTATTTTTATAAAATGATTTTCTAGCCTTCGTGATTATAAAACTTTTGAAAATACATGGGCAGCAGCTGGAGAAATCTTAGATGTCAGAATGGTATCTGCAGAAGATCTCATGCTCTCTGCCTTTTCCCATGACCAGCAACAGCAGTGGAATAAATAGGGAGAAAGAGGGGGCGGGGACTGCAGAAGGACAAATGGTACAGTAGGAAAATGTGTGCTATATGGCAGGAAGGCAAGGTATAAAGAGTCTCATTAAATTAATAAAATCAGTCATTAAAATAAACAAAGAGAACAGGTTGCAGAATCCTGCTTTTCTTGTCACAAAATATGGGGCACGGGGATATATTGGAACACATAATGCTTTGAACAGAATTAACCGTATGCAATAACTGTGAGAACAGAAAACACACCTGCTACCTTCTCCAACTCCCCAGGTCATTTCCCATACAAACGGGAAACCCCCAACACCCATGACCCTTGAGAACAGCATGCACACACTTAATTCCACTGATCCCCGAGGCCATTTCCACCAACAGTATTGTGTGCAGATGAGCCACAGGAAACTTAACCTAGCGCAGACGAAACACCACAAGCACAGAGTTGCCCTCATCCACAAAAAGGCACATACTCACCTGCACACACAACCTTACCCAAAGTGGTAAAGAGGCCCAGTGGCGTTTTCATGCATAGTCAGGCTGCATTAGAGCCTGCAGACCACCAGAGAGCAGTTGGCATCTTCACTATCTGCAAACCTCTGATTAATTCTACAGCTCCTGCACTTCCTTCCCTCCGGAAGGAAAAGCCTGCAATCTGATCCAACTTCCAAGCACTGGAAGACTCCACAAACCATCAGAAGGGCTGCCTCAGTGGGCCATATATTTGCAACGAGGAACCAGCCCCTAAGTCCATTTTGACCAGCTGAGATGCTAGGGATGCTGTCCGAATATGACATAGGTCTTTGGCTGAACCAGGCTAGAACATGCTATGGAAGGTAAATGGTTCCCTTGAGCCTGATCTTCCTACCACCTAGGAAGGTCATCATTTCATGGGATTATATGATGTTAAAAGAGAGTGAAAGGCAACAGCGTCCCACCAAGCCTCCCACAAGTGAGCCCAGCAATCTGGAACGTTAACCGGGGTTGAGCGTATGCCACAATTCCTTGGGAGAGCAGGAAAAGGGAAGAATGTAGTATTGGTTGCAGAATTACGCTTTCTGAAATAGCTCAGTTTCCCTTAAAGAATAAAGGGCTAGTTTCTAGTACTGCTGGTTGCAAAGTCATGTCTACTGTAATCTTAGGCTAGAGATGTGACTGCAGTACATAAAATTTTCAGTGTTGGGGGTGAGGGTCAGCGTTTAGCAAAACCAGAATCAATTCTGTAAAAGAGTAAACATTCAAGAATCAATTGTGCGAAACAAGACAAAATATGTAAATATGTACTATGTTTCTCTCTCTCCCTCTATGCAAAATTGCTGGATAACAAGCTACAGAATTCACATGAAGGGAGCATTGTGGGCAGGTTGTCACAGGGCAAGTTTGTCCAAACAACTATCTGACTTTTAGAAGACATCTGAAGGCAGCCCTGTTTAGGAAAGTTTTTAATGTTTGATGTTTTATTGTGTTTTTAATATCCTGTTGGAAGCCACCCAGACCAGCTGGGGAGGCCCAGCCAGATGGGCGGGGTAAAAGTAATAAATTATTATTATTATTATTATTATTATTATTAGCCTCGAGGAATGCTCCACAGGAAGAAAACACTCACACCCTCAACGGGGTCATCAACCTTTATGATCAGGAAGACCATTCTTTTCCAACTTCAGTTACTGAAGATGCTACTGAACAATACCTTTATGAGTCATAAACTCATCCTGGAGCTTATTATCTTAGGTGGTGCAACAGACCCCGCAAAATAAATTTTTAAAAAATGGGGGGGGGGTCTGTAATTATTATTTTTTAAATCCAAACAGCAAAATTTTACATGATAGGTTATAAATGATGATTTTATGATGTTAAAGTAGTAAAATAAGATTAGTTTTAATTAGAAAGTTGACAACTGAGTACCTTTCCTCCAAAAGGTCTGTGTCTGGCCCTCTCACTGACAAACTCCATGCAAAACCACACTGCAAAGTTTCAAAATTCACAGAAATTTTACATTTCTAGTTACATGCATCTCCTAAGTGGCATTTCAATCCAGGATGTATCCAATCTCATCTGTTATGTATTAAAGATTCTTGAGCTGCAGCTGTGCAAATGTCAGAACCGCTGACATATCCGGAAACCTACTGCAATAAAAGAGGCAGCTTTATGCTGATCCCCTTGACCTTGAAAGCCTCACCTTCCACACTTGAGCCATAATAAAAATACAGTCAAGAGAGCCAGTGCTGATGTGTCAAATCCAGACTAAGTTAGTTGCGCTTTGATTCTGCTCAAATCAATGCAACAAGTAAGGCATCACTAACCACATTTCCCACCTGCCCCCCCCCCCAAGACCCACAGTAAGTGTTGGGAACCTTTGACCCTCCAAATGTTGCAGAACTCAGTTCCCATCCTCCCTGGCTACTGTCCATGCTTGCTGGGGCTGATGGGAGTGACCCACACTTGATCTACAGTGTGGGACCTTATGGAGAAGCTGCCCTCCTCCAGGCAATGGTGCAGTCAGGGAAATATGGTCTCATGCGGGAGAGAAGCATCTAATTAGATATATCCTTAACTTACTTTAAATGTGGTAAGCCAGCTTTGCTGTGTTTGGGTTTCCTCCTGCTCATTCTGCTGAACTCTGAACCTTCTGCACCAAAGTTCTGCCCTGGTGGCACCACTACCTCCAGGGATGTCTCATGGCATTTCACACGAGCGGTAACCTATGATCTTTCACATGTACAGCCAGGAAGGCTCCCGTTTCTCTGTCCCAGCTCCTGCCAACCTAGCAGTTTGAAAGCACGCCAGTGCCAAGTAGATAAATAGGTACTGCTGCGGCGGGAAGGTAAACGGTGTTTCCGTGCACTCTGGTTTCCGTCACAGTGTCCCCTTGCGCCAGAAGCAGTTTAGTCATGCCGCCCACATGACCAGGAAAGCTGTCTGTGGACAAATGCCGGCTCCCTAGGTCTGAAAGTGGGATGAGCACCACAACCCCCATAGTCGCCTTTGACTGGATTTAACTGTCCAGGGGTCCTTTACCTTTACCTTTAGGCCCATGAAAACCATGGGATGTTGGCAAAGTGTGACAAGCAAAGAGAGAGAAGGGAGAAGCCTTATCCAAACTCCTTGGCGTGTTTTTTTGTGGGTGTATCCTGCAACACGCCACTGACACAATAACAGTGCGTTAGTGGAGGATTTCTACTGATGCATCCACAGATCACCATTCTGCTTTATTAGTTGTTCTGCGATGCTTCCCCAATGTTACTGCATTATGCTTGTCTGGAAGGGGCCCTCTCGCACTGCAGCGTAACAAAAGCGGGGCAACACACAGACACACACACGGGAACATTTGCAGCATAAAAAGGTACAGGATTTCAGCAGGAAGCTATGGGACATGCACCAATTCGAAACGAAGCATGATGTCCGCCGCCAAACTTTTGCAGGCACAAAGAGTACTGAAAGCGGGATCATGTGTAACCAGCCTGATATCATCATGAGCAAAGGACTTCTAGAGGAGCCCAGAGAGAGATAGAGAAGCCTATTCCTTCTGCAGCCTCCCTTTCGTTTGCCGCCACCTTCTCAATGGATTCCCAAAGCTTTAAAAGAGCCTTTTGGTTTGGGAGGCAGCTGACGGCAACTGGTGCCAAATGCCTGGAGAAAGCAACCCTAAGATGCCTCTTTGATCCTTTGTCCTGCCAGGGAATGAGACTGTTTTCTCTTCTCCTTCCTCTCTCATTGTGCTTTTTAATTCAAGGTCTCCAAGGCCTGGGGTGAGAGAGACAGAGTGGGAAGAGGAGGAGGAGGGAGAGATGACATAAACGTTTAAGCTTTCACAAGAGTCTCATTCCGCAAGGGTTGGCAAGAGAGGGAGCAATGCCCAATTCCAGGAAAGCAACAGGCGCCTCTACTGTCCTCCATCCATCAAGGGCTGTCATTGTTTTGACCCTTTTTGTCCAGTTTCTTGTCCCCTGGCTTCCACTCAAGTGCCATTCTCTGGCTTCTGACGCACGAGCTTGCAAGTTTTGCAAAGGTGGCGAGTGAGGGTGGAGGCCTTCTTGACTGGGCTTCTGTACAGCACCAGCACCACTGTGATCTACATAATGAAATAACCCAAACAACAAAAGAACCAGGGAAGGAAGTCTTGCGGGGTTGGCAGCGGGAATTGTGGAATTAAAGCCTGGAGTTCTTCAGCTTCATCTCACAGCCAAAAGCCTCAACCAAACACCCAATCTGAAAGGCCTGACCAACGTTGAGCTTCTCTGTTGGCTTCAGAATCTCTTAGATCTAAATTCTTGATTGGCTGCTCACCCTCTGTAAAGTCTTCCATGCCAGATCAGACCTAGCCCTGACGATTCAGTTGCTCTCCACACCCATCAAACCAGGGTTTCCTTATTTCAGTATGATGTTTTGAGGCATTGTGATAGGGGTATGGCTTCCTAATCCTTATGTGAACCTCAGATGTAGCAGGCTGGGCAAATGCAATTAGGACTCCAGAATGCAGCCTGAGTAAATTTAAACCACACAGCAAACCAATTTATTTTTTTTAAAAAAGACACTTATTTTCCACTCTAACACACTTACACAAGTCTCCCATTAGCCAAGCCTGCTCAGCTTCAGCAGCATCACAGCATCATATTTTCCCAGACTATTCACTGGGTCATAGGAAACTTAAGAGAAAAAAATCAGGGCCAACAATCTACCTGATATGGAACTATGGTTGGTTGAGGGTTTTTTTTGGGGGGGCGGGGTTCCACTATTGATGGCATCTGGGACTAGCAGAATGCACTGCCACACAAGATTCACTTATTTTAAGTGAGTTATTTCAGGGAATAAATGGTAGTAGCACCCTCAGGCCAACACAGGTCACTTCAGGTTGTGGCTGTGTTGAGGATCATGGAAGAACGTGTTTAGAAGATAAAAGCAAAACCCACAAGAAACTATATGCTACCTCCAGAAACAGAGGCCACAACATGCCTGGGAATACCACTCACTGGAGAACTACAGTGGGAGAGGGCTTTCGCCTTCATGGCCTGCTTGAGGGCATCCTGTTGGCATCTGCTTGACTATTATGGGAAACAGGATACTAAACTAGATAGGTTGTTGGTCTGAACCAGCAGGGCTCTTCGTATGTACATTTTGGACCTGCTGAACACCACACCCCCAAGAGAAGCAATTTTTAAGAATCACCATCCAACTCACTAGGTTTCTCCAACTAATGCTGAATCTTCCCTTGCTATGACATTCTGAGAGAGAGAGAGAGAGAGAGAGAGAGAGAGAGAGAGAAGAAAATAGATTGAAAAACAATAAGAGTGACTGTTGAATCTGGAGAAGGATGAGAGAAAATTGTTCCAAGCAAGGTGAACCGCAAAGAAATAAACTGCAGCAGCGGTGTAACGAAAAGAGCACCCGTGAGAAAACAAAAATTAGCCAGGATAATCTTTCACAAAACATGCCTTTGTTCATTTGTTTTAATGATTGTCATTTACGTTGAATTATTTACATGGCATTTATCTATGCAACCGCTTTCTGGTCCCTGTTAAACATAAGAGTATTGTGCACTCAGCAGCAGCATCATAAAAACTCAAGCGTTTGGGAACAGAGGCAAATAGGTCTGGGATGCTACTCGACTTGGACCCAAGACACTGGGTCAGTAGCACCTGCTACTCAAAGCAAGAGCACCCTGAAGACAAACAGATAAGGCAAGTGAGAGGGGAAGACAAGAGTGCTACACAGCTTCCCTGCTCCTATTTGAAAGTCACCACTTGAATGGGAGAAGCACGACAAAGGCTAAGGCTGTGTACACACTTTTCTTTTAATGCACATTCAAAGCACATTTATTCCTTCATCAATGAATTCAGGGCACTAGGGTAAACTACGGTGCCCCAAATTCTTTGAGAAGAAAAACATGCTTCAAAGATATAGCATGTACATAGCCATGGAGTTAAGGAATACAATGCCTCCTGGGAGAAACTGAATGCCGTTATCAGCCATGATGAAGTCCAAGGTGTATCACTCAACCATTTCCTCCCGATGGTACAAATCCTACCTGTATGCCTGGCAAGCTGCATTACTAGAAGTGTCAAATCAGGACTGCATTGGAACTAGGCCCCTTTGGATGAGGGCAATGGAGACACACTGCCCTGTATGTCTTTGGGACAATACTCTATTTGCTGGTGCAGGCAGCAAGTGAGCATGTTTAGTAGGAAACAGGAAGTATTGAAGTCTCTGCCTTTTCAAGGATCTGACTAGCTAGGCCAGCTAGTATGCATCCTATTGGTTGTTGGGACTACAGTGGTACCTTGGGTTACAAACTTAATTCGTTCTGGAGGTCTGTTCTTAACCCGAAACTGTTCTTAACCTGAGGCGCACTACTGCCGGCACACCACCGGCGACTGATTTCCGTTCTCATCCTGGGGCAAAGTTCGTAACCCGAGGTACTACCTCTGGGTTTGCAGAGTTTGTAATCCAAAGCGTTTGTAACCCGAAGCGTTTGTAACCCGAGATACCACTGTATATAAAGGCAGCTGCAGGAAAGAGGAAATTATCAATGCAAAGTGATGGCTGTTTTGTCATGTATAATAGGATTAGAAACCAAGCAAATAAACACCATGTAATCTAGATTTCTAAATCTGAAAATCCAGGACCATTTGAGCCACAAAATATGCCAAGGCTGAGCCATAAAACATGTAACAACCAAACTACATGGTACATTAAATATGTAGCATGAAGCTGCATCTCTCTTTGTTGATCTAATCCTGCAGCGCACAGGGAGGGGAAGTTTAACCCCCCATTTCCCAAACCGTAATCCCTACAATACCACCTAGCTCACCTGGCCTGCGGTTAGACACAAGGGGGGAAAGCCAATGGGAGCTTCCTACTTCCTGGCTAATTGCAGCATAGGGTGAGGGGAGGACTGGCTATCTTCATTGGGGTTGTAGTCTGGGAGGGAAGGGTTAAATTTCCTCTTCCTGCGCGCCATGGTTCTGATGAAAATCACATACACACAATTTAGGATTAATGTTGTTTGGCGTTTTCTTTTCTTTCCTTTTTTAAAAAAAATACAGATATAATTGCATGCCACACATTTAATAAAAAGTCTCATTTATCCCAAGCAACTGCAATAATCACCATGCATCTAAGCACAGAGAGGCAGTCCACGTTGGCTTCAAACCTGTTAAATCTCATTTTTTAAAAAAAGTACAGTATGCAGATTAAAACCACTTGGAACATGAGCCCATTGCTCAGCTCAACAACAATGAAACACCAGAGAAGTGCCTCTGAACATAGAGTGTGTGTCACTCGCTATTGGATAACCACAAGCCCAAGCATACATCCTGGAACTGAGGGGCAGTGTTTTCAGGTCTGAAATTGCCAATGGTGTAAGCAGTGTGGGGTGAGAGGGATTCTTTTGCAGGTGTCTTGCAGCCCACTTATCCTCCTTTAACTCATATCGCACCACCTACTTCTTTAAAAGTAACTGATATGATGTTATGCCAGCGATTGCAAAACTCACTTTTCCCGTAGACCACTTGAAAATTGGAGAACTGCTTCATCATGTTTTCTGCCTGTTGAAGCAAGTGCGATGCTAGATGCTGTGCGACTGTGTTTTTATTGCTTCTTTTGTTTCTTATATTTTATTTTACCGTGTTGTGATTTGAATGCCATATAATTCAAACTGTAACACAAGATAAGAAATAAAAGAAACTACAAAAACTCAATTAAAAATCAATGTGGATATTTAATGCAGACATTCCGTGGACCACCTGCATGAAGCTTGTGGACCACCTGTGGTCCACAGGCCACAGTCTGGGAACACGTTTTATATACAGAAAATAACAGTATGTGTGAGCACATATAGCGTGCCTTCTACTCAGCACTGAGTAGCTGCAGTCTGTGATTTCTTCCCAACATCCCTCAAGTGATGAACTAGGGCTTCCTTCTACATCAGGTGGCCTGATTCACATATTGACCACAGCCTGAGAACTTCCTGGTGGCACTCTGAGGGTACAATCCCAAAATGTTTTGAAATGTGTATTATTAATTATATTTGCATCCTGCCTTTCTTCCAAAGAATTCAGGGCAGCATAATGATGTCCCCTCTTTCACTTCATTCGTACACCTCTGTCAAGGTTGAGTGGGGATTTGAACCCAGGTCTCCCCAGTCTTAGACCGACACTCTAACCACTAAACCACAATGGCTCTAAGTTCCCCATCCAGCACCATTGCTACTATCCGGCAGTCCATGCTTGATTATACCTGTGCACTTGCTTCACTTGGGGTTGAATCTTGCAAGGAGTCTTGAGTTCAGACACCACCTCCTGCCTTACAAATCTAAAGCATTTTAAGATATTGAAGAAGCATCCTAAAAGAGCTGTGGAATGTGGAGATTTTTCAAGGGCACAGAGAACAGTGATACTGAACAGGCAGAGGATCATGCATATAGGAAGGGAGAGCTGAAAGAAATAGGTGGTGCATCATATTCTCTTCTAAAACTAAGGTCCGATGGTTCAGTAGGGAAAATTGGTAGGAGACCTGCAAGGCAGTATCAAGAAACAATCGGGAGGTTGTCAGATTTTTTCCTCCTTTGCAAAGAGGGAAGAAGGGAGAGATTCTCAATAGCGTTGTCCTTGAGTGTCCTTTACCAGCTTTTTACACGCAGTGCAGTGGATGAGAAAGGATTGAAAAATCCCCAAATGCTCTTTTTGTTGATTTCACTTCTTCATCCCTCCCCACACCCTCTCTCATTCCTGTGTGCTAACTAAAGCAAGAAAGGGAGGAGGAAACATTCAGAAAAGGGATGCAAAAGTAGGAAGGCGGGGGTGGCTAATTTCATTCACTTTATCAAAGACTTTTAAAGCAAGCTAGTTAAAAATAGAAGGTAAGGAAGGAACTGGGGTGTTGTTAGAGAGTAAAGTATGAAGCCCAAACTCAGGGTCTTTTGCCCAGGATCTCCAGCCCCAAATCACCCCTTTAAACATTTTTTTTTCTTTCCTTTGCTTACAGGGTGTCTGAGTGTGCTGCAAAATGCCGTGTGGCTGAGACCTCATCTACCTGTCATATGAATTCGCTTGAAGAGAAAGCATGCATAACACCCTATATAATGTATGAACAGGATTGTAGCTTAAGTTGCATTTTGTATTAATGATGATCATGTTGTGTGAGCTGCCTTGGGCACCTCGTGTTGAGGCAAAAACGCAAGACAGAGAAATGTTTTAAATAAATAAATCAGCCACTCGTATACCCCCCATGGATAAATTGCATCCAATTTGCTCAAAATGCACAATGATTGGGGCTTTTGCATTTCAGAAACTTTGAGATCTCAGACAGTGTTTCTTGATTGGGAAGGTTTTTGCTTTGCCTTTCTCTCCTTTCCTTTTTATACAGAAAATGCCTCTCTACTCGGCCAAAGATTTCAATTTCTTAAGCAATGAGAGCAAAACCCTTCTCAGCACTTTGCTCATGTTTGTCCTGGTTTTGCAGGAGTGGCACCAGAAGGAAGTATGTATTAGCCCAGTGTGATGGTGCAGGGGGAGAGCCTGTCTTGCAGACCTTCATGGGGGAGGCACACACATCCACTGAAAAACAAAATCTGGAGAAAGAAATGGCAATACGTAGCTGAAGAAGAAGAGTTGGTAACCTTGCTCCTATTCATCATTATATTATCTGATATTTATTGTGGTGGAAAGACTTAACCTGAGAATAATGTGCAAAAACAAAAAGGAATGCCAAAAATTGATTAGAAATTGATGAGGGGAGGGATTATGTCCCATGGCATCTATGATGCCCTCTATATTACCTGTGTATAACAACTGCACTGCAATGGCACCCACAGCAAGAGCAATGGCAACGGAGAAGCAAGAGAACTGCATTGAACCAGGGAAATCAAACTGCAGGAGGATATATGTTCACAAACAGGGTAGGCCCAATATGATTCAGTCCTTGAGGCAAAAACCTGAAATGGCACTAGGCATTTTAACTGGCATGGGCTGCAGTCGACAGAAAGCTGCCCTGTGGAAGTCCCATTGCATGGGGTTTGCGCAGCTCCCATGAAGCTGAATGGAGCTTGTAATGGAGAATGTCACACAGATCTGAATCCTTCTCCATCTCCAGTGCCGTCCCTACCATTAGGCACAGCAAACAAGCTGCCCAAGGCAGCCAATTTTAGAGGTGTCATGAAACGACAGAAAGTTTCTAGTTACTACATTTATTTTCATTTTATTTTTACCAGCAAGATGGATATTCAAATAATTTGCCCAGCTTTGTTGGGTAGTAGACATCATGACTTAGGGGCAGGTGTGGCTGCCATTTGCTATTCTGCCTTAGCAATAATAATAATAATAATAATAATAATAATAATAATAATAATTTATTTTAAACCCGCCCATCTGGCCGAGTTTCCCCAGTCACTCTGGAAGGCTCCCAATCGAATATTAAAAACAATACAACATTAAATATTAAAACTTCCCTAAACAGGGCTGCCATCAGATGTCTTTAAAAGTAGGATAGTTGCTTATTTCCTTGACATCTGATGGGAGGGCGTTCCACAGGGCGGGCGCCACTACCAAGAAGGCCCTCTGTCTAGTTCCCTGTAACCTCACTTCTTGCAATGAGGGAACCGCCAGAAGGCCCTCGGCGCTGGATCTCAGTGTCCGGGCTGAACGATGGGGGTGGAGACAGGACAGGTATACAGGACCGAGGCCATTTAGAGCTTTAAAGGTCAGCACCAACACTTTGAATTGTGCTCGGAAACGTACTGGGAGCAATATTAGGCTGTTGTCCCTTTGCCTTTCGTCTGACTGCTGCTCTTCTCTTTGCCCCTTATCTGCAGCCTGAACTGGTACCACCCAGGAGGGGGGGAAATCTTTATCATCTCAATCTGCTGAGCATCAGGGCTAAGTGGCCCCTAGTGGGCTCAGGGGAAGGGGAAAAGGCACATCTTGTCCACAAATTCCGCAACCGTTCCTACCCCTCTGCCATACTTCCTAGTACAGACCTCAGGAAAGGCCCTCAACGACGCCTTTGAGCCGGCAGACACCAGTCCACTTGGCCTGCGCAATGTCTTTTTAATGAGCCATATAATGAATGCTCTTCAAATTATGTTGGAATCATTAATTTTTCCAAAATGAGACAGATTCCCCCTCAAATCCTGAGGCGATGCCAAGGCGACTTGTTGTGCTCCTAAGCGCTCTCTCTCTCTCTCTCTCTCTCTCTCTCTCTCTCTCCCTCCCTCCCTCCCTCTCTCTCCTGCTCTCTGTTTTTATGACTGTGTTGGGGCTCTTTGGTATAGCCCAGTGCTGCCGTTGGCCTTTTCACACTCACACAAATGAGCCGGCATGAACTCATCCCTCTCTCTCTCTCTCTCTCTCTCTCTCTCTCTCTCTCTCTCTCTCGTCTCTTCTTCTTCTTCTTCTTCTTTCCCCTTCTTTCCTCCCACATTTCAAGGGGGGGGGCAGTCAGGAAAGCAAAGCCCGGAATCATGAAAGGAAAGGATTCTTAACCGAACGGGTCAGCAGCAATGACAGGCCTCAAATGGATGAGTGCGGGTGGAGGATGGAGGTGAATACAGATATCCAAAGGCGCCAGAAGCCAGGAGGAGTAAACAGCGGGAGAGATGCAAGTGCCAAAGACAGAGTCAAGGAAGAAAACATCCCCAGAGCTCTCCCCAGCTTGATTACGATGGCTTCTGGGGCATGCCAAGCACTGGGTAGCCCATGCTAGTAAGGACCACCATCTTATTCCATTATTTAGTAAGCCCAGCTCTCTTTAATTAAAAAAAAAATCACAGCAGCAAGCGACTCAACATGGACTCATTAGCGCAGCACAAAGTCAAAACAATACAGGTGAACAAAGTAAAACAGCAGCATGTTGTCAGGCCAAGGCCACAACGGCAAGCCTTTACGTGGGAAGAAGTCCCATTAAACTCAGCGGGACTTCGCTCTCAAGTAAACATGGCTGCTGCACACCACTAGAAGCTTGCCTAAGCAAACAAGCTGTTCCTCCTGTCTCTGAAATGTGGCTTGTGCTGGACTTTCTCTGGGGAAGAAATCCCCATCAAACTCAGGTCACTTCCAGACATCCTATTCATTGAACGTTCCTTCTAAATTATTTTCAGGGAGTGGGACAATTAGCTAATTTTATTTGTTGTTGTTTAGTCGTTTAGTCGTGTCCGACTCTTCGTGACCCCATGAACCAGAGCACGCCAGGCACTTCTGTCTTCCACTGCCTCCTGTACTTAATGGGTCTCTCCCCCCACCACCACCATCTTTAGATGGCAAGCCAGTCCTTGTGCATTTGGGGGCCCTCCTATTCACTCGGTTGAACTGGGTCTGAGACTTCTGCCCCAAAGTCCTGCCTGATGGTGCCATTGCCTTCCAAACTCTCCTCACCTTCCCATGCTCACACTGCTACCTGTTTCTATTTCCCCGAGTTCTGACCTTGGTCTGCCCCATCTACCTGCTATTCTTGATTCAGTCCATGGGTGTCCACAGGGCACGGCTACTGTCCCACCTCTGAGGAGTCACAATCCCCACATCCCCACCTTTTAATTTTTTTTAGTAAATTTCTAGCATTTGTGGCGTATGAGATATAAGGCAAAATGTATGGGCACTATCCTTCTCATTTTTTGTGAGACGTTAGCCGGCTCCCCTCCTCTTTTCAGCGTTTTACTCCCCACCCAACCTGGGGGGAAATCCTGCAGATGACCATGGACAACCTGTGGGACAATCTACAGCCATCCTTTTCATACCCCTCAATATCTCCTGGAAGATAGCTGGTACGCATGCAGAGTTGAGATCGGCAGGCCATGAGTGATCAAAGCAAGCAATGGGGAGAAGCCAGCACTGGGAGCTGCTTGCCTCCCATACGACAGGTGGCAGGCAGTGGAGAGCAGCAGAGGCAGTTGGCCAGCTCATGTCAGCGCATGTCTTGCAGCCGTGTCTGGTTCAAGCAACGCCAAAAGCTGTCGCACAAGCCCACACCCTAGCCACAAGGCTCACCCTGCCCCCTTGCTTCGTACCTAGCAAGTAATGTGTGCAGGCCCATCGCTGCACCACAGCAGCCTTCACGACGGGATGTCACAGGAGATGGGAGAGGACTATTCTCATGGTTGGACATTTGTTTTTAGAAGATGAACAACAACAGCCCATTCACCAGGTACAGGATTTGCAAGGCACAGGTATCAGAAAACATTCATTTGGAAGGTATACAAATTTTGAGGTTTGAGGGGGTTCCAAGAGCAGCAAAGTCCATCACCTGTTGACCTTGGGGAAGGACATCTTTACCTGGCCCAGCAGACACCACTAGATGGTAGCAGAGTGCTTCTTTGCACAGCAGATCGATGGAATTCACGACCACAAGATGTAGTGACAGCCACCAGCGTAGACTTTTTATTTTTTAAAAAAAGGGGGGGATTAAATGAATTCACAAAGGATAAAGTCATCCATGGCTGCCAGTCGGTATATCTATATATTGCCTCCAGTATCAGATGCAGTACGTCTCCTAATACCAGATGTTGGGGAATGAAGCAATGCCTTGGCCCATATTGTCATTATTTATGTGGTACTATGGCTGCAAAAGGACATTAGCATTGTTCTAGAGCTGGAAACCATCTTGAAAAGCTTGTCAAACCAGAAGAAGCTCTAAAAAGGAGAGGGGCAGAGAATCATCTAAAAGAACCGGAAGTTGAGGCCCACGTCATCAGGCTGCAATGTTTACGAACAATACTAGATAGTGCTTATAGAAAAAGGAATATGCTTTTAAAAATGTCTAGGACTGATAAAATGAGCATCCTCAGTGTGAGGAGCTTTGGAGCAGAGGACAAAGGCAAGCAAGTGATCACTTTCTTGAATCCTTTATCTTGGTGGGACCAAATGGTGCTGGAAAAATGACTATCATAGAATGTCTCAAGTATATTTGCGCCAGAGAGAACTCATTTGTTCATGACCCAAATGTCACCAATAAAACAGATGTCAGAGCTCAAATTCGACTTCATTTTCGTGATGTTAATGGAGAACTTGTCCAAAGATCCATGGCATGCACACAAAAGGAAAGAAAATGGAATTTAAAGCTCTTCCTACCCAGGCATGAGACACAGGCTCTGCCATGAACCAAATAGGTTTGGTTGTTCTTACTTCAACAGCAAGTAAGAGTGTGGGGGGAGTGTTGCTGAGCTCTTGTCCTGCTTGCATGCTTCCCCTAGCCATCTTATTGGCTACTGTCAGAACAGGAAGCTGGATTACATCAACCTTTTAGCTTGATCCAGCAGGGCTCTTCTTATGTCCTTACCCCAGGGAGACAGACAACCTCGGATAGCTCAGTTGGTTGGAGTTTGGTGCTGATAACACCAAGGTTGCAGCTTCAATCCCTGTGTGGGACAGCTGCATATTCCTGCATTGCAGGGGGTTGGACTAGATGACCCTCATGGTCCCTTCCAACTCTATGATTCTGAGTAAATTTCTAAGGTAGCAGGAGGAAACCCACACTTTCCAAAAAGGGTTCCATGGCTTTCTAGCAGAGCATCTGCACTGCATGCGCAAGGTTCAATTCCTGGCATGGAAATGACTCCTGCTGGAAGTGCCTCTGTGAGTCAATGTAGAGGTAGACAGACTTGGTATAAGGTGGCCTCCTGTATTTTAAATGTTCCAAGAAATATGGTGGCTACATTTGAAGAGGAGCAGATTAGGGGCACAAGCACACACCCACATCAAACAAGGCCTAGTGGGGCACAATTGGGAGTCCTGATTGGCCTGAGTAGAGGATGGCATCAGCTGTGTTGTCAGAGGCATGGCACAGGAGCAGTTCCTACCATGGAATGAACTGTATCCCAGTCCAGCCCACACCCAGCTGCTCATCCGTGTTCTGAGTCTACCACACACAGAACCTTTGGGCCAGATGCTTGACCACAACAACGGGCCAGGCCAGTGGAGAGCTTCTACAACTCCGCATACTGCACACCTTTTCGCCCCAGTTGGAAAGGGAACGGGAGAGTGGCACAGTAGGATAAGGCAATGCTGTAGCATGGAATGCAGCCAACCCACCTTGAAGGAGCTCAAGCTGCTCTGCTTGTTCCTGGCTGGTTTCCCAATGTGCCCCAAGCCCTGTACAGAAACATTAATGGACTCATGCTGGGGAGAGTCGGTGTGTGTGTGTGCGTGTGTGCAAGATCATTACTTTCAGATGCCAACAAGAAACTTGATTTTTCTTTTTTTATAAAACACGTCTTAGAAATAATTATGAATTTTAAGCAGTATCCAAATATCTGAAATACATAAATTAAGTTGCCAGGGAATAGTACTAGTAGAATTAGTTAGTAGCAATAGCCAACAAGCGGAGCTTGAAACAGAAACAGGACCCTTTTGTTGAATGCCCTATGTATGATGTGAAACATACTTTGGCATTCTGCTCCTGTAATTACTGGTTTTAGTGTTTAAATAAAGTTTATTTAAAAGAATTGCCAGCCAGTCAGCCAAGTCTGTTTATCGAGAGTGCCCCAAGGCATTTATCAGTCTGTGGCCTCTAAGCATGTTCAGTTGTCATTGGGGTGGGGAGGAACTGCCTCCTTAAGGTTTTTTTCCCTAAAGCATTTTTATCACAAATAGAGCCAACTTGTACATTCAGCAGAATCAGGTGGTACAGCTTTTCCTGGATTGTGTATCACTTCAGGCATGTTATTTAGTTTTGCATGTTTGAATGTTCTCCCACGGTGGTTTTGTGTGTGGATAACTCTGCACACAGAAAACTAGCACATCAAGAAGAGGGTGGAGCCTAACTTTCTTCCTGATGTGGAAGTTTTCTGAGTGAAGGGAATCTGAATCCTCCCTCAGGAAAATCAGAACTCTCTGCCTGCAGCTTGATAACGTATTAACTGATTCATAGTCTGTTTAAACAACCCAACTCTCCTTGTCTCCAGAGAAAACTCTGCTTCGTTCGTTCTCAGGCAACACCATCCTAGAGATGAATGCCATTTTTAAACAAATGCTTTTGAGGTTTTGCTTTGAATTCCTGCACCTGGAGAATTCTGTGTCACTCAAAAGCTTGCACACAAAACAAATTTGAGCACTCGAATTCAACCAAGAGAAGTCTTTGCTTTCTCCTCCTCTGGAAAGCGCATAGCTGCTGGGGCCTCTGATCCTGTAGCTTTGCACATTCAAGTTTCACAACCCCTTCTCCTCTCAAAAGATCACTTGGTTCCAATAATAGAAGGCAAACCGCACAGTATTTTTCCATGCTCTGCGATCTATAAAACGGCTCGCCTCTTCCCTCTTCCACAGCCCTCTGACTGAAAGAGGCAGAGGGAACCGAGTCTGGTTCATTAACATAAAGCCAATCAGCTAAACAAACATGTGCATCATGACAGCATTCGCCCAAAATAACGAGGGAAAGGGATCGTTTTATTCATCTCCGATTCTGCCCTTGCCAACGGTAATGGCAGCCGTGCGGGGGGGGGGGGGGGAGCGCCAACTGACAGGTGGTTGTTTAAGTCCCCATTATCAAGTCATTTAGTGCAGCAGGGACTAGCTGCCTCCCTCTTTTCTTGACAAGACTGATGGTATTTCCAGCATTGGGGACAGCAGGGTGTATGGAGGAGGGGGAAGATGGTTAGGACAGGAAAGTGTTGTTGCATTGTTTACACCCCTTGTACGCAGTGAGGGAACAGGGGCCTGGGTGACCTTGGAGCCTTCACTCTGCCTCAACTTCGTGGCACAAAGCAGTCCCCTTGCGTGGTGAACAATGCAGCGCAGAACCGTAATTCTGTTTTCACGCAAATAAAAGAACAAAATTCAATAGCTGAAAACACCCCTGTGGGAACAGCAAACGGCTGGTGAACAAACTGGTTATGCATGCTGGAAAGGCCTAGCTGGGACTATGGGCAGGTGTCCCTGGCTCCTGAGCCTGGGTTGAATTTATTTATTTATCACAGTGGTATTGTTTATTTATTTATTTTACAGTATGCATTTATAGCCTGCCCGCCCTCAAGCTGTGCCATGGAGGGTCACATACAGCTTAAAAATATACGGTCTGGATGTGACCAGTGTGGGGAGATGCCATGGGACAAACATTTTCTTCCTTTTCCTAAAGTGCTGCACTTGGGGCTACAGCACCAAACACATGTCAGGGGAGGGAACTGCCGCATGCTTGCACCCAGCTTGTTGAAGAAAGAAGGAACGGAAAAGCATGAATGAAAGGAGGGAGGAAACTGTGAGGAAGGCGGGGTAATCAGAAAAGAAGAAGGCTTCGTCTCCCCGCATGCCTTATCTTCCCTCGATGAATAGGCAGTTAGATGAGTGAACATTGTCAAGAAACCAGAAAGGAGAAGCTGATGCTTTTAATCTGGGAGTATTCATGAGGAAAGTGCTACATGCAAAGGGGGAAAAGGCAAGAGCAACATTAAGAGAGGGTTGGAAGCTAAATGCTGCAAGCCACAGACTCATCGCACCATACTTCCCCGCCCCACTTGCTGGAAGGAATGGGGACAAAAGTAGGGTGGTGGAAGTGACAGGAGGTGGTGATAGTGATGGGTGGGGAACAGGAGAGAAAATGTTATTCTAATTTCCAAGGAGAATTTTTTAAAAAAAAAAATTTTTTTAAGGCCGAGCAGCCCTCCTAAACATATACAGATAAGACCTTGTGTGCCCCTTTTACCTCTGGGGCACAAAACAATGCTGTAAGCCAGGGGTCGGGAGCATTCCTTTGCTCCACAGACCAAATCCTTATCACGATTGACCTCATGGCTGAAATCTTACAGGGACTGCCTACCTGTCAATCACCTGACTTCACAATGACATCAGGTGTTTTGCTGCTTTGAAGTCCCAGAGAAAAACAGCTCTCTAAAATGGAGGGGAAAGCCCTGTTGTTTCAGCAGGGGTTGATTCAGAAAGGGTTTGCATTGGGAATCTTGCAGAACTGAGCAGGATTTAATGCCCCAAGGCTGCAGGATTTAACAAACACATGCCCATCAGTGGGTGACTGGGTAAATCCTTCTGCCTTGGCTTCACATGCCAGGAACTGGCTCGTGCAGTCAACAAAGAAATGAACCTCACTCCCCTGCCCATCAGCTGACTTCATCTGCAGAATGATGTCAGATGATTGACAGGTGGGGAAAATGAAATGGTGTCTCAGGGCAAACTGGAGCCCCTGGATTGGACCTGCAGGCAAGAAGTCCCCCACCCCTGGTGTAAGGGAACAGGATGCTGGGGAGCAAGTTGCTGCATCAAATAACATTTCCTTGGGATGGAGGTAGTGGGGTTTTGCTCAAAATGAAGATCTAAGCCAGGGGTCACCAACATGGTGCCTGTGGGCACACGGCTGCCCAGGGAGGCCTTCCCTGGTGCCCACGGGGTCCCTCCCCCCTCTGCCCATGCTGAAATTAGGGTGCAGAGCTCCTACCTCTGCCACAGCAATGACAGGGGACCCAGGTACGCAGCCTCACTTATCTATATCACAAGTGCCCATAGAATTGTAGAGTTGGAAGGGACCCAAGGACGATCTAGTCCAAGTCCTGCAATGCAGGAATATTTTTGTCCAACGGGGGCCTAAACACACAACCCTGAGATTAATGTTTGTGTGTTTTAAATTTCTTCACTGCTGTCAGTTCCTTCAGGCTTCATGGCTGCCTAGTAATGTGGTTAAGTTTGGATGTGTGATGAGGCAAGGTTATCTTTAAAATGGTTTATTAAGGGGACTTTATATACAAAAGGGAGATCTGACACCTATTACTAGGGACCTGAGGTGCTAGCAGGCAGTTGTCACAAACTTAAGAGTCACTGCTGCTGGCTTGTCCCTCAAGCAAATTACTTCCCCACCTCCTTTCACCAACCAACTTCTTACTGACTGACTGACCGATTGAATCTCTCACTGACACACTCTCTCTCGGACTTTTGATCTCCAACTGACCATTAACTGTCTGACTGAATTTTCTAGCCAATCAGAGTGAAATTTGCCTGACCCAAGCAAGCCCTGCCTCTTTCCCTCTCTGCCAGGAACTTTCACCTAGCAACCACTGCTATACAGGCTCAGAATGTTTTAACATTATAAGGCCCTTATGACAGTCACAAGGTCAGAGCATATATCCTCCTTTTGAGCATAAACAGATACAGTATACAACTTTTGCCATGGGGTGAAAGAAGCATTATGTTGCAGCCCATGGAAAAGGTTGCAGTTTGTGCTTACTACGTTGCCATGTGCGTGTGGAGCAGTAACAGATTCTCCAGTTTGCAAACATGCCCACGTGTCCCCAAAGAATACCAATCCCTGATCTAAGCCATTGTTAAACTTGTGGTCAGGAAAGATATTTGTCCCAGAACAGATTGATTAGTGGTTCTAGATTCAGGTAGGTAGGCGTGTTGGTCTGACGCAGTCGGAATATATAAAATAATAATAATATAATAATATTTTTAAAAATGTCCAGTAGCACCTTAGAGACCAACTAAGTTTGTTCTTGGTATATGCTTTTGTGTGCATGCACACTTCTTCAGATACACTGAAACAGAAATCACCAGACCCTTATATATAGTGGGAGGGTGGGGTGGGGTATGTTTATCATACCCATTGAGTCAATCACCCATCTCCTACTACCCTCCTGAGAAAAACCCCACCCCACCCTCCCACTATATATAAGGGTCTGGTGACTTCTGTTTCAGTGTATCTGAAGAAGTGTGCATGCACACAAAAGCATATACCAAGAACAAACTTAGTTAGTCTCTAAGGTGCTACTGGACATTTTTTAAATTTTTTATATATATTTAGATTGATTAGTGACAGTGAGGCATATATGTGTTTGAGTGAGTGTTTTAACTTTACATGGTAGCTGTGCAGCTTGGCTCACTTGCCCAAGTCATCTGAAGCTATTGTTCCGTAAGTATTTTGTATTATGTACTGTGCACACATAAGTCTAAGGTTGAATAGTCAGTTCTATGTCTGATTGTATGGACAACTTTGATGACAAGGGGCTGGACTTCTTAGAAAGGGTCATCTTTATAGTTCTGTGAACATGGATTTCCAGCAGCTATGAATAGCAGCAGACACCAGGGCATATGAACATTCAACAGTACAGCTTCTAACCTATTTGTGCTGAAAAGCATCCACACAACAAAATGTTCACTTTACGGTGGTTTACAATATCCTCAGATAGAACAAAATAACACAAAATAAGAGGGGGAAATAAATGTACAGCAATAAAAACAGCAGAAGACAGAAGAGAAGGAAAAATAGCAGAAAATTAGCAAACACACCCCAAAAAGTCTGCTTAAATGTTTTCCATGCCCACTAAAGGTGAGTATTGAGGAAGTCTACTAAACATGCTTGTTACATGGAAGCCTTATTATGCAATTCCAGTGGCACAATCTCAAAGTTTTAATGGGAAGCAGTACATGAACAGGAATGAACACACACACACACACACACACACACACACACACACACACACATTTTATTGAAGTTCCTCTTTTATAACAAATTACAAAAAGCAATTATCCAATTTTTCATTTTTCATTTCATCCCCCCGCCCCGCCCCCCGTGACTTCCCTCATCTTCCCTTTCTGGTTTGTTACAAAAATTGTTATCTTCTTTATGAACAGGAAAATATTAGAGAAGATGAATTAGGAGATACTGCTGGTAACTCTGCTTTTCTTTTTTACAGCCAACAGGCATCCAGAAAATACTATGGGTTGGAGCCATACTATGGCTGCAGTGCTAACCTCAGTTACATAGGAGTAAGCCCCTCTGAATTCAAAGGTTCACTGAATTCATGGTTAGGATTGCACAGTTAGGTGCAGTTTGTTCTTACTGAAATCAATGGGATAAACTCATAAAACTGGAAAGGATATCATAGGTCAGCGACTACATAACCCTGTTGTTGAGGGACTCTACTGCTATAGCAACCTTGATAGGTGGTCATCTAGCCTCTGCTTAAAAGACTCCCAACAAAGGAAAGTTCACCGCCTTCCAAGACAGGCAGTCATGAAGTTCTTCCTAATGTTTAGCCTTAATCCTTTTGTTTTCTAATTTCAACCCACTGACTCAGGTCCTGCCCTAAGGAGCAAAAGAAAACAGATTTGCTCCATCACCTATGTGAAAACCCTTTCAAATATTTGAAGAGGGCTTATCACATTGTCTCATAATCTTAGCTTTCCCCAGGCTAAGCGTATCCAGCTCCTCCAACCTCCCATCACAGAAGATGGTACTTCACCATCCTTGCCTGCCCTCCACTGGACATGTCCCAGTTTGTCAATATCATTCCTAAACGGCTGTGTCCAGGACCGAATACAGAGATCTGACCCAAGCTGAACAGAGTGGTAGCATTATAACTGGATTACATTAGCCCTTTTAGCCACCAGACCGCACTGCTGAGTCACGTTTAGCTTGCAATCTACAAAAGCCTGTAGATCCTATTCACCCATCCTGTATTTGGGCACAAATTATTAGAATTGGAGAATGCAAAACCAGGGGTGGGGGTGGGGGTGGGGTGGGGAATCTAGGCAGGCCATTTTATCTTCAACCACAGCACATGCATGTACCTCAGGAGTGGGGGGTGGGGGTGGGAGAGAGAGATTCCAGTCCAGGGGCCGCATTGATAGGCAACCTTTTAGGGCCACATGCCAGTAGTGGGAGGAGCCAGAAGCAAAAGGAGGTGGAGCACCAAGTGTTAATTTACTCAAACCTCCCATCTAGGCAAGCAAGCATTATCAGAGTTCAAGGGCACATTCCGGCCAGTCAAAAACATTCACGGAAAGTGCAAAGCAGGGCTGGTGAAGGGAATGGCCTGGAAAGAAGCCATACAGTCCCAGAGGCCAGATAGAAATGTCTTGAGGACCACATTTGGCTCCTGGGCCAGTTTTTAGATCCTGTGGTACACTAACCCCTAAAGAGGGGCAGTATTTGTAGTGCAACACAAAGAAAGATGCACGCATGCAAAGTATGCCACACAGTGGCAGTGGTTACAGCTGGCAGATAATGGCTTTGTGAGCCTGCATGCATGGATGCATGTTGGTTTTCCAGTTATTACATAGGGCTGCCAACCCATATGGAGACAAGCACAAGCCTCTCTTCCTCAGCCAACCAACTACCTGCCTGCCACATCATCCTAAGTCAGCTTTCAGATCATGTCAGTGCTCAAGGTGTAACTGTCAACCTAGGCAAGGAAGCAGAAAGGGTGAGGTGCAGTGTACCAGATTCCACAGCACATTTGAACTGCCTCTGGACAAAAAGGGAAAACAGTCCTTTTACAGAGGAAATGTTTTTCAAAGGGCTTTCGGAGGAGGAAGACAAACCCTATAGTTACTGCTGCTATTGAGCAATTGTTCTTCTGTGATATGTGTTTTTTTAGAATATTGTGTTGTTTTATGGATTTTTACCTGTTTGCCTTGTTCAAACTGCCCTGCGGGTTGCACAAAGGTTGATATTATCAACAGATATATATAAATCTCTGCATATTAGAGCCAGTCAGCGTGAAGTGTCATAATTTTTAGTCAGCAGCAAGACTCAGCTGCTCACGCTGCACATTGGCCCCTTGTCATAAGAAGTCCTGGGTTGATGCTTCACCCTCGCCTGACCTGCCTTGCAGTTTTTTGGTCTTGGCCTTTGTCACTGTGATTAGCATATTGTTTGCTCTAGCTTGGTCCGACTCTGCACTCCCTGCTGCTCTCCACAAACCTAGCTTGTGTTCGGTCTTATTGGATCACCCTTTCCAGGTGGTCCTGGCTCTTCCAGCTTTAACCCCACACATTCAAGATCCAGTTACTGGTACATCCTGTGTACCATCCTGTCCCAATCCAGTTATGGTTCTCAACCAAAGGAGAGGGATTTCTCACCTGTGGAACTCCAGGTACAGTACCCCATCCCCAAGGAGAAATGCCTTTTGGCATCAGGCTATTTTAATTCTATTTATTTATTCATTTTAGGCTATTTTTCATTCTCATTGTCATTGGTTTGTAGTTTAAAATAGTATTGTCAGGATGTTATATTTTAAAACAGTATAATTGAATGTTTTGCATTGCTCTGTTTAAAATAATAATAATGAAGGCTTTTGGCCGTCACTGTCTCTCCATCTAACCTACCTCACAGGAGAGGTGTGTATGACACCTTGAGCTCTTCACAAAAAAAGTGGAATAGAAATATATTTATTGCAAATAAAACAGGAAAAAAGAAACATCAGCTCACAAAAAAATAAGAATAATTCATCAATTCTAATTTAAGCATATATAACACTGCTTTACTTAATTAATATTCTTTGCTTATTTAATTTATATACTGCACTTATTATGTTATTGATCACTTTAAATTGGTTTATTGTATATATTTTTGTTGTTCTGCTTGTAATTACATGGTAAACTACCCTGGAATAAACACTGTGAAGGGTGATTCATAAATATCTTAAAACAAATAAATATTTTAAAACAAATAAAAACTTCAGTAGACCATTCCTGACTTGCCTGTATATCTATGCTTTAATCTAAACCTGCTGGAAAGTGATCAACTGCCATGGCTTTCCTCCAAAAAATAATGGAAATTGTAATTTTTGTCAGGGTGCTGTGATGTGTTTTATTAATATTAATGTTAATAACAGCTCAAGATTCAAATTGCATGTTATTCCAGAGATCTGTGAGTGGACCTGTCAACATTTCGATTTTTTATATATATTTTTACTTCAAATTAGCCACTGAGGGAGAGAGCTCCCAATTCTTCCCGATCTTTGTGTGCAGGTATTTTCTTCATGGGACTAACTCCAGGCTCTGGGGAGCAAATAGATCAGGAAAACGACGCGGGCAATGGTTTAGTGGTAACTGTTGAACTGCAGGAGCTTATAATGACATCTCCCCATAGCCACAGTCCCCAAGGGAATCCTATGCTTAGTTACCTCTGCATAGTTACCTAAAAGTGAACTCTGTTGCATTGAGTGGTGCTTACACCTGACTGCACAGGTTCTACACTGGACAGAATCTCAACACACAAATGGTGGTGGGTGACCTCATAAGGGGTGTTGGGTGTGGCACACAATTGCACTAGCTCCAGCTTAACGGGGGGGGGGGGGCTGCTGCCTACACGGCCAGGTTGATGGCAGGGACCACTGGAATGGTCAACACTGGGGTGGCCCCAATTATTAGCCAACTCCCTGGTGGAGGCAGCTCAGCAAATGGCTGGGCGAGGATTAGGTTGGCAGGTGAGCCCCAATGTTATGGTCAACCAACACTTTGTGTGTATCATTTAAATGGGCATGCGATGACCCCCATAAGCATGCACGCAGCAATAGGAGGGGTCTTTGCTGCCTTCCTGCACAGCATCTGGCTCTGCTGAGGCAGGCACAACATGCCTGTGGGACAACCATGTGCTGTTTTGGTCCCTGGAGAGGGGTAGGTCTGAGCCAGGTGTGACTCCCTATTTGGCCCTCCCACAGCCCCAAAAGTTGAGCAAGGGAGTAGGGAGAAGTCTCTCTACCTTGCCAGTCTAGATCTAGATAGTTTATTATGGTCAGACCAGCTCACATAACAACACAATAAAAACAGCGTTCATAAAGATAAAATATACAATCAGAGCAGATTGCAGCAATAGCTCATGAGTTAAAATTGAGATATATACATACACCTGTACAACTGAGATTTGGGCTACCATAAAAAAATTGACCCAAGGCGCCCCAAAGGGCAACTTCAGCATTTCCCTAGTAAGCTATTTTATTCTAGAGGATGATCTGTGCCTACAAATCTGGGCACAGAATCTGGCTACCAGCCAGGTTGTCTTGTGATCTTTGCCTAAGAGGAGAGAATTAAGTTTAGACTTGTCTGAAAGATCGGCAAGCCTCTTCAGCAAAGGATACCTTGCCAGTCAATGGACATAGTAACCCACCCTTCTTCCTTCCCTCCAACTTCAGCCTCTGCTTTGAAGAAAACGCGCACGCCCACTGAGCTCTAACCAAACACAAAACAAAACCTGAACCGCCAAAAGGTAACATTTAACTTTTAATTAGAAATCTGAGCAATATTGCAAAAGAAGTGTTACTCATTGAACTGCTAGAAGCCTCATCAAAGGGGGGGGGGGGTAAAAGTATTCTAATCTCTGCTCCATTCTTTCTCTCATTCTCCTATTTTTCTACACAATTGTGCCACAAACAATACTAAAACTTGGGAGCCTCGTTATCTCCTCGTTCACTCCAATTATCCTGGTGCTATGACAGATGACATCATTCCTCCTGCTCTGAAAAAAGTGCTTCCCTGCTCCCTGCCTGCGCTATTATATACCATGTTAATGCGCCAAATCAAGAACTACTGCTCCAAACAATTTCAGATGCTTCCAAAGGCGCTTCAACATAAAAAGAAAAACGTTGGGAGACTAGTCACCGATTTCCCATAGAAAATGTAGTTTAGCTTAAAATCCCCTTATGAAACTACAGTTCCAGGAGATGCTCCTAAGTTGTGAGAAAAATCCTCAGCCTGACAAAGGGATAGCAGGGCCTGCTGGCCCCTAAAGAAAACCTGGGCTGCTTGCAAAACCACCACCATTTTCTGCTGGATTTCTGCCAAGTTCTGTGAAATTTTCTGAGACCGCAGAATCTACACAGCCCTGGAATAAACCATAGAAATGCTTCCTTGCTTGTTTGTCATCCCCCCCCCACCCTTTGAGGCACAACAGCAAGGAGCTTAAACAGTGTCAGGCATCAGAAGTCGTTTGGGAGCAAGCGCTTAATTATGAGGCCTCTTGAGAACATGATGCTATAGAGGACAGAAAGGCAGAAAAGCAATAAGGCACATTATTTCTCATCTGAAAGGTGCTGGCTAGGACTAGAAAGATGAGAAGAGTGGGGCAGGAATCTAGTTCATTGACAAAGGGCCCTTGCAGACGTTATTTTTTACGGTGCATTCAAGAAGATCTGTGCTCATGATGCTACTGGGCTGGTTATCCTGCTTTTAACAGTATTAGCATCTGCAGAGGTTGGGGTGAGGGCATACAGCTTAGTTGACAATCAGTGCATGCCCCATAACGTCCTTCTGAAATCTTTTAATTTTTTAGACTCCAAATGCTGCAAGTTTGTTTTTAAGCTATATCACAAGGTTGCCCTCTCAGATGGTGTTCTTGCAGTAACACAAGGGAAGCATCAAGAGAACTATGTGTGGACAATCCAGAATAAATCCATCACTAATGCACTACTATTATGTCAATGACATGTTGCAGAAAACACCCACTAAAAAAACCCAAAGGCACTAGGGCCATCTGGGGAAGCCCTCAGACAGTCAACCTTCGGAAGAACCTGTTAGTCTATCTATTACACATAAGCCTATGTAAGCAAACCCAAACAACCCTTTTATTTGAGGAAAAGCAGCTTCAGGAGGAGGGAGTTCTGGAACAAAGGGATGCCAAAAATGTAATGATTGAACTGGCTATCTGAACTGCGCCCTCTGTAAGCTGATCATAAACCTGAGAGAGGGAATCTAAAGTGCATGTGGTTAAAAAGGCAATCTGAAGTTTTAAGTACTCCCCAGATTTCATGCAAGCAGATAAAATTTCAAATGGTTTGTAATTTATCACAACTGCAAGGGTCAACAAGGGCAGAAAGGTCCTGCAATAGCTTCTGCGGCAAAGTGCCTCTTAAGTGATGTGAGTTTTTCAAGGCTGCAGAACGTGAGGAAAAGGGGAAACTGTTTTCTCCCAAAATCCATGCATGGTCCCCCTCTCATTTCTTCAAGGTGGCCCACTGGATCCTCCCTGATCTTGCTTACCTATACTTCCAGAAAGAGTTCGCACTAGGGCTGGCTCACCCATGAGGCAAAAGTGAATGGGCAGCAGGATCCACAGGGGCAGCAGATTCCACCTCCAAGGAATGCATCACCTGCTGCTGCTGCAATGGCGGCAGCCTTAGCTGTGACTCACTCCTTGGCCAGATTTGCAGCCTCCTTGGCAGCTCCACCCTATGCTGCTTCTACAGTGGTCTCTTGGCAAACAGGTGGTGCTGCTGGTCTCCTTACACCCTTGTTCCCAATGTAGATCTTTATTTCCCCCCTTGTTCCTGATGTAGATCCTCAGCCATCCATTATTCCCTGGGGGGGGGGGGGGGGAATTTTCTGGTTCGCCTCAAGTGCCAAAACGTCTTGGCACAATGGTTTGCACAATGGTCAACTGACTGCCTATTACTTGGTGATTGTGTACACACTATACCTTTGAAGTTTATTGGAAGCACATTCTTTCCCTCAAAGAATTATGGGCCCTGTAGTTTATGTACTGTATATCCATCAAAAAACCCTCTAAGAAGTTTACATAAGACAAAATAAAGCATATGTACTGAAAAATACAGATAAAATCAAATGTTTAAGACAAGTTGGCCTATAAATCAGTATTATTATTATTTTTAAAAAGACACATAATAAAATAAAAAGACATGTCTAGGCAGGCTTGGCTAAATACAAAAAAAGTTTTAGCAGGCACCAAAAACCATACAGTTAAAACACCTGCCTAATATTAATGGGTAGAGAGTGCAGGCAATACAACCCAGAATAACAGATTCCTTGCACATTCACAATAAACATTATGTGGCATTTGTAAAAGTGTCAGTTCCAAAGACTGAAGCAGCCAGGTAGACATACATGGCATAAGGGAATCCTTCAAGTAAACTGGTCCCACATTGTTGAGGACTTTATACACTGGTAGTAATAGCGCAGCTAGCATCTTATACTTTTTCAAAACATTTCATTATCGTGCAACACTTGCTAGCAAGGGCACCAATAAGGGCTACTTGTGCCCTGCAGCAGACAGGACCTAGTAGCACACTGAAACTTATCCCACCAATTACCAGCTATAATTGCAAATGTTTCCAGACAGGAGTGCCAGCAGTCATCAACAGCAAGGGCATAGTAAGGTACAGTGTCTAGCTAGGACCAAGGAAAATGTAAAGGTAAAGGGCCCCTGACAGTTAAGTCCAGTTGTGAATGACTCTGAGCTGACGTTTGTCCGCAGACAGTTTTTCCAGGTCATGTGGCCAGCATGACTAAACCGCTTCTGGCGAAACCAGAGCAGCACATGGAAACACCATTTACCTTCCTGCCGGAGCGGTACCTATTTATCTACTTGCACTTTGACGTGCTTTTGAACTGCTTGGTTGGTAGGAGCTGGGACTGAACAACAGGAGCTCACCCCATCGCAGGGATTCGAACCGCTGACCTTCTGATTGACAAGCCCTAGGGCTCAGTGGTTTACACCATAGCGCCACCCGGGAAACCCAGCTTCAAATCCTCACTTAGACAAGAAGCTCACTAGGAGAGCATGGGTTAGTTATAAATGCTTATAAATCTTCTTCACAGGGCTCTTGTGGGGATGTTTCTGTAATTAGTGCAACTATTGAACGTCCGTGCTTTAAAAATGCTGCATCATTATTTGATTTGCCAAATGCACAGCCACAAGTCTACTGACAGATAAGCCCTCAGTAATACTCAGTCTTCCTTCTTGTATTTTGGCCCAAGAGCTCCCCTCTCAGATACCTGTGTGTGTGTTTTTTGTCTGCCACTGTCCTTGAACCAATCCAACCACAGATTCACACAGACT
This sequence comes from Podarcis pityusensis, assembly GCF_964106645.2. Classification (NCBI taxonomy): domain Eukaryota; kingdom Metazoa; phylum Chordata; class Lepidosauria; order Squamata; family Lacertidae; genus Podarcis; species Podarcis pityusensis. Next base: position 22,938,385 of record NC_138038.1, read on the forward strand.
TCAAAGCTCCCTTAGTTTATAATGCACTTTGCTTTTGCATCAGCCCTTCTGTGGGTCTGCCCTGCTGATCCCACTCTGATCCCAATCGTGCTTAGAAAGCCAGCCCTGGGATTTAATAAGGAAAGTTACTCCTGCTTCTCGCCGGGGTCACCAAATGTCAGGATCCTACCCAACCCATATCTCAGAGAAAGCTCCTGTGATTAAGAAGTAGGGGGCCCTGCAGAAAAGCCCAGTACAACTGATTTCACTTTCAATTTATTAAATTCACGTGTTGCTTCCCACTAACTTTCTTTTTAATCCCAAAGAAATGTACAACCAAATTTTTTTTAAAATGTGATTATGAAATCACACAAACATATCAAAACCTGATTTCTTAATGCAATATTATATCATCGGTGCTGCCTGAGAAAACAAAAGTATATTTGCATGGGGCCAAAACAATGGCAAGGTTGGCACCAAGTGAGCCTCCCTGGGGAGATAAACAGGGGGCCACGACAAAGGAGGCCCATTCTCTCATCACTACCCTCTGGACTTCCCTCAGAGGCAGCACACAGGCAAGGATAATGATCGCAGGATCTGAGGAAGTGCAAGAACCCCCATTAGTCCCAAGGTAGCCTGAAGAGTCGGCCTCACCTTGGCCCCCTGATAACCCCTCTGACCATTTCCCAAGCCCTGCCTTGATGCAGTTCTCTTCCTTCACTGCTGCCTCCACCACAAAGTCTCAAGCGCAAAGGTGACAACAGAGCTGGTAAGAAGCCCAGTGTTGCTGTCAGGGGTTCCTCTTTAGCTGCCAGGAAGGTTCTGTTGCCAGTGGTCTTCTCTGGAGCAAGGCACTACCCAGGAGGAAGAAGAAGATCCAGTAAATAATGACCTAGCAAGTGATCAGGAAGAGGAGCTAATGGAAGCTCTGGGCCTTGCTGGGTTAGCAGCTTCCTACAGAGCACTCTTGTTCACTGCCAACTCTCATGCCAAGTGCTAGTCATGAGCAGCAAAGAAAACAAAGTCAGCCCCTGGCTTCTGTGCGGAGCAGAGCTATATAAGACTCTATGACGTGATCCTGCATTTACTATATACCGATGGAGTCCATTTTAAAAGGGGATGTGTGTATGGCCCTTAAAATGGCTATTGAGAATATTTTATTATGTTCATTAGCATGGATGGTGGTGCTGATCTACAAGAGAAAGAAAGCGCAAACAAAATACTACTCCATTGAGTGCCTCAAACTAGCAAGAGGAAGCTGTTTTGCCTGGAGAGGCCCATGCTGGAAAAAAACAGTATGCTTCAAAACTTCAAAGGAAACTTAATTTACACATGCAAAGGTTTCTTTCAGAGCTTTCTCTGTTTCAATAACTCATTAAGGTGCAAAAGTACTTGATTGCCCTGGTACAATGCCCCCTTGGATCATTTCAGGTCCATTAACCCGTCCTTTCCTGTTTGTGCCTTACTAGCATGGACTTGGTCTTTAAAAATTGGCCACTACAGGCAAGTGTCTCCTGACTTATACATGAGCTGTGGAAAGCAAAACCCTACAGATCACTTTGTTGAGAATGAACTGGGCATTACTACCCATTGTGGTCAGGCTTCTCCTATGTACCTGGGGTCAGCCTAAGACATTTTGGTGTCCTAATGGTACATGCCGCCCCATCAACAATAATTAACACGAAACCACAGCACTGGTTCACTACCAGGAACTTGTCTTGCACAAGCTTAATTGAAACAAACCAGAGTCACCTCCTAAGTTCAGGATACTTTGCTCCCCAAAACAAAATATATAGGCAAAAGAGAAGATGTATCATGCCATATATATAAAGGTACAGCCTCATACTTTAATTAATTCCTACTTTATATCTTATGGTGATCATGTTAATGCAGTCCATCTCCCCACTAAGATTTCTGTAGTTGCATGTTAAGTCTCTGCCTCTCTCAGGACCTTTCCCACATTTGGTTCACCTCCCCATTACCAGTCCTACCCCCATCTTATCCTCACAACAGCTCTGTGTGGCAGGTTAGGCCAAGAGATGGTGGCGGGCTCAGGATAACCCAGCCAGCTTCATGGCTGAGTAGGCATTTGAACCCACATCTCCTTATTCCCAGTCTGACATGGCCCCTAAACATTTGGAAGAATTTCCTGAGTCTGCAAGGTGTTCAGCAGTGGCTGCCTCAGACATTGGCAAGATCTCCATCACTAGTGGGTTTTTAAGCAGAGGTCTGATACCCATCTAGCAGGGATACTGTAGCTGTGAATTCATTGCATTGGTAGGGGTTGGCCTAGAAGATCTCTGAGGTTCCTTCCAACTCTATGATTTTATGACTTTAGGCACTACAGCATGCTGGTTCACTACCTTGGGGGGCTGTTCTAGGGATTACTAAGGGAATATGTGTGTGAAGCAAGTAAAAAACTCAGAAAGTACTATATAAGCATTATTATTAATAATAATAATAATAATAATAATAACAATAATATTGCAACATATGGAGCCAGACTAAGGATGACTGGATAGATTATGACGTCCACCACACACTTTATTATCCACTGAAACATTGTGAAAAGTCCATTCTGCTTTTGTGTACAGCTGGATGGTTAAGAAACATCAGGGGGAAACATACCGTATTTTTCGCTCTATAGGACGCACTTTTTTCCCTTCAAAAATGAAGGGAAAATGTGTGTGCGTCCTATGGAGCGAAGACGCCATAGCCCCGCGACCCTCTCCCGGCTGGAGAGGTGACGGGCGGCTATGGCAAGAGCCTCAATAGCCGCCCGTCACCTCTCCAGCCGGGAGATGGTCGTGGGGGGCTGCTTTAGCCCCGCGCACGCTCTCCCAGCTGGAGAGGTGACGGGCGGCTATGGCAAGAGCCTCAATAGCCGCCCGTCACCTCTCCAGCCGGGAGAGGGTCGCGGGGGGCTGCTTTAGCCCTGCGCGCGCTCTCCCGGCTGGAGAGGTGACGGGCGGCTATGGCAGGAGCTTCTATAGCCGCCCGTCACCTCTCCAGCCGGGAGAGCGCGCGCGGGCACCCCGCGACCCTCTCCCGGCTGGAGAGGTGACGGGCGGCTATTGAGGCTCTTGCCATAGCCGCCCGTCACCTCTCCAGCCGGGAGAGGGTCGCAGGGCTGCTGGAGAGGTGATGGGCGGCTATAGAAGCTCCTGCCATAGCCGCCCGTCACCTCTCCAGCCGGGAGAGGGTCGTGGGGGGCTGCTTTAGCCCCGCGCACGCTCTCCCGGCTGGAGAGGTGACGGGCGGCTATGGCAAGAACCTCAATAGCCGCCCGTCACCTCTCCAGCCAGGAGAGGGTCGCGGGGGGCTGCTTTAGCCCTGCGCGCGCTCTCCTGGCTGGAGAGGTGACGGGCGGCTATGGCAGGAGCTTCTATAGCCGCCCGTCACCTCTCCAGCCAGGAGAGGGTCGCGGGGGGCTGCTTTAGCCCCGCGCGCGCTCTCCCGGCTGGAGAGGTGACGGGCGGCTATGGCAGGAGCTTCTATAGCCGCCCGTCACCTCTCCAGCCGGGAGAGCGCGCGCGGGCACCCCGCGACCCTCTCCCGGCTGGAGAGGTGACGGGCGGCTATTGAGGCTCTTGCCATAGCCGCCCGTCACCTCTCCAGCCGGGAGAGGGTCGCAGGGCTGCTGGAGAGGTGATGGGCGGCTATAGAAGCTCCTGCCATAGCCGCCCGTCACCTCTCCAGCCGGGAGAGGGTCGTGGGGGGCTGCTTTAGCCCCGCGCACGCTCTCCCGGCTGGAGAGGTGACGGCGGCTATGGCAAGAGCCTCAATAGCCGCCCGTCACCTCTCCAGCCAGGAGAGGGTCGCGGGGGGCTGCTTTAGCCCTGCGCGCGCTCTCCCGGCTGGAGAGGTGACGGGCGGCTATTGAGGCTCTTGCCATAGCCGCCCGTCACCTCTCCAGCCGGGAGAGCGCGCGCGGGGCTGCTGGAGAGGTGACCGGCGGCTATAAAAGCTCCTGCCATAGCCGCCCGTCACCTCTCCAGCCGGGAGAGCGCGCGTGGGGCTGCTGGAGAGGTGACCGGCGGCTATAGAAGCTCCTGCCATAGCCGCCCGTCACCTCTCCAGCCGGGAGAGCGCGCGTGGGGCTGCTGGAGAGGTGATGGGCGGCTATAGAAGCTCCTGCCATAGCCGCCCGTCACCTCTCCAGCCGGGAGAGGGTCGTGGGGGGCTGCTTTAGCCCCGCGCACGCTCTCCCAGCTGGAGAGGTGACGGGCGGCTATGGCAAGAGCCTCAATAGCCGCCCGTCACCTCTCCAGCCAGGAGAGGGTCGCGGGGGGCTGCTTTAGCCCCGCGCGCGCTCTCCCGGCTGGAGAGGTGACGGGCGGCTATGGCAGGAGCCTCTCTGCTGCGCCTTTCCGCTGCTCCCTGACCTGCTCTTTGGGGCTGGTGGTGGGCTTCCCCCCGCCAGCCCCAAAGAGCAGGTCGAAATGAACCTGAAGCCTGGAGAGCGAGAGGGGTCAGTGCACACCGCCCCCTCTCGCTCTCCAGGCTTCCAAGGTAGCCGCCTGAACGCACCTTAAACGGCACCTTGTTTTAGAGCGGGAAAACAAGAGGGGGAAAGTTCTCCCCCTCTCTGCGCAGCGCCTCCTGCCACTTCGCTGAAGGGGCGCTGGGCAGAGAGGGGGAGAAATTTTTTTTCTTGTTCTCCCCCCTCTAAAACAAAGTGCGTCCTATTGTCCGGTGCGTCCTATGGTGCGAAAAATACGGTACATTACATCAATACTATGCACCTTCAATCTATATCAGGGAAACACGATGGGAGCAACCTCTCCAAACTTCATTTTTCGTTTCGCAAGAATGTTCTCAATCCCAAAATAGCCTCTCCCTGGGTGAATCAGTAATAGCTTGGGGTTCTCTAAATTCTGCACCACACAGCTCTGCAGCAAGTTGGGGAGACTGTAGGAAACTGCAGTCTGCAACATCCCTAGACAAGCTTTCTCTTACTCATTTGTCCATTCATATCAGTGAATGTGGCACGTTACAGAATGGCATACATAAGAGGTCTCTGTCCCATGACACTTACACTCTAAATTTTTGATAGAAAAAGAGGGCAGGGGAAATGAAAGACACAGTAGTTCCACAGCCAGAAAGAAAACAGTATTTGCTGTCTCTGGACAGAAACTTGAAGGAGTTCCTTTTCCATCAGCTTTGGGTCAGAGAAGGCCTAGCCTACATACCCGGGGCCAACATAGTGGCAGGTCCCTTAAAAGAGGTTCCCCTTGCCCCAATGAAGCTGAATGTTGGAAGATTCAGGCCAGACAAGAGAAAGGACTTCTTCACATATCACATAGTGAAATTTTGGAATTGAAAGAGAATTGGACAAATTCATGGTGGATAGGTGCTACGTTCCACCTCCACTGTTGGGGGCAGAATGTCTCTGAATAGCAGCTGCTGGGGGAATCCCAAGTAGGGAGAGTGTTGAGGCACTCAGGTCCTGCTTTGGGCAAGCTTCCCATGGGCCCTGTGAGCACAGGATGCTGGACTAGACAAACCTTTGGTCTGATGAAACAGGGCTCTTCCTACGATCTTAAAAGCCATTTAACGAATAAGTGTGATTCCTGCATTGCAGGGGGTTGGAATAGATAACCCTTGGGTACCTTCCAACTCTACAATTGTATTATTATTTTTGACGCTGTCATATTCTGAGTCAGACCATTTGGATGTTTAGTCCACTACTGTCTACTCCAATTAGCAATGACTCCACATGGTCTCAGGCATAGATATTTCCCAAGGTCCTTTTAGCTGCAGAGGCCAGGGAGAAAACCTGGGACTCTTTCTGCATGCAGTGCTGAGCCCCAGAGGTTGTGTTAGCCAGCATAATTAACACTTAAAAAAATAAAAATAGCAACAAATATGATATGACAATCAACATGGAATGTACCACTGTTTAAATCAGGAAGCAATTTTTAAAAACTTGCTATTTATTTATTTGACAAGATTTATGTTCTGCTTGGTTGCCAAAACCCTCCAAGCAGTTTACTATGGAACTTGGAAACCAATTATTCATTTAGGCGCCTATGTCCTTGTTGTTAGAACCCTGCACTCAGATGGCATAATCAAGAGGGAGATCTCAGAAATAAACAGGATTCTGTGTACACTGCACCAAGCTGGCACCAAACAGAATTCTGCAGCCTGTAGAAATGATGCCAAACAAACCAGATGCACATATAGTGGGTTATTTTGCACAATTCGTTTTGCTTATTTTACACAATTTATGCTGCATTCATCAGAAGAGCAACGCAGGGCACTAAAAGCCTCTCCAATCCAGCCATTGTGATTTCACCGGGTGCTGTTTGCATCTTTTCAACTATCCTCACAACCTCAAGGGGGACAAACTCTGCATGTGCCATTCAACATTAGAGATGTGATGGCTGAAAAAAAGAAGTGAAGAATAGGGGGCAACATATTCCCCACCGCCACTCCATTTTTCCATTCTAGGGCCTTCATATCTCTATCCAACATTAAGCACTTTTTTTTAGTTCTGTTTACTTCAATGAGAAAACAAAAGATTCCCCACTGAAAATGGCAGGATGGTACCATCAGGAAAAGAATTTGGGACAGAAGCTAAGGGCCTCAGTCAGAAGAATGAGCAGGAGGGGCCTCATCAGCTTACCATATTTGAAGTGAGTGAAGTAATACAGAATGGGGTCTCCAATGTGGTGCCCATGGGCGTGCCTGCACCCGCAGATGCCTTCCTGGGTGCCCACAGGGTCCCCTCCCCCACCTGCTGACAATTCAGTCTAGGAATGAAAAGGGAGATTCCCAGGATGCTGAATTATCTCAGTTGAATTACATATTCTGTACTTTTTTTCTGCACTTGCAGAGAATCTTGGCTTGCAACTTTCCACCCCATGCCAGAAAGAACAAGTCTGAGTTCACTGGAGAATAGTAGTTACAATACAGAGGTGGGTAGACTAAGCAAATGAATCAGCCTTGCCCAGGTAAGCAGAGCAAAGCAGAAAGAGAGCAGAGTTGACAAGTGTTAGGTATGGGTGGCCCAATTCCAGTTTCTGAACAGAAGAGAAGGTAAGGTGTTAGATTAGAAGAATCCCTAATCTAAAACAAACCCTACCTACTCAGTCCCAGCCTGTATCCTTACCGAGATAATAAATATGTCCACCTTTCATTGTTTCAACACCTTTTTATGTTATTTTTGGTCATGCTCTACCTCCTACTCTCTTCTATTCTGTGAAATAGTATCTTGTTTGTTTGTTTCTATGACTTATTGATATATTACAAAGCATCTTAATGGCAAGAAATAGAACAAAGCCCCTCTCTGTCTTCTGGAGGCCTGAGGAACAATGATGAATATTAAGCGTCCAAAGCGCTTCCCAGACACAATTGTAGAATTCATCACAACTATTAAGCTTGGTCAGTATCATTATCCCTGTATCAGAGATGATGGGCTGAAGCTGAGGAAGGTAGCTTTCCTGAGACTACCTGCTGAGTTTGTGGTGGGATTTTAGACAAAGACCTAAATCCAGGGGATGAAATATATGGCTGGTGTTATATTGCAGGGGAAGAGGCATAGCGCAGCGAAAAAGCTTTAGTTTTGTATTCAGAAGGCCACAGGTTGAATCCCTGGAAGCTCATATCTCCTCCCCTAAAGTCTGATGGGACACCTCTGCCGCCAGGCTCTGAAGATTGGCCCATAGACTCCGCAGAGAACCTCAAGAAGATACCCTCGCAGTTTGAAATTCCAGGGCCTAAAACATGGGTGGCTGACCTGCGGCCATCTAGATCAAGACCAGCCCACCCATGAAGCGGGGTGAAGCTGCCACCTCAGGCGGCAGAAACCTCTGAGGCGACATCCCCACAAATGTCCCACCTGCCCTGTAGGCTCCACCGCTGGTGGAGAAGAGGCACCAGCATCAATGCCAATTTCTGGCGAGATCTCGTGAAATATCACGGGAAATTGGCACCGGCACCGGTGGCAAAGGCAGATGGCGCAGCAGCAGTACTGGAGGCAGCACAGCAGGCAGGGACGCACTTCCTGTTTTGCCACAAATGGCAACACGGGACAAGATACGCCTGCTCCAGATATTGTGACTACAATAACTCAGTTGGATAGATGCTGATAATGCCAAGGTTGCATGTTCGATCTCCATATGGGACAGCTGCATTTTCCGCCATTGTAGGGGCTTGGACTGGATAATCCTCAGGGTCCCATGCCACTCTACAATTCTATGATTCTATTGTTCTAACTCTCTTTTTCCCTAAACATTGGTCGTGCTGGCTGGGGCTGCTGGGAGCAACAGTCTAACAACATCTGGAGGGTCACATGTTGGCAAACCCCTGGCTTAAGAGAAGCCAACAGCTGTAGAGGAAGGCAGTAGCCCTTTTAACTAGCCATGTGCAGCATTCAGAGGGTCAAGCAATACCTAGCCCAGGCTATGAAAATCTCCTAGTTGCTCCAGGGCAATTTGTATGCTGTGCCATAGTGCAGGACTGTGAACTGCGCTCACGGGACACACACCTAGGTCCCTCTCCAAGGTGCTGATCCAACTTTTCTCTGCCTTCCTGTGTGCCTGGAACCCTGGAGCTTCTCATCCCCCCTTTCCTTGGGCCATCATCACATATACATCGTGTTGGGTATCCCCCTGGGGCAGGACTGCCACTGAAGGACCCCGCCCCTGGTACCTCAGATGGTGGTGGAATCTGGAGAAGTGTCATAGCTCAGGATGTAAAAATAGCCACTATGCTGCTTCATTCCCTAAAGGAAACAAATTCTTTCCCTCCACACCCACATGACATAGGCAGCCTGATTCCCTCCTCATGCCAAGAATATTCAGATGCAGCCACCCTCCCCTCCCCAACGGCACGCTGGCAGAATGAGAGGAGTGTGTGTCTGTTGTGTGCGTACATTGGGAAGCCAGCTTACCACAGAGGGCAGAAGGCAGCTGCGCTGTTTCTAGCAATGACTGCCCAGTACAAATCAATGTACAGCAAAGAGAAGAATCAATTCCTATAATTAAATCCCAGCTTGTTTCATTTTTATTTAGTTAGAGGACTTCTCTTTTTTTCACCCCCTTTTGGCAGCCCTCCTCCTCGCATGGTTACAACGGGCCTCTTTGCTACAGCAAAGGTTTGGTCCGACGCCTGGTACCGCTGTTAGCTCTGCACAGTCTACGCTCGGCTACAGGGCAGCTGGCTGGAGCTGGGTGCCTTCTCAGTGAGAAGCCTGTGGCCGCTGGAGCACTGAGCAACACTCCTTCTTTGGAGCATTGAAGAAGATGATGATGCAGCCATAAAGAGGACATTGATGGAAAATAAGCACAAAGATCAGTTCTCCTGCATCTCGCACATTTGGCTTTTCACACAGACACAGGCAAGCAAAACAAGTGGATTTTTCCAGCAAGGCTGCAGGCGTTCAAGCTGTTTTTGTGAATACTCAGTATCACAACTGGAGGGGGGGAGCCCCTTCAGAAAAGCAGTATGAACCAGGACATGATGAGATGCCAAGTGGACCAGTTCGAAACATGATAAATTGCAGAAGGAAAAGAGGGATGCCATGAGGGTGGGGGCATGGCAGGCATTTGCCAAAGACCCCTGAAGTTCAGGGCGTGTGTGTTGACAGGGAATCCATCCTCAGCATCCCCATGAGCCTGGAGGAGTATCAGTGGGCACTTCCAGACTACTGCTATTTTTGGTAGGACTCAAGCACAATTATAGTGGGTTGGGAGCTCTTGCACAAAAAACTTGCTTCCCAACCCTCCAATATTTGACTTTTTACAGTAAGGGGAAATGGCACAGGAAGGTGTGGGTTAATATCTGCTTTGACACAAGGTCATCTAGCCTCCCTGAAAACAAATCAGAGCAAATACTCATTATAAATAGGCACCACTGTCTTATCTGCCTGCCAATAAAACAGGACGAATGCTCATCTGGAAATGTCCAGTATTGCATGACCAAGACCTATGGACTGAAGCAAGGGTGGACAGACTTCAGTCCTGCGGGATCTTCTTGGTTGTTGTTCTTTTACTTGAACCCCAAGGGTCAACAACCTGAGCCAAGTGATACAGTTAGAATTAAAATATTCAGAGCCTAGGAACCTGTCTTGAGTATCAGAACTCATAGTCCTTCCACTCAGAGTTAGCCCAAGCTTTCAACATTTCAGCAATATAATTCAGAGTGGAAAGGGAGTCATTTTGTTACTGCTACTGTTTAGCAATTTGGAGTCAGATTTCCTTGCTGATCTACTGCAAACCAACCAGAGATCTGTCAGAAGATCCAGCTCTACCATCTGCCCAAGCCTTGGGCTAAATGACCACAGGTCATTATGTTTGGTCATTAGGTTGGTCATTATGACATACTGGATATCCTAAAAGAATGCCAATCTGGGAACCAGGAGGATAACAAACAGCAGTGATCTGAATGGCTAAGTAGCAGGGTCACTGCCGAGGACCCCTGAAAGGACTGCTACCCAGTGTATACCTTGCGACTTAAGTAAGTTTAATGGGCTGAATAGTTCAATATGCTGATGTTTTAAGAGAAATAGCTACACAGGGCACATCTGCGTGCTGTCCAATTCATCTTAATGCACTCTGAATAGAAGCCAAGCAGATTCAAGAGGTGATGAACAAGTGAGCTGTTAATAGCTCTAGAGCAGCTTCTGCGAGTCTTTAATACATAGGAAGCTACCTTATACCTGAGTCAGACCACTGGCCCATCTACAGACTAGTGGTCTTTCCCAGCCCTACCTGGAGATGCCAGGGGTTGAACCAAAGAGATATGATCCTTCCCCAAAGGCAGAACAGTGTAGTGTGGAAAGGAAGCAGAAGTGAGTGTTGCAATATGGGTCTCTCTGTTTCGGAGTAAGAAAGAGACCCCAAAGTTTAGTTGCTGGTGGATGGGCTACAACATTAGGACTTGGCTCTGCAGCCCATCCCATTTTTGATTCCTTAGACCTGTGTCAGTAATGCTGACTCTTTTCTCTGTACCCTTTTCAACACCTCCACTGCTTCCCCCCCTTTCTAGCAGTTGCTAGGCAACTGCAGGCTGTCCTCCCTGACCATCTCCAAGTCAATCTCCAGCCCTCAGGCCCCAGCACACAGGACAAAAATAATCCATCAATTCAAAGGCATGGGCCAGCAGTCCTCTGCTACTACTCCATCTCCCTAGTCTTCCACCCCCTACTTCCTACGTGCCCCTACTTCCCATGAAAATAAAGACTTCAGACTTGGGGGGGGGTTAATGTATTTAAGAGTCAAACTGATCTAGTTCGGCATTCAGCTAGGTGCCATAACAAACGTCACAAGCAGTCCAGAAATTGATGGCAGCAGAGCTGGTGTTTCACTGAGTGGCTATGAACCGAGTGCTCCTGGTTCAAATTTCACTTCAAGATCGAACTCAACAGTTCAGGTGTGGGAAACCTTTAGCCCTCAGGTTGTTGCCATTACAGTATTGGCCATGCTTGCTGGGGTTGATGGGAGTTGTTGTTCGACAACATCGGGAGGGCCAAACATTCCCCATGCCTGGCAAACCACTCATGCTGAGCCCCAGTCCCTTCCCCTTCTGTAATATGGGTGGGTCGGCTACACAGTGTTATTATTAAGGAATACTGAGATAAAGCTTTGAGTGCTAAGGAAATAGGAAATATAGCTATACCTCTCCAGCGGGGTGCGGGGAGAGAGAAGCAAGTGCAAGTGGGACTTGCAACAAAATGTAGTGGTATGGATTGCTGCTCCACAGGGTTCCAGCCACTCAAACACACTCCCTGCTCCCATTTTCCCATCTCCTCCTCACCCGCAGTCTTTCATGCCCACTGAGCATGCTCAGTCATCATTGAGCTGTTTTGCGGGGGGAGTCCCCCTAAAGTTTCTTTCCCCGCTAAATATATTCTGTACTTTTGCAAGCCTTTGGGAATCTCCTGAGTCTGCTAATACCCCCCGCCCCCTCCTGTGTATCGGTGGTGCTGTTTCGGCTACATAGGCAACGGCACTCGCGGTCTGAGAACATTGGAAATGGAAGGAATCATAAATACCAAGCATTATTATTTTCCCAGTAACTGTGCATGAAATTCAACAGCTGTGATGGGGCATTTGAGAAGGAATAGGGAGTGCCTTCCCTCTTGCCTTCCCCTCAACCCACCCGCTTGCTTCTTTCACCCTTCCCCACTTAACCCCACACACTCCTGCCATCAGAGCTCCTCAGCCTGTTTCAGCTCCTCCCTCCTTGCTGGGCCCCACTACCAACTTTTACTGCTAATTTACCTCACTCTCCCTCCAGTGCTGCTGGCTCCAGTCTTTTTTTGAGGTGGTATGACAATCTTCCATCCCAACACTGAGAGTGCTTGACCAGGAAGGCTGTGCCTTGCTGTGTTGCTGGGCAGCCTAACAGGGCGTGATTTTCTGAGGCTACAGTCATCCAGAGCACTACATGCTCCATTTAGCCCCATCTGAAAGTGGGTTCTTGAGATGGACATGGGCAACACACATCATACCACTCTTCCAACTCAAGAACTGGCCTTGTTTCCCTAGATCTGTTTCCCTATCCCTTTCAGTTCTCCCGTTTTCCTCTCCCTAAAGCATGACAAAGAGATGGGGTTTTGGGAACTGTCTATTTATATATACAAGTAATTATCAACCCCAGTCCCTAGATTCTGGCTGAAAGAAGTAACTTGGCCCCGGAGCAAAAGGCTCCACTGCTGGCTATCATGGTTTGTAAATACTAGGGAGACTATTCCTCCTGTACCTTGATTTGAAAAGTGGCTTATTCTATTATTCTTCTATGATGGCCATCAAAACACACTGTAGCAAAGAGTTTCACGGATTATATACATGCAGAGTGAAGTGGTTTTTTCTTTTTGTTCCAGTGGTGAAGGAAGGAGCATATCTTGTTTTCTCCTACTCCGGAGGATAGGACCTGGACCCATGGCTTCGTTACAAGAAAGGAGATTCTGACTAAACATCAGAAAGACCTTTCTGATGAGAGGAGCCGTTCCATGGTGGAATGGGCTCCTTTGGAAGGTGGTAGACTCTCCTTCCCTTAGAGGTTTTTAAGCAGAGGTTAGGTGGCCATCTGCCATGGATGCTAGGATTGAGATTCCTGCCTTGCAGAGGGTTGGAAGAGATGACCCTTGGGGTTACCTTCCAACTCTTACCATTCCATGGTTCTATATTTTTAAAATGCTGTGTCTTTCTCTGGTGAGCCTAGTCTCTGCCCTGCTGACTCCTTTAAGCTCCCCAACTCCTCCCTGACTCACACGCCCTTCGAAACTCTTCCTTCCTTGCCCTGTGTCACTCTGTCCTCCTCAGCAGCCTGATTCTAAACAAAGGGAAAAGTTCCAAACCTCTCTATTGTATTATACGAGCCAAGCGGTTGCTTGTGTACCTAAGCATGGCATCTATTTTATTTTTTGATTCAACAGCGTTGCAGCACTTCTACAAACATAAAAGGCCGGGTTTTTTGCTTAGAAATGTCTTTCTTTACCCACCACCAAACACTGAGAATCCCACAAACCTCAGATTTATTCATCTTTGTCACTAGCTTTATTATCAGCACATACATTTTGATTTTCAAATCTCCCCTACTGCCAGATCAAGGCCAGGCACCGCGGTAAAGGGGCAGGTGAGGACAGGGGCAAAACAGAGAACTTTTTGGAACTGGACAACTCCCGCCTTAGAGGCCAGATCACACATACCTAGGAGAAAAAATCCTTCTGTTGCTCTGTCAAGGATAACGTATGAAAGAAACACAAAGGGCTGCTGCTTCTCCAAACCCTTAAGCAAATCTCTCTTGCTTTTTAGAATTCCCACTTCCCCCAAGGTTTCTTTCTGCTGCTGCAAATGAATTAAAATCCATGCACCTACGCATGTCTTATCTGTATTGTCTTATCAGTACCTGTATTGGATTTGAAATAACTTTTATATATGAAATTATTTTAAATTGTTTTTTGTAAATGCAATCGTCTTTATGTTTTGTTGTATTGTGAAATTGCCTAGAGACGCTTCAAACGAAGTAACTAATGAATTAAATTATTGTTGTTATTCATGATAATGTCTTATCATATGGCAAGTGGAATAGCAATAGCACATTTAATGATCTAAAACTTGAGCGTTATCCTATTTGCCTCGTAGTCATGTTTAATTTCACTCCCTTCTTTTTTAAACTGCATCGGTGCCAGGAGGGAGGCAGGTGAAGATAAGAAGATTCCTGCCCTGTGTGTCCCAGTGAAATGCAGGAGGGGTGGGGGTTTCACCCCTCGAGGGAGCTGTTAAGCTGCTCTTGTGCACTTCTTGCAAAAGTCAAGGCAGAGGCTCCCTCTTCAAGACATCTGCATAGCTAAGGTAAGATGCCCCTGGAATTCTGGCAACCCCAGGCCATTATGTAGTTGCCTCCATGGCTAAGCCAGTCGTAACCCCAACATCAACCATCTCTCTGTTTCCTTACTCCTCCCATCAGAGACCGTCTCGCACCATAAGACTCTTCTCTTCCAGACCCTCTTGTGAACCTCAAGTGGACACCCAACTCGATCACAAGCTCTTCCCTTGAAAGAGGCTGGTACATGGTAGCTGGCCAAGTGGGGAGAGGGTGAAGAGAGAGAAAGAACCTTGCTAGGTGATTTTTTTAAAAAAGAATTGCACATATCTAAGATACCTCCAACACGTACATTTGCGTGCACAACATCTCCCGGGAAACGTGCTTCTTAACCATCCGTCATGCATGTCCTCACACAAGCATCCTATGTTCTGCATCACAAAGGTGAGAGAAAGAAAGAAATCAATGCATTCTTTTCTGTTCTCCCCTCTCATATCCCTGACGTGGCTTTCTTTTCTTTATTTTGGTCCTGCACCGATGCTCAGGGAAGGAAGCAAAGAATCCCCAAGTTGGCGATGCAACCTGAAATCCAAAGGGTCTCCCACTCTGCGATCACACTCAAGCTACTGAGAAGAAGACGAAGAAGAAGAAGAAGAAGAAAACCCCCATCAATCATCTCTCCTCTTCACATCTTTTCTCTTTCTTTCTCTGTTACTTTCTCTTCCCCCAGTCCCTACTGCCTTCCTGAGTTAACAAAGCAGTCAGCAACAACCTTAATCTCCAGCAGGGGAGAAAAAAATAATAATAATAAAAAGGGGTGGTTTGTGTGTGGGGAGGGGGAGAAACAGCAGTGCAACCATTGACAAACTGAAATCAGCAGGCAAATCTTTATGTACCTTTTCATGCCAGGTGGCGGGGGGGGAGTAACAAAGGGGCTCTTCTACCTATCAATATGTGCTGCCTGTCCCCCCTCCCCCCTCTATTTTCAGCAATATTTCTAGGGCAGCAGATTCGGTAGCTAGTTAATCTCCCCGGAGCTCAGCAGCCTTGACAACAATGGGGTGGGGAAATATACAGACCCAAAGAAAGCACTGGTCGCACAACTGCTCAGTGTTTATATATTAAGATCTCTCCCCCAGCACACACACCCTACCACCCACTTAAGTAGCAGATTTGATAGTCAGAATCCTACCTTGCCTCCCCAACCACAAGGGGCAGGGGGGAGCTTCTGTCACCCCGCCACACACCCCTTTTTCCCCTTTACAAAAAAATGATAACAACACCACAACCACGTCCATTCCCTGTGTTTCGATTCCAAGCAAAACGCCGACACCTCCGGCTATAAGGGCACGACCAGAGCGGCAGTAGCATCGTTAAGGTACCGGCGGGGTTTGGGAAAGAGAAAGGGAGGGTTGAGGAAAAAAACAAAACACCAATAAAAAAAATACCTGCTACTTAAGAATGGATGAACATTGACATGCCTTGAGACGGTGTATTTCCCATTGTTGTCTCGGCTTTGTTCCTCTGCCTCCGTCTGCCTTGTCAGTCAGTCACTCTGCCTCTCTTTCTTTCTTTCTCTTTCTCTGTCTCTCGCGGACTCGCTCAGGCCCAGCCAACCATCAGAGCTCGGTGGCAGAAGTGCAACAAGAGAGTGCGGGTGAGTGTGTGTGCGGGTGAGTGTGTGTGTGTGCACGCACGCCTTGGCGATAGTACAAAGGAACAGAATGGGCAAAACACATTAGCTCATGATAGATTAATGTGCTGGGGGGAGACACATACTCTCTCTCTCCCCTTCTCCCCCTCTTAAAGGCCCCTACCTTTTATTCAGAGATGGGTGTCTAGCACAAACGCCAGGAGGATATCACGGTGGTAATAAGAATACAAGGGCGGTGCATAATTACTGGCATACGCTGCCAAGTCCGGTGGAGGCAGCCGAACCTGTGTGGCCGCAATGCAAAGGCAAATCCGTGGCTTCCCCTTCTCTCTCTCTCTCTCTCTCTCTCTCTCTCTCTCTCTCTCCTTCTCTCTGCATAAGTGGGGTTCCACAGGTAACGTATAGACAGGGTAACCCTAGAACTGCCGCAACCATGAACCTACATGTAGTAAAGTTGTTCACAGGTATGTGCTGTGAAAACACATATATATTCCTATTTGACAGGAGTATTGGGGGTGGCAACTTGCCAAAGGCTATGGCACGACTTGAGTCCAGTGGCCTCCCAATCCCCGGCCACTTTATCCTCTGCCCATAAATGTATGCCACTGGTCAGAAGGTAAAGATATGGGACTCAGAAGGCCAATGGACTCCAGTTAATCTGTGTACAGAGTGCTTTGAAATGCATATGTTTGCTTGCTTACTCCTCAGGACAACCCTGATGTTGGCTGCAGTGGAAATAGAGCAGTCTGTGCAAATCACATCCACAGCTGCCTGGAGATAGGAGCCTAGGCATTGTCCTGTTCCAAGCCCTACCCTGCAGGGCTGTTGAGAAGACAAAACGACGTAAAGAGTGCAAAAAGTTACTTGAAAGATGCATTTGAAACAGAGAGGGCGGAAGAGAAATCAGCGGAAGCTCTACGATCTGCGGCCGTCACTCACAGCGGCCCCATCCCCACCCCCATCTCCAGATGGAAATTGGTATTGATTTCACTGGAAGGGACAATTTCATCAGAAAAGAAAATTGGAAGGGGTGATGGGGGTAGGAGAAGGAGATGGAAGAATAAGCTCAATGCATTTCTTTGTTGCAATCATTTCCCCCAGACAACAGTGGCAGCTGTCAATCATGCCTTAGCCATTCTCAGTCCATTGTTTGGCAGCTCAGCGTTCTTTTCACATAATTATCAGCAAGGCAGCAGCAAGTTTGGATCTAGTTTTCTAGCCTGGAATCTGGTCACTCTCCACCCCAACCCCCAACCCGGCTTGCAAGAGTATCTCTGAATTTTTATTTTAAGAAACGCTTCTAGTCCTCAAGCTTGCCCGAAACCTGCAAATACAGACATTTGTAGTGAGTTAAGGAGGGTGAGGGACGCGGGTGGCG
Organism: Podarcis pityusensis; assembly: GCF_964106645.2. Lineage (NCBI taxonomy): Eukaryota > Metazoa > Chordata > Lepidosauria > Squamata > Lacertidae > Podarcis > Podarcis pityusensis. The sequence goes on from NC_138038.1 coordinate 22,955,670, forward strand.
CTGTGGGTTAAACCACAGCGCCTTGGACTTGCCGATTGGAAGGTTGGCGGTTCGAATCCCCACGACGGGGTGAGCTCCCGTTGCTCAGTCCCTGCTCCTGCCAACCTAGCAGTTCGAAAGCACGTCAAAGTGCAAGTAGATAAATAGGTACCGCTCCGGCGGGAAGGTAAACGGCGTTTCCGTGCGCTGCTCTGTTTCGCCAGAAGCAGCTTAGTCATGCTGGCCACATGACCCAGAAGCTGTACGCCGGATCCCTTGGCCAATAAAGCGAGATGATCGCCGCAACCCCAGAGTCGGCCACGACTGGACCTAATGGTCAGGGGTCCCTTTACCTTTACCTTAAGGAGGGTGAAGAGAACCAAAGAATTATAGGAGCTAGCTGAAGATTCTCTAAAACAAGGGAGTCTGTCACAAACAGCAGGCAGACAGTTCACATAGGTTATCTGCAACAAGGCATTTATTTTAGAAGTACTCTTTTATGTGCAATTCCTTGGTCGCTTCATGCCTATGAATATTGGTGCCTATTGGATTGCATCATGTGAGGCAACTGGTAGGGAGCATGCTGGAGTGCTGCAGAAGACAGCACTTTGTTTGCACCCTACTGACTGGAGGAGATTGTTAAATGAACAGAAGGCACTATCATACTGTGTTCCTGGCTGGAGGGAAGCTCGTTTTCTTTTGGCAACATTATGTGGGATAATTAATCCCGGGCTTAAAGTGAATATAAGCAGGCTTTCTGTGTCTGCAACTTGCCACTGACCTCACTCTAGTAACCTGGTTCTACAAAACAAACGAACAGGTTCACCCCGTGCAGAGGTTTGTTTATGCAACATTTTCGTGCACATAAAATGCAATGCCATCATTCCTCCATTGCAACCCTGAAAGGTAGGGCACCGCTCCTAATAATTTTAGAAGGGGGAGAATGAAGGCTGAGAGAGGAAGAAGGTGGCCTGCTAGACACCATTGGACTTAACTGGTCATACTTCCAGGTAAACTTATATAAGAATGCACTGTTAGAAGGCATTTACTGGGCTGGTGGATCAGCAGGGAACTAAACCCAAGTCAGAAACCAATCATTTTGTCTGTTATTCCATGTCAATCTCAAAATAGATGAAGAAGGAACGGTTTATCAAAGTCTTGACAATCCTTACCAGAAATGCCCTCTTTTTCAGGCTGTGTACATGCCAGGGACATGACTTCCCCTAAAGAAACCTGGGAACTCTAGTATGCCTCTCATGTAACTGAAATTCCCAGCACCCTTAAACTACAGTTCCCAGTTTAACCCAGAAAACATTACACAAGGCCTGCAAACGTACAGCCCACTGCTGTTAAACCTACGGCCTGCCATTTGTATGCAGCATGCCAGCCAGGTATTTGTTATTTATTTTGAATAGCAAATGTTTATACTCCACCTTTCCCTTTATAAACTAATTTTCAAGGCAGCTTAGAACAAAATTCATAAAACAATGAAACCACGAACAGTAATAAAACAGCGCAAGACTAAAAGCAGCAGCCATAAAGAGACATAAAAGGTGCACTATTGTTAATTAAAAGCTGGGGAGAAGCAAGGCAGTCTTGGCATGGCATCGAAATACAAGGCTGATTTAACAACTTGGCTAATAGCCTGAGGCTGTGATCATGAACTCTGGCAGAAAAGAGACAGAGTATTGCCCATCTCCTCTGCCTTTCCACTCGGTTCCATGCTAGCCACAACAGAAGGGAATGGCAGAGAGTAGGTGGAGCAATCTGTCCTTCCTTAACCAAGCCACTGGGTAGGAGTCCTTCTTTTCCTTTATTTCATTTTCTTACTAGTCTAAGAAGCCAGCAGCTTGAGTTTCATTGCCGGCCAAGGAGGAGTGAGCTTCCCCTTCTGTGGCCAGCATGGAATCGCAGACTATTAGCCCCTCAGCAGGCAAGCAAACATTTTTGCATGTTATTAACTTCTGTGGGCTTCGTTACAAGGCTGATCTAAAGGGCAATAAGGCTGGCCTGCCAGGAGCTCAGTGGACCCCTTGATTTTGCAGCACCAGCTTTATAGAGTGCCATAGACAGCCAAGGGGCCTTGAGTCAAATGCGTGAGCCATGCAACATGAGAAGCTGTTGACTATTCCATATCCCATCACCTTGCACAAGATCAAATGCTCTTGTAGGAATGCGCTTGTTTATTCAACAAGGGTGTGCAGAGAGGCATTCATAGTGAATGTTCCATTGGGGGCTCGCCAAGGCCAGAGCCTGGGCATCTTCTAAGGAGGGCTGTGTGAATTTAGGATCCTTAACAAGGCTCTAGGGCATTTAAGCCACATAGGTTGGTTGGGAAGCATGGAGATGACAGTGTAGAAGCCAAAGGCAAGTGGAGCTGAACAGGATTCTCGATTGCAAAGGGACTGGGGGTTCCGTGCTCAGTATAGCTACTTCCCCTGATTAGTAGAAGAAGAAAATGCATGATACACAGAATTCAGCTTTTCTTGCGGGAGAATGTTCTTGCTGATATTTTTTCCTTTTCTCTCTGTCCTTTAGCACAGAGTAAGTACAGCCCTGCTTATGTCCCATCCCACTAAGATCAAACATCCTCTTAGCAACAGCAGCTATGCACGACTTTCAAGACAGCCAAGGACACATGGAGAGGCTTTCTTCGTGACTGTCCTGGAGTAATAAAACTCTTCCCCCCAAAAAACATTCTTTTTCCCCCTTTTCTTTTCTTTTTTGAAGCTCACCCCATAGGCTGATGTTTGGGGTCTGGGTATAACTCCAATGAAGTAATAATGGTGTTTCTTTCATCTACTATGATTTTTAAAGTTTATGTGGGATTGGCTTTTAACAGGATACAGTAGTTTACATTTGCTTTTTAAATCCATTATTGCCTGCCTTTAACCTTTTGGAGGGGAACAAGCATAGTAATAAGAACAACAACCCTAAATGATTATGAAACACAAACTTCCATTGTGCTTTTGAGGGTTCAGAGATTGTTCATGCATTACTTTTGTTGCAATAAACAACCCAATAAGACAGGTGAGTATTATTATCCCCATACTGCAGATGGGGTGTGTGGAGGCTGAAATAATATTGGGCACCCCAAGACCGCCTAGGCAACATACGAACCAGGAGCTGCCTGATTCATCTCTCAGTCTCTTAGCGACTATGCAGCACCAGAAAGAAATCCAAAGAGAAAGTTCTCAAATGCCTATTTCAAAGAACAGCGACAACACATTAGCTCCACCTATCCACCAAGCCCTTTATTTTAAAAGGGCAGGTTGTCATTTCTGAACTGCAAAGTTCAAACAGATCTGGGAGAAGTGACAGCCCGGCTCCACGGCATTTTTCTCAAGGTAAGATATGGAAACACAGCACAGGTGCCTCTTGCCACCGCCACTCATTTTCACATGAATTATACCTCTCCCACCCTTTGCACCTCTTCACCGCTCCAAGCCATGCACTACTAAGCAAAACTGGTTACTCACCTCACGAAAGGGACAGTCAAGGTAACGCAGACTCCGCTTTGAAGTCCTGGTGAGTGAAAAACAGGCCTGGAAAACTGGGGTGCCTTTGTCTTCTTTTTCCCCTCCCGGCATTTGGTACCTGTAATTTTAGGAGCGCGTTGAGACAGGTACGTACGGCGTTTGCTCTTCTTGGGGCTTCCAAGGAGATCAGGTATCCACCTCTGGGAAAAGCACACAGCCAGAATGAATTAGAAAGAGGGGGGTAGGGAGGAGGCTGATTGGTGTGGGGAGGTCTTCCCTGGAGGAAGCTTCTCCATCACTAGAAAGCAGGTGTGTCTCTGGGTGGAGGTGCTTGAAACTCCCATTGCTTCTCTCCCCCCGCCCACCCTCCCTCACACAAACACACTTGTTTTAAGAACAAGCAAAGTGAAAAGGAAATAAATCAATGAATAATTGAAAAGATGACCATTGATCTTTTTACATCCTGGCTGTCTAGACCTGGCTGGCACACACAGAAAGAGAGCGAGCGAGAAAGAAAGACGGGCCCAGAGAAAGGGATTACTTCTAAAAGGTTTGTTCCAGGTCCTCAGCAAGGAAACGTTCGCAAAAAGGAGGCATATTTTAGACACCAATTCAATCAGCCTCCTCCATTCCATCAAGATCACATCCCTCTTCTAGCCGAGACTTCCCTGTTGGCACCAAGAAGGATATTCTCCCTTCTGGCTACAGGGGTGGGGTGTCTTAGGCCCAGGGGTCAAATGTGGCTCTCTAGGCTTCTGTTTTGGGCCTTTGGAACCCTAACTGACCAGGCCACACCCCTTACTTGCCCTGCTTCACAGCCCAAGTGTTTATGCCCAGCTGGAATTTGTCCCTGAACTCTGATCGTACTCCTCGGCTGCCTGGATAGATGATAAAGAGGGATGTGTGAATATGTGGCCATCTCCCCTGATCTCACTGCCCCCTCATTCTGCGCCACCCCAGCATACAACAGTGCTGTCACTGCTACTCCACACATTCCCTCACGTAAAACTGCTGCACGGTGCACTGCTCCCCATGTCATCACACTACCTCTGAGGATCAGAGCGCTGAGATCCATAAGGCCAGGGCTGCTGATGGTTTCTGAACCGAGGGATACATTCGGAAAGCAAAGAAAGAAACTCTTGAGGTCGGTACCAAATACTTATTTCACAGAGAAGTGGAGACCTAAAAAAAAAAATCAAAATCGATCACCCTTAACCACACAATAATAAAAGCAAACATAACAAAACAAAAACACCAACCCCTTTTAATTTTGTTTTTTGTTTTTATTTTTCCAGTAGGGTCCTGCACATCCCTTTGCTCTTCTGAAGGCTCAACAGAAATTAGGAAAAGAAAAGTATGCAAAACAAGCAAATACATGCAGATTTGCTCAATTTGCATGGTACATACAAGCTGCGAAACTTGATGGGAGGCTTCAGATTTGATATTTCTTTAGTTCAAAGTATACCCAAGATCTGACTGTAATGCAGAAAGAAAGGTGGGAAGGAAGATTCTGAAAACCTTCTGAGGTTTCTTCTGCATGAGTCAAGGCCCTTTGAAAAATCTGCAAAAGCTTCCAAAGAGTACAGGAGCTTTTGTTGCTTTGGCTAGATCCTTAGGCTAGAGTTATGGAAAGAGATGAGAAGAGAGTTATAAGTGGCTGTTTTTAATGGCTAGCCCTGCACAACCTGTAAGGGCTAGTTGCATGTTTGCACAGAAGACAAGGCAGATTAACACGCCTGTGTCCACAACACTGTTGTCAGGGTGCGATTACAGGGATGACAGTATAACCAAGGGACAGATGCGTGTGGGAAGCTTGTGTGGGAAGACTTTATAAATATATAGCCTCTTTTAAAAAAACATGAGTCACTCCGAACTTGCTTTTACCCGTTCCCAAAACATACAATTTCTACTTCTGCTGCTTCAGATAAGACACCTTTCATGCACCTTTTAACCCACCCATCCCCTGAATGGCATATATGTGGCTGGGCAAAGGAAGGTGAGCCTTATTCACAGACAGATCAAAACATTTTGCTGACCGGTGTGGCTGATCCACACAATCGTAGGGTGCTTCCAGCCAACCTCTTTATGGAACGTCCATCTGGATTGATATGCAAGGAGATTAGACAATGGCATCTGTTTAAGAAGTCATTGCTCTCTCACTTGTTTGCAGGGAGCTCAGACGACGCTGTGTCATTCTGCACTTTCTAGCACATTTTCCCATCATTTTTCTTCGTAGCAAAAAGTCCATTTTGGGGCGGGGGAAGGGGGAGAAGGCTTGTTGAGCAAGAGCTCCGAATCCACTATAACTGTGATACCTGAATCTGCCAGCATGCGACTGAATCTGACGCGCAGCGCAAATTAATAATGCAGAGTTTTAAAGAATAAAAGCTTTACTGAGTTAAAATAAACTTCATAAACAACATGGTTCCAAACAGTTTGACTGAGATTACATACAGACTCTGTTCATAGCTGAAGCAGACAGACTCTCACTGACATCTTTCAGAGAGCACAAAAGAGAAACTGGCTACTAGGTTTTTCAGTCAGAGTGACTCAACAGTTAGCAGTTAGGCCTGAATAACTTTAGTAGGCCCAAATGACTGTGCAGTCCCAGCACTTCCCAGCCTGCTTTGCTGCTTCTGCTCTCATGTGTCTTTGTCACATGACAGAATCCTACCCCAAAATAGCGACAGTCTGGAAGTGACCCCCGAAAATGGGGAGCGCCTCATGCTGCAGCGTGGTGGAAGCTAAGCAGGGATTTGATTGGTGTAATGGTGGGCTAGAAACCCATGTATTTATGGTGGTGTGATTACAACATCAGGAAAACACGTAGCACATTATTAATTTGAAATGCGACAATTTCACTTGCATACACACCACGGTCATGCTTCTCCCAATCATCCAGTCAATGAAACTATCACACCAGTAAACAACACTCCAAATCTCACAAGTAAATGCATCTACCCTCATCGCCCTGAAGACTGATTTCAGATACTGTTTTCTGACATGGCTCCCTTAACTGCTGCATGATAGGGAGGAATGCAAAAGGGAAATTGCTCTATTTCCTCTATACTGGGGAACCGCTATTTATGCTCAGTTCCTGCTTGTCACAGAGATAAGTCAGAGTCTCCTAGGAAAAGGACAGCAACCCTAATAGTGGGGTGTATTCTGTTTTGCTTCTCCAAAACAAAGGTCCCTATTTGCATTGGATGTGGCTGCTCTGCACATCTAAACTGGATTTCGAAGTGTCATAGGCTGCACACACACACACACACACACACAGAGAGAGAGAGAGGCGCAGTAGTTGGACAAAGACCTGGGAGACCTGGGTTCAAATCCCCATGAGGCTCACCTTGGGTCAGAACTACTTCTCAGCCTACCCTACCTCCCAGGGTTGTTGTGGGGGTTAAAGGGAGAAAGGGAGAACCATACATGCCAACTGGAGCTCCTTGGAGAAAAAGGGGAGATATAAACTAATAAAAATAAAGCGCATTATTTCCCCCAAAGAATCCTGGGCACTATAATTTACTGCTCACAAAGCTACAATTCTCAGTAACCGCAGTGCCCAGAACTCTTTGAAGGGAAGAATGCCCTTTTAAAGTGTTTTAAAGTTATAGTGTGCACACAGCCATACCTCTGAATTGCCACCCCCATATAGTTTTGTGAGGATGCTACGATTTGCTTCAAGCGGTAAAGAGATCCCAGCCCCTTACAGGGCTGCAAGTCCCAAGTTTACTTACTCTGGAGCTATTACAGCTAAGCAGGTCTGGACGCCTGTTTACATTTGCAGTGTACACAAGCCCGGGGAACAAATTGCCTTGAGCTCCCAGCGAGCCCTTTTGTTTTTGATGCAGACTTGAAATATCACTGCAGTGAACAGTGCTGGCTTTCACACATAGTTCCACAGGCTGAGCAAGGCGTTCTGAGAAACATGGTGTTGCTGCCAAAACCAGGATCCCTGGGTCAGGTAAGGTTCTCCACTTCCACAAGGTGTGATTAAATTGTCATCTGAGGCCATCACGCTGTGCTTTTCCCTACCAGCAGCAGCCAATGATGCATGGTGTTGGGAAAGACGCAGAGTGATGATGTCACAAGGGTACGTTTCACTACACGCTACAGAGGCTGAAAACTCAATAGGCCCTTTCAGATGCAGCAATCCTAGCTTGCTAAACTATCATTTTAACAAGCCAGAAATGACTGTAGGGCCCACACACTCTCCCCTGCCATCATCTCTTCCTTTCATGTTCCAGCTTCAGCATATGATTCTGGTCAGAGTTGCTTAAACTGCATTTTCCTGTTAATGTCTGAAATGGTGGCTTTATGTTGGTTTACCAAGCAAAGCTGTTTCCAAGCAGTTTTGTAACAAGCTGCAGGATTGGAAGAACTGGCTTTGGCTCCAATTCAGCTTCCTCGCCGGCTATCTCCCCCAGCCTCCCCACCTCTTTGCAGTGATATTTGTCCTTGACTTCCTCCAAAATATATATATATAGATGATGTGCCATCATTTGATCAAGGCAGGGGGAAATGGCACTCTATGTTTGTGAACAAAGGAGAGAGATGGGGAGAGAGTCAATTCAGTTTGCACCGAGAGGTGAACCTAAGTAATTTGCACTTCCGAAAACAATATGCGAACCAAACTCAGCCTTCTCCAAATTTTGCAATGCAGTTCTCCATCCAAGTGAATATGTACAAGATGTATTTCCTAGGTTAAAGTGCACACAAAAAATGCTTATACAGTGGTACTCGGGTTACAGACGCTTCAGGTTACAGACTCCGCTAACCCAGAAATAGTACCTCGGGTTAAGAACTTTGCTTCAGGATGAGAACAGAAATCGAGCTGTGACGGCACAGCAGCAGCAGGAGGCACCATTAGCTAAAGTGGTACCTCAGGTTAAGAACAGTTTCAGGTTAAGAACGGACCTCCAGAACGAATTAAGTTCTTAACCCGAGGTACCACTGTATTAATGAAAACAATGCACAAATATACATTGTTACATATACATAGGGGGGGAATGCATTGGAAAAATGTGTGTATTTTATTAGGAACAATTGCATACCAATGTTCGTACATTAGGAGAAATTGGCACTAAAATGCTGGTGAATATTCATATGGACTTTTTAAAAAAATCACAAACTGATATGGAAATACAAGAAAACTCAACTCAAGACTGGATAAATGAGAAACCGAGGGAAATCAAAATTGACAAAGATTTGCATATTCCTTGAGAAATAAATGGTGTCTGTATCAACGAAAGCTAACAGCATCAGCTGCTGCTAAGCCTACCACAGGGGCTATTATTCAGGAGGGTGCACCTGACGTTTGAAACAGTTGACAAAATCTTTATATGCAGGGGTGCACATTTCCCAACTTTTTATCCCCATAAGAGAAGATCAGGTGGGGCTGCCCCAGTTTGTTCTGTTTGCTAGTGAGGGGGGCTTTATCCACACTTAACTTTCCTCTGTGCTTTCAGGCACGGTCCAAACTTTAAAGCTTCCTGTCTGAGCGCTCTTCTTTTGCTCCGGAGCTTTCCCCGTGAAAATCTGTACTTTACCACCAAATCAGAGCAAACGGCAATCCGAAGAACACCCAAATTGCTATTCGTTGTGCTTCAGCTTTAAAGAGCGGATTTTTGCAGGGAGAGCTTGGGGACAGGAAAAAAGAGTGCTTGGACATCAAGCTTTAAAGCAAAGACCTGTGCCTGGAAAGAAGAGGGCAAAAGGTTACCGTGGATAAGCCCTGAGAACATCCATCTTCCTCGCAACCTGCAGAGAAATGGAGCAGGCTGCTCTGTTGTAAAACCCACGAGTAGGGAAGGCAACACCTTGGTGACAGGGGGCACAGTTTGGACACAGTAGATCCCAGGCTCAAACTCTGGCATCTCCAGTTAGAACGGGCCCTGGGTGGTGATGGGAAAGGCCTCTCTCGCACCCAGAGTCTGGAGAGCTGCTGCCGGTCCGAGCAGACAATACTGGCCTAAATGGCCAGCCGTGAGACCGCTTCCTATGCTCCTATGCTCCTAAACAGTTGAAGAGCAAGAAGCCATACTCTTGGACTTCCCTTAACCTCTCTCAGAGTGGAATCACACATTAAAAAGGGGGGAAAGGCTGCCTCCAAAAACAACAACTTGTCTGCATCAAGCTCACTCTCCATATATAACACCTACTTCTCAGCCCCAACCAACAACACCAAATGATGCGTAGAGGAAGCAGCAGGTAAATAAGCTGGGCATTATGGAGGAGGGAATGAAAGATACTACTGCCATTTCCTGCAGCAATGTGCAAGTCTTCTGTAATGAGCAGTGCTTCCTGTTTTAAACAAACATGGGGTGTGCAGTAACCAAAAGAAAAGAACGATTATATTACATTATTATTATTGTTAGTTTATACCTCACCTTTCAAAGACTTATAAAGCCCCTCCTCCTGGAAAGTGCCTCACAAGACGAAACATAAATTACACAATTATCAGTCCTGCGTTTCAGCACCAGTTTTTTAAAAATAAATAAATTACAATATTAATTAATTAAAATAGCCATACAACAAGAGAGTTAATGGATGTGGCATGAAGAACATAACTGGACTCCCCTAATCTTGAGAAACACACTTGAACAACAACGACAACAAAAACGTCTTTTACCAGCTCGCGCCCCAGCCTCACTGAGCCATGCACAATTACTTTACTCATCGCGACAGCGTATCTATTCTGGGATGGCAAGTGGCAGCGTCTGGCATTTGCAACTGCGGGAAAATGTTTCGGAGGATTGCTAACGCAGCCAAGATTTTGCCTGGGAATGTCTGCAAAATGTGCCATTACAGTCTGAGAAGTCTGGACATGCTGGCAATCAACCTGTGGCAAGCCAGTCATATAGACACCTGCTAAACACTCAATTTTGGCATGCCACCGTCAGCAGTGCTCTTTGAGCATTTGCTGACTATTGAGGAAAGGGCAAAGTTCAGTGGTCAAGTACAATACTGTTACACACCACCCAAATCTCTGAGCATGCTTACCCAGGACTTGTTATTTCCTTTTGGAAAATGAGGCACAATGGAGACTGCAGTGTCTTTATGATAGGTGGTTTGCTTATACATATATACAACCTGAACCTACAATGGAGGGGTTCACAGCATTAACATGCCATGTGGTTCTGGCTTCTCCCATAGCCACAACAGCCTTGGACTTAAGCAGACCCCAACCATTACTCTCAAATGTTTCTCTCTCTCCAGCCCGCTGTTTGCTAACTCCATTGCATAACTCCTAACTGCAATCCCTGAACTCTAACCTATAACACTGGCATCGAGAGTGCTCATCTGCAAGAGAGATTTGCCCTTTATCCTTTGTGATTTCCCCTTTATCTTTTGTGTTGTCTTAATGGCTCGCCTAGGCTATCACCTCAAAAGGAAATTAGACTGACTTAATTAGCTTTTAGGGGAGGTGGGTGGCGCTGTGGGTTAAACCACAGAGCCTAGGACTTGCCGATCAGAAGGTCGGTGGTTCGAATCCCCGCAACAGGGTGAGCTCCTGTTGCTCGGTCCCTGCTCCTGCCAACCTAGCAGTTCGAAAGCACGTCAAAATGCAAGTAGACAAATAGGTACCGCTCCAGCGGGAAGGTAAATGGGGTTTCCGTGCGCTGCTCTGGTTTGCCAGAAGTGGCTTAGTCATGCTGGCCACATGACACGGAAGCTGTACGCCGGCTCCCTCGGCCAATAAAGAGAGATGAGCGCCGCAAACCCCATAGTCGGTCACGACTGGACCTAATGGTCAGGGGGCCCTTTACCTTTTAATTAGCTTTTAGTACTTTTCAAGCCCCCTAAGATTAAAGAGGTGTTTGACACACAGCTTAAAACACATAGGTCCTGATTAGGTTCTAACGTGCGAATCTGACACAAAGTTTTAACACAGAGATTAAAATTCTAACACCACCTCAATCTGGAATTTAGGGTGTCTTGCACCCGCCAACTCATAAAAATACTTTGCTGCATTCACACTCCTGTTTACTGTGCACTCACTTCTGGGTTCTTAATCTGTGTTCACATGACATTATCCAAAATGCATACATATTCTGTACTTTGTTACAGGATGCTACGGTTTGATGTGTGGTTTCTCAAAGAAGCTTCATGCCAATTGGATTTATTCTTTTTCTTGGAGCAGTAGCAAGCCTTTTACCTTAAGAAGAAGAAAGGAGGGAGGCCCTTGACCACTTTAGCCTTTTCATGTTTATTAAAAGTAAGACCTGCCATTGAAAAGTCTACAATTTCTCTTCCCAATATTCATTTGATTATTTTTTGGGGGGGGTTGCATTTTCACCCCACTATAAAAAGATTAGCAAAATGATTCCACCCCGCTTTAACGCTGACTTGCGGTGATTCTCCAGGGTCCCAGGCAGAAGACTTTTTCCAGCCTTATCTGGGGACATCAGGAATCAAACCTGCAACCTTCTGCATTCAAAACATGTGCTCTGTAGCCAAGCCATGATCCCACCACCTTTACTGGTTATAAGAGTGTGTGCGCGCACGCACAAACACACACACTCTTGGTTTTTTAAAATGCCTGCAGCCATAACCAGGCAGCAGATTTTCAGAAAATTAATTATTTTAAATCAAAGCAGGCCCCAGCTTGGAAGAGTGCTTTCCTCCTCCTCTTAACACAGGAGGGATGGCATTTGCTGTGAAAGGTCTGGTTCAGTACCAAAAACAAAAGGAATAAAGCATGTGTGTTTTTTCCTATGGAACTACTGCTCAGCCGTAACAAAATTCATTCTAATGCAATTGATGAACTGACTGGTTTACAGCTCATGCTGCTAATCAGCTAAAGCTGCAATTCTGTGCACACGTACCTGGGTGTAGGTCAAAGGGGCTTGTTTTTGAGTAAACATGTATAAGACAGCACTGGACAATTCCTTGCACAGTTCTGTTTTCCTCTGGTGACTTATAGCCAGCTGTTGTGTGAACGGGTCCTTGCTGAGAACCGGAGTTAAACAAGCATTAAGGGTTTGTTAATCTCATGTGTCTGTTTGGGTACATGTGGCTCGGGCTACCAGTCCGCCATCGCCCATGGCCTCATTTCGAGCCTGGATTTGTTGGCCCACAGACATGAAACCTTGGCCCTCCGGGATATGATCAATTGACCCAACCGCTTGGCCCCTGGACCTCAGCAGAAGCTGCAATGACTGCTAAATAATGCATTTGTTGGCAGATGTTGGGAATCAGGACTATTGGGGAAGGCTGAAAGAGCTGCTTTGTTATGGTTTGTTGCTGTGCACTCTCTCCAAAGGTGGGAGTGGGTTGCTTTGTTGCTCATCCCTTTCCATCTGGAACGTGCAGAGAAACCAACAGTCCCTCTTTCAGCTTGTCCATAGCTAATTTCCACTGGGAACAAGTGAGCTGGAAAACTCACGTAGATGGAGCTGCATTGAAAGGATGCTGATTCTTTCTCTCCCTCTCCCTCCCCGGCTTTTTTGCCTCCTTTACCCACCACTCCGTTATTAGCCCTGTAGGCAAAAAGAAAATGAATTGAAGTGTGCTACCTCCTTACTCCATAGTCCCAGATACTGAGAAGGGAGGGAATAAGCGAAGCTGTGGGCCATTACAGGCAGCACGGTTCTTATGGAGGTCTCCATGACCTCAGCCGTAGCACGCAAGCCTCTGTCCCTATTGAGGGCAGGCTGTTCCCCAGTGAACACGGCATATTCAGAGGCATCTAAAGCTCCGAACAGATCTGGCGGCCGATCACAGAAACAGAGAGAAGCTATGGTGAAGGTGTTTCATGTGTGTGTGTGTGTGTGTGTGTGTGTGTGTGTGTGTAAGTGAGGACATTTCCCATTTTAAACATTCCTTTGAAGGGAGACGTTAAGAACTCTGCCTCGTGATGATCCTTGTAATCTCAGCCCCAGGTAGACAGTATAATGATTATATTGTAATTTAGCATAATTTGTAAGGCATCTTACAAATAAAATAGAATAAAATACAACTGTAGCCGTTAATTAAAAAGAACCCAGTAGACAAAAAAAATTATAGTAAAATACATTACCTAATGACGACCAAACTCATCAGAAGAAAATAATGTAAGAGTTTAGCTTTAAAAATCAGAATTGTATCAGGGGCACAGACACACACACACACACACACACACACACACACACACACATATCATACATCAAAATAGCATTCTTGCCATGCTGTGTATGGGTCTCTAAAACTTTGGCCTGTGCTTAAATGAAACTGCACACTATCTAGGTGTGGGTAAATGTGAGAAAACCTATGCCTCCAATCAATAGAAAGAACAGGAAATTCAGGGGAAATATTTGTTCATTTGGCCTATTTTTATCCCACCCTTCAGCACAAGTGCTCCCAGAGTGGCTAAGAAAGTGGCCAAGTTAGCCTTTGACAATATTTCCTGGAGTTTTATGAAGAAGAATTTATTGGGGATGGGGGTGGGTCAAGGTTTTGGAAATGGTATAGGTGCAATTTATTCAGAACAGAAGGCCAAATTAATTGTGAACAATGTAGTGACGGAAGAATTCAAGATTGAGAAAGGAACACGACAAGGTTGCCCAATCTCTCCATTGCTTTTTATATCGGTCTTGGAGGTTTTGTTAAATATGATTAGAAGGGACCAATTGGTAAAAGGTATACAAGTGGGAGCCAAACAGTACAAATTGAAAGCATTTGCTGATGATTTAGTATTGACTTTACAGGAGCCAGAATCCAGCACTAAAAGAGTATTAGAACTAATTCAAGAATTTGGTCAGGTAGCAGGTTTTAAGTTGAATAAGACGAAAACTAAGGTTTTAGAGAAGAATCTAACAGAGATTGAGAGAGATAAGTTTCAGAAGGAGACAGGACTGACACTAGCTAAGAAAGTGAAATATTTAGGGGTTAACATGACTGCTAAGAATGTGAATTTATTTAAGGATAACTATGAAAAATGTTGGACTGAAGTGAAAAAAGATTTAGAAATATGGTCAAATTTGAAGCTATCGTTGTTAGGCCGAATTGCTGTGATAAAAATGAATGTATTGCCAAGAATGCTGTTTTTGTTTCAAACATTGCAAATTTTGGACTGTTTCAAGAAGTGGCAGAGAGATATCTCCAGATTTGTCTGGCAGGGCAAGAAGCCTCGTATAAAATTTAAGATATTAACTGATGCTAAAGAAAGAGGTGGATTTGCCCTGCCAGACTTAAAACTTTACTATGAATCAGCCGCTTTTTGTTGGCTGAGAGAATGGATGCTTCTTGAAAACACGGATGTTTTGGATTTGGAAGGTTTCAATAATGTATTTGGTTGGCATGCATATTTGTGGTATGATAAGGTTAAAGCACACAAAGCATTCAAAAACCATATTGTAAGAAAAGCACTGTTTAATGTCTGGATAAGATATAAGGATTTGTTAGAAAATAAAACCCCAAGATGGTTGTCACCAATGGACGCAAAGGCTCAGAAAAAACTCAATATGGAGGCCAAATGGCCGAAGTATTGGGAAATTTTGAAACAAGAGGGTGACAGATTAAAACTGCAGAGCTTTGAAAAATTAAAAAACAGAGTACGAGATTGGCTCCATTATTATCAAATAATGGAGGCATATAATTTGAATAAAAAACTAGGCTTCCAGGTGGAAAAATCAAAGTTAGAAACAGAATTGTTAGACCCTAAAGTTAAGAATTTGTCAAGAATGTATAACTTGCTGTTGAAATGGAATACTCAAGATAAAATGGTGAAATCTGCTATGATTAAATGGGCACAAGATGTTGGACATAATATTATGATGGCCGACTGGGAACAGTTATGGACCACTGGTATGAAGTTTACTGCATGTAATGCCTTAAAAGAGAATTTAATGAAGATGATTTATAGGTGGTACATAACACCAGTCAAGCTTGCAAAAATCTACCATCTGCCCGATAACAAATGTTGGAAATGTAATGAAACTGAAGGTACATTCTTTCACCTTTGGTGGACATGCCCAAAGATTAAGGCATTCTGGGAGATGATCTATAACGAAATGAAAAAGGTATTTAAATATACCTTCCTGAAGAAACCAGAGGCCTTTCTCCTGGGCATGGTCGGCCAGTTGGTGCCAAAGAAGGATAGAACTTTCTTTATGTACGCTACAACAGCAGCAAGAATACTTATTGCAAAGCATTGGAAGACACAAGATCTACCCACCAGGGAAGAATGGCAGATGAAGCTGATGGACTACATGGAACTGGCGGAAATGACTGGCAGAATCCGAGACCAGGGAGAAGAGTCGGTGGAAGAAGACTGGAAAAAAATTCAAATTATACTTACAGAAACATTGTAAAATTAATGAGTGTTAGAAGGATGCTGGAATGAAGTTATATGGTTTTAGTAGAAATGCAACAAAGAATTAAGTAAAAGCTGATTGATAATGGGTTAAAATGAAAAAAATTAAGGTTAAATCGTTAAGATAAATTATAGAAAAAAAATTGAGAAAGATGGGAAGAATTTGCTGAAATAGTGACTTGAACTAGAATACAAAAAAAGGGAGGTGTGAGGAGGTCGATGAAACAAGTAAAGGAAAGGTAAAGACATGGAATATTGGATGTGTGTTTTAGGTTTTTTTTATTATTCTTTGTTTCTTTTTGGTGTATTGTTGTATTGCTTTTCTATGTTGTTGTTTTCTTTTTTATTGTTGTCTTTTTTCTTTTTTCTGTAATTTTTAAACTTTTAATAAATATCATTAAAAAAAAGAAAGTGGCTAAGTTACAATAACAATCATGAAATGAAAGATTAATAATAATAATAATAATAAATAGACCAATCACGTAAAAAAAACCCCAATGATGAACTAAAAGTTTTTAAAGGTTGAGGGAAATGTAAATATCTTCACTTGGCATTGAAAAGAGGCCAGAGATGATGGTACACAATCATCCATGGGGAGGGCAGACCCAAAAGCTTTCTTCCCAGTGGCCACCTGCCTGGATTCACCTGAAGTCTTTAAGTCTTCAAACCATTAAGGGTAAGCACCAGCACTTTGAACTGTGGTAGGAAGCAGCCAATAAAGCTGTTGATAAACCAGTAAGATATGTACACAAGAGCAGGCCCCAGTTAGCAGCTGCAGCAGTTTAGACTAAACCAGTGTTTCCCAGTCTTGGATCTCCAGCTATTTATGGACTACAGTTCCCATCATCCGTGACAACTGGTCTTCCTAGCTAGGGATGATGGGAGCTGTAGTCCCAAAACAGTTTGGGAAACCCTGGACTACGCTTTGCAGGCAGTCTCCAAAGGCAGCCCCACATACAGCAAGTAGCAGACTAGTCTAGTCTGGAGTTCACCAAAAAATGGATAAATGCATAGGAGCGGCTGCAGTTTGGGCATCCAATGGCAAAGCTAGATCAATGAAGATCCTGCCCCCCCAGATGGCGAATATCATCTTGTAGGAGGGCAACCCTGTCCAGGACAGATTGAGCATCACCTCTCCAGTCAGGCCAACCAACAAAAACAGTCTTCTCAGGATTGAGCTCCAGTTTATCGGCCCTCAACCAGTTCATTACTGACCCCAAGCAGGAATATTTATAACTGGCTTCAGATTTTTGAAATGAGCACATACAAATTCTAAGCATGTGCCGCTCTGAGGTGCAGGAGTGAGTTAGGGCGTGTTCTTGTGAAATACTGTACACTGTGGAACTTGGCTATGGAAGAGGGCACCGCATGACAGCATGCTGGATTAGATGAGCTTCAGCTACATCTTCCAAGAGTCTATAATTCCGAGGTTTGTTTTGTTTTCTTTCCCAGCCCCCTCCGCAATTAGAACCACCGAAATCCTCCCTTCTGCTCCTTGTTTTGTTGGCATTTCCCTGATGCTTCTCTCAGGGCTATTATCAAAAGCTCTCTTTTCCTTTTGGTGGATTTTGATGGACAGGCCCCAGGGAGCAGGTCGGAATGTGCCACGAATTTATCAGCTTCCCACCGATGGCCCGGCATGCTAGCGTTAAAGAGATGGCATTATCTTTTATCATACAGTGGCCAAGTTCCCTCCCCCCCCCCCCCCGCCTAGCATTGCGTGGGCAAAAGGATGGCTAATGCATAATGTATGGTGAGAGCTTAAAAGAGGGACAGAGGAGGAGGGTGGGAAATATGAAGTACGGATGCTTAATATCCCCCCCCAAAAAAAGATAAGTGTTGTGCCCTTAAGTCAGCCCAGAAGACTTCCTCCTTGATCCCAATTATGTGGGGGCTGATTGCAAGGTTGCTCCAGCTTTTTGAGAAGCCCATGAACAATCTGGTGTAGGATGACTTATGCACTGTCTTAGGGGTGTGTTGTATGTGTTGAGAAATAGAAATATGGCCACTGAGAGTCATAGAATCATAGAATTGTAGAGTTGGAAGGGTTCCTGAGGAACATCTAGTCCAACCCCTTGCACTGCAGGACTATGGGGGCTATTGGGTTGTTTTTATTTTTATTATGTATTTTGTGGTTTTATATCTTGATTTTATTCTGTGAACTGTTATGAGGCCCCCAGGTATAGGGCGGTATATAAATTCAATCAGTCAATCAATCAATCAATCAATCAATCAAGCAGCTATCCCATACAGGGATTGAACCTGCAGCCTTGGCGTTACCAGCAACACGCTCTAACCGACTAAGCTATTCAGGCTGACCAGGTGAGTACAGCATTCCTTTGAAAGGTAGGTCAGGGTGAGCAACTGGCCCAAGATCATTCAGTTACTTTTTTTAGGTCTCTCTCTCTCTCTCTCTCTCTCTCACACACACACACACACACACAGAGAGAGAGAGAGAGAGAGAGAGTGTCTAACACACTAACCACTGCATTAGGAGTGTGGAAATGTTTCCAGTCTGAGGGCTACTACATTCCCTTCCTGGTAATTTCCTGAGGGCCATAGATCAGAGCTAAAGCATCTGCTTTGCCTACAAGAGATCCAGGTTCAGTCCCCAATATCGGCAGGTTCAGCTGGGAATGTCCCCAGAAAAGTGTTGTGAGTTAGCGTAGGAAATACTGAGCAAGATGGACCAATGTCTACCCCTGGAATGATAAGCTGTTAGAAGGAGTCAGTCTGACCAGAGAGGCTTAGGAAGCTTAGGAAGCCCAGCAGCCTGTGATAGCTGGCCACAAACAACATCAGGCTGAAGGATCCACGTATGTTTAGCCTGAAGAAAAGAAGATTATTGTGAAGGGAAATATGTTGACAGCACCTTCATTTATTTCAAAGGGTACTGAGAATAAGACAGAAATCACTGGGCTTAAAAATCACAGGAGGCTAGATCTATGCCAATGCTTTAGAAATTAACCCTTTCCAACCTAAAAAGCCGCTCCCAGCAATGCAAATAGCCTGTTTAGACCATTTCCCCCCTGAGATTTTCAGGAAAAGGCCTATCAGTAGTTGTCAGGCATACTTTAAGTGTACAATTTCCTTTTTTAAGGGAAAAGGACAAAAGCTGGCGTGACCTGATATCTACAAGCATCTAGAACAGACTAATTCAGGACACATCTGCCTTATACATTTAAATCATACCACTTTGAACAGCCATAAGCTAAAGGGACCCCTGACCATTAGCTCCAGTCGTGGCCGACTCTGGGGTTGTGGCGCTCACCTCGCTTTATTGGCCGAGGAAGCCGGCGTACAGCTTCCGGGTCATGTGGCCAGCATGACTAAGCCACTTCTGGCGAACCAGAGCAGTGCACCGAAACGCCGTTTACCTTCCCGTCGGAGCGGTACCAATTTATCTACTTGCACTTTGACGTGCTTTCAAACTGCTAGGTTGACAGGAGCAGGGACCGAGCAACGGGAGCTCACCCCGTTGCAGGGATTCAAACCGCCAACCTTCTGATCAGCAAGTCCTAGGCTCAGTAGTTTAACCCACAGCGCCACCCGCGTCCCCTTGAACAGCCATGGCTTCCTTCAAATAATATGGGGAACTGAACTATGTCAAGCGTGCCAAGAGGAGATCCTTATTCCCCTCACAGAGCTACAGTTTCCAGAGAAGTTTAACAATTAATACTTCTTTCCCAGGAAACTCTGGGAATTGTAGTTCTGTGAGGAGAATAAGGGTCTCCTCTCTGCACCCTTGACAAACTACACTTCCCAAGCAAACATCCCATTCGGGGAAGCCATTGCTGCCTGATGTGGGATACTGCTTTAAATGTACAGTCGTACCTTGGATCCCGAACGCCTTGGAACTCAGACGTCTTGGATCCCTAACGACACCAACCCGGAAGTGACTGTTCCGGTTTGCGAACATTCTTTTGGAACCTGAACATCCGACGGGGCTTCCTGCAGCCAATCAGAAGCCGCGATTTGGTTTTTGAATGTTTTGGAAGTCAAACGGACTTCCGGAACAGATTCCATTTGACTTCCACGGTACGACTATATTGTGCAGATAGGGCCTAAATCTGCAATCTCCCTTCTTCAGACTAACAAACACATGGAGGATAAGGCTATTGTCAGCAGTTACTAGTCACAATGACTATGTAATATCTCCATTATATACTATTTGGTGGGGGTCACAGGTGGGCTGTTGCACCTATTTCCTGCTTGTGGGCTTTCCAGAGGCAACAGGTTGGCCACAAAGAGAACAGAATGCTAGACTAGATGGGCTTTTGGTCTGATTCAGCAGGTCTCTCAATGCAGCCCTCAAGCCTTCAACATACAACATCAGCATCATCAATGAAATGTATATATTGCCCTTCATCCGACGATCTCAGGGCAGTTCACAACATACAGGATAAAAGCACAACATAAATAGTTAAACAAAAGCAAAACAAAAAAATACCCCCCTCCCAGGAACATATTTAAAAATCATAGTACATTAATAAGCCCAAGGTCTGGTTGAAGAGGAACATTTTTGCCTGGCACCTAAAGATGTATAATGAAGGGGCCAGATGAACCTCCCTGAAGAGAGCATTCCACAAACAGGGAACTGCTGCAGAAAAGGCCCTGCCACGCTCCGGACCTCTCATGGAGGAGGCACATGAAGAAGGGCCTCAGATGATGATCAGAGTCTGGGTTGGTTTATATGGAGAGAGGAGGTACTTGAGGTATGGCGGTCCTGAGCCGTTCAAGACTTTATAGGTCAAAACCAGCACTTTAAATTGGGCACAGAAACTAATCAGCAGCCAGTGCAGTTGGGTCAGGATTGGTGTAATATTCTCAAACTGTCTTGCACCGATGAGCAACCTGGCTGCCTAATTCTGCACCAGCTGAAGTTTCCAAACCATCTTCAGAAGCAGCTCTACGTATAATGTACTGCAGTAATCTAACCTAGAAGTTACCAGAGCACTGGGTTTCAGAAGGAGACAGAACTAAGTGTGGTAAAAAAAGTGAAATACCTAGGGGTTCACTTGTCTGCTAAAAAATTGAATTTATTTAAAGACAATTATGAAAAATGTTGGTCGGAAATCAAAAAAGATTTGGAAATTTGGTCAAGATTGAAACTTTCCTTGTTGGGTCGAATTGCAGCTATAAAAATGAATGTATTGCCGAAAATGTTATTTCTGTTTCAAACCCTACAGATTGTGGACAGAGTGGAATGTTTTGGAAAGTGGCAGAAGGATATATCCAAGTTTGTTTGGCAGGGCAAAAAGCCCCGGATAAAGTTTAAAATACTAACTGATTCGAAAGAAAGAGGGGGGTTTGCCCTGCCGGACCTGAGATTATATTATGAAGCTGCAGCCTTCTGCTGGATGAAGGATTGGTTACTTCTTGAGAACACTGATGTCCTAGATCTGGAAGGGTTTGATAATGCTTTTGGTTGGCATGCATATTTGTGGTACGACAAGGCAAAGGTTCATAAAATGTTCAAAAATCATATTGTCAGAAAATCAATATTTATGGTCTGGACAAAATACAAGGACTTATTAGAAGGTAAGACTCCGAGGTGGTTATCACCAGCAGAGGCCAAGGCCTGGAAAAAACCCAATATGGAGGTTGGTTGGCCGAAATATGGGGAAATTATAGAAAAAGTAGGAGAAACTCGGAGGCTGCAGAGTTATGAAAAATTAAAGAATAAGGTGCAAAATTGGTTTCACTATGCTCAAATTCAAGAGGTTTTTAAGTTGGACAAAAAAACAGGTTTCCAGGTGGAAAAATCGAAACTAGAGACAGAATTGTTGGAACCAAAGACCAAGGTACTTTCGAGAATGTATAACTTGCTGCTTAAATGGAACACTCAGGATGAGACAGTCAAATCAGCAATGATAAAATGGGCTCAGGACATTGGGTACAACATTATGTTTGAAGACTGGGAAAGGTTATGGACCACTGGCGTGAAATTCACGGCATGTAATGCCTTGAAAGAGAATATTATGAAAATGATATACAGGTGGTACATGACCCCAGTCAAGTTGGCTAAGATATATCATTTGTCTGATAATAAATGTTGGAAATGTAAGGAGGCTGAAGGGACATTCTTTCACCTCTGGTGGACTTGCCCAAAAGTGAAGGCCTTCTGGGAAAGGATCTATAATGAGTTAAAAAAGGTGTTTAAGTACACCTTTCCCAAGAAACCAGAGGCCTTCCTCCTGGGCATTGTCGGCCAGAAGGTGTTAAAGAAGGATAGAACTTTTTTTATGTATGCAACTACAGCAGCAAGAATTCTCATCGCAAAATACTGGAAGACTCAAGATTTACCCACACTGGAAGAGTGGCAGACGCAATTGATGGACTACATGGAACTGGCCGAAATGACTGCCAGGATCCGAGAGTAGGGAGAAGAAGCAATGGAGGAGGATTGGAAAAAATTTAAAGATTATTTACAAAAATTTTATAAGTTATATGAATGTTAAGAATTCGCATGATTAGGGAAATTCAGCTCCAGCAATAAGATCAAGGTATGGTAAATTAAGTTATATTAATGAAAGGACTAATGTTTAAAAGAATATTATATATGTTATTAGTGTAAATTGACAATAAGTATTTTAAACATAAATTACAAGTATTTGAAAGAACAAAAGAATGCACGAAATAAGGTTATAATTTGCGGAAAAATTTTATTGTAAAGAATGCACGGTGAGGGAGACGTGGGGAAGTCCGGTTGGTTATGGAAAAATGCTTTGAAAAGATGATTTCCTTTTTCTTTTTTTTTCTCTTCTGTTATTTCTTTGTATATCTGATTTTGTATTTCTATCTGGAAAAAATGCAATAAAAAATATTTTTTTAAAAAAAATAGAAGTTACCAGAGCATGGACTTGTGATTCCCCCACCCCTTCACTCTTGATCCATGAACTGTTTTAAAATTTAGCATGCCAAAGAGCTCTGTAGAACTCAAAAGCTCACTATTTTCTTTTCTTTTTTTACATTCTGGTCGGTTCCTAATAATGGTACTGTCCAATTATCTATTGTGGAGGCTTATTTTCTTAATGGATAAACATGGCTGCCTTTGTTTTCTTCTAACTTCCATTGAAGATGGCAAATTCTCCCTCCTTTCAGTCCTTTAAAGAATGAAAATCGGAATAATGGGAACTATTAGTAGAGCGGAGGCTGCAAGAGAAATTCTGGACTTCTGGGTTCACATTCATATCCCCTGCCCTTTATGGAAATCACGTTTCCCCCCTTCTTTCGCCTCTAGCCTGCAAGATGGAGAATAATTATCCCTCTCACAAGGGAGTCGGGCAGCCTCATTAATGGTTTGCAAAGTGCTTTGCCAATCATCAGACAAGGAAGGGCAGAACGCAGGTAATTATTTTTAGCCACTGAAGGAGAGCTCAGTTTCTAGAGGTGCCACATGCTGGAAGGGTCCCCCCCCCTTTCCTCTTTTTCTCCTCTCAGTGAGGCGCCTAGAGCAGCTGAGGACTCCTGGGTGTCTGCGTATCCCTTCAAACAGAAATACTGTTTCTTGGCCTTCTGGCAAAGATCATGTGCAAACCTGCGGGTTTTATATCTATATCTATTTCTCGCCTTGGTGACTCTACACAGAGGGCAGGCTGTGTTGGTGTGTTCAGGAATGGTTTGAAAATGTGTTTTTGGTAGAGGTCCCTGAACGTTATTGAAAAAAATATCAGGGATAATAATAATAATAATAATAATAATAATAATAATAATAATTTATTATTTATACCCCGCCCATCCGGCTGGGTTTTCCCAGCCACTCTGGGTGGCTCCCAACAGAATATTAAAAATGTGATAAAACATAAAACATTAAAAACTTCCCTAAACAGGGCTGCCTTCGGATGTCTTCTAAAAGTCAGATACAGTGGTATCTCGGTTTTCGAATGCCTCCGTAGTCGAACGTTTCGGAACTTGAATGCTGAAAACCCGGAAGTAAATGCCTTAGTTTTCGAACACACCTCAGAAGTCGAACAGGAAATGCAGCTTTTGTTTTGAGTTTTCTGTTGTTGTTTTTTAAATGATATTTATTGAAAATTTTTAGAATTACAAAAGAGAACAAAACAGAAAAAAAGAAAGAAAAAACAAAGAAAAAACAAACCACATCAAACAATACAAATTCAAAAAACAAAAATACACCACAAACACTCAAAAACAAATCCATCATTCTCAAATCCTCAACTGTCATTACCTTCTTTCTTTGACCTCCTCCTCCTCCCTTTTTTTGTATCCTAGTTGTTGATTGTCGCAGCAAATCCTTTCCATATTTCATAATATTCTGTCATTACATTACCTTAATCTATTTTAATCTTATCTTACTATAAAGAACCTTAAAACTTAAATCTTATTTTTGCCAACTTCTCATAACCATAATATTCTTACATAATTCTTTAAACATTTTTGCTAAAGCCAAGTAATTTTGTTCCAACATTTTTCTAACATTCATCAATTTTATAAAACAATCCTAGTAGTAAAAAAAGAAAGAAAGAAAAACAATCCAGTCTTCATCCAGCGTCCCTTCCTCCTGGTCCCAGGTTTTGTCAGTCCTTATTATCCCATCGATCTAGCGCATTAACCTGGTAACCTTGTATCCGAGGCCCTTAAGTCTCTTCCATGTCCCTTCCGCAGCTCTTCTTCATATTTATAACTGTATTTTCCTTTGTCTCCTGCTCCTTTCACTCGTGGGAACTCCAGCTTAACAATGTTTTTGACCCTTCTCAACAAATCAGCCCCTTTTCCATAGTCCACACTAAACTCCATGCGGTATTTAAGAACATGTTTCAAAATCCCTCCAAAATTAAGAGCCCCTACAACCCCAAACATCTCACGGCCCATTGCCAGACTTGAAAGGTCCAAACATCCCTGCATAGGGGGGTCTATCCAACCCCCCATTTCCAAACCAAACCAAACTTTATCTTTCCAAATCTGGCTTTTTCCAAGTTCATTTGTCAAGTCCAAAAGCTCATGTTCCTGCTGGGCCACAGCTCCCTTCATCTCTGGCGCCCAAGATTCGGCAACATCCTCTTCCTTCATCTGTTCTGTCAGGGCACACTCCTGATTTAATTCCTGGGTGGGCTCCGTATAATTTCCCACTGCCTGTTCAAAATTTCTGATCGCATCAGCCATCAAGTCCGTCTTCTCATGTAGCTGTTCCAGTAGGGCATTTGTTTTACAGAAAGCACGCAACAGAGCTTCTGAATACATCGTCCTGCAAGGTCAGAAGTCTATTCCCACGATTGTAATCTGTAACAGCTGCAAGCTCCCCAGAGTTGGTTACAGTTTCACAGTCTCCCTCTAGGGGGAAAACTTCTATTTGTTCTTTCCTTTAAAGACAAGTCTAACAACAAAGTTTCCTTTTTCAGATATTTTGTCAATATTTGTTCCTTTAAAATGCGAAGGGGAACAATGGAATCAATGTTTCTCTTCTTATAGCTATCTGTCAAAAACGTTTGTCTCTGGTCAATGAGCTTCAAAAAATGTCAGTCCTGACACCCCGCTCCAGGATCAGGACGGTGGAAAGTTACTTTACTTTACACTCACTTCTGCAGGTTTAAACAGTCCGAAAAAATCCCCCCTCTTCTCCTGCTTCCGAAGGGGGGTTCAACAATTTTAAATGATGAAAGTTAATCTTTTACAAGCGATTTTCTGAGCTCTAGTTTGCCATGTCTTTGCTTTAATCTATATACAAAGAAACGGAAGGCTGACTTCCTGTTTAGACCTTCCCGTTTCAGTGCCAAATTGAGGTAAACTTTTAAGTCCGATTTTCCTTTCTGCTCGCAAGTCCTTATTTAAAGTCCAATTGTCCGAAATTTAAGTACTCACGGGTGATTATTTTAGAAGCCAAATTGTCCCAGGAAAAAGGCAGCGCTCTCCGGCAACGGCTGTGCGGCTTCGCTCCACGGAAGAAGCAGTTGACTCTCAGCACTGCGCCACTTCCCCCCTTCGCTCCGGAGCCCGTTAGTGGGTTCTTTTGCGGGTTGGGGGGGCGCTAAAGGTGCCCGCCGAGTCCCATGGTCACAGGCTTCATCCGCCTGTGATTTTTGAAAGGGTCCCCGCTTCGCCGTAGCGGAAAAGACCCGTTTCGCGTGGAGCTAGTCCCTCCAGATCAGAGGGAGTCCGCCATTACCGATGGCGCCACCCCGGAAGTCTTGTTTTGAGTTTTCTGTACTGAGGCTTCCGTTTTGAGGTTTCTGCTTTCAGTTTTCGGTTTTCGAACGTTTCGGAACTTGAACAGATTTCCGGAATGGATTACCGTACATTCGAGAACTGAGGTACCACTGTAGTTGTAACCTCACTTTTCGCAGTGAAGGAACCACCAGAAGTCCCTCAAAGCTGGACCTCACTATAGGTGGGCAAGGGATAGTTGCAGACCCATGTCTTTGTCCTTTCCTGACTACCACAGATAGTGTCATAATTTCCTTGTCTTCAGACTTGAGGTACTTCCAACATACTTTTATTATTTTTAGAAGGGATTCAATCAATCATTTATTGTATTTTACTAAAAGCCATTACAAATCCAGTTACAGAACCAGCAAGTCCAATAAAACCTATTAAGAAAGGGACTCTGTCATGTACTGGCAAATTCATGAATTCCGCAATTACAGCTACTGGTAATTCGGAGTTCTCAAAAAGCAGGTTTTCTGCATTGAGACAAGACTTGTGGAAATTTTATATTTTTTTATTATTACAAGTATATCCCATCTTTCACTCAAGATGGTGTACAGAGTTCCCTCCCCGCCCCATTCCATTTTATCCTCACAACAACCCTGTGATGTAGGTTAGGCCGAGAGGCAGCGATTGGCCCAAGGTCACCTGAGTGAACTTCATGGCTGAGTGGCGATTGCAACCCCACCAAGTCCTAGTTCATTGCAGAGTGCGGGGTAACATTTGCTTGATGCACCATATAACCTCCTCGCAAACAAATCAGGATGAATGGACCATAAACAGGTCGCCTGGAAACAACCTAAGAAAACTGGTCCCTCAGTAACTGAAGGAAAAGATGTGACTGAGTCAACTTTTGTTTTTACCAAATGTCGATAGCCCTCTTCAGACACTCTGCTTGCTTGTGAAAAGAGCACAAGAGTGTGAATAAGTGAGCTAAGCTCCGCCATTCCTCTTCATGAATTAGAAAGTGAGATTCTGATGAAAACCAACTTCCAAAATGTGGTAACACCACTAGCAGGCAAAAAGGGGTGAAAAAAACTCCAGATTCCACAAATAAGAGATTATAGTGAGCCCAAAGTTGGACGCGGGGATCGTTTCTCAAGGGCAGGGAATCTCTTGTATTCATGGGGGTTTCATGCACGATTTAAGGCTCGTCCACACTTCTGCTTGTCCCAAGCAGTTTTCCCCTTGCCCCGCTCCTTTCCCAGGAAAAACCCGCTCTTTAGTGCTAAACTGGAGCAAATGTCAATCTAGAGAAATTGCCCTTTGCTCCGATTGAGAGCTAAAGAGTGGTTTTCCTTGGGGGAAAGCAGCGAGGCAAGAGGAAGTATGGATAAGCCCTTAGAGTACCGGAGACTATCTGCTTCAGATGTACACCCTGCAAGACAGAGTAGCAGCAAAGCTTAGGCTGCATACACATGATAAGTTAAAAGCTGGGGAATTGTCTCTTCGTGAGGGATCAACTACAATTCCCGGGTTTCCTTGGGCAAGCCACGTGCTTCAAACATGCTTTAAATGTATGGCGTGCACGCACAATGAGTGTGCATGTCCCCGATGCCGCGTTGCTTTTACACACAAGTAGAATGCCTGAAGACGGTTTATGCTATGCAGTAGATCAAAGTGCTAAATTCTGATGGGGAAAACCAACATTTGAATTCCTGCTTAGCCATAAAGTTTACAGGGTGGCCTTGGGCAATTTTTTCACTCATGCACATGTTCGTTCGTTCTCTCTCTCTCAGTGTAACCTACTTCACAAGGTTGATATGGGAATAAATTACATGCTGCAATTTGTGCACATTATTATAGGGGGTGGGGAGTTTATGCCAGTACTTGTAGCCACACACCGCACATTTACTCGCATAGAACATCCTCTCACAGTACTTTCAGCACTAACTTATTCCAAGTTAATTCTCCATTGCCCTTCCCTATTTGTTAGCAAAGTGACCTCAGGAAAGCTCCCTAGATATTCTCTGGACAAGTGCTCCACAACACTTCTCCTTGTTGAAATCATTGTGGAGAACTATCCTGTTTTGGTATGAGCTGGCACTCACTGCTCAGTAACTACTTTTGAACAAACATTTGTGTTTTGAAATCATCCAAGGGAATGAAAGCTCCTTCCACACAGTCTCTGCCCTCTGAGCCACAACAGGACTCTTTCCCTGAAGAAAGTTGGTCCGAGCTGTCTCCTTAAGCCTGGGCTGCCTGCTTCCATATGCCTATTCTGGACTCAAGCGCACCTGAGGTACATAATGGAGGAATTCCAGCAGAACTTCTCTTTGTTGTTCTCTCAGTAGAGGAGTTAAAAGCGCCAGATCTCAGCAACAGAGAAACTGGCCGAGACATGTATCATACGGAGAGGATTGGAGTCAGCTGCAATGGTGGAGCCAGATTGAGCTGGTTATATGAATGGAAGACTATTCCGCTCCAAATCACTCCTATGTTAAAGGTGAAGATACACTTCCCAGGCAAATTTCAGACACAGTTGAGGTGGCTCTCTTGCAACCGTGGCAACTCAGCACATTTGGCAACCCCACAGTGGATGCATGCAGGCCTTGGTTGTCTCTTGTCGGGACAGAAGCAACCTGTGCTTGCTTGCTCTGTTCTTGCTTCTGGGATAAATGTGCAAAAGGGAAGCTTGCACATCTCTCTCCCACATTGATCTCTGTGAATTCCATATGCATTTGGAACCTGCACAGGTCGCCACAGGGGAGATCTGTGTGCGTCCCCCTTCGCCTGTTACATCAGTAGCAAGAAAACAACTAGTGCATGTCACTCATCACTCCTTATAACAACTGTCAATGCTTCTTTGAACATCTGTGCCTAGCCTCAGCTGCTCCTCTTCACAGTTCCAGTTCTCACCAGATTTTCCCAATAGTTTGTGCTTGAGAACAACTCAAAGCTCTTGGTTAATTCCCATCCTTGATTCCTTTTTTCCTGGCCCTTTTCTGAAGAAAACGTAGAACTATCATGGGGAGGGCAAGGACAGAAAGGGAAGGGATGAGCTTCAATTAGCCCTGCGATAAGTTTCTACATCTTGTGTACTGTTTGTTTTTTAAAAGATCCCTACTTTATTTAAAATCTTTCTTAATGCATCCATCATCAGACAATTTCAGGCCTGAAACAGAGCCTTTAAAAGAGCAAGGGGGTTATAACCTGGATAGTTGGCAACCCACCCACCCCTTTCATCATTTGAAGGCTAAGAACTTCATACTATTTAAGGAAGTATGGTAGGCTTGATTTGGGATCAATCTCAGAATCCCACAGTGAACTGTAGATGAGAAGTGTGTAAGAAGAAACCTCAAAATAGCAAGAGGGGAACCAGTCCTAAATGGGTGTGCTTAAAGGCTCAAGACCCAAGAGTAACCAGTATTTCTTATTTAATGTCACTGGCTGTATCTGAGCTCAGAGAAGCCGCTTGACCTTAAGAGCCTGAAGGTTGCAGAAGTGTAATTTCACAAAAATATTTGGGGGGTTGATACCAAGGAAGCACATGAAGTCGCTTTGATCTGGGGCTGTACAAAGGGGTCAGCAACTGTGAATTGATTTAGAATACTGTGTCTTATATTTAAATTCTCTCATGTGGATGGGAACTGAACGGGTTCATTATGTGTGCCAATCTAGTTGCTGACTTTTTATAGGATGGAAGTGGAAGAAAACCAGAACATGTTCAGTTGAAGCTGAACTAGAGTGGGAACTGAACAAAACTATTTAAGTAGTTTGACTCCTCTGAAGCAGAAAGGAAGGCTTCCTGGGGGAGAATGTAAACACTGGGATCACAAAGGCTATTATTTGGGGTTGCTTACACATTGATGGGGGACAGCAGTTCTTACATTCCCATTCCTGGTCCCAAAATAAACCTAATTGCCTCCTTTATGAACTCTGGAGAGGATACAGTAAACTGGAACCATGCTGTGAAAGCTCAAACACACACCAAGTGAGAAGGAAGCTGGAGGCTGAGGGGCACTGGTTCCACTCATAATTTAGTTTAATTACTTTTTAACCATTATCTTTTATACGTGTTTAGCTTTCTATATTTTGTGCACGCTGTTTTAATTTTTGTAAGCAGACTAGAATCCAGGTCTGGGGGTAAGGCAGTATATAAATAAACATATAATAACAACAACTCCTTTTTAAGGCTTGACACAAATGCAGCCAAGTAATGCAACCGTAAAGAAGGAATAAACTTCTAGTAAGCAGATGCCAGGTACCTCCCTGTTTGTTTGTTTGTTTGTTTGCTTGTTTGTTTGTTTGTTTGTTTGCCTGCCTCTGCTTGTTTCTCTCTCCCTCTCTTTCCCTCCCTCCCTCTCTCTCTCTCACACACACACATACACAGACACACACTAAGTATCACAAGATAGCATGGCTGCCAGGCGGAACTGAGCTCCACCATCTCCAAATGGTAGAAATTAAGTGTTGGAAGGAGATGAAAACAGGGAAAGGGAGGAAAGAAACCATGTACAGTGAAAGGAAACAAAAGGAAGAAATAGTGTGTAAGGGAATGTGGGGAAATGAAAGAGGAAAAATCATGGGAAGGCCACTAAGAACTGTATGTTGTGACAAATTTCTAATCCTTTGCCCAAACCTCCGTTGGCACACAGCAGCACACCCCTTATTCACATCTCATTTACCTTTTGCAAATATTGGGACTCAACATCAGAAGGTTAGGGATTGGGCAACACACACACACACACACACACACACACACACACACACACAAACATCATGGCCTCTGAAGAATCAGGGAAACGAATCAGGTGAAAGGTGGGGCTGTGGTGGGGGATGGAGGAAGACAGGTATGTGGTTGCTGTGGAAACCAGCTATAAGAAGATCAAGATGAAAGATGGAGGCAAGGACTCTGGCATTTTTTTCCTACCCTTCTTGCCTTTTCCCTCTAACTACATGTCATCCCACAGCTCAGGCAAAATGATGGGCACAACAGAAGGTAGAAGGCTGTAGCAAACACGCCTCCGCTGTCCTTTTCGGAGACAGCAGTAACAGATGGGATGGTTTGGGCCTACCTGCCCTGTTGGGACACCTTTCCTCATTTCCAGCTGCTCTTCCAGCTCCGCCCTGCCTTCCAGCCAGGTAAGAGAGCAATGTCCCCCAAACTCAAATTCCAGAAGGGAAGCAAACCCCTCCCACCTCCAGGCCTCTCAAACCAAAGAACACGTACTGTGAAAATGCATCTGCATAGAATTCTCTTGGCTTGTTCCCCCCCCCCCCCGCAACCTGACTGCAAAAGTGGTGCAGTGAAGGATTTAATTTGAACAAGGAGTTACCAGAGTTTAAACCCACCCGAAATCCCACCCCATCCTCACATGTAAATAGATTACAAGGAAGCCCCAAATGTTTTGCTGCCTGGGGTGCCTTCACCTGCAAGTCATTTGGAGCCTGAGGCCAAAAAAAAAGGTGGGGAGAAAATCACAAGCATCTCTCTCCTTCCCTGACAATAAAAAAGCACAATAAATATAAATTAAATAACTAACAAGTTGCTGCCCTTTCTTGATACCCAAAATTAGCTCCCGAGGCAGCTGCCTAATTGCCAGCCCTGGTGTTGTTGTTGTTGTTTAGTTGTTTAGTCGTGTCCGACTCTTCGTGACCCCATGGACCAGAGCACGCCAGGCACTTCTGTCTTCCACTGCCTCCCGCAGTTTGGTCAAACTCATGCTGGTAGCTTTGAGAACACTATCCAACCATCTCGTCCTCTGTCGTCCCCTTCTACTTGTGCCCTCCATCTTTCCCAACATCAGGGTCTTTTTCCAGGGAGTCTTCTCTTCTCATGAGGTGGCCAAAGTCTTGGAGCCTCAGCTTCAGGATCTGTCCTTCCAGTGAGCACTCAGGGCTGATTTCCTTAAAAATAGATAGGTTTGATCTTCTTGCAGTCCATGGGACTCTCAAGAGTCTCCTCCAGCACCATAATTCAAAAGCATCAATTCTTTGGCAATCAGCCTTCTTTATGGTCCAGCTTTCACTTCCATACATCACTACTGGGAAAATCATAGCTTTTACTATACAGACCTTTGTTGGCTTGCCAGCCCTGGTAGTTTAGTACAATTTGGTGCCACAAACTTAGAACCCTTGTTCTTTATCTGTACTTCAGTTCAGTAACAAAATGGCAGCCAAATTGGGTTCCAGGTTCCCCTCCTTTTTTCCTCATCATACCTAACTTCTGAGTAGCAGCATAACCTAGCCTTCCACAGGTTAGTATGTCAGTAAGTTACTTTACCACTCAAGTCTTGCACAATGTAGCTTAAATCCTCCCTCCCCCCCCCCCACCTTATATTTGTTCCATATCCAGTGTGGTGTAGTGGTTAAGAGCGGTAGACTCGTAATCTGGTGAACCGGGTTCGTGTCCCCGCTCCTCCACATGCAGCTGCTGGGTGACCTTGGGCCAGTCACACTTCTTTGAAGTCTCTCAGCCTCACTCACCTCACAGAGTGTTTGTTGTGGGAGAGGAAGGGAAAGGAGAATGTTAGCTGCTTTGAAACTCCTTCGGGTAGCGATAAAGCAGGATATCAAATCCAAACCCTTCTTCTTCTTCCTTATCTCATTTTATCTTCACTTCAATGAACCACTTTCATTCACTAAAATCAGACTGAAGTGTTGCAAGTCAAGGGGTGAGATACAATAATCAACTTTGGGGAATTGCTCTCTATATCAGCAGATTTAATTCCTTTTCAAATTTTCCTCATGCCCCCTGAAGGACTGACTGGAGTATCTTAGGGCCACGTGATACACCTCCTCATGAACTCTGTTTATGTGGACAGCAACAAGATTACATTCCCCACAGTGCCTTTCCAGGGAGCTTCTGTCCCATTCAAAAAGGAGAGAGAGCGAGCAGGGGTGGAGAACATGTAGCCCTACAGATGTTGCTGGACTAAAATTCCCATCATCCCTGACCACTGGCCATGCTGGCTGGGGCTGATGGGAGTTGGAGTCCAACATTAGGAGAGCCACAGCTTTTCCATCATTGTGTAGAACAATGAAGAACCCTAGAATGGCCTTCCATGACCTGCACATGCTCTTCATATTTTTGTATGTAGCATGAGAACTTTATGGAAGCAAAGCTGTTACTCCTGAAATACAGCAATGGATAGCATGGTGCAGCAGCAGCGCTCACCTGATTCCCCCAACTGCTAAGTCTCTGGTGCTTCCCAGGAAGGAGGGATGAGGTGACAGGGAAGTTAGCATGGTACAAATGCACCAGCAAATCCACCCTGGGGCTCCTGCTGGCGCATTTGCACCACAGTGGCTTCCCCACCACCTCCCACCTCCCCCTTTCCTTCCTGGTAAGAGGTAAGAGCAACTCAGGTGTCAGGTGAGACGCAGCACCCTACCGTGCCATCTGCTACTGCTGAAATATGCCCTAGAGAAGGGCCAAACATTTTATGTCACAGAGAAATTTGCCCCGCTACTTTAAAGCTGAACTGGAACAAACAACAACTGGGTTTTCAGCAGATTACCATTTGTTCCAATTGAGCACTAAAGAGTGGGAAAGTTGCGGAGCAAAGGCAAAACCACTTGGACTCATGCCTAGAAAGCATGGGGCAAGCAAAAACTGCTTATTAGGCACGGGACAAGCGGAAGTGTGTTCGTCCAGACACAGCCCAGGCCAGTTACCAGCCAATGTCTGCAAATCCAACAGAGGTTAGTTTAGGCTATGCTCACGTAAATGCTCATTTCTGTTTAATAAAGTGTCACTGTGTCTTAGCATTGCAGCCCCAAAACACATGCTAAAGCACATGAGCATCTATTAAGTAGAAATGAGTGCTGGCATGAGCATGGACTAAAATGACCTCCTTTAGATTTCCAACTGCTAGCAGGTACCAGACCTGTGCTGCGTTTTGAGTGTCATGCTGCCTGCACGATTCATATATCCTTCTCCGTGAATTCTATTCTCTCTCTCTCTCCCTCCACTGACCTAGTTTTTCAGCATCTCTGGAAGGTAAAGGATATGCACACAGCGTAGTAAAGCAAGAAGGCCTCAGGGGAATCGCCCCCAAACAACTGCACTGAATTAGCAATTCTCTTTCATAGCTGCCTCCTGCCAAGCAGTACAAGTCTCAGAAATTTAGACACAGAGATGTAGCCTGGCAGCAGTGTCCTCTGGTGCGGCATGGGAGCTGGAACTGTGATGTTGCCCAAACAACTTTTGCCCACCCAGCCCTATCCTCCAGTGTACCCAGCAAAAACTCAAAATAATGAATGCTTGGGTTCCTTTATGAACTGCAGCCCACAACCTAACTGAGGTGCAGTGTGCACTGGGTGGATCTGTGGAGTTTGGGTGCAAAATTATCTGTGATACCCACTTACCAAAGCACAGCTCAGCCTGCCTTTGGAAGCATGCATTGCCACTGTCAAGACAGGTGAAGGCAGTTGAGTTGAAGGCCTGGTGGGTGGCCAAGCAGTTGCATAAAGCTCTACACTACACGCTGCCAAAATTCTTCACATTTCCATTCAAGCCCTATTCTCAGCGCTGCCTGATCGTTCATTCATTGCAACAGCTGATTCACAAATGCATTGCTCAGCATCTGGCATGCAGATACTCCTTGTGAGCAGGTGACTATGTGAACAGTTTTCACAGAACATTATTGCACTTGAGGTTTGTGGCCTGCTGGGTGCTTGGCAATCCTCATATTTCTGCTATCTCAGACATACAGACAAATCTGAGGTTCATCAAACATGGTATATAGCTTACAAGCTGCATCTATTCATTGATAGGTCAAGTTTGGCAACAGGAGAGCTTTGTCTGGGCTAGGATGTTTGCTATTTGGTTTCTTCTTGCATCTGTTGTTGTTGCAGTTACTGAATGATGAATTCACACACACACACACACACACACACACACACACACACGAGTTCACTCTGTTTACTAGATAAGAATCTGAAATACAGTAAAGCCTTGCCCAAGGCCACGTAGTAAGAACTGAAAGCTGAGGACTTGTGGATACAGGGCAGTATATGGGTTTTAAAAGGCATCTGTGGTTGCCAGAGGTGCTTGATTATCCCCAGAATCAGAGGCGGGGCTAGTTGTCCCGGCACCCAGGGGCGGGGCTAGCTGCCCACAGGGGTGGGGCTACCGTCCCGGTGGGGCATCACCTATGACGAGAGTCCCAGGGGGCAGAGCGGTGATGTCACCCCCCTTAGGGATGACACCTGGGGGCCGCACCCACCACCCACCCCAGTGCCCAGAATCCCCCTATCCTGCAGGAACTGGTTTCAGTTCAGTAAGCTCTGTTATAAGTGGTGGAGGATGGTGAACACTGAAGGTAAGAATTGCTTTGCTAGTAGTCATCACTACATCTTGTAGCAATGAGTCCCACAAGTCAATAAGGTGCACTGTCTTCCGTTTACCTCCTAGTAGTGTTTCATTGGATAACCCCAAATGTTATTTCTCACGTGCTAAAAAGAGAGAAAAAATAATTCCTCCCTATCCACTCTCTCCTAGCAACATGCTTCGATCACAAACCTTCCTTCTTTTCCCCCTAACTGAAAAAGCACCAGTTTTTAAAAGGCTTTTCTTTCTCCATTCTCCCCGATGACTTTAGAAGCCTTTCTTCTGCCCCTTCTCTAGTTCTGCAGTATTTTTTTAGAAAGACAAGAACAGCATGCGGCATTCTAAGTATGGACACACCACAGATAGATACACACACACGCAATCACACACACACACACACACACACACACACACACTGGCCATAAGGGCAATAACACAGGTCAGAGTTCTCCAACTCTCCAGCACAATTACAGTTTAGTCAGAAGAGGGCTGTGAATTTCCTTGTTTTATTTTTATTTAAACCTTCCAATTGTGGATCTGTTTACATGAAGGCTTTTCGCACAGAATATATTAAAACACCAGCCCAGCATTTAAAACAAAGGTTCAGATCTAAAGGCCAGATGAGCAGCATAAGATGCATATGGTTGTCCTTGTAAAAGAAAAAGAAAAATCCAGTGCTGCTTGCACAAGTTTTGGCTGTCTAGTGTGATCCCTGCACACTTACCAAATTGTTGACCCCTGCCTTTTGTCTGCTTCCCATCCACATTAGTCTCAAATATGATCATTCTTAAGTTCATCACATCCCAGTTTTATCAAAGAAAACCAATAAAATTTGCATTATTTTTAGCATAATTTCACAAAATATGCATTTGTACATGCATGTTACCACAACCCCACCCTTTTTTTGTATGCACATTAACCTTATTTGCACTTTGGAGTCCCCCCCCCCCCTCAGCTATAAACTAAAATTACAAAATTTGGAGAAGCTGTGAAAAATAACACCTGCATTCCAATTCACATATTAGTCCAGGAAATGCAAATCTGGTCAGTTTGCTTTAAAATGTGGGCAGAAATTCTCAGGCATAATCCTCTCCCCACCATTGCCTTGCTGCAGGCTTTTTCGCTTTCATTACAGCCAGAGTCTCTCTAAACACATGAACCATATTATTTATTTAGAAGCCTTCCTATGGGCCCCCTCTTATGCCAGTAGATGATGACACCGCCACTCTCTGGCCTTCTGCAGTGATGCTCACTGACAATGGTGAACCCACATGCCCTGGAGGGTTCAAATTAGGCATGGGAGGAAATTAAAATGAAGGTGCCTGCAATAATACTACCCCAATCCTTTGGATAGTCACGTATCCTGCATTATAGAGGAAGACAATTCCTTATTAGAAAGTGTGTTAGAGGAAAGGTAAAGGAACCCTGGATGGTTAAGTCCAGTCAAAGGCCACTATGGGGCTGCAGCACTCATCTCGCTTTCAGGCTGAGGGAGCCGGCATTTGTCCACAGACAGCTTTCCAGGTCATGTGGCCAGCACGACGAAACCGCTTCTGGTGCAACAGGACACCATGACGGAAACCAGAGCACATGGAAACACTGTTTACCTTCCTGCCACAGCGGTACTTATTTATCTACTTGCACTGGCGTGCTTTCAAACTGCTAGGTTAGCAGGAGCTAGGACAGAAAAACGGGAGCTTACTCTGTTGCGGGGATCCGAACTGGCAACTTTCTGATCAGCAGCCCAAGAGGCTCAGTGGTTTAGGCCACAGCACCACCCACGTTCCATGTTCAGTCTAAGCCCAGTTTAAAGAGAAAGGACTCTAAACTGGACAGCAGCAGGAACCTTGAAACTGCCCATCAACATTACCACCTCAACAGCAAACTGAGAAGGCCATGCAGGTCTCCTGGTCCCAAGCCTTCCTCTCTATGGTGTTACTGCAACAATGGTGAGATGCATTGTTATTTCTATCTAAAATTATAGCAATTTGTCACCCCACTACTGAAAATAGCTTTGTCTTATGTCTTTGTAAGTTATACAGCAAGCCTATACAGGTCAACTCAGAGGTAAATTGTGCTGAATTCAATGGGTCCTATTCTCAGGTAAATCACTGCAAGGACTGCAGCCTTAATAGGTTTAGGGTCCAATCCTATGAACTCACCTATTGCTAAGACGTGCAAGATTCTGCTGCAAGAGACTTCAAAAAAGCAAGAAATACATGCAATTTGAGGAAAAGACTTGGAATACTTAAGGAGACACTCTCTTCACAAATAGCTACTGTGTGGTTACAACCTTGGATGAGCCACACGGCCTATTGCTAGCACCTGTCCTCCACCACAATCCTCCTTCCAAAAGTTGTCCCTTCTCTGAACCCCGATGAAGGTCTCTTCAATGCTCTGGGTTCCGTCACCCCCCCTTCCCACCCCCAATTTTGCAGCTGCAGCTGGGGGAATCTTCTGTTCACCTCCAGCCTAAAAGAGCAGCTGCTCACAGCTGCACAGCCCTGGATAAAAGGTCACCTCCGTGCCAGGCATGCATATATACCCCGAACCAGCCTGCCCTAAATGG
This sequence comes from Podarcis pityusensis, assembly GCF_964106645.2. Lineage (NCBI taxonomy): Eukaryota > Metazoa > Chordata > Lepidosauria > Squamata > Lacertidae > Podarcis > Podarcis pityusensis. The sequence goes on from NC_138038.1 coordinate 22,993,433, forward strand.
GAATAAAGAAATGTGCAGAAAATAAAGAGAAGTGGTTTTGCTCTCCACTTGAGAACAAGAGCCGTTGTGTTCAACAAGACACGAATACAAGTATACAAGAGACCTGCAGTCAAAAGGAACGGACGAAAAAGAGGCCGATTTACATCGACTTACTGTACTGTGAAATTTAAATTCCCACCCCAGCCCCCTTAGGGCTTCTTCAACCCTGCAACATTTCAACTTGTGGAAGGAATACTGTGTAGGAATACTATGGAGCTCACATACAGATTGCCATATAGATTGATTATTGCATATACTCCCCCCCTCAACAACCCTCTGCTTGTGTGTGTTTTGCTGCATGCATTCATACTTGGAAGCTATTTATTTATCTTTGTAGAAATCTTTATACCTCTCTGGCTTCAAACTAAATTATTCGTAACATGATACAAAAACAAGCTAAAGTGCAAATAAAATAAACCAGAACGATCTCAAAATACGAAGACTTTGAAAAGGCAGCAATGCCTTTAAAAACACAACAGTGGGGTTAAAATTAAGTCTAAGATGGATGGCTGAAGTGATAAGCAGGTCCTAAGATAACAAAATGGACATTTCTGGGCTGAGCATTCCTCAGCTGGGGTGCTATCATTGAAAAAGCCATCCCCCTCACAGCCACCTTGAACTGTAACACCTCCTGCTTGCCTGTATAGATGTGTGTGTGTGTGTGTGTGTGTGTGTGTGTGTGTGTGTGAGAGAGAGAGAGAGAGAGAGAGAGAGAGAAGAAATATCTCTGGAAAGGAGCAAAAGGGCAAACTCAAAAGCCCCAAACAAGCCCCCTACCATCCCACAAGGATGCAAAGAAAGGCTTAGAATTCTCTTCCCCACTTCCTGAATCAAGGAGGAACAGGTCCAGTAGCAAAGGCCCTGCCCACAAGGATGGAATCAGAAGGAAGGGCTATTTGTGGTCATTTCTGGAGAAGGTGGGTATTTCACAGTAAGTTCAATGCATGTTAGTGGGGAAACAGGCTAGTGCTTTCAAGCCCTCTTCCCCCTTCAAGCCCAGTCAGGAATGGACAGATAAGAGATTTCAGGACAGGGTGTCTAAAGCCGCCCACCCAGAGCCTCCTGGCTGTTGCCTTTACTCACTAGAAGCCCAGGCAGGGATCAGGTGTATGGTGAAACAGCAGGCTCTGAATCATGTTTTTATATTGTGATTCTAGGCTGCAACCGCCCTGAGACCTGCGGGTACAGGGCAGTATACAAATTTAATAAATAAATAATATGATCCTCTCCTTCCCTTCTAGGGGATTTGCTGTGTTTTATCTTGTTTTTCAACTTTAAACCACTAGTAGTCAGGCTGTCATCCATTTTGGTGGTAGCAGCCGGAATGAAAGCTGTGTTACACCTGCTGACCCAAAAACAACACAGCGGGGGGGGGGGGGAGCTCTGATTCCCTTTCTGTAGTGATGGAGCTGGCAACAACTGTAGGTAATAAGGCCCAGTTCAGGCACTGCACCAACATGTGATTAAGAAAGCTTAACTATGATTTTGTGTGATGTGTGGAATGATAAGCTGTGGTTTGTTAGCAGGAAACCAGAACCAAAAGTGGGCTTGCAAACCATGTTTGAGCAAACCATGGCTAGACTGTTGGCTTTTTGCAGTTTAGTAGCGCTGCAGAGAGCTTACTGGGGAGACCATGCATTAAAAAGGGACTCAAAAATAACTTAAACAAGGTTTTAATTACAAAAACAAAAACTCCTTTTACACTAAATACATTAACAAACAAACATGACCCAACCACCAACCCATCCCCCAGGGTAATGGGAGAGCTAGGTGCTGCTCCTTATATACTACACCCAATTGCCAACACAGCTTAATCAGTACAACTCGGCAGCACCTGCTATGTTTCACAGCTGTAAAGCTGGGTCTCGTTATCTTGCTCTGGCCCTTGCTTTGGCCCCTTAAAGACATACACATCGGGTGGAACAGTGATGAACCTTTACATTTAAAGAAACCATTCAACATAGACATGATCTACAGCTGTACTGGGGGGGGGATGCCCTAACATACCCCATAACCACACTATTTAGTAGAACTTTATTTTTGTATCCCAGTACACTGTATGAACAGTCTTATACATTAGCAACAGGCAGAATATATGCATGTTGCAAGATTTTTCTTTCTTCCCATTGTGGATGGACTTTCTCTTTTCTTCTACTTGATTGCATCTCAATAACCTCTTGACCTCATACTTGGGGTTATATTTGTGTTCTTTCCTTTGTTGTGGATACTGTATTTCTCTATTTTTATACTTGAAAATAAGTGTTTTTTTAAGCTTGCAATATATTTTTATTCGTAAATCATAATGGTGATCTCAGCCAAAGGTGGATGAGCTAAAACCAGAAGTGGGTGGGGCATCCCTCTTCTCTCTCTCTCTCTCTCTCTCACACACACACACACACCCCTTTTCATTCTCTGCCGCTTCCTTTTTTGTTTTCCTCTGTGCCCCCTTTCTCTTCTTGCCACCCCCATGAAGTTAGACTGAGGGTTGCAAGTGGGCTTTGGGTCTCAGGTTCTTGAGCCCTGTTCTAAACCTTGGTTTTGCCTGTATATTTGGAAGATCACCTTGGCTTGGTTTCTAAACTGTGGCTTGGCGTATTGTCTGAGTTGAACCTAAGAGAGCCCGACTTCAAAAGCTCTCTGCAAATGATCAGCTCAAACCTCTGGCATGAAGGATCTATCCCTTGCCCCTGCAGGCCTCTGGGTTGGAAAGGAGGAGAGGAAGAGATAAAAGGGAGTGGCAGAAAAAAGAAAAGAGCAGGGAGAGGTGGTACCACAGACCTGGTCTCCTGGCACCAGCATCACTGTCATTGACAGCAATACAACCAAGGCAAGGACAAGGGAGGGGTGGTACATGTGTACTGGTCGGAGTGCAGCATTAACTCTGCCAATGTACCCACATCACCCTGACCTTGTCACCACCCTGCCCTGCTCCTACACCATTGACATCCACAGTGGTGATGCTGTTGCCGGGATACCACCTCCGTGGCAACACACCACCCCAGCAGATGCCCCTGGAAAAGCGGGTAAGTCAAGCCCCACTTGCCATTGGCATGCAGCCCCTGATAAAATCTCCCCCTTAACAGAAAAAAGGGACTCCTGCATCTGATTTAAGCATACGTTTATGATTTGCATTTTGCTCTGTCTGTTTGGAATGTGCACAAATAAGCAACCTGTACATTAATAAAAACTGAAAAGATGTTTGGTGAGGGAGTCTGTGAAAAAAAATTGCAGGTCAGGGAGGTAGATGAACAATTTTGTTATTGTGCAGAGATCTATACCTGAATTCCCATATCAAATAGAGAAGGAAATTGCCTCATTCTGCTCTTGATGGGTTGTCCAATTTCTCTCCCCCCTGCCCTAAAGCACTCACTTCTGTTGCTCCGTTGGCAAGAACAGTGTCTCTGTCAATGCGTGTGCATGGATAGAGAGGAGGACACAGCAGAGGAGAAGAGTGGGAACAGGCATCTTTTCCCGTTTTCCTCCCATCTACCCGCATAGGTGGACTTTGTATGGTCAAGGAGGAAAAATGAAGGGGGGGCAAAAAGAGGGGCTTCTGAAGACACACAGAGATGTGTGCGAGGATCAGAGGGAGAAGAGATAGAGAAGATAGAAGCAGAGTGATGCTTGCTTTTATTTTAAGATGTCATGGTGGGCAGAATTGCTAGCAATTTTGTGTTGCCAAGAAATAGAAGGGGGGACGGACATTTTGTGTGTGTAACTAGTCGAGTGCTCTAATGGAAGAACATCAAAAGGTGAGAGAGGGAAAGCGAGAATGCAGTATAAAAATACACACACACAAGCTAATTTTCTGGTGCAAATGCATAAATCTGCTGGGTGGTTTTTTTGGGGGGTTTTTTGTGTTTTTTTTTTTGCCTGTATTCTGTTCAGGGGATTAGAAATGTGCTTGGTTCATGTTTTTCATTTGAGTGAGCTTCACTTCTCTTAGGACTGCGTCGTGTGAAGTAATGCAGTCTTAATAAAATAATGAGCAATTTCTCTGGCTGTGAAGAGGAAATTGATAATTACCAACCATCACCACCCTGCTCCAAAACACAAACAATGAACAGGAACTGACTAATTAAGGACCGGTTCTGGAATGCTGGTGAACAGGAAGAACCTACTTAAAGGGGTAGAAACCTAAGAAGCAAAAGCCATTTTGAAAGAAAAGAAACAAGGAGGAAATTATTACTTATAGGAGCAGTAGCCCAGGGAATTTTTAGTGGCATGTTGCCAGTCCACACTAGACATGTCAGCAATACAACTGCGTTTTACGTTTTGAAAATTACTGCAGATCAGTTACAAAAGAAGACAGGAAGATAACACGGAGGAAATTGGGATCCAGTTGGCTGGCTATGATGTTGTGTGAATTCTCTCCAAAAACTATATGAACAAATTACCGGTATTCCATTCTTGGGGCAGTGGGGAATCAGCTACTGTGGAATCAGCCTAAGATCTTCCAGAGTTACCTACTTTTGAGCAATCATAATGATTTGCTTGCACAAGGTTTGTGGGGAGGTTATATGATGCCCACTACTTATTGAGCATTCTGATTTATTAGTGGGGAGGTTATAAAGCATTGCAACAAGCCATTGTTATTCTAGCACATTTTCCTATCACTTTTCTTATTACAAGAAGTGTTCCCCCCAAACGCTTTTTTGGGGTGTGGAAGCAAGCTAGTTGTGCAAGAGCGACAGTTCCGCATTGTGCAACCTGAATTTTCCAATATGCGATTGAATCTCAGCCACAAAATTCTCCTGGAAGCAGCCTAAGTCAGAACAAAGGATCCCCACTGAGTGCTGAGGAATCAGAACTATTTCCACCCAAGTTATAACTCCAACAGATCCCACTGCAAAGCTACTGAAAGGGCTACAGAGAAGGGTGCTGGGTGTGCTGTGAGCTGCGTGAGATTGGTAACCCAATCATATGCAAAGGAGCCTATGTAACATAGTAACTGGGCTGTGAGAACCTTGACATCTCCAGTTCAAATGTTGCCTTTGCTGTGAACTTACTCTGTGGCAAACCATAGTTTCCCTTCCCTCCATCTGCAACTTGGGGACAATAACACTGACCTACCTGCAATTGTTGCTAAGGCAATGGATTTTATCCAGTGCTAGTCTTACTCAAAGTAGATCTACTGAAGTTAATGGACACGACTAACTTAGGTTTATTTATTTCAGCAGGTGTGCTCTAAGTAGGACTAGCGTTGGATACAAGCCAATGTATGTGAAGTACTTTGAAAAGTCATAAAGCGCTAGATAAAGGCCAAGTATTACACCAAAGATCCCATGGATCACATCTGCATCAACATTTTTAGTCATTAAAAAGTTTGTGGTGTGGAGTTAACCCTGATAACTAGCCTTTACTATGGCAACAAGCAAAAATGATAGTCTGCATATATTACTGCTTTTTCAGCTAGCTTTCAGAGTCTTAATTTCCACATCTTAGTATCTTTTATAACATACTTTTTGATTCTAATAATAATAATAATAATAATAATAATAATAATAATAAAGGAATGACTGCTGGACCGTAAGAAGATTATTTATTTACAGGGTGACCCAAAATGTGCTCTCTGATATCTTGCTGCTGCAGAGAGCTCATTGTTAAGATGGCATTTATGGGAGAAATACTGATCACATTCTTTCTTTCCTTCACTCGTAATCTTATCAGGATCTCTTCCCTTGCAAGCCCACAGATTAAATTAATTAAATGGCGGAGGCAATGGCTATTTTAACTCAATCTCTTTCTGCCCCAGAAAAAGAAAAAAAGAACATTGTTCTGAAGAAAGAAATGCTTCCTTGGAATGGACACTAAGGTAGAAGGCAAGGCGGAAGGAGAGAGAACCTGCAGATTCTGCACTCCTAGATACTGCAAAAAGGCACAACATAATGACAGCAAATATAGAAGACGGTGCCATGCAGATCAAGGTTTGCTACAGAAGTATATTAAAATCCCCTAGAGATGCCATAGATAACTTTTTAAAATAACAAATTTCATGACGGATGAATCTATCCGCAGTTAAATAGAACCTTCATGAAGAGAGGCAGTATACCTCTGAGTGTCAGATGGTGGGAACAGAGGAGGTCTGTGGTCCTCATGTCCTATTTTGAGCTTCCGAAGGCACCTGGGTAGCCACTGCTGGAAAAATTAAGGTGGACTAGATAGACCGTTTATGCTACTGTCAGGGCAATACTTTGGGGCAGATGTCCAGGGCCCACTCTGTGCAGTGAGGAGCCCCCACCAAATGCATCAGGGCTGGCCTACCACATTTTGAAGCAAACTACCATCTGAAGAAGATGGTACCACTGATACGGACCTAGATCAGAGCCAGCCAATGATTGTTTGTGTGGGAGTTCCCACCACACTACATCAGCTCCCAAATTTGGCTAGGTTCAACAAGACCCATTCCAGAAGTAGGCGAAGGTGGCTACATGCCAGGACCCTAAAATGGAGGGAAGGGGCCACCATCCCAAAAGCACCACCATCCTTGCTTTTGCACCGAGCACCCAGGATGGTCAAATGCAGTGTCAGCAGATTCTGAGTCTGTGCACTCCAACTCTTCCAGGTTAAAGAAAGTGGTGCATTGTCCAAAGACACATCCCCCAAATAAAACCCCACTGGACTTGAAAGGGAGCTCAACCGTTGTGCTGAAGATGTGACAAAATGTCATGATGGGGAGATGGTAGAGCGTTGATGGTTAGAATTGAAATGCTTCAGCCTTGTGGGATATTCACATCTCAGCAGCTACTGTGTTCATGAGTTGAAATTCAATTTGCCTGTTAAATTAATTTGAGCTCCTTTTTCTTAACCGCTATCTTGTACAACGTGACAACAGCAAACGGATAGATGAGAGGTTCTCAGCACCTTAACAGTTTTTTTTTCCTGTTTGCGGCTTGGGAGTTTGCAAGAAAAGGGAAACGCATCTTTGTGCAAGCCTTGAGTAGAAAGGGTGGATTTCAATAGCAGGGGTGTGTGTTAAGCCACATGGTAAAAAAAGGTCAAACTAGGAGCACCTAAATCCACTCGTAGAGAATTCGTAACATGCTTCGGTCCCAGACGGACAGACCTGGGGTCTGGATGGTCAGCCAAGGATTTAAGTCTTCAGCCGCCTCTCCATAATCAGCAAAGCTGCACGTTCTAATGAGAAAATCCTCTTAAAACTCCAGGAAGAAAGTGAATCTTGTTCAAAGCAGCTGGATTTTCTTGCTGCATGCGTAGGATGACTGCTGGGATGAGCTTGTTGGTAGAAAAAGGACAGAACAAGGAAGAAAAGGAACAGGAGCTCCGCCTTCCCTTCTGGAGAAAAGTGGATAGAATAATAATGCAGAGATGGAAGGGAATGACTTGGTGAGGGTAGGGATCTCAAGCACCCGGAAATCTCATGTTGGCAAATAGGAATTAAGGGTCCGCACTGACCAGAAGATTCAATTCAGACCTCCATTGGGTGCTTTGGAAAATAGCCCCCCAGATCCAAATCACTTTGTAGACTGCCAAATTTAACTCAGGGGTCCATTCAAAGCTGCTTTACCTTTTCCCTGCCCCAATTCATTTCTGGAAAATGGGGGGGCACTTTTGACTTTCCCCCTCTTTTGGCAGAAATGGATGAAATTTGCAAACACACTAGCCCCTCCAAAGTGGGTGAAGTTTGCCCTAGTACAGAGAAATAGATCCTGCAGCTTTTGTATTGAGCACCTCTAAAGTCTGATATTTTCGGGTAGAACTGGATTAAATTTGTAGGAGAGGTCGCACCTTCTGAAGGCCTGAATCCTGCCAAATCTCATAATTGCTGCTGATCTGAAAATTGCAGACATGAGAGAAGGGCCACTGGGTAAGAAACCTGACAAATTGAAGGCAGTTGGGTATAGGGGCTTTTGTGCTAGGCTTCCTTTAAATTTTATTTTCATGTCAGAAGAGAAGAAAGCTAAGGGGAATCTTCACAGTCAGAGGCTGTGCGCCTCTGAATACCAGCTGCTGGGTGTGCAGTGCAAACTCTGCCTTCAGGTCATGTTTCCTGACTTCCTGGAGCATATACATGGCCACAATTGGAAACCTTTTGCTGGACTAGATGTGATACAGGGACTTAATCTGCAAACAGGTTGCTGAGATATTACAATATAGGATATGCAATATAGTGTGCCATTGTGAACTAGGTGTGATGCAATTAGGCTAGGATCTGGGGGACTAGGGTTCAATTCCCACCCAGCCATGAAACTCATTGGGTGACTGTCACTGCCTCTAGGGAAGTTTTTAATGTCTGATGTTTTATTGTGTTTTTAATATTCTGTTGGGAGCCACCCAGAGTGGCTGGAGAGGCCCAGCCAGATGGGCAGGGTATAAGTAATAAATTATCATCATCATCATCTCAGCCTACCCTACATCAGAGGGTCGTTGTGGGGATTAAATGAGAGGGAGGGAGAATCATGTACACCACCTTGATATCCTTGAAGAAAAAGATGGGCTATAAATGCAATAGATGATAGACAGCAGAATTAAATAAGGGCATGGAGATTTTTTTCAATGATCAAGGAGGCAATGATCTTGTGCAGATGCGGCAAAAAACTTGCATGCACGAGGAGCACCAATCCTACAGTCAACACTTGTCTGGAAGCAGCCTAGATCAGCCTCTGGTTCTGACCCAGCAGGGCTCTTCTTATGTAGTGTTGGGAAAGGACGTTACAAGGAGAAAGAAACTTCACTTATAGAGAGAGGAAGGGCTGTAGACTAAGAGAAATTGAGAGGAGAAGAGAGGGAGCTCTGGAGACCAAGACTTCTGGGCCAGGGAGCCGAACAAGCAGGGAAGCCAAAGGAGTAGGGAGCCCACATTTCGTACGGATTGGAACAAATCAGCTAAATCGTTGGCTGCAGGTTTCTTCGTTTCAAATATTTATTCACTGCTGTGGAGAGCAAGTGCTTGAAATATTGATGTTGGAGGGCTACGGTTTTGAAATATACATCTTTTCTCCCCAAGCCCTGCCAGTGGGTTACCTGTGTTGTGGCATTACTTCTTAGACCAGGTATGGGGGACCCGAGGCCCTATAGGTGTTGCTGAAGTACAGCTCCCCTCATCCGTAGCCATTGGCCATGCTTACTGTGGCTGATGGAGTTCACACCTGGTGGAGAGCTCCTCTTTAACTTTCAGGGTTGGCCAAACACATTTTGCAGCCTGAGGCAAAGAACAAGATGGTTCTCTCCCATTCCATGTACAAAAGTCAACCAGACTGGTAGCGGAATCTTCCTGCACCAGGCTGGTGATGGGACAGTGTGTTTTACTACAGCTCAGGGCGGTAGGCCAGCTTAGGAGGCACAGGGGAGGGCAGCTGCCTCATTTTGCCCAATGGTAGTGCTGGCCCTATATATGTGCTATGGGATAATTCAGCCCTGAAAGCAAGTGCTCTGGATATGAATCATCTTTCCTCTGGAGACGCAACTAAGCCGACGCCCACTGGAGAAGCATTGCAAGGTCTTTCCTATTTGATCTGGTGTCAGGGTGGCTGGAATTGGACCTTTGAATCAGGCCTGAGGTTTTTATTCTCCTTGTGTATTTTCCTTTTGTATTCTCTCATCAGAACTTGAATCTGTGGTCTAGAAGTCCACAGTTGTCTGACAAAAGTAAAGGTGGCACTGTGAAATGGAATGCTACCTCCTAATCTATAGCCTTATGATGCATTGCTCACGTGATGCCAGTTCTTCTCCATCTGCATCTTGACAGCAAATTAGGTACGACCAAGGATTTGTATATGCTGCAATTACATGACCACATCAAATAAGTGTGGCAGTGCCCTTAAGGGAAACATGCAGTGTCCTCTTTAAAAAACAAACACCAATATTCTAGTCCTTAAAGTCTGCAAACGCAGGAATGAAAGTATGTAGGCAATGCATAGTTTATTTTATTTTAGGTATGATTCCATTGAGCCAGAGCCTAACTAAACATTACAGTGATAGACGCTTTCGTTTAAAGACGGCCATATCCCAATCGCATATGCAGTGGGGTGGCATATCTGATTATTTTTCAAAGCAAAATAAATACAGTGGTATCTGGGTTTTCGAACGTCTCTGTTGATGAACATTTCGGTTTTCGAACGCCATAAACCTGAAAGTAAATGCTTCAGTTTGCCTCGGAAATCAAACATGCCACGTGGCTTCCACTGAGTGCAAGACTCTGAGGCCTAGCTGTCGGCTATTGAGTTTTCGGTTTTCAAGCGTTTCAGAACTTGAACGGTCTTCCAGAATGGATTACGTTCGAAAACCGAGGTACCACTGTATGTAGGTAAGGGGTACTAAGTAAAAATTTCAACAGCCCAATGTGAACTTGAGTGCCCTTTACATCTCTGTGTTCTTCCAATTGAGTAGTAAAAGCAAAATACATTACACAATACACACAGAGAGATACACATTGTGTACCGCTGGGTGGAGGAGGCAAAGCTCAAACATGGTCAGTGAGTTAGGGGGTCCAGTTAACAATCTGGGGTCCTGGAGAGAAGTGGGATCAATGAAAAGGTAGTGAGCTTGGCCTGGGGGGTGGAGGAAGGGTCACAGAGGATTCAAACACAGTAACTCCTAGAAAAGGGATCCTGGTAGGGTACCTAATGAAGGCCAGCCAGCCACAAGGCTTGCAGAACCATGGACAGATCACTGGAAAGGAACAAGGAAGTCTTAACTCCAGCCTCTCTCTACACAGATTCTGAATACCTCACCCAGCTCCCAACCACTCTCTGCTCAGCATCTCCAAGTTGCGTTGGAAAAGGCACCTATATTATGTCAAACAGTGGAGGCTGATCCCTAGGGGGAAATAGGGCACTGCCAGCCCTCAGCCAAAAATCATCCTTCAACCACCTACCCTCTCACATACAGGCATCTCCCCACTTACACACCACACCGTGAAATAGTTAAATAAATCAATTTAAACTGCAAAAAGGGCAAGAATGGCCCCCAAAGAGCAGGAAAGCTGCAAAAATGGTGCAAAAAGAGCAGGAAGACAGCTAGCAACCCCATGAGTCTTTGCGTTGACCTTAGATACCTATGGAGAGTTGGCACTTGAGAAAGCACTTTGGGGTACCTGTCTGAAGCACAGCCAGGCACTTTGGGGTACTGGTCTACCCCCCCTTGTTGTTGTTTGTACAGTGTCCTCCAGTGATGAGGAAGATTGAGAATCACCATTGCTACCATTCATGCCAGTCTGGTAAGTGCTGCTGGGTTTTTTTAAGGGTTTTTCAAGGGCTGCCAGAGGTTTAAAGGGTGTTGGCTGAACAGCACTGCCAATCACAAAACATTACTAGAGAGAGCAGTTCCAAGAAGAAGAAGAAGAAGAAGAAGAAGAAGAAGAAGAAGAAGAAGAAGCTACTCTCACTTATAGATAGGAAAGGGTTAAGCAGGGTTAGAAGACTCCCCGCTTTTCCATTTATCCTTTTGTGCCCTTCAGTTCCCTGATCAGTAGCACTAGCCAATGAGAGGAGTCCCTCGGGGCCCATTAAGTAACTTTGTGCTGCGGTTCTGAAGAGCTGCCTACCAATCAGGTGCATTGTGCCTTCCATTTCAATCATCTTGACCTATCAGGTACATTTTCATTCTGTGGGGGTTGGGGTGGGGTGTTTCTTCTGGGTCTGCAGAAGTTTTTCCTCTCTCTTCCAATACTGAGACCAAGCAGTAGCCAGTAAGGCTTTCAGTAAATGGAGAAACTTCTCAGTAAATGGATTGTTGTTGTTGTTGTTGTTGTTGTTGTTCTGATATGAAGGCAGAAGGCAAGGAAATACTCTGAGTTAAGTCCCGATAGGGCACACTGTCCCAAAGGCAATGTTAAGAGAGCAATCAGACAGCCCAATGGACAAATACAGGTACAGGTCCAATTCAATGAGAAAGGTTCAAAGTCAAACCATAAGGCCAAGTTCCCACCTCAGAAGATGATCCAGGGCTGGAATCCTAAATTCAGATTAGAAATTGCAGTCCATTGGCGTTCCTGAAGCAGCCAAGCCGTGGTCCACCTACAGTGAAAGTTGATCAGAAACAGTGTGTCTCCCTTACTTCTCTTTTATTCTTCCCAGTATTATTGATGCACCTGAGCTTGTTCCAGCTGTGTAGCTGTGTCTCCTCTCCACTTAACAAAGCACGTGATCTTCACCAGCGCTTAATCAAGCTTGGTGGCCACAAACCTCCTACAGGATGAGTCCCAGGATCTTCACCTGAGCAACTAGTAAGCTGGGCTGTGGTCTCTTGCCTGCCTCAGGCTCTTCCCATTATTCCTGACGCCTCAGAGCCCATGCTGTTTGTGGAGACAGGGTCACCTCTGTTCTGGTGATGTGTCCGCCTTCCCAGGTTTCTGCGAACTGTCAGGTGCCCCTTCAACATCCACTGGTGTCCCTTGAGTACCTTCTAAATCCCCAACCTCCCGTTCTCCATCTTCAGCTTGTCCTGGTGTGTCCCAATCGTGGCTACACCCCTTGCCAGGATCCTCTTCCCCTTCCTTGGTGTCCTGCCAGTTCATGACAGTGTGTGAGGGGGGCGGGATATTCTAGACTCACTTCTCCTTTCACCATTAATTCTTGTTTATTCATGTTCAATGAATAAAGCTATCAATGGCTACTACCCCTGATGCTATGTTCTGCCTCCACCGCTGGTGGCAGTATACTTCTGAATACCAGTTGCTGGAAACCATAGATGGGGAGAGTGCTGTGACTCTGTCAGGTCCTGTCTGTATGCTTCCCATAGCCATCTGTTGGCTACAAGAGAATGCTTGTTTCAAGCCTAATTTCAGTGGGGTGGGACCCCGTGGGCACATGTGTGTCTGTGGGTGGCACAGTGGTACCTTCTAATCTAACTGCTGAACTACATTGACACTACAAGGCTTTCACTTTAAAAGCAGTGGGAAAGTTGGAGGTGGTACCTTTCCTCCAGGTTTCAAGGTTCTGGAAAACTTTTAATTGGTAGTTTTTTCTTTGGTTCCTTCACTAGCAAAATAATAGATGAACCGAGCGACCCTGTTGGGAAAGGTCAGTAGTAAAGCGAAATAATTATCATCTCTCTTCTTCAACAGGGATGTCTCCAAGGCCTTCTCAAATCAGGGATGTGCCTCCTACTTACCCAATTAGTCAGATTCTCAGTGGCCTCACAATCATTCCCTTGCCTCCACATAGGATGTTTCCTCACCTAAATTATTAGAACCGGTCGTGTACATCAGGCCTCGCAAAAATGACTCTGGTTTCTGGTTTCTTCTCACATACCAGAGGATGAACTTGGCACTTCTTGAAGAGGTTGTATAACCTTTTCAACCAAGGACAGAATGGGGAATAGGAGAGAAACCAGGGTTGTAGTGCCTTCATGCTGCTGTTAACTTGGGACGTCCAACACTACCAGACTTGACATGAATTTGCTACCATGTGCATCTCATGGAAAGGTGGACTCAGAGCACATATTGTCAAAACACCCTCCAAATCTTGGAGATGGCCTTGTTGTAATAATTATACCAACAAAAGAGGTGGCAAGCATTTCACCTGAAGCATTTAAACTGGCCCTGATGATAATCATTTTGAAACAATCCAACCATGACTGGGGAGGGATTGTCTCCTAGGGTTCATAGAATCAGAATACAAGGACTACTAAGAAGTCCTCCTTACATATTAAAAGATGTCATGATTTTCTGCACAGCTTCGCATCCCTAACTAATGTTACAATTCCCTAACAAATGATATGATACTCAATCAAATAAAATGACTCCCTAACTTCCCCACTCTCTCTTCAACTTGCTATCTAACACTCACTAACTCCCAGCCTTTTTGAGGATTTGGAAATGGGACTGATAATAAATTAACATCTTTCATGCAGCTGTACTTCAGGAGGCGTGGGCAGGAGCGAGCAATGGGCTTGTTCTTACATTTGGAACTGCGACTTTGGATACTGGACAGTGGAAACAGACCTTAGTGGGGATGCCTTTTTCTGAGATCTGTTCATAGGGTAGCATGCATTACATGCTGGTATGTGGGGCAGGGAGCGAGCAGCGACTCTGGGCGGCTTCCAACACTGCCCCAATATTTGCCAAACTTACAAGTCCGCTGTTTTCACAGCCCCCCCCCTAATTCTCGCCACCTCTTGCTCTCTCGCCTTACTCGCTCAAAGATCTGCTCTTACCAAAGTTCTCTGGTATGTCACACAGCAGGCAGGCATGTCACGATGGAGGGCGTCACCTTTACCTTGAGCAACCTTGGTCAACAAAGGGCAGTGTTCCTCTTAATAGTAGGTGGTTTTTATTGCTTTCAGTGTATTAAGCTAGCTTGTTTGTTTGTTTGTTTGTTTGTTTGTTTAACATCTAGACCATGGGTAGGCAAACTAAGGCCCGGGGGCTAGATCCGGCCCAATCGCCTTCTAAATCCAGCCTGCGGACAGTCTGGGAATCAGCATGTTTTTACATGAGTAGAATGTGTGCTTTTATTTAAAATGCATCTCTGGGTTATTAGTGGGGCATAGGAATTTGTTCATCCCCCCCCAAAAAAAAATATAGTCCAGCCCCCCACAAGGTCTGAGGGACAGGTCCCCTGCTGAAAAAGTCTGCTGACCCCTGATCTAGACCTCCCCTCATCCAATGGATTCCAGTGCAGTGTCTAATCGTAACAATGCAAGCAGGAAACTAGATGGGTTGATAGCTTGCGGCTGTATAAGGCCCTATTCAATGCTCTGAGGAGTAGAGATGCCTGGCATTATGGAGTTGGGCTGGGCTGGGGAGATTCATCACAGATGTGAAGGGAGAGAAATGCGCTCTGTTACTTTACAAAGCTGGTTCTTGCGTTGGTCAAACTTTAAGAATGACGTGTTTTTGAATTTTAAAACTTGCAAGCTTTTAAAGCTCCTGAATATATATTTCCTTCAAAATGTCTTGAGTTTCTATAAAGGGTGTTGCATCTGTGAGCACTGGAGCATATGCACAGCGAGCACAAAAAGACTTGTGTCACATCCACGGCATACATTTAAAGCATGTGTCTTCCCCCAAAGCATCCTGGGAACTGTAGTTTTACCCTCAGAGCTACAGTTGCAATGACCCTTAACAAAGTGAAGTTCCCAATATTATTAGGGGAAAGCCCTATGTTTTACATGTGCTTTAAATGTATGATGCAGATGCAACCTTACTATAGCTCTCCTGCATGCAAGTCTGTTGCCATTGGTTGCAGGCGCACCATGCATTTGAAGCACCTAACTTCCCCCCCAAAGAATCCTGGGTACTTTAGTTTGCTAAGCATGCTGGGAATTGTAGCTGTGAGGGGTAAACCATGATTCCCAGCATTCTTTGGTGGAGGGAGCGATGTTCTTTAAGTGTATAGTATGCGCACAGCCTTTATGTACAACTCTGAAGATGCTACTAAAAAGGAATGGACTAGGAGAAAGAATAGGTTTGACAGAAGCAGATGTGTTCATTAAATTCTGAATCTGAGTATGAATAAAGCAGGGAGATGGAGGTTGATCTTAGAGCAAAAGGGGCATGTAGATGGGGGTGGGGAGTGAACTTTCCCCATGCCTGCTGCTTGTTCCCTTGTATAACCTCCCACCCTGAAGTGCTTTTCTCCCAGCTGAGCCTGTGCCCTGTGTCAAAGCTTAGCTAAGGAAGAAACCACTTGAAGGAGAAGGTAAAAACTGTGTGCCTAAAAACGAAACATCTCTCGATTTCCTTGCTTTCCATGTGACCTGTGGCTGACCTGGGTTTAAATATAAAACTGTTAATGTTCAGCTTGGTCCTGAATCAGTGGAATGAATTGCTTTCATTCAGGCAAGCGCCAAACCCCCCCCCCACCATAGCGGTTTGCAGTAGCAAACAAGTGTGTGTGTGTGTGTGTGTGTGTGCGCACACACACACACACACACACACACACACCTCCAGCAAGACAAGGCATTGCTCTACTGGTGCTGTGTCAGCCCTTGGGGGACATGCTGCATTAAATATAAATTATGGCTGGTGCACTTTGGAGTGGGGGGGATGGGGACAAGGCTGTTATTTTATTTTGTATTATACAAAAAGACCATTAATGCTCCTTCTTTCTTTCTCTGCAGCGAGAGGAGAGAGGCTAGAGAGCAGCATTTCTTCAACCCCACGTGTGTCTGCTAGAAAAAGATCATGGCTGATTAACCAATCTAGCGGGTACCATCTGGGGCTACGGTTTTGCCGAGTGTCTCAATTCCTTCTGCCTGTGCTGCTGGGAGCGCTGTTGAATAATCAGCCAGCCACCTGCCCCTCTGTGGTTTTATTTCCTATAAATGCATATTTCATCTCTGCCACTGGCTTCATCAGTAAATAATAATAATAATAATAATAATAATAATAATAATAATACATTGTGAAGTTTGGGCTTTTGTTTTAGGAAGGCATTCATGTGCTTGGTTTCCCCCTTCTTTTTAAAACAAAAACTTTACTCTTTTACATTTGGGGGTATGTCTTATTTGGAATTTGGCAAGAATGTGTGTGCTTGTACATAAAGTTGATAACTGCCTATTCTTCAGGCAGAGGGCAGTGGCCGTCTCAGCTGGTAGACTTTACCAATTCAAAAACAGAAAATTGTCACAGGACTTTCCAAGTGCCACTACAAGGCTGTTTCTGATCCATCCGCTTTTCAACATTTTGATCTGTCTAAAGAAGCCAGGTGACACACGGAATGGCTATCTGTTGGGATGTCTCAACAAGTTAAACTGTTTTAATTGTAAGTTCATCTCCCTAACGAGCTCTAAAAGTGGGACTAGGCATTTCCAAGAGAAAATTGTCAACGCCCTCACCAAACTAACGAGAATTATTTGCAAAAGCCATGAAGGTTACACCCTCTCTTGGATATGTTTTGCTTTCACTTGGGACCTGATCACCATGCCAGAGGCAGGAATTCCCCTCTTCCAAATCAGATTTGCTAGGGACCCCGACAGCATGAATGTGTTTGCCTTCATATGTAGCTCTACTGGTCATTGACCGTAATAAAACGACTTGAGTAATATGTAGCTTGACTTACTTGCACGAGTCAACCAAAGCTGTTAATTCTGAATGCAAGTTCTGCAGCACATGTGATCTCTACCCACATGTGGATTGTATTGGTCAGCCAAGTTGGGTGTTGGTCAGGCTGGGGATAATGGGAGTTCTAGTCCAGAACATCTGGAGGGCACTAGGTTAGGGGAGGCTGGTCTGGTTGACAGAGGAATGGTCTCTTATTAGGACAATGTTCTTGCCTTTTGGACAGGGAGATGACTGAGATTCTATGTTCTTGTATCCCCAGCAATACAGAATCAGTGTTTCTGAAAAGGACGGGCAGGGGAGGCCTAGCTGTGTAATGATGATTGGTTGTTTCTGACTCAAACAACTGCTCTGAAAAAAAGACTTTGCGCTAAGTGCCTTATTGGCCATTTCATTTGGCAATGACCCTTGCACTCCTCAGAAGGTAGCTAAATAAGTAAATAAGCTTGAGGCCTAGCTCGGTCAATGTCTAGCTGCAGAATTTGCACCAGCATGTTCCTCTCTTGTGGACCACGCTGTCTGACATTGAGTCTCATACAAGAGCACCATGGTGTTCTTTCTTGTCCGACAACATCTACTTCAGTTTGAGGTCTGAGGAAGCCTCGCACCTTTGCTCTCCACCCCGCCCCCCGCCCCAAAAAATATTCTGCACAAATGTCAGAAATTTAAGCAGCATGTAGAGCAAGGGGACCTTTCAGGCCAAACACTGCAGGCAGCGATTTCATGTTGCCTGACTTAACTAGAAACGGTTCACACACTCAGCAGTGGGTCACTGAGTGATGACATTTCAAACGCCATATACATGCACGTGCGAATCAACTCCAAATCTCATGTGGAAAGAGGTCAAGTCATCTTTCTATTAATGAATCAGCCAGAGACAGCAGGGAGGTCCCTCTCTGAGAAGTGTTTATTCTCTCCCTCCGAAGGCAGAAAAGTATGGTCTCTAAAGGGACAGAGGCATGGGTTCATTACCAGGAACCAGGTCGCCTTGGGCATTGAAGAGCGGGCAAAGGCCCGCCCCATCTCTCCCAGCCTCGTGTTTTCAGTAAGGAAACAGGCGGAAAGGAAAGCCAAAGACCTAGCTGTCACTGTGTACACCACAATGCAGTCAAAGCACATGGCTTATTCTCCCCCTTTCCAAAAATCCCAGGAACTATAGTTTGCCCCTCACCAAGCTGAAATTCTCAGCACCTTTAACAAACCACAGTTCCCAGCACAGGTTAAAACTAAAACCATTATACAAATTTTTAGGACGTCAGTAAGTAAGTAAGGATGTCAGTAAGCAGCCATAAAGCATTAGAACAGAAAATAGAAAAAGATGAGGAAAAGATGAAAAATATTATAACCATTTAAAAATCATTTAACTGTAGCAATTAAAATTATTCCAGTTATTCCCCTTTTGATGGCCACAGGCTCCTCTTTCATATAGAGAGGGATGAGCTGCTGTGCAGGCTGGGATTGTTTAAGATCAAACGTTTTTTATTCCAGCTTAATCAATCTTAGATGAGCACCTCTACAAGGACTGTTTGCATTCCATTCATCTACCATCACACACACACATAGCTTCCACTTGCTGACACAGAATTCAGCCTTCTGAGAATTTCAACTTTTTTATTTAAAAAAAGGTGATTCTAGCCCTCATGACTGAAAAGTTACATAGGCAGTATGTGCTGAATTTTCAGAAGCCAGACAAAGCAGGACTTGAAATAAGCAGAGGGTGGGGCTTGAGTGCTCTGCATGGCTTTTATCCCACCCAACTCTATAGCTATCAGAATCAGGACAAAATGTGCAATTAGCATTTATGCAATTATTCTTATGCTTGTTCATTTTCCAAAGTTCCTACCTGTTTCAGATATTCAGGTAGGCTTTCTTAGCAGATCATGCGAGGAGTTCGATCAAGATGCCAAACTTTGTTGTTATTCCCATACAGTTAGAATTCTAACCTGTCTGACTACCTAGGAATATGAAAAAAAAGTGGGTAAGAATATCTCATCTCCAACATAAAATTATCAGCAGGTTTTTGTTCATCAATAGTTTTTTCTCCACAGGCACGTACCTCCACATATGGTGGGAATGCCCCAAAAACCAACTATTCTGAACAACAATCATACAAGAAATATGCAAAATAATTAAGTATTAGAAGACACCCCAGAACTGGCCCTGCTAAACACCTTCCAGGAGAATAATGCCCACTCACATCATAAAGAGCTCATAACCCACCTACTCTCAGCAGCCAGAAACATCATAGCCAGACACTGGAAAGACCTGTCAGGAGTAAGCATGGGCAAATGGTATCAAATAGTATGGAAAACAGCCTTATTAGAAAAACTAACCAACAAACTGAAACTGACACAGGGACAAAATGAAGAAGACGCCTTCACCCCGGTATGGCTCCCCTTTATTCACATACACAGCCCAACAAGACAACAACAAGAATCTGCCAACAGCATACGAATTGATACAGTATGGCTAACCTGATACAAAAACACCCACCCACCCCACTCACACATGAAAACAAAGTTCACCACAGCCAATCACAAACAAACAATCGCACCGTAGGCCAGGCTTCCTCAAACTCGGCCCTCCATGATCCCTAGCTCCCATGATCCCAACTCCCATGATCCCTAGCTAGCAGGACCAGTGGACAGGGATGATGGGAATTGTAGTCTCAAAACATCTGGAGGGCCGAGTTTGAGGAAGCCTGCCCTAGGCCAACCCCAACCTCTCTCACCACCAAAGGAAGACAAGCAAATAGTAAAGAGAACCTGCACAAGCGATGCCGACACAAAACCCCACACATAAAGTAAAAAAGAAACATTGCCACCCAACCCCAACCCCAACCCCAACCCCACTCACCATGGCCCCCTCCACCTCTTTCCCCCTTTTCATCCTAATGTAACACTAATGTCTCAACAAATGAAAGTGATCTGTAGATGATTGTAACTTGAAAAAAAGACATTGCACATACTTTTGTAAACCAAGAAATCTTTAACAAAAAATGCTTTAAAAATAGTTTTTCTCCAGTGCACAAATACTGACTTGTCTTTGTAATAAACTGCTGTTTCTTAGAAACAAATGAGATGATAGTAGGAGTGTTGAAAGATTTCAAATTTTGAGCAAAGGATAAGGAAAAAGTCAAACCTGAACATGGTGTATTCAGAACCACCTAGATTAGTACTTCAATCGCTCACTCAATTTCATTTTTTTTACACTTTCAGTCATATATTGCCGCTTAGTGGCCAGCATTGGTACTGCCAACTTGTCGTATGGACATTTTGAAAAGGGGAAATTACAAAGAAAACTAATTTAAATCATGGCTGTGAAAGGCCTGCAGATGTGTGTAGCTATTCCATTGGTGTTAGAGTGTGAAATTCTCCATCAGAACTGAGTAAATGTATCAGTATATAAACATCCTCCTTTGTGTGCAATGAAAAACCAGCTGGGTTTCTGTTCTGTCTGATGAAGTCTCCTGTGTCCACTGAAAGCTAGCTATGCTAATAGCAGAACTAGGATGGCTACTTAAGGCACTGTCAAAAAAAGAGTGGAGATTTGCAGAATATTTGCATATGCTAATTTATATGTCCATGTGCAAACACAGAAATGGATGATGTAATTTAAATATAAATACATCTTACCATAGTGGGGAAGACTGACTAGGTGAGCTGTGTTGTGCACTCAGTCTACTGTGTGGGGACCAACTTGCCAAAAAACCATAGAACTGTAGAGTTGGAAGGGATCGCAAGGGTCATCTAGTCCAACCCCCTGCAACTGGGGGGGGGGCGGCAATGTCTGTAAAACAAGACACAGCCACCATATCAACAGAAGTCAGTTCAAACAACAACAACAAAACATTTGTTTATGTTGCACAAGTGACAGTATACCCTTATTTGGACTTACTGGTGTTGAAAAGCTGCCAGCATAATTCTTCATCAAAAATGGGGGAAATTACTTTGCATTGTGAGGCTCGTGCTTATCACTCTGCCCATGAAATTAATTAAGACCAATGTATTAGATTCAGGTGATAGGTTAAAAGGACCCCTGGAAGGTTACGCCCAGTCAAAGGCGACTATGGGGTTGCGGCGCTCATCTTGCTATCAGGCCGAGGGAGCCAGCATTTGTCCGCAGACAGCTTTCCGGGTCATATGGCCAGCATGACTAAACTGCTTCTGGCACAACAGAACACCTTAATGGAAACCAGAGTGCACGGAAACGCTGTTTACCTTCCTGTCACAGTTGTACCAATTTATCTACTTGCACTGGCGTGCTTTCGAACTGCTAGGTTGGCAAGAGCTGGGACAGAGCAAAGGGAGCTCACCCCGTCACGGGGATTCGAACCGCTGACCTTCTAATCAGCAAGCCCAAGAGGCTCAGTGGTTTAGACCACAGCACCACCCACATCCCTTTTGCAGCCATAGTACCACATAAATAATCACAATATGGGCCAAGGCATTGCTTCTTTCCCCCAACATCTGGTATTCGGAGACATACTACATCTGATACTGGAGGCAATATATAAATACCCTGACTGGCAGCCATGGATGACTTTATCCTTTGTAAATTCATCTAATTCCCCCCCCCTTTTTTTTAAAGTCTTAAGTTGGTGACAAGCCCAAGAGGCTCAGTGGTTTAGACCACAGCACCGCCCACATCAGGTGATAGGACTCCCCTATCAGCTCTCCTATCCATGCTGGGGGAGCGATCCTCCCTGCGCCTACCCCACAGTATATCTGCCCCCACTAGATACCCATGCGGTAGCAAAATATTTAATTTGGGTATACATACAAACTGGCCTACACCCACAGGTAAGTGGTTAATGCCTGGACTTTATTAAGGATGTTGGTCGCACTGTTCAGGCCTATTGTCACAGTTAGAGTTTGGTGCAGGGTTGAGATGGGGGTGGTGCAGAGCCAAGTCCCAGAAAATTCCAGCTCTCCCCCCCCCCCCCCACTGCCCCAGCACCTGTCCTGCATCTGGCTGCTCTTAGTGGTACTTTGTCCCCCTTGGCCCTTGCTGATTCTTAGTGCGCGATAGTCCCTCAGTGCTCCTTGCTTCCGTCACTTCTGCTGCACCTTAAGCCAGCACAGGTTGTTCCATCCTCCTCTGCGCTTCGATGTCCTACGTCACCGCCTTGGTTTTCACAATACGCCTCCTCACGCCTCTCCTGGAGAGTTGTGCCAAAGCTTGGGGTTTGCCTCTCTTCTCCTTAAATAGGTCACTGCTATTATTAAGGCAGGTTCCAATCTGAGTCAGCTTCAGGTGCAGGGATCACATGCTCTGTGCTTCCAGCCCTATCTTAGCCTGACTGGGCACAGCTGTGTTTCCTCAGGCATTCCCCACCTGGGTTTAGCTGTCATTCTCTCCAGGGTTGCTGATGTCATGGGCTGGTTGGATGCAGAGGAATGGTGGGAGGAACCAGCTGGGGAACCACCAGGGGAAGAAGGTTCAGAGCCCCAAGGGTGATGGTGGGACAGTGATGAGTGGTCAAAGGGAGAAGACTGGGAGGAGGAGGTGCCAGAAGCTGGAGAGGTAACAGGACTCAGTGAGTGGGAGAGTCTGTGCAGAGAGAAGTCCAGAAATGGAGGCAGAAGCTGAAGCTGGTGAGTGGGAAGGGAGATGCCAAGAGGCAAAGATGGGTCAGGCTGGTGAAGAGTCACGTGCGTCTCCCCCTCCTGCCACAACAAGCTCCACTCCCCACTGGTCTCCCAGAATCAGAAGAGGGCTGAAGCGGGCAGAGGAGAGATTGGTGACATGCAGGTGCAGTCTCTGATTTGCTTTGAGAAAAACTCTGGAGAGCAGGGGACTTAAGACAGCTGTGGGGAGGTGAGGACTCAGGAACTGTTTCATAGAGGCAAGACCTACTGGAGATGAGTAGCTGTGCTCATTAGGCCTGACACTCCTGTGCAGATCGTGTTCTTGCTACTAAAGAGTTAACTCCAACTTGCACAGTGTGATTCACTGCTGGCTCGCTCCTGAATCCATTTTCATGTAGACCAGACGGGGTCTTGATTCCTAGGACTCAAACTCCCTCTGAACATATGCAAACTGCTTTCTACTCACCACTCTGGTAACAGCAAACACCTCAGTTCCCACCACCAACTCTGGGGGTCCTGAGGCCAAGCTTCAACATTAGAAAACATGGTTTCCAGTCAGTCTTAAACTATGGCATGACCTTTTTAAACAACAACAACAATGTACTGTGGTGGTTCAGCTATTTTGCTTGATATATGTCCCTCAAAAATCCCTGCTTGCAAAATTTGCCAGAAGAGATCAGTTGAGGCGGAGGGGAATCTTTCTCTGCATCCAAAACCATTTGAACCAGCAAAATCCTGCTAACGTTGAAGTGCAGTGCTTAATCTTACACCTTCCTTGGTCGTGAAATGCCCCAGACTAAATGAGTACATTAAGTTTCCATGTATAAAATCTTTATAAAGGCTTCAGTAAAGAGAGATGGGTGTTTTATCAGACAGTTAATCAATTGTTATAGGTCGTTGCAGAGTCCAATGGGTAAATTGGTTGTCTTAACTAATGTTTGTAAGCCTTTATCACGCTGGTGCAAGGAAAGAGAGGGAGAAAGAGAGATCAGGTGTGCAGCATTCTCAGGAAGTCTATAAAATCTTTTTCCTGCCAATGTACATTGTGTGGTTCATTTTGGGTCTAGAATAACAACATTTAAGTTAGCCCTTTAGGGTTCTCACACCTTATTTATCTCAGTTCATTCAGAAATTTTAAAATTTCATCTTACCTTTCCCCCCACCCCCCAAATAAATGTTGGTACCCAACTGCCAGACTGGGCTTGTTTGAGTTGGCCCCATACATCAACAGCACCCCCACTTTAAGTGCCAGAACTGCTGGCCTTATCTGGGTGAAGATAGGGGGCAGTAGCACCAAGGCTCCAAAGAACATGCAAACCAGGGGATGGCCCCTGGCTCATTAGCAAAATACATGCTTTGCATGTAGAATGTCCCAGGTTCATTCCTTGACCTCCCTAATTAAAAGTGGTAACAGGTGATGAGAAAAGCCACCAGCTGAGATCCTGGGAAGCTGTTGCCAGCATGTGTTACTCCAGAGGTAAAAGAAGGGTTTCGAGACTTGGCAGCAGGAACTGCATTGCAGGGGGTTGGACTAGATGACCCTTGAGGTTCCTACCAGCTCTGCAGTTCTACCGATTCTTTGATCCTGGGGTGTGAGGTTGAGCCTTGCCAAGCATCTCTCCCTTCTCATCACAGCCCACCAAGTGTTCTCTGCTCTAAAGGCAGCTTGCTCTCTGACCTATGGCCTGGCTTCCTCTCCTGTGGTGTAGTGGTATATGTTGGAAGTCTGGGAGTTCATCATGACAGCCCCCTGTCCCGCCCAAGGCACATCCCTAAAGAGTCCATAGCCAGACCCCAAAAGGAAAATCGAAACATAGATGAGTTGGCAGAGGGTAGTGTAGTGATATGGCATGTTAGACTTGGCTGGGGAAACATGAGTTCACATCCCTGATCAGACAGGAAGCTATCTGGGTGACCCTAGGCCATTCATTTTGTAAGCCCAGCCTACCTAGCAAAGGGAACATATGCAAGCTACCTGCCCTGCCCCTCAAGCTTACATCACCGGTAAAAAAAACACTCCAGTAAATTACATTGCTGCGAGCACAATTCAAAGTGTTGGTACTGACCTTTAAAGCCCTAAATGGCCTCGGTCCTGTATACTTGAAGGAGCGTCTCCACCCCCATCGTTCTGCCTGGACACTGAAATCCAGCACTGAGGGCCTTCTGGCAGTTCCCTCATTGTGAGAAGTGAGGTTACAAGGAACCAGGCAGAGGGCCTTCTCAGTAGTGGCGCCCGCCCTGCGGAACGCCCTCCCATCAGATCTCAAGGAAATAAGCAGCTATCCTATTTTTAAAAGACATCTGAAGACAGCCCTGTTTAGGGAATTTTTAAATATTTAATGCTATATTCTTTTTAACACTCAATTGGGAGCTGCCCAGAGTGGCTGGAGAAACTCAGCCAGATGGGCGGGGTATACATAATAAATTATTATTATTATTATTATTATTATTATTATTATTATTATTATTATTTTCTTGCTCCTGCTAGAGCTGTGCTCCCCCACACTGCTGCTTTATCCTGCTGTCCTCTAGAAAGTTGAACACATCAACCTTCTCATACTTTCCATGTCTGCACCAGCCACACTGGTCTTGTATATACCAAGTCAGGTGTGTGGCCAGACAGGGTCAATTCCAGATAGAAGTTCTCAGCATGTTGAAACTATGTGGCTGGAGGCATTTCTGGATTCACAAGTCACACAACCAGCCTACCCTGATGTGGATGCAACACTGTTTGTTTAGTTCTGGGGTCCCCAACAAAGCATTCATTGGCATCATGAAACCTCAGACACCTCCTGGCACACTCCAAGGCCCCTGCCCACCCCTATTTTTTATTTTATATGAGCTTTTTTAGGAGCATAAGGAGTTGCTTTATACTGTACTAAGTTAGCTTGTTGATCCCTCTAGCTTAGTATTAGTCCCAGTGTTTCCCAAACTTGGGTCTGCAGCTGTTTCTGGACTACAGTTCCCATCATCCCTGACCACTGGTCCTGCTAGCTAGGGATGATGGGTGTTGTAGTCCAAAAACAGCTGGCGACCCAAGTTTGGGGAACACAGATCTACACTGACCAGCAGCTGCTCCCCAGGGTTTCAGGAGGGGAGTCTTTCCCAGTCCTTCTGGAGATGCTAGGGATAGGACCTTCTGCATTCTAAGCCAATGCTGTACCACTGAGCTGCAGCCATTCTTGTTGCTTGTTTTTTCTTTGGTAGGGAGGGTGCCTGTTTTTTTAGAGGTGTTGTCTGCTGACTCCCTCTGTCCTTTATTTGCTTCAGGTCTTGGTGTGCTGACTGTTTCGGAGCATCGTCAGATTTTCTTCTGTGAAAATGGTATTTTGTGGTGCCTGTGACAGTTCTTTAGATTTCCAAGTGTGCTCCCAGGTACCAAACAGGTTGAAGACCCCTGATGTAGGTACTTAGTCTGATAGCCCACTCCATCTAAAAGCTCAGGTTGAGTTACCAGCGCATAACATCCCATACACACAGCAAAAATTTAAAATTTAAAATCCCATTGCATATGGCCTAAGTACCTCAATGCTTAGTCAGGTGGGGAATACATTTTGGTTTAAGAAGGTATTCCCTGAATTGTTAAGCAGCCAATTTATTGCCAATTTACTACTAATTGTACATTGTAGTAATCCTTTTAGGGTCTGTTAACTTTTGTAGTTTATCATATTTTACTTTACTGCACAACCCTTTCACAGATTCTGGCTTTGATGCACTTTATAAATCTGTAAAATAAACAAATAAATACTGAATTTTTAATACTCTTATGAGAGTTGTGCCATTTTGAAAGGCCTTTCCAATAAACAGTGTAATGCTATGACTACCTAATCAGAAGTAAATACTATTGAGCTCAGTGAGACTCTCAGACAAGTGTGGCTAGGAACGCAGCCATCATCTTATATAGAACATAATGTGCAATAAATGCAGACATATCAGTATAGCAGAACAGGTTGGTTTTATAGAGCACTTACACCTTTAAGTCCATAAGTGATTAAATTATAAAGAACATCTAATACCGCCAACTCTATAAAATTAGGATATAGACTTCTAATAAATAAAATATTTACAGACCCCCATGGTTTTCCATCCAACCCTCATAGTCTCTAAACCCAGAAAGAGGAGAAACTCAAAGGCTCTCTCCGCAAAAGCTCAGGATAAAATATTACCTTTCTTTTCCTAGTTGCAGTTGAGGCTGGTGATCACAAGATGGCACTAAACTGCCCAAATACAAAATTGGATTTTGTAGAGTTTTTTTGTCTCTTCTGAAATCTTAATTTGAACCAGAACTTACTAGGACTCAAGCTTTAAACCTGCCTTCATTGTCCCGGATTTTCTCTTAGATGCATGAGTTTTTCCTTGAATGTGAGTGTGTCTCTGAGCGCTGGCACAGTACCTTCAGAGATACTGCCATGCGTCTGAAATTAGGGCGCAAGATCAGACAGTATGGTTTCCAGGCAGGTTTGAGCCCCTCGTCTTTTTTAAAAATGTAAATGAATCCTCTGTCAGTTATATATATGAATTACTGCTGCCAAATAGGTAAAGAATAAATATTTTCTGGCAGAATCTCACTCAGGGGTTATCCACAAATTTTCCTCCACTCTTTCCAGGCACAGACACTCTTTAAAGCTTTGTGTCTCAATGCCCCCCCCCCTTTTAAATTATAAGCCCTTTTCTGGTGTAAGAGTCTGCTAGAGATGATTTTCCAACCTTAATGTTGTGGACATAGAGCAATGGATGGCTCTCTCTTCATGTCCTGCTAATGCACGTTCCAGGGGTATTGGGTTGGCCTGTGTCACAGATAACACAGGATTTGAACTTTGTGCCAATTTCTTTTTTCAAAAAACAAAACAAAGGAGGGGATGAAGGCCCCCTCTTGTAACATATCCATAGAGATAAATGAAATAATTCGTTTAACTTTGAAAACTTATTTCTAAGGTTGCAATCCTAACCCCATTTATGTGGAAGTAGGTGGCCCCAACTAATTCAACAGGACTTACTTCTGAGCAGTCGTGGTTGCATTTCTTTGTAAGCGTGAGTTTTTTTCTTGTTCCTTTTTCCTTTTCCTTGGGCCCAGGTCAAGTCACACAAAAATCTAACAATTAAAATAAATGTAAGGTAGAAATTAAAATAACAAAAAATTACAAGAAACAGCCAATACAGTACCAGAATAATAGTGCACAGGAAGATAACCCCGCGACCAAAGGCCTTCGTGAAGTATATTGAACAATTGAGCAAAAGCACAGTCAGTGAAGGTGCATGGAGGGTATCCCCTGTTGATTTTAACACCCAAAGCACGATCATTATGTGTGGAGGCCTTCCTTCAGATTCTGTGTTTGTAAAAGCCTGCAGGCTGGGCCTGTCTTAATTTCGATTTCATGTAAGCTACTCAGGACCCCTTTTCAGCTGGAAAAGTAGGATAAAAATCCTCAAAATAAGTAATTAGCATATACATCAAGAGGTGAAATGCTGGATGCAGGAATCCCTTTGCTGGGGCTCCACAAAGATCTCTTCAGAAAATGGGAGTTTCCTTTACTCTCAATAAAAGGCCCTTGGGTTGGGTACAGTCAGTAGGCCACAACCAGTTTGGCTTAAGAACTAGGACTGTCTGTATGGTACCTGGTGAAACAAAGGAGAACTTTGAATACTTTAAAACCCAAATTTTATCCTGGTTTCCTCTCCTGCTGTCAACTTACCCACAGAGGGAGCCGAGCTTCTCAGGAAATGGACAGGGGAGTCTCATCCTGAATTCAGTTGATAGCCTCTCGCTTAAGCTCATAAACTATGTGACTTGGGGAATTTGTCCCTCACTGAGGATCCCCTGATGGGTTTTGAGGTGAAAGGACCTTTTAATTATACTCTAATTTGTACTCTGTGGATGTTCAGAAGTTAACTTGAAACAGCTGCAGGCTGACTGCTGTGAAACCAATCAGCTACTAAGATCTACCTGTTGGTATGCAGATCCATCCTGCTTTCTGTTATTCATAAGAGGCTTTCTGGAAGATTGAGTGTGATTTAGGGAATGGGGGAGGCAGCATTTTCCACTGAAAAGGATTTGTAAGAAAAGAAGGAGGTGTTTGCATAAATTGTTAGGGAGATTTGGGAAGGTGGGGTCAGGGAGATGTAGGTTTGGAGGAAGATCTTAGCTCAGTGGCAGATCTTTGGGCATCTATCAGTAAGGCTAGGAAAGTGGCCTGTCTGAAGCCCAAGACAGTTGCTGCCAGTCAGTGTCATATACAGTGGTACCTCGGGTTAAGTACGTAATTCATTCTGGAGGTCCGTTCTTAACCTAAAACTGTTCTTAACCTGAAGCACCACTTTAGCTAATGGGGCCTCCTGCTGCCGCCGCGCCGCCAGAGCACAATTTCTGTTCTTATCCTGAAGCAAAGTTCTTAACCTGAAGCACTACTGGGTTAGCGGAGTCTGTAACCTGAAGCGTATGTAACCTGAGGTACCACTGTATAGAGAGAGGGACCAATTATCTGACTTGGTCTATGCAAAAGCCAGTGTCCCTAGGCCAATGGATAGCACTACCTGTGCTACCATGCTTGCTTATGAAGGGGAAACCAGAACATCTACACTTTTCTCCCAGCAGACTGCTTGCAACTTCAGGGGACAGTGGTCAAGGGAAGGGCTGAACAACCAGCCCCTCGATAGCTCTGCACCCCAGTTAAAAGTTTCCCCCAGTGAGAGCCAGCATGGCGTAGTGTTTGGGTTAGGACCTGGGTGACCAGAGTTCAAATCCCCTCTCAGCCAGAAAGCTCACTGGGTGATCTTGTGCCAGCCACTATCTCTCAGCCTAACCTACCTCACAGGGGTGCTGTGAGGGTAAAACGGAGAACCCTGTATGCTACCACGAGCTCCTTGGGGAAAATGGGAATAGAAATGTAATTGTGAAATATGATAAAATAAAGATATTGGGAGATCAGATCGCTGATCTCTCCTGTATCACATCTGTTGGTCAAGGATGGGGAACCTGTCACACTCTAGGTGACATTGGATCCAGTCGTCACCAGCTCCAGCTGGTATAGATTAATGGGAGCCACCAGTTCCACATCCCAGATTAATAGTCAGAACGAACTAGCGTGATCTGTATGTGCCATTGAACCAGGGACACTGCCAGCTTCAGGCTTCCTGAGGCAGCCACCAGAGCACAGCTCCCAGGAAGACCCCTCTGCTGATACTTGGCCTTAAAATAATAATAATAATAATAATAATAATAATAATAATAATAACAACAACAACAACAACAAAACCCTAAAACTAAAATAATTAAAAAAGAAAACCCACCTCAGCACTCCAAACAGTACTGGGTGGCTGTGTCTAACAAGCATAATTTCCCACAGTGCCCCAAGGTAGCCTCACTGCGGGGCATTGTGGGAAATCTAAATGATGGCTAGCTGCCAAACTGCCCATTACTGCTCAGAGCACTGCTGCCTGCCAGTGCTGCCAGAGGAGGGTGCCTTCTGCCCAACGCCCCTCAAACCCGGAGCCAACCCTGCACTGGACACTTAAACAGCACACAGAATATTGTGTGTAGCTGAACTGTGGGGGTGCTCCTTGGTACCCCCTGAAAGAGAAAGGTCTAATATAAGACATTTTAGTGGTGGTATCTGAATTAGCAGCAGCCGGCATATTTATGTACCTACTCATCCTTCCCTGGCGGAAAACCTACAAGTAAACAGGCATAAACTAGTCAGAGTTAATCACTTTTTTCTTTTTTTACCTTTCCTTTAATTTCAGAGGGAGAAATGTGAGCATGTGCTTGACTGAAACATAATTTTAGTTTATTCAGTGCACTTGTTTTATTTCTGGATTGTGGCCTACCATGATTCATGGATTATCAAGAGGCACTTCACCAGAGTTCCCTATGAAGAGGGGTTGTTTGTTAAACCACTCTTGAGAATTGTAGCTTTGCGAGGGAAATAGGGGTCCCCTAAGAACTCTGAAGGGACGCGGGTGGCGCTGTGGGTTAAACCACAGAGCCTAGGGCTTGCCAATCAGAAGGTCGGTGGTTTGAATCCCCACGACGGGGTGAGCTCCCATTGCTCGGTCCCTGCTCCTGTCAACCTAGCTGTTCGAAAGCACGTCGAAGTGCAAGTAGATAAATAGGTACCGCTCCAGCGGGAAGGTAAATGGCGTTTCCGTGCGCTGCTCTGGTTCAGTAGAAGCGGCTTAGTCATGCTGGCCACATGACCCAGAAGATGTACACCGGCTCCCTCGGCCAATAAAGCAAGATGAGCGCCACAACCCCAGAGTCAGTCACGACTGGACCTAATGGTCAGGGGTCCCTTTACCTTTAAGAACTCTTAGCATCCTTGACAAACTAGCACGTTTGCAAAGGAGGGTCTGGTATGATTTCAAATTGGGCTGGGGGGCCACATGTTATTGGTGTGCCCCAAATGTTGTTGGACTACAAGTCCCATTAGCCCCAGCCAGCAAGGGTTAATGGTCAGGAATGATGGGAATAGTAGTCCAACAACATCCCACAAGCCACCAGTTCCCTATCCCTCTATTCAGGCACTTCACTATTTCACTAGCTAGCGACAGAAGTCTTCATCTGACAAGAAAATACTATTTTTCTATTAGATGTGCAGCTGTCATTCACTGCAAGCACAAATGTACTGCACGTGAAGAAGTTGTGTTGCTTCCTCTCTTAGAGCTGTGAATTAACTATCATTTATTCACAAAGAGCTCTGTGTTACTTGGACACTTGCATGCACCCAGAGCAGGACAGAAACCATTATAGGTACCTGTGTGAACCATCTATCTAGCTAGACAAACTATCTATCTATGCAAAGTATCACTAGCTAGGGAAAACCACACTGCTTGGTAAATCAGCCCCTCCCATGCTTTCCAAAGAAAAACTACCACTCGGTGGAATCCGACTCTTTTATATGTTTCAATAATACAAATGAAATTTAAGACTCCTACAGGGCTGTAAAGCTGTAAAATATTTGCCTTTCAAAATCTCCCCAGCCTAATAAATGTCTCACGCTTGCTTTTCTTTTTATTCTGTTGCATTCATAGCTTCTTTAAAATATACTGTAGTCTCGCTGATGGGCCTGAGCCACAGAACCTGCTTTCTGTACCAGAGTCCATCCCTGAAACATTCCACGCAGGAAACAGGTAGTAGGGCATGTTGAATTTTTCAAATTTGCTAAAAAGTTATAATATGACTTGGGAATTAAAAAAATAATTTGGTTAATTAATACTGTATACTTTAGTTTTGCTCGGTAAGTAAAATGTGTGTAAAATTGCATAGAAATTGTTAAAAATGATTGCCAAGTATACTCTGGTTTCTCTTCAGATCATAAAAGGATTGCCAAGTACTATTCTTTATTCTTATTCTTATTATTTAGCATTACCTGGCATTTTCAGAAGGTAAAATTAAAATTATTTGGTTTTCTGAAAGCAGTTTTTGTGCTTCTTCATCAAACATATGCAAATCTAAATGTTGTCCAGTCACAAAATAATAACAGATTTGAATTCCTTGCAGCTCAAAAGTATATTTTTAAGACCCCTCATTGAAGAAATTTCCAAAGTTAAGTTTCACCTCCTAAAATAGCATGCCCTAGGAGTGCTTTCCTTTGCCTTTCAGGAGCTATGCTTCTCTCCCACACCTTTGGGAAGAGAGGAAAAGGCTTCCATGATAAGAAGGGCATCTTCCTGATCATGACTGAGCCCCAGTATCTCCTAACTTAAGAAATTAGCTGCTGTCTGTCCTTAAATAGGTATTTTAGGCTGTGAGTTAGCCTCATTCAAGGTGTTGCTAGGGGAGGCAGGAGAGCCTGAGCCCCAGGATCTCCTGCCCTTCCCCGCCTCTTTGATTAAACAGCCTAAAGTGTATCTCTATATAAAAATTAGCATGTGCACATTTTGTGCAATGTTGCAGCATAGGTTTGTGCCCCAAATCTTTCAAGTGTGGGAGATTTTGCAGTCAAACCTAACAATGCATGTCTGTACTAGTTAGGAAATGAAGGGGTTAAGGAGCACAGAGCTGTAAATTTTCTAGAGAAAATAAAGGGTTGCATGGGTTGCAAGTAGCCGTGCGGGCAGTGTGCGTATTCCAAATATTAATATTTCTGAGGCGAAGATTCAGTCTTCGTAGGGTGTTGCTAAGATGTGGGAAGCTTATTCAAATAAGGACCAGTTCTGCTTGGCGTGCCTGCATGCATCACTTCTCTGTGCAGAGAAAGGAGAAAATTCCCCAGCATTTAACACGCTGCAAGATACATGCAGATGACCTTGTGAAATTTGTGGGTATGGCTGAAGTCTAGGCTACCTTTTACAAGGATCTGCTCCAAAAGAACAGGAACTGGAAAATATGGTACTTTTTTTTATGGTTTGAAAACCTGAGTAGAAGTTATTACTTCAAATTTACCTAAATTACTGTGTTTGAATTCAGCTGGCTATAGAAAGTCCATACTGCTGTCTAAGCTGCAGGATATTAAAAAGATTTGGTGTGAAGGGGAATGGAGATCTGAGAGTAGGTGGTGCATATAGCAGGACTCCATACCCTCCAACATTTCTCCGATGAAAATAGGGACATCCTAAGGAAAAGCGGGACATTCCTGGATCAAATTAGAAACCAGGACAGCTTCTGTAAATCTGGAACTGTCCGTGAAAAATAGGGACATTTGGAGGGTTTGATTCCAATGTCATTCCTGGGCCTGATACCTGAGAACCTTCTATTTGGAGATGCTATCGCCCAAACCTAGGGCTTCCTGCATGACTGGCAGGAGCTTTGCCCCATACAGTGGTCTGAAGAGTACAGAAGAACCTAGCCTGACCACACAACCAGCTCTCTAGCCCACCATAGCGATTCCTTTTTCCACAGAAATTCACCCGTTGCCACATTTGCTATCATTTTAGGCTAGCCTTGTGTTTCAGCACTCACATGGTTGCCAGAGGCGAGCAGGAATTCCACGCAGACGAGTGAGAGGGCTCCTGGAGAAGAGATGGATCACGCAAACCTTTCTGTTTAGCAGCCCATTGGGTTTCTGTGCTAGCCATGAAGGAACAAAAACACCTTTCGTCACCTGCATGGAAATGCAGAGGGCTAGTGGAGGAGGAATGGAGTGGTCCATTTGATAGAAGACTTTAAAAAAATAAAAATAAAAACTAGTCTTCCAGGAGACTGAAAGTCTGCATTTCTATGGGGCTTCTCCTCTTCCGTGGTCAGCCAGAAAATGCAGGCAACTTTTGCAGGCAAGGGACTTCTGTAGGCCTATTAGACATCACACAAACATGACCCTGTCACTCTCTTCCAGGACTTTTAGCCTGTAGGTGTTGGTATTTTAAGTCTTCTGGTCACTCCCTGGCCCATTGTTTGTAGTCTTTTCCCTTCTTTAGGCTGCAGTCCTCTACCTGCGGTACTTCACTGGGAATAAGCCCCACTAAATTCAGGGGAATTTTGTTCCGAGTAAGCATGCCAAGGATTGCGGCTGTTTCATTCTTCTTTTGAGTAATGTGACTGTTCTAATTATTGCAAACAGCCCTGAGATCTCTGGATGAAGGACAGCATGATTATTATTATTATTATTATTTAAATTCAAAATAAAACTTACTTTTTAGAAAATTGCTTTTTTTACTCTCCCTACCCCCTCCTTTTTTTTTTTTAAGGGAACGGGAGTTCAAAATATGGGGGTCACTGGAAAATATGCACACTTAGAAAAGAAAGGAAAGGAAATCTGATAAAGGAGAAAAGGAGGGAAGTAGTGACCACATCAAATTAGATAT
Organism: Podarcis pityusensis; assembly: GCF_964106645.2. Lineage (NCBI taxonomy): Eukaryota > Metazoa > Chordata > Lepidosauria > Squamata > Lacertidae > Podarcis > Podarcis pityusensis. The sequence goes on from NC_138038.1 coordinate 23,027,768, forward strand.
TTCTGCTTCCTGAATCTTCTGCTTCTTGAGTATCCCTGATTAGAATCTAATATTTTAAACTGCCTCCTGTAATCTATGCAATGGCTCTGATTGTTTTCGCCATGTGTTCGTTCCTGTCTGGCCCCTAAACTGGTTCTTAACATCTGCTGCAGACCATTATCTGCACCTTCAGCGTGCTGCAATCCAGTACACCAGAGATAGCCAACGTGGTGCCCTCCACATGTTGGGCCACACGTTCAGTCATCTCTGGCATGTCCCCTTCCACACAACATTTTTCACCCTCCCACCAAGGACCATAGCCCTTGGGGGGGTGGGGGGAGGAAACCTTGCCCTGTTTTAGGCTGTGGATAGTACATTTGAAGCATGTCCCCAAAAAACCCTGGGAACTGTGGGTTGCCCTTCACAGAGCTACAATTCCAAGCACTCTTAACAAACTAATATTCCAAAGATTGGGGGGGGAGAGAGAGAGAGTTATTTGCTTTAAATGTATGGTGTGTACACAGTGTAGTTTTCGCCTTCCTTCAGGGCAAGATGATATTTGAGGTGATATTGTTGCCATATACCCCGAATTTCCAGACATGCATAGAATACTGCTGTCAGAAGTCATGTCCGGGCAAAAACCGGCAAAAAACCCCCAAAAAACCAGTGTTGTTTCAAAAGTGTTGTTTTGGACTATTTTACTTTTTAAAACCTTTTTAAAAATCTTTTTGTGTGTGTGAAAGAAAGCTCAACAACTTTGCGAAAATATGGCAACCCTAGGGAGAGGCCACCTAAGCTGGAATATTAGGAGCTGGAGAGCTTGTAGCTATCCCAGAGGTTCATCTTCTGTCTCAATATAGTTCCTGACTTGCAAAGAATGGTTGCCCACAGCATGGAATATTACAATAATGGACAAGCTTTTTGAAGAGGCTAAACTGCAAGCCAACACTTCTGTTTCTTGATATATAGATGTAGATATATAAATAACAATTGGCCCCTTCTTAGGAGGAAGGATGCCGTAGACCAGGGGTCAGAAACCTTTTTCAGCCATGGGCCGGTCCACCGTCCCTCAGACCATGTGGTGGGCCAGACTATATTTTTGGGGGGGAAAGGAACAAATTCCTAAGCCCCACAAATAACTCAGAGATGCATTTTAAATAAAAGCACACATTCTACTCATGTAAAAACACCAGGCAGGCTCCACAAATAACCCAGAGATGCATTTTAAATAAAAGAACACATTCTACTCATGTAAAAACACGCTGATTCCCGGATTGTCTGCAGGCTGGATTGAGGTGATTGGGCCTCATCCGGCCCCCGGACCTTAGGTTGCCTACCCCTGCCATAGGCGAAGGTATCTAATGGTGCAATCCTAGGTATGTCTATACAAAAGTAAGTCCAAGTCTTCTGCAAACAAACTGATTTTTATGTTGCACGTTCCCAATTTCATAACCTTTAATATCTGAGTCCTCTTTCACCGCTGCTGCCAGCGGTTGCGTGGTGAGTACAAAAAGTAGCGGTGAAAGAGGACATCCTTGTTTAGCTCCTTTCAATAGTGCCATTTCCGAAGGCATTTAATCTTATGCTGGCTATGCCACCTGCATTTAGAAAAGACTGGTTTAAAAAAATCAAAAGTTTTCAATGCATCTAGTTTAAAAATGGCTGCAGGCTTACTATGGTGTTTGCTATCCCTTATAATATTTAAGACTCTGCGAAATAGGTCTGATACAGTGGTACCTTTGTTCTCAAAAGCCTTGGTACTTAAACAACTTGGAACCCAAACACTGCAAACCCAGAAGTAAATGTTCTGGTTTGTGAACTTTTTTCAGAAGCTGAACATGCTGTTTTGAGTGCCACACTTCCGTTTTCAGTGTTAGACTGAGGTCTGTCTGTTTTTGCTATTTATTTTGCATTTTTGTTTTTTGCGGCTCTTTTTTTGTTTTGTTTTTGTGAATGTGTGGAACCCAGTTCAGCTACTGATTGATTGATTGATTGATTGTGTGACTGCAGTACATTGTTCATTGCTTTCATTTTATGGATCAGTGGTCTCGTTAGATAGTAAAATTCATGTTAAATTGCTGTTTTAGGGGTTGTTTTTAAAAGTCTGGAACAAAAGAATCCATTTTGGATTTCTATAGGAAAGCGCGCCTTGGTTTTGGAACACTTTGGTTTTGGAACAGACTTCTGGAACGGATTAAGTTTGAGAACCAAGGTACCATTGTATTTGTCCACCTTCAATGCCTGATCTTCAGGGGCAAGTGATGGAAGGATATTTCTCAGAGACAGCTTTCCAGTCTGACAGTGAACCATGATCAGATGTGGGTTGTACCTGGTTTTAGATGGATTTGAACAATCAGCAGGAAGAGCCATAAATATATTTTTTTTGATACTGATTTAATGAGTTAATTGGTCTATAGGAATTTGCATCAGTAATATATTTGCCTGGTTTAATAAATAAAATTATTCAATATAATTGCCAAGTGTCTGGTATTTTATTCACTGAGCCAAATTTTATTGAACAGAATGATAGAAGTAGGTCTTTACATTTCTTGTAGAAATTTGAAGGAAACCTGCTTGGGCCTGGCATTTTGTTAGCTTTCATTTTTTTTTTTTTATGTTTTTGAGTTCATCTTCAGTAAATTTAAAATGAAGGGTGCTGTTTTGTTCTTTATACAACACTGGCAAATGTTAACTTGTAAAAAAATGTATGAGTGCTTTTTACTAACTGGCGTATATACAGATTAGTGGTGGTGGTGGTGGTTGTGGTGGTGGTGGTTTGAATTTCCTTAGTATCAAAACTATCCATTTCCCCCCCCCCCCCAAATGTTCCAGATTCAATTATTAGTAGTTTCCATTTTTAATATGTTGCCACTTTAGAGTGGCAATTTCCTTTAGCATTAAAAAATTGATTCAAATATATAGAGGCTTTCCGATATCTCTGGTATTTCCAAAACTTCTTGTTTAGTATGTGTTTCTATTATATACATCTTCAGTTTGTTTCCTAAATTTTATTGAACCAGTTTGCTTGTGCTGGATGTTTTAATTTCAGACTGGTTTCATGCATACTGGGACTTAGAACTTTACTGACCAATTGTCAGTTACTCCAATATGCAAAAACTAAACTAAACTAAACTAAATGTTCAGAATTTCAGTTTGTGCCAAATTAATATGTAGGGGGTTGACATATAAAAAACCCTAAATAAACCTTTTCATATTAATTACAAGCAGATTATATGGAGACTACACACATGCTTAAAATGTGGAAATCTAAAAACCTTCAATTTTATGAACAATAGCCACAATCCAAATGAAGTTTTATCATGCTTTTTATTTTTATTTCAAGTTCCACCTATTTATATTTTTGACAAATTACTGGAAAAAATTCAAATGGTGATAATGAATTTTGACTTCCAAAGGGAGGAAACTAGATTAAGTACCGGTAAATATTTTTTGTTCCACAGGACAACATCAGGTGGAAGGGGTATACCCAATTTATATTATTATTTGTTTGTTTTCCAGGTGAGACAAGTCTATAGAATAAGAGGAGAATCCAGTAAACATTGGGTAGAAACTGAATCTAAGCTTCCTACAAACCTCCCATTGCAAGCTTTCTCTCTTAAAAGTATTGAAATAAATACAGTGAATTCTGTTTCAAATCCATTTACTAACTTTACAGTTCTAACATAGAAACTTTGGCAACATAAATTAACACCAGTTACTTCCCCACTTATCCCAATATTACATCATCCAAATTTTTGCCAAGGTGGGTCTGATGTCTACTTTGAAATTGGGAATCTAAAGGTCTCTATACTCCCATGAGCCTCTGGTGCTAATAATTACCCTACATTTATTTCTCAAATGAAAATGACAGACACCAACACAAATTGGATTTATTTTAACCAAATTCACAGCTTTATTACAAAAGGACAAGTGAAAATACAAGCCCTTAGATCTCTGACAAAATTTGAAAGTTTACTGTACGTAATGAAAAAGAGGAGGAAATGACTATTTTCCTAATTGTATTATAAATTACTTAATGTAGTCTTTGGATCTGTGGAACCCCACAAAAGAAATATGGGAACAGGATGCTGGCATATCAATCCAAACTAATGATTTGAAAAAGATTAGGGAATCCAGACGTTTAAAAAACTTTAGTAGGGAAAGCTCATTAAAATTACTGCGTAGGTAGTACACACTCCATTACAAATATCTAAAGAGTTCTCCTCCATGTCACCTATTTGTTTGAAAGATTGCGATGAAACTGATACATACTTTATTATCATTTATGGTAGGACTGTACATAGTTTTAAGATTTCTGGAATTTCATTTTGGGCAGAAATTATCCTCTTTGCTACTGAATCTGTTATTTGTTGCCCCAAACTATTTGTTGCTGAGTACTTTCGATAGTACAAATGCAGACAAACTACCCAAAGAATTAGTCTTATAATAAATTATTCTGGCAGTTCAGTTTGGCACTAAATGGGAAAACAGCTCATTGGATAGATAGTACTACTCCTTTTTGAATATAGCTCTGTGTGTGTGTGTGTTTATGTGTTTCGATTAAATGAATATTTAGTTATTTATTTAGTTATTTATTTAACAGCATTCAAACACTGCTTGAAATCAAAATCAAGCGATTTATTAAAAAAGCATATTTTTTTAAAAAAAATTAAAACATCAATAAACAGTTAAAAACAGGCGTTTTTTAAAAAATAATAATTAAAAAATAATTAAAAATCACCCATAAGCAAAGAGTTCAAAACACATGTCAGCATTCTGCATTTCTAGAGAGGTTTCCCTAAATTTCATGATTTATTATTTTATTTATTACATTTATATTGCATCTTCCCCCCTGCCCCAGGAGCTCAAACTGATGTACATGTCTCTCCCCCTCCTCACTGAATCCCCACAACAACAACCCTGTGAGGTAGGTTAGGCTAAGAGGCAGTGACTGGCCCAAGGTCACCCAGAAAGGCTTTACTTCTGGCGTAAAGCCTTTTCATTTTAATTTGCCTGACGCAGCCGCTGCAGTTGCTAGGAACTAGGAAGCAGAGCATGCACACCCACAGCATGTTCCTTGCAGTCATACCATAGTTTGGCTGTGATATCTGACCTGGACTTTTGTGCAATTCCAAAGAAAGCTGCTGTTGAGAAAATTATATGTAACTTTAGATTCAGGCAAGCGCTAGAACCTCCAGAAATGTTCTATATGATATTACATAGGACATCCCTATTTTCATCAGAGATATGTTGAAGGCGATGGAATAAGACGTCCCTCTTTTCACTGGAGAAATGTCGAAGGCGATGCATAGTCAGTAATACCAACATTCTCAAGACAACCTTCCCCACAATCCTGGCAAATCCGGAACTATTCTTAATGGCTCATGATGCGAATCTGCCTTATTTACATGAAAACAACCTTCATTTTCATTACTATCCTCTGAAACTTGGGCACTTTTGCTCAACCCATATACAAATGTCTTTTTCTTTTCTTTTTTCATTTATCATCATAACTCTTTCATGCTTTCTTTCTGTGCATAGAAAACCGAAATAAATTTTCTGTTAAAAAAAACAACAGCCGAAACTCTGTTAGAGCTGTTGTTTTACAATGGAAAATTTATTGCAATTTTCTACGCATAGAAAGGTCCTTACGCCCCGGAGGGTGACAACTTACGGTATGCACTACCCAAAAAATAAGGACACAGCTTTGCAGAAAGTTTGCATGTACTAATTTACGCATATAGATTCAAATTTAGATATTGGTAGTATAATTTAAATAGAAACACAACATAGCTCACCATACTGGGGAACAGTGCTACCGGCCAGCTGCTGCTGGCTGTGGATAGGCAGCTTCCAGGCCCCTGGTGCTTTCCCTTCTTAGAGTTATTTATCTTTCAACCGGACATGTTCTGAGCAACCCTTCAAATAGAGGGGTACCTTAAAATAGAGGACTGTCTTCTGATAGCCTTTCATGTCATCTACAAAGCAGGACACATGGCTACCCTAACTCCCAAGTAAGTGTGGATAGCAGGGGCAGGAATCCTGCAGCCCCTCCAGAGGTTGGTGGACTACAGACTTCTGGGACAAGATTTATAATGAGTTGAGAAAAATGTTGAAATATACATTTATTAAGAAACCAGAGGCCTCTCTTCTTGGAATAATAGGTTTGGAATTGCCCGAAAAAGATGTTAGATTGTTTTTGTATGCCACAACTGCAGCTAGAATTTTGTTAACTAAGAATTGGAAATCACAAGAAGTCCCGACAGTGGAGGAATGGCAGATGAAGATGATGGACTTTTTGGAGCTAGCCGACCTGACTGGAAGAGTCCGCGACCAGAAGGAGGAGGAGTACCAGGAGGAATGGATGAAATTTAAAGACTATTTAGTTAAATATGCTAAGATAGCTTAACTGGAAAAAATGCAAATTCCAGATAGGCTTAGGATTTAATTATGTAATTTTAGAGAATAATATGTTTAAAGTTAAAATGAAAACAAAGTAAGAGGTTAAGTGATTAAGTTAATTGTATGAGAAAATAGGTTTTGGGAAACTGTTACAATGATATACACTGAAATTCAGCCAGGGGGATTTGAGGAAGTCACTTAACAATGTTACTAAGATTGGATCAAGTACAGTCAACTACAACTCCCATCTTTCCTGACCATTGGCAATGCTGGCTGGGACTGCTGGGAGTTGGAGTGCAACAGCACCTGGAAAACCACAGGCATCCTCGTCCTTAGCACCGATAATACTGAGGTAGTTGGACCCATAGTTTGTATAAGGCAGCTTCTTATGTTCCTTCCTTAAGCAGAAACTGCTGAAAGCAAAGCATCTTCTTTAGGGTGCTTCTGTATGACTGCAAAACAAACAAACAAACAACAACAACAATTTGTTTATTTACAGCGGTACCTCGGGTTATATATGCTTCAGGTTACATACGCTTCAGGTTACAGACTCCGCTAACCCAGAAATAGTGCTTCAGGTTAAGAACTTTGCTTCAGGATGAGAACAGAAATCATGCTCCGGCAGCGTGGCGGCAGCGGGAGGCCCCATTAGCTAAAGTGGTGCTTCAGGTTAAGAACAGTTTCAGGTTAAGAACAGACCTCCAGAACGAATTAAGTACTTAACTCGAGGTACCACTGTATACCCCAGCCACTCTGGGCGGCTTCCAACAAAATATTAAAAATACAATAAAACATCAGACATTAAAAACTTCCCTAAACACCCACAAAGACATTTTGAGTGTGTTTAGTCTTTACTGGCACCATCTTCTTGTTCTGTGGCAATTGCACAATATCTAGTCCCCTTGTGCTAACCAACACCCATCCATGCCACCCATTATTCCTCTACACACCAGGCCAGACAATTGTGCTAGTTACTTCATGCCTGAAAGGCTTGCATTGCAATTACAGTGGAAGATTTAAACATTTGCAGTAACCCTGCACTTAAAAAGAAAAGGCAGAGGATAACAGGAGGGGTGAGCACAAATGGGACTCACAGAGTGGGAAAGGAACAAAAGTGTTATTTAGTCTAACCCCGTCCAATGCAGGAATCTTTTTGCCCAAAATTAGGGTTGGCATATTTCAAAAAGTGAAAATTTGCACACAAAAGCTGTTGAGATTCTTTTTTTGCAAAAAAAGAAGTTTTTTAAGCTATTTTTAAGGAAATTCGCCAAAATCTACACTTCAGACATGGGTTGTCATACATTGTCCAGATTTTCCCGGACATTCAACCGCTTTCCACCTGGGCCCCGTTTCCGACAGCCAAATCCCAGCTATGTCCGGGAAATTCCAGACGTGTTGCAACCCTACCCAACGTGGGGCTTGAAACCGCAAACCTGAAATTAATAATCTTATGCTCTTATTGACCGAGCTATTCCAGGAGTCAGAAGGACATCTTTTAGATTCTTCATAAGCGAGTGTGCAAATAGTGTCAATGACATCAAGAAAGGGTGGTGTGGAAATAACCCTTAAGCACAGTGTCTTAGAATTAGGTTTATTGAAAGCAGCGGGACTAGCTCCTGAGCTAACATGGTTAGGATTGAGCTATAAATGTGATCGCAGGAGTTAGGACGGGGGATAGGGCTGAATTGCAACAAGAGAGAAAAAGAAAGAAGGCAAGGAAAAGGCTTGAGGGGGGGGGTCACCAGCATTTCCTTTCAAAAGGAGTGTTTTCTATAAAAGGCAGACAGTATCTTTTTGTTCTTTAGAAGAGGGTAAAATATTTATGAGATTATGAAACCAGGGGGGTGACGATCAGGTTGCTGAGGCCAGAGTTAGTTTTAGTGCCTGGGGTATGTAAATAAATATTTTACGCCATGTTTATCGGTTGTGGCTGCAATCCTGTGAACCCTTACTTGTGAGAAAGCGCTGCTGAGATCTGTGGGACCTACTTTTGAGTAAACAGGCATACTGGGCTGTTAATTGTGTACTTAATGTGTATGGATCTGTGTTACTGGTTTCATATGGCTGCCTCATCAACAGTTGTATATTAGAGACTGTGATTTACTTCATGTTTCTATCTGATAATACTGTAATAGGCTTTCCCAAACCCCAATTTGGGAATTGAAGAGTGTGGCTGCTGGTCAGATTTTTTTTTTTTTTTAAAAAGGATTTTAGTTGCGGTGGTTGATTTGACTGTTTCCTTGAATATTTTACTTTCAGTTAGGCCTTTGATGTGAGGGCCTGTATACTCGCTTCTGTAACTCAAACTGAAATTGGTTCTGAGTTAGGGCAATGATTAATGTTTGTATGCTGTAGTCGGTAAACAGATTTTTTAAAAAACAATTAAAAAGAAATTTAAAAGAGAAAAAAGGGAACAATGGAAGTGATACACAGAAAAGGGAAAGACAAAGCGGGGTGGGAGTAAATGAAAGGAAAAAACTCTCTCTCATTTTCAAAGTGACGCATTCTATTTTCTTGTTCCCTATAACTTGATAAAATGCACCCCAAATTTCTCTAGAGTCCTTCTTCAAAGGATTCCAACCTGCTTTTCTCCTTGCTGTTCGGCAGATTTGCTGGAGGGCCATTAAAAAAAAAAAAAGCGTTTAAGTTAACCAAGTTTTCCCCTTTATTTCCATATGGCCTCATTTAAGGTAAATTCCCCAAGATTGGCCTGAACTGCATCCACTGAGCTATTAACATGCAGATGTTAATAGCACAGTGAGATTCATAGTGTCACCTTGGCAGGCCGGAGTTAACATTCCAGGCCGATTGTTGTGGTTGGGGGGGGGGCTTTAAGGTTTGGTGGGTGTCCTCCTCTCCCTTATCTCCCAGAAAAGAAAAGAAAATTTCCAGGGAAAAGAACCTTCCTTTCAGGCTCTTCAGAGACTGATAAACCAGAGTTAAAAAAAACATACCCCAAGCCCTCCTCTCTCCCCCACCCCTTCCAGAAACCCTGGTCCATTCTTCTCGGCTGACTATATGTAAACATAATACATAAAGACTTTTAAGGAGGGCTAATCCTTCAACCCCCTTCCAGGCTTCAACTCCCCCCACCACCCCACCCCTCCAGATCCCAGATTAAGGAGCTGTAGCCTCGCCTTCCCCCTCCAACCAAGGCTTGCTGTTTAAACTTGCTTTTATCTAATTTATCATTGACACTTTGACACCACATTAAAATCAAGGAATCCGCAGCCACACACACACGCTCGCCTCATCTTTCCTTTTCCCAGACTTCTCTTCCGTACTTCATCCCGCCGCATATATATATATATATATCCCCAACCCCAGTTATTCCCCTGACGTTTATTAAATGAAATAACACAAGCGCAAGCGCGCACACACACAGAGAGAAAAGAGGATTCAGGGATATGACGCTTCAGCTCTGGAAAGTTATTAAACAGGGGAGCCGCTGCCCATACAAAATTAAATTCCTTATTGATCCTCTTCCTATACATCTAGCCAATTTATTATTAGTAATCAGATCTATAAAATACAGAAGAGGAAAGGAACTGATCTCGCCAGAATTTTACCCAGCAGAGAGCAACAATTTCCAGCACCCTTAACAGTTCCTGGGATTATTTTAATGGGGGCGTGAGAGTGGGATAATGTGCTTTAGATATATAGTGTATACTTATTTAAATACCACTACCTCAAGTTTTTCATTCGGGTTTGATTGAAGAGGAGAGGAAAACTTGCATTTCAAGAAAGAATCCTCTCTCGTCAGTTGTTGTTTTTCCGGGGGGGGGGGGGGAGGCGGGGTGTATGAAATTGGAAACATCTCTTTTGTATAATATTTAACATAGTTTATGGTTAGGTTCGAAGGTTTGGTGCAGAGGGGGTTAACATTTGATCCTATCTCACTCTTCTGTTCTTATTTTTCAAGATGTTTCAAAGCAGAACATAATTGAGGGCATAAGCGACACCAATTTGGAGTGCTTTTTTTTTTTTTTTAAGCCCAAATTCAGTTGGTTTGATTTGAACAATAAAAATTCCCTTCAAAGGCTCGGTTGCAAAGGAAAGTTTCAAAACCGAGCAAAATACTCCAGTGTATATTTTTTCATTGAACTGTGGTTTCTTGCAAAGGACGGTTTAATATTCGCATGCTTGGACTATTATGATAAATAGTGATGCTTCTTTGAAAAGAACAGATTTCTCTTTAAAATTAAATTAAATTAAAATTAATACTTCTATAGTATAGTTCAAGCATTCAAAGTGTTTCCTTTAAGTATCTCAGTTGCGCTTACAACAGCCCTGTAAAGCAGATCAGTCTTAATCCCTATATCCCTATACTGGAAGAGGGGATGAGGCTGCTTAGGTTTTGTTTTTTTAATGTCACCATTAAGAGGAAAAACCGTCCTGAGGCAACATATGATTAAAATATACCACACTACATGTATAAACCACAAATATTCAGCCTCACAAATACCAGAGTATAGTTTATTGCTACCACCACCCTACCAATAAAATAAAATAAAACAAAACACAACTTTTTAAAAATTAGACAAAAGGGGAGGGCGGTCTTCAGGGCTTTCCTTACACCTGGAATGATGAAGCTGCCTTATGCTGAGTCAGAGCATTGGCCCATCTAGCTCAGTACTGTCTACACAGACTGGCAGCAGCTCCCCAGCATTTCTGACAAAGGACGTGCCCAGCCCTACCTGGAGTTGTCAGGAAATTGGACCCGGGACCTTCTGCAGATGCTCTACCACTAAGCTACTTGTCCCGTTGGAGCAAAGCTGGTAAATTGTCCCAGAGGTGCGGGGCAACTGCAGACAAGGCCCTTTCCCCTCATGCTGGTCAACCAAATTATTATCTGAGGCAAGCAGGTCAGTAGGGCTCTTCCAGCTGATATCACACTAGTTATACGCAGACTGATATGGATGGAGGTGGTCTTTCAAATAACTGGGGGCCCAAATAATGGGCGTAGCCAGGATTTATGTTGGGGGGGAGGACACCCACCTGTCATCCTCCTTTGTCTGGCTCTGTCTAGCAGATTCAGAATGAAATGTCTCAACAACTATTTTAAATTGCTGTTTTAGATTACTTTCTTTTGACCCCAAGTGCTCAGAAAAATCTGTCGAACCATTTCAAATAGTCTGATTATTTCTACTTTTAGTTACCGTAAGTATTTTTATTTATTTACTTGATTGGGGGGGCAGCTGCCCTTCCACCCCCTGGCTATGCCCATGGCCCAAACCTTTTAAGACTGTGAGGAACCCTTGGCCCTCCCGATGTTGCTGAACTACAACTCCCACCACCCCTAGCAAGCATGGCCAACAGACATGTTTGTTGGGAGTTGTAGTTCAGCAACATCGGGAGGGCCAAGGGTTCCCCACAGAAGGAAAAGTGAGGACAAGGCTTCTATATCTTTGGTAGCTACACTGAAGAGGGAATTTCATAAGGAGAGTGATGTCAGATGCACCTCTTGAATTTCCTATGCAGCTTTCAACATCCCTTCAGAGCGGGGATTTTAAAAATTGGATTTGGAAATTATATAAACGCCCCTACTTTTAGCTGTTTTTGTATATGCAATTATTTTGTATTGGTTTGTGTTTCATTGTGAAATTGCTGCAAGATGCTTCGTGGGAGGAGATTCGTAAATGAAAGGAACAGGAGCTTTTAAACCACTTTCCCACCTTTGAGAGCCATTTGGAAAGGAGGAGTCTTGGGGGGGGGAGGATCCTCAGGCCCTCCTCTCTTCATGCTTCTCTGCCCCCTCCCAAAATTCTCTCTTCCTGTGCTTGCTATTGTGAAAAGCAAGCACCAGCTTCTGCTGGACTTCAGTCCAACTAGGGAGCTCGTGACCAGATCCAGACTACAGACATTGCAACTGGCAGCCTATTAATCCTTATTTTATACTGCACCAACCTTTAACAACACAAAATATTGCAGGATACATGTTGATTTATTACGACTAGCCAAAGTGACTGCGATCAAACCTCTGTCGTCGTCGGAGGGAGTATGTCTCTGAATCCCAGCTGCTAGGAATCACAAGTGAGGAGAGTGCTGTGGTGCTCATCTCCTGCCGTTGGGCTTCCCATAGTTTTCAGGTTCGATCCCCGAATGGGACAGCTGCATATTCCTGCATTGCAGGGGGTTGGACTAGATCAAGCTTCCTCAACCTCGGCCCTCCAGATGTTTTGAGACTACAATTCCCACCATCCCTGACCACTGGTCCTGCTAGCTAGGGATCATGGGAGTTGTTGGCCAAAAACATCTGGAGGGCCAAGGTCGAGGAAGCCTGCACTAGATGATCCCCAGGGTCCCTTCCAACTCTTTATGTATGATACCTAGTTGGCTGCTGTGAGAACAGGATGCTGGACTAAAAGGGCCTTTGGCATCATCCAGCAGGGCTTTTCTTATGAAGCCAGCAATGATAAGTAGCCTCCCAGAAGTACAGCGTGCCATTGTGCCCTTGGGACTTGTGCAGGAGAACTTACCTGCCATCTCAAGACGGTCATCTCACCCCTTGCTTTGTAGGAGGAGCCAATGTTTTCTAGATCCTGCTTGTCCACTGATCCCAGCATAGCCCACGAAACCCTTTCCTACTCCAGCAGTTTCAAACGTTTCTTCCTGACGTTCATTGCATTACTAAACACACTTTTGGGGGCAGAGGCAGCATTAATCTCAAAAGATCCTACTCTTGACTCAGGGTTGACACAGAACTTTAGTTCCTTTTCCCTAGTGATAATGCTGAAGATCCCAATTTCTGTCCCCACAATCGCAGACACATGAAATATATGCTGTTTAAAATGAAATTTTAAAAAATTAGATATAGCAAAAAACCAAACAAACCAAAAACCCAAAACCACCAGCAGCACAACACTTTAATTTTCTTCATATCTAAGATTTGGGTTTGATATTTGCCCCCACTGGATCATGATAATGCCAGATCTCGCCTGTCTTTGATCCTCTTCCTCCAGTTGATCTGAAAGTGAAACATGTCTGGAAGGTGGTCCTATGAGGTTTAATAATAATAATAATAATAATAATAATAATAATAATAATTTATTTATACCCCGCCCATCTGGCTGGGCTTCCCCAGTTTTGGCGGGAAAAACTTGGGTACGGTGCAAAAGATCTCCTAGTGACTTAGGCTGAAAATTAGGCAGAAATGTCTATTGATTTCCATTTAAATGTTTCATTTGTCCAGTGCAATGCTGTGTCATAAAAAGGGCAGGCACAATCAATCAGGGACTGTGCAGCTAGATCACTCCCACAATAATTGACTTAGCCTGAGTCCCTCACACCCACCTATAGCTGTATGCTCTCCATCTGCAGCTCTCAACCCCTGGGTAAAAACTGCCCCATCGTTTTGACAGTCAGGGTCAAAGGACCATGAATTGAAGGAATCCAACATCAATCTCCACTAAATATGCTTAAATCGGTGCTTTTCACGGCATTCTCCAGCTCTTCAAAGCAAATCAAAAACCTGCATTTGTTAGAATGCACATTTGATTCAAAAGTGGTTCTCCTTTTTTTATTTACTTACCATATTAAGTTTCCAATCCTGAGCACACTTGACTGGGAGTAGATAGAACTGAACTTAGCGCGATTAACTTCTGAGTAAATATGCAGTTTATAATTTGTTTTGTCCCATCCTTTCTCCGGGGAGCTTGGTGGAGTGGGGAGGGTGCATATTTTACCCTAACAACCCACCCCGTAGGTGGATTAGAATGACCAGAGAGAGTGATTGGCCACTTAACATGGTTTTTGGCTGTGTGTGCACAATGCACACATGCAAAGAACACACTTTGATGCAAAGAATTCTGGGAACTGTAGTTTTCTCCTCACAGGGGTATAATTCTCAACAACCCATAACAGACCAGTGCCCAGAATTCTTCGAAAGATGTAAAGTACACAGCTTTAGTTGTTAGCGCCACATTTAGCTACTGGCATCAATAGCATTCCCCCATGCTAGTTTTTTGGCTGTATTATTTTGATTCTACACTGTTTTATGCTGGTTTTTAATGTGGCCTTAGCCAATGTTTTGCCATCTTGGCTACATTATTATGTTATGTGTCTGGGTGCCCTTTTACACTGTTTAGTGAACTTACCCAGCTGTTTTGTTGAATGGGTGGTAGGGGGATTTAATAAGTAAGTGGCCAGATTCCCTCAGAGGTAAATTCCAGTGGGGCTTGGTGTAAGATTGCAGTTTTGCCTCACTTGTGACAAGACTCAAATGGCAGAGCTGTAGTGTTGGTGAAAGAGACAATGTGTGGTTCTTCACAATGACATGGTGTTAAAGCGGAGTCCTTTTACCACCTGTACCAACCTCAGGTAGCCATTGGCTTTGATTGCTGCTGTTATATTTCCTCGCAGGAATAACCCTGAGCCCTCTTAGTTGTCACAGGTTGGAAGAATTCAGCTTTCTTTGGCTCAGAATTTGGGTTACTTCATTGCAGGAAAGTAAGATATGCACATTTTACTGTGTGGAATTTTGCTACTCACAGCTCTTCAGGTCTGCACAGAAGGAAACGGGCGCCAAAAGTTGGTCTAAAAACATGAATCTTTGTAGCATTTGAACTGGTCAGCTACTACTAAGATTGTGAATAAGAGGAGCTAGAATGGAGGAGGAATGATATATTTTGGGAAGGAGTGTGCAAGCTTTCAAAGAATTAATTTTTCGCCTGCTTACTGAAGAACTAGAAGCCTGTGGTCGTGGAATACACACAAAATCGGAAAGCTTGCATTAGCTTAAACCCATCAAACTATTCCCAGCCAATAAAACATATATAGCTTTTGCTACTTCATTATCTTCTGCAGAAAGCAGAACAAGACAACCAAACAGCCATAAACAGGATGACTCCTCAAGCTACGTAATTTGTGAAGGGAGAAAGCTTCTGTTAAAAACAACAGCAACATACACACACGCTTGTTTTATTTAAAATGTCTTTTTATTCCTCAGTCAAGGATCCATATTGCACACTGGGGATTACAGTTTTTTCCCTTATATACAGTACATACAACAACTTAAAATAAATAAAGGTACATATCGCTGCCTCCCCCTTTCTCTCCTGCCCTCTTCTCAAGTCAAGTATATTTTGGGAAGGGTGTTGGAAGGAGATGGAAAACTGAACTCTCTCTCCCCTTCCCTCCGTGTGTTTCATTTTCCAAGGTGTGTTCCAAAAATGGAAAGGATGCTTTAAAAAAAAAGAATAAAAATGGTGATAGGAAATGCAGAATTTTAAGGAAATTCATTTGAAGATGTAATTGTAGCTACATGTAACCAAGGCTACAATCCTATACTGTACATGTTTACCGGACTTTGGATTGCACTGCAAATCATATACATTATTCACTGGGAAAAGCTGACTTTTCACTCTCTCTCCATCTCCCATTTTCAATTCCTTTGGAGGAAAAAAAGTAATAAATATGTTTGGGGTCTTTTCCTAAGTAAATTCCTCTTCTCTGTCTTTATTAATTAAAGTTTCTTAGCTCTGAACCATTCCCAGATTACTAGCACCTCACTTGCGTGATTTTCCTTATTTTTCCTTCTTGAAAAATGGAGAAGCACTTATTTAAAACCTGAAAGTGATGGTCAGTGTGGTGACTCCATATTTTCTCTTCCCTTTCTTCCAATCATCTCTCTCTCCCTCTCCCTGCCCCCTTCAGCCTTCCCTCAAGTCTGCCCAAATATATCTTTCTCTCTTGCACAGTTCAATTGATTTACCTGAAAACAGAGGCTCTTTCTGCTTTACATTTCAAAGCTAATTATGCAAGGCAAGGAAAATGTGTGTGTGTGTATGTGTGTGTGTGTATATATATATATATATATATATATACACACACATATATATATATGAACTAAGAGCACCTGAGTCTGGCAGGTAGGGGAACACACTAGAGATTGTTCTGTTTGTGTGAGGTTTTTAATTTTTTTTCTACCTTTTCAAAAAGCAGTTGCACTCTACAAAAGGTTGTTGCTGATTTTTTTTTGAAGTATTTTACTTTTTTTTTGTCCATTTCTTCCCCCAAATAATCTAAGGAGGCCTGCTCACTCTCTCCCTTGTAAAAAGTGGGTCTTCCAATCACCCTTTTTGAACTAATTTGAAAGCTGCCACCACTCTGTTGTGAACAATTATTGTATTATGTTGCTAAAATATGAGTTTCCTTTGGGAGCTGTAGAAAGAACTAACACAATTCTCAGGCATGTTTACTCAATTGCTTTCTGAGTTCAAGTGGGTTTACTCCCCTGTGCATGGAAAAAAACAACCCCACCCATAGCCAAAAGTGTTGCATCCAACTAAAATTTTACTCAGGCTAGACCCATTCAAGGACCCAAGTTAGTCATACCCATTCATTTCAATGGGTCTCCTCTATTACTAACACTGGATACAGTATTGCAACACTATAATTAAAGGAGCAAAGTTATTGGTACTCATTCATTTCAGTGGTTCTACTCTGAGTATGAATACCATTGGATGCAATATTGCAATACTACAGTAACCTGGACTAAGCCCCATTGAATACATTGGAACTGGCTAGTAGGCAAACATACACCCACTGTTTGCTTTTCTTCCTATATGTTCATGGAGCTTTAAGGACACAATCTAGGGGGGAAAGTCTTATGGAACTCACACAGGAGGATATTAGCTTTAAAGCCCCAGAAAAACACACCAATGACTGCTTCTCTATATTTCCGCCACTGGAAATTTTTGATGTGTTCAATTTGCCCATCTTCAGCTTCTATCAAATATTTTAAGATCTTAAGTTATTTGTGTCTATTTATAGCATTGCAAAACACTACCAAAAATCTTTCAGAAAGATACAGCAAGTTGCCAAGGAATTTTAGGATGTAAAAAGGGCATTTACAGATGGGGAGAAGAGGGATTGTTACATTCTGCACACAGAATAATTCCATGTTGTTGAGAACTTGTTTAAGGGATACGAGAGAGAATATTTAGGCATTTCATGGAATGCAATTCCAGCATGTATGTCTATTTTACACACTCATCCATATGCTTTCTCCCCATCTGTTAATAGGCTGCAGACACCACTTTCTTGGAAGTAAGCCCAGCTGCACTCAATGGGGCTTCCGTCTGAGCAGAGACAAGCACAGGATTGCACTGTGTGATCTCATCCATTTCAGTGGAACCAACTTACAAGGGCGTGATTTAAAGTCAAAGTGAGAAGTAAATCTCAGTAGGATTTACTCCCAGTTACGTAAATCTGCTGAGGACAACAGCTTCAGGACTGCAGCCTCAATTGGCTAACTTTAATCTAGACTCAGTTTAAGCAAAATAAGCAGGCGGAATTTCTTCCAACTACTGTTGTTTTCTACAAGTATCTGTCTTAGCAAAAACACGCACACATAAGGCATAAATAGAACGCTGTGATGAAAGTGCAACAGTGCTGCAGAGATGATATTGGCTTCTACAAGTAAGGCTTAAATCGTTTTTTGTTTTAAATTTCTTGCACAAGAATAAAGTGTTTGTACACGGCATGAAGTATTTCATGCATTTTTAGTTCTGCAATGCAATTGTGAAACCTATCGTTGGTTAGAACAGTGGATCCCAAACCCTTTTTGCCTCCATGGGCCACTTGAAAATTGCTGAGGCTCTTGGCAGACCACTTAGTGGTTTTTCTGCCTGTTGTAGCAATTGGAAATTCACTGCGCCAGATGCTGTATGGTTTTTAATTGTATTTCTATTGCTTCTTTTATTCCGTAAGATTAAAACTGTAATGCAATAAAATGCAATAGAAGAAATGAAAGAAAGACAAATACAATTTTAAATATCAGGCCAACTGAATGGAGCTCGTGGTCTGGGAACTCCTGGGCTAGAATGTGCAACCGATTTGAAAATGCCCCACTTTCATATCCTATCTTGCACTGATAACATTGACATATGCCAACAGGGGCAGGGGGAAGAAAGAGAGGCTCCAAGGACCATTGCGGACAGTGTTGACTGTCCAAAATGTCATCAGCTACTACTACACAAACTGTAAATATTTTTGCATTTCTAGGAAAAAGCTCAGAGGTCATCCCTGCCAGTAGTAGGCAGACTGAGCTGGCTGGTTCTGGTGAAAGATGGCACTGCTAGCAAAGGTGAGCAAATTGCCAAGTTATATCAGCTCTTATTATGATAGTTATTACTACTACTGGAGTGGGTGCCGCTACTGTCTGGATTTCATAACTTCCGACACCTCAAAACCATGCCAAACATTTGGGGACGTGTGTGTCTCCCTGGCAAAGGGGGCAATTAGCAGATCAATTAGGTTACATCTTTAAAAACCTCATATTTTCACAGGGATCGGACAATACACATTTGCCAAATAATCTGACTGTAACGGCCTCCTTTGAAAGGGCCATCACTCAGGTGAAAACTAAGAAGTTCCCATGTTTACATGCACTCAAAATAACCAGGGCTGTTGCTTAGCAGAAGATAACTTTGAAATAATAATTAAAAAGAAAATAAAAGAACAATACATGCAACTTTAAAAGCACACTTGGATCTTTCTTACACTCTTTGGACATATGTGTGAATGTTCTCCATGCTGCATTTTTTTTAAAAAGTCACTTTTTAAATTTACGTACAGGCTAGCAAATATGGAATGTATATTTGCATCACAGCTGCAGGAATAACACGCACATTTAGTGTCATGTATGGAAAAAAATGTCTGTGAATGCACCTGAAACTGGTACATTGCAGCTTACAAAAATCCAGCAACTTCCCATCTGTGAAACACACTCAAAGAGACAAAGGTGTGTTCTCATCAATTTCAATGGAGGAAGCAGACCAGAGCACAATTTACTTTGCACAAATGCTTCCTGCACAGAAACGAATGGGTCTATATACCGGTACATGTATACACATGTTCCATCTGATCATCAGAGGAAACGTGAGGTTCTGTATTTAGAAAAAGGAGATTGCAACCCTGCTCTACAGAATACTACTCCTGGTAACCCTCAGATCACTGGATGAAATAACCTTTTCAGCTGAAACTGTTTTGTTTTGTTTTTTTTTAAAAAATTAATGGCAACTGTTTTTAGATGTTTTAAACTGTGTTTTTTTTTAGAACCTTTTTTCAGGGTGGGGAAAAGGATGTTGTTTGCTACCCTAAGGAGGAACGGTGGGATAATGAAGTTAATATATAATTTATCACCATCATCCTATAATCCATGGGATTTTTGCCACCAAAGAAGCAGGACTGCACCCCTGTAACGTGCTTCCAGAGAAGTAAATTCAGTGGGACTTGTTTCACAAGTAAAGATGCTTAGCACTGCAGCCCTAGTCTCTGAGGTGCTTCCAAACCTGGCAGCTGCTAATACTTTCTTGAATAATACAATTCAGGATAGGTATATGCACACATTGTGTACTCGTAATTTCCTCCTGCACGTTAGCATACACATACATAAACCACATGTGTTTTGTACGCACAAGCTGACAACATAGGCATTCATGTGATAAGTACGTGCTCTTTCCAACATGTAAAAAAAGAGGTGGGGCTGGCGAGTTGAATACCACCACACCAATCCTTGAAAAAGGAACACATATCTATGCATAGCTGCATGTACATTTTAAAGAACAATGAAACTGAAATTACATGCAAATTATACACACATACACACAAATGAGATGGGGCACAATCCGCCTGGAAGTTCTCCTGCGTGACCCCTCTAGAGATGAATGGGTGATGCACAAGATGGGCTCTCATGCACCTCCCATTCAAAGGGGTTTGTGAAAGAGGAACTCCTGGTGGATGGTGCCTGTGATTCCTGTGTAGCAAGTGGGGCAGACGAACCAGAGAAGAGGTTATTCTTTCCTTATATAAGGAGATATGTAAAATGTCCCTGCTAACTGCAATCTCCTGTTTGTGCCAGACCAAAAAAAGAGAGAGCAAATCTTCTATTTGCTGCTTTCTCGTGCTTGTTAACAGTTAAGAGTATTTCTTATATTTATATAAAGGAAAGGGAGAGTGGAGCAGTGTTTAAGCCCTGATCCTGAGGAGAAGGCTGTGTATGCATGCACACTGTAGTGCCTGCAGATAAATTACACAACTTATGTATGTGTGCATAGGGCTCTCCTGTGGTGTAAGACATGCATTTTCCCTCTCTGAATGTAACACCCCCAAATTCCGCAGCCTTCTGCATACTGGTCAATATGCTCTGGAAACCTCATTCCACAAACTGCTTTCACTGATTGTTGTGTCTTTCGAAGCTGCTCCCCCCACCCCCATTTTAACAAATGCCTTTTATGTCATGTTTCATACTGAATTTCTTTCTTTCCTTTCTTCCTTCCTTCCTTCCTATCACTCTTTCTTTCTGTTTCTCTCTTGTCCGGCTCACTATTACAAAACTCCCAATGAAGTTAAAGGTAGAAATTGAAAGGGGGGGGAGGAGCAGGGAGAGGACATGTCAATATTTGGCCTCCACTGAATTCCACATTCCTCCGAAAATAAGGTGTGCAGTTAAATGAACAGGGCTGTCTGCCTGGCAAACACCAGGACCCCTCCCTTCTTTTATGCAAAGTTGGGCTCAAATTTTGAACACAATAAGACAGGGCTGAGAAGGGTTGTGAGGCGGTTTTTGAAGAAAATTAAGACAGCAGCAAGAAGAAAAATCTCCCCACCCCACCCCCGTCATATTCCTCCAGTTTTCCCAAGTCACCAGAACAGCCAAAAAGACCAGGCTATACAAGTTGACAGGAAAATAAAAAAAAAATAAAAAGCCCACAACCCTCTTTTTTTCCCTTCTGATATCAGCAAAAACAACTTACGATCTAGGCAACAAATATTCAAAGCTCGTTACTGAAAAGGGGGAGTTTTCAGTCACAACAATGTTAATTTAGTCCTCCACATACAAAGCACCCAAGTTATCTTGTGTTCCCAGGAATAATCTGGTTTCATTCTTTTTGTTGTTGGGGGGAAAAAAATCTGGGGGCAATTAAGGTGGAAATCCTCCTTCATCAAGGTAGCCCAAAGGAATGTATTCTACCCAAGAGAATTCATACAAACTAATTTAAACCCATTTTTTTCCCCTTTAGGGGCATGGGAAAGCTACTCTTCATTTCCTTTCAAAATTGATTTGAACAATACAAATTCACCTTTCTCTCCAACAAAAATGCAGGTTGGCAAAGGGAAAAAATAAACCAACAGAACTACACTAAGCATATTTACTGAGTTCCACTGGAATTCCACCCTTATTCCTCTCAAAAAGAGTGTCAAGACTGCTGCCTGCAGAAGGCAGAATATTTTGGCCAGGGGGAGGGGGAAAAAAAGAGGTTTCGCTATTTTAAACATGTTTAATCAGAAGTGAGTACCAGAAATTGCAACATGGGGTTATTCCCTTGCAACTGTGTCCAGGATTGCAACCTTTTAAAAGCATCTTATTTTCTCCGTTCCAAGTTCACTTTGATTCACTGCCACTTCCAAAAATCCGTGAAACTCAAGAAGCCAGAATTTCCCCTAAGTTGAAATCTGCAATTTTAATCCATTATTTATTTTGTTTTATTTTCCCCAGGTAAGATTCTTGGGGAGGTGAGGAGGAGAAAATGTTGTTTTAATAGAAGGAAGGTGGGAACAAAGACTGTCCAAAATATGACAATTACCCGGAGCAATAAAAACAAGTCTATAATGGGGGCTTACTTCCAGATAAACATGTTTCAACCTTTGGGTTTAATTCCCAATAATTCCAGAAATATTCACCTTATAGAGAACAACCCCTTCTTTGCACTGATTAAAAAACCGTTCTGTGACCTCCACTGATTGTACAGCAACTCCAGAGTAACAGTTCTGGCTTGTGCCCTGAGATCCAATTTTGAAACGGGGAAATATATAGCTTGAGGTTTGGTTTTGATTTCAGGCAGGCAGGGAAACCTCTGAAGACAAAGAGGAATAATAAAAGGAAAGAACATTTGTTTGTATCAGGGAGGGAGGGGGTGTAGTTTCCTCTGACAGTGTGGTTGGGGGGGGGGGGAGAATCTCTTTTTTCTGCATTCCACTTTGGAGATCAAATTGTCCATCTGCATTTCATTGCAAATTTGCCCCTGGATCCAATTTCTTTTTCCAGTAAATTTTTAAATAAACAGAATGTTACCGAAGGCTACTTAAAAGTCAGGGTTCTATTAGGCAACAAACAACAACCTCCTTTTTAAAAAACACAACTGTTTCAAGTAACCCTTTTCTCTCCCTCTCTTTCTTTCTTTTGGTTCAAGCAAGATCAGGGATTTATTTATCTTTTTTCTTTTTCCCAAATGAAGTTGCGTCACCCACTTCTGCACCTTTTCAGTAGACAGTAGAATATACTTAATTTTGCTTAAAATCACTTTTTGCACCATTCAACACGCACACACAAACAACCCCAAATTTAGGCAAAAAGAAGGGGGGGGGGGAAATTCCATTCTACTAAAAAAAAAATCCCCTTGCAAAATTCTGCTGTTGGGGATAAAACAGTCACTTTTGTCTTGCTTTAGTTTTAATCAGGAAACGGATGGAGGCTGGGGGGGGGAGGAGTGATGCTTTGATGAGTTTAATGTGCGGTGGTTGAAAGGCCATGCCATTTCTCTTCCAAATTAAGGAAGAAAGGTGGGGGAGGGGAGGGGAGTATACTTTTAACTTGGCAAATGAGGGAGGGGGAGAAGAGAAGGGTCTTTCACTGGGGAGGGGGAGGGGAGGCTGCCTTGAAACTTTCTCATTCCTCACAACATACCCACAACTCTTTTAAATTTCTCTGCATGGAGCAAACCACTCCAGATTAAAAGGAAGGGGGAGGTCAGCTATGCCCCAAACTTCCTTTGTGTCTTTTCCCCCCTAACAGACCTTTTCTGCCCTCCCCATATTAAAATGTTGTGCATATTAAGCCAAAGTATTGCTACCATAAATATCTTTTTTTTTTAATTACAGAACACCAAATTTTGTTCTCCAATCTCTTTTACACTCTTTCAGTACTGCTGTGTTTTTTGTGTGAGTGGTTTTTTCCCCTTCATTTTAAATCATCAGTTACTCCACACTTGAGGCCTACTTCCAACCAAGGTTCAAATTTCAACATTTCAGAAGTTGTGGGATCTTTTGAAGAAAGTGAGGAATGAGAAAGCTCTTTAAAACAAAGCTTTTGTTCTTTTTAAAGTAAAGGAATGCCAGAAATTCCATTTGTCAAGGCATCCTTAAGGGTTAAAAAAAAAAAGTAATCATGATTGGAAAGTCGGATCTCTTCCTACCCTATTTAACACATTTACTTGAAAATAAGTTCCACTGATTTCAGTAGAACCTACTTCTAAGAAACTGTGTTTTAAGATCACAAGCTGCTGTCACCAACACACTTATTTGGAATTAAAGGCCACTGAAACAAAAAATGTTACAGCCGAGTAAATATTTTTTTTTTCAGATTGAAATATCAGATTCTCCATCTCTCTTTTTTTGGCTACATATTCAATTCACTTCGTCCCCCATCCAAAAAAAAAAAAAAAAGTCAACCTGTTGCACGTAAACCAGCTTATATCCTCCATCTAGAATTCCTCTAAACGGTATCCCCGGAATTTCAGGCTGGGGGGCACGGGGATGGCATTGCCCCCCAGCTGCCAGGTCCAAAGCGGGTGCGTTTTGGAGAGGGCGCACGAGTCTTTTACGCACAGAGAGGACGCAGGACACAGATCACCATCAGAGCCGACGACCAAAGCGGGCGTACAGGGAAAGGTACCCATCAAAGAAAACGGATTCCTGGCAGGAGCCGGGCTGGTGTGGAGCAAGCGTTTGCAAGGCGGCGTGGCCCCCTTTTTGGTAGTCTTCCTCGAAATCTTTGGGGGCCTCCCTTTGGCCTGCCTTTCCTGCTCGGCACGCCTGCGTTTAGCGTTCCTTTCTAAGTCGCTGCCGCTTTTGGCCAGGCTGAGGAGGCCGGCTCTGGAGGCGGAGGAACTCCCTTTGGCCTGCTCGGCCCTGCGCAAACCTTTCCCGTCCACATTGAAGCCTTTGGCGTAGCACCACAGCTTGGACTGCCTGATAAGCCTGTCGAATTGAGCTTCCCTCCCCGACCCTTCCTTGGAGTCCTGGTGCAGAGCTGATTCCTCAGCCTTGTCCGGCTCGCCAACGTGGAGGTCCTCACGGGAGCAAAGGAAGTCGGCGTCCTTGGAGAAGTCTTCGCGCTCCGGGGCGCACGACTCCGAAGCTTCCCGAAAGCCTCCCTTTGGCTGCGGGCCCTCGCTGGGGCTGCTGGGACGGGCAGGGAAGACGGGAGAGCTCCTCGCCTCCTGCTTTACTCGGGGTTCCGGGTCCTCACGCGGGGGCACCTTTGGCGCGATGGTAGGAGCCGGCTTGAAACTTTCCAAAGTGGAGGCGCGCAGCGTCCTGGCCCAGAAGAGTAAGTTCGGGTCAGGGCGCAAGGCTTTGGTTACGCCCGAGAGGGCTTGAGGAGAGGCAGCTTGGGGTGGGATCCGAGGAAGCGCCGCCTGCCTGTAGCGGGTACTCTGCACCGAGTCCCCGCTACACAGGGAGCTGCTTTCCGACCCGGAGGAGCTGCCTTCTTCGCTGCTGCAAGATGACTCTTCGTCGTCGTCGTCGTCTTCATCGTCCTCTTCCGAGGAGTCGCTGGAGCTGGCCGCGCTGGACGCGCCGCTGGAATCCGAGTCGCTGGAGTAGCCGGCCGACGTGCCTTGCCTCTTGGGGCCCGCGAAGGATGCCGAGCGACCCTTCTCCTTGCCGAGGCACCCGCAAGCCGAGCGCTTGGTGCGCCCGGCCTCCGCCTCGCCGGGCGCTTGGCTGGTGCCGTGCGCCCTGACGGCCGAGTGGAGGAGCTGCAAGTCGCCGGGGTAAGCGCTCAGCACGCCGGCCAAGAGCTGCTCTCGGCCGCTGCGGCTGTAGCTCTTCGGCAGCGGCGCGGCTTTCTCGTAGCCTCTGGCGAACGGGGCCCCTAAGAGCGCGTCCCGTTTGGCGCAGCCGGCACCCACGTTGGCGCGAAAGGCGCCGTCGGCTGCGCTGTACGCGGGAAGTAACCGGGGCCGGTTGAACAGGTCCCCGGCTTCCCTCCTCTTGCTTTTCCTCTTCCTCTTCCTCTTCCTGGGGGCCAGGGCCTTGCAAGAGGTGCAGAGGGCCTCCAGGTCCGCCTTGGAGATGAGCGAGCACTTGACGGCGCGCGTTGGCACGGACTGGATGGCTTT
This sequence comes from Podarcis pityusensis, assembly GCF_964106645.2. NCBI lineage: Eukaryota > Metazoa > Chordata > Lepidosauria > Squamata > Lacertidae > Podarcis > Podarcis pityusensis. The sequence continues at coordinate 23,053,279 of NC_138038.1, forward strand.
GAGGGTGCGCAGCTCCTTCAGGTCGCAGCGGCGGCTCTGGATCTTGAGACTTTCCATCTTCTTGCTCACGGTGGCCCTCGGGATGTCCTTAAACAGGTCGCTGAAGACCTGCGTCAGGGCGAACATCCGCGTGCCGTTGATCTGCAAGTAGCCCAAAGTGATGCCGTCGATTTCCTGGTAGCCAGCTTGGAAATCTCCATTGTAATCCACGGTGGCGGCGGCAGGAGCCATCCCGCAGGTCAGGAACATGTTTGTTTATCTGCTTCTTCGTAAATAAAAGGGGGGGCTTCGCAGCCACCAGCGGGGAGGGGAGCTAGAAAGAGGGGATCCTCTCCCAACCCCTCCTCATGCTCCCTCCTACCCCCCAAAATCAACCCGCCGCCCTTGAGTGATGAATTTTCCTTTCGAAGGCATCGCTTGAGGCTCCAGAGCCGCCTTTTCTCTCTGCCTTTCTTTCTTGCTCCACTCTAGAAATCCAGAGAGGGTTGCAAAGGAGAAGATTGTGGTCTTGCCATGGTCCTTTCCCTCCTCCTCCTCCTCCTCCTGGTACCTTTCCTATCTTAGTCTGCCGGTGTGTGTTTGGTGGGGAGGGGAGGGAGGGAAGAAACAAGGAATCTCCCCCCTCTCAGCGTGCCTCTTTTTTTAAAAAAAGAGCTCTCCTTTGAATTTGCAGATAGATCTTTAAAACCAACGAAGTCCACAGCCGAAGAAAAAGAGAGACAGTAGCACACACATTAAAAAAAAAACCACTCCGTAAAAGAGGTCTTTAAATCACCCAGGTTGCACACCAAAATCCTTGTCATGTCCACCTTTCCCCCACCCCCCTTTGGCTTCTTTCTTCAAGACAGACTTGGAAGTACAGTATATTATAGGAAACACCCCACGAAATAATTTTCTCCAGAGCGTGAGCTGATTGGGTACTTTAACCTGGTGATGTCATAAAACCCCCAACATTGAACACACACCCCCACCCCCACGTAAAACCCTCATATAAAAAAACCCCTTTCATTTAACAGTCAATCTGACACTGTCCAAAGAAGTAAGAGGAGCTTCGTATATACATGTGAATTGAGAGGCGGAGGTTGTGAAAAGATTTTTATGTATGTGCCTACGTATGTAGCCCATACAGCCATTTCCCTGCCATTGCTCTCTACACAATCTCTGCAATCTTTTCAAAGTACTGCTTTTACATTAAAAAATAAAATAAAATCTGCAGAATATTTCCTTCGAACGTTTTTAATGTTTTAATACTTGCCAACTGTATTACATTTGAAGCCCCCCCTCCCCCGCTTACCAAATCTCTAGCTAGGATTATATATTGTCATAGGCTTTTTTAAAAAATCTGCTTTATTGGGAGGCAAATACAATTTTCTTTGATAGCTTTCTGTCTTTGGGAATGCTTTTTGGAGTGGGGAGAGGGTGATAGCCTTTAGAATTTTATTTTAAACCCCCCCCCCCCCCGCTAAGCTTAAGAATGACAGGCACCCATCAGTTCGCACAAGAATGGCTTGCTCTTTTAAAAACCAGGTCAATATTTTTTTTGCTCTGCAATAATTACACCCCCTATAACATAATTATTATTATTTAAGCACCTTTTATTACTGTTTTTCCCCCATGAATCTTTTGTCTCTTTGTACCTTTCCCAGATAAGTTTTCTTCCTTTCGCCAACCTTCTGAATGAATTGTGTTTTTTAATTAGCTCTTCTTGAGTCCTCACCTTTTTTTTTTTTAAGAAAAAGGAGAGTATTGGGGAGGCAACCGTTTTGTTACTTGCTTACTTACTTATAACAATATATGTTATAAGTTGACCAGCAGGAAGTTGACCAGTTCCAATGTCATTTGAAGTGAATGGGAGCTGCGCAAGAACTAAGAGCACTGATTCTGTGGGTTTTATGTAAAAATCTGTTGGTTGCATTTTCTAGCTCAAAACAGTATGTAAAGAGATTTGACAAATAAAATAACCAGAGTGAAAAACCAGCTTATTTTCTTTGGAGTAGGAAGGTTTCTGTTCTTACATGGAACTGTATCTTTTCTTTTCACAACTGCCATTTCCACCCCACCCCCCAAAAAAATTAAAATTAAAATTGGTGGTGAGGTACAAAAGATACCTCCACACTTTTCATTCCTACACTGCCACATAAAGACTGACCAAATGTTTTCAAATTCAGCTCTCTGTGGTATGTTCTAGACTTCTCAATTGATTCAATGGCCCATTGCATTTGCAACCATTCAGCTGGATTAAGCATCTTAGGTGATTTCCTGTATTTTGCCAGTAAACAAGTTGCTGTAGAAAAGATTCACAAACAAAGCCTTGGTCTTAACTATTAAAATATCCAAGCCACAATTGCGTTGGAATTGAAAGGGAAGGTTTGATTCTGTTTCTCTTCTAAATATTCCATAAAATCTCTTTCCAGCCCATTAAAAAAGAAAAAGGAAAAAAACAAGGGAGTTTCCCACCAGACATGTAAAAAGTTCAGCATTGTCTATGAATGCTCTCCACTTTGATGTGTATATGTCTTATAAATCCTGTTCAGTCTGTAAGGTGTCAAGTGCCATTGATATACAGTTTTTGCATATGATTCGCATTTGCCTCTGTTAAGCCTACAGGTTGTCAGAATTAACCGAGATCAAAGAATCGTAGTTCGTTCCATTCTGTGGGGTCAGAAATGATTATTGATCTTGTTTTTATATAAAATAACCAGCTATATTCACTTCTGTATAAAATTGTGCCTGAAGAAAGCTAGTTTGCAATCTGGTCTTTTGAAGTTGAATCTCTTCCTTTGTCAATTCTTGGAGGTGGACTTTTACTGATTTCCATGGAATTTGCTTTCAAGTAAATATATATATATTTAATGCTCAGGGTAGTATAACCGTCAGGATGCTTAAGCAACAGTTTTGTCCAATGCAGGGCGGGATGTGTAGATGTATAGGTACCATTAATTCATTAATTTTATTAAATTTGTATGCCACCCTTCATCCATAGATGTCAGGGCAGCCAACGTAATTGGTGTGCCAGAATAGGTTTCCAAGTGTGTGTTTTCCGTACCAAGTGTGAAGAAGGCTGTTGAGCAAAGAACAAGGAGCTGCATCCCCACCCTTTTGTAGTACATGGGTAATTCCGCGCTTTTGCCTCTACGAGGAAATGGGTGTTGCAGCTGCTCTTGTGTCCTGCGGTGGGCATGATGTAACCCTCTGCTTCTCCTTGACTTCTCTGGAAAGAAGCCAAGGGCCACAATCCAGTACACAGCTATGCACCTTTCAGCCCATTGTTTTTTACCTTCACTGTTTCTCTTCAAGTTAGCCTGACGATTTCCGGTGGGAAGGCGGCATCCTTTTGTTGTTGCTGCTGCTGCTGCTAAATTTATATGCATGCTTTCCCTTTCCACTAATCTACGTTCTTTCATTTAATTCCACCTTTCTTTAAAACATCCTCTGAGGGAAATGATTTTTTTGCATGTATTGCCAAAAAAAAAAAAAGTTTTTGTTTCGGAAGTTGATCTTAAGTCATTGATTTCTACTTCTGTGAAGGCACAATCCAGTGAGAAGTTCTCCTGCACAAGCTCCATTTATTAAAATTGGGGGCGGTGGTGTTTTTCACGGGAGAACTTCTCCTGGACTGTACCCTTCCCTTTTTTTACTCCTGATTTGGTAAAATGGACTCAGAGGAAAAGTGTCACCTTTGGGGGGGGGGGTTTCCCTATGTAAAATTGTCTTTAGGTCCAGAAATCCCCAGATTTTGTCCCTTCACCATACTTCATCGGTTTTGTCTTTGCTGTCTCTCCTTGTCTCTCATATCTATTCCACGCTGCCTATCTTTGTATATCATGATTATCCAACCACTCCTTCCTCTGTATCTTTTATTCAATTCAGTATCTGACCCCTTTTCTCTGCTATTGTTACCCATGTTGTTGTTTCCCTTTGTAATGGGATCTGCCCCCCACCCACCCTGCCCAGCAATGCAGATTTGATATGGGGACTTAACATCCCCAGATTGGATCTGAATTCAACAGTGCTTTGTTGTTGTAAAAAAAAATCAACAATAAACCAAACGGAATTCACCAACCTTCAGGATAAAGTGATATGTGATTAAAAAAAGCATGTTGTTATTTTGAATGTGGATATTAATGTTGCCCTTGCTATATGTTTTTCAAAAATAAAAAACTGAATCTCTTTTTCTCAAGAATTCACAAACCGAAAAATGCAGCAGTTCCAATCACCGCAAACTGAAACACTTTTTTGTCATCCTGTAGCTTGTCCTTCCCTTGGAAATATTTTCTCCTTAAGGATACAATACATACTATATATGTTTACTTTCAGGAATTTCATTTCAGTCAACAAGGCCTGGGCTGTCCCCACTTACCTGAGAGTAGGGCTCTCAGGAGTCAATGAGATTTGCTTCTTAGTACATATTTCTTGATTTGCACTATTAGCTTCCAAGCAAATTGTGTGTTTAGGGCAGGGATGGCAGTGGCTAGGAACACAATCTTTAAAATTTGAAACACTGGATTAGGAATATACCAAACCATTGGAGGAGTCCCTGATAGCTGACAACTTTATGAGTTGCGTAAAAGAAGAAGGGAGAGATTTGAAGTAAGGGGCATGTGACCTTATTTGCATGTATTTCTCATCAATTATGTCAGTGACCCAAAACCTCTGACTTTTGTTTCTACTGTTTTTTTTAAAAAAACTCAATGGAAATAAATGGGAGGTGCATTTATGCCATTAACAAAAATGAAGGTTTAAGAAATCTTTCATTGGTTAAGAAAATGACCACACTCCCCTAAATAAAAATCCGCCTCTAATTCTCCCAGAAGAAAAAATTCTCTCTGTGTGTGTTTGCGTGTGTGTATGTGTTCATGTTTGACTGTTTCATCCATTTGGGTTCTACTTGTTGCATGACACAGAGGTTTGGATGGGCATCTTAAAATAAGATTCCCCACTCCTTTTTGCAGATGTGAAGAGGAGGATCCCTGATTGGGTTTTTGTTTGTTTGTTTATTCCCACTGAATGCTCAAATTGCAGGCAGCCTAATCAAAGTAAAACAAGGGTGGAGGGATGCTGGTTTGCTCACGGTGGGCAGAATCCTCTGGGAAGGTCTCCTGCACAAGCCTTCCTGAAATGTGCATACTTTTGCAGTGCCATCTTATTTCAGCGCATTTTGTGCAGGAGATCTTCCTCTGTGGCTGTGCTGTACACTGGACTGCCTTAAACTCCATGGGATTGTTTTCCTTTAAAAAAAAGAGAGAGAGAGAACCCTTGTAATTTGTACTTTTGGAGATGGGCAGGTAGAGAAATGCGCCCTTCCCCCTGGCTCTCTTAATTGTGCACACTTTCAAGTGCATATCTGAGCACAAGGTTTTGCCCCACCACAACTGAAGCACTTGTAGCCGTCCTTGATTTCAACCTGCATGCTTGGTATGTGTTTAATAGAGCCGCTCTCGCCCTGGGGAGCTTCTGCCAACACACAATTCAGGACAGCCTCCTTTTCTGTGCACGGCTACCTACGAAGGGATCGAACTGGACGTGATGGGAGCAGGTCTGTGTGTCAAAACCCAACTATGCCCCATGCACAGAGAAAGCAGGTGGATATTAAACAGAATGAAACAGCGGGGGATGCACAGGCAGCGATGCTCAGATTCCCCTTTTCTGCATGCAGCTGGGCTCTAATACAAGAGGTGATCCTGGGGTGGGGAGCAGCTTGGAGCAATGCACACAAGAAGGTAACGTTCAGCTCCTCTCCTCTGGTTCAGACATTTACTCATAAAACTGGACCGCCACCCTGTTCTTTGTGTTCAGAACAGATCTGGGCTGGAATGCACAGATCTGTCACATCCATTTTGCTTGTAGCAATAAGCCAGTCGGGACCAATTCGGGATCCAAGAATTGCTGCTGCTGCTTTTGTTTGGTGGGAGTTGGCGGATTCCCTGTAAGTTTGCTTCAAGTGTGTACTTAAAAACATGTAAGTGTGAGAATACGGTGAAGGCTGCATGATACAGGTCTCCTCTGCTGGGAGCTGTGATTGTCTGCATCCCTTGTGTGAAGCCTGTCTTTGCCCCCTGTGCAGTGTTTATGAAATGGCCCTCGGGTGCCGCAGGAGATGTTTTGTGTGAGTTTATTACTTCGCTGTCATACTCTTCAGTGCTAATCCAGATCTACCCCAGGAGAGTGTCATTCCCTTATAGACCTGTCACGTTTGGCCGTTGCTAAAGGAAACCAATTTTTTTTTAACCATTCCCAAGGCTGTTAACTGAGGATTCCACAGGATTCTTTGCCAGCCTTCAAAAGTTTTCTGCAGTCGATCTTGGGTCAAATTTTAGCCCCCTCCTTCTGCAAGCACTTGGGAACAGCCGAAGCATCGATGCCAGAGGCTCATGTTCACCTTAACGGAGAGCTCACCTGGAAGGTGGGTTTTTACAGTGTCCTTTAAACCTTGATCCAGTCCTAAAGCTGCTGCCATTGGAGTGAGGCTCATCGATTTTGACTGGACATAGGATTGTGTGGCTGCTCACCTGGTTTTGAGATGGGAGCTGCAAATGAAGCCATACTCATTGTGATTAATTCGTTAAGTTCCTTAATAAAGAGAGTCAATCAATGCACCCGTATTTTGCTATGTTTCATACGGAAATGGCTGACTTGCATATGTTTGCAGCAGTGTAAAAAGAGTTCCTTACACCGCCGTGTTTGTTCTTCATGCATTCCAAAATATATGGAGAGTGACAACTTGTTCTTTTAAAATGCACTCATTTCTTGCAAACGTCTTGGTGGGTGGGCAAGGGTGGGGGCCAATTTTCATGCAGAATTTGGGATTAAAAATCCCACCCAAAACAGCACAAGTGCTGTGTCCCTTTAAATTGTCAATTAACCACAGCAGCTCAAGAGATTAGTCCAAATTCTGAATGGTGGTGGTTTTCAGGCCTTGGTGTGACTTGAATGAGTTATACAACTGAGAAACCTGCAAAGTTTAGATGGGTTGTTCACCCTGTTGATTCCAATGACACTTATACAACCACAGTAGTATTTAGCATTTATAAAGCGCTTTATGTGTTCACTATAACATTATCTTGCTCATCCTTGAAAGCACCCCATAACAAGTCAGTGTTATTATACCCTTATTACAGATGGAACATGCTGAGGTTAATCACTGTCTTGTCAAAACCATCTAGTGTCTCTGGAGAGGTATGATTTGAACCCAGGGGCAGCATAGTTCCATAGGTCCTGTCTCTCAGTTCCCTGTTATACTAGATCTTGAAGGAGTGGTGAAAATCAAACGGGAAAAGCAGAATATGTGCATGAATCGAGTTGGGGAAACACTCCTGTGAGCAGTCGCAGAAGCATTCCTGCCTCACCGTGCTCCTCGCTCAGTGGAGGATGCAGCTACCAAATCTCTTGTCAGATGCCCAGCTGACCTGCACTTTCCAATGAATGAAAAGTCCACCACCTCCTGAGGCAGGCAGTTCCACTGTTGAACATCTCTTGCCATTAGAAAGCTTCTCTTGCTGCTTAGTCTAAACCATGGGAAGGCAAACTAAGGCCCGGGGGCCAGATCTTGCCCAATCGCCTTCTAAATCCGGCCCGTGGACAGTCCGGGAATCAGCGTGTTTTTACATGAGTAGAATGTGTCCTTTTATTTAAAATGCATCTCTGGGTTATTTGTGGGCCATAGGAATTCGTTCATTTCCCCCCTTTAAAATATAGTCCAGTCCCCACAAGGTCTGAGGGACAGTGGACTGGCCCCCTGCTGAAAAAGTTTGCTGACCCCTGGTCTAAAGCTTTCCTGTCATTTCTACCCATTGTCCCCTGGAGCAGCAGAAAGCAAGTCTGCTCAGTTGGTGAGAGTGTGGTGCTGATAACACCAAGGTCGCAGGTTCGATCCCCATCATGGACAGCTGCATGTTCGTGCATTACAAGGGGTCAGACTAGATCAGAGGTTTTCAACTTTTTTGAGTCCATGGCTCCCTTAACCAACTACAGTGGTACCTTGGGTTAAGTACTTAATTCGTTCTGGAGGTCCGTTCTTAACCTAAAACTGTTCTTAACCTGAAGCACCACTTTAGCTAATGGGGCCTCCTGCTGCCACCTTGCTGCCAGAGCCCGATTTCTGTTCTTATCCTGAAGCAAAGTTCTTAACCTGAAGCACTATTTCTGGGTTAGCGGCGTGTGTAACCTGAAGCGTATGTAACCCGAGGTACTACTGTACATTCTTTCTGCGGCACTCCTGTGGGGCTCAGGAGCCCAGTTATGTCACCCCTTGCCTGCAGAGCTGGCAGCCTGTCACCCTTTTTTGAACACCCTCCCTTGTGAAGTGTTCCCTCAGCCTCCTCCCCTCTCCTTGGGAGTCCTCCGGGCAGCCGCTGCCATCCCTGGTCTTTGAGCTGCCCCCACCCCAAAGAAAGGTGCCATCCAGAGGCACCATTCACCTGGGGAGCTTGTAGCCAGGGCTGCTGCAATAAACAGCTGTGCAAACCTTTGGGAGGCAGAAACGTCAGAGGGAATCAGAGCAGGGAGGGAAGGAAGGAAAGAGGGACAGAGGCCAGTGTTGCCTGCAGTACCCCTGGCCATCATTCAAGGCACCCCAGGATGCTACAGCACACTGGTTGAAAACCACTGGGCTAGATGATCCTCAGGGTCTCTTCCAACTCTTACGATTTTATTATTCTACTTTCTCTGTGGCTACACTAAAGATGTGTGAAGGGCCATGACCATGTCTCCCTTTAACTTTCTCTTCATCAGGCTAAACATTCCCAGCTCTTTCAGCCATGCCCCAGAGGACTTGTTTTCTAGGTCCCACCCACCCTCAATATTCCCATTTGTCTGTGTGCTGCTTAAAATGTGGCACTGAGATCTAGACTCGGGACTCCAGAGGCAGCCTGACAAGCACAGAACAAAATGGCGCTAGATTACTTCTTGTAATCTAGATACTGCACTTCGCTTTATGCAACCTAATATTGTTTTAGCTTTTTTAAGCAATTGTGCTTCACCTCTGGCTCACCAGCTGGTTTTCTTGTGCTCAGCTAAGGCACCTCTCCACATAGACTGCTCCAGTAACTTTGGATTTGAGAAATGTGGTCTAAAACACTGCTTGAGCTGTGGATTTGTTGGGTGTGTATTTTAATTAAGAATGTTTATATTTTAACTTCTGTGTGACTGGTTTTTATACTTCGTAAACAGCTCAGAAGCCTAAGCTGGTCTTAAAAGCAGTATATAAACTGAACAATAATAAATAAGTAAATGATGGTGTTTGAGTCTCCTGGCGTCAGTCTTCTGGTCTGTTAAATGGGTGTAACAGAGGTGCTTCTTTTTGCAGGGTTTGTGTCAGGATGAACAAAATCTCGAACATGAAGAATGCTACATGTTGAAAAGCAGTGGGATTTTAAGATTTGTGGTAAACATGGGTCGTCAAGTAGATTTCTGCCTTTACGGGAGCGGGGGACTATTGTAAGCCTCATTGCCTCCATCTGTAAAATAAGAACAATAGCTGCCAACTTCACAGGATTGTTGTGATAGGGGAGGCAATCAATACACTCCTGCCCTGCAAGTTAATTGATGGGCGTGAAAGGGTCGTGGTGCAACTTGTATGGTGAAACTGAGGCATATGCACACGACAGCTGCCTCCCCGGCCTTCCCCCACCCCAGCAGCAGATTGTCCCCAGTTTCCCAGCCAATTGGGACTGTGCTCCCATTTGCACACATCTCCCCAAATCCCTGACTCTGTCCCTGAGCTTCTGGGTTCCCGACATATGGAGTTGATTTGAGATAGGCAGGGCTGACTCAAGACATTGCGGCACCTGAGGCGAACCACGAAACAGTGCCTCACCCACCCGCCAGGGAAGAAGGGGCGAGTGAAGTCCGACATCAAGAACAGGGGTGGGGGGGAATGAAGATCTACATCAGGAACAAAGGGGGAGTGACTGACTGCTTTGGGAACAAGGTGGAAGTGCGGTGACAGTGGCACAAGAGGGCAGCACGTTCCTTGGATTTGCTGTCAGCAGACTGGTACATATTGATATAGGAATGTAATAGATAAAATGTAAAGAAATATACAATAATAAGAGTACACTCATTTGTAAAAAAGGAATATACAACGGGATAGACAGGAAGTCCAATGTGTTGGTACATATATGATTTTGGAATAGTTTTTTGTCCTTGTTTCTTTAGGTATATAAACTTTGTATACATGCTGAAAATTATATTAGAATAAGCCTTGTGATGTAATGTGATAATGTTTACCGATGTAACATAAGAATGTTAATAAATAAATAAAACTCCAAAAAACACACACAAAAGATTATGTGAAGCGGTGCTTACCTGCCCCCAACCCCAATATCTTATTCAAATTGGCATCCCTGCACTCAGCTATATATCTCACTGGGTGACCTTGAGCCTGTCACTGCCTCTCAGCCTAACCTACCTCACAGGGTTGTTGTGGGGATCAAATGAGAAGGGAGGGAACCATGCATGCCAACTTGAGCTCCTTTGTGAAAAAGGTGGGGTGGCTGTGCCATCCATCCAGCCATTAATAATATCTCCAATCTACTTCAAATCTCCCAGAGATCTATCAATAGATCAGGATCTCCCTTCTCATTCTTCATCACGTGAAGGGGTATGCAAAAAGTTTCATATCCTGGAACTTTATATAAACGATTCCCAATTGCAGGATATTATAAAAGCATGCCTCCTGTCAGAGGGATAAGGGATGAGGTAGAGAGAAAGTCCCAGAAGTTTTGAACTTAAAAATAAATAAGAAGTTGCTGGACAGTTTTATCCATCATGATGTGGCTGGATGTCAGACTCAGCTTCAAAATGCTGTCGGGGCTGGATTTGGGAAGTTTCAACATGAGGGAAGTTTCAGATGCGCGTGAAATGTATCTCCTTTTTTGAAAGAGTTCACCTTGAGGCAAGCAGCTGCATCTTGCCAAAGAAGACGGTGCTATTTTTAATACCCTCCAGTTCAGAGTTCTGCACAAAGTACACATGCGGTCAATTTCAGTATCATAAAAAATAACATTGCATCTTCCACGTTCTCCCCCCCCCCCCAATTTCATCCCTTCAAACTGTGTCTACATTCTCTTGCGTTAATTAAAATGGCTAAATGCAGGGCGTTTTTCTAAACTATTTTCTGCTAAGATATTCCAAAGGAACAGCTGCTCCATGTCTGGAACTTGCCCAGAGCAGGTAGGTTAAACCACTGTGGTTTGCTGTGACAATGCTTTCCAGGGAACCTCATCCCCAGGTTCATCAAAAACACCCAGATAAATTTTTTAGACCTTTCTGTGAATCCCCAATGACTCGGACTTGGTTTCTGCAGGACGCAAGGGCACTCTGGAAATAAAATTAATAATTATGGGAATCATAGAAAGTTGGGAAAACCTGTATCTGGACTATTTTCAGAGGGTGAGGGCGGGTGGCTCATAACACCTAAATGCTCTTCCGTACCAGACCTCCCCAAAAACAAATGAAACCCCTTTCCCATGGAAAACTTCACATCGGGGGAAAATACAGCATAGCTTTATCTCTGACATGATCGTTGTCTGAAGAGGTATGGCTCAGTCACAGGTTGACAACCTCAGATCAGAAGGAAGCCAGGAAAAAATCCCTTGGTTAGTTAACTCTGCTTCTAGAACAGGGTCGGGATTTATTTATTTTTTTCAGTTCTAGGGTCACTTTCCTCCGTTGGAAGCCTGTTGGGTTTTGTATGTTTAAAACAGAAGGCAGGCGAAAAGGAGAATTAACTTTTTTGGGGAAACAGATTCTCGTTTCCTATGCGTCAGAATGCAACATCCCCATATAAGGCAGATCTGTATGTCCTTGTTTACTTTCTTATGATTTTATTGTTTTTTTTTTATTTATTTTTTAAAGGCATTCCAAGCTTGGCAGCCTTTTAGGAGCTACATGCCCCTGGTGGGCAGGGCTGTAAGGAAAAGTGGGTGGAGCAATGGGTGTGATGCGTACCCCCGTGTGGTAGGCTACATTGCACCCTTGCAAAAGTGAGAAAGTTTCTACACTTCCGTCAAGACAAGCAAGAGGCATTCTAGCTAGGCAAATGCAGACAGAGAGGCCTGGAGGGCTGTGTTCAGTCTCTCCCCACTGAGGTTTCCCTCTCCTAGGAGGGCACTTTCTTGTTATGAAACCTTGAAGATTTAGGCTGTAGCTCTGTAAACACTTAACACGGAATTTGGTGCCATTAGATCCAATGGAAGCTTTGCATGGATATCAAAGCCTGGTGTTAGGAAGTCGTGCATTTTGCTTGAAGAGAAGGAAAAGGGAATTGCTAGGAGGAAAATACGCATCCGGCTCTTCAGCCCCTACATGGAAGCTCCATTGAACTATGTCATTTCAGTTCAAAGGAGACTGTGCCAAAGCAGTGAGACTTAAAGTACATGGGGTGGGGGGAAAGGTAAAGGACCCCGGATGGTTAAGTCCAGTCAAAGGTGACTATGGGGTTGCAACGCTCATCTTGCTTTCAGGCCGAGGGAGCCGGCATTTGTCCACAGACAGCTTTCTGGGTCATGTGGCCAGCATGACTAAACCGCTACTGGCACACAGAGGACTGTGACAAGTGCCAGAGCGCACAGAAACACCGTTTACCTTCCCGCCGCAGCGGTGCCTATTTATCTATTTGCACTGGTGTGCTTTCGAACTGCTAGGTTGGCAGGAGCTGGGACAGAGCAACAGGAGCTCACCCCGTCACAGGGATTTGAACCACCGACCTTCTGATCGGCAAGCCCAAGAGGCTCAGTGGTTTAGACCACAGCACCACCCGCATCCCACATACAGGGGGGGAAAGGTAACTTCAGCTGAAATGGAAACACTTGCCCAAGCTTTAAAAATTAACATAAAAACCCTGTTTAGAGAAAGCTTTGAAATGCACCCCCTCCTTCTCTCTATGGTAGTTTGAAAGCTTTGCCAAGTGTCCTTTTTAGTATCAAATTCAGTTCTGCAGGCACTTTCAGAATGAATTGCAGTCCTTTTCAGGATCCACAATGCAATCCTGTACTATTGAGTTCAAGGATATTCATTCCCAGGTGAGTAAAGGATTGTGGCCTTGAGACTTTTGCATTTGTTACAATGTTACGTATGTGTGTTTTTATGTTGTAAACCACTTTGCTATCTTCCTATGAAGGGTGGCAAGAAAAACTTAGCAACAACAACATTAATCATAAATGAGTTTGGCAATCAAGACACTCTGGCACTCTGTTCTCTGAATGCTTAATATAGGAGCAAGAGTTTCAGATATAATTGCTTCATGTGTGTGAATGAGATTTGCTCCTCAGAGAATATGTGTGTAAGGTTGCTCTGTAAAACCTTTTTATTTTTATCTTAGCTCAACCAAATGAGAACTTTCTTCTATGGGCTGTTGCACCCCACAACACAGTTCATTACTAGAATTGTAATGTGTTTGCTACAGTGAGTATCCAAACATGTAATGAGTCTGGATGATATTAATATGCCAAGACAATATGGGTGAATTGTCCAAAGACTCTAGACGACCAGTGGCTGGTGAATTGCTGCTATAGAGCCATTAAATTACATGGCACCTTGCAAAGTAATATAAAGCACCCACCCCTCAAAAAAGCTGGAGATTTAGGTGAGAGCCCTGCCCCAAGGAGCTTTCAACCCGCAGTTTGATAGTGGGGAAGGGAGGAAGAGAGAGGCAGGAGTTATGAGATGAATAGCAGTTGACACATATTCAGGCTTTGTCTGAGGTGGGGGTGATGATTAAGTGGTGAAGCCAAAGGTATCACACACCACTGTGGACATGGACAGTCTCCCAAATGTGTTGCGGGTGTGTCCCCCGCCCCCACCCACTGAGAGTGGAAGCTGCATTGCAAAATCCACAATCACAAAATTCGGTCAGTATTCAAACGTGAATATCAGCATTCAGCCCTCCTTAACGGTTAAATGGATGTCTTGCGGTGTCTATCCAAAATGGGTTGAATGCTGACATCAACTTGAAATATATAAAATCAGGTTTAATGGCCTCATTATTTGTCCAGATGTTGCTGAATGCAGTCTGCACCTGGAAAAGGGATTCCAGAAGGTGGATCCGTTAGATTTGTTGTGCAAAAACCTTTGGCAGGAAGAGGAAAAGCTTCCAGTAGTAACTGTGTGATGCATGGAGATGGTTACCCCATACGAAACCTCAGGCACTCCAAGTGTACATGCTAGGGACAAAATAGCATATGGGTAAACTACCACCACCACCTTTCTTCCATTTCATAAACAATTGGCTGTATACTCGAGAAACTTTTCTGTATAGATCCCCTGAAGTGAATAAAGGGGGGGGGGGACTTAATTGTGTCCATGTAGCTCAGCTTCTTTCCATAACGAAATCGAATTCCATAACTAACATAAATACTTCTACCATATATATAAAATCCAGCCATGTTCATTAAATTCTGTGGGGTCCCCCCCCCCCATTTTTTCCAATAGGATTTTATTTTTATCTTCATTCATTTCTGTATTTTCCTCTAGTTCCCCACAGAAATAGCTTTATTCTGCCTTCCCCTCCCCAAATGATAGCAACCCGCCTTTAAAAAGAATGAGTTTGTACATTCCCAAGGAAAAACATTCATGCATCAGTCTTCAAGACAGGGGGAAAAATTGTACCATTTTTCTGCCTGCCTTTGACATTTTCCATATTACACAGTGATTTGTTTCTCTGCTTAAAAAAAAAGAAGCTTTGCCTCAGCTTCTTATAGAAAGAAACATTTATTTTTGCAAGAGAAGGCTTGCAGATTATGAAGAATGATAAAAACAGACCTTTCTCTTTGCAACTCTTTTTTTTTTTCCAGGTGAAAATTGTATTTTGAGGTTTCTGTGTATAAACTCAGACAGATGAGAATGCAAAGGTTCGGGTGAAACGTCTAAGGCATTTTATTCCATTGAGATCATCAATTTGATTTTAACAAGTTATCTTTGTTCCATAACTTGAATTACAACAGAATCCTAAAAGTGTCCTGATCGCTCTCCACTACCTGGGTTGCATTCACAAGAGACACGTTAGATCGCCTTGGGGCTCTTTGTTTTCTTATTTCCCATGTCTGTACGTAAAATGAAAAACTTATATAGACTAGAAAATCCATTCACTTCAGAGGTAGTGTTCCTCAACTTTGTATACTGAGACAGTCCAGATGAAAATGTATTCCTCCCCCCCAACACTCTGTTAATTTTCTTATTGAACCTTGGGCCCAGTCTGCTAGAGAGTTCTCCTGAGCAGGGACACTCCTGCACACAACTCCCATTCATTTCAGTTCAGCTATTGCAGGAGAACTTCCAGATGGATGGTGCCTTTTTATTATTTCCATCATGAAAATTTAGATCCGTACACAGATGTGTCTCTGCAAGTGCTTTCACACAGACCTTGCATCTTAATTTGATGAACAAATGGAACTTGCTGACCCAGATGTTTGCATCACTTGTGAAAACGCCCTTCCATCTTCGTCCAGGATTCTTGACTGCCTGCATCTGGTTGGGTGGGAAGACAGTTTAGAAGTTTTCTAAACCATATGTTCAATTGTCATAAGGGAATATTCCTTTCATCACACGGTATTCTCTCCCATCCACCACTCCCAATTTCTTATATTCAGAATGCACTTTGTTGCTGTATCCCCTCCAGTTAACTGAGGCTTTGTGCCTTGGTTTCTTTTTAGGTGTTTCTGTGCATCTGAAAAGGTAAGAAATGTTTTATTAAAATATGTTCTAATTGGAGAAATAAACATGCCTTAATAGAAGTTAAGTTCCACTGAATTTAACAGGACTTTTCTTAATAAGTGCTCTGAGAATGGCAGTCTAAATGCATCAAGCAATATAGAATGCAAACAAATAGTGTGACATTTAGTAAATTGGTTTTCCAGAATTCAGGACATTGCTATCATTGTTGAACTGATGAGTTTTGTATGTTTTAACAGAAGTCAGCCAAAGGGAGAATATATTTTTTTGGGGGGGGGAGTGATTCTTGTTTCCTATGCATCATAATACAGCATTCCCATATAAGGCAGATCTGTATGTCCTTGTTTACTTTCTTTTGATTTTATAGTTGTTGTGGTTTTTTAAAAAAAACAGAAACAAAAAGAAAGTGTACTGCTTGGCATCTGCAGAATTGAAACTATCCTCAAAGTGCCAACACATTTTTAAAGACTAATGTTGTAAAATGCAAAGCCTCCCTTATCTCTTTGAGGGCGGATATACCGTATTTTAAATCCGCCCGTGAAATAAATTTGTGCAGAAGAATTACAATCGGTACAATTAAAGTCCAGTTTTGATTTAGAGATTTAATTGTTTCTAAGCACTACATCTCCTTCCCATTTAGAATGTACCTTTTAAAATAAAATGGCGGGGGGAGAATATTACAAGATATTGTTGAGAATTCTCTTTAAAGTTTTGAAATGGTGGTGGGAAGAGAAGGGGTGTATTTTCTGGGCAGAATTTCATCTTGTCCCACTCTGCTTAGGGTATGGCTTCCTCCTCTTTCTTTCTTTCTTTCTTTCTTTCTTTCTTTCTTTCTTTCTTTCCTCCCTCAGTATTTCTCATGCCTGTTTTGATTGAGAAGGTTGTTATTAGCTTGAATGGATTCCCCCAGTTCTCTGTCTTCTTTAAGTCCTGATTTGGAATCGGAGTGTGATCTGTTGCCTATTGACCCGGGGATGGCTATACACTGACCCCCACTGCCTCCACAGTGACCCTTTGACCCCTAGAGCACTCGAGGCCAGCTTAGCTGAGCTCAGATGTGCGATGGGAGACTTTATGGAGTTTGGGGAAGTGAAGGGAGGGAGAAGAAACTATACAGAGCGGGAGGTGGGGTTTGGGAAAGGCAGGATAAGGAAGCGAGATTTTCACCAATATATACACGTGCCCATTGGAAATGTTTCAGATCGACTCTGCACAGCACAGTACCTGGTTATCAGCTGCTGGGCTTTGGGAAGGAGACATCTCTTCGGAGTTATGCGATTGACGCTGCACAGCACAGTTCCAAGTATACTGTGGGACAAGCTGGGAAGGATTCAGCAGAGAGCTACTAGGTGACTCAATGATCCAGAAGTCAAAACTGTGAAGAGGACGGGCCAGTGTGGTGTGAGCCAGTGTGGTGTAGTGGTTAAGAGCGGTAGACTCGTAATCTGGGGAACCGGGTTCGATTCCCCACTCCTCCACATGCAGCTGCTGGGTGACCTTGGGCTAGTCACACTTCTCTGAAGTCTCTCAGCCCCACTCACCTCACAGAGTGTTTGTTGTGGGGGAGGAAGGGAAAGGAGAATGTTAGCCGCTTTGAGACTCCTGAAGGGGCGTGATAAAGCGGGATATCAAATCCAAACTCCTCCTCCTCTTCTTCTTCTTCTTCTTCTTCTTCTTCTTCTTCTTCTTCTTCTTCCCAATGTAGATCTTTATTCTCTCTGGTACAGCTGACTGTACAGCTGATTTAATTACCTGAAAAGACTGTCCTCCAATGCCATGCGAGCGCTTGCCAGCCCGGTGCTATGCGGAATTGGAGAACAACCGATGGTGTCAATCTAACATCCAATGTAACTTGAACTCTTATTATTTCCACAAGCTAAAGGAGACTATATACACAGACAAATTATCATTAAGGGATTGGTGTCACTGGACAGAATCACTACGTGATCTGAAAGCAACCAAATCATCTAAATGCTCTCCCCTGTTCCCCCTACTAAAAACGGTTCATTTTAGAACCAGTTACCTGCCGAATCTCCAGCCAGCCTCACTAAGATTCACTTTTACAGAGCGTCGTTTTCAAGCTACGCTCTTCGCCATCCTAGACAGACAATACCACAGGGTACCATACAAACACAGATTCTGTATATGTGGGCAACGCAGGTGGAAGACATCTTGCACTATTTACTATCTTGCCCGCTATACATTGGACCCAGGCAATTTCTCGCCCTACCATCCATCCATACAGGAAAGATGTCTCTCCCTGGCAGAGAAGGTCCTATGGCTTCTTAGCAATGTATACGTTTCAGTGACTCACAAAGTCACTTTTTTGCTTGGCAGCCAAAAAGTTCAGAAAGAAGACTTGGACAATATAGCACTGAACTGTAAGGGAAACGCAGAGGTCTCAATAGAGACTGTTACAGTGGTGCCCCGCAAGACGAATGCCTCGCAAGACGAAAAACCCGCTAGACGAAAGGGTTTTCCGTTTTTCGATGCGCTTCGCAAGACGAATTTCCCTATGGGCTTGCTTCGCAAAACGAAAAAGTCTTGCGAGTCTTGCGATTTTTTTCGCTTTCCCCCCCCTTTTTCTAAGCCGCTAAGCCTTTAATAGCCGCTAAACCGCTAAACCGGTAATAGCGCTAATCCGCTAAGCCGCTAATAGGGTTGCTTTGCAAGACGAAAAAACCGCTAGACGAAGAGACTCGCGGAACAGATTAATTTCGTCCTGCGAGGCACCACTATATTTGTGGCACAACATCCCTTTTGCTTGTATTTATTTTTGATTCAGATTTCTCATGGCCAATGGCTAGTACAATAAAGTTATTTGGATTGGATTGTTCCTGATATAGATCTTCTTCCCTGGCATGTGTGTGTGCTATTTTGTGGTTCACCTCAGGTGCTAAAATGTCTTGTTCTGGCCCTGAAAACATGAATTGTGGTCCATCTCTGAAGATGAGCAGGTTTGGACATGGATGGTAAGTGGACTGAGAAGCCACATATAAATGACTCTCGCCTCCACAGAGGAAAAACAGGATATAAATGTGATGATGATAATAATAATAATAATAATAATAATAATAATAATAATATGAAAAAGAGAGATTAAAGAGGAAGGGTGGGGAGAGGAAACATAGTGGTCATTTTCCAACATTTTAAGGGATCTCAGAAAGGATGGGTGGAGAGAGATGCGGAGACATCTTCAGGCAGAGCTGGGGGAAAAGCCTTTGTCTGAGTTAGATGAACTTAGGCTGCATCTAGACACATCAAAGAAGCATTTGAGTTTAAAGTGTACATTTAAACAGGGAAAACTGGTAGAGAAAAATGGGACTCCACATTGCCATCTGGTGGCACAACGTTATATCACATATACAACGCCTGCACCCCCCCACCTCCTTCCTACACCCCTGCGGCACTTACCTTGGGGCCTGCAGTGCACCTGAGCCACATGTCTCTCCTGGGAGTGACGCAGCGGCTCAGGTGCCTGCAGGCTCCACGCCTCCTGAAACAGCAGTGTGGGACTTGTGCTGGATGAACCAATGGCCTGATTGATGTAACGCAGCTTTCTTTTCTTCTTAGCTGTTAACAAACAAGCTGGTCCAGGCTCGACTGATGTCATGCACTCCCTGGCTGCATTGTTTCAGTCCGTAACAAGTTGCTGCTAAGAGTCGTGGCCATCCTTTTCAACAACATCGTGGAAGAGGTATTCCCAGCTACCCCATTGCCTGTCTTTGGAAGCCACATAAAAAGTTGCTGCGGGAGAGGAACTGTAAGCAACATCACAGGAGAGGTTTTTCTAGGACCAGGGTGAAACTGTCACACTCCCTTGTTATTTTTTTTATGATTGGATGTTGTCGATGCAAACTTGTTAAATCTATAGCACTGAATTTCTGTTGCTTTCGTATGCTGTTATATTTCCTACTGTGTCATTGTTTTATTATATGGAACGCCCTCCCATCAGACGTCAAGGAGATAAATACTGTAACTATACAGCTTTTAGAAGACATCGCAGTTCCCTCACTGCAAGAAGTGAAGTTACAGAGAACCAGTCCTTCTCGGTAGTGGTGCCCATCCTGTGGAACGCCCTCCCATCAGATACCAAGGAGATAAGTAACTATACAACTTTTAGAAGATACCTGAAGGCAGCCCTATATAGGCAAGTTTTTAATGTTTGATGTTTTGTTATGTGTTTAATCTCTCTTGGAAGCCGACCAGAGTGATTGGGGCAATCCAGTCAAATGGGTGGGGTACAAATAATAACAAAATTATTACTGTTATTACTATTATGTTTTTGTGCTGCTTGATTTTGAAATACATTCATATTTCCTTTGTTGTGAAGTGCATTGAGCAATTGTGTGTGTGTGTGTGTGTGTGTGTGTGTGTAAAAGCGGCATACAAATACAGTTTTGAATGAAGGAACAAACAAATGATAATGTTAAATTTCGAAAGCATATTCTGCCTCGTGATTGTGGTGGGGATGCTCTCAGGACAGTAATGAATTAATTAAATGATGATAAAAACCATGTATGAAAGGACTCTTTAAAAACACACCAAAGTTAGACTGGGATTCCAGCATAGGTAAAGGTAAAGGGACCTGTGACCATTAGGTCCAGTCATGACCGACTCTGGGGTTGCGACGCTCATCTTGCTTTACTGGCCGAGGGAGCCGGCGTACAGCTTCCAGGTCATGTGGCCAGCATGACTAAGCCGCTTCTGGCAAACCAGAGCAGCGCACGGAAACGCCATTTACCTTCCCGCCGGAGCGGTACCTATTTATCTACTTGCACTTTGATGTGCTTTCGAACTGCTAGGTTGGCAGGAGCAGGGACCGAGCAATGGGAGCTCACCCCGTCGGGGGGATTCGAACCACCAACCTTCTGATCGGCAAGTCCTAGGCTCTGTGGTTTAACCCACAGCATAATCTTACACAAATTCTCCTCGGATGTAAGCCCTTTGGAGTCCAGCAGTGTTTATTTACCAGGAAAGTACATATAAGAGTGCAGTGTGAGAAACACAGAATATGCCATGGGTCCAACTCAGTAAGTTTTTGCTTCACATCATTGTGTGTGTGTGTGTGTGTGTGTGTAGGCATATATGCAAGTATGTATGGAAACTAGCCCACTGTGGAAAGGTACAGGAATATTGGTTGCTCCACCCACTTTTGCCCCTGGCTCTGCCCACCAGTGGCTTGTGGCCCCTCAGGAGCTTCCTGAGAAAGGAATGTGGCCCTCAGAATTAAAAAAAAAAGGTACCCCACCCCACCATACATACACTAAGAAACAAGAGACTTCGCTTTCAGAGTTACAAGTAAAAGACACATAAGAGAAGGAGAAAAAAGACGCCTGCTTGTTAAAGAGAGAAAAAAACGAGAGTGTAGAGTTTTTAATTAGGCGTTTAAATACACCAGCAGAAGGTGCCAAGTGGATGACAGAGGAGGTGAAGAAGAGCTCCACTAGCAGGAAGGGAGAAAGGCCAGGATTGGAGGATTCTGGGTTGCTGGAAGGGAAGGCGGCCAAAAGAAAGGAAGAGAGCAAGAAGGAAGAGAGAAGAGCCAAGTGCCTGGGAGCGAGAGAATGAAGACGTTGGAAAGGGGAATGAGGGAGGCAGGCAAAGACATCGGAGGGGAGTAAGAGGCGACGGGACAGAAGTTTATAAAGCCATGCATGGCATTGGAGAAGGAGAACGGCGGAGAAGTGTTTCTTTCTCGCTCCTAACCCTAAAACTTGTGGATGCCCAGTGAAGCTTGAAGATTCAGGACGGATTCAGGTACAGTGGTACCTCAGGTTAAGTACTTAATTCGTTCTGGAGGTCTGTTCTTAACCTGAAACTGTTCTTAACCTGAAGCACCACTTTAGCTAATGGGGCCTCCCGCTGCCGCTGCATCGCCGCTGCACGATTTCTGTTCTCATCCTGAAGCAAAGTTCTTAACCTGAGGTAATATTTCTGGGTTACCGGAGTCTGTAACCTGAAGCGTATGTAACCCGAGGTACCACTGTACATCCAGGGCACAGGCCATATCCACAAAATTATATTTTAAGCGCTGCAATACCACTTTTGACATTGATGGCTTCACCTAAAGAATCCTGGGAGGGCTGCACTGCGCTACGGTTGCTGAGAGTCGTTAGGCCATTGCCCTCACAGAGCTACCATTTTTCCAGATTTCCCTCAGAAGAGGGATAAGTGATAATAATAATTTTATTATTTAAATGCTGTTCACCTGACCCACTCTGGGCGGTAAAATATAAGAACGCAATAAAACGTTAAATACTTCCCTATACAGGGCTGCCTTCAGGTGTCTTCTAAAAAGCAGATAGTGGTTTATTTCCTTGACATCGAACAGGGGGATGTTCCACAGGGCGGGTGCCACTACCGAGAAGGCCCTCTGCCTGTTTCCCTGTAACCTCACTTCTCGCAGTGAGGGAACTGCCAGAAGGACCTCAGAGCTGGAGCTCCGTGTCTGGGCTGAACGATGGGGGTGGAGATGCTCCTCCAAGATTGACTGTTAAGCCACTTGGAGAACTGTAGCTCTGTGAGAGGAATAGTCTAACAACATGTTTGCTTGGTACATTTATGAACATTTATTATATATCTAAGACCTTAAAATTCTTATAACACTATTCAAGTGGCATTGTAGCGTTTTATATGTATGGGTTGGAAGTGGCCATAGCATTTGGGTCTTACCAGTGATTTGTTCCCTACCCCCTTTGTTTGCTCACATTTTTGCCATATAACATTTCCAGAATTTGTATTCATCCTTTTTAAAAAAAAATCTACTAAAATTTTAATACAGACCGTCATTTTCTCTTGTGTACTGCAGTGTTTTGTCTAGTTTTCAATTTCTTGCTTTAAACCTACTATCTCTGTTTTCAACCCTTCTATTCATTTAGACCTTTCTTTCTTTCTTTCTTTCTTTCTTTCTTTCTTTCTTTCTTTCTTTCTTTCTTTCGGAGTGTTTCACCTCTATCTGTTTCCCATTACCAGCTTCCTCTATTGTTCCATATCACATTCAAACGTCTTCTTTTAACCTTTCAGTCTTGTCATGATCTCACTCCTCCTTATCTCCCTTCATTGCTTCTTGTTTTCTCCCTGTTCCTGTCCTCGATTCCTCTGTTCATCAAATACTAATCTTCTCATTAAGCCTGCATTCCCTTGTGCTGTTTTTCCTTTCCATGCTTTCTCTCTCATGGCCCCTTACACGGCAAACTCTCTCCCTCTCAATATTCGGCTGACCTCTTCCCAATCTCACTTTCATAAATTAAAAAACCAATTTCTCTCTCTCGTATTTCCCTCTTGATTTGACTTTTCTTCTTATCCCCGCACACCTATTCTCAGGTTTTTTGTTTTTGTTTTAATTCCTTTACCACTCTTTCCTTCTTTCACTCTCTTCCAGATTGTGCAAAGTTTCCTCTTTCCTTCATGCTTATACAATTGTGAGCCCAAAAGGAGGAGGAGGATTTCTATATGGTAAGTGCTTCAAAGTGGGGACTTCATCTGTGGTAAATCACAAATGGGAGCCGCCACAAAATGTTGCAGTGCATTCTGCTGCTTCTGTTTAGGGTTCCAGCCAGCTATTCCCTCCAAGTGCGTTACACACACCCACACACCCACACCCACACCCCAAGTGCCAATCTATATTCCATGGTTTATTTAGCATTCTCAGTTGAATCATTCTAGCTCTTGTCCCAGTTTCTCCCCACCCCAAACATTTCTCTATGGAAGGCCTCAGTAGAGAGGAGAAAGGAAAAATGGAGGGGAGGCAGGGCAGAGGCAGGGACTCATGGCTTCCCTGAAATAATATTGGGAACTGTAGTTTGTTAAGAGTGCTGGAAATTGCAGCTCTGTAGAGTACCATTTCCCAGGATTATTTGGGGGAAACCCATGTGTTTAAAATTTTCTGTATATGTTCTGTGTGGATATTGCAGCCAGGCCTCACTGGCTGCATCCTTTTGAACAAGAAACACAAGTTCCCCCAAGCACAGTAATATTTCTCAGTGCCCTCCTTTTGGCTACAATTGAGGTGCACCCACCATCTTGAGTTCACGGTTAGGAGCAGCAAGAACATGGATGGGGTAGATGAGATTGGGTTTCTGGCCCAAAGTCACCCAGACGTCCAGAACTCCTCTGTATTGTTATGTAATGTGGATAGCAAGCTCTTCTTCCCCTTCTCTTCCAAATCAATGCGTTCCCACACTTTACCTTCTTTCTCCCAATCCAGATTTTTTCATACCCTTTCCTTTTTTGAAATATACCTAGCATGCCCCCCAACATTTCTCTGAGGAAAATAGGGACGCCCCATTCCATAATGATAATTTTATTCTTTATACCTCACACATCTGACTGGGTTGCCCCAGCCACTCTGGGCGGCATCCAACGTGTGTAAAAACATAATAAAACATTAAATGTTGGGGGAAAAAACCCTTCACTGTACAGGATTGCCTTCAGACGGCTTGGGAGTCGGATAACTCCATACCCCCCAACATTTCTCCGTTGAAAATAGGGACACCCTAAGGAAAAGAGATTAACAGTAATCCTTCTAGTTGGTTGATTGGTTTGGCCTAGAGTTGGTTAATTGCTTAATTGGTGAGCTATGAGATGAAGGGGAGGGTCAGATGCCTTGTCAATCCCAGAATGCCTTGTCAACCAATCAGAGGCAGCTTTGTCAATCCCACCAGCAGGTATAAAAAAGGACGACCAAAAACGACATTAAAAAGTTTCCCCAAGCATAGTAAGTAATATTTCTCAGTGCCCTCCTTTTGGCTACAGTGGAGGTGCACCCACCATCTTGAGTTCATGGTTAGGAGGAGCAATAACATGGATGGGGTAAATGAGATTGGGTTTCTGGCCCAAGGTCACCCAGACCTCCAGAACTCCTCTGTATTGTTATGTAATGTGGATAGCAAGCTCTTCTTCCCCTTCTCCTCCAAATCAGTGCGTTCATAGGCCTGCCCATATTCAGCAATATCAAGTTACAGTATAGGAAAACTGATGCTATTAACATTAATCCTTCTAGTTGGTTAATTGGTTCGGCAACTTCTATGCACATGATGTGTGATGCTAATTATTTCCCGTGAGAGTTAAATGATAACCAATCAGAGGCAGCTGCAGGAGAGCTATGAGATTAAGGTGAGGGTCAGATGCCTTGTCAATCCCAGCAGGTATATAAGAGGGCAACCCGGCCTGGCCAGGTCCCCATTCTGGGATTGTTAACGGAGAAATCCGAGGGCTCCCTTGGACAAAAAAACAAGGACACCAGCCAGGAATACCAGAGCAAAACAGCAGCCACTAGGCTTGGTCTTTACTGAAGACTGTCACGACAGGACTCCCACCTGCCACCAGGTGAAACAAAATGGAAGCCCAGAACAAAAGAAGACCCCAACTTTTATTAGTTACTAATCCCCCAAACTACACCCCTAGAACAACATCACAACTACATCATGACTACATCATTGACACATCACAAAAAGGAGGGGTTGAGGGAGGAGTTGTGGAGGTAACCTGAGTATCTTGTCACCTTGCTGGTTCCTCCTTTCCCCCTCCCCATGAGTCATTTCCAGAGGACAAATGGGAGCTGGCAGTTTCCTGCCCCCAGAGGGAAGATCTGATCGTTGTTCTTTGTTTCAGTCCGTGCTGAATCCATTCCTATATGCAAGTTCTTTGTGACCTTGATGGTCTTCTGTCTAGGACCATCAGGGTTGGCATAGCAACTGGGCAGGGCTCCTGTGTATGTGCTGGTATGCTCAAGGGATTATGGCTGCCCTGTATCAAACCTTCCCTATTTTGTAGTCCTTCCTTCATGGAGTAAAATAAAAGTGGAACGGTGCAGATCCGATGTATGGTTGATTTTCTATTAATTTATAACAGAAGCATAGCGTATGGAGTGTGTGCGTGTGTCAAGTTTGTACAAACCGAATGATTGGGGGGGGGGTTCCTGCAACAGGATCAAATCAGAAACTGGGACTTCTAAATCAGGGATGTCCCTGGAAAATAGGAACATTTGGAGGGTGTTCAGTATGAGAAAATCTGGACTGAGGGAGGGGAAAGTGTAGGAAGGCAATAATTTGGAGGAGAACATCATATGCGTAATGCCAGGGGTCAGCAAACTTTTTCAGCAGGGGTCCGCTGTCCCTCAGACCTTATGGGGGGCCGGACTATACAGTGGTACCTCTGGTTAAGAACTTAATTCGTTCTGGAGGTCCGTTCTTAACCTGAAACTGTTCTTAACCTGAGGTACCACTTTAGCTAATGGGGCCTCCTGCTGCCGCCGGGCCGCCGCTGTGTGATTTCTGTTCTCATCCTGAAGCAAAGTTCTTAACCCGAAGTACTATTTCTGGGTTAGTGGAGTCTGTAACCTGAAGTGTATGTAACCTGAAGTGTACGTAACCAGTACCACTGTATTTTGAAAAAAAAATATGAACGAATTCCTATGCCCCAAGAATAACCCAGAGGTGCATTTTAAATAAAAGGACACATTCTCCTGATGTAAAAACACGCTGATTCCCGGACCATCTGCGGGCTGGATTTAGAAGGCGATTGGGCCAGATCTGGCCCCCGGGCCTTAGTTTGCCTACCCATGGAGTAAACTGTTGTGGTCCACCATGCAACCAATATGCCTTGAGCTACCCATGAGCATCAGAGGCAAATATTTTGTGGAATAGCACCTGTTGGGCAAAAGATTCCTGCATTTCAGGGGGTTGGACTAGATGATCCTCAGGGTCCCTTCCTACTCTACAAATTCTATGATTGTGA
Organism: Podarcis pityusensis; assembly: GCF_964106645.2. Lineage (NCBI taxonomy): Eukaryota > Metazoa > Chordata > Lepidosauria > Squamata > Lacertidae > Podarcis > Podarcis pityusensis. The sequence goes on from NC_138038.1 coordinate 23,079,688, forward strand.
GGGTTCCTCATAGTGCTATGTCATTTCCACATACCTGACAACACGGGGACTGCTATCAAAGCTGACCCCAGCCCTTTCAGCTGCCTGCTTGCAAGCCCTCCTCTCCCTTCGCTTGGCACAGGCCGTGTGCTAGTTGCCTTTTATGGGAGCCACGGAAGAATGTTTTGCGTAATTGCACCTCGATATTGAGAACACAGCTTATTCCCCTGCTCCATCCTGCTGATACTCTGTGACTGAGGCGGGGGCGGCACATTTAACTTGGCTGAATCAAGTTCCTTTGTTGCAACTTGCACGTGGCACAGGCAGAGAGAAGAGATGGTTTGCCTTTGCTGCCTGGGTGATCACTCGAGGGCATCTGGAGGGTGAATAAATGCTCTCCTGACCTCCCTCTCATTAAAGGCTGTTTCAAGGGGAAACAGGACAGAAAAATAACCTTTGGACCCAAGGTGTGTGTGTGTGTGTGTGTGTGTGTGTGTTTAGTGTGCAGTGGGACACAAAGTGTGTAGTGGGGGTGGGAGTTGTGCAGCTGGATAATGCACAGCTTGAAAAATGGGGGGAATTAAACACAATAAGCATATGTGTTTGGGATGCACTTAATGGGAACAGCATGTACACCAATCGCAGGAGGGCAGACAGTGTTCAGTTTTCACGCTTAAAACAAACTGCCCGAACCATTTTAAAACAACTTCTTTTCTTAGGGCACAACTTCCTCTTCTTTGCCTTCATCTCTGCATCGCATCTTTGTAAATACCTTTGATAATCAAGATGTTTCTCTTCCTTAATTTATAACTAGTATCTTGTAAACTTTGGCTCGGCCTTGCGTTTGGCACTGCCTAGTAAAGTGCTCAGCCCAGCCCAGCTTCATGCAGCCTCGCAGTTTAGGGGAGTTAGAACAATAAAACAATGAGATAAAACAATAAATTAAAACAACAAAACAAAGCGCTAAAAGGAGTTAAGAAGTAAAACGGAAAAGAGGATAAAAACAAGCGCTAAGGGTTAGTTCTAGAGCAAAAACTTGCCTTAGAGTTGGCCTTAGAGCTCAAAACCCTGCTATACCTTTAAATTACTCCTGGTTTAGTGCCTCTTAGTTACTGAGCTTAGGCAGACTCAGAAGTGAGTCATCACTGTATAGTGCTTTAGAACTATTGATTCCCATGGAGAAGCCAGTGCAGATTCAGGGTGTAGCCAAGGAGCAAAGCACACTTTTTGTTTGTTTGCCTTCCCGCCCCCCTTTTAGTGTGGGGAGTTTGCACAGCTGGAAAATCTGCTTTAAATAAAAACCCTGCTTGGCTCCTGATACATTTATCCCCCTAGACGCCAGCGGGATAGCTGCTCCATTCACGAGTCCTCAACTTTTTAAAACAACTGGGCTGATCAGTTGATGATTGATTTGTTGGTCGATTGCATTTATACCCCACATTTTTCTCCAAAGAGCTCAAAGGTGGTGGTGTACATGGTCCCCCATTCGTCACTGAATCCCCACAACAGCCCCGTGAGGTAGGCTAGGCTGAGAGATTGTACCTAGCCCTTGCTTACCCATTGAGCTATATGGCTGAGGGCAAGGATCCCAACTTGAATAAAATATTGGGGAGGGGGGCAGGTAAGCACCGCCTCACATAATCGATCACAAGACGCAATGCACATTCACCATTTGAATGGCAATGCCCATCAACTTTTTTGGGGGGGAAGGCCCCTCAAATATTTTAATTGGGGGAGTCGAAGGGACCTTGGCCCCTAGGAGTTGGCTCCTATGGCTGAGTGGGAATTTGAACCACGGTCTCCCAGGTCCTAGGTCAACACCCTGGCCATTACACCACACTGGCTGGTCAGGAGCAAGAACTCCTCCTGGCCCTTTCACCGTAGGGTTCATAGAATCATAGAACTGGGATCCTGAGGGTCATCTAGTCCAACCCCCTGCAATGCAGGTATCTCAACTTGCGTCCTCCATCCAATTTTGAAACCGTGCTGTATCCTGCTTAGCTTTTCAAATGTGCTCGTTTTTTTATTTTATTTATTGAATTTATATACCACCCTATACCCGGAGGTCTCAGGGCAGTTCACAGAAAAGATCAACATAAAAACCCACAATATATATAATCAAAATAAAAGCAACCACCCAGTAACACACCCCACCCCTCAAAAAAGAGCCACCTTTTAAAAGATGTCAATCAGATCAACCAAAGGCCTGGTTAAAAAGGAATGTTTTTACCTGGTACTCAAAGGTGTATAATGAAGGTGCCAGGCGAACTTCCCTGGGGACAGCATTCCGCAGACAGGGAGCCACTGCAAAGAAGGCCCCTTCTTGTGTTACCACCCTCCAGACCTCTCAAGGAGGAGGCACACAAAGAAGGGCCTCAGAAGATGATTTTTTATCTTTGCACCACTAGAAGGACATGTTTTAGTTAGTAGTACCTTGTTGCAGATCCCGTATACCCCACAGAGTATATACGGGGTATATGCTCCACAGAGGACCTTAAGGTCCATAAATAGCAACACCCTAGAGGTCCTGGACCCTAAGGAAGTCAGATTAGCCTCAACCAGAGCCAGGGCCTTTTCAACACAGGCTCCGGCCTGGTGGAACGCTCTATCTCATGAGACCAGGGCCCTGCGGGATCTGATTTCTTTCCGCAGGGCCTGTAAGACAGAGTTGTTCCGCCTAGCCTTTGGCTTAGAATCAATTTGATTCCCTCCCCCTCTTTCTTTTCTCCTTTCTCCTCCTGTGAAGAGGCTGCATTTTAATGTTTTAATGTTGTATTTTAATCTTGTTTTTTAAGTTGTATTTTAATCAACTTGTTTTTATTATTGGTTGTTAGCCGCCCTGAGCCTGGTCTTGGCTGGGGAGGGCAGGGTATAAATAAAATTTATTATTATTATTATTATTATTATTACATTGTTGTGATTGTTAAGTTGTGGGTGACGACACAGTGATTCTTCAAACAGCTCTTGTTTATTCAGAGGCCAGAACAGAACAGAACTGAAGGGCTCAGTCAGCCTGCTTATATAGAGCTCCAGTACAACGTTACTGTAGCAACTTTCTAAAACTATCCAATCACTGAACGTCACTTTTGATCCTTCATTTGCATAACTATCTACAGTATCCCCCTGCTGGCCCAGGGTGAGAACTTCAGTACATAACAGTGATCTTATGCCCAACAACCTATTGTGCCTTCATTCGAGGGTGCATGGGCAATGATATCACAGAAGAAGAGGATAGCCCGTTAAATCAGGGCTGGGGCGTACATGTCAATCCATTCTGGTCCTTGTAGGCCTACATTTCCTACTTGTAGGCCTCTACTTACAGACAGCGGGCCCCACAGCTACTTAGCAACAACAAGGCAATTCAATTCGGTCACCTGTGGCATGAATTGAAATGTTACTCCTCTACATGTGTTATTTGGCTTATCAATGCTTCCACCAATCCTGCCCTATTAGTTGTTCACTGTAACCAGTGCTTTCTGGGGGGACGCAGGGGTACACATACCCCTAAACATTTTGTGAATCTAAGTTTGGCCTCATTGAGGGGCAGTATTTTCGATATGAGTAGAAAAATGAGTAAACATTTTTTTTAAAAAAAAAAGAAAAAAGCACTGACTGTAACTATTCTGGTTTCAGATTATCATCACTGTCTGCTTCCCACCCCCACCCCCATTTCATTTTTGCTTTTTGAATGACATTTCCAACATGCTAACCTCCTAAAGTTTTGGACTATAACTCCTATCATCCTTGCCTGTAGGCCATCGTGGCTGAGACTGATGGAGTTCATTGTCCATAAAATATGGAGGGTACCCTCACAACTTACCCCTGAAATAGGCTTGCAGCCTGAATGACAATTGGGGGCAATGTTGAAGGAATCAAAGACAGCAGTCTGTGAAGACCTGTAGCTCTCAGATCTGGCCAGTAGGGGTCACTTTCCCACCACAAAATCTTCTGCCTTTCTCAGCATACACTACTTAGTTCTTTTTAAGAGAAAGCCTGTCCCTCTTGTCGGAAGTAGGGGTCGCTAACCGGTGGCCTTATGGACGGTTTTGGACTCTAGCTCCCATCAACCCCATCAGCATGGCCAGTGGTCACAGATGATGGGAGTTGTAGTCCAGCAACTCCCGGGAGGGCCACAGGTTAGCCACCCACTGCTCTGAAAGCCACGTAATGCTTGTTCTCTCACTACTTGTGCTCCAGTTGATGGTCCCTACCCTGGCAAATAGAAGGGGAAGAAATGGAGGCAGTGAGAGATTTTACTTTCTTGGGCTCCATGATCACTGCAGATGGTGACAGCAGCCATGAAATTAAAAGACGCCTGCTTCTTGGGAGAAAAGCAATGACAAACCTAGACAGCATCTTAAAAAGCAGAGACATCACCTTGCCGACAAAGGTCCGTATAGTAAAAGCTATGGTTTTCCCAGTAGTGATGTATGGAAGTGAGAGCTGGACCATAAAGAAGGCTGATTGCCGAAGAATTGATGCTTTTGAATTATGGTGCTGGAGGAGACCCTTGAGAGTCCCATGGACTGCAAGAAGATCAAACCTATCCATTCTGAAGGAAATCAGCCCTGAGTGCTCACTGGAAGGACAGATCCTGAAGCTGAGGCTCCAATACTTTGGCCACCTCATGAGAAGAGAAGACTCCCTGGAAAAGACCCTGATGTTGGGAAAGATGGAGGGCTCAAGGAGAAGGGGACGACAGAGGACGAGATGGTTGGACAGTGTTCTCGAAGCTACAAACATGAGTCTGATCAAACTGCGGGAGACAGTGGAAGACAGAAGTGCCTGGCGTGCTCTGGTCCATGGGGTCACGAAGAGTCGGACACGACTAAATGACTAAACAACAAACCCAGTTGGTACCTAATATCAAGGGTTTAATTTCAGATGGGTCTCGTCAGCTTGGGGGGAAAGGGGGGAAAGAAAAGGAAAAAACCCAATTTAAAATACAGGTCAAAATGCAATTTAAAATGCAGCCTCATTTTAAAGTAGCTGATAAATCAAGACCATAAGGGGAGGGAAGCATAAGGGTCAGACTGAGTCCAAACCAAAGGTCAGGCAGAACAGCTCTGTCTTGCAGGCCCTGCGGAAAGATGTCAAGTCCCGCAGGGCCCTAGTCTCTTGTGACAGAGCGTTTTACCAAGTCGGGGCCAGTACTGAAAAGGCCCTGGCCCTAGTTGAGACCAATCTAACCACTTTGTGGCTTGGAACCTCCAAAGTGTTGTTATTTGTGGACCTTAAGGTCCTCCCCGGGGCATACCAGGAGAAATTTGTGGATGCCCAGCGCCTTCATGGGGAATTTTGTGGATGCTCGGGCACCCAGGACCCCAGGGAGTTGGCACCTATGCTAAGAAGTAAACCCTACAAAAATCCAGAGTGGAGTCCCTAAGATGGTTGGATGGCGCCTTGTATGCCTGCTTCCGGCAACTCCTGCAGCCAAGCTGGTGCCAAACGTATTGCTGCGCTTTCCTTTGGAGGTCGAGAGCGGGGTGACACCCTGGGGAGGTCACTTTGGTGCTGCTAAAACAGCAGTTTGACTTCACCCCCCTTGTCTCATGAGGCAGACGGATGCCAACAATTTCAGAGTTTTGGCTCTCTGAGCTTCTCAGAGCCGCTTCTGTATTTGTGGTCAGCTTTAGGAGAGCACAGCGAAGCAATAGGAAAATCATCTGATGTGTGCCGAGTGACTTCCCTTGACACTGACTAACCACAGCCTACTCCCACAACCTTGTAATGTGGTGGAATGAGGGGGACTCGTTTAGAAAGCCATTTGGTATCAAGCCAGATGACTGATCTGTCTAGGTCTAGGCTGTTTACTCTTCAATGTAGCAGCTGTAAGGGCCTTTCCCAGCCAATGCACATTAGACAGAAGAGTTGTAGCTCAGTAGTAGAGCATCTGCTTTCGTGCAAAAGACTCAGGTTTGATTTCTGGCACATCTAGTTCGGGGCTGGGAGAGACCCCGTCTTAAACCCCACAGAGCCACTGCCAGCCAGCTTAGACAATAATGCAAGTAGCTGGACTACTGGTCTGATGCCAGTGGCTAATATTCATACGTTCTTTCCCTTTGCACTCATATTTTGGAAACAAAGGTGATGTACAAAGTGAGAACCTGTGAATGAAATAGAATGGCCCTGTTTCCATAATTACGGTACCCATCTTTCCATGTACACAAAAATTTGAATGCACATAAATGGGGTCTTAAAAATATATCCCCACCGAATGAAAATACTGATCAACTGATTATTTCTAATTTATAACCTGCCCTTTTTCCCCAAGGGGAGCCCAAGGTAGCTCATAATAAATATATATAATAATAAAACACATGAGAACAATTTAAATTCAGGGCTTGCCAGAAGCAAAGTGGATGTGCTCCAAGGTAGCCTGAACACAATCAAGCTCTTCCTAGAGTTTTGGGAACAAATTAGAGGGACACAAAGACAGAGGCATAACTTAATAAATTTCTCTGCACGCTTTCCATATAAGGAAAACTTTCACAGGGTTCTCATTTTTATTTTACTTTATTATACAGTGCATTTCAGAGGGATCTGGAAGGATCCTTATCAGTTGTCATCAATTAAACGAGAAGCAAAAACGGAAGCCTAAAAAAAAAACTTCTATCAGAATAATTCCTCAGCCCCTACACCCATCCTTCTGAATTTTTTCAGGTTTCTTACCCAGAGGTACCTCTACCACATATGCCATTTTATTACAAATCCCTCCCCAAATAACGGGGGGACAATCAATGGCACTTCAGGTAAGGCATGATGAACTTGTTCCATTGATTTCTGTGAACTCTGTGAAGATGCAGCTGCCACATCCAATGCCCCATTGGAGGGAACGGAGTCCTCAGTTCAAGTTTTGATGCAGCTCCAAACCTATTTATAAGGAATTTGGGGGAGCAGGGGATTTAGTACCCCATCGATCCACTGTGGCCCTGACACCACTTAGCACACCTCATCGCTGGCTCCACCACTGCTGGAGCACTCCAAGGAGAACAGCAATGGTTTTCATTTTTTTAAAAAAAGATTATGTTGTGTATTGGATTTTTGTTTCCGTTGGTGACGAATCACCCTTCTTTGTCATAGCTGTCTTGTTTAACAAATGCATTTTTCATCGACTGATTTGCCCGCAACTGCTTAGCTTTAAAATTCAGAAATCTCTGTGCTGCTTTCTGCCTCGCGTCCTATGAACGCTAAGCATAAAGGATTTGAGGAGTGTTCAGGGCTTCCTCGACCTGGTGCCCATCCGGAGATTTGGGACTACAACTTCTCATGACAGCTTAAACCATCATGGCTGAAACAGAAATAACGGCTCATGGCGGGGGGATGGCACGAGGAAGCCTACGAATCAGAGAAACAGCCCCTCTCTCACCCCTCACCACAGCCATTTTCAGGGACTCTCCCCTTCTGTCACAGCTGCTCAGTCAGTGCGAAATGGGTAACCTGAAAGCTCTGGAAACTTAGCGTCTCCTGGGAGACAGAAAAACCTATTAGTCAGAAATTAGTCACACATGACTGTACAAGTGGAAGTAACATGCTCTAACTAACTGCTAAATTTCTGGTGAGTCATGGGGTGAGGAGGAACAGCAGCAAATGAAATGGCTACTCCCCCCCCCTCCCCGGTCCCCCTTTTCCTGCCGGTTCTTTTTTAACAGAGATGGTGTAATTGTAATAGCTGGGAACCTTGCGAACCTAAGAGAAGGCCCTGTTTGGGCAAGGGGGGCAGGGGGCGCCCTACAATTAAGGCAGAGCTGGGTTGGGTACCTCAAGCAACAGATGGAAATTTGTGTGGAGCAGCGTCGAGATCTTGGGAGGCCAGAGGCACACGTGTCACTTCACCCAAACCAGATGGATCGTGACCTGGATTGGAGCAATTGCCCACTTCAGAATCTGCAGTATGGCAGATTCCAAAACATGGCGGTCCAAAGGTTGCTTTGTTTATGTTTCCCTCTGTTAACTGGGAGGGCCACATTCGCACCATACATTGAAAACTCTATGACCCCCCCTTAAACTGACATGGCTTCCCCCAAAGAATTCTGGGAACCAGAGACGCCAACTTCTCATGATGTTGGAGGGAGCCTGACACAACGTCCTGACGTTGCACATGCGACGTTGCGCAATGTCCTGCCGTCGTGTGACGTCACAAGGAGTCGGGGTGGGGCTGAACGCCCTCTGAACATTGATGGGGCCTGCCCCTAAAAAAACATTGGAGGGCCACAAGTGCCTCGGCCCCCTGGAGCTGGCGCCTATGCTGGGAACCGTGGTATTTTAAAGGGAGCTGAGAGCTGTTAGGAGACCCCTCTCCCCCTTCACAAAACTACAATTCCCAGAGTGCTTTAGCAGTCAATCCCTCTTCCCTGTGAGCTGTAAACCGGGAATAGGGTTTGCAATGCAGATAGCTTCAATTTCCTTCCCTTTTTAAATAACAACCCCTGGAATGGAATTTGCCTTTACTGTACTGCACGCAGAGTTGATGTTTTTGTTTAGTTATCCATCAACCCACCTGACCCCAAGATCCTTTCCTTGGGTTCCCACTGCCAGTTCAGACCCTATCAGCACATTTGCTAGATCCAGGGAAAGTTAGATGAACTTAGTCCCATTGTAATTAGTGGGGTCATGATGAGCAACTTTTCAATGTGAGCTGAATCCAACCCAGAATTATTTGCCCCAGTGTGCATCACTTTACACCTATTTATCTGGTTCTTCATTTGATATTTTGTTGCCCATTCATCCAGTTTAGAGAGATCCTTTTAGATTTCTTTGTGGTCTTCTTGGGCTTTCCCCGTATTGCATAATTTGATGACATATTCCAACTTGCCCGCTTCATTGCTTACCAGAATTGGTGCCTTTTTTGTTTTGTTTTTTGTTCTTTCATTTGGGGCAACCTTCTATTTTTAAAGGAAGACTTCTAGCCTTTCATCTTGACTCTGCTCATTAGCCATACTGACATCCTCTTGAACTTATTTGTGCCTGTCTTAATATGTGAATGTCATGCTATTTTAGCTTCTGTGACCATCATTTTAACTAATTCCAAGCACCCTGGAGAGTCTTGCCGACTCATATTTTCAGCTTCCATTTAATTTTAAAGCACGTTTCCTCTTTTGAAATCAGATGTGACTGTTCTGCACTTTCTGGGCAAATTCCCACTTACGCATAGATTGAGTTTGGTAGGAGATGGGACAATCTTTAAAGAAGAATGCTGTGTGTCACCAGCAGAATTTAGAATGTTAACTTGCTTTATGCTTTTATATATATAGTTTTGTTCTGGTCCGTGTAAAGTTCATTTTCATTTTCTTCAACTTTATGTGGATATGTAGTTCTCTTTTAAAAAATAATAATCTTATTTTGTGATGGATACAACATAAACCAGTCCTGATGTGATTTGATAACACAGTGGTCATGATTCCCAATCATCCTATCGTTATGTATTCCTAGTTCTGAACACCATTCAAGATGGACAGAGCAATCTAAATCTGCTTTATGTGCTATGGGATGTTTGGATTGAACAGAGACTTTTCCCTTACTCTATTGACTGCTGCCCACTTACCCCTTCTGACCTCTAAACATGTGGCCAGCAGTTCCACTAGTCGTATCCCTGCCAATAGAGACCAGTGGAAAGTCCTGAAATTGGGCATTTTGAGGGTGGGAAGGGGGCAGGACTAAACCAGCACTGGATCTGCTGGACCCTAAACTGGTCTGACTGATGTTATATGATAGCATTCAGCTGTCTGTATCACCATGGAACTGGTGAATGGATCAGGCCTGACGGTGCCAGAGGTGGAGCAAGGTGGGTGTGGTCCGCCCCGGGTCATCCCTGAGGGGGGGTGACATCACTGTGCCACCCCGGGACACGCTCACCACGGGTGGCGCACCCCTGGAAAGGACTCTTAAGTTTTCTTCTTTGGATTCTCTTTGACATGTAGAGCAACATTCTCCCCAAATGCCCTTCCCAGTCCTCACTATAGACCTTCTCTCCATGGATAACTGCATCCTGTTGATTCTCTCAATCAACATCTCTATCTACGTCCTCATTTAGCACCAAGCGCTCAGCTGGCCTACCAAGATTATTAACAAATACATTGCATCTGTTTCCCTTTTGCTCCTTTCCAAGCTCAACCTTAACCCCATTTAGGTCACCTAGAACATTTATAACCACATTCCTTAAAGGTGAGCTGTCTTGAACTGGGTGTTCCCCACCTCTGGCTGGCCTTCCCCCAGAAATCGGTTTCACAAAAGGGTGATTTACAACCTTTTTGATATTAAGTACTGTACCTCTGGCTCCAATGCAGTTCGAGAGGAACAAGACTCACCATGTTCCAAGGTGTTCCCCAGTGCCTAACAATTCTTAAACCTTCTTCCCAACCACCACCATCTCATCCATGTGCTGAGACCCCACAGCTCTACCTATCTAGCTGGTCCAATGCATGAAACGAGTAACATATCTGCTACCATGGAGTTCCTGGGCTTTAACAACTCAACTAGCAACCTATTTTTGGCTTCCAGGACCTCTGGATCTCAATTCCCAGACAGGAACTGGCACCAGGTAGCCTCAGGAGAGCTACTGTCTACTCCTTTCTCCACCCCAGTTGTTCTCCATCTGCAGGATGTGGCGTATGGTGGTTAGCAGTATTGGTCTACCGTACCATACCGTTGTGATGATTGCTGAGATGATTGTATGTGAAATGCTCTGAACACTTTGAAATTGTTGTAATTTGCAGTACAATTGTATAACGACAACAACAACAACAACATTTTTATTATTTATGTGCCACCCATTTGACCAGGTTGCCTTAGCTGCTCTGGGCGGCTCCCAATAAGGTATTAAAAGCATAATAAAACATCAACCCTTAAAAAATTCCCCGAACTGCCTTCAAATGTCTTCTAAAAGTCAAACAGTTGTTTACCAGTCTGTATACATGGCTACCCAAAAGAACTCCCAAAGGCAAGAGGATATAGGATTGCAACCTTAATATCCTACTCTTCTTCAAAAGAAATGAAGGTCTGTGATATTTATTTGCTTCATAAAATTTGTAAGAAACCCCAAATAAGCTTACAAATTAATTAAAAAAACAGTTTAAAGCAACTATTTAAAACAGTTAAAATAGGCAATGAACTCATCAAAACACACATCATTTATTGTATATTTCTTGATGGGACATGCTTTGTTGTGATGTGATGTTTGTTTGACCATTTTTGTTTGTAATAAAAACGTTCAAAGCATTAAAAGAAAGAAAGAAAAATAGCATGGAAGGTTGTCGTCTACCAAAATGCATTGTTTTTGCACAGACTATCATTATAGGACAAATAATACTTGCTTTTTAGTACCATTTTGAGGAATCTGGGGTGGAGCTATGCAGATGAAGGGGCGGGGCTCTGCTCTTGGGGGCTGGTTCTGTCTTCCAGGGTTCCCGCTGAGTTATCTGAGAAACAACTAAACTGGCTGCAATACACAGGTGAGAAGGGACACATCCTTTTCCTCCTAATCCCACGGGCTGCCAGGCAGGTGGCAGACATAGGTACTATTCAAGTGGAAAGCCCAGCTTTTGATGGTTGCAATGTATTCCTACGGAGAAAAGTGGAATTCTGTGCTGGGGGACCATGTTGTAGGTGGTGCATGGCACTGATCTACTCTTTGGGAATCTCATTTGGCGAAAGAGGGATGCATGCACAGTGTGTCAAGGGGGTCCCCTGCAATATGCAGACCTTAGGAGCTTATATTGAGGGAGCCAGTCCAACATCTCTTCTTCTTTGGTGATCACTCGTAGCCAAGTAAGATTGTCTTCCATAAACACGGTTTTAACAGTGAGTCCATAAATGACTGTGGAGGCCAATTCTGAATCCACGTGTCCTTCCACAGTGGGGATATACTCTGGGCGGGAGTTGATCATGGTGAGGGTTTGCCAAGCGTGCCTTCCTCTTAGCACATTTCTCCCTTTCGTCCTGAGTTTGAGCGTCTTCAAAGCCTTTGGTAAACGCTGTTTTCCAATCGGAGCGCTTGCAGGCCAGTGTTTCCCAGTTGTTGGTGTTAAGACTACATTTTTTAAGATTTGCCTTGAGAGAGGTATTAAACCTCTTGTCTATACAGTGGTGCCTCGCAAGACGAAATTAATTCGTTCCGCGAGTTTTGTCGTCTTGCGATTTTTTTCGTCTTGCGAAGCACGGTGTCGGGAAAGTTTTGGAAAAGCTTCAAAAATCACCAAAGTCTTTAAAAACCTCAAAAAAGGCTACCACACCGCGTTCTATGAGTTGCTCCTCGAAGTCAAGTCGCAACTGTATTAACGGTGTTAAGAAAAAGGAAACAAACTAGCAAGACGTTTCCGTCTTGCGAAGCAAGCCCATAGGGAAAATCGTCTTGCGAAGCAGCTCAAAAAACAAAAAACCCTTTCGTCTAGCAAGTTTTTTGTCTTGCGAGGCATTCGTCTTGCGAGGTACCACTGTACTGATTCCACCACAGCAAACCAGGATTTTAGACAGGAGTTATTCCCAACTCTACCTAGAGATTAAATCTGGATTAATGCTCTGCCGCTGAGTCTTTACCATGCCTTCCTCTTGCATTGATGCTGACGGGCATCTAGCTAGCATTTTATTTATTTATTTTAAAAAAGTTAAACCTTGGGAATCTGGCAAATCAGAAGCTCTTTGATGAAGTTTCATTTCATCAACGCTTCCTCTTCAAGAGGTAGCTCTCAACCACCCCACGGCTTGACCACATCCCCTCTTCGTCGTCCTGCCCACCTCCGCAACCACACTCTGAGACAGGATGCTCTTTCTGAGACTTCAGACTCTTTGAACACACACACATATATACACATATGTACACAAAAACTCTAAGCCACCAATCTTTTCCTGTTTCTTTTTTACTCGCTGAGAACTTGCAAGAGCTGGGTGGATTCGAGGAAATGGAAAGGAGCTGAGAAGTGAGGCTGGTTTTCACTTTGCCCTCATCCTGCACCACCAAAACTCCTATGCCTTCCTGCTCATGCTCATCACCCACCAACCTGCACAATTGCCACATAGACAGAGGGAGAGGGAGAAGGAATATCTTGCCAGTGAGGCTGGTCTGTTAGGGCAAATGGAGCCTCCTTTCGTACAGGCTTGGGCTGCTTTGTTGTTGTAGAACACAACAGGGAACAAAGATGGGAACAAAGCTAGAATTAGGCCACCATACACCATAGGTACTGTTTCCATGTGCTGCGCTGGTGCTGGCTTGCCAGAGCAGCTTCGTCACGCTGGCCACGTGACCCGGAAGTGTCTCCGGACAGCGCTGGCTCCTGGCCTCTTAAGTGAGATAAGCGCACAACCCTAGAGTCGGACACGACTGGCCCGTACGGGCAGGGGTAACTTAACCTTTACACACTAGATACCTTCAAAGCACATTCAAAGCACATTTGACCCCTCAGAGAATTCTGGGAACAGTAGTTTGTGAAGAGTTGCTGGGAAGTATCACTCTGTGAGGGGTAAACTACAGTGCCCAGAATTCTTTGAGGGAAAGAACATGCTTCGGATGTGCTTTAAAGGTGTAGCCTCCTGCCTCTCACTGCCTCTGGCTCTACCTGTTGTTTGGGCTCCCTGCATTCTGCTCCACCAGCCACCACAGTAATCTTTCCCCTCATAGACTGAATAGAATTTATTGGGCAAATATATCCAAGTGCCGGGAATGTAGTGCTCAAGGAGAAGACTTGGTGGTTGTTTCTTACCGGGGCCTGCTCCCTAGACAAAGTGCCCACTGAGGGCCTATTCATTAAAGTGGCCAGTGTTGCCTGTTTTACAGTCCTCAATTTGAAAGGCTGCTTGGAGCAAGTCTGATTTAAAGGTAGGTACCTAGAAGAGGGGAGAGCAGAGACACAGAAGTTACATATTCATGGCACCTGGAGACTAGGCCCAGAGAAGGTCACCTGGTCACAGTCCTTCCTACTGTGATGAGATGCTTCCTTTATAGGAGACGTTTCCTTTATAGCAATCGTTTTTAAATTTACATCTAAAAGGTAAAGGTAAAGGACCCCTGACAGTTAAGTCCAGTCGCAGACTCTGGGGTTGCGGCGCTCATCTTGCTTTACAGGCCGAGGGAGCCAGTGTTTGTCCGCAGACAGTTTTTCCGGGTCATGTGGCCAGCATGGCAAAACCAGAACAGCGCACGAAAATGCTGTTTACCTTCCTGCCAGAGCAGTACCTATTTATCTACTTGCACTTTTTGGCATGCTTTCGAACTGCTAGGTTGGCAGGAGCTGGGACCAAGCAACGGGACCTCACCCCATCGCAGGGATTCAAACTTCTGCTCAGCAAGCCCAAGAGGCTCAGTGGTTTAGACCACAGCGACACCCATGTGGTTCCAGATTTGAAGGTGCTAAGTTGTTCCGAATCCCTTGCTGAGTTGTTCCAAATTTTAATTTTAGAGGTTCACCTAAATAATGCAGAAGTGGCAAAAATAAAATAAAACAAGTTATTGGAATGTTGATTCTGATTTAGAAAGATTGGAATTATCTGTGATGTTATGAACCATACTTCTCTGTAATTATCCTAGTCCTACCAACCTACCCATTTTCTCTCTGTCTGCAATGCAGTTTCAGAGTTCTGCTATTGTCAGGAAAAAAACAGCCCTTTATTTGAAGGCCTGTTATAGCTGAAGTGCTGTCCCAACTCATGTCTGGTTTAAATAGCATAAGAAGGGAGACCTGCAAGTTCCTTAAAGTTCCCTATCCGCAGCCAGCAGCATCTGATCAGCAGAGGACATCTGGTTACAACCATCCCCTGTGAGATGAATTATATTTCTATTTAAATTATAGCCATGATTTGAAAATTTGCATCTATGGATATAAAACAGCACGTGCAATTTTTATGCAGATCTCCATCTTTTCTGGTGGTAACATTTCTGTGTTCTTAGTGATACATAGTGTGGTTTAGTTGGGTTTTTGCTATGCTGTTTGTTTTTTAATTGTAGAGACAATCAATTTATAAATTTTAATTGCATTTTTATTTTTTTTAAATTAAAAAAATATCTGTTTTAGACCCAGCTTGTACAACTCTTATGTAAATGATGGTGATCGGGTAATTTTTTTAAGCGCTGCAAGCTTTAACAGGTTAATGGTATGATTCATCAACCAAAAGCAGAATCAGTGATTCATCGTTTGGCCTTGTTGAATTGGTGGGGCTGGCATGAAGTAGTCTGTGGAATGGGAGGCTTTGAAAGGGATCCACTGCTGTGCACAGAAGCACCTAGTTTGACTTCCCTCTGCCAGATCTGATGGAACCAAATAACTGAGGTCATAATTCACATCACATGCAAATGTGTGTAGCTCAGTCCCTATGGCAACTTTTCTAAACTAACACAGCCTCAGAAGGGGTCTGTTTTGGGCAGAGAAACAGAGGGTGGGGATGGGGTGCTAAAAAATTTCCTCAGCCAGTTATTTTCTCCTCCATTTTCACCCTACCAAGCTGCTTTCCCCCCATAGTATCCCGGCACATCTTGTCTGCCTGCCTTGGGCACTCCAGTGGGAGCAGAAGCAACTTGGGCAGAGTAGCGTCTCAGGGGAAGGGTTAAGCAACACCTCTTTATGCTGCTTCTCTGCTCAAAATGACTCCCTCGCGAAGCTGCTTTTCTTTCGGAAAAGTGGCAGTTAGGCCTGTTTCACATGCATTTGTATACATGTCCCATCAGTGCTGCAGTTGAACAAAAGTGAAATGGCATGATCCTATGCATGTTTACTCAGAAGTCATTCCTCACAAATTCAATAGAACTTACTCCGCCTAAGTGTATGTTTAAGTCTCACAGAATTTAGTATCTTTCTGGGTGTCCAGTTTAAGAGTCCTCTGCTCAGTGCCTGGCATCTCCTGTTAGAGATGGAAGAGTTGTTGCCTCAGTCAGTGTAGAAAATGCTGAATTAGACGGAGCAATGTTGTGACTCAATTTAAGGCAGCTTACTGTTTTCATTTGTTTTGAAAATGGAGAGGTCTCTATTTAAGCCACTGCTGATCTGGTTTGTTACTGTACTAAACAATAGTCTAAATTCCCAATGTGATGAAAAAGTGACATCAAAGGCTGAGAATCAAAACCACCACCTTTCTGCACGCCCCATGTCCTGTGTTCTGCTTCTTGGTCACACTGCAGTGTGACAGAGAGTTGGAGGAGGGGGATGGGATGCTTGACATTGTCTTTTATAGAAGTACATTGCAAGTGGGACTTTTCCAGGGAGATCTTCAAAATGGTACCTTCAAAATGGGGTTTTGCAATCTGTAAAGGCGTTAACATTGAAATGATGATTTATTAATGTGTCAGTAAACACAGAGTGAACTTATAGTGTGAAAGCCAAGCATCACATTTTAAGTGTAGTGGTAGTGGTTTGAGCACATGTTTGTCAGAAGAATGTGTGTTCGCCGCACTTAAAATGTGACATTTGCCTTCTTTCTGTATGCTAACCTGTTCCAACTCTTCATCACTATGAGGGGGCGAGAATTTGACTTCCTTCCTTTTCTTTCGCAGTTGCTTGGATTTCACTTTGGGAGAAATAAAACTATAGCATGGTTTCCTACTGTTGTGCAAGCAAACATATAAAGTGTTATCTGAAAACTAATCCTCATAATGTTGATTTTGCAGTGGGTAGTGAATCAGCCCTGTATACGAGCTTTTTGCATTGTTTGTCCCATTATTGGATACCCCCATCAAACTTTTGCATACTTGCTATTGCAGATCCACACCTGTCACTGTGTGTAAAGAGTTCTGGTGCAAAAGTTGACTTCTTATCCATGATGACTGTGTTCCACATACCTGTCCCACCCAATGTTGGGTGGCACCTAGTTTTTGATGCCTGATAGAACAAGAGAAAGTCACCTTTTTTCTTCTTGCTGGGAAGCTTTTGAAAACACAGAATCACACAGTGCACTGAATAGGATATACCCAAAGTTGTGACTTGGGACGCGGGTGGCGCTGTGGGTTTAAACCACAGAGCCTAGGACTTGTCGATCAGAAGGTCGGTGGTTCGAATCCCCGCAACAGGGTGAGCTCCCGTTGCTTGGTCCCTGCTCCTGCCAACCTAGCAGTTTGAAAGCACGTCAAAGTGCAAGTAGATAAATAGGTACCGCTCTGGAGGGAAGGTAAACGGCGTTTCCGTGCGTTGCTCTGGTTCGCCAGAAGCGGCTTAGTCATGCTGGCCACATGACCCAGAAGTTGTGCGCCGGCTCCCTCGGCCAATAAAGTGAGATGAGTGCCACAACCCCAGAGTCGTCCACGACTGGACCTAATCGTCAGGGATCCCTTTACCTTTACCTTTAAAGTTGTGTCTTATGTCACACTATGGAAGTACACAATTCCTTTTCCTGAGGTTCACAGCTTCCTTTCTTTTCTTTCTTATCAAGATTCTAGTCCCTATGGCTGTGGTGTCATGCCTGGAGATTTGTGGGCAATTGCTGCTAAAACGTTAGAAGTTGCTGAATAAGATTTCTAGCAGTCCAAGGTCTGTCTAGTACCGAGCCCAGCCCTACAACCAGTGTTCTGCCAGGGGCAGTGGTTCTTTTTGAACTTGGGCAAGGCAAAGAGTGTGCTGAGCCTGTTCCTGGATAAACAGACTTTATTTACAAGGAACAAAAAGCAAAGCAAAAGAAAAAGGACAGGCAGGTTACATCCCTTCAGTCACTGGGAACACCTCTGAACAGCAACTGCTGAGCAGCTGCAATGGCCAGTACGAAGCACTTTCCACTGTCTCCAACAACGCTGAGATTCGTGTGGCAGAATCTCCAAGCCCTTTTTATATCTTGCAGACGTACACATTCTCAGGAACTATACAACTGACCTTGCACACCTGGCAAGAGCTGTTCTTGACTAAGCAATAGATAAGATAGCTCTTATCAGCAGGTGCCTGAGCACAAGGTAAGAGATGCCATCAGCTAATTAATGGGTCCCAGACCCCAAAACAGAAGGTCTGGGCAGGAGAGGAACCATTGCTGTACGCCGCTGACTCCTCACAATACAAAAGTATTGCATTCCATTGAGTGACTGTTATTAAAATAAAATACACAGCTTTTTATGTTCCAAGTGTATGCACAGGAATGGCCACAACAGGGGCAGACTTTGTTTTGTTTTGTTTTTCAAATTTTAGCGGCGCCCTGTACGAGGCCAGAATTTGGGGTCCCCGCCTTGCTGTTCGACTTCTGTTCTGCTCAGTTCACTATGTCATAGTTGTGACGCCCTACGGCACCCCCTAGGCTCGGCCTCTGGTGCGGCGGAACCAATTGCACTGCATTAAATCTGCCTCTGTCTCCACTTTTCCATTACAGCCTGCAGAAAATCTGATCAGATAACGTATGGAGCAGTCCCGTGATGTCAACTCAAAAATGTATCCTTGAGTTAAACAGAGCTCATTCCTGGTAAGGGGGGGGGGGTATAAGACTGCAGAGGTAAATAAAACAAATAAATAAATTGCAGAGAAAGATTATAGGCAGGAGGGGAAGCAACACACACATGTGCATGATATATACAGATTGCAGAATCCATCTTTCCTTAGCGCAGAACTGAGAGTCCCTTGATGCAGACGTTTAATGCAGCCCTGAGTATATCCACGGGCCTCAAGCTTTTCCCGAAGCACTTTTTCTCCTGTTGTCATCGCCTTTACTCCCCCTGCCCGCTTCCCTGCCCGCCACATACTTTCCCCTCTTTTCTGTCCTTCCCTCACCACAGGGGCGAGTTATGTAAATGGGAACTTAATCCTTTAAAAGCAAGCTCAGCCTTGCAGTTCAAGTCCAAGTGTCTTTTCATGCAGCCAAGTAGGAAAAAAACACTTCTCCTGAATCCTGGCTCCCCCCTCCCCACTCACTTTTTGTGCAGCAGCTGCATACAACTTTTAAAAGTCAATATATAGAGATATATAGATATATATAATTTGCTATATATAAAGACAAAGACACACATGCGTGCACAGAGGGTACTGGATACACGCCCGCCTTTTAAAACTTGGCAACAGAATGCGGAGGATAAAATTGAAAGTTTCCTCTCTCCCCGACCCCCCTCCGTCCCCGTCCCCCCAGAATGCAGCAAGGCTGAGTGAGCTTCCACCAATGTGGCGAGCATATTGTCTGACCTTGCAGCTTTCAAAGGAATGTAATAAAAAGGAGACAGGGTCCCAGCAGGCAGCTTCTGGCTTCTCTTCCCTTGATGTGACGCTTGAACAGGTGCAGCATAAAAGGTCCTAAACTAGTGATTATTGGGCCGTTCGAGAAGGGTTCTCCTCTGTGATGTGAGCACAGAAGGAGCCTTAAGAAGACAGGGTTGTGGGGTAAAGGGGTGGGGAGGCTGGTTGTCTGTGCCGCAGACAGCCTTTGCGGCTCACCTAAGGAGGATGCTACTGTCGCACGGCAGAAGCTTACCGAAAGAGTAGGAATGGATCTCATTGATATTGCCGCACAATAGAAATGAAACAGTAGGGCTTTGGAGTCCACATTCCGCAGTTTCCACCGCAACGTTGGCCTGGCTCACATTGATCCCTTGATGACTGTGATACCGAATGATGATGTGCGCGCGTGTGTGTGTGAATTGGTCTATTGTGAATGTAATGCTGCCGACAGAACTTTCACATCAGTGTTCAGTGGTACCTCAGGTTAAGTACTTAATTTGTTCTGGAGGTCCGTACTTAACCTGAAACTGTTCTTAACCTGAAGCACCACTTTAGCTAATGGGGCCTCCTGCTGCTGCCGCGCCGCCGGAGCCTGATTTCTGTTCTCATCCTGAAGCAAAGTTCTTAGCCTGAGCACTATTTCTGGGTTAGTGGAGTCTTTAACCTGAAGTGTATGTAGCCTGAGGTACCACTGTAAATGCTTTTTGAGGGAATCTGTCCACACACAGAGAGATCTGCTAGCCTCCTGCTCCTTATTCCCTTATTTACAGCATAACCCTAACCATGACTATTAAGAAGTAAGCCCTGTTGAATTCAATGGGGTTAACTCTCAAGTAAGCAGGGGCAGCCTAAGCAGTGCTACAAATTAGGAACCCTTTCATAAACAAGGAACAGTGTGGGTTCCCCACCCCTGTCATCTTTTGATTTTAATTTTTTTGGGGGGGCAGTGAAAATATGAACTTGAACTATCAGAAGCTTGGGAAAAACTGATGAAGAGTGTTTTGGTGATGTGAGGAACTGAGGCATGAGGATCAAATGTCACATCAAATGTCAGCCCTAAAACTCAGCAATAGCCAGTGGTGTACCTTGGGCTTTAAAATTTCGGCAGTGATGTCAAAATTCGGCACACACACACACACACCCCCCGCTGCATGCTTTCTGCTGTTTGTCATTGTTGCAGAACTCTCTGCGGCGCCTTCTTGGCTTGGCCAAGTCAGCTCTGCCAATAGTACCAGCCTCTACAGCAGGGATCTTCCAGTTTTGTAGCAGGGAAGAGGAATCTGTGGCTCTCCAGATGTTGAACTACATCTCCCCTACAACATTCTTGACCATTGATGGAACTGGCGGAAATGACTGGCAGAATCCGAGACCAGGGAGAAGAGTCGGTGAAAGAAGACTGGAAGAAATTTAAAGACTATTTACAGAAATATTGTAAAATTAAGGAATTTTAGAAGGATGTTGGATAGAAACTAAGAGTTTTGTAGCTGTAATGCTTTAAGACATATGAAAAAAGGCTTACAATTGGGCAAAAGTTTAATGGTAAGGATTTGCTGAACTAACAAACTGAACTGGAATACAAAGAAGGGAGGTATGAGGAGGTCCGGGGAAATAAGTCTAGAGAAGATAGGTTTAGAAAATTAATGTCTTTTTAACTGTTTTATTTTGTATGTTTCTTTTTTATCCTTTACTTTTTTGTTATATTTTAAAAAAATTTACTCTTTTTTCTGTATTTTGTATTTCTTCTATTTTTTGTAACTTTAATAAATATCATTTAAAAAAAAAAAACATTCTTGACCATTGGCCATGTTGGTGGGAGCTAAAGAACACCTGGAAGCCTGTAGGTTCCCCTAACAAGCGACTTTTTGGTTGATCGAAAAGGTGTTCCAAATTAACGGGGAAGTAAATAATTTTTGAACATTGATTTTCATCGAAGTACACCTGAAAATGGGACTCTCAATTTTGAGAAGGCATTTCCTTTTCTTGGTCACAGCAGAGGGAAATCCTCGTTAAGCCAGTGTCTACTGTGACACATGCACACATCAACCCCCCTCCCATCAAGTAACACTTTTTATTCAGAACTAGTCACATGCAAATGTATTTTAATTGAACCAGTCAATTCAAATGTAAACAGTTAATTGACTCTGAACTAGGGTCCAAGCCCAGGGCTTTCCCCCCTCCCCCAGATGGAACTTGCTGGAACTCATTTGGGGGCGACTGCCATTATAAGACAACATGGTGAGTTCCAGCACCACTTTTTCTAGAAAAATAGCACTGGCCGAGCAACTAGAATTAGTTGCTGACATCCTTCCCGTTGGGTGGTTGGTTTCTTCCATCTGCTTGACAGGTTGTTAACTCAGCCTGTTCCTCCAGAGGGAGGGAGGGAGGGGAAAAGAGAAATGTGGTACTTGCACAAGTTCTCCCTCATGAACTTCCCTGTCAACTGAATCTTTTAAAAGGCTGTTTGACAGGTGCATTCACTTTTCAGAAGCTAGGCAGGTGACAACCAAACAGGGCCTTTTCACTGGCAAGGCCTGAATTATGGATCACACTTCTTAGAGATGTTCTCCTGTATCTTTTAGGTGCCTTGCAAAGTCCGCCTGTTCTCTTGGGCTACTTGATGGTTTGTTTGCTTTTTTAAGTGATATCTAGTCCTCCTTTTTAATTACACTGGCTCACATTTTTAATTTCTTCAGTTTCAGTTGCTTAACTGCTGTTTTGTTGAAGTAGTATGATTTTACTAGCCACTTTGAGACGTACACGAAAGACAACAATTCCCCTTCCCCCCAGATAGATAGGAAAAAAAATATTACAACCCCCAGCAAGTCTGTTCCCTGCAATGCCAATGCAGGAATTTGTCCTGAATTGTAAATACAAATGTACTGGGCTGCTCGTTATGATGCATAAGTCTCAGGAACAGCTGACCATATATCGGCTCTCATTTTCCTTCTTTGTACTGGTGCTGGAGCTTTGAGATAATGGGAGTCCCGTGAGCCAAAAAGGCTTCTGGCCTGCTCCAATTGACAACAGCTGTCCAAATGTAAGAGACATTCCCATCCCCACCATCTAATATCTTCTGCATGTAAGTCAAAAGCTCTACCTTTACATTAAGTCAGTAGAGTGGTAAACATCACCAGCCCTGACACTGAGGCACCCACTAACTGGTGGAGTTAATTTATGGAATTTTCTGCCCCACAAGGGGGTGATGTCCATGCATTTAGATGTATTTCCAAGGCCATTAGACAAATAGAGGTTGAATCTATCATTTGGCAACAGCTGTGCAAGTACAGTGGTACCTTGGGTTACATACGCTTCAGGTACACACTCCGCTAACCCAGGAATAGTGCTTCAGGTTAAGAACTTTGCTTCAGGATAAGAACAGAAATCGAGCTCCGGCGACGCAGCAGCAGCTGCAGGAGGCCCCATTAGCTAAAGGGGTGCTTCAGGTTAAGAACAGTTTCAGGTTAAGAACAGACCTCCGGAACGAATTAAGTACTTAACCTGAGGTACCACTGTAGTTGAATGGAGTTTCCACATTCAGAGGCAGTATACCTACCCCACCCCAGGTATCTGATTGGCCAGTGTCGGAAACAAGGTGATGGATTGGAAGGGCCATTGGTCTCTCTTGGCAGGTCTCAAAGTGTTAAGGGTAGTTCCCCTGCATTGGTCCTCTTTGCTTCAGTGATGGCGTTTGCTCAAGGGAGCTTTGTGGTGGATTCTGCCCCCAGGTTCATTCTTCAGAGCTAGAGGCGCGCCATTTGCATTTTGAACCACAAGCACGAGAATTGCTTGGGCCTGTCCCCAAAGAATCACTGGGTGGTATCCAAGGTTAGTCATACTCTTAATAAACCCATTGAAATTAATAGACATGACTAACTAAGGCCCATTAATTTCATTGTGGGCCTACACTCGGTATAATTAAGGCTGTGTGCACATTACTGTTTACTTTGGCTCCAGTGTGCTCCCACTGCTGGCTTTTGAATCTGTGTACGCATAACATTACCCATGATGCAGAGCTATCCTGTAGCTTCTTGAGAAAGGCTGCCGTTTGCTGTGTTTTCCCTCAAATGAGCTTCAATAGCTTATGACCTATAAAGCCATATCTGGTTTGGGCCCAGGCTACCTGACGTATTGCCCAGGTGCCAAGATCCTCTTGGCCCCATCGACACCAGAAGCACAATTGGTGGTGACAGGAGAGAATCTTTTCTGTGGCTGCTCCCATGTTGTGGAATTGCCTCCCAAGAGAGGTTAGGTAGGCTCCCTCTTTGTTAACCCTCTACTGGAAATCTAAGACCTTCCTTTTCAGACAGGCATTTGAAAATTAAAGCGCAGACAATACTGATCGCTGGGCTGTGGTCAAAGCAAACTGCATTTGAACTGTTGGTTTCGAATGTGTTCTGCTGCATTTTAATTATTGTTTTTGTTTTTATTATTTTGTACTTTACAAGGTTTTAAGTGTTGTATCCCTTGAATCCCAACTTGGGGGGAAAGGCGGGATTAGAAATAGACTAAAAAATTACTAATAATCTAAAAGAAATACTTAAGCCACATTCATTTCGCAGTTAAGCTAAGCGTGTACATTTCAGACAGTGGGGGGCAGCTCATGTGCAGGTTAATGAATAGGTGCTGGGAGAGTTTTAGGCATGGAGAAACAAAACAGGTGATGCGCTTCAAGTGAAGACATTCTTTGCCCCTCTCTGGCGCATACAGCAATGTGCAAATGTGACTTGAAATGCAGTAGGGTGGGGGAACGACCCTGCTGTATTTTAAGCTGCTAATCTGTCCATAGCCTAGGTAAGTGGTTCCAGTGTGTCAACCTGTACTTACCGTTCAGACACTATTTGCCATTTATTTTATTTACTGCATTTTTACTTTGCTTTTTTGGACAAGTATTGTCTCCAACATGGATGAAGAATAGGGAGGGGGAAAGAGAGAGACAGAGGGAAAGGCCCTGCCATCAGTCTTATGAACTTAAAAGACAAGAAACACAAAGGCAATTGAGTGGAGGGAAAAGATAGAGGGAGATCAGTTCTTCAAGGCCAGAACAAAGCTATGAGGGCATTCATATCCAGCTCAGGCCACGCTGATCTCTGCTTGCTGGCATCTTTGCTTGAATAGCAAGTTTCTCCCGTTGTTCTTCTGAAATCTACCCTCCTGTCCCTTAAGCCTTGGAGATCTAGCTCTTGCACTCTGAGAACAAGGCCTTGCCCACTTCTGTCAGCATTTCTGGTATCTGAGGAGCGCGATCAGGTCCCTTTCAAACATAAACCAAAAGTTACAGTGCTGTAAGAAAATTATTAGGTTTTCCATTGTGACCGTTTGGTTGGTTGGACCTAAAGGTGTTACCAAACTTGCTTTGGGGTTTTTCCCCTTTCCTAATGAGTCAGCAAGGCTACCTCCAACTCTGCTTTGAAGAGCATAAAATAGATTCATGGAATCTCCAGGTGTCCTTTTTATTGTGCTTTCAGGATGAGTTGTGCTCGTGATCCTGTATTCAGTGCTGCTTCAGTGCCTGCAGAAGTTTCAGGTGGAAAATACAGTTGTGTTTCAAATCAGTGCACGACCCACAACCTTCTCCTGAAATCCTGTAACTTTTTATACCTCTTAGGGTCTCTCTTGACTGTGTTTTTTCGTGGGGGTTTTTTGGGGTGGGTGTATTCTGCGACATGTCACTGACATGGTAATAGTGCATTAGTTTATACTGGGCCGCCCACTCAACGTTCTATTTCATTAGCTGTACTGCAACGTGTCTCCAAAATTATTGCATTATTGCCGCCTGGCATTTGCATTATAGCATAACAAAACCTATAAACCGGAAAAACATTTACAGTATTAAAAAGTTGCAGAATTTCAGTAAGGATAAGCGCAGCTTGGAAAGGAAGCATTTGTATGTCCGCCTCTCAACTTTTGCGGGCACAAACAATCCTGAAAGCTGGCTTATGTATAACCGCCCCAATATCAGAATGAGCTTGAATCATCAGTGAACGCACACTAATAAAAGGATGTCTAGAGGACAAGTTTCAGTATATATAGCGATAGGTTTCAAAATCCACACGCTCCTCTCGTTGTTGGGGGGTCCACTTCTCCTCACTGGCCGAAGGGTGGCGCTGGCGGAACCCTTATCTGTCAAAAGAAGGCAACGTTACAGATAATAGGATTTAAGGGGGTGGTGGGAGATATTCCTCCTTTTTTCCCTTTTGGTCCTTTGCTTGCTTGATCGCTCCATATTGAACAACGACCAAAAGAAAAAAAAGAAAAGGGGGGAAAAGAAGGGAGGGTGGAAATGTTGCTCGTGCACTTCAGATGCCAGATCCGTTCCCCTGGATGAAGAGAAAGGAAAGGAAGAAAAGGCGGCGGTGGCGGGGGTGGGTGGGGGACCCCGAACACTTCAATAATTGCAAAAGGGAGCTGCTGGCGGGGGTGGGGAGGAAGGAAGCAGAAAAATACCTCCCTCCCAAGTGAGGCAGCTGTTCCTGAACCTAAGACTTTGCAAGCGCGTGGAGCCATGATTGCTGGGTTGTGGGCTGTGTGCAGCCAAGGCGACGTTTTGTGCGTGTGTGCGTGAGTCTAGCGTGTGTGCATGCGTGTGTGTGTGTGTGTGTGTGTGTGTGTTTGTGTGTATGACTAGCAACCGCGTCTGCTTCAGCTCAAGCAATGCCGCCGATCTCCCGTTTGCAAATAACAATGTGGCATTTTTGTCCTGCGGGGAGGCTCCGGAGTCCCCTTCTTTTTTTCCCTCCGCCGTCCTAGCAAGATTGTTGTCTCTGAAAGGCGGATCGGAGAGAGAGAGCTGGGGAGGGAAGGTGGGGTGGGGGCGAGAGGAGAGAGAGAAACAAGCCCGGAGATTATAAAAGAAGGAAGAAAAGGACGAGGAGTGACTGCGTGTTTGGAAACAACAACATCACCATCACCCCCAACGGCAACAAACAGGAGGGTAGGAGGAGGAAACCAGCTCAGAAGAAACTTATGGAAGAATGAAGGAGATGGTGGGTGGCTGCTGCGTTTGTTCCGATGAGCGGGGCTGGGCTGAAAACCCCCTGGTGTACTGTGATGGGCATGGCTGTAACGTGGCGGTGCATCAAGGTAAGACCCCCCCCAACCAATCCCTCCGTATTGACACCTTTTCCATCCCTCCTTCCCTCCCTACCCCTCTCTTTCCTTCCCTCCCTCCCTCCCTCCCCAGCCAAGCCCCACTTTGCATCTTAACTCTTCGGGGCTTTGCCAGGCTAGATGCATATATCTATATAAATCTATGTGCGCGTATATATCTATAGCTCTGGCGATGGAGTCAACAGAGAGAGAGAGATGTGGTGTAATTTCCCCTCCATTCACCTCAAGCCTTTGCAAAGCTTTGAGCAAATAATAATAACGATAATAATAATAATAATAATAGTAATAGTAATAATAAAAGATGTTTAGGCATGGAGTTGCAAAAAAGAAAAGAAAAACGGGTGGGAGGATTTTAAGTGTGCGTCGTTGTTATTCATAGTAAGTAGTGTGATTTCTATTGTTCTGTATAACGGTATTCTTGACAGGGCCTTCTTGGGGAGGGGGATGCAGAAGCGCAACCTTAGGAAGAAAGGGGGGGTGTCGGAGCTGTGTCTGTATCGCTGGGAGGGCAGGTTTCTTTTAATTCTGCTAGTGCCGGGAGGGGGGCAGATCTTAGGCTTTCCCTCCTCTCACTGATGTGTGTGTGTGTGTTTATCGCTTTGTTTTGTTTTTTTTATTTATGCGTTTTTAATTGCACCGCCCTATAAAGGGACGTGTGTGAGAGAGAGAGAGAAAGAGGGAGATCTAAAACAGCAGCAGAGACAGAAAGGTTAGACGGGGGTGGGCGGCTTGTTGTGTTCATGTTTGTATTTGTATTATTATATTATTTGACGTAGCTTCAGAAGAATCGTATGGCCGTGACCTCTGACGGTCTCCCTCAGCTTCCTTCCGGATTAGCAGGGGTGCTATTATTAGCCACCCTGCTGTCACTTTTTTTTTTTTTGGTTGTGTGTGTGTGTGTGTGTGTGTGTGTGTGTAGAAGGAGTGCTCTAGCTTGCAGTTTCAAGGTAAGCTAGGGAAGGGGGGATAATGTATAACAGAGAGAGATGGAGCAGAATTTTGGGGACACCCCTTCTCTGCAAAAGAACACATTTGAGCAAGGAAAACAGTGTGTGTGGTTTGTGTGCCTCCGGGCTACTATTCTGTCTCTTAGTAGATCATTAACACTGGAAACAGAAGGGCAAGGAGGAATCACCTCAGCTGCACCCAGCCCCACAGATCTAGGGCTGGTGCTGAGCCTGGCGTTATCTTTTCCAGCAGGGCTTTGCTTTCTAAAAGAAATGAAAGTAGAAGAACGACCAACCGTTGTGGGAACATCAGAAGCTCCCTTATACCGAGTCAGGCCATTGGTCCATCTAGAAAGTGTTGTCAGCATTGTACTGTCAACACTGTGTGGGCAGCTAGTCTTTGCCACCTGTACTGGGAAGATGCCAGGAATTGAACCTGGAACCTTTGGGTGCTCTACCGCTAAGATACAGCACTTAGGCTTACCCCACAGGTCCCCTGTCTCTGATCCCTAATCTGAGATGCATGAAAGCTGCCCGTGGTTATTCCATAGTGCTGAGGAAAGGCACTCTGTCCATGGTCACAAGCACTGTCTTCGCACATCAAAAGCCATGTGTTTATAGACAGGATTTTGAGCTTTGATGGAAGTTGAGCTTCTTTACCATGATATACTGAGCTTGGTGTGTTTCATGTTTTATCCTGTTCCAATGAGTGGTAGCTAATTCGGAGCAGACCCATTGAAATCAACGAACTTAAGTAACTTAGGCACCATATTAATAACACCAGATGTTACCCAGTGTGTTTTGCTTTTATATAAATTTTACATAGCTGGTTTTATTTCTAGCGGCTTTGAATGACAGAAAAGTAGGAAATAATTATGTTTTGTTTATCTATCTATCTATCTATCTAGGTAATTAATTAATATATAATTTATTATTTATTATTTATTTTTTAATCCTGCCTAAGCATTTAAATTCTATGCGACAATTTAACATGTTTCCAGGCTGAGTCTTGGTATTGAAGATAGTTTCTGGGACTCCGTTTGACATTTAGCCTTAAAATGAAATCCCATTTGTTCGCTAGCTTTGATGCTGCCTCTCGAATCACCTGCCCATTAAAAACAATTCATGCACATAAGCAAGTGAGGAAAGGCACTTGCAAAAGGGAAACTGGTGAAGGGCTGCAAAAAAAGTTAGCCAAATCAGCAAAGGATTGTAGCTCACGGATAGAGCCTGCCTTGTAAATAAGCCTACAAAGTTATTAGCCTGCAACAAAATTCAGTTGGCCGCTAGTAACCTGCATTTCCATGCTGGTTACAGAGGAAGGAAGCCCCCTCCATCAAAGTCTACAAAGGGGGGGGGGCTACTAAAGCAAACAGTCCAACCCCTGCCTTCTGCCATGGTGGCTGACAGAGGAGGGATGGATCGACCCTTTCCTTCTCTGCCAGCCTATGCACTTGCCTTCATGGAATTTCATTCATTCGCCTGGTTCGATTTCCTGATCACCCATGGCTACCAAGCAAATGGTTAAATACAAAGCTGAGTGGACCAAATGCTTTGGGTGGACCAGTTCAGTCCCAGGCATCTCTAAGACTGGGATGGATTCCTACCTGAGATGCTGGAGAACAGCTACCAATCAAGCTAGATAGCATTGAGCTTGATGGACCAATGGTCTGATTTGCTATTAGGCAGCTTCCTGTTTTCCTACCTCGAAAGTTGCTGGGAAGGGCACAGCATCTGAGCCCAGTTTCCCCAAAGGCTAGCTACCTTGCCCTTTGTCTTTCTTTTCCTGAGAAATCTGTGACAGCAGCTCTGTCAACAAGGACCCTTTCAGGAAGACTTAACGGTTGATACAACTGTTTGCTAAATCCTAGACCAAAAAAGTAACTAGGCTGCAATCTGTAAATACGTTCTGTGTATATTCTGGTCTGGTCAAGGGATGGACGCCGATGTAAGCATTATGCTGTTGTGCACAGGGAGTCAGAGATGCATTGTCTTGAATGCATGAAAAGGAAATAAACAACAATCTGACTTTTAGAAGACATCGGAAGGGATGTTTTTATAGGGACGTTTTTAAATGTTTGATGTTTTATTGTGGTTTATAATTTGTCGGAAGCTGCCCAGAATGGCTGGGGCAACCCAATAAGATGGGCAGCATATTAAATGATAATGATAATGATAATAATAATAATAATAATAATAATAATCCCTGTCCATGCCTTCTCCATAGGAAGGGAGTAAGATGGAGCAGAATCCTACTCACTGACAGGAATGCTTTGCTAGGCAATAGGAAATACATTGCCTGGTTTAGGAATAGCCAGTTAATGGTCTGTGGCCTGCTTTTGGTCTCCAGAACTATTTTATCTAGCCAAATTGTATGGTTAAAAAATGCCCTTAGTTACTCTCATAAGGTAAATAAAAATAGAAATAGATTTGAGGAGGAGGAGGAAGAAAAAGACAATGTGTAGTACAATGATTAAACTTTGGGGACTAGAACTCAGAGCTTCACCTGACCATAAAGTTCACAGTTTGGTCATTGAATATGAAGCAAGTTTTACAAAATATTAATAGTTGTTACATTTTTGTTTAATACAAGGCAGGCTTGCTTATTTTGTATGCCCAGAACAAGAAGCTGTTTATTGATGTACAGGCTAATACAGGCTTCCTCAAACTCTGCCCTCCAGATGTTTTTTGGCCTACAACTCCCATCATCCCTAGCTAGTAGGACCAGTGGTCAGGGATGATGGGGATTGTAGTCGCAGCACATCTGGAGGGCCAAGTTTGAGGAAGCCTGGGCTAATACACAACTACTGTACAACGGAAAATTAATGTAAACACAAGAACAAGCTAAAGGGTGGAGTCTTTGCTCCTCCAACCCATAATAACTGGAGACAATATTTAACTCTGTAATTACCAATTGCTACTACTACTACTACGATATCACAACTTTCAAAAAATCGTCAAGAAATTACACCAACCGTCTTCCACTAGACATGGACGAGGATATAGCTCACGCGAAAAGCAAGGTGCACCTTTCAGATATCACAATAACTTCTGAACAGCTGTGGAATGGTTTGTTTGCTTTTGCTATGATAAACTCCCCATGATGCTGTTACAGTGAACGATTAAGCACACAATATTCCTTTCTTGGAGCGTTTAGGGGATTTCCTAGTATGGCTGGAAGATAGATGCTCTGCCTTACACAAACAGTTTTGGGGGATTTTGCATGTAGGGGAAGGAACAGGGTTAAGGCACTTCAAAAATTTGCTTCCTCACATCAAAAGGTTCAACAAGCATTTCCTTTTTCTTTTTTTTTGGCTTGTCAAGCCTCCGCTCTAATTGTTCATTAGGTCATCTCAGTTCGCAGAGTTGGTGAACATCAGGGAAAGGAAAAGCCTGTTTTCATTGGTGAGAGCGACTTCAGATGTCAAGTGTGTGTTTACCTCTGTGTCCTTGGGCAGCTGCTGGGGCTCCAGCAGGACTCTGGCAGGACCCACTGACAATGCCTGTCCCGGGACACAACTATGTTTTTCTAGCCTAGCACTCCAAGTCTAGCCACCATATACATTTTCCCTGTTCTGGGGTATCATTGGAGACTGAAATGAAGGCTTGACCCAACTATCCAGAGCACCAGGTTAAACCCACCAGGGCCCACTGACAGAAGAGGGGAGCCCACTAGAGACCACTTTCCCTGGGCTTCTCTTAAACCTGGAGCCAGCCCTCGTATGTGTGACCCTTTGTGTTTCCTTCCGTGTACCAGACTGCCCATGATTATTCCTCAGAACCAAAGTAGATCTGATGGGGATCACCACGCTTGTTTATTCATAGGTCTGTCCCATTAAAATTTGAAATGGGGGTGGCTTTTTTATATAAGTAAAGAGAGGCTTAGATGTGAGACATGTAAACAGCAAATGTAGTTTGTTTGTTTATGTTATCAATGCTATTAATTGCATTTATATCCCTGAGCTCCCCAAGGAGCTCAGGGTTCCCCCACTTCATCTCCACAACAACCTTGTGAGGTTGGTTAGGCTGTGAGACGGTGGTGATTGGCCGAAGATCACCCTGTGAGCTTTGTGGCTGTGTGTGGACTGGAACCCAGATCTCTCAAGTCTAACACTCTAACCACTACACCACACTAGTTGCTTGTATTATGTCTAGGTTGGGTGTCAGGAGCACCCATAGCTCAGGCCATCTTTTTGGTTTGCTACACTGAGCTACTGTTGGTGAAACAATTTAATCCATATATGTAGCACAAATCCCCTCATTTTTTAATAAAGGGTAGCATTATAGATCTTATGAGTTATATAAGACAGCAACCACCACAAATGCTCATACGCAACACTGTTTTTAGTGCAATATAAGTTTGAATCTAGGGGATAATGGGCCTTTGACCTTCGCTTAGCCTTCCATAATCTCTCTGGACTGCCCCACCTCCCAAAATTTTCTTTTTCTATGTATTTGGTAGCATATGAAATGTTTTCCTAGTACAGTGGTACCTCGAGTTAAGTACTTAATTCGTTCCGGAGGTCCTTTCTTAACCTGAAACTGTACTTAACCTGAAGCACCACTTTAGCTAATGGGGCCTCCCACTGCCGCCGCGCCGCCAGAGCACAATTTCTGTTCTCATCCTGAAGCAAAGTTCTTAACCCGAGGTACTATTTCTGGGTTAGTGGAGTCTGTAACCTGAAGTGTCTGTAATCTGAAGCGTATGTAACCCAAGGTACCACTGTATTGTGTAAAGTGGTCTGTAGTGGCATGGAAAGCATAGAGGACACAGCAGTAAAGAAGCTAAACAACAACTTCGTTGTGTTTGTGGAAGAAAAACAGAGCAGCTGTCTGAAACACTTGACTCCACCTAGTGACTAAACTGTATAATGATACTATCCACACAGAGAGAGGACAAAGATGGGAAAGAAGTCAGGGGTTTGTTAAACCAGAACTGGGGCAGAACTTGAAGGCTATAAGAGACAGTTGCAGCAGCCCAGTGAGGAAGGCCTGGCCTGTGAGGGACTTAATGTCTGGCTAATTTAGCAGCATCTTCCAGGCCAGGAGGTTGAGCATGGCAGCCAGAGCACCTGAGAACTAAAGGAGAACTGAAATATGTATGCCTTTGCTCTATAACTCTTGTCTATTTTATGGTGTTTCTAATGTAGTGTTAGGTGCCTCAAAGGCTTCAGTTAACAGGCAGGTTATAAATACTCTCAACTACATAAATAATAATGTGCCTCTTTTCCAGCAGCAACAGTATAAGGCTCCATGGCCTACTTTGCCAACTCTGTTTGTGCCATCTTCCATGTGCTGGAGGCTGGGGTAGGGTAAATTTGCCAGCCACAAGTGGATTTTGGGAATGGGATGCACTGACTGAGGCTGTCCACAAAGTATGTGACCAGACCCTCCAAGTGTCCGTATTTTCCAGGGACAGTCCTGGATTTACAGAAGCCGTCCCAGTTTCTGATTTGATCCCAGAATGTCCTGCTTTTCCTTAGGATGTCCCTATTTATATCAGAAATGTTGGAGGGTATGGTGACACCCCCCCCCTGAGCCAAAGAGATTAGTAACTACTGTATACAACCTTTAGAAGACACCTGAAGGCAGCCCTGTATGGGGAAGCTTTTAATGTTTAATTACTTATTATGTTTTTATATATGCTGGAAGCCGCCCAGAGTGGCTGGGGCAACCCAGTTAGATGTGTGGGATATATTACTATTATTATTATTATTATTATTATTATTAAGGACATCACTATTTTCATAGTGTTTGAGGGTATGTGTGACAACTAAATGTTAAAGAAAAGAGAACACCACTCTTGTACTTTCCTCTCCCCATAGCATGTCACACATGATATTGTGCATGCCTCTGGCATAATTTTTTATATATTTAGTTTTATCCGGAGCTAAGACTTATTCAGAGCAGACCCATTGAAATTAAAAGGCCCAAGTTAGTCATATTCATTATTTTCCATGGGTCTACTCAGAGCAGGACTAACATTCTTCACAACCTAATAATTTCAGAGTCTTTCAATGTAATCCTATGCACATCTACTTGGAAGAAAATCTTACTGAGTTTACTGTAACTTGCTCCCAGGTAAATGTGTATAAAATTCCAGGCTGAAAAACATGATTCTTGGAGAGGGCAGCATGTGAATATTCATTTGTCACATCACCCAAATGTGCATTCCAATAATGAATATGTTTAGCCCGTTTTGATTGACACATTTCATTTCTGATGTAAAAAGTCACAAGAAAGGACTGAAAGTGCATAATAAGAAACACAGCTGCACTTCACAAGCAAGTCAGGCTCTCTCTCTCCCCCCTCCCCTTTTTATTGTTACATTACCCTCATTCCCTGATAAACTGGTGTTCCGTTTCATGCATAAATTTAAAATTTATTAATCAGGCAGCCCAATACAGGTTGTTGCCAAACAGAAACGTACGAGCATATATACATAAGAATTATACATAAGAAACAAACACTTGACCTTTACAAAAATTAAACGTAGGACGAAAAGCAGAACCTTAAATACACAAGGGAATCTTCCTGCATAAAAGATAGCAAACAGGTACAGACAGTAAACAGGACATGGGAACAGGAGGCCAAGGGATGTGGAGCTGAGAACAGGCAAAGATTAAGCCAAGTGGAAAGTCATGCGAACACAGGGGGTCATGGGAAAAGCAAGCACATCTGCCTGCTGGCACTAAGAAACTATGTGCCGTGATTATGCTCGATAAGCAAATGCATGGGCTGATGTCAGGTTTCAAACCGTATTCCTTTCCTCATTTGTCACAAGCAAGCAGGAAGGGCAGTAGCTCAGCAGCCGTAGAGCACCAGCTCAGCATGCCTTGGCTCCCAAGTTAAACCCTTGGCCTCTCCAGATCAGGCTGGGAAAAATTCCCATCTTAACTCCAGAGAGTTGCAGCCTGCCAGTGTGGACAATATTGAGCTGGAATGGAGAGAGTATAAGGCCTCACTGAGAGTATGTTCCTCACTGTTGCCATTTTGCTGCCCCTGCCTACCTCTTTTATTTGTGGCATCTTTTATGAAAGCCCCTGATTAAATTGTCAAATTAGACATGTACACATGTCCCTATTTTCTGGGCAAGATTCGTGGTTTCCTGTTATGAGACCGGAAATTCCATGTATCTGGAAATCTTCCTTCCTTCTTTACCCGTATAAACAGCATTTAAGCCATTATGGGCAAATTAGACAATTGGCTTTTTGACAGAAGCCGGCACCAAACCTATTAGTGCTCCCTACAATCTCATATTAGTCCTTTAAAATGGGCAGTCGGCCACATTTGTTGTGTATGACTCAGTTGGAACTGTGCTTGTGTCGTAAGTGCAGGATTTGGGTGCTGTGTGAAGAATCCGGTACTTTTTTCACCTGAGAAGCCGCTAGTCCTTAGCACTGAGAAAACAGCCTTGATAATCTGGGCATTGCCTGCTAAGATTGCAAAAGCTGGAGTGTGAGGCTGAGCGGGACTTCCAGCAGGGAAAACCTTGATGAGATATTTCCTTTGGATTGTAAAGGAAGGTTGTTTAAGGTCAGAAACCAGCTCCTACCTCCCCCACCCCTCAAAATATTTGCCGAAGAAATAAGTGCTTTGTCTACAATGAATGGGTGGGCATGACTTGTTAGCTGATAAAAGAATTTTTGGCTTATTAATCATCTGCCTTTTAGCCAGTGAATGGAGGAAAGAAATTTCAATACATTTGTATTTTGCCAAGCACTCAGTATAGGTGTCTTGTTAAGTTTCTGACATACTGATTGAAGTGTAAGGTAACTTACAATTAAGTCTACAAAAGCTAATATTCATTGTTAGAAAAGCTTTCTTTAGTACGTCTTTTTTCCTCTTCCTATTATAGAAAACATGCCATAACCAATAAGAGTCTGTAGGTGAAAAAAATTGGCTCCTATAGATTAATCAGGTAAAGCTTTAGTTGATAAATCTGCTAATGAAACTGATGGATCAGGCTTTCAGGGCTAACATATTTCTCATATGCTCCAAATATGTGATGTCATGGTTAGAGTGTTGGACAAGGACCAGGGAGACCCAGGTACCAATTATTTGGATAATAATTAGATGAGCACTGCTGGCTTCAGCCAAAGCCCATCTAGTCCAACATTCTGTTCTCACAGTGGACAACCAGATGTTTATCCTTGTAGGGAAGCTATAAGCCATTGATGGCCTTCTCCTCTGTGAATTTGTCTAATCTTCTTTTGAAGCCTTCCATGTTAGTGGCCATTATGACTTCTGGTGGGAGTGAACTCCATCGTTTAACTGTGTGTTGTGTGATGAAGTTCTTTATTTTGTCTGTCCTAAATTTTCATTGGATGTCCCCCGAAGAGGGAGAAATTTCTCCCTATCCACTTTTCCAAACCATGTTGAAGTTCAGTCTAGGTGACCCCAGGCACATCGCTTAGGAGGAGAAACTGGGAAGGCTCTTTGAAGGATGGATGGGATATGTTTGCACCTAGGCAAGTCTCGTTGTTTTCAATGAACTTACTCCAGGTATTTGTGTCCAAGGTTGTAGCCTAAATATCCCCATTTATCAGGGCCAGACACAGCTTTCTGGTTTTTATTCCAGGTAAATTGCAGCCCCGTGTTTTGCCTTTTGGGATGCCTTGTTGCAATGTTGTTCACATGAGATGCCAAACTCTGAGACATCGTCCATCAATGCTCAGCTATCGCCCTGGGGTTTTGACAGCTTAAATATCTGGGAGTAGTATATCAACAGTTCTGTATACATCTTGCCCTTAGTACACAGTCATATTAATGAATATGCATGAACATTTAAAGGCGGGAGCTGCCAGGCTTCAAACTTGAAGGGTATATTTTATTTCTCAGTCCTGAGGCTTACCAACCAGAATCAGGCGGAAAATAGAGATTTGGGGTAGACAGAATGACATACCATTAGAAGTAAGAGGCAGCGTACCCAAAGCACCTGTTCAGTCCAGGAGGGGTTTTTTAAAGTACCAGGACTGAGCTTTTACACATAAATCCGCTCCTAGCTTTCTGCTAACCTTTCTTCATTTCAGTAGCCTAATTTAGATTTTTTTTAAAAGCATTATTGTTGCTGCTACTGTATTGTTAAATAATTAGACCCAGAAATCCTTGCTGATCCTATTGCAAATCATGTAGGGATCTCCCAGCAGACCTGAATTTGCCCTCTGCCCATTCCTGCATCCATCCATCCATCCATCCATCCAGGTAGATAGATTTCATCCTCACCTTTCCTCCAAGGAGCTCAAGGCGATGCACACGGTCCTTTCCACCCTTTTTTATCCTCACAACACCTCTGTGAGGCAGGTCAGGCTGAGAGATGATGACTGGCCCAAGGTCACCCAGTGAGCTTCATTACTAAGGGATTTGAGCACAAGTCTCTGAAGTCCTGGTCCAACATTCTAACCCAGGGCAGGCAACCTATGGCCCTGCAAATGTTGTTGGACTACATTTCCCATCATCCCTGACCATTTGCCATGCTGCCTGCAGCTGACGAGATCAACGAGCAAAGGGAGCACATGTTCCCTTTTTCCTGTTCTAGTATTTCTTTAAAAGAACATATATCCCTCCTCTTAAAACCAGCACAGGACAGGCTGTGGCAGAATAAACGGAAACAGTGCGCAGAGCAGACTGGCCTTCAGTGATTTGTAATGATGGTGGTGGCAGAACCTTGAGCAGTGATCCTTGTTATGAGCAAGGGGAATTACAAGTATGTCCCTGTTTCCATTTGTGAAACATGGGAGGGTATGATGATTTGCAGACAGGATTGTTGTCACTTAACCGAAGTCAGAGATGGAGTGTCCAGGAATACTGAACTACCCACGGGCACTGTTTTGAGTTTGTGAAAAGCGAAGCTTATTGTCAGGTCTGTCACAGAGCAGGGGCAAGCGGTTGGTCCTCAATTGCATTATTCAGGGCAAGGCAGTCCTCTGCATTGCTACTCCATCACACTACCTCCTCTCCAATACATTTACAGTGGTACCTTGGGACTCAAACTTAATCTGTTCCAGAAGTTGTTCCAAAACCAAAGCGTTCCAAAACCAAGGCACACTTTCCCATAGAAAGTAATGCAAAATGGATTAATCCGTTCCAGACTTTTAAAAACAACCCCTAAAACAGCAATTTAACATGAATTTCACTATCTAATGAGACCATCGATCCATAAAATGAAAGCAATAAACAATGCACTGCAGTCACACAATCAATCAATCAGTCAGTAGCTGTACTGGGTTCTTCCACACAGTCACAAAAACAAAACAAAAAAGAGTTGCAAAAACAAAACCGCAAAGTAAATAGCAAAACAGACAGACCTCAGTGTGGCACTCAAAACGGAAGTGCAACAATCAAAATGGAGCACGCTCGGCTTCCAAAAAATGTTCGCAAACCGGAACACCTACTTCCGGTTTGCAGTGTTTGGGTTCCAAGTTGTTTGAGTACCAAGGTGTTTGAGAACCAAGGTACCACTGTATTGTTTTCATTTATTGTGCTCTTCAAACTCGTATGCTTGGGCTACAATCCTAGGCATACGTACCAGGGAGTAAGTCCCACTGAACACAGTGGATCTTACTTTATTTTTTATTTTATTTAAGATATTTACTGTATTGGCCTGAATATAAGACACACCTGAATATAAGCCACACCTTTAAAATGTAGGGGGGAAAGGGAAAAAAGCTCCCAGCCTGCTTTCTCGGGGGGGGGGGGAGGGAGCTACGCCACTTTGCCAGCGGCCTTCCCCCCTTCCCCTTCTCTCAGCTGGCATAGGGGAGGCTTGGGAGGTGCAGTTGGGATGGGCGCTGTTGTACCGCACCCCCAACAGCCCTTGTGGTGGCATCCTGGGCTGGAGGGGCGCGCTCTCCATTCTGTCCTTGAAAGACAAGGCAGGGCTACGGACCTAGGATAGCTGTTTCAGCAGTGATATTGTAGGGTTGTGAATATAAGCCGCACTTTAACTTTTCACGGTCGGAATTTGGGGGGAAAGTGTGGCTTATATTCGGGCCAATATGGTACATACTACTTTATTCTTTGCATTTCAGCGGTGTACATAAAAAACAATCCACAGAACATGGGACAATAACAGAATTAAAATGTATCATAAAACCCAAGCACTACCTTAAAACGCTTGATGAAAGTCTTAGCGATGCACCTAAAGTTCAGCAAGGAGGGTGTCTGTCTAAGCTCAAGGTGGGAAGGAGTTCCACAAGCTTGGGCCCACTACACTCAATGCATACAGACATAGGACTGTGCTGTAAAGTTCATCCGTAAAGGTAAAGGGACCCCTGACCATTAGGTCCAGTCGTGGCCGACTCTGGGGTTGCGGCGCTCATCTCGCTTTATTGGCCAAGAGAGCTGGCGTACATGTGGCGTCATGTGGCCAGCATGACTAAGCCGCTTCTGGCGAACCAGAGCAGCGAACGGAAACACTGTTTACCTTCCCGCTGGAGCGGTACCTATTTATCTTCTTGCACTTTGACGTGCTTTCGAACTGCTAGGTTGGCAGGAGCTGGGACCGAACAACGGGAGCTCATCCCGTCGCAGGGATTTGAACCACCGACCTTCTGATCGGCAAGTCCTAGGCTCTGTGGTTTAACCCACAGTGCCACTCGCGTCTCACTAAAAAAAAAGTTTATACTAAAAAAGTTCATCCATAGATAGTCTTTAATTTCTGCAGTGGTATAGCACCATGATTTGCAACACTGCACTGATGCGTTTGATCCTATGAGCTTTCCAAAAGAAATAAAACAACTCTGCAGAGCACGTTGTGAGAACATTTATAAGTGGGTCCTTCTGTATTCATTTTAATGTACTGCCAATTTGAAGCTGTCTCTTGCTGCTGAGTGCTTACGCTGCCTATCTCTTAAATGGGACAGAAATGGATCCACTTCACTGCTCCCAGATTAACAGGCGAGCAGGATATCACACAGATGTCCACCAGGTTGAAAAAGAGTTCTCTGCGGCTCAGAAGACCACCTAACAAAACTATTACTTTGTTTGGAAAACTGGAGGGAAAAGCTAAGGTGTTAAATTAATTTGCTCTTGATTTGAACTTTAGGAACATGGTTAAGTATGCTTCATAGGACTGAAGCATTTGTGGCAGAGGAAGGAGAAAGAGAGGCCCTGGGCTTTAGGAACATCAGTGCCATGGATCTTAAAGGAAATTCTGCCTGAGTTTGAGAAGCCAGCTTCTTAAGTTCTCTGGCACAAGTTCTGTGTATGTAGATGAATAATGAGATGCTCAGTTCTCTGCCCTAGTAACCAAAAAGGTACAGTCGCTGGAGGATTGCTTCCATGTAGCATTCTTAGTTTCAGCAAACAGAGAGGGAGGTGGCAAAAGATAGGAAATCTGTCAGTTCCAGAATCTAATTATGCCAGTCTTTAGTTCTTCACATTCCACATCAATTTATGAATATTTTTTAAAAGTCCTCATGAACATTCATCAGCATTTTGGTGCAAATTTCTCCCCATATGCACATTTTTGTATGCCATTTTGCTGAAGCTACACATTCTTGCAAAGCAATTTCCCCAGATATAATGCATTCTTGTATGCTTGCTTTCACTATTATATGCATTTTTATGCACATTTTACCCCAGTTTACATGGCTGGAGACCTGTACTACAAAAATGGGAGAAGTGTGACTTTCGAAGGTTTGCTGCATTTCAGTTTGTGTACTGTTTTAGAAAGAGCAAATTAGGTAGGTTTGCCTTTAAATGTGAATCAAATCAAGTTTCCTCAACCCCCTCCCCCCCATCCATAGTGGTGGCACTTGCAAAACATTATTTGACTTATTTGGCTTTATTTCAACATGATGAAATGAATGTGCTAAGGCGCATTTTGTGCAATCATTCTGCATTGTCAGAAATTGCATTCTAATCTCTTCAACCATGGTGTGAGTCAAGCAAATGTGCTTATATTGAGTGAATTTGGGTGCAGTATTTTGCTTTGCTTCAGGGAAGGGCCAAAGTACTCAGCAGGACGTTGAGCCCTTCATCATGACTGCTGGGAATACTCGCTTAATTTAAGCCAGAGCGCAATTTAGGGAGGGCAGCCAGGGACAGACCCACAAACACACTCTCTCACATGTTTCAGATCACGTGGACCAATATCTCTTGGCCAGCTTTGCTGGTTCTGCACTCTGAATGACTATTCATATAAACAGCGAAGTGTACTTGTGCTCTAAGTATGCATGCCAATTACCAAAGTCACAAACCCTTCTTCTGAAAAAGAAATGGAAGGGTAAATCTCTGGCAGCAGTGCTATAATTATTATGGGGAATAAAAAGAGTCACCACATCACATGTTCTTAAAATAAGCAGCCTTTTTTGTGGTAACTTACAGTGCAATTCTGTAAGCGTCTGTTCATAAGTAAGCCCATCTGAATCCATTTGGACTTACTCCCATGCAAAGTATGTATAGGATTGCACCCTTAGTCTTAAATATATCCAAAAGAGGAGCTTTCAAGCTTGTGGACAAACTCTCTTTCTCTGCCTCCCTCCCTCTCCTACTAATATGTACATGAAATAGTTCTCCTGAATGTCAGTGCTAATCTCTGGGTGACCTGAAGCTGTACTCAAAGAGAAAAGACCGACTGGGCATGCACAGAGTGTTTTCTTCTCCCTGTTGCGTAACTGCAGCTGTATTTCTCCAGTCACTGTATTTATCCAGTCATTTATTTATTCAGTATTTATGCAGTCACCTGAAGATTATCTTTCAGAACAGAAACCAAGATGCCCAGTCTGCCCTGAACATCTCTCATGTTACATAAAGCTGTAAATTCCACAAAGACCTTTTGTTTTTGATAAGCAAAGTTTTAAAATAGCAATGCAAATATATATATATATTCATTTGCAATGTTGATGTACTTTTATCAGTTGCATTTTCCCTCATTTATAAGTTCGTATGCTTTCTCTCCTGCCCCTATCCTTTGTTCTCTTCCTTGCCTTCGTAACACATTCCTTTCATCTCTTCCTTGAAACAGGAAGGAATATAAACAGGAAGGGATTTTCATACAATTTCTCAGTGGCGCTGGATTATTCTTGCCTCTCCTGCTAAAGTGGGACCCAAGACCTTTTCGTCTACCAGAGCTCTTATATATAGCTCTCTGTTTTCCATACTTGTCTGGACTCCTGGGCTCTTTTTGGGGAGTTGGCCTTTGCCTCCTGATTTCAATGCGTCATCTTTTTTTAAAAAAAACCCACAACAACCTTCTTTTGGCTCAAGTTAAGTTTTGAGCCATAGATAGAGGCATGGAAGAAACATGTACATTTACATCTGGCCTGGGTTGTTGTAGGCTGCTGTCCAACAACACCAGGTCTGCCAAAGTGTTGCAAATCACAAGGAGAGAGTGATTTATGCTCTAGCCCCCAGCCCCCTTTCCTCACTGCTTTTTTTTGCTGAATTACACCAAAAAATCCTTCTAGATAGACCTGCATTCTGTGACCAACTTTAGGGAAGCTCACAGGTACGGAGCATAGCTCCAAGTTTCTCCCCTTCGTGTTTTGTTTCCAGCGTCTAGTATTCAGAGTTTATATATTTCATTTTAAACCCTTTCTGCGGCTCAAACTCAAGATAATTGTTCCCACCATAGGATTCCGTGTAGCGGTTCCAAAGAACACAATAAAACAGTCCTCATAACCTCTAGCTCTAGGGTGGGGAGACTTTCTCAGCCTGGGGGGCCACATTCCACCATAGGCAGCCTTACGAGGGCCAATGGTGGGTGGAGCAATGGCTAAAACACATACCTTTGCACAGCAGGCTGCATTCCAGCTTCTCACAAGTCAGAGATTTTTACACACACACACACAAAATCTCCCCTCCCTCCATCCTGGAGAGCAAGAAGCAGTGAGAAGAGGTGGTGGGTGGTGGTGGTGAGAGCCTTCTTCGTGTTGGTGCCCTGCCTGTGGAATTCCCTCCCCAGGAAGGCTTGCCTGGCGCCAACAGCCTTGTACTTTCAGAATGAGACCAGAGTGTTCCTTTATTCTTCTGGCATTTTGACTTTTGGGGGGCGGGTGGGTGAGAGGGATGAGCTGCTGCTGCAGCAGCTTTGTGTGTTTTCATTTGGATTGTACTTTCTGTATTATGCTTTTAGTTTTGTAAGATCTTATGGCAAACTGCCTTGAAAGCGTGCCTGAATGCTCATGTTTATAGAGAGTTTGCTACCCATGTTTATTGGTAGGAATGATGTCCTTTGGCTTGTCTGCTTCGGGAACCACAACGCCTTACAGTTCAATCCTAGACATGTCTGTGCAGTGGGAATTACACACAAACTTCCAGGTACATGTGTGTAGCAGCCTTCTCCAACCTGGTGCCCTCCATATGTTTGGGCTACAGGTGCTTCCCAACTACCTCTCTATTGAGCACACATCCTAATTTTTCTGCAGGGAGATTAGATGACATTATTTATTGAGCATTCATTTCAATGTATTTGCGGGAAGGTTGGAGCAAGCGTTACCCCACACTTTCCAACGCATTTCCCTTGTCAGTTGAAAACTCTGCTCTCTTGGGGAAGCAGGTTTGTTATGTGAGATTTCGCAAGCAACCCTGATTTATAGAATTGTAGGGTTGAAAGGGACTGCAAAAGATCCTCTGGTCCAGCCCCCTGCAATGCAGGAATCTGCGCAATCTGAATTTGCTGGCCTATTATTGAATCCTGCATGAAAGCAATAATAATCTGGAAGCACCCTACAAATGTGGCCCGTGGTCAGGGATGATAGGTGTTGTAGGACCCAGCCCTGCTGGGTCCCAAGTCTCGAGGCAGTGTAACACATTCATTGTGCCACCCTATGCCTGCCTCCTCAGAAGTAAGCCTCGCCAAAATCAGGAAAGGGTGAATAGAATTGGAGACTGAAGTATTCTTCCACATTTCTAAGCAAATCCTTGGCAACCAAAAAATACTTCTAAAGCAGGGTTTCCCAAACTTGGGTCGCCAGCTGTTTTGGGACTACAGTTCCCATCATCCCTGACCACTGACCTTGCTAGTTAGGGATGATGGGAGTTGTAGTCCAGAAAACTTGGAGAGACCCAAGTTTGGGAAACTGTGTTTTAAAACCTGTTGTCAAAATTGTTTCTCAATGCTTAAGTTCTTTAAATTAAAGCTGAGTGGGAGCAGCTGCTTTTAAGTTCGGATCCATGAGCACCTTCTTCAAATGAATACTTTTTCTTAAGTTACCTCTTACCTTTTTAAGCACTGTGCCAGGTTCAAAGAGTTTCCCCCCACAGGATCACTTAACTGACAGAAACGTACCTAAAAGAAGCAGATTTTATTCTTCAGATGGAAGGTCTTAAAACTTAGGTAGGCAAATCAGTGCTCCCAATGGGGCAGTGTACTGCTAACCCTACCTTGCTACAGCTATAGAGCTCAAATCTAAAGTCTGTTGTAGGACCTTAGAGCTGAGCTGCCTTTTTAAGATGAAGGTTGTCAACAAACCGTGGACTCGCTGAGGGGTAGAATTTATATGGTTCTTTTTTGAGGGGAAGGGGACACTGCTTTGATCTAGCAAGCTCAGGTCTGCTCTCAATTTGCCTTAATTGACAATAACTTTTTGGAAACACTACTCATAACAAAGGAAAAGGCAGGCAACTACGTACTTTGTGGAGCTTAGCATTGCAAAGTGCTCCTTCCAAAACAGGGAGAGTTGGCAGATTTGCAGCCTGGTAGGCCTGCACAACTTATGAACCCACCAAGCTGAATGGAGCCACTAGCTCAAGTTGTGGCCTGCCAACTGCTTGAAAACCTCCTGTTTTGTGGTGTGGGCAGGCCACAAAAAACCAGAAGGTTTATTGAGCTGTCTCCTATGACTGGCTGGATGTGTTTGGCTCAGTGCATCACAAGTTGTGCAGGCATACAGCATGAGATTTGAGAAGTGCAGCTGAGCCTCTAAGAGACTGAATAAGGGGGGGGTGAGGGTTGTGTTGGAGGGGACCAGCCCAGATTTGCAGCTGGAATAGGAACTTCTAAACATACACACAGTACATACCCGCACATTTCACTCTTTGTATTTTCCTCTTCCCTCACAGCGTGCTATGGAATTGTTCAGGTTCCCACTGGACCGTGGTTTTGTCGAAAATGTGAATCCCAAGAAAGAGCCGCCAGGGTGGTGAGTATGTCAGAAGAATTGCCCTGGGCTGGGTCAGGCCCAAGTTCCATTTAACCCAGCATCCTGTTACCGACAGTGATCAGCCAGGTGCGTCTGTGAAGCTCACAGAAACAGAACATGAAGGCAACAGCCTGCTTAGGTTGTCATCTGGAATGTTGAGGTAGATTGCCTCTGAAGGTGGAGGCTGAGGCCAGTGAGCACTAGGCAACTAAATGGTTGGCACTGGTGCCTACTTAATTTGCCAGTTTCTCCACACCTATGCAGACCTGGTTCTAGGGTCACTATCTGAGGTGGGCACAGAAGTAGCACTCCCTGTCTGTCTGTGTTTATTTTTTACCTCATGTGACCCCCTGTATTGCAGGAGCACCTATATTTCACTCTCTAGCTCTATACATTGAGTGGCTATTATTCTAAAAAACAACAACAATGACTTTATATGTGCTAGGGGGTGTTTAAAATTTCAGCGGTGCCCTGTGTGAGGCCAAAATTCAGGGCCCCTCCCACCTCTCGCCTTCCATTCTGCTTATTTCACTACATCATAGCTGTGTTTTTAAAAGGGGACAAATGGTCTTTCCTTTTTCCTCCTTGGTCATTTAATTTTGCACATCCCCAATAATGTCCCTCCCACCCTTAGAGTTGCCA
The DNA here is from genome assembly GCF_964106645.2 of Podarcis pityusensis. Classification (NCBI taxonomy): domain Eukaryota; kingdom Metazoa; phylum Chordata; class Lepidosauria; order Squamata; family Lacertidae; genus Podarcis; species Podarcis pityusensis. The sequence goes on from NC_138038.1 coordinate 23,124,547, forward strand.
ACTTTTTCCATTGGCTTTTGCTCTTGTGGTTTTGATCTGCATACATGAGTAGGTAGCAAGTAAATGCATCTCTCCATGCTGTGAAAAGCTTCAATTTCCCCAAATGAAATGGATATTAAAGGCACAGGAGTAGCACAGGACTTTTTTAAAAATCAGGTGGTAGCTGTATCCACTGTCATAGGAGGCTGAGCAGACCTAGTGGAGGCTGGTTCATTAGGGCAAATGGGGGAGGGGCTGCCCCACCAGCTTCATTCTCTTCTCAGTCTGCCCCCCTGCTTGCCTGCCTTACAACCAGCCCCAGGGGTGGCACTACCTGTCAGCTTAATTCTCCTTAATCTTAGTGTTGTCCTCTTAGGGAGGAGAGCAGGGAAGATGGTGGCTTTACCTGACCAGAGCACTGGATCCATCTGCTGTTTAGGGTCCCTACACACTACCCCAGGCATAGGCAAACTCCGGCCGTCCAGATGTTCGGGACTACAACTCCCATCATCCCTGACCACTGGTCCTGTTAGCTAGGGATGATGGGGGTTGTAGTCCCAAACATCTGGAGGGCTGGGGGTTGCCTATGCCTGCTCTACCCCATCAGTTTTGGTGGGCAGCCACTGCTGCCTAGACCATTGACCACGCTGGCAGGGGATGATGGGAGTTTTAGTCTATTCCAGGCATCCCCAAACTTGGCCCTCCAGATGTTTTTGGCCTACAACTCCCATCATCCCTAGCTAAGAGGACTAGTGGTCAGGGATGATGGGAGTTGTAGTCCTAAAACATATGGAGGGCTGAGTTTGGGGATGCCTGGTCTATTCACACCTGGCGACCTAAGGTTGAAGAACACTGGGGTTAGAAGACACCAAAGTCAGGAAGCTAGATAAGAACTTTATTGTCTCCCTTAAAGAAAAACAGAACAGCCCACAAGGGCAACCAACCCAGTTACAAATCAAGGTTATTTGGGTTCCAGTTCTCCAAATCCTTATAACACCAAGAAGGGATAGTTTAGTCGGTAGAGCAGGAGACTCCTAATCTCAGGGTTGTGGGTTCGTGCCCCAGACTGGGCAAAAGATCCCTGTGTTGCAAGGGGGTTGGAGTAGATGACCCTCGTGGTCCCTTCCAACTCTATGATTCTTTGATAAGAAACACCTGACTCCACCTGGCTACAACTAAGTCCAGTGCCACCTAGTGACTAAAGTATATAACGACGCTGTCTATGCACCCTGAAATGGCAACCTCAGCAGCCACCTTGAAGTTTGATGCCCTCTGCCAGGAATTTGAGACGCTGTTTCCCCCCAAGCCTGTCAGAAAGGCTCCCAATGGGAAAACCCTCTGAATGGGAGCAAATGTCAGTTGGGTTTTCTCCAGATTGACGTTTGCTCTCATTTAGCGCCAGAGAGTGGGTTTTCCAGGGGAAAGCAGTGGGGCAAAACTGCTCAGACTCCTTTCTCAAAAACACAGCATAAGCGAAATAATTCCCTGCAGACTCGTGCTTTCTAGACACGAGACAAGCGGCAGTGTGGATGAGATGAGCCCTGAGCTATTGTGGCAGAGCGGGCATAACTGCTGCTTCTGTTTGGAAGGGTGAAAATAAGACTGCTCTGTTTGTTATAATTGCTGGGGCGACTTCCTATTCCCCCCAGTTCAGCGGAGCCTTGCGAGGTGCAGCAACTGAGCTTGGAAGAAACAGATGCACACAGACAAGGCATCCTGTGGCTCAGATTTCTTCTGAGTAGATAAAAATTGGTTCCATCTGCTGCTTGTCACATGACTAAGTAACGTGATCCACACACCATTGTTGATGAGATTTTGTTTTTTGGGATGAAGCATTAGTTAAATGATAAGGTGCCCTGGAGGGATTTTGATTAAACATACATTGGGTGGAGGAACAGAGTGTGTGGCTCAGGTAATCCTAATGCAAGAGCAATCTGATGTCCACCTGAGAGCCTGTTCCTGCAGTTGTGGGAGGTCTCTTTTCTTTTTGCTTCATTAACCTATGTAGCTGTTATTTGGTGCCTCAGACTTACTGCATTCCATTCATGGGTAGGCAAACTAAGGCCCAGGGGCAGGATTCGGCCCAATCGCCTTCTAAATCCGGCCCGCGGACAGTCCAGGAATCAGCATGTTTTTACATGAGTAGAATGTGCGCTTTTATTTAAAATGCATTTCTGGGTTATTTGTGGGGCCTGCCTGGTGTTTTTACATGAGTAGAATGTGTGCTTTTATTTAAAATGCATCTCTGGGTTATTTGTGGGGCATAGGAATTTCTACATTCCCCCCTCCCATATAGTCCGGCCTCCCCACAAGGTTTGAGGGACAGTGGACCGGCCCCCTGCTAAAAAAGTTTGCTGACCCCTGGCCTAGCTTATGGAGAGAGTTTTTAACAGTTTTTGCACATGCTAGATCTGATGTATATAGATTTGTGTAAAAAAGCTGACATTATGTGTAATCACTTCCGATATTCTTGCAAAGCTTGATTCATTATCAAAGTGCTCTCTCACTCTCTCTGTGTGTGTATACTTAAAAACAAAAAAACCCTGAGAAGCTTTCATGTCTTTGAGTGAGTACAGAAGTACATAATTTAAGCACTAAGCCTTTTGTACAAGTTCACTAACCACGTTCTTTTTAGATGTATCATATTCTTTCCTAGACTGAGGTTGCGGGAATTCAGTTCTGTGTATTTGCAGTGCTGTGTTGATTGGCTGGAAATGGGTGATGTCAATATTCCTTGCCCCTCAAAGCAATTTTTCAACATTTAAAAAATGGATTCTGCTTGCCCACTGCTTTTAAAGAGGGGGATTGAATATAATGTCATTTAGGGATGTGGGTGGTGCTGTGGTCTAAACCACAGAGCCTAGGACTTGCCCATCAGAAGGTCGGCAGTTCAAATCCCTGCAACAGGGTGAGCTCCCGTTGCTCCTGCTCCTGCCAACCTAGCAGTTCGAAAGCACATCAAAGTGCAAGTAGATAAATAAGTACCGCTCTGGCGGGAAGGTAAATGGCGTTTCCATGCGCTGCTCTGGTTCGCCAGAAGTGGCTTAGTCATGCTGGCCACATGACCTGGAAGCTGTATGCCGGCTCCCTCGGCCAATAAAGCGAGATGAGTGCCGCAACCCTAGAGTCGGTCATGACTGGACCTAATGGTCAGGAGTCCCTTTACCTTTACCTCAGTACGTATGATGGGATATGCAGTTAGGCCCATTAATTTTAGCTTCTGAGTAGACATACAGAAGATAGAAAGTTTTTGCATTCAGATCAGGAACCTGTAGTTTTTGGACTACAACTCCCATCTGCCCTATCAATCATCCATGCTGGCTGTGACTTATGGATGCTGGAAGCCAACAACATATAGATGGCCACAGGTTCTGCATTCCTGAATAGTCTATATAGACTATAATGGTCTGACTCAGTAAAGGGGAATTTCTTGTCTGGCACTTAAATTTTTTTAATAGGGCAGCCAGCCTTCCTGAAGCATGGCAGAAATGGCAAAATGGTACTGAATCGCCATTCAGTTTGCTGGTCAATTTGTCAAATGCTTCGTGAAAGCAGGAGAAAGCCAGGCTTGAGCTTTAGGAGAGAAAAATAGTGAACCATGATTTGCATGTGTTCCTGTACACACCCTTGTGTGCCCTTTTATAACCTGACACTTAGCATACTTCCATACAGCAATACTAGGGTTGCCATTTCAGAAAGTGATTATTATTATTATTTGCCAAAGTTGTAAAAATGTACGTTTTTGAGCTTTTTTAAAAGTAAAATCACCAGAAATGGCACTGCCGATATAGGTTGTCATACATCTGGATTTCCCCAGACATTTTGCTGATTTCCAGCTAGACACAGCTTCTGTCGGCAGTATTCCGGGTATGTCTGGGAAATACCAGACATATGGCAACCCTAGATACATACATCTCTTTATGTTGATTTTCAAATTTCAATTTTTCAATTTTTAAGGTGCTGGATTACTTTGATTTGGGTCAATTCTGTGTGGATTCTTTGTGTGGAAAGTAATGTTTTTAAAAACAAGCACACCATTCTCAAGTGATACAAGGTCTTGGGATTCTGGGATTCTGTACTTCGGTACCCATTCCCAACTTTTAAAAGTAGGAAGTTACGCCTGGCCTCCTTTGAAGGTGAGAGCATTGGAGATGTAAGCTGAACTTGTGAAGATCTGTTTCCACAAAGATTTCTGCAGGTTTTGCCAGGGAGGGGGTGGGTTGCAGACAGTACAGGCAGTTCTAGCCCCACAGCTGCTTGGGTATAACCCCCCCCTCCGGAAATCCTAGAGGCACAGCAATTGCATGTTCCACAAGTCCCCAGCCATAAGCTGGTTATGGCCACACAAATGAACACGTATTCATTTCTTCCAGAGCTATGTGTTGGCAATAGTTTCTGGGGCCAAGCACTAATTCAAACTGAACCCGAAGCTCAATTTGTGCTAGGGCTCAGTCATACCAGCACCTGTATTCCTGGCCAATGTAATAAATAGAGCTGTTAATACATGGACAAATGCCTCTGGGCATGTGCAGAGTGCTTGCCCCTGTATAACCGCAGCTGGATCCCAAATGTCTGAGACTAAACAGCTTCCAAATGTCCAGATGGGCCGAGTCCCAGCTGCTCCTCATTTTAGGAATGACACACTCATTCTCATTCTTCCTTGCATTCCCAAAGCCCCCTCTGGGATGCTGTGCTCCATTAGATGAAGGAAGTGCTAAAGCTCTGTTTGCTTTGTAAAGGAATTGTCTGGCTGGCCCTTTGAGACGGACTGGCTGGAGGGCAACTCGTGGGAAAGGGAGGGAGGGAAGTGGGGGGGGGGGAATCATGTGAAGGCTTTAACAGTCATGTTACAGCAAGGATATTAAAGCCTTCTAAGGGGTGGGTGGGCCGGCTGGCTGGCAGAGCTGTTTAACCCTTCCTGCTAATGATCAGAGCTTTGCTAATAGTGTGGTGGGAGAGGCGCTTTGATCCAAAAGGGATGGAGGGACCTTTTCAAGTGCAAATTTCCCAATGTTAAGGCCCCCTGCCTGCTCTTCTTCTGTCTCTCTGAGTTCCAAGTGCATCCTTTGCAGTAGCAGGCCTGAATCCCTAGACCTCCATCCCTCAAAAGGCAGCCCACCAAAGATCTTTCCGAGAGACACTTGCCTCTTCCTCCCCACCCCCATCACTGTTACTTTCCTCTGCTGCTTTCAGTGGCTGGTGGCGACCCCCCTCCCCCGTCCAAACCAGCTTGTGTGGGGTAGTTTTTTGGGGTGTGATACTATGCATATGTGATACTATGCATGTGTTCACATGTGCAATTTCAGAAGGACACCTTGCAACCAGGATCAGGTCCAAAGGATAGGGGAGAGCCCCCCAGGAGTAATAACTCAGTGAGCCCTGCCCCACATTTTAACTTGAGCAAAGCCGGTCGCCTTTCATTAAGGCTCAGCCACTTGAATAAACCAGAGGTCAATATACCACCTTGACACTATGGAGCACCAAGGAGTTATCTGAATTTAGGGGTGTAGTGCAACTTCTGGACAGGAAAGTCTGTGATGCAGGAAATGGAGTCTAGTGAAAAGCTGCTACAAAGACATCTCCAGAGAAGCCACCTTTGGAACTGAACCAGTCACCACCTTTAATGCAGGCTATTTCCCATCCATGTTGCTTCTGCACATGTTCCATCGTAAACCTGCTTTGCTACAGGTTGTTTTTTTTTAAAAAAATATGTGTGAAGATTCTCATATAAATGCATATTTAAAGACATATTTTAAATGTGTTTTCTCATGTTTTGATACTTTTTTTTGGACCAAGAGTTGTACCAGAACATTCAGGAAGTGAGAAAGCTACAGGATCCGCACAGTAGTCCAGGAGATGTGGATCATGTTAAGCTCGCATTGGAAAAGATAAAATTCCTTCCCTAGTTGTGTTAGAAAGCGTTCCGTGTTGTTATATTATTGAATGGAGGGTCAGCAACTGGTGACCTTATGTTCCAAATCTGCCCTGCTAAGGTTCGATTTTTTTCTAACTCCCCAGTTGCCAGGCAAGAGAGGTTTGTGTTGAGAACAGCAGCTGTGGCAGCAGGATTTGCCAGTAGTCCAGTTCAGTGGGATAGTGTGGAGCAGGAGCTATCTCTCTGGCAAAACTGGATGTTCTAGAACCATAGAAACGAAAGGGAACCAAAGTCCAACCTCACCCACCTTGTCCCAAAGTTCACATACATATGCAGAGATTTAGCCTTTGCAGTATAGGCCACAGCATACGCCGCATCAGCATATCACACGTGGGCCCACTGCCATCATCTCAAATGATTTCTGACTTTTTTAAGATTAAAAATCATGCCAAGGGTAAGAGCAGCCTGACCCAATCCATCGCCCACTCTTCCTTTTTTCCTTTTGCATCATGTCTGTTACGTTATGTGCCTGTGGGCAGGGGCATTTTTGGGGGGGGAAATATGTGTACACTGCTTACAAAACTGGAGATGGTTTATATGACTTCATTACTGTTGTTGTCAGTTAATGATAAATTATTCCATTAGAGATAACCCATTTGCTCAGTGATATGGCAATGGGAACTTTCAGGAAAAGTTGAGCTGGAGGTGTGGAAAAAAAAGAAAAAAGGCATGGATAATAGTTATTTCATCCAAATTGTTAAAATTAATTCCACTTGTTCTATAGCAGTCTTATTTTGTGTGTGTGTGTGTGTGTGTGTTCTCAGCACTGCCTGTATTGTTCATCATATTGCCATGGTTGATGCAAGTGAAAATACCTATGTAATGGCCAAAATCAATCAATCAATCAATCAATCAATCAATCAATCAATCTATGAACAAGAATGCCTTCAGTTCAAATCTAGGCTCTTCCATGATCTCACCAGGTAGCCTTAGACAATCCATTCTTCCCCCACCCCCAACAACAACTACAATATGGGAGACAGTCATACAGTGGTACCTCGGGTTACATACGCTTCAGGTTACAGACACTTCAGGTTACAGACTCCCCTAACCCAGAAATATTACCTCGGGTTAAGAACTTTGCTTCAGAATGAGAACAGAAATCATGCAGCAGCGGCGCAGCAGCAGCAGGAGGCCCCATTAGCTAAAGTGGTGCTTCAGGTTAAGAACAGACCTCCAGAACGAATTAAGTTCTTAACCCAAGGTACCACTGTATTGGTAACCCGACTGGGTTATTGTAAGGGTAACAACAATGCAAACACCATACATTTAAAGCACACACCTCTGCAGAGAATCCTGGGAACTGTCGTTTGTTAGGGGTGCTTGAAATCATAGCTCTGTGACAGGTAAACTTCAGTTCCCAGAATTCTTTTTCTGGGTGTGTGTGCTTTAAATGCATGGTGTGTATGTAGCCTAGTATGTAGCCTAATATCTGGGGTGTTCTATACACATGTTCAAGTATTATCATTATTATATAGAAGTCCTAACCTTTCTCTTTAATTTTCAGAGGTGTGAGCTGTGTCCCCACAAGGATGGAGCGTTGAAGCGGACTGATAATGGAGGTGAGCATCCCATTGTAAGGTGGCAGGGGCAGCCCAGAATTTATACAGGAACCCAGTTGAGGAGGGCATGCTCATCTACTTTTGGGTAACTTTGGGTTAATGGCTAGTGCATATGTAAGTTCCCTGGTGAAGCTCCAAAACATGGACCTCTAGCAGATTTCTCCTAGAACAGCCTTTCTCAACCTTGGGTCCCCAGATGTTGTTGAACTACAACTCCCATCATCCCTAGCTAGCAGGACCAGATGATGGGAGTTGTAGTCCAACAACATCTGGAGATCCAAGGTTGAGAAACACTGTCCTAGACTGAGTGCGGGGGTAGAGCGACTGAGGGATAAGGAACCTGGAACTCACATCATTCCTGACAATTGACCACGCTAGTAGTTGGAGGACCAGCACTGGTGTGGTGTGGTGTTTCAGTGAATGGGACTGCACAGTTAATTTACTGTGACTGAATATGTGATAGGCCTTGTGCCATATATGCATTACCCTGCTTGCATGTGTGTTTAAAAACCCTTCAGATCACAGGAACAAATGCATCCAAGTTTTCAGTGTTGCCTTCTGGTTTAACATGAAGCCGCTGTTCATATAATCCAGGCTTTTAAAAACAGACTCCTCTTCCCCTGTCCCTCATGGAATATCTGCTTTCTCACATAGCAGGACCAGGCAGCCAGTTCATGGTAGCCCTGCAGGCCGCAGCCTTTAAGGTTTTCGACCCAAATGCTGACACAAACCAGTCAGGGCTGACTCCAGGTTACCACGGACCCTTGTATGGTGTGGGGAGGGAGGCCCTTTTCAAGGAACTATGGCTGCACGTATCCTGCCTTGGTGTGGTGCCCAGTGAAGTGAGAGCCAAGATGGGGATGATAGGCCTCTTCTCAGGCCCAGGCCTCAGTAGGCCCCCAACCCCTTCCAGCCACAAGATGGGGTAGTGATGGCTACCAACTTGGATCACTTTAAAACAAGATTAGACAAATTTATGCGGGGGGAAACCTAGCAATGGTTTCTAACCATAATGTTTTTCTTCTGTCTCCAATTGTCAGAGAGTGCTGTTGCGCTCAGGTCCTGCTTGTGAGCTTCCCATAGGCATTTGGCTTGCCACAGTGAGAACATGATGCTGGAATACCATGGCTACTTGCCTGATTCAGCAGGGCTATTCTTACGTTCTTAAACATAAGAACATATTTTCTCGCCACAAAATTGCAGCCTTACACACACACACAAAACCATAATGGTTATATTAGAGCTACTATTGAGGAAAAGATGATTAGGGCTGTGTGGGAAAGGAAATGTGGTCATTTAGTGGTCTTGGGAATGCTATGGATGCTGGCCTAATTTTCACTGAGGTGATAAGCCTGTGTCTGGGCTATGCAACTTGTGACCACACGTGGGGACTTGCAGGACTGAATGCTCCTTTGTATACCACCAACCACCCTTTTTTATTTTCTGCACATAGAAAACTTCATGTCAGGGAGAGGTTAAGGCCAGAAGCCTTCTCTCAGCTTTCAACATGGAAGGATTTGTTTGTATTTGTATTGAAGGGCATTGCAAGGTTAGCCTTCACCAGGGATCTGAGGTATACAAGTTTATTTCCACAGTGAAAACTGAGTCTCCTAAAGGTCTCTCCCAGTCCCACCCCACTGCTGCCTCCCACTGGAGACAGAAGCCAATTACTCTATGTTTGCCTGATTCAAGCCTCTCTGTGCCTTTCCACCTATACTATTGTTGTCTTGTCCTTCACTTAGGCTGGGCCCATGTCGTCTGCGCTCTGTACATCCCCGAGGTGCAATTTGCTAATGTTCTCACCATGGAGCCAATCGTCCTCCAGTATGTACCCCACGACCGGTTCAGCAAGGTAAAAGAGACATGCACGTACAATGCTTTCCCTCAGCATCCCATTTCTGCCTCTTCCAGAGAGGACTGCCCTATTTTTATTTCCCCATCTCCTGTGCTCTTCTATGCTTTTTAAATTTATCTGCTGACAAGTTGTTGTCACCCCAAAAACAATCAGGTACATTTTTTATTATTTTGGCTCTCACAGTATGCTCATCACAGTATGTAATGCACACCGTCTATGTTGTGCCTCCTATTGTTGCAGACTTGCTACATCTGTGAAGAGCAGGGCAGGGAGAGCAAAGCAGCCTCTGGAGCTTGCATGACTTGCAACCGTCACGGCTGTCGGCAAGCCTTCCATGTCACCTGGTGAGTCCATGATTGTGTCTGTTTAATGGTCACTTCCTTCCTCCCTGGTCCCTGTTTCTAAACCCACCAATTTTTGGATTCAGTTTTGGATTCATAGTCATGAGATAAGCCTGCGTGAGTGAGTTACGATGAGGGACTTCACAGATTCTTTGGTTGCTTCCTGCTGAAACTTTGAACCTTCTCAGTTGCCTTCCTTCCTGCCTTATCTTCCCTCTTCAATCCATTTTAAACATTTTTCACATACTATTTTATGAGAGCCACATGGACATATTGTTGGTGTCTTTATGGTGTATTTTTTCTAAAGAAATAGATAATGCACAAAAATAAATACCGGTATCTGTTCCCTCACCCCAGCAATCATAAAACTTCAAAGAACTGAGCTTTGGATGTGCCATTTATCCAAAGGTTTGTCAACATCACCATCCACACATGAACTCAAACCATACAGACCAGGAGTAGGGAACCTCAGGCCTGGGGGCCAAATGCGGCCCCCAGCCCTCTCTGTCTGGCCCTTGGGACTCACTTGTCCCCAGGCCACACTTCTCACCACCCCTACTTCATACCCTCCTTGAAGTAGGGGATGTGGCTTCAGAGGCCTGAGGAGAGTCCCAAGGATAGAGGGGTTTGGCCCTTGAGCCTGAGGTTCCTCACCCCCAGAGTAGATCATTTATCCTAATGGTTTTATTTGCCCATTCTGAGAAGCTAACAATAGAGCAGGAGAGCAATAAGCTTCTGTGCTTGGTACAGAAAGAGGGGGGAACCTGGCTGCTCTGGTCCCTCTGCCCTGGGCTCGGCTCACACAACCACCTTGTTTCTTCGTTTCAGTGCTCAGATGGCTGGGCTCCTGTGTGAAGAAGAAGTCTTGGAAGTCGACAATGTGAAATACTGTGGCTACTGCAAGTACCACTTCAATAAAATGGTGAGTCCCTCGTCATCATCAAAACCCAAAAGCACAGAGCAGGTGCTAGGATTGAGCAACAACAAAAAATAGATAGTTTTATTCCAAATCCAAAAGCATGGTAAAGAACACACTTTGTTTATAAAATACCCCTGGTACAATCCCTGGCACCTAGAGGATTGAAGATTTGTCAGTCAGTGGTGCTGGGGAAGAATGCTGTATACCGTTCTAAACATACACTGACTTCAGCGTGGAAAGTCACCACCCAAGTAAGCAGCACTGGACTAGCTGGGCCCAGTGGTCTGACTCTGTCTTCGGTTTTCAGGTGCACCCAGGTGTTCACTCACAAAATAGCAAATGAAACAATGAAGAAGAGAGACACCCACTATTCCAACAAAGGAGAGTGATGGGGTTGCGGCTACAGCAGAAGCCATGGCCGATGATACCTGGTTTTAAAGGAAAGGTTGCAGGTGTTGGACTATTAGTTGACAGTAAATGGTTTTGACTGACCTATAAAGCCCTAAATTGCTTCAACACTATGTAGCAAGGGTAAACAATAGGGTTTTTTAAATACTATAAAGGCTTTGCTTCCAGTGATAGTACACACACATGTATTTTGTCCAACAGGTTTTGGGCAGCATAAGTTGCATGGAGACTGCAAAACCTGATTCACCTCTGGTAGATCGGGATGCATTTACATTCCCGTTCCAGCCATATTCATCTACCTGAATCACCACCACTCTGCATCCTTCGTGTTTGCCTCTTGCCTTAAGTGTGCATCAACCATACATTTAAAGCACATGGTTCCTCCCATTGTGGGGTGGTCCAGCTCTGGCTTTCTAATGGAATGGGGCAGATCTGTAAGTAAAAAATCATGGCTGCCCTAATCATGTGCAGTTTGGCCCTAGTTAATCCCTAAGGCAAAGCCTAGCACAGATCAAGACAGCCTGTGTTTCTAGAGGGAGCTGGAAGAATTGACTGAATGAACTACTAGGTTCTCCCCATACCAGGTTAATTAAGATCCCTTCATCTTGATACCTTTTTAGCATTTTAGAGGTGGTCATGGTGAGTTCATTGCCTGTGGTACTACCCCAGCTTTACAGTGTCCCCCCCCCCACTAATAATCTTTATTTTATGTTTATTCATTAAAACATTTCTATTCTACCCTACATTAGAAATCCCAGGGCGGTTTGCAACAATCATGGTAAAATCAGCACAATGAAACCAGAAAATATACTATGTCCACATAAGATAATACTTATTTGTGGGTGCTAGACAAGTCTAAATTCCTGGACTCAGTAAGTGTCAGAATTTAATCAAGGCAAATTTTACAGTATAAGCCAGGCCAGTTTCCAGACCAGGAAATTGCCTGGGATGATGAGCCATTAGGAAAACAAAACAAAAAAAAGGTGATGACCCATTAAGAAAGCCATGAAGAAGGCAAAGGCTCTGTGCCGGAAACGCGGACCCTGGGTAAGCCACCTGGAGCCCCTGGAATCTTGCATCGCTTGGAGATTGAGATGGCGTGCAACTCAAATGCCTAAGAAAATAATGAGTCTTTCAGAAGCTCCTAAAACCAGTCAGGGTCAGTGCTTGTCTGATGTCTAGGAGGAGTTGATTCTAAAGGCTGGGTCCCACCACAGAAAAGACCCTCCGCCTGATAGTGTCCAAATGGATTTCCATGGGCGGAAGCAACCAGAATAATTTCAGTGAATGGGCAGATCTATGTGTTGAATGCTTGAATCAGTGAGTTGCTTCTCGTCCCAAAGAGATGTGACAAATGTTGACATTTTACAGGAGGTGCTGTCTGTGTGCGTGTTTTAAAGAAAGAGGCTACAGCCTACACTGACTTCAGGTCCAGTGTTGGACCATTTCGATCGGATACTCCCTGCTGATGTGGATAGATTCCTCCAAGTTGGTAGGCCCACCACCTGCCTCCGTGATCTGTGCCCATCTTGGCTGATTAGGGAGTGTCCAGATGTTGCGCGGACCCCCCTGGTTGAAATTATCAATTTGTCCCTTGACACGGGGACATTCCCAGGGGAACTGAAGGAAGCAGTAGTGTATCCACTCTTAAAGAAAACTTCATTAGATCCCTTAGACCTATCCAATTACCGCCCAGTTTCAAATCTTCCATATCTGGGTAAGTTAATTGAGAGAGCGGTTGCTGAACAGCTTGGTAGGTTTCTGGAGGAAACATCGGCTTTAGATCCATTTCAGTCCGGTTTCCGTCCTGGTTTTGGGACCGAGGCGGCTCTGGTTGCCCTAACAGATGATCTCCGTAGACAACTGGATCGAGGCGGGTCAGGACTGCTGATCCTTTTAGATTTGTCAGCGGCCTTTGACATGGTCGATCATGATCTTCTGGACCACTGCCTCGCAGACGTGGGGATACAGGGCATAGCCCGTAACTGGCTGTGCTCTTTTATCTCTGGTGGGGACAGAGGGTGGCACTAGGGAGGGAAATGTCGCGCCATTCGTCGCGCCATTCCTTGGTGTGTGGAGTGCCGCAGGGCGCAATTCTCTCCCTGATGCTTTTTAACATCTTTATGCGCCCCCTTGCCCAGATTATCCAGAGCTTTGGGCTGGGCTGTCACCAGTATGCTGATGGATGGCCACACCGACTCGGCCCCAAACACACTGACCAGATGCTTGGAAGCTGTGGCTAGATGGTTTCGTGGGAGCCGATTGAAACTAAATCCTTCAAAGACAGAGGTCCTATGGCTGGGTCGGGATGGCATGGGGATGAAGGACCAACTCCCTTCTCTTGCGGGGGCCCAATTAGTGCCATTGTCTTCCGTTAAGAGTTTGGGTGTAATCCTTGACGCTTCCCTTTCCATGGAGGCGCAAGTTACAGCAACAGCCAAGGCGACATTTTTCCACCTTCGCCGCATCAAGCAGTTGGTCCCTTACCTTTCCCGCCCCAACCTGGCCACAGTGATCCATGCGATGGTCATCTCCAGGCTTGACTACTGTAATTTGCTCTACGCGGGGCTGCCCTTGAAGCTGTCCCAGAAACTCCAGCAGGTGCAGAATGCTGCAGCGAGGCTCCTCACGGGGTCTCTGCCATGGGAGCATATTCACCCAGTGCTTTTCAAGCTGCACTGGCTCCCAGTGGAGTACAGGGTCAGATTTAAGGTGCTGCTTTTGACCTTTAAAGCCCTTCACGGCCTAGGACCCTCGTACCTACGAGACCGCCTCTCCCGGTATGCCCCACGGAGAGCCTCAAGGTCCATAAATAGCAACACCCTAGTGGTCCCGGGCCCTAAGGAAGTTAGATTGGCTTCAACCAGAGCCAGGGCCTTTTCAACTCTGGCTCTGGCCTGGTGGAACGCTCTGCCTCATGAGACCAGGGCCCTGCAGGATCCGATTTCTTTCCGCAGGGCCTGTAAGACAGAGTTGTTCTGCCTGGCCTTTGGCTTGGAGCCAATTTGATTCCCTCCCTCTCTTTCTTTTTTTCTTTCCTTCTCCTCCTGCGTTGAGGCTACATTTTATTTTAATGTTGTAATATTTTAATGTTGTATTTTAATTTTGTTTTTAAGTTGTAATCATTCAACTTGTTTTTATTATTGCTTGTAAGCCGCTCTGAGCCCGGCCTTGGCTGGGGAGGGCGGGGTATAAATAAAAAAATATTATTATTATTATTATTATTATTATTAATGCAAATATGTATTTGATAGTGAGGCGGCACCCACAGCAGCACCCAGGAATGTCAAATGCTGAGATGACCCTGGTTCATTGGATGCCCCAAATGGAAGGTGGGAAGGGAAGGGCCCAAGGCAAGCTGACAGGAACTAGAGCTATCAGAAAGTCATGAGCATTTATCAGCACTGCCACCTTCAGTGATTAATAACACCAGCCCCTTCTCCAAAGCCAAACTAGAGAACTCCACACCCTGCTTTTTGTTAATCATGGTGATGTGCACTGCTTGGCTGATTACCTGAAGCAAAGGTTTGGCTGTTTGCCAACCTTGAGAGCTTTTCTTGTGGCTGGCAGGAGACAACAACACAATTTCATTTTCATTTTTTCACCTTTAGTATTAATAACTGTTTATATAGCAGTGAGCAAATTTGCTTTTGCAATCGCTTATCTTCTTTGTCTTTTTGACAGCCCAGTGAGGTAGGTACGCAGAAGCCACTCCCAGGGCACACCTGGAGCCTGAGCTCAGCCCCAGCAATAGGTTAAGTTTCCAAGCCAGGGAGATGGAATCTGAGAAGTGATAGCAAAAGGAAGTGCAGTCCCAAGTTTGTGCAGAGAGACGCCATTTCACTGGGGCTAAGGAAAAGGCTTTCCTTGTCAGCAGGTGAACTTGCACAAATTGTTGAGTCCTGGCAGAAGGCACCTTGGACTACTTTCTATGGATGCTGGCTTTAACACTGTTTGGAAGCTTAGGCAGAAAATCCAAATGGCACCCACACCTCCCACTAAATCTGCCGGGAAGTTCTCTAGCAGTCATCTGGTTGAAATATGCAGTATACAGAAGCTGGGGGGGGGGTGTAGCTCCCATCAGTTTCAATTAAGCTTATTCAGGAGAATTGCCAGTGGACCACATATCAGGGGTCATATCTGTCTCACTCTGCTACTCAAAATCTGCCACCTTATTTTCCCTCTTAGTAGATCTGCCTCTGATCCATAAGTTTAGACCAGGGAACTGAGGGCCAAACTAGACGTGATGTAATTAGAATGTCTCATTTTAATTTGGTAGTAATTAGCAGCCCCAGGCAATTGCTTTGAAGATCAGGATAGGGGAATGGCACTCTTGGAGAGAGTGTTCTTAACTCTTCCATCCCATTCCTCCCCACCCCCAATATAAATTGTGCTCCCATTCACCTCATCAGATGGAAAAAAAGAAGAACAGCATTAGGAGCTAACAGCCGTTTCAGGGCCCCTCCAGGCGTCCTTTTTATTACACATTCCTGATGATTTGTGCTCGTGATGCTGTCATGGCGGTTATATGAGAATCCCGCTTTCAATACTGCTTGTGCCTGCAGAAGTTTTGGGGCAGACATACTGCTTCATTTCCAAACGACACATTTCCTGTAACTTCCTGCTGGAATCCTATAACCATGACCACAAACGTTTTGGGGTTTTTTGTCCGTCTTTGGTTGTGGAACAACTCCTCCAGATTGCGGTAAATGTGGTAGCTTTGGGGAAGCACAGCAAAACAACTAATAAAGTGTAATTAATCCACCACTAATGCACTATCATTATGTCACAAACGTGTTGCAGAATACACCCACAAGAAAACACACTCTGGAGGGGCCCTCGGTGTGTGCTGTTTCCCTTGGGGAAAGAAAGAACATGGAAGGGGAAGGGTTAAGCACCCTCACCTGGAGGACCACTTCCCTGATCTTCAGAGTAGCTGACTGGTACCTCTAATTAGCTGATTTGGAGCTCTTCTGCAATAAACTTGCTTCCTCACAGGATCAGACTTTTTGCAGTAAGGAAAGTGACAGGGAAAATGCAGTGGAAAGTGTGGGGTAACACTTGCTTTGAGGCAGCATCGTCCAGCCACCCTACAAACAAATCAGAAGGAAGGTTCATAAAATAGCCAATGCTGTCTGATCTCCCTACAAACATATCAGGACCAATGTTCACTAAACAGTCTGTCTGTTTAGTGCCCTGAAATGAGTTCAAAGCCCCACTGGCTGAAAATGAGCTCTGATGCCTTTGAGGAAGCTGGGTCTTGCAACCTGCTGTGCAAAAATAATGTCAGTGGAGACATCTGAGATGAAAGAGGTTATTCTAAACCATCAAGCCAAGATCCAGCAAGGGGGACCGTTCTTCCTATTTGCTCTTATTTTCTTTTCTTTTCTACTCCTTTCCCATCCCTCCATCCTCATCCATCGCCTGCCCCAACTTCCCATTTGCCTTCAGAAGACATCGCGCCATTCCGGAGGTGGCTCTTTCATTGCGGGAAGAAGGAGCCGGTCGGCGTCACCTACTCAAGAGAAGCATGTTTCCCACCACGAGAAACCAAAGAAGGTAAGAAAAGAAGAAAATAAAATTTTAATCGCTGTGCAACCTGGGGTGGGAGTGAACAGCAAAAAGATATTAATATGTCTATAATATGTCTTTTAACCTTCAGCCTTTCTAATTACAAGCAGATCAGATCAAACACAAAGGCATATCCAGTGTCTGTGTATTCTACAATTCTTTGTTCTTGAGTTCCAAAATTATTACTGGTCCCAGAATTCAGCATCTGGACAATTTAAAGTTCTTGCTGAAGTTACTTCCAGATGACAACAACAACACACTTACCAAAAAAACACTGAAACCCCCCCCACTAATGCTATCCTAACACAAGCAATGTTCAATGGCAATTGCACACTATCCAGTTCCTTTGCAAAGAGGAAAGCAGTCCTTTGGAAGGACAGTTAGCTCTCTCCATCTCCACCGGCACTAGGCCTCTCTCTCTTTTGCTCCCCCCCCTTTCAAAAAACACAGCTGTATTTGCCTATATTAACACTTGCACTCAAACAGTGAAGCAGCCTTCCTGGAACTCCAGGATCTGATTGCATAATGGTGACAGTTAAGAAGTAAGGGCCACGCAGCTATCCAGCCCCCATGTGTGGATCTGCAACACCTCGAGGCCTGAGCTGGGAATGGAGCAAAAAGAGGGGGGTTGGGATTCTGCAGTGCTGTAAGAAGGTCCGAGATGAGGAAAGAAGGAACCCTATAGATCAAATAAAAGACAAACATGCAAAAGCAGATGCCTTCCCTGGTGCCCACAGGGTCCTCTCTCTCACGCCACTCTTCATTCTGAAATTAGGCTGGTAAGAAGCCTCTCACAAATGTGCCCATGGGCCCCAAAAGGTCAGAGACCCCTTTATTAAAGACGAGGCTGAGGGGCTGGCTGAATTCTGCAGGCAAAAACAGCCCAACACCTACAAGGAATAAAGTAGCACTATATTCTCCGCAGTCTAAGGCTTTTCAGACAGAGGACCCACCACTAGCCCACAGATGCGACTGGGGCCCCATTTCTTAATTATTGTTTTTAGCATATATTTGTGTGGTGGTTGTGCTTCTGTTGTGACCCACCTTAGGTTAAGCCGCAACCCAGTGAGTGGGCCCCAACCCAACCAGTTGAAGATTGTAGGTCTAAGGTTGTAGGGCAGGCATAGGTGAACTCTGGCCCTCCAGATATTTGGGACTACAATTCCAATCATCCCTGACCACTGGTTCTGTTAGCTAGGGATGATGGGAATTGTAGTCCCAAACATCTGGAGGGCCCGAGTTTGCCTATGCCTGTTGTAGGGGTTTGGTGTAACACTACTAAAAGCACCCCAGAGAGTGTGAGAGAGAAATATCTTGAGGGCAGGACAACATAAAAAGATGACGCAGCAAACTGTTTTCAACATGGAGCTTCTCCCTTGGTGCTCCAGCATCACAAACTCGTATCCAGACATAGATTTACAGCAGGATAATAACTGTGTTGGTCTTTTGCAGCCAAAACAGCCCAGAATCTTTTCAGGTGCCACAAGTCTCTTCCTTGTTTTTCTGGACATAGATGAAATTAACAAGATACCCTCCCTTCTCTAGCCTTCAGAACCCCCAGGGAAACTGTCAGGTTTTCTTGGTTTTACCCAGGCTTCTCTAATCACTGTACAGAGATAGGGAGAAGCACTGTCGATTTCACCAGCACTTGTTAATCACTGCATGCCAGTGCTGATGTACACATGGTGAAAATGATAAGGCTTCCCCCCCCACTCCCGCCACTGCTGCCTTAGTGCAAGACTGGAGAATCCTGATGAAATGGATGCCAGTGTCATGGGTCAGTTTGCCTACTGTGGTGAATAGTGCGGAGTGTTGTCAGTTTCACTCTTTCAGAACAAAATAGTGGTGGAGGGGAGAGGAGGGATTACACACAGTCATCAACAGCACCAGCAAACATTCCTTTATTATCCTAGGTGAGGCAGTGGTGCAACTGTAAGATCGCCCCTAAAATTATTTTGCAGCAATTGTAGTGGAAGTCTTTCCAGCTCATGGGGCACCATGGGAATGCCACAGTTTGGGATGAACAAATGAGCTTCCAATACCAGAGAAAATTGCTAGTATGAAAAACCCTATGTCACAATTCTCTTCTTCTTCCTATTTGAAAACTGTAAAGGATTTAACTATTAGAATACGGACAGTGAAATCCTGAACACACTTAACTGGGTGGGGAGTAAACTCCATAGAAGTCCAGAGGGACCTATTTCTCAGTGAACATTATTTGGACTTATTTCTGAATAAATATTCTTTGGCTTGCACTGTAAATGGCTGGTGAAAAGAAAAAAAGAGGGCATCCTGCAAAAATTGCACTAACCTTATCTGAGGTCTGTAACCAGGGTTTAATTTTCATCTCTAGATAAAGCTTTTCAGGCTTGTAAAGGGAATACTTAAGGCTTCTGCTCTTGTATCCACTGCTGCAGAGAAACCATTTTCCATCTGTTCTCCATACTTCAATCAGTTGTTGCCACTCCTGCTATACAGCAACACTGTGTAGAAAGAAACATACTGTACAATTCACCTATACTATTGTATAGTGCCCTACACATATCTTATCCTCTCTAGCAAATACGATGTGGTCAGATCATACAGCTAGAACAAACTTGAAACCTGTTTTCAGTGCCAGAAGAAAAACACAAGAACTTGTAATTTAGAGAAGAGCGTATACAGAGGGCCTTAATAAAAGCATCTCTTCTCCCCACCCCCATCGCACCCCAACTCTCTAATCTGGGATTGAGGCGAAGGATTTCCAAGTAAGAGGATATGGTTTATTAGCCCAACTTGAACCCTAGCTTCCCACTTTGGAGAAATTAACACTTGCCTGGAACGGTAGCAGAATCTGTTTCAGTGCTATTTGCAACTGGATTTTTTTTGGGGGGGGGAGAGATAGCTCACCCTTGTCAAGTCATGTTTTATGTGACCAAAAGCTCAGAGTTCCACAAAGTTATTAATTATGCAAAACTGAGAGGCCCAGGTTTGTTTTTAGCCCTGCTGCCTTGATCAGTTTCAACTGTACTGGCTGTCAGTCAGTCAGACAGTCATTCCGTCCAATTCCTAGTATAGTGGTACCTCAGGTTACAAATGCCTTGGGTTACAAACACTTTGGGTTACAGACTCTGCTAACCCAGAAGTAGTACCTCAGGTTAAGAACTTTACCTCAGGATGAGAACAGAAATCGTGCAGTGGCGGTGCGGCGGCAGCAGCAGGAGGCCCCATTAGCTAAAGTGGTACCTCAGTTTAAGAATGGTTTCAGGTTAAGAACCGACCTCCGGAACGAATTAAGTTCAGAACCAGAGGTATCGCTGTATATGTACTAGGCCTTTAATGCAGCTTAAAGGTAGGTTGGCTTCGATGCACTCCCAAAGGCAGCTGCTGCCAAGGAAAATGGTGGAAACAGGAAAAGAGAACGAGAGGCAGGAGAGAGATCAGTACAAGGTAAATGGTGGTAATGGAACAGAGTATGAGCCAAAAAGGCAGGGGGGAGAGGAAACCAGGATGACTGGCAGGTGATTTGGAGAGCAGCTGACACCAGGCAGGCTATGGAAGAGAAAGGTTCTATATCTGCACAGACTCGGAAAAGAAGAAGGGGGAGGGAGAAGCAAGGTCATTTCTTTCTGTTAATCTATATAGTACTGGCAATCATGGTCCAATAAACAGATGATCAAGGAAACTGTTGGCAAGGTGCAGTAAAGTTGCCTGTCCTAGAATCTATAATGAAGCTAGGCAAACTGCAGGCCTACAGAATAAAATAAAAGAAATTGGGGAAGTAGCCAACCACATATCCTTCCCTACGTCCCCCACAAAGGCCTGGAAAATCCTTTTTCCTAGAGGATAAATTATAGCTGCAAATTATGTGTACTCTCCCAGGAGCCAAAGCTAGTGTGCATGAAACCTAGAAACAGACTTGGTTAGAGAGGGACAGCTTCCCCA
Source organism: Podarcis pityusensis (assembly GCF_964106645.2). Lineage (NCBI taxonomy): Eukaryota > Metazoa > Chordata > Lepidosauria > Squamata > Lacertidae > Podarcis > Podarcis pityusensis. The sequence goes on from NC_138038.1 coordinate 23,145,041, forward strand.
GTCCAGCTGAAGCAGCTGCAGACTGTTGGAGGAGGGAAGAGGATAGATCTAGAGTCTGATGCTTAACCCTGAACAGGTAATCAGCACCTTGCCTTTAAGCAGGTCTAATCGCTGCTGCTAATTGAACAAATATTGATAATAACTTTGCCTGCCTTCCATTATCTTAGGCTTCATCCACACAGGAGTTTGATATAGATTCCGAGCTGGATTTTTTCCCAAGGCATTGTTCACATGGCATTCTCCGTATTTAGTGGGCAGCCTGCAGTTTTTCAACAGTAAACTCTGTTTTTCCCCCAATCCAGGGAAAATCTGTAAAAGGGAAGTAAATCTAACTGTGGACACACTGGAGCACATTGTGCGGGCTGACTCTGGTGCCATCTACCACGATACCTATCTAAAAGCAACAGGATTGGAGAGGATTTTCAGTGGGAGAATAGGAAGAGAAAGAGTTTGTGCTGTTTTTTTCTGCCTCAAACTCAGTCCTGCCGGTTGCTTTGCATAACAAAAGGTGCCCCCCACCCCAATAATCACCAATCTGCATGTAGGGCATAGCTTCTGCTTGTCACTTCAGCTGTCACACAACTTGAAAATTCCACCATCTCCACCCCTGCTTTTGTTTAGAATCATAGAATTGCAGAGTTTGAGAACCTTACGCAAATTAGCCTGCTGGTTGCTTATGCAGACTCATGCTTAAAGACAAGCCTTTGCCATCCCAGGGCGCTCCAGATGTTTTGGACTATAATTTCCATCAACTCCAGCCAGTGGGCTACAACTTCTAAGTGTTGGGAGTTGAAGTCCGAAACATCTGGAGGGTGCCAGGTTGGGGAAAGGTTGTTGTGGGGAAAGTTTTGGCCCTCCAGGTGTTGTTGGACTCTACACCCATCAGCCCTAGCCAGCATGGTCAATGCCAGGGGATGATGGGAGTTGCAGTCCAGGAACATCAGGGCATGGGCTCAAAGGTTTCCCTTCCTTGCTGTAGAGATGGGTGTTTATATAGTTGGAATGGGTTAACTGGTGGCCCTGTAAATGATTCTGGTCTACATCCCTTATCATCCCTGACTCATCAGCCATGCTGAGAGGGGCTGATGGAAGTTGGGAGTCAGGTAACACTCTGGAGGGCTGTAGGTTCCTCATGCTCACAAGAACATAGAAATCACCTTCCTGGGATCAGATCATGGTCCGTCTAGTCCTGTACTCTCTTTCCAACAGCCAAACGTTTCTAGGAAGCATGGAAGTGAAGCCTGTTGCTTTGTGACCAATATAATTAACTGACATACATGGCTGGGAAAAGGGAAGGATAGTGTGTAGATTTATTTCTGTCTGCCAGAGAAGGGGAGATTAGGACCGGTCATTGGGGGGAGAATTCCCCCCAACTTCCATCCTGGATGATGCAAGGTTGCAGGACTTCAGATATGGCGATGGGCTCTCTGTTCCTCCCAAGTTAGGATAAAGGTAAAGGGACCCCTGACCGTTAGGTCCGGTCGCGGATGACTCTGGGGTTGCAGCGCTCATTTCGCTTTATTGGCCGAGGGAGCTGGCATACAGCTTCCGGGTCATGTGGCCAGCATGACTAAGCCGCTTCTGGCGAACCAGAGCAGCGCACGGAAACGCCATTTACCTTCCCACCGGAGCGGTACCTATTTATTTACTTGCACTTTGATATGCTTTCGAACTGCTAGGTTGGCAGGAGCAGGGACCGAGCAACGGGAGCTCACCCCGTCACGGGGATTTGAACCGCCGACCTTCTGATCGGTAAGCCCTAGGCTCTGTGGTTTAGGATAGTTCAGCTAATTAGCAGGCCTCCACAGCCTTGTTTCAAAGTTGTGTAGTTTCAAATTTGTTGGTATCTTCATCACATAGGCTTCTCCTGCAAGTATTTGTTTTTGCTTTTTCCAGTGAATGTGTTTTACATGTGGAAAGAACAAGCCCATTTTGAAACATAGAATTCTGCCCTGAATTTATATGCCCAATTTTATTCTGTATTTCAACATTCATGGGAGCTGTTACAGTACAAACACGCAAATGAACGGAAAATGCTAAAATTGGGGGAAACTAAATCAATATCTCACTTGGCTGAGCAAATCATGTACGTATTTAAAATTTGCCTCTCCAATGCCTTTGTGCCATTTGGCAGTACCTGGCAATATTATAATTAGCTGGACCAGCTTCTATCAGTGTGAAAATATGGGAGCTTTCAAGTGAGTGCTTTAATCTGGAAAAGCTGTAAGAACAAAGAGTTTTGTCTGTAACCTGAAAGAACCAACAGAAATAGGCCCATTTTTTGAAAAAGGTTGGTAAAAGAAGTTCTGTTTCTCTCTTCGCTTCAGTTTTTCTCCTATATCAGTCCTGCAGCATCAGACTAAACTAAAATAGTTAAAAGTTTCAGTAATGTGGTTTTCCTCCTTGTATGCTGAGCACACACCCCAGGAAGATATTTTTATACCCCACCCTAGTTTGACAGAGCTGGTAAACCTCAGTTAAACCAGAGTGTGAGCAGTACAACAGTAGCTGAGGACTCAAGCAATTGCACACACACATATATACACTTCACACACACACACACACACACACACACACACACACTCTGCACATAGAACATTATGTCAGGGAAAAGAGATCGAGCCTGACCTTTTCCCTACTTTGGTCTTTCCAAATGAGAGTATGTGCAGGAAGCTTTTGTGGGTTTCTTTGCATGGAGGAGCATTTAATGACCATATGAGCAATCTGAAATATTACTGCCAAACACACATTCCCTACCTAAGCAAAAACTAAGCAAAGATCACACCCTTGCATTCTTTAACTCCCCCCCCCCAACCTTTTCACCTGAAGCATTATAATGCCAGAAGTGTTATTAAGATGTGCTTGCGGATAAACCCTGTGAAAGAGATTAGCCTGAGGCAAAATGCATCCATTCCAAATACAGTATTTCTAAAGTGCCCTTCATCGAAAAACGATCCCAAGGCTGAGTGCAACCAGAATAAAATACTGAACTTTATAGCCTTAAATACAGCAAAACCCAAGCTACCAAAATATCAGTAAGGATAAAAACACAGTGAATATCAGCAACATTCGGTACTTTGAACTGAAGTGCATCCTTGCTGCCAGTTGCTTAATTTGCAAAGGAAGTGCCCTCCAAATTGGAAGCCAAGTTGTGTTCCTTCAATGCTACCTTGTTCTTTACATGGTTAGAGACACACTTCTTCAGAATTACTCCACATTTCAGGGCTCAGCTCGCCTCTTTGTCTGGCCCGGAAACCTTCCACTCTGTTTCCAGAAGCATGGGAGGTGGGTGCACGTTTTAATTGTGTTAAGGTAAAGACACTTTCCACCTTTCCACCTGCTCAGGAGCAGTATCTGGTCTAGCCTATTTTGTATGTCTAAAGGGGGGAAAGTTTCCTTAAACGTGCAGCGCAAGTTTTCTGTCCTTGGTCTGCAAACCGATTCTAAACACAGGCAGCATGTGTGAGTGAAGGAGGGGAGGGATATATATTGCACATGCCCAGAGACACTATCATTCATCTCATTCCTGCGGGCATTCCAGGGCAACGTTCTAACGCCGAATCCCGGCTGAAACCATGCACATGCTCAGAGGTGCTCTCGTCTCTTATGATTCGCTCACATTCCGAGGCTGAGGCTCGGTAAGAAGAGAAGGCAGAGCTTTACCCTTGACCCGTGTGCTTCATTGCTCAGAATAACGAACGTCTCCTGCCAGGCGGGGCAGACAAGACTTTATCGCTCCCCCCCCCCCCCGTTTTGCTCTCACTGCAGTGCCCAGGCCGGGGGTGGGCGGTGAGGGGTGAAATCTAGGGAGGATCTTGTGGGCAAGGCCCTTTCTGGCATCTGAAGGGATCCTATTTCACTCGCCCTGACGTTGGAGATCTACAAGTTAGTATGTGCAACGTGGGCACCGCCTTCCCTTGCTTGCAAGGCGAGAGTTTCCCCACTCCCCATTCCTTTCCTCCTCCTCCTCCTCCCTTTCTTTTCTTTTTTTCACCCCCCCCCCTTTCCACTCTTCCCCGCTCCTCATTAACTATCGGGCTTTTCCTGTGCCTGCCGAAATGCCACCCCCGCCCCCCACCTCCAGCTGCTCGAAACTCCCAACGCAGGCTTGGAAAGAGAGACTTTCTTCCTGTTGGTGAACTTTGGGCAATGAAATGAACTTGGCAACCCCAAGGCGATTGACAAACCCAGGCATTCCCAGAGGAAAGGAGTCTGGAGAGTCGGGAAGGTAGGGGTGGCCTTTTATTTCCAGGGGATCTATCATAAGGTCAGCGCCCCCCCCCCCTCCAGTCCGACTTTAATCCCCTCGCCAGTGACAGTGGGGTTTCTAACACTCTGCACGGCAAAGCAGACATTAGCAAAAGTGGGCAGGCATTTAAAAGTTGTGTGTCAGTGTGCGTGTGGCGGGGCTGGGGGCTGGGGAAGAGGGAGATCTGAGGAAAAGGGGGGTGGGTATTAAGAGTCAGAGGGGAGAAGGTGTGGGGGAATCAGTTGGCATAAGAGAATGACTGAGTGCATTTTGAGTTAATAAGAGTCAAGACACGGCCATTGACATCCCAGGGTCTGTGCAGGACTGCTTTTGTGTGCCAACATGGAAGATAATGAACCTCAGGGTTTCTCAACTGGCTTCTATTATTATTTACTATTATTATTAAATGCTCGTTTTGCATGCTCTTTGGGTATTTTGTACAGAATTGCAAAATTGCCCCAGAGGTAGTATGTGGGACGGGAAGAGAAGTGTGGGGCAAGCGACGAGAAATGCAGATTTATGCACAGTTTTGCAAAAGAAGCTTTTAAAAAAACAACAACCCATATCCCCACTATGATGTCACATCAGCCTGAAAGATCTATATTTACACACAACAGTTATTGTGTTCTTCAGAAATATCCACCACCATTTTTTTTAGTCTGTGAAAGGTCAACCCTCCAGGTGTTACATTTCTTCTTATGGCAACCAATACGCGGTAAAGTGAATCTTCTGAACTGGATCTGTTCAGATGACTCGAAACCCAGAATGCTGTGTCGTCTTTTTGGGGGTGGTGGATATCTTAAGATTTTTTAAAAAGGCAAACAAAGTAAAAGCTAAAGTGAAAACTGAGACTTTTTTTTAAAAAGGCACAATTTATAAAACTGGAAATCAACACACAAATTGCAAATAAGCCAAGTAAGCCTTAACTTATTTATTTATATTACTATTGCAAAATTGATTTAAGGCTGCAAAACTCTACACACTTTATTGGAAGCTCTATTGAACTCGGTGAGACTTTTTTTCTGAGCTAACATGCATAATAGCATTGGGCTGCATATATGTCAGCTGGAAATACTCAAACCAGATTTGTTAATCTCTCTTATAAACTTCTAATCTAAAGTTTGCTCGTTTTAATTTTTTCACAGATTGATTTTTTAAAAAGTAATATTTTTCTCTGTTCTTTTATGCAAAATTTCTTGGTTTGAGGAGTTGATCTGGTGTTTCTTTGTTCACATGAAGCTGCTATTCCTGTACCTGCTTATAGAAAAGGAACTGACAATGGAATCCCATGTATGTCTTTTAAGAAGCAAATCCTGCTGAATTCAGTTAGACTTATTCCTAGGTAAATGTAGATAAGATTGTACCCCAAAGCTTCCATTTTAAGGAAATCACTAAATTTTAAGGAAATTTCTGTGCCCAAAAGAGTACAGTACTGTGACTTACATAAAGTGAATGTGTATGTAAAGGTAAAGGACCCCTGACAGTTAAGTCCAGTGGCGAACGACTCTGGGATTGCGGTGCTCATCTCGCTTTACTGGCCGAGGGAGCCAATGTTTGTCCGCAGACAGTTTTTCCAGGTCATGTGGCCAGCATGATTAAGCAGCTTCTGGCGAACCAGAGCAGCGCATGGAAACTCCGTTTACCTTCCTGATTTACCTATTTATCTACCTGCACTTTGAAGTGCTTTTGAACTGCTAGGTTGGCAAGAGCTGGCACTGAGCAACAGGCGCTCACCCCGAACTGCCGACCTTCCCATCGGCAAGCCCTAGACTCAGTGGTTTAGACCACAGTGCCACCCGCGTCCCATGTGTATTTAGTTACCAATTATTTAACACTTTTATATACCACTTTCTGATTGGACTTTAAATAATAAGTAAAACAATGCATTCAATCTAAGGCATACTAGTGACGTGGGGGCTGCATATAAACAAGAGGGGCACTCCAGGGACAAATGAATCTGGAATCGGGTGAAGAGGCCAGGGCAGACTAGCCCCCCGCTTTTTTACCTAACAGATCTCAAGCTCAAAGTAAATTAATTCAATAAATATAGAGCAGGCAGGTAGAAAGCCAGCTGAGGTGTGTGGGGTATGCAGAGTATTGTACTGAATCTTACTGGGTAGAAGTCATGAATGCTTTCTCCATGCAATATGCTCTTGGTCCTTGGGGGAAACATTTGTTCCTCAAGGGTAAGGTAGATGAAATGTAGAAGTTTAGAGAGGCAGTGGGTTGGTGTATGAAGCCTTTGGGAACATGGCAGTGGTAGCCAGGGAATGGATGTTGGATAATTCCCTCAGATATGGAAATGGGAGCAAAAATTTGCCACAGTGTGCATGTTCGTCGGAGGTCAGGAATGGAAATAACACAAGTGAATATGAGTGGTATTCACTATGATTGTATTTTAGGTCTGTAAATGTTATATAAGTAATCAACATTATTTTCTGCATAGTTTTTTACTTTTCCGTTCCATTTAAATTGATTACAGCCATATCGAATAATGAGACAAATCACATAGGTTTCTGTGGAAACTGAATTGTAGCAGAATGGAAACACTGCTGTTTGCGATGAACACAAAATAGAAGTGAGGCTCTCTGGGAAGGAAGGAATCACTCTGAGGAAGAGGCATTTGATCCCCTAGAAGGGACCAATTTCCTAGGGGATAATGGTGAAAAAGGTGAAATCTGTGTTGGAGATCATTATGAAGGGGACTGAAAATAAAACTGCTAATATCAGAATGCCATTATACACATCTATGGTGTGACTGCACTTCAAATATTGTATTCAGTTCTGATTGCTTCACCTCCAGAAGGATATTGTAGACCTGGAAAAGGTTCAGAAAGTGGCAACCTAAATCATCATAGGACTGGAACAACTCCCTTATGAGAAATGGCCACAACATCTGGGACTTTTTAGTTAAGAAAAAAGGCAAGTAAGTGAGGATATAATAGAGGTGTATAAAAGTATGTAAGGTGTGGAGATAGTAGAGAGGAAGAAGTTTTTCTCCGTCTCTCATAATACTAGAACCTGGGGTCTACCAAAGCTAAATGAGGGAAGATTCAGAATGGACAAAAGGAAGTAGTCATACCTTGGTTTTCAAACAGCTTAGTTCTTGAATGTTTTGGCTCCCAAACGTCACAAACCCGGAAGTGAATGTTCCGGTTTGCGAACTATTTTTGGAAGCTGAACGTCTGACGTGGTTTGCGCGGCTTCTAATTGCTGCAGGAGCTCCCTGCAGCCAATCAGAAGCCGCGGTTTGGTTTCCAAACATTTTGGAAGTCGAACGGACTTCAGGAACATATTCCGTTCGTCTTCCAAGGTACGACTGTACTGCTTTACATAGTGCATAGTTAAACTATGGCATTTGCTACTACAAGATGTAAATATGGCCACCAACTTGAATGGTGTAGACCAGTGGTTCCCAGTTAGGAGTCCTGGGACCCCAGGGATCCACAGAATGCACCCAGGGAGTCCACCGCCTCCCCCGCTTGCCTCCCCGCTCCCAACTATTTTTTGTTTTGTTTTGTTATTTTTTTGCATGGCAATATCACAGATTTTAGCGCTGTGTGATTTTTCAATATATTGGCCCAAATCAGTTTTGAAATCACACTGCGACAATGATTTTGACCTGGCAATATTCAGCAATATATTGCTCCTTGTGCAAGGGAGAGCAGGGCAGCTGATTTCAAGGCACTGCCGATATCCCGCAATGATCTCGGCTGATAACGTGGCTGCTCTGAGCTGCCTTACCGTGATACTACCTTCCCCTGGTGCTGAGGTGGAGCAGCTTTTCTCAGTAGGAAAGCAGCAGCCGCAGCCACAGCAGACAGTGCGTCTTCACTGGCTGTCACTGCTGGCTGCCTCTGCTGGCTGCCCCCTTGACTGCGGTTTGATGCACCCCCATCCCCTCCCACTCAAACCATGCAGCGGAGGTGACTCTGCTTCCTCTCCTCCCCCCAACTATCTGATCTCCACAGCTGCCCCTTCCCTCATCCCCACGCCTGATCTGCAGGCACCCGACCCACACAATCTCCTTGACTGCTGCTTCCCTCATCCCCACACCTGATCTGCAATTTCAGACATTGTGATATATCAGAATAATGTGGTGCTTAACTGCTGATATAGACCAATGTTGAAAACCAGATAATGCTCAGACCTAGTCTGTTTTTTTAGTATACCTAAAATTCTTTGCTTGTTAGGAGCTACCCCACATTTTGTTCCCAAAAAAATAAATAAATGCAGAGGTAACTACCATAGAGTTTTCAAAACTTTCAAAAGTAGGGGGTCCGTGGCTTGGGTTTTGAAAAATAAGGGGTCCTGGGTATTTAGCTAATTGGGAACCACTGGCGTAGACAAGTTCATAAAGGATAATGGCTACCTGCGCTATTAGAGGCAGTATGTCTCTGAATACTGGTTTCCCAAATGCATCTAGTTGGCCGCTGCAAGAACAAGATGCTGGACTACATGGGCATTTGGTATTATCCCACAAGGCTGCTCTTATGAGACCAGTGCTTTGAATTATACCTGGAAACAAATTGGAATTCAGTGAGGATGTTTTCAGCCCTGGAGAAATGTGATCCAACTGATGATTCATTGATTTGCATAATTTATTCTGCTTACCATGAGCGCAAAGAGGGGAAAGAGCTGTCTGACCATTGGAATGCTTCTCAGGCCTTTGCCTGGCTTTTGGTCACAGAGATTTTGCCAGGTGTTAGCCACACACTTTGTCAAGGCTGTCCCTGGAGCCACAAGCAGGGCTGAGTGTGCTCCACTCTGAAGGGGGTGGGGTGGGGACCTGCTGTCAGGAAATCCAAATTCTGTGCCAAGAAAAGTTGACTTCTGCAACATGTATAAATCATGCAAATGGAGGACCTTTTCATGGTTTGCTTTTGCTAGAAACAGGAGGGGTGAGGTCATTGATGCACCAGTCTCCACTCTTGCAAATCTTTTTCAGCTATCTCTGGTTGCAAATATTTCCTCAGCCATTACCCACATATTTCCGTGTATATCTTAAAATCCATAAAGACCTAGACAGCTGCATTTTAAAAATGAAACTTGAGATTCTCAGGAAACTGAATTTCTATACCCACTACGCAACCTGCATTTCTCTTCTGTGATCTTCCAGAATTGCAGCATACAAAAAGTCCTGATCAAGAGCTAGAAGTTTGCTTTACCAAAGAAAAGGTGTTCTTCACAACACATGTGGGTTTTGTTTATAGCACAGGTGGGCAAACCATGGCCCCAGCCTCATTTTATGCAGCCCCCAATGCCTCTGTCCCATTCCTCTTTCCTCTGTCCCATTCCTCTTTAACTGCGCTGTCCCATTCCTCTTTAACTGCGCAGGCCTACATTTCCCAGTATGGGTTTGAATCATCCCCGCAAAACAGTGACACTCTGAAGGCAACCTAAATTTAGCCACAATCACTTTATGTCCTTCTAGCATAGATTGCAATTAGGAAACACACCTAATTCCTGTGCAAAGCTTGATTGCTTATTTATTTAGCAATTATCGAATTTTATACCTCATTTTTTAAAGAAAATACTGTAGTCAAGGTGGGTTATAATCAGTTTAATACAGTGTTGGAGTTCAAACACAGCATGCTAGTTTATCAAGGCAAAGAACAGCAGAAGCGCCACAGGTTTATGACACAGGTGCTAACACCTGCAGAGACAATGTGGGTTGGGTAACAGATGCTTTGTAAGACTACTTAGCAGGGTAAGAAGAAAAGCAGGATGTACACAGCAAGCAGACTAATACCCAGTCTTCTGATGTGGGATTAGATGCCATCCTACCTCTTTTCCGGCAGACATGTCTAACTATCCCACTTCCTTCCATTCTTTTCCAACTCCTTTTTCTCTCCCAGTTCAGCCACTGAAGCAATTTACACATCTAGCTCAGTAATATCTGAGTGGCAGCATCTGTCCAGGGCTTCAGGTACAGGACTTTCCCATCATCTTCTTCTACCTGATCTTTTTTTAACTGGAGAGGCCAGGGCGTGAACTTACATGCAAAGGATGTGCTCTATCACTCAGCTACATTTTCTTTCTCCCAATCTACATAAAAGTTGTGAACGAATCAGGTCTGTTATAGGAACCTGGACCTTTGACATGTGATAGCTGTCCTTTAGCCATGACTATCCCCGTTAAGCCACAAGAGAGATGATAATAATAATAATAATAATAATAATAATAATAATAATAATAATTTATTTATACACTGCCCATCTGGCTGGGTTTCAACTCTGGGCGGCTTCCAACAATATTATTAAAATACAATAGTCCGTCAAACATTAAAAGCTTCCCTAAACAGGGCTGCCTTCAGATGTCTTCTAAAAGATGTGGCTGGAACTAAATATCACACACATTAAGCGGGGGAAACCCACAACCTCTTCCTGAACGCCGAGGTAGCAGGTGCTTGCAGATTTATGCAATGCACCCCATGAATGCAAACTAAGCCTTAGAAATGTTAGGGAGAAGCTGCCCTTGTACAGAATCATATGGACAAGTGGTTCTTCCAGGGGACCTGGCATGTTCTATAACTAATGAAAACGACACTGCAGAAAGAGGGGTTTTGATATTGGGCGCAGATTTTGTAATGCTGTTTTATTCATTTCAAGAAATGAAATCAAGTTTCTAGTCCCTGAAGCAGGAAAAAGAAGCGTGAATAACAGTTAGTAAGCAGGGTTCCCAGTGATTCACTGGATGGTGTTTGAGGACCTCCTTACTCCTCCCAAGAAATATATAAGCCATGACAAAAATTAAGCAAATCTTTTCAAAATCATTCAATTAGCTGTTTTCAGGGTGTAGTGGCCAGCTTTTCTGGGCAGTGAAAAATCTCGGATAACCTTTTCTTGGGATTTAGTGATATCTTTATTTTTAAGGAGAGGCAAAATTCAGGTGTCCTCTGATGAAGCTGATCCAGGAGAAGAAGGAATTCCCAGGGAATAGCTGGAGGGCCTTGTATGATGTATATGCATGTGTGTGTATATGTATAATCTTAATCTGAACCTGATATGGATTTTTGTCATGGATCTGCATGCCAGATGTTGTCTGCACCTGGAGGAGCGGTTACTCCAGGCAGATGTTTTTGGTGATGAGCCAGAGTTGCTGTGGATGGTGGGGAAAGAAATGGCTTCTGAGATATACAATCTAGACTGTCATCCTCGCTTGATGCCTTCCCCTTACAGCTTCTTTTCTCACTTGCTGCTGGAAGGGTGGAATACATTGTCTTTTGATCTTCCTTTTATAGAGTCGGAAGGACAAGGAAAGGCCTAAACAGAAGCACAAGAAGCATTCGGAATCACCCACAAGTCTCACACTGTCCTCCACTCCCATTGTCACTGAAAAGGTAATGAAAACCCCATGTGAGGTGTTTGCAATGGAGCACCAATATTTGTTTGTTGGTTGGTTGTTTTGGCAAGTGCTGTGATATTTGGTATCGGTGTCTAATATTCAGCCTCTTGAAAAAGTGTAGGAGTTGTTTTCATGTTTTGAGACCTCATGATTGTGAAGATAAGTGTGTTGATATAAATGTTAGATTCTCAGAAGCCAGAGGGGAGAATAAGCAAGGTTTCAATAGACACACCTGTGCTCTGCATTCCCCATGTAGCCATGAGAAATACAAAACATTATAGTATGGGGCGGGCGGGGGGGGAGAGAAACACAACTGCGGTAAATTTTAACCTCACTTTTCAGGTTGCAGAATTCAGTTTTTCTGGGTGTACAAACAAGATTAACCTGTCCTATGATCTTTGGGTGAAGGGTGGTATATAAATTTTAATAATAATAATAATAATAATAATAATAATAATAATTTACCCGAATTCAGGACCTGTGTTTTATACACAGCCCTCCCTTGAGAGTGGAAAAAATAGATCAAGCAAGAGAAGAAAGATAGATGTACAAGTCCTTCCTTGCTGCACCCACTCCAATTTGTTTCAGGTCCTAATTGCACACATTCCCCCAATGCTCTTCCCTTCACTTCCCCACCACAAGCAAGCTCTGAGCCCTGAGAAGCTCATATTGCAGCTGTCTGCTGCTGATGACATAATCGCTAAGCTAAACCCTTGAGTGATTTCAGAAGCATGTCACAGCTCGTTCCTGAAGAACATGTTTCACTTCAGGCCTTCCGTAGCATTAATAATCTAATCGCAGAGCTTTGCTTTGCTCTCTCTCTGTCTCTCAAGCCTGATTGTAAACCAGGTGAAACGACTGGGCTACATTTTCTAGGGCCAAATCTCACATTACTTAATCTGCATCAGGGTTAGCCCATTAGGCTAAGTAGGGAAGTGAAAGCCTGCCGGAGGAATTCCATTTCCAGCTCTGTTTTCCAAGCCTCTGGCAGCAGATTTTCTATGGAAAAATCAATCTCTTGGCTTGAATTTCAGGCAGTTCTGTTTGTGCTATGATTGCTTCAGTGCTGCCAATTGCTTGGTTCAATAAAAAGCCCCATATGTGTTCACACATAGGTTTTTGTTCACATGCGTAATGCATAATAATTGGGCTTTGAGGCTGGAGATGGGCAGTGGTTTTTTTAAAGAGCTGAAAGTGGTCCAAGAGAGAGGAATCTGTTTCTGTAGTCATTGCACACATCTTCTTTTGTCCCACTGTTACCTCTGGCCAAGCAGGTTTTGCAGGGTTTTGAAACAATACAAACTCCTGCAAGACCTGTTTACCGGAGCTAAAAACGGGATGCGTGTATTTGCTGCAGAAGCAGTTATCCCTCTTTCAAACCACTTGATATAGTTCCATCCTTAAGATAAACATTTTGACTTACTTTGTACCACATTGCACTGTAGGATGGGCATGGTAGGCTGTTTGAGAGCGTGCATATTTTAAGTCATGTAGTGAGATGATGTTGCCGGATTTTTTGAGATTGTAGGATGTGGTTTGATGTTCAGATACCACAAAAATGCAGCTGGTATGAAACAAAGTGATTAGCGGTGCAATCTGAACTCCCTCAGGAAGAAGGGTAGGATATAAATTTAATAATAATAATCTTATGTATGTCTACACATGCATTATTGGAGGGGATTATTGGGTTGTCTTTGGTTTTGTTTTTATTGTGTATTTTGTGTTTTCTATATTGTGATTTTATGTTGTGAACCGCCCTGAGATCTATATGTATAAAGTGGTATGGAAATTTAATAAAATAGTGGCAAGAAGTGCCAGCTGGTTACGCACCCTGAACCTTGCCAGCTCTTGGACCTATGCTCCTTATAATGTAGCTTAGGGGCTCAATGACTGGGGGCACCAGCGGGCTAGGAAATCAGCTTCCTCCCTTGAAGACCATGGGAACAAAATAATGCCTAAATCTGCAGTAGGACCTTGAAGTATGGTTCTCATTAGTTTGCTCCAGGCCTCATCCATATAGGTGCAGGGTGTGGAGCATATAAGCGGGACCCTTAGTAGAGCTTGCTTTCACTTCTTGAAAACATCATTTGTTTAACCATCAGAAACCCCTCTGCTAATGAGTAATTCCTGGGGAAACTGTCGTCTGCCCTGCAATCCTATCCTGCTTAATTAAACTAGATTGTTTTAATTGGATCTAGCATAGCCTGAATGTGGATTTATATTCTTGTGGGATTAGTTTAGTTCAACTGTTGTTCTCCAAAAGTTTGTCCAGAAGGGGCCTGGTCACCCCCTTTCGCCTCTCTACCTTGAAATGATGTCTATTTCATGTGAATGGATTTAAATATGTGTGGA